>NC_062569.1:39687499-40982082 GCF_022837055.1 Prionailurus viverrinus
TTTCAAATTCCTCTGTGGCAGGGGGGAGGAATACCCCAGGGTTAAGATAGGTAGAAAGTTAACATAGTATATGTTTGCTAAGGTGGGGTTTCTTTTCTCTTATTTAAAATATTTTTAAAACATTTTTAAACATTTAGAATATGCCATTTTCTGATGGCATTTTTAGGAGGGGGAAGTAAGGGAAATATGATAGTTGAGGACTTACATTGTAGAAGATATCGTGCTATTTTTATTTACATAAATTGTGTCTTTTTATAACCAAACAATCCTATGAGTTATAAGTTAAATCGTTATCATTTTGCTGATAATATGTTAAATATTTGGCCCAATCAAACAGATAGACTCTTGATGGACTTGTGATTCAAATTCTTAGTTTTTCTTTGCACTAAACTATGACCTTCTTAGGGATAATTTTCAGTCTCTTCATAAATAAAGACATGGAAAAATACATTGGAATATATTCATTCCAATTACTGCACTGTTGAGTGGTTGAACAGCTGCATTTCAAGGGATAGCTAATTTCATACGACAGTTGTCATCTTTGTTTCCTTTAGTATTTATATTCTTACATCACTCATCAAAAATTTTGCCTCTCATTGGCTTGCAGTGATTTCTTTTACTTGACAATGTATTTCTGGTGTCCATTCCTCAAAAAAGTAAATTCCCTAAGCCAAAAGTAATTTATTGCATTTTCTTACTCTTGTGGTATCATTCAATATGATATTTCTATCGTGTTGGAAAAATTACTTGGGTGATACATTACAATAAAGAGAAATAGTTTTCTTCAAAATTCTGTATTCCTTTAAAGTGCTCTCAGTAAAAAAAACTATTACAACACACCCAATGCTTATAACATTGGAATATTTGATAGATACACAATATAAATGACCAGTCATTTAATTTGTGTAGTTAAGGTCCATTTTTCTCCTTTAGTTGAGGATAATAGAGAACACTTTGATAAAGAAATAATGAAAATCTGTTCTCGACTAAACACATTTTAAAATAGCTTCAGTCAGATGTTACTGGAAAGGAAAATTCATGTTTGTTGGAGTGTCCTTGTTGGGAGACAAACAAACTGCACTTCCATGTATTTAAAACAGTCTCAGTTTTGATGTTAGCAATGATTCACCATCTGCTTCATGGAAAGCGATATCAGCCTTGCAGCTGAGATAAGCAGTTTATGATATCAAATAGATAAATGGAGGGGAGCCATCATTCTCTGTCAGAAAGTAGGGTAGGCAAACCAATTTCCATATATTACATTCCCCACTAGTGTTTTTATGTTTCTAACATCTGACTTACATTGGAGCACTGACATTGAACACATTTTTCCTGCTAATCTCTCACTTACATTGGAGAAGTCCAAAGCCCACACCTGTATTTCTATTTGACACTTACTGAACATTGACATACGATGCCCATATCAAGTGATGATGAGGCACAAGGGAAACATCAATTTGTTTAGGGAAATCTTTAGTTATTCTGTCTCTTCTATGAATTGAAGGAATTTACTGGATTTTCCATTATTTTTAGAAAATTACTCAGAATAATTATATTTGTTATTGTTAGTCTTGTGCATGGACCAATGTCTTACTTAGTTAAAACCATCAAGATGACTGAGGCAGTGATTGATATCAGTTTGGGAAATCATGAAAACAGAGGAGCTCAACATAATGAGTTGTAGTTGTGATTTTTCATTATAATTCAGTGAATGCAACGAGCATAGGAACTTCACTGACAGGTTGTTACTCTAACAATTAAAAAAAAACCTGATTCCCAGAGCATAATCAATAGCTACTTTTTCTCATATAGCTATTGGCTGTCAGGAAGAATGGCAAATGGTTTGAAAGGGATTTTTTTTTTTAATCACACCAATTCTGTGACTCCTTTTTACAGATGAGAAGACTGAGGTTTGAGAGACTAATTTATCCAAGGCCACACAGCTATTAAATATCATAGTTTAGAGTAGAACCCCTCTGTTATATTTCATAGATGGTACACTTTGATTCCTCAACACTACCATGTCTGTGGATTCTATTACTAGAATCCACTAGAAAAGGGTGCTACTTTGGAAATCTGGTAAATTATTTAACACATGTTCTATGGAATTACAGCCATATCATGATCTTTACTGAAGGAAAGATGTGTTCTTCCCTTCCCTTTTCCTTTAGTTTTTATTTTTAAATTTGAATTTCTCTCAGTAATAATGCACATAACTTTGTCATATGTTTGTCTTATAACACATATAAGGAGCAGTCTCCTGCCTCAAACCTCGTCATTAGATTCTGGCTTTTCAGAGGTAAATGTGTTTTATATTGTTGCCTGATATTTCTGATACTTTCATGCATATTTCTAGCACATGCTTATTCTGCTACTTAGTTTTTGTTTTCAATTTTATATATTATTTGTTGATTTTCTATGGAAAACTGTGAGAACTTGACTTTGTTCACTGCACCACTCAAACACATACACTTGTCCTCTCATACTCTTCATAGAGTCCTACCGTAATTTTGGCCTTTATATATATTCAGTGTTTGCATTATGATAACTATGTAAATATTGTTTATGGCTCAGTGACCTTTGTTTAAGTTCCACTCCTAGTCACATTTCTTTTTTCTTTCTTGGAGTCAGTAGTTGCTAATATTTTGTTTGAATAGTTTTATAAATAATTTATTTTATATAATCTTCCAATCATTTGACACAATTATTGTGTCTGATTGATCTAATCTGATTGAACAGAATCTTCTTTCCTTCTCCAAATTGGACCTGGTCTCTAGGCCTCCTACAGAGCACTTGTCCCGGGCCCTACCGTCATCTTAAAGAATTCTCTTCCTCTATTTTCCATGTGGATTCTCCTGTCCCCACGATCCAGTGGCATCTTTGTTTTTGTTTATTTCATCATTTTTTAACATATTTTGTTTAATATCTTCTACAACATCTTTATGAGAATGGGTAGATGGAAATTAAATGTTTGAGTCATTGGTATATTAATATATGCCGATTTTACCATCACAGGCTCAGGTTCTTTATCACTTGAAGGTCCACTGAGAAGGTTAAGAGGCTTCCAGTGAGTATTAAATGAAGTCATCTTCTGCGCCTTCCAGGCAAACTATATTGAAAATTAAGTCCATAATCTAATTTTAAGTGTAGTAAAGACACAAAGGAGACTTATGAATAGCATTAATAGCTCTCCTCTGACAAAATTGTGTACCTGATAGAGAAAGAGTGACAGCCTGAGCCCTTTTTAGTCCCTTTCTATGAACATGTTTGAGAATCTCCAATTCCTGAACATTCCAGGCTAATAAGAAAATCTCCCTGCATTTAGAGAAGAGCAGTCTCCTCTTGACTTACAGAAACTTCAGTTCAGGAAGGTGTCTCATCAGGTTATGGTTTTGTACTTCAAAGAGGGAACCTCTCAACTCCTGGAGAATAGTCAAAGGGAAGTCACAGCACAACTTGAGCAAAGGAAATTTTGTTTCTTCTCCAGAATTAAATAGCTTATACCCAGAAAAAATTGTAGGACTTCACTTTGGCTATGCTAGTAACTTGGGAAAGCAACTGGGTGTGGCTCTTCTGAGCTGTAGATAAGGGAGACATTCATAAAGGGCCAGAAATAAAAATAAATAAATAAATAAATAAATAAATAAATAAATAAATAAATGACATCGGAATGCTATTTGTGAATCAAAATCAAAGTCCTCGTAAGAACTCTTGGAATCAGTCCTAATATGCTATTGGGATGACTCCTTGAAGCTTGGACGTGTCAGTGATCTAAGGGGAGATACCAAAATTGCTTTGATCCAGAATTGAGGAGAGGTCTAAAGCTTCACGGAAGCAGAATCCTTCATGAGTGTAGATGAAGACCAAAGAATCTACACCCTGGATGTGCTCCCTAGAAGCACTCAAATTTCATTCAATAAGGCAATACACAAGAAATCACATATTTAAGAAGATTAATGGAGATGGTGCACTAGGGACCAGGGTTGAGAGGAAGACATCTGAGGTACAGCACCTCAGTATCTTAGTACAGAACCAATGAGGATGGTGGAATTCGAGAATATTAGAGTCCATGTGCAGTCACTTAAACATCAGTGACAAAGAGGATATAACACTAGTGGGAAAATTAGTGTTGTAACCAAGTTTCTTTAACATGCAGGGGTCGTCTATTTGATGTCTAATACACCACTGCATTCTTACGACAAGATGGATGACAAACTGTTTTCTTTAACTTTATAACCAGAAAAAGACCTGGCCAGGAGAAGGCTGATACCAGTCATCACAATGGAAAATCTTAATTTCCTCTTCAATGTCCAGATTTGATCCTATTCTGATTCTCAAAGTCCATCAGTTTAACATTGAGAAGGGTCCCCTTATAGAAAAACTCAGCAAGAGATAAAACAGACATATACATAAGATAGTTCTTACCCAATATTATCCCCAAGTGACCAGTGGCCAATTGCCAATCTAGCTGTACTTTGAAAAAGAGGGCATACTCAGACCTCATTAGAGCTGTTGAATACAGAATTTGAGCTGATTCTGATACCAGGGAGCACCAAAGGCCATCATGGTTCAGGGTAGGAGTGGAGGTTGATGGAGGCCATGTATTAATTGAACTCCTGGCCAATGGGTTCAGTAGATTCAGAGACTCACCCTATGGTGACTTCTTTGATTGGCAAGTATAATTGCCAGATGCCTTGGATTGGTTCCCCAGTGAGAGGCATAAGAGCCATTATTATAGAAATGTCCAGTGAATCTTCTATATATATTAAATAGTAAATTAGAAGCAAATGTGCACCTCAGAGGAATTAGATAAGCATCATACTTCCAAAAGTCATAGGATGCAAAAGGGATGGTAGATGTACCTTCTTTATCTGTATGGCCACTGGAAAATTCATGTTGGCCATAGTAGAAGATGGCACATCACTGCAAACTTAGTCAAGTAGTGACCCCAAATGCCTATAGCAATGGCCAATTTGCTAATGTACTCTTGGATTAACTTTGTTTTTTCCCCATAAAATGTTTTTCGTTACTATTTCTTATGGACATTTTGAGAATATCTAATTACAAGTCCTTTGCTTAGGTTCTGAATTTCTGGAAAATTCAGGCTAAACCAGCCATTTTATTTTTAAATTATACATAGCTTCTCAAAATGGCCACCTTGATTTACATTTCCTCTTATCAAGAGTTCAATCCATTGAATCAATCTTTGAGTCTAGGCTAGGCTTCTGACTTTTGACTAATGGAACTTAGTGGAAGTGCCATTGTACCAGTTCCAAATTGAAACATAAAACGTTCTTGTGGCTTCCACTCATCCTTGTTTTGGTACTCCATGATTGCCATATGGACTAGTTGCCATATATGATACTACAAAGAGTGAAGCCACTGTTTAAACCATCATAAATCAGCTAGTCACAACCAACTCTCTAGCTAATGGATATGGGAGACTGGCTGAGATCCGTCTGCCTCAAACAAGAAGAATCACCCAGCTGCTTGGCTCAAAGCCATCCAACCCTCCAAAGGAGAGTCACTTAGATGATTGACAGCTGACTACAGACATATGACTGACCCTAGAAGAAGAATGGTCCAGCTGGGCCCAGACCAAATTACAGATCCACAAAATCATGAGCCACATAAATGGTTGTTGTTGTAAGTCACTAAATTTTGGGAAAATCTATTATACAGAAAAAGCTAACTGATACAGAAATTGGTCCATAGAATAGGACTGCTGCCATAACAAAAACACTGAACATGTGGCATTACCTTGATGAGGCTGGAAAAGTCGTGAGAAAGTTATAAAAAATTCTGGAAAAACACCATACAAACTGGAAGAGCCTCCTTACACCTGTTAGAATGGCTGTGCATATTTCTGGGAATTTACACATTTCTTCTAGGTTATCTAATCTGTTGGTACATAAGTATCCATAGTAGTTTCTTACAATCTTTCATATTTCTGTGATATCAGTTGTAATGTCTGCTCTTTCATTTATGATTGTATTTATTTGAGAATTGTCTCTTTTGTAATTAGTCTAAAGGTTTGCCAATTTTTTTTATCTTCTCAAAAACAAACTCTTGGGTTTATTAATATTTTTATTGTTTTTCTTATCTCATGTATTTCTTCTCTAATCTTAATTATTTCCTTATTTCTGCTAACTTTAGGTTTAGCTTGCTCTTCTTTTTCTAGTTCCTTCAGGTATAAAATTAGGTTGTTTATTAGAAATATCTCTTTTTTCTTAACAGAAGCATTTATCACTATAAACATCCCTTAAAATTGTTTGTGCTGCATCTCATAAGTTTTGGTATGTTGTGTGTTTCTACTTTAATTTATCTCAAGATATTTTTAAATTTCCATTTTTTTTCTTTCTTCCTTTCTTTTTTTTCTGACCTATTGGCTGTTCAGGAGTGTGTGATTTAATTTTCACATATTTATGAATTTTACAATTTTCTTTATTTTATTGATTGCTAGTTTCATGCCATGTGGCTTGCAAAGATACTTGATATCTCTGTGATATGTCTGTCTGACTGCCAATATTCTCTTCTCATTTACTGACAGAACCTCAATTTTGTTCAATTTTGTTGGGTAACAAAGTCCCCAGCTACAAAACCAATTTTCTTAGCCTCCCTTAAGCCAGGAGATGACTATTAGACACAGTTCTGGTCAATGCACTGCAATTAGAAATTATTTGTATTATTTATATGAAAGCTCCTAGGAAACAGGACAAACTTGGCTGGCACCTCTCTTTGTTTTATGCCTCTTATTTCCCTACTGCTGGGAAATTATTTGTGATCTTTGAAAATGAGTCAGCCATTTTGCATTTACTAGAGGAGGGCTAGAGAATCAGAGATTCACTAGGCTTTTATGTTTTTGATTCACTGAATAAATGCTTACAATAAGATATTTATTTTATGAAAAAGATGAAGCCCTACTAGGCTTAATTAATACTAATTTTTTTTGTTATATACATTTCTAACTGTTACAGAGAATAATATGGAATAACACATATTTAGTTCTTAAAATAGGCAGAAATCAATGGCTTTCTTCTAGGTACTGATTAACATAACTCTGGTTTTTTTCCTTGGCCATTATATAATAAAAATCAAGTATAAATGCAATAACTGAGTGGAAGATATTATGAGTCTCAGTGTAAAAGACTCAGAAAATCTGAAATTCATTATTAAAATTTGTTGCATTTTTTTCTAACTTAAATATATTAATTATGGAAGAGGTAAGTAAAAGTGACCACTAATGAGTATTTCTCACAAAGAATGACTATATACAATTTTAGTTTGAATTTTGAAAGAGGAATTCACATAATAGCAGGAGATAAATGTAATTAAAAAGTATCATCTTACCATGTCTATTTATCTACTCCTTGTTTTAAATAGAAAATACTTGTGAAATTATCACAAAACCATGTTGTAAGATGACAGTGGAAAAATTACGATAAGTAGAATGTATTTGCAATTGAAAGAGTAAATAAAATAGAAACACACAGCAGAATTTCCTACTTCTTTGTTATGATTTATGCAATGTAATAATGAAAATATTGAGTGTGAAATCATTAAGAGGAAAGAAAAGGAAGCTATAGAAGGAACTGTACATATAAGTACATAATGCAAGAATTAAAAGGAGAAAAAAATAATGCAGATAATTAAAATCTCTTTCAAGTTCACTTATTATTTTTTGTTTTAAAAATATTTTTCTGCAACTGGAAGCAAAGCAATTATCAGGTCTGCTCTGTTCTTGAAAATTGATGTTGTTCCATGTGGTAGTCAGCTCAGGCTGTCATAACAAAATACTGTAGATTGGGTGGCTTAAAGAATAGAAATTTATTTTTCAGATTTCTGGAGGTTGAGAGGTCCAAGATCAGAGTACATATGATATAGGTTTCATTATGAGGCCTCTTCTCTTGGCTTATAAGTATCCTCTATGCCACTGAATACTCACTGATTTCTTCTTCATGTATGCATGGTTTCTGGTGTCTAATCTCATAAGGGTCCCACCTTTCTTCTTAGGAGAGCCCCACCTTCATGAGCTCATTTATCCCTAATTACTTCTCAAGGGCCGCATCACCAAATGCCATCAAATTGGGGGTTAGGACTTCAACATAGGAATTTTGTTGAGACACATTCTGTCCACCACATGATAAAAGCTTTTTATTGTGATTATCAAATTGATTTTATTGGCAAGCTAACAACTTTATTATGACAGTGTAAAATATACAAATATTCAATGTGAATATATTACATTTTGATCCATTTAAGTAGGGATGGGTTATATCTTTCATAGAAAAGTCTTTGAAACTTAGTTGAAGAGGATACACATGTGATGACAGTACTTATTTTCTGGATAGCAAGAATAATTTACTTCCTTTTAGATTTAATCTTGAGTATTGCTTGGACAAAATAATGACGGAGTTAGTGGTTTTCCAGTATGTGTTATTTTTGTCTTGGGCTGTGGGTTCATGGACAACCCAACCTAAAGGTAGTCCTGCTACCATTCCTCTTAATCTTTACGCAGCCAAGTCCCAGAATTCTGACATTTCTTTTTACACCATAAATCTGAGACAAAATGAATTAAAGTTATGATTGGTGGTGTGGAGAATTCCAAACTGGTGTGAAGAAAAGTGCCAATAAGTTATCAAATTCTCTGAGATCTTATAGTCATAAAGTTCTTCTAAGCCAAGAAGAAACCAAGGAAATTCCAGAAGTCCCTGGAAGAAGGAAATTGGGGTTTTGGTTTGGGTTGGTTCTTTGTCTACAGTTGAGAGTATCATGCCATCTAACATGACTAAGGCAGAAGGAGGAACAGATTTGGGAAGCAGTCTGGGGTATGCTTTGAACGTTTCCTAGACGCAGCTTTTAAGCCAAAATAATTGATTCAGGGCTGTACATGGCGAAAAGCTATTGATCTTTCACTGTGTGCTTTTTAGTGACTGTGAACTGCACACTAAGTATTGATATTAGCTGTGTATCTTCCCTTAGTTTTAAAAGAAGTTAATACTGAAGGATATGTCAAAAAGGAGACATTATAAACATTTAATCAGTTTAAGCTGTGATCAACGTAGCCAGTGATGCTCAGGTCAGGACATTCGGTGAAGCAGTTTAGTAACAAAGTGTGAGACATGATCCCATTGCAGATGCGTGAGGAATATATTTTACTTATGGTAAATGACTTAATACTCAAAATCCAAAACCTAAATTAAAAATCTAATTATATGTAAGTCATGCATAAAGATAGTTTAAGAACATGCTCATTCTTTTCCCATAGGTCATATATAATACTTAGGTCTTTTTAAAATTACAATATTTAAAATACCAACTAATTGAAGGATTCTATTTTTTATGACAAATTCCCAATATCAATAAAAGAAAGAAGCAAAATTGTGCATGTTTATCTAGCTAGCTTACTTGCTTCACATTTATTTTTTAGGCAAAATGCTAATCATTGCTAATAGTTGTGTGCAGGGCCATCAATTACAGAGTTCCTTTGTTTTCCTCAAAAAAGGAAAAAAGTGTTCTTCAAAGTCTTATAAACTCTAGGGTATTGTGAGATGGGGTTTTGTGTTCCTTGCAGTAAAGACATGATCCTTCTGTTTCAATACTAAAAACATTTGGCTTATTCAAAATCGGGGTTGGCTCTTAATATTATGTTGGTTACAGTAGAAGAGTCTTCAGTCTAGTTTCTGAATAAAATAGTTCTCTGCTCAAGAGCACCTGGCTGAAGGTTAGGTCACTTGAGGAAGTCTCTCCTACATAGTTGCTCAATAACTTTCTGGTTCCACATATATTCAGTCCAAAGTCATGTGCTTTCACTGTATAATGAAATCATGATTCATTTTAAAGTTACTCTCAAGGGGCATCTATTTTCATTTTGGTTTTAAATTAATGATTTCTTCTAGCCATGCAGTATTCTTCAAAGCCTAATTAATGGGTGTTGCACTACACTGTATTTTTGAGTGTCTTATTGATCTTTTTAATGAAGGATTTCAGTGCTGTTTATGAGGAAAAGATCTTATTAAACTATACAGAGGATTTACTTTAAACTTTCCTTTTCTGTGACTGTTCATTTTAATAAAAACTTTATTGGATTTTCTGACGAGAAACTCAGCAGGAGATGTTTCTTTCATTAGAATATTTACAGTGCTTAAGGGAGTAGAATATGTTAGCTTTTTATTTTCAAATTCATTACACTTTTTCCTTATATTTGGCTAGTGGGACCTTAGGCAGGAAGGAAATTATCTTGCATTTTCCTATACTTGATAATCCATATTTTTTATACAATGATCTTTGCAAAATCTGAGCTTAGAGAAGTTTTACACAATGCATAAAAATTTGGGGAGATAAATAAAATATTAAATTCCTTTCCCAGGATAAAGAGAAATAATAAACACATACACAGTAGAACATTTTATCTAAATTTCATTCCACCTGATGACATTTTCACACTTCTGCAGCAGGTGTAGCAAATATGAATTCACTGCAGCTTATTAGATCTATAATCTGATTTTGGCTTCTGGGAATTTGTTTTTTGTTTTTTCGGGTTTTTCCCCCTAAAGTTTTCATAGGCGTACATTAACTTTAATCTGCACAAAAATATTCACACTGTCTGGAGCTAAGAAAAGAATTCTTATGTAAATGAGTTATTTAAAATTCTGAATAGCAGCTTCAGACAAATGGAGGAGAAATGACAGGGAATTAAAACTTTGGAAGAATATTTTCAATATGGTAATTGGATTCAAATAGTTTATTTTTTTAGAGAACATCAAAGACCCACTCACAAGCCTGTGCCCAGATTAAGTGAAAGTTACAAGACATACATTTGAATATATTTAAACACTAAAAATTTTCTAACAATTTAAAAATGCAATTCCTACATTCATTATATTGCCTTATTATGCCCCAGTCTTCTTCACATCAGTGTTGTGAGTGGGAGTGATAATAAAAATATGATTATGTCTTTCTGACATGGGTATGAGAGACAACTGACCAAATAGGATGGACAATAGGCCAAAACCCTTTGGTTCAGATACACCATTTGTCTATTGGATGAAATATTGATTTTGGCTCCCATTCATCACTTTACTCTTGCTTCATCATGGATTGCCATAAGGAATGTCTGGCTTCTATGATTTCCTCTGAGACGTAGGTGTTTTCTTTTTGTTCTTTGGACCACCTGGATCTTAGATCTCTGACTAGAATCTCTCTTCTCATCTCTTTAAATTTCTATGAATGAAAATAAAAGTTAATAAAGCAGGCATCATTTTGAAAAATGAACACACGAATACAGTTGATCAACACACTTCAAATCTGATGATGCAAAAAGACTAAAATATTAAAGTAGATAATCTCTTTTCTGCAAATATGGATAAAAATAAAAGTAAGAACGCTCAAATAAGCCATATACTAATCTGAGATCTGAGTTTAGTTAGAGATAAATATGACATTAAATTTTATGAATATATATGTATTTAAAACAAAACCTTTGAAAACAAAAGACGGGTCAATTTATAGTACATGTGATCAGCAAATACATCTCAAGAATTAGAAAACCCTGTGATCACCAAGAACTATACATTTTTAAGTTGATATTTAATTTCACAATAAGACCCAACCTCAGATAGTTCTGTTGACAATTTTACTGAATTTTCAAGGAATTACTTAGGTTGTAAAGTTATCACACGCTATTAAAGGTTGAAAACTGCCTGAATTTATGTTAAGAGATTAACGGTACACCAATACTAGGACAAAATGGGGGAGGGGTTGTGGATGTTATGAATAGGAAAACAAAACAAAAAATGTTTGTATAAGTGTTACCAAATTTATACATTAGGTAAAAACAAATCATTATCCACCAGTCGTTAAAAGATTGTGTAACATTTGAAAAAAATCCATTAATGTCCTTTACATTAACAAATCAAAATTACAGAAACATCCCAACAGTTGCAGGAGAAACATTTGATAAAATTCTACCAACATTTTTGGTAAAATATCTTTAGCAGGCTGAATAAATGGGAACTTCTTTTTTCTGATAAAAAACTCTTCATTATAAATGTATGGAAATAATACTAACAGTTAAATAATATTCCCACTGAAATGACGAACATCACAAGATTCAATCACCGTTGTAGTTTCTAGTCAATCAAAAATATTTCAAAAAGAGGAAAAGAAAGTGAAAGCTGTCATTATTTATTGGCAGTAAAAATGTGTCTCCAGAGAATTGAAAAAACTTAATGGATAAATTATAACTAATAAGAGGTTTTAGCACCATGACTAGACACACATCAGTATGCATAGCAATCAACCTGTGAAGGTTGATTAAGAAACAGGAGGAAAGATTGTAACTTTGTAACAAAAATTAAAAGAAGTAATAATAAACTTAAAACATAAAGAAAACTTTGATGAAGTAAGTTATAAAATTAAAGAACGTTTACATAGATAGGTATATCATGTATTTGAAATACAAAATGCCACTTCTCTCTAAAGCTATCTCTATATTCAATATAATACATTTCTGCAAAACCTACACCAAGCTGTATTAAAATAAAAGTTCATGAAGAAGGACAATTATCAGACCTCAAAATATAATTATAGTTACATTGTAATACAAATACATTATAAGTCATATTTACATGTAAAGTAAAAATTATAATTAAAACCATGTATTATTAAGTAAGCAATGAAAAAATGTATATATCAATGGATATATGGGTATGTGATATATGATAATGTTGATATAGCAACACAATGGATGAAATACAGGTTTGGGTTTACCAATATTGTCCATCCTTTTTTGGAGATAGAAAAAGAATCCTACCTCTCACCTTTCCCAAAATTTAAATGGACTAAAAATCTAAGAGTTAAAAAACAAAATCTAGAAATATTTATCTCACTCAAGCTTTTGCTGGAATGTTACCTTTTCAATGAATCTACTATGACCACCCAGGTTAAAAGTACAACCACCCCTCCATTCGCTTAACATTATTGATTCCACCATTTACATTAAAATGTAAACTTTTCAACATTTCCGAGTACTTTAGCAGCATACATTTATGTAATAAAAATACTAAATATATAAGTGTGACTTTATCTTTTGATATGTATTAAGGTATGTTGCCACAACCTGTCTTTTCTTCATCATCTTACCCTAAACATCCTTGATACATTTTCCCAATTTATTTTTCACCAGATGCATATATAAGTACACAACTTATTTTCCTCACCAGAATTGATGGATACTTTTCATGTTTATTAAGGATATATGTATAAAAATCCTATCTTACTATTCGTATTTTAAATCAGGTATTCTGGCCATTATATGTAAATGCTTAACAGAGATTGTCTTGGGGGAAGTATTCTATTTACCTACTATAACCATCTTTGTGTAAAGATGCCTAATAATTTTCACTTAAACATACATAATTGTATTTGGACATGTAAAAGAAATTCCAATATGGTTCCTCTATGAAATTCTGAATATTATATGAACTAGGTTTCACTGATGATCATAAGACATTACCTAATTACATGAGTACATATATCAATGGATTAAAAGAATATGTTTAGTCTGTGAAAAAAGTTGTTAGTTTTGTCACAAATAGTATTAATATGTGTTGCTCCATCTTCCATTTTAGTTCTACTTATTTTTTTATTATGAAGTATAAAATTTAATGATGAGTATTCACAAGGGGCTCACAAAGCATTCATTGTGATACCAAATCAACAATCAAGGCTATATTTACATAAATCAAAGAAGGAAATTTTATGTTAACTGAAACTAGAATCAAAATCAAAGAATTGCTAAAGGTTTTTAAAATGTGGCGGAAAACTGGAGAAGATTTTAAAAGAAAATACATCTCTCCCTTGATAGAACAAGCTAATTTACAGTCCTATTTCAGATACATGGCAATTTTCCCATGTCTTTTTAACCTAACTTTCTTGTTTCTTTTCATTAACACCTGGTTGGAGCTCAGTACCCCATTGGGAAACACCTGTCCACAGTTAACAAGGTGTTAATTGTAAAAACAATAAAAAGTGGAGTCAGGGAATTAGTTCACAGATTTTCAAAACAAATTATAAATAATTCAAGAGAGTAGGCAATAAAAAAAGTAGGTTATTTTAATAAGGATCAATACTCTATAGTGATTCTAGCTCTGTAACTTTGGGCAAGTTATTAAACATCTCAGTGCTTTCCTTTACTCAGCTTGAGAATGGAGATATTGATCATGTATATTTCATAAAAATTCTTGTTGAGGTCAATGTAGGCAATACAAGTAGATGTTTAGCACATAATAAGCACTGAAAAATCATCATCATCAATAGCATCATTGTTAAAATTATTTTTAATATTTTTGGTTGGATTTTCCATATGTGCATTTTTTATGCACATGAATAAAGCATTATATTGTACTATAGATATATATGGTTTTCATTGTTCTTTGTGCTGTGTTCACTCAGTCAATAGTTCCATGAAAGCTGGTGAAGTGGTCTGTACTATTTTCTCACGGCTAATAATTTTGGGTATACATACATAAAGCAAATGCTGTGAACCAATGTGGTATATCAATATTGTGATCTGAACTTGTTCTACAATTTGCATTTTTTTCTTCATGTGGCCTATCTTTCTACCTTATAGATTTGGTTCTGGGAAGGATTTTATCTACAATGGCTTTTAAAAAGTATATTTGATATTTCGTTAAGAGATAGTGAAAGAGAATCAGGCTAAATATTGATATAGAAATTTTGACTTCTACCATACATGCTGACCTACTGGAACAATGATAAGACTGACTACAATATAGGAGGCACATGTTTTTCAACACTGGAAATAAGGAACACAGTACAGTGGTTCTTGAGACAAGGAAATGCACAAGGTGAATCCTGTAATTATCTCATGCATGGTAGCATATCCTGACATGGCCCAGAGAGGTGAGGCCTACACAAATTATGGTAGACCTATTGATCTGAGGAGACAGTGATTTGGTCTCCAACTAGTGGAGCATCTGAGCTTTATAGAGCACAGTCAAGAGAAAGAGGGAGCTCCTAAAAGGGGTCTCCAAAATTCTATGAGTTGTATTCATCATGGGTTTTTGAGTGAAGGCTAGACTACATCTAGAAAACAAACCACAAAAGTCCAAGCAGAGTCTACCTGTTGGGTTGAAACTAAAATACGATACCAAAGTCATGCAATACCTGAGTAAAGAGACATTGATTAGTACCTTACCACCCAATTAAGTCTCATGAAACACCATGTTTAAGGAGGGAGAAACATGCCCTAAAATAAATGACACTTTCTAGGAGGAGGACTAAGTTGAATGTCAGAGTCAACACTGTCTATCCAAAAATAAAATCAAACATATTAGGATCAAAAATTTCAGCCAGCAATTTACCCGATGGCACAAAATCAATAATCTTTAAGGGAAAATGTTATAATCTAAGTCTTTATAATTATAATGTGCAACGTTCAACATATAATCAGAATTTCAAGACATGAAAATAAGTAGTAAAATATGACCCATAATCAAGAAAAAGCATTGAGACAGCCTAGACACTGCTATTCTCAGATGAAAACTCTGAAACAATTATGAAATATATTTTTAAATATTTGAAAAGAATATGATTATAAAAAGTGAATAGATGGTGAATCTCAGCAGATAACTTGTGACTATTAAAAAGAAAATAACAATCAAATGGAATTTTTAGACTTGAAATGAAAATTTTACTAACTAGCGTTATCAACATTGAGATTGCAGAGATAGAACTGATACATGTAAAGGAAGAGCAATAGCAATTATTTAACCTAAAGAAAAATGAGAAAAAATGTTTAAAAAAAACCCAGTGTCTCAGCGACTTGTGAGACAATATCAAGTAGTCTAACATAATTGTAATTGGAATTTCAGAGGAAGAGTTTCAAGAGAATGGAGAAGAAAAAAAAAAGATATGTTTGAAGTATTTGAAAAAATCATGTTAAAAATTCCCAAATATTTGTGAAAAATATAAGAAACTCAGCAAACCCCTAACTGGCAGGATAAATACCAAGATACACCTCAGCATGTTACAGCAAATTGCTAAAATATAAAGATTAAGAGAAACTTTAAAAGCAGCCAGAAACTTAGTATATGAAATATTTGGGGCCATGCACACATGTGATGACTGAGTTTTCATCAGACCAGTGTTAAAGGGGAGACAGTGGAATACTTAATATTAAGGTGGAAAAAGCCAAAAATATTCTTCAAAAATGAAGGCGCAGTCAAGTCGTTTTCAAATTAAAACATGGAGAGAAATTTGTGCTAGCTTATCTGCAGCATAAAAAATTTAAATGAAGTTCTTCAGGAAAATGACACCATATGGAGGCTTATATTTTCAAGAAGAAATGAAGAGCAACAGAAGTGCTAAATGTGTGGGTAAATACAAAAATAATCTTTCATATATATTAATTTTTTAAAGAGCAGTGAATATTTGAAGCAAAAGTAACCACATTTTATTGTGAGACTTAAATATGTATAAAATACACGTGCCTATAGTACTAAACATGGAAAAAATAAAATAATTGTGCAATGTAAGGTTCTTAAATGTTACACAAAGTCATAGAATGTTATCTTCAGGCTTATAATAATAATTTGTCACTGCATATTGTAATCCTTATAGCATTAGTTCTAAACAAATGGTGATCCCCCCCCCCCCTCCCCAGGACATTTGGCAATAAAACGAAACACTTTTGGTGATCTGTGAAGGTACAGTCTTACTGGCATCTGGAGGGCGGAGGGCAAGGGCAAAGATGCCACTAAATACACTGCTGTATAAAGGGCGGGCTCCTCACAACAAAGATTTATCCAGCTTTATTGTCAATGGGGTTAATGCTGAGAAACCCTAATACAGAACAACTATTTAAACAGTTAAATAAAAATGTATGGATAAAATGCCAACAGAAGAATTAAATTAGCACATGGAAAAGTATTAACTGACCCAATAGAAGACATGAAAGGAGGAATAAAAGAACGAAAAAAAAGGAAAAACACTTGGCCACCAGGAAGCAAATAGCAAGTTAGTAGACATAAATCTTACCATTTAGGGGCACCTGGGGGGCTCAGTTTGTTAAGCATCCTTTCATGATCTCACCATTCTTAAGTTAGAGTCACACTGGGCTCTGTACTGACAGCTCAGAGCCAGAGCCTGGAGCCTGCTTCAGATTCTGTGTCTCCCTCTCTCTGCCTCTCCCCTGCTCGCACTCTGTGTCTCTCTCTCAAAAATAAACAAACATTAAAAAAAATTTAAAAACCCTTACTATGTAAATATTTTCATTGTATATTTAGTATATAAATATATTACATGTAGTTAATTAAATACTCCATTTAATAGGCAGAGATTATTGGGATAACACACACACACACACACACACACATATATATATATATATATATATATATATATGCTATTTATAAGAGTTTAAATACAAAGAAAAGATTAGATGTAAAATATATGTAAAATAATGAAAATGCAAACATGAAACACAGGAAAGCTGGAACATCTCTTTATCAGACAAAAGAGACTTCAGACAAAGAGTATTGTCAGGAAAATGAAGGTATATTGTGATGATAATATGTGTACATTCATCTAATAAAACTTCAAAATACATAAAGCAAAAATCAACAGAACTCCAGGGCAGATATCAGTAGTTCTGTAATCATATGTGGAACTTTTTATTACCTTTCACATAGTAATTTATAGAAGAACTAGATAAAGATGACAAACTGCATAAAATATTTGAATGCTATCAAACAACTTAATTGACATTATAAAAAACATAACACTGCATAGCAAGAAAACAAACTTTCACACTGTACATATAATTATGGAACTTTCACAGATTATGGTCTCTTTGACAATGGAAATAGATGAGGAATTTATAATAATAAAATTATTTAAAAATTCCTAAGCGCTTGGATAGTAAAATAACACATTAAAGAGCTCAGAGACCAAAAATCAGAAAATACGTAAAACTTTATTTTTAAGATATAGATAAAGCAGTATTTGAGGGAAATTTATAGCTTTAAGAAATTGTATTTGAAAAAAAATGCTTAAAATCAGTGATCTAAATTTTCCCTTAAGTTCAATGAAAGCAGAGGAGGTTAAATTCAAAGTGTGAAGAAAATAATTAAGATCAAAGAAGTCTCAATGAAATAGAAAAAGAGATAAATAAAGGAAATTAACAAAAACAAAATCAGACAAATGATTTAAAAATTCATTTACAATAGAAGTGAACAAAAAAACAAGCAAAATAAAATTTTGGAACAAAAATGTTTAAAAATTCTACGCTGAATAATACAAAATATTGAGATAGCCTAAATAAATGGAGAAGAAATAAATCATTCTCATGAATTTGAAAATCCAATATTGTCAAGATGTCAATTCTTTCAGTCTCAATAAAAATGCCAATAATCTTCCTTTGAAAAATTTGATAAGTTTAATTAAATACGAATATGGAAATTTGAGGGACTTGGGAAGACTCACAATCATTCTATAACAGATCCTTGTTGTAGGACACACACTCGTGATATCAAAGTTTACTATAAAATATAATAATATAGTATACTATTGGGCAAGAATAGAAAAACAGATTAAAGGCAGAATATAATAGAAAATCACATTGATAAATCAACTGATTTGGGAAAAAGTTCTAGGGAAAAATCAATGAGAGAAGGAATTTTTTTCCAAAGAAGCTTGAAAAGATTGAAAAGTTTACAAAAAAAGATTTTTTTTCAAAAATCTTTACAAGATATTAATGACAAATACATATGGAATCTAGAAATAATTAATACAAATTGATAGTAAAAGTTGAACAACCCAATTTAAAACCTGGTCCAGAGATTTGAACAAACATTTCACAAAAGGCATATATAGATGACAAATAAACGAGTAAACCATCACCATCATTTCTTATCAGAGAAATATAAGTTAAAATCCCAACATAGTGTATCTACTAGACTTGCTAAAATTAAAATGACAACAAGAATAATTGATTAGCAAGGTTGTGACGTAATTGAAACTCTCCTACCTTGTTAAGGAAGTGGAAGATTATATAACCACTTCAAGGATAAGTTAAAAAAAATGAGAAGATAAAAAGTTCTAGTCAGGTAAGGATTAGAGATCCTTTGACATTATAAAGTGCATTGTAAAAATCACTTTAGCCTGAGAGGGTTGACCAATAATTATATGAATGAAGATTAAAATAAAGAAAATCTTGGGTTGCCTGGGTGGCTCAGTTGGTTGAGCGCCCGACTTTGGTTTAGGGCATGATCTTGCTGTTCGTGAGTTCTAGGCCTGCGTTGGGCTCTGTGATGAAAGCTCAGAGCCTGGAGCCTGCTTCCTAATCTCTGTCTCCCTCTCTCTCTGCCCCTCCCCCACTCGTTCTCTCTCTCTCCCTCTCTCTCTCCCTCTGTCTTCCCCCTTAAAAAATGAATAAAGATTAAAAGTTTTTTAAATAAAGTAAATCTTAAAATATTTATTGAGTGAACCATCTGAGCATTAAGGCTAATTATAAATGTATATAACCAAGGAATGAGATTTACTAAATCCATATAGAGCTATTAGAAAAATATTTCTTAAAAACATCATTAGCAAATAGGTGCTGAAAGGAGCACCATTATGTGGGCATGTGCAAGAATTCTGCTTTGTTTTTATGATCATGATGTTAATGGAGTCCGAAAAGTAGGTAGGCTAACCCATATACTCTGTCCAACATTTCGAACCAGCGCTCTTACAGATCCTCTTGTAAATGTAGATCTTCCTACCCTCTTCTTTACCCTGCTTTAATTCTAGAAGATGGAGAGGGATGGGAAGGGGGAAAGGAAAGTCATGTTTTACTCAAATTGAGACTTTACATGCAGTTTTAAGCGCTCCTAAAACTATCACAGAAATATAAGAATAAAATTGGAAACCAACCTGAACACTATGCAGTGATATTCAAATTTTTTTTTCATTTTATACCTCCTAAAAGGATTTTGAGAAAACTCTGTAGGCCGTTGCACATTTTGAACTTAATATCAATAACTTATTATTGATATTTCATACGGTGTAAAGGATTCTGGCATTTCGTTGGTTGGATCCTGCTTTAAGCACACAATAAAACCTATTGAAACTGCAAACTCAGATACAATGCTCTTGGTTTCCATCCTTAACAGCTGCTTCACTCTGGTCATTTGCTTAACCTTGCCATAATTCAACCCTTCAGTTAGTGCAATTTAAATGTCTGAACTATACTTAGAGTGGTAGGATAGAATTTAACTTCATTTGTCAACACTATCAAGCTTCAGATTTAGTCTTCAAATTTGGGAAGTTCTATTATATAACCTAAATGGCAAAAGTAGTTATTATTAGCCAAAATCACACTGAATTTCCCTAGAAATATCTTTTAATTTAAATATAATCAACTTTTTATTCCTGTGACCGAAATCTCTTTACAGAATTCTGAGATGAATAAGTTAGATCAACTATATAGAAAACCCCACCCTTTGTGTCTTACCTGGATGAAATAGAGTGCTTCCTCTTCAATTATCTTTCTCTTCATTCAGCCCTCACAATACTCTCCTAAAAATTACCTAACATACTCCTTTGGTGCCTAACTGTGTTTTTTCCTTGTGGCTATGCACCACGTTAGATGAGGTAGGTGAGATGTACCCCTTTGTTTTGTATGGTGGGAAAAGGGCAGTGTTGAAAGGGGAGGTGAAAACCAAAGTTAGCAAATCACAGCTCTTTTCTGGCAGATTGATTTATGGTAAGGACACATTTTGAAGTTGAAGGTCTGGAAATTGACTTCTTAAAGAAGCTACCTATGTCTGTGTCGACATACCTACTAGAAAATCTTTGTGTATTTATAGACACCTAATTTTGAAGACTACTGCTTTATAAAATGATAGTTCAAAAATGTCTTAGTGATGTTTGTCATATTTGCTTTCCACTGATAAGACCTTAAATATTGTTCTGAAGAAAATTACATAAAATACTGATTCACATTAGGAATAAGCAGGGTGGTAAGTATGGATTTGTTCTTCTCCTTCACTATGGTGTATACCGATGTACGCATGTACACGAATGCCCAATTTTGCCTGCGACAGAAAATAGCCATTCATGTTTTATACCCGTTATTAAAGAGATTAATAAAGTTATTTATCTACTTAACCACGCTGCTAAGCTCTGTGAATATAAATATTTATAACATGCCATCCCTCATCCAAAAAGCGTACAGTGTAGAGAGGAAAAATCCTGACAGTCATTACTTTGCCACTTCCTGAGTGTGTCATCACATGACAGTGATTGGTGCACACGCAGCTACAGAGCACTAGCACGGCTAGGAGCTCGTGGGCTGCAGAATGTCCTGCCATCTGGCACCAGCAGGTGTTGGCATATTTACAGCTGCTTCTGTGTGGTCCCCCGTGATGCTTTCTGGTAGTGGTAGCTCCATGTGGATTAAATGTTGTTGTGCCTATGGAGGTATAGTCATAATGTCTATTTGTTTTATTTTATTTGTTTTTAACGGTAGTCTCAAACTCAAGAAAGAACCAATGCCTCACCGTTAGATTCTTAACCCTATATGAGAAATTTGTTCCTTTGGGTTTTTATGTAGTGTCTCTCTTTAAAATGAGTTATTCCAGAGGGCTGCCTTTCATTATGAAAATAAAATAGCTAAATAGTCTTGACTGTGAAAATGAAAGAAAGTATTTGAATGCATAGAGGGCTATAGTTTCAATTATATCCATGAAAGAAATTGATAAATGAAGTCTTTGTAGCTTCTTAGCACTTTGCTTATCTCTTATATTAATAGATTTTTTAAAAGCATATTTGGCATAAAAAGTTAAGCTTATTCAATTTCTTAAAATAAGTTCCTGTCATCAAAATTCATTGTCTTTAACTTTATTTTGAATATGCTTCATGGCCATCAAATGAATCTATACTGAGCAGAAAAAAAAATACACACTTTAACATAAAAACTGCAACCTAGAAACAAAAAAGGAACCTAAATACAGTTTGCATTTTATAGATTTTCCAATGCTTGAGTACAAAGTAAAGATTCCTTCCTGCCAGTCACTAAAAGTATGGCAATGAGGCTCATTTTGTTGCCACACAATAATTTTTATTTACCAAAAGTAAGTCTCAGATAACTGCATCGATTCCTCCACACTTGAGGCCATCTAATAGGGAAGAAAAGCATTGTACAAAGGCATTTTAAAGTAACGGTAGCAGCAAAGGGCAGCTGCTAGATCTTTAATGAGATTTTCTGTTCAGATAAAGTTTAGCATTCCTGCAGAACAAGATCAATATTGGCTTAGTTTACTTATTTTGGAAGACTTTATAATAGTGATATTTTTAAGTCATGGAGTCTACTAAAGGACTCATGACAGGTGGCAAAAAGATCCATATAATTGCTCAATCCATACTAAAATTGATCACATTCAAAATACTGGCTTATCTTTTCTCTAAATTTGATCTAAAGAAGTGAGAATTTTCTGGACCAACCATATGGAATTCTAGACCTTGTGAAAAGCAAAAGGAGGGATACATAAGATACCAATAAGAAATATATTCCAAATGCCATACTTGCTGGAATATGCACATTTCACAAAACCATGCCTACTCTTAAAATAAGTAACTTCCCTTTCTAGATATGAATGTCTCCTTCCAGCAGACCAATTTGGAAGTGATTAGAATGAACTTAACTATAACGTAGGGGGCTGGCGGCTTTGGAGGACAAAACAACTGTAATTGTTATTAGTAGTAATCCTACTGTTAATATTTTTAAAATTTATTAACATTATGCAAGTACTGTGTCACACATAATATTTAACGTATGTATAAACATTACCTCAAACACAGGTGCCTAAGAATATTTGTGAGGAAGGTATTTTTAATTTTCATAATTTTATAGATAGAGTCACCAAGGCTAAAAAAAGTAAGTTATCCTGTGTCGAGCTATGAATAAGTATCTAATCCAGGGTATAATACTGGGTAAGACTGATGCCAAATCACATGATCTTACCAGTATTAGAAACCTGAAAACCTCTAAGCAAGAGATTTCCATACTAGAATGGTTACTTTCATCTAATGATTCACGAAAGCAAAAGTCATGAAGTAATGTCTTTATCTTCCACTTCAAAAATGGTACGCAGGCATGTAGGATTCACAAAATGTAATTGTCACGATCCCTTAATAAATTTGAAATTTTGATTCTGAGAGACTTAACAGAACTAAACCATAGGATTTCATTGGTTTACTCCCAACTGTGTTTTATGAATGCTCTCGTTTGATATTTAAGCTCCTAAACTTGGCTATCTGAAAAGGGAAATTTGGAAGTATCCTTTAGAATAGGAAATGTATTGGCCATTGATCCAAACAGTAAGTATAATCCCTTATTAAACTTCAACTGACAAACATTAATTTTTAACCTTGACATTCAGTTTGTTCCATTACTTATGACTGAATCTACATCCTTGTTTATCAGCAAATCTCTTGGGCTGACCCTGTATTAGGTAATTTTGTCATGCAATTTCCAATTTCCAAGTGATACAATAGAAGCAACTAATAGAATATATTCCCTGCACAACTCCTGAAATTTTAAATGACTTCAGTGTACAATATTTGCATTGAGACTGTAGTAAAATATTGTATTGGTAGATACTCTCTGAAGTACATCAAGAATTTATTTTTTAACTAAAGAAAGTTCAAGAGAAAAAAAACATTATTAGTGAAATCTCTTCAATGCATACTGATTTATTAGATTTTTTTAAAGAGTTGGTGGAGCAAATACCTTAATATATTGCTTAACAATCTACTTCAGGGACAGGTCCCTCGATAGCCTTACATCATGCTGATTTGATTTGTGGGAGATGGGAGATAAATACCAGCAAATTTCCACTGTAACATTCTGAACAATATATGACATTAGATAACTAACTGCGTAACTATATGGGAAAAGAATATGCTCAATTCTCAAAAGAAATGCTAGTTCTGTCACATAATATTTGCTTTACATGAAAATTCTGCTAAGCTTAACTACTATGTATTTTTTCATCCCTTAGAAAAAACAATTTTCTTGCAAAATATATTGCTTTTAATGTGAAGTTTTTAGTGTTTAATGAAACATTGATTTTAGTGGAACAGAGCAGTGTTCAAAGGTATATTTAAAAATCAAAACAACAGCTTTAGTGTTGGTATACACTGGTGGCTCCCAGCCCTCAGTGTTCATCAGAGTCACATGCAGATCTCAGGCCTCCCCCCAGACTTTTTTTTCCGGGGTCTGGGTTTTTTGGGCCTGAGCACAGACGCTTTTTCTAAAGTGTCCTAGGTAGTTCAGATATGCAGGCAGAGCTGAGAACTCCTGGTTTGGATTAACATCGAAGACGTGAATTAAGAACATTTTCTGAATCCTGGCAGAAAATGGAAAGTGATTTTTAAGAGAAATACTCCCTTGATAGAATAAGGTTATTTACCACCCAGTATCAAATACATACCATTTTTTCTGTCTCACAGTCACCCAACTTTCTTATTTCTTTTCATTAATGGTTTGTTTCTATTGGGAAACATCTGTCCGCTGTTTCGCAAGGCATTTACCAGAGAAACATTTGACAGGGGATTCACAGAGCCAGTATGTGGATTTTGAAGGAATAAAACCATTTTTGCGTGGCAGTGTTCCTAAGTTTACCCACATCCCTGAGAAGCCATGCTAATAAGTTAATAAAACCCTGGTAATTCTTACTGATTTTTATAAATATATGAAGCAAACTGAGAGGGGATTCCATCTATTGTGTCTTGTGAGTAAGCTGAAGTAGCAAGGGTAGTAAGGTAGTATTTTGCTCTTCATGAATTAAATAGGCAGTATTTTGCTCTTTCATGAATTAAATGTTTCCAGTTGTAAAATTGGAAATCCAAAAATGTCTTCCAACAGTAATGGTATTCTGTCAGTTGATGGTGGGAACATAATACAGGTCATTTTAACAAAATCTGTGACATGAGAAATGAGAGGCATGACAGAAGCTCTCTTCCTCTCTCTCTCCTTCCATGACACTGTCCTTAGAAGACAGAGGAGAAAGCAGAGGGGAGAGGAAATGACAAGCTTCGTTGAGGGGGACCTAATCTATAATTCTGGGATAAGGGTAAAATAAAGGGAAGAATGTACTCACTGTCAAAGCAAAGGGAAATTCATGAGCAAGATTTTTTTAAATGACAGGATTTTTTTAAAGGATGAAAGAAAAATCTCCATTTTGCAAAACACAGTAAAAATTTATCCCAGCCTTGTAAAAGGACAACATAGAGACAGAAGTAGATTATCCTAAAGTACTTTGAGAAGTCAACATGGCAGAGAAGTAGGGGCAGCCTAAGTTCCCTCATCCTAAAAACACAGTAGTATTGAGGCTAGAAGACTTGGGATTCCAGGAATCTGGGCTACAGAATGACAGAAACATCTCCAAAGGCCCAAGGGAACAAGTTGGTAGGCCATAGACATTTTTAATCTATTCTTTTTACACCGCTTCTATATTTCCTTCCTCTTTATTTTTCTATCTCTGTCTCTCTCTCTGGATTAAGCCATATAGTTTCTCTGATTCTCTGCCTGGTCAATTTTTTTTCTTTTTTTTTTTTTTCCCCACCCCTGTCATTTCTCTCTTTGTATGGAATAAGGCTTCTTCCACCACCAACACCACACCTTTTTATAAATTTTTTTCCAGGATTACTCAACGAACAAATCAAAACACACATGGTGGTAGGCCCAAACCACCACTACGAGTAGGGAGATAAAGCAACCACAGTCACAACAACAGAGAGCACACTGCACACTCCAAAAACACTTCTTGAAGGACCAGGCCCTGGGCAGTTTATGACCCCTTTTTAATATAGTAGTGCTCACAGGTGCAGGACACATAATAAGCTATTACAATGCATAAGGGACAGAAAACTAACCCAAATGGTGAAACAGAAGAATTCTCCCCCAAAGAAATTCCAGGAAGAAATGAAACTAGAGAACTTCTCAAAACAGATAAAAAACAATATATCTGAGCAAGAATTTAGAGTAATAGTCATAAGATTAATCACTGGGCTTGAAAAAAGCATTGAAGATAGCAAAGAATCTATTGTTGCAGAGATCAAGGAAACTAATAGTCACAATGAGTAAATGTTGTAAATGATGTGCAAAATAAACTAGATGCAGTGAAAGCAAGGATGGAAGAAGCAGAGGGGAGAATAAGTGAAATAGAAGATAAAATTATGGAAATGATGAAGCCAAGAAAAAGAGAGATAAGAAAATAATAGACCATGAGGGGAGAATTAGAGGACTAAGTGATTCAATGAAATGTAATAATATCCATGTCATAGGAGTTCCAGAAGGAGAAGAGAAAAAGGGGCAGAAGGTTAATTGAACAAATTATGGCTGAGAACTTCCCTAATCTGGGAAAGGAAGCAGACATCCAAATCAAGAGGCACAGAGAACTCCCTTCAGATTTAACAGGAATAGGTCTTCTCCATATCATATCATAGTGAAACTGGCAAAATAAAAAGAAAAAGAGAGAATTTTGAAAGCAGCTACGGATGAATGGGCCTTAACCTACAAGGGTAGACACATAAGGGTAGTAGCTGACTTGTCCATTGAAACTTGGCAGGCCAGAAGGGAGTGACAGGAAATATTCAATGTGTCAAATAGGAAAAATATGCAGCCAAGAATCCTTTATCCAGTAATGCTGCCATTCAGAATAGAAGGAGAGGTAAAGGCTTTCCCAGGCAAACAAAAACTGAAGGAGTTCATGACAACTAAACCAGCCCTGCAAGAGATCCTAAGGGGTACTCTCTGAGTGGAATGCTGGAAGGACTACAAAGGTCCAGAGACATTACCACAAACATGAAACCTACACATAAACACAATGACACTAAATTCATTTCTTTCAATAATAACTCTGAATGCAAATGGACTAAATGCTCCAATCAAAAGACATAGGGTATCAGAATAGATAAAAAAACAAAAAAAACAAGATCCATCTATATGCTGTCTACAAGAGACTCATTTTAGACCTGGAAACACCTTCATATTGAAAGTGAGGGGATTGAGAACCATCTATCATGCTACTGGAAGTCAAAAGAAAGCTGGAGCAGTCATACTTCTATCAGACAAACTAGATTTTAAACTAAAGGCTGTAATAAGAGTTGAAGAAGGGCATTACATCATAATTACAAGGTCTGTCCATCAAGAAGAGATAACAACTGTAAATATTTATGCCCACAAATTGGTACACCCACATATACAAATCAATTAATCACAAACATAAGCAATCTTATTGATACAAATCCGGTAATTACAGGGGATTTTAATACTCCACTTTACAGGAAGGGACAGATCATATAGGCATAAAATCAATATAGAAACAATGACCTTGAATGATACACTGGACCAGATGGATTTGACGGTTATATTCAGAACTTTACACTCAAAAGCAGCAGAATGCACATTCTTCTTGAGTGCACATGGAACATTTCCAAGATAATTCACATTTTGGGTCACAAAACAGCACTCAATAAATATAAAAGAATTGAGATCACACCATGCATATTTTCAGATCACAATGCTATGAAAGTTGAAATCAACCACATGAAAAAATTTGGAAAGCCTCCAAATGCATGGAGGTTAAAGAACACCCTACTAAAGAATGAATAAGTCAACCAGGCAATTAAAGAAGAAATTAAAAGATATATGGAGGAAAATGAAAATGTACATACAACTGCAGCATAGGCAGTCCTAATGAGAAAATACATTGCACTCTAGGCCTATCTCAAGAAACAAGAAAAATCCCAAATATAAAACCTAACCGCACACCTAAAGGAACTAGAAACAGAACAGCAAAGACACCCCAAACCCAGCAGAAGAAGAGAAATAATAGAGATTAGAGCAGAAATAAGCAATATAGGATCTAAAAAAAAAACAACAAAACAGTAGAACATCACTGAATCTATGAGCTGATTTATTGAAAAAATAAACAAAATTAATAATCCCCTAGCTAGACTTCTCAAAAATAAAAAAGAACCCAAGTAGAAAAATGATGAATGAAAGAGAAGAGATCATGACCAACACCACAGAAATACAAACAATTATCAGATAATTCTATGAAAAATTATATGCCAACAAGCTGGACAACCTGGAAGAAATGGACAAATTCCTAGATACCCGCACACTACAAAAACTCAAATGAGAGGAAATACTAAATTGAACTGACCCATGACCAGCGAAGAAATTGAATCAGTTATCAAAAATCTCCCAACAAATAAGAGTCCTGGGCCAGATGGCTTCCCAGGGGAATTCTACCAGACATTTAAAGCAGAGTTAATACCAATCCTTCTCAAAGTGTTCCAGAAAATAGAAATGGAAGGAAAGCTTCAGGACTCATTCTATGAAACCAGCATTACCTTGATTCCAGCACCAAAGACCCCACTAAAAAGGAATATCACATGCCAATATCCCCAATGAACATGGATGCAAAAATTCTCAACAAGATACTAGCAAATCGATTTAAACACTATATTAAAGAATTATTCACCATGATCAAGTAGGATTCATTCCTGGGCTCCAGGGCTTGTTTAATATTTGCAAATCAATCAATGTGATACATCACATCACATTAATAGAAGAAAGGATAAGAACCATATGATCCTGTCAATAGAAGCAGAAAAGCATTTGACACAATACAGCATTCTTTCTTAATAAAAACCCTCAAGAAAGTTGGGATAGAGGGAACGTATCTTAACATCATAAAAGCCATATGTGAAAAGCTCACAGCTAATATCATCCTCAATAGGGAAAAACTGAGAGTTTTCCCCCTGAGCTCAGGAACATGACAGGGATGTCCACTCTCACCACTGTTAATTTAAAATAGTGTTGGAAGTCCTAGCCTCAGCAATCAGACAACAAAATGAAATAAAAGGCATCCAAATTGGCAAAGAAGAAGTTTAACTTTCACTTTTTGCAGATGACATGATACTCTACATGGAAAACCTGAAAAACTCCACCGAAAAGCTGCTAGAACTGATACATGAATTCAGCAAAGTCACAAGATACAGAAGTGCTTTGTAATGTGAAGCAACAATGTGAATAAATATTCAATACAAAAACCCAAAAGATGCATTTATAAAACAGTAAGAGAAGTCAAGATAAACTGGTGATGTAAGAAAAAAAAAAAAACTTGCGCCAAAACGCATCATAAAAGTGCTGAAATAATTAGAATGACAAGAAATGTATAGACATCTAAAATTAGGCAACGAGGCTTGAGGTAACTGCAATGATGATGTATGAAAAAGACAAAGGTGGGGCGCCTGGGTGGTGCAGTCGGTTAAGCATCCGACTTCAGCCAGGTCACGATCTTGCGGTCCGTGAGTTCGAGCCCCGCGTCAGGCTCTGGGCTGATGGCTCAGGGCCTGGAGCCTGTTTCCGATTCTGTGTCTCCCTCTCTCTCTGCCCCTCCCCCGTTCATGCTCTGTCTCTCTCTGTCCCAAAAATAAATAAACGTTGAAAAAGACAAAGGTATTGAAGTATCAGTGAGAAGCAAAATCACATGAAAGAAACAAAAATTGATCCAATTGGAAAATGATTAATTTCCTCAGTGTAGAGAACTTAGCAAATTTATCAAAATTTTGCAGGAAAGTTCTCTGAAATAAAGAAAAGACTAATCTTTAGTATGAAAAAGTATACCTACTTCTAGAAAAATTTCATATAGCACATTAGACACAAAGATTAATACTTTGTCATTTATAAAAATTTGTCCATGAAGAAAGAATATTTTGGACATCCATAATATAAAAAAGGAAATCTTCCAAGAGAAGAAAATCAAGACAGGCTTCCTCAAGATCTTTGCAGAAACTTTCAATGCATGAGACCTTACAGTAATATGTACTAAATCCTGAAAGAAACAAAAAAGTGATCCAAATACCATAGTCAGCAAGTTGCAGTTCAAAGATAAAGCAAACATTTTCAAAAGCAGAACTTAAGAGTAGCCAGGGTTTCTTACTAAGAGATTATCTGTTTTGTTTTGTTTTTTTTTAAACCTATCAGGAGCCTAGATGGCTCAATTGTTAAGTAGTTAAGCACCCAACTCTTTATTTCAGCTCAGGTCATCCCACTGTTCATGAGCTGGAGCCCTACGTTGGACTCTGCTCTGACAGCATGGGACCTGCTTGGGATTCTCTTGCTCCATCTCTCTTTGCCCCTCCCTTGCTTGCTCTCTCTCTCTGTCTCTCTCATTCAAAATAAATAAAATGCATTCTTTAAAAAATCTAAAAAAATAGGATTCATTTTAGTAAAACAACAAATAAGAAAAATATGCTGCATTAAAAAAGTTTACATAGAGACACCTGGGTAGCTCAATCGGTTAAGCCTCCAACTTTGGCTCAGGTCATGATCTCGCTGTTAATGAGTTGAGCTCCGCGTCAGACTGTGTGCTGAGAGCTCAGAGCCTGGAGTCTGCTTTGGATTCTGTGTCTCCTTCTCTGACTGCTCCTCCCCTACTCGTGCTCTGTTTCTCTCTCAAAAATAAATAAACATTAACAAAATTTTTTTAAAAGTTTATATAGACCACTGAATCTTCTGTAGTGTTGAAGAAATTCTACTATTCCTAAGAATCTCAGTGCACAACAGGTGGGAAATGTTATAAACTTGGACTCTACAAAACTGTAGTATAACTAACAGAAAGTAAGTGGTTATTGTTCAGTATTTCATGAAAGAAATTCAACACTACTGTCTGTAATTGAAATCTATAAAGACTGCCTCCTTCCCGTAATACAAAATTTGTTTTCTCAATTGTATAAGACTCTTTTAAGAAATACGTCTTTTGGTGAAGATATATTTATTTGAATATTGGCAGTTGCTTTAATTTCTTTCTATCTATATTCAATAACAGTATCTCTACTACTTTTCACTTAAGAGAGTAGAAAACCATATTTTCTTTCTGTATGCATGATTAAAAAGATGGCTGGAATGATTTTTTTTTTTAAGTTGGAAGGATGCTGGATTTCTTATATTCCTTAAAATGAGTATAAGAATGTATTAGTTTTATTTATGCAAAAATATTTTCAAAATGTTGGTTTCAGTCTATAGTTTTTAATTATAGATTTCTACACCATTTGATTACTTGCATATCTATGCATTACTCTGATAAATAAACAAAAGGAGTATGTTTAAAATGAGTCTCTAGTGGGGCACCTGGGTGGTTAAGTCAGTTGGGCAACTGACCTCAGCTCATGCCATGATCTCACGGTTCATGGGTTCGAGCCCCATGTTGAGCTCTGTGCTGACAGCTCAGAGCCTGGAGCCTGCTTCCGATTCTGTGTCTTCCTCTCTGTCTGCCGCTCCCCCACTCATGCTCTGTCTCTCCCTCTCAAAAATAAACATTAAAATAATAATAATAATAATAATAATAATAATAATAATAAATAAAATGTTTTCTAGTAATTCTATGATAAAATTAGTACTGCTAATAATAATGCATAATATAAAATATATGATTATTACTTAACACTATGCCCATTACTTTGCATGTAATATCTGATAATAGGTAGCATGACATCTGATAGGTATTTTTGGATAAAAATGTTTTCCTGTTGGTCCATGCAATCTCAGCAAATAGGCAGATTCACATTTGTTGATGTTCTTTTCTATTCAGAGATAATGTGACAACACCTTGGTAAACAAGATGGCGTTACTTATATCTTAGTCCAACACAGTGCACAGGTTATTGACATAACAAGAATCACGCACAGATTCATGAAGCATTCTCAGTGCAGCTAAGGAAGCCCAACTGCACCAGTAGGGCCAGCCAGGGAAGAAATATACTGAGTGTCATAAGTAGCTTCCTGATATTTTGTTCATGTATCAATATGGGGACTCATATAACAGAAATGGTCAAGTTCAATTCTCAAATTACATGGCATAAAGTGTTCATTTTTACCATTAACCAAAATCTTGGTGTAGTATTTATGGCCCACAGCATCATATACTCTTCCCTCTGCCCTTGTGTTCCATGCATTATGGCTTTCTTCTAGTTTTTAAAGCATGCACATCCATTCTCCTTTTTGCCTTGTCTGTTCCCTTGGTCTTAAGTGTTCTTCCCTTTTATCTTGTCATGGTGGGCTTCCTTTTGTCATTCAACTTTAATGTTAAATTTAACTTCCTTAGAGGGATCTTAGCTTGAATTCCTAATCTAGAGTTTCACTCAGTCACTATCACATGAATCTATTTTATTTCTCTGCAAAGCACTTGTCACCACAGGAAATTTTCTTATTTATTTATGTATATATGTATTTACTTATCGTCTGACTTTTTCCACTGCAGTGTAAGATCTTTGAAAGCACAGACTTTTGATTCTCAGTTTCCTCAAGCTTGGTAAGTTTCAATAAATAATTGTTGTATGAATGAATGAAATTAACTTTCAGCTGTGTTACACAAGTCTACTCTTTAAGACAAATTGGTTAGAAAATAAACACCTAGGATGAAAAATGCATTGACTTGTTGCATAAAGTCTCTGATACAAGCCAGTTAAATATTGAAAAGACATTTGCTCAACACAATTACATAGGGCTTAGATTAATTGATATCTGTACTTTTGTCTCCATAGTATTTAACGGACTATTCATATTTTAAACCAAGGCCACCTAGTCCTAATTTGTAAGAGTAAAATCATATTAGGATATAAAGGGAGGGGTTGCTTATCCTCATGTATCCTGTTAAAGGATGTTGGAGTGAATCAAGGACACTAAGTATTTGTTGTTGTTGTTGTTGTTTTTTTTCTATGAAGTATTATCCTATTAGACCTTGTCAAAATGCTGAGTTCACAGAACTGGTTTTATAAAACAAATTCAATGTAAGCATTTGCGGCAAGGGACAATAATGGGTTTATTCAGCATGGCACTTATTGGGCTCCTAGTCACAGAGTCCATATCCAAGGAAAACCCAAGAAAGGCCAAAGTATTCTTTGCTACCTTCAGTATAATTAGGAATTATTGGTCAATAGAACAGTATGAATGATGGAATAGCAATGTCTAAGACCAACCTGCTTCTCTGGAAGAATATTGGCTACAGAAGCCCAGAATTACAATTTATCCAGTGGAAAACTTGAAGGAGGAACTAATTGATTAAAATGGGGAAACGAAGAGTTGCCTTTTTAAAAAGTGTTTTAGAATTTTCAAAACAGATATGTCTGAAACAGGTTTTAAAATAAAGAGAGCCCAGCATTTAGTGCTTTGTGTAAATATTTCTAGAGTCAAGGAATATCTCTCATTGGTATATTTAGCTTGAAATTTTAAAATGTGTTATACAGTATGATTATATACATATATACATATCATATATATACATATAACACATATAATATACATATAATATAACATATAACTATATATATGTATATGTATAATACAGATAATACACATAATATATATATAATTATTTTATAATTATATATTAATATATACATGTACATACATATAATATATATAACATATATATTATACATGTATATGTACATATGTATATATAATGTATATATAATGTATATACATGCATATGTATATAATTATATATACACTATGATTATATATGATATATATGACACTATGATATATGATATATATATGATACATATACACAATATGATTATAAATGATATAGCATTTTATATATGCATATTTTAAATGGTTCAATCACATGGTACATAAACTTAGCAAAAGGGACAGTGCATACTAAAATACTGATGGTGTAATTTTCCTGTGTAAGAAATAATTGTCCCAAAATTGGAAATAGGACAGAAAGATAGCTGGCATGCATTTTCAATGTATACAGGCTTATGACCTCCCCCCGCCCCACCACAAGTTTAGGGAAAAATACTTTCAGTTCACTACACACTGTTAACGTTCTCACATTTAGTAAAGTTAAATGTGAACTTGTTGATTTTTGTCCAATATAAATCCAATTTCTACTTGATGTCACAAATAACTCAAAGGTTATGGTTTATTGCCCTTTTAGACATTAACAAGTTTTAAAACTAATCCAACAATCTTCACCTAACAATTTTTTTTAAATTGCTAGTTTCTCAAATGTTAATGTTTTCCTCTTAATTAGTTGAGCCAAATATTTGCTGTATTCATTTTTTTGTTTGCATAAATTTCATAATTTTGCCTTTGAAAAATTATACTTTAACACCCTCAATCCATATTGTCAAATCAGTAATACCTCCTTAATATTATATCTCCTTAAACAGTTTTCTCTACAACCGCAACACAAGCTTTATACATGTTGTCACTGCCTTAAAAGTCCTTAAAAGCCCTTTGTCTACAGGATAAAACCCATACTATTTAAGAAAGAATTCTAGTTAACAAAGTTTAACCTCTGCCTATCTCTCCAGCATTTTGTCTTGCTGTATCTGCCCTCACATTCTATGCCCCACCCAATTGGATTGTTAGTAGTTAACATGAACATGCCCAGGTGCTTCATAGACTTTCTGCTTTTTCTATTATATTTTATTGATTGAATGATTGATCGATCTGAGAATGCCTTTACTCTAAACACCTGACCCATTCCTTGTCATTTTTTTTTTCAAAAATATCACCACTTTTTAATACAAAATCTTTTTGGATCAGTCACTTAAATATGCCTTGGGCAAAACTAGATTTCTTCCATGGTTCCCTAATTCTAATTTAAGAGCTCCCTCAGTGCAAATGCAATTCTTTATTACACTTATTTATTTACATGTCTTTCTGCATTTACCAGACTCTGTACTTATGGGATAGTATGTGTCTTTTATATAGCTTTGTATTTTCACTAATTCTGCTGCAAAATTCTCTGATTCAAAGAAAGTAAATGACACATGTTTATTAAAAATTAATTATAGAAGATCTGAATTGGGGAGACATTCATGTGGGCAAACATCATAAGGGGAAATCCAGAAAAGATTGTACAGATCAGCTCGCTTAGTGTTTGTAACAAATGACTCTGGGTGGGTAACTCATCTGAATTCTATATTTTAGACGTTAATGGCAGAAGATGGAACCATCCCTGTTTACCAGTGGAGAAACACTCAATGATACCAAATCCTTATTTAGGGAGAAATTGAGTCCCAGAAATACAGCAAATTGTTCACCATCATACAACAGTTGGGCAACAACAGACATTAGATTAGCTCTTTTGTCTTGAATCCCAAGTGCATATTCTTATAAGTGGTTCCAGGACAGGAAGTTGTATGTATGTATGTATTTATGTATGTATATATGTAAGTATTCATTCATTGATTCATTGATTCATTGACTCATTCATTTATTTTTGGAAGTATTTTTTAAAAGGTCCTTTTTTATTCTGATGCTGACTTTAGCCTCTCCTTTAGAGAACTGCATCTACAGACAGGTCTGAGCCTGAGTGGAGGATGACCCCTAATGCCACATTGCCTTTTCACCATCCCCAAGGACTTTATGACCTTTTAATTTCAGTTTCTTAATTCTCTGAGATAACCATATCCCCTCAGAGTAGCACCAGTGGTCATTTCAGTTTTCTTTCGAGACAAAGTAACATTACAGTGCTGAGCTTCTGCTAATAACTTGACCTTTCAATTCACTGACACTCATACTGATACCACATGAGATTTCTTTAGGAAGGGAAGAAAAAAAATGGAAAAAGAAAACAGTGAAAGGTTTATATTTTTCTGTTAGAAATTCCAGCCTATTTACTCCCATGGCGTATAGGCAGAAAGGCTCATAAATGCCATTTTCCTTTTGTATACAGAATTACAAATCACTTTCTGTTTATTTAGGGAAACAATGCTCAATTATGAAAAAAAAACCTTTAAAAATATTTGTGAAAAGTAAACAGACTTTAACATTAATAGTTTAAAGAAGAGATCATTGGAATGGTCTTAGTCAGTAGAATAGAAAAAAAAAGCATTGTTATTTACACAAAGATAATTCTGATATTTACAGACCTTAAAGCAATTCCTGATAAAATAATTTTAAAATGATAACATATCCCTTGGGAATATATTACCCTAACCTTTAAATGATTTGTCTGAGCTCTAGAAAAATAATTTTTGGGAACAGAACTTAATATTGGCTGATAATATGTGGTTTTGTTCTCTTTTGAGAAACAGTATGGCAGGTACTATGTTTAAAAGAAATTGAGACTTATATTTTCCGGGAGGCCATACTATCTTCTATTCTTAAGGTACAAAATATTGGTGATTCATTTTTCTTCTTTCCTCTCTTCCTCCTTTAACTCAGCGTCTTTGCTACATTCCTTAGTCTTTAATTGCTCAAGAATACTTATTGCTGTCAGTGTTTCCAGAGTAAATGAAAAGACAAGGGGATCAAGAAACAGTCATTATTTTATGGGTGCCTGGTGGCTCAGTCGGTTAAATGTCAGTCTCTTGGTTTAGGCTCAGGTCATGATCTCACGGTTTGTGGATTTGAGCCCCGCATTGGGCTCTGTGCTGGCAGTGTGGAGCCTTTTTGGGATTCTCTCTCTCCTTCTGTCTCTGCCCCTCCCCTGCTCTCTCTCTTTCTCTCTCTCTCAAAATAAATAAACTTAAAAAAAAAGAAATAGTCATTATTTTAGCTAAGAAAATAATAAAATAATAATTGCAAGTATATTCATCTGTAAACTATTCACTTCATTCTGTTGGTAACATAATAACTGAAATATAGTTACATCCCACCTCCAACATAGGATACATAGACTGTGATGTAAGTGGATTTGCAAACAAGATTATTTTTAAAGTCATATTGACTTCATTGATTTTCATAAGGGTGTACTCTTTTATATAATGGGGTTTTTAATTACAATTTACAGGTAAACAGTTGAAATACTTTAGGGCATGTTTTTCTTACTGTAGTGACAGAAGCTAAGGGTGAAAATGTGTCACAATTAACCCTGAAACTATTGGGTTTTATTGGTTTGTGTTTCAGCCATCTAGTATTTAAATATGTCTGTGTGGTTTTATGTTTATTTGCCAACACATACTCATATAGGACAATTTCTATATTTCAAGGTTAATCATGACAACACTGAATCGCAGGGTTTATTAAAGACACTTTCCTTTTAGTGAAATAGAAGAAAATGCTTATGAATAAGCTACATAGACTTTTTTCCCTGAATTACAGCCAGTTTATAATTCTCTACCAGATTACCACATGTGCACACACACATCCACAAACGCACACTCGTGCACTTTGATGGCACAAGTCCCAGCAACTGTTGAATTTTTACATCATTCTTGCTTTCTGGGGTCACAATCCCTTCAAAAACAACGATCACTTTACTAGGAAGCTTCTCCAACTTCTAGAGGGCATCAAGTTGAGAATAATTTGAGTTTCTTCACTCACTCAGGATCCTACGTGATTAAATATCTTCATTTTGAAAGAACTTCAAAATGAGACAGCAGAGTGCTTTTTAGGAATTAACGGAGATCGTAAAAGTACTTGAAACTTGATATGGAAAACCCCCAATCTCCTCCCCCCCTTTTTTAATGGGGAAAGAATATATTTACAAATTCTGAGCTAGTAAGTCCCACATTGATTTTGGGCAGGATCCTAGGATGAATTATTATAGAAGTACTTTAAACCTTTCTACCTTAATTGCTTCTGCTCAAAGCTATGACTTAACTCCCTATAAAGCAGAACGGGGAAGGGGGAGGGAGGGACAAACAACAAAAAACCCATAACAAAAAACTGATCTGATTGTGAACATGGATGAGACAGATTTGGATTCCAGATTTACAACTGTATGGCTATGGGAAGGCTATTTCACTTTTTAGTGGGGCGACTTCCCACAAGTTACACGATCTCTCATTTTCCTCCTCTGTAAAGTGGAGATTATAATACTATCTTTCTTATAGAATTACTGTAAAGTTTAAATTATTTCATATGTGGAAGACACTTAAAAAAGTGGTTGTACAGGAATGCCTGGGTGGCTCCATCCGTTAAGCATCCGACTTCAGCTCAGGTCATGATCTCACTCTTCTTGAGTTCGAGACCCATATTGGGCTCTGTGCTGACAGCTCAGAGTCTGCTTCAGATTCTGTGTCTCCCTCTTTCTTTGCCCCTCCCCCATTCATGCTGTCTCTCTCTTTCTCTTTCAAAAAATAAATGTTAAAAATGTTTTTTAAGTGGTTGTATATAGTATTAGTGTCTACCATTATTATTATTATGGTGATAAGAATAATTGTCCCCCAGAGATATTCATATCCTAATCTCTGGATCTTGGGAATACATTACCTTACATGGCTAAAGACTTGGCAGATCTGGTTAAGGTTGCAAACCTTGAGATGGGCTGATTATCCCAGAATCTCCCAGTGGACCCAATATAATTACGTGAACTTTTAAAAGCAAAAAATAGAGGCGGAAAAGTGGATCAGAGAGATGAAACACAAGGAGATACTTGAAGCATGAGAAGAACTTATCCACAATTGCTGACTTTGGAGATTGCAGAAAGGAGACACAAGCCAAGGAATACAGGTGACCTCCAAAAGCTGGGACTGGAACTGAGCTGACAATCTGCAGAAACCCAGGAACTCAACCCTATAACTTGAAGGAACTGAATTCTGTCAACAATCTGAATAAGCAAGGAAACACTTCCTCCTTTCAAATCTCCAGGAAGAGGGGCACCAGTCAGTTAAATGTGGGACTCTTGATTTCATCTTGGGTCATGATCTTGTGGTTCATGAGTTTGAGCCCCAAATCGTGCTCTGTGCTGACAGTGTGGATCCTGCTTGGGATTTTCCCTCTCTGTCCCTCTCTGCTCGTCCCCTGCTTGCGTTCTCTCTTTCTCTCAATAAATAAATAAATAAACATTAAAATTCTCCAGGAAGTAATAGCCCTGACAGTACCTTGATTTTAACTCATAAGACCTGTGTCAGACTCTGACCTGCATAACCATAAGATAATAAACTTGTAGTTTTAAAACACCAAGTTCATGGTAGTTTGTTATGGTAGCAATACAAAACTAATACATTTATCATCACCATTATCTTTATTAACTTTTATGTTTCATCATTAGCAATTTGAACAAATAATTGACAGAAGAACCTCATTGAGAGTCATTGTATTTCCAGAGACACAACTGATATCTATATATTTGCAGTCAGAACTTGTTTTTTCATAGGGTTCCAACCCTTGCAAGAACAGGAAGCAATCTGTGATTAGTCATGTTTATTTTGTGCTGGTCTCTCACACAGGATGAAGAGCCATGTGTCACATTAATTGGAGTCTCTTAATAGGGGCAATATCCCCTTGTCTTTTAACCTTATTTCTGCTAATGTTAGAGTCCCATAAACTTCTCTCCATGTATGGAGAAATTAGAAACGACATATTTTTTATACAAGTAAAGAATGCACAACGAGGACAGCTTTGGAAAATAAAGTTGGAATCGGGCGCCTGGATATTTCAGTCGGTTAAGCATCCAATTGATTTTGGCTCACGATCCCAGGATCATGGCATCGAGCCCCATATTGGGCTCTGCACTGACAGTACAGAGTCTGCTTGGGATTCTTTCTTTCTTTCTCTCTCTCTACCCATCCTCCCCTCAAATAGAAGAAAAGGAAAGAAAAAGTTTATATGCAGAAGCACAGTGCTAGCTTAGAATGTATTATAATACATGTTGTTAGTTCAGTTTAGAAAAAATGGAAATAGGTTTCCATGGAGCTCACATAATATCACGTATGTTCCTATCAAATTTTTTTTCCAGGAACTCTTTCTGAAATGACTGTTTTGAGTATCCATCAAAGTTCCTTTTATAATATCTGAAACTCCAAAGGTTGAAAGAAGAGAAAAATCCCTTAAATTTCAATGTACAATGTATTAAACTATAGAAGAAGGTCATGAACACACATTAACTATCAAAACTTGTTAACGTTGCCAGAGAATATTGAAGCTGGAGTAATTCCCAGATTAATACACAAAAGTTACACTAATTATTAGCATTAGATTTTGACATCATATATATTTTCTTAATATTCTTTTTTATGTGATGGGCAATTGCACTAAAATTACCAAGTTTCATAGGCTGGCCTATAAAGACTTTTTTCTAATGTACATGGAGGTGCATCATGAAAATACGTACTTTAAATGAGCTGTATCATCTAACATTATAATTGTTTTTCTGTACATGGTTTTAGTTTTCCTCCTAAAACTAAAAAAAATATTTATCATTTTTCAACAGATAAATTACCCACTGTCTTAATCTACATTTTCAATCATTAGATGAACAAAAGGTAGTCAAATAAAATTGAAAACATTAACATTTTCTAATTTTATTTTTTTTGGCCAAGTTTAATTTCTAAGTCTAAAACTTTTCATGCGAGCATTATAATAATTCTTTAAATTATGTTAAAGGATTGATAAAACTATGATGTTATAGAAGGTTGTCAGAGAGCAATGGACAGATTAAAAAAAAAGAATATGTGCCTTTTGTTTAATGTGATAACAAATCGCAGCTGTCTGGAGATACCTAGAAAGTCTACATATTCATTCTTAGCTTATAACACATAAATGCTTCAATTCCCACACAACCCCTTTACAAATTGGCCACAATGTTCAGTCATCACAACCCCATTCATATTCTTTGATGGACAGTCGAAATTGGTGCTTATATGTTATTTGCCTCTAAGTCTTTTCTGTTTTTCTTTTTGTTTTTGACTACAAACACTGTCTTGTAGAAACAGCTATGAATATTGATCCTTATTTCAAAGAAGTCAAAAGTCACACTGAAATGCTCTTCTCTGAAAATGTACAGGTTGTATGTGTGTGTGTGTGTGTGTGTGTGTGTGTGTGTGTGTGGTGACATTCACAACTTACACATATGAAATCTTATTTATCTAGATGGTGCCTGATTTTTAATGATTCCCTTTGACTCAAGTTTTATGTACAAACGGCCCATACTCCAGGAAATATAAAATTCCTAATTAACTATATACATTTCTAAAGATTAATGTTATGTACTTTCTTTCAATTTAAGTTATTCTAATTGAAAATAAAGCATGCATTTGGACAATTTCATTGGAAAACTATGCACACAAGTTACTCATTTTTATCATTAACTGTCTTAGAGTTCTCCAAGGTCATTACATACATCATTAATGTCTTCTATATAATGTATTCCCCTTTCATGTTGCGTTGTCATCAAGATTTTGATCTCATTTCATTTTCTTTCCCCTTCTATTAATAGTCATGACTCAATGTTTTTAGCTGAGCTTACCACAATTTAGTATCTATAGGCTATGATTTGTTGGTAGATCATTTAAGAGCGGTTGCTCATTTGTTGATTCCATTATTTTCTCATACAGGGTCAAGTTTGAAATAGAATTGAAATCAAACATCATTCATGACTGCATTTCAGAAAAACTATTTTGGAAATCCTAAGTATTCAAAGGAATCTGAAAATTCTATTCCCAAATCCAGTTGTTTCATACTCTTAAATAAATATGATTTCATGTAAAGGAAATCATGGAGTCCAAATGCAACTGTCATCATTATCATCTGTATGGCTTTTCTTTTCCACAAAAAATAACAAATCTGTGAACTCAATGTATTGTATGATTTTAGTGCTTATGTTTTATAGTCCAGACAAATACTGTCTCCATTATACACCTGCTACATTTGCATGCTCTACACATAAAAGTTTTGTTTCTCAAACTTATAATTGGGCATTATCCAACATTTTCTTTAATTTTGCATTAATAATTATATTAACAAACATGTCTAAAGGGGGACAAATGGTAGAAAAAAAGCCAGAAGAGAGACCAATGAAAAACCAGGGAAGGAAATAAGGAAAGAAGACGGGGGAAAGGACTAACTCCATATTTTATAATGTAGAATTTATATCCTATCTCAAGTAACCATACTTTTTGTACAATAATATGTACAATAATATTTATGTACAATATGTACATATGTACATTAATATGTACAATATGTACAATATTGTATGTACAATAATATTTATATTGGGTGAGATTTTTAGTGTAAACTATTAAGTGGAAAAAAATCTGGGATAGATGAAGTAGGAGAAGTGCTATACTTCATCGTTTTTTTTAATTCAAATATAATTAACACACAGTGTTATATTAGTTTCAGGTGTACAATATAGTGATTCAGCAGTTCTGTACATTTATCAGTGCTCATCAGGATATGTGTCTTCTTAGTCTTCTTTATTTCAACCATCCCTTCATCCACCTCCCCTCTGGTAACTGCCATTTCTCTCTGAGGGTGTTTTTTGATTTGTCTCTTTTTTTCCTATGAGTAAAATCATATACTATTTGTCTTTCTCTAACTTATTTCTCTTAGGATTATACCCTATAGGTAAATCCATGTTGTTGCAAATGGTAAGAATTCATTTTTTATGGCTGGGTAATATTCCATTTATACACACACACACACACACACACACACACCATCTTCTTTACCTATTCATTTATCAATAGACAAATGGGCTGCTTCCATATCATGGCCATTATAAATTGGGCTCCAATAAACATAGAGTTTCACATATCTTTTTGAATTGGTGTTTTCATTTTCTTTGGGTAAATATCCAGTAGTGGAATTACTGGATCATATGGTAATTCTATTTTTTAATTGTTTTAAGTTTGTATATTTATTTTGAGAGAGAGAGCAAGCAGAGAGAGAGATTGAGAGAGAGAGAATCCCAAGCAGGCTCCATGCTGTTAGCATGGAGCCCAATGTAGGGTTTGAACCCATGAACCATGAGATCATGACCTGAACCAATACCGAGAGTCAGACGCTTAACCAGCTGAGCCACCCATGCACCCCTATTCTATTTTTTAACTTTTTAAAGAAATTCCATACTGTTTTCCACAGTGATTGCACCAGTTTGCATTCCCACCAAGAGTGCATGAGGGTTTCTTTTTCTTCACATCTTTGTCAACACTTACTTTTTGTTGTGTTTTTTATTTTAGCCATTTTGAATGTGAGGTGATGTCTCATTCTGGTTTTGATTGACATTTTCCTGATGATAAGTGATGTTGAGCATCTTTTCATGTATCTCTTGGTCACCTATATGTCTCTTTTGGGAAAATGTCTATACATGTTCTCTGCCTATCTTTTAAAAAAAGTTTATTTATTCATTTAATTAATTTATCTTTTTTTGAGAGAGAGAGAGAGAGAAAGCATGAGCAGGGGAGGGGCAGAGAGAGAGGAGAGAGTGAGAATCCCAAGCAGGCTCTGCACTGCCAGCAGGGAGCCTGATTTGAGGCTCCAACTCATAAACCTTGAAATCATGACCTGAGCCAAAGTCAAATGTTTAAACACCTGAGCCTTCCAGGCACCCTTGTCCTCTGCTTATTTTAATTGTGTGTGTGTGTGTGTGTGTGTGTATGCTGAGTTGTATAAGTTCTTTATATTTTTGTGTAATTTCTTTAGATATTTTGGTTATTAACACCTTATCAGATGCATCATTTGCAAATAAATTCCCCCATTCACTAGGTTGCATTTTGTTGTTTCTATTGATGGTTTCTGTCACCATGAAGAAGCTTTTCATTTTGGTGTAGTGTCAATACTTTAATTTTGCTTTTGTTTCCCGGCTGGAGGAGGCCTGTCTAGAAGAAGGTTCCTATGGCTGATGTCAAAGAGACTACTGCATATGTTTTATTCTAGGATTTTTTTGGTTTCAAGCCTCACATTTAAGTCCTTAATCCATTTTGAGTATTTCTGTGTATGGTGCAGTAAAGTGGTCCAGTTTCATTCATCTGCATGTAGGTGTCCAATTTTCTCAGCACCATTTGTTGAAGAGACTGTCTTTTTCCCATCAGGTATTCTTGCCTCCTTAGTTGTAAATTAATTTACCATAAAAGTGTGGGTTTGTATCTGGACTCAGTATTTTGTTCCATTGATCTGTTTCTATTTTTCTATCAGTATCCTTTTGTTTTAATTACTATAGTTTTTAATGTATCTTGAAATCTTGAAATGTGATAGGTCTGGTTTTGTTCTTCTTTTTCAAGTTGTTTTTGCTATTTGGAGTGTTTTGTGTTTCCATACATATTTTAGGGTTATTAGTTTTAGTTCTTTGAAAAGTGTTATCAAAATTTTGATAGGGATTTCATTAAATCTGCAGATTTCTTTAGTAGTATAGACATTTATTTTCCTTCTTTAAAGATTTATTTATTTAAATTCAAGTTAGTTAACATACAGTGTAGTATTGGTTTCAGGAGTAGAACCCAGTGATCATCCCAACAAGTGCCCTCCTTAATGCCCGTCACCCATTTACCCCATCTTCCCACCCACCTCCCCTCCAGTAACCATCAGTTTGTTTTCTGTCTTTAAGAGTGTCTTATGGTTTGCTTCCTTCTGTTTTTATCTTATTTTTACTTCCCTTCCCCTATGTTTATCTGTTGTGTTTCTTAAATTCCACATATGAGTGAAATCATATTTATCTTTCTCTGACTTATTTCACTTAGTATAATGCACTCTAGTTCCATCCACGTTGTTGCAAATGGCAAGATTCCATTCTTCTTCATGACTAATATTCCATCACATATATATACACACACAGACACACACACACACACACACACACACACATACATACACACCACATCTTCTTTATCCATTCATCAGTTGATGGACATTTGGGCTCCTTCCATAATTTGGCTATTGTTTTAACAGTATTTGTTCTTCTAATCCATGAGCATGGTTTATCTTCCCATTTGTTTATGTCATCTTTGATTTTTTTCATCAATGTTTTATGTAGTTTTCAGATACAGATGTTTCACCTTTTTAGTTAATTCCTAGGTATTTTATTATTTTAGTGCTATTGCAAATGGGTTGTTTTCTTAACTCTTTTTTTCTGGTAACTAACGATTAGTGTATAAAAATGCAACAGATTTATATTTAGTAATTTTATATCCTCCTACTTTACTGAATTTATTTATCGTTTCTAATAGTTTTTGTGGAATCTTTAGCATTTTCTGTATATAATATCATGTCGTATCCAAATAGTGAAAGTTTTGCTTCTTCCTTACTAATTTGATGTTTATTATTTTTTTTCTTGTCTAATTGCTGAGGCTAGACTTCCAGTAGTATGTTGAATAAAAGTGATGAGAGTGTGCATACACAGAGACAAATGAAAGTTCAAACACAATGTTCCAAATCTTTGGGATGCAGTAAAAACTGTTCTAAGAGGGAAGATTATAGCAATAATCTACCTATGTCAAGAAGCAATAAAAATCTCAAATAAAAGACCCAATTTTACACCTAAAGGAGCTAAAAGTAGAGCAAGCAAAGCCCACATCCAATAGAAGGAAAGTAATAATACAAATTAGGCAAGAAATAAGTGAAATAGAATTAAAAAACCCACAATACAACGGATCAATGAAACCAGAAGCTAGTTTTTTTGAAAAGATCAACAAAATTGATAAACTGTTAGCCAGATTTATCATAAAAATATGAGAGGACTCAATAAAACCAGAAATGAAGAAGAAATAACAACTAATACCACAGAAATAAAAAAAAAGATTATGAGAATATTATGAAAAATTAAATGCCAAGAAACTGGACAACTTAGAAGAAGTGGATAAATTTCTAGAAATGGAGAACATACAAAATCTGACTCAGGAAGGAATAGAAAATTTGAACATACTGATTACTACCAGCAAAACTGAATCAGTAATAAGGAAGCTCCCAACTAACAGAAGTTCAGGACCAGATAGCTTCACAGGTGAATTCTACCAAACATTTAAAGAAGAATTAATATCCATTCTTCTCCAACCGTTCAAAAAAAGAAGAAATAAGAAAGAAGAAAGCTTCCAAATTTATTTTATGAGGCTATCATTATCCTGATACCAAAATCAGATAAAGACACTACAAAAAGAGAAAACTATAGACCAGTAAAAACATGGTTGCAAAAACTTTTGACAAAATGTTAGCAAACTGAATCCAAAAATCATCAAGAAAAATCATTCACCATGATCAAGTAGCAAACTTTATTACAGAGATGCAAGTGTGGTTCAATATTCACGAATCAATCAATCAATACATTACATTAAACAGAGAAAGGATAAAAGCTATATGATCATCTCAAAAAATGCAGAAAAGTATTTGACAAAGTACACCATATCTTCATGATAAAAACTCATAACAAAATAGGTTTAGAGGGAACATACATCAAAACAATAAAGGCCTTATATATAAAATCCACAGCTAATGTCATAATGGTGAAAAACTGACAGCTTTTTCTCTAAGATCATGAACTATACTTTAAATAATCATACCCATTTCATATTATTTTGAGGTTTAAATTAAAGGATTTAAAGGGTTTGGGGAGCCTACCGACTGACTTTGGCTCAGGTCATGTTCTTGCAGAGCCAGGAGCCTGCTTCAGATTCTGTGTCTCTCTCTCTCTCTGCCCCTCCCCATCTCACATGCGAGCTCTCAGCACAGAGCCTGAAGTGGAGCTTGAACTCTCGAGTGGCCAGAACATGACCTGAATGGAAGGAAGTCAGATACTTAGCCTACTGAGCCCCGCAGGTGCCCCTCTTTTGAAATGGCTTAAAGGGTTTGGTACCATGCTTGTATAAGAATAAGTAATTAACAAATGGTAATTTATTACTTGACTGCTACCACAGTTGCTATTATTGTACACATTATAAGACATTTTCAGAACCATGGGTGCAGATTCCAAGTTGAGAAACAGTACAAGAGTTGCATGTTGAGAGAATAGTGTAGGAATTGTCTTAAATTGGAGAAACAAAAGAATAAGGGTGGAAAGTTATAAGATTGAATAGATTTTTTTTGAAATCTTTGTTTTATCTTTTATGTTAATATATATTGGGGGGAAAAGTACTCTAGAAAATTTGAGAAAACTAGAAAAATAATTTAAAATTTCATCATTTTAATCACTGTGAACATTTTGGTTTACTTCCATCACAGGAAGCAGTGTCTCTACAGGATTGTTTTTAAATATTTGACATTATAGTTGATGTTATAATGCCTTAAATATATATTTATTTTTGTACCTTGATTCTTTTTTATTTTTTTATCTTTATTTTTTCAATATATGAAGTTTATTGTCAAATTGGTTTCCATACAACACCCAGTGCTCATCCCAAAAGGTGCCCTCCTCAATACCCATCACCCACCCTCCCTTCCCTCCCACCTTCACCCCCCCCCCCCCCCCCCGTCAATCCTCAGTCCCTCAGCTTATTCTCAGTTTTTAAGTCTCTTATGCTTTGGCTCTCTTCCATTCTAACCTCTTTTTTCTTTCCTTCCCTTCCCCTACGAGTTTCTGTTAAGTTTCTCAGGATCCACATAAGAGTGAAAACATATGGTATCTTTCTTTCTCTGTATGGCTTATTTCACTTAGCATAACACTCTCCAGTTCTATCCACGTCTCTACAAAGGGCCATATTTCATTCTTTCTCATTGCCATGTAGTACTCCATTGTGTATATAAACCACAATTTTCAGGGCCCTTGTTTCTTTATTGACCGTATGTCTAGATGATCTATCCATTTCTGTAAGTGGAGTGTTAAAGTCCCCTGAAATCACCACATTCTTATCAATAAGGTTGCTTATGTTTGTGAGTAATTGTTTTGTATATTTGGGGGCTCCCATATTCGGCGCATAGACATTTATAATTGTTAGCTCTTCTTGATGGATAGACCCTGTAATTATTTTATAATGCCCTTCTTCATCTCTTGTTACAGCCTTTAATTTAAAGTCTAGTTTGTCTGATATAAGTATGGCTACTCCAGCTTTCTTTTGGCTTCCAGTCGCATGATAAATAGTTCTCCATCCCCTCACTCTCAATCTGAAGGTGTCCTCAGGTCTAAAATGAGTCTCTTGTAGACAGCAAATAGATGGGTTTTGTTTTTTTTATCCATTCTGATACCCTATGTCTTTTGGTTGGCTCATTTAGTCCATTTACATTCAGTGTTATTATAGAAAGATGCGGGTTTAGAGTCATTGTGATGTCTGTATGTTTTATGCTTGTAGCGATGTCTCTGGTACTTTGTCTCACAGGATCCCCCTTAGGATCTCTTGTAGGGCTGGTTTAGTGGTGAAGAATTCCTTCAGGTTTGTTTGTTTGGGAAGACCTTTATCTCTCCTTCTATTCTAAATGACAGACTTGCTGGATAAAGGATTCTCGGCTGCATAATTTTTCCTATTCATCACATTGAACATCTTCTGCCATTCCTTTCTGGCCCGGCAAGTTTCAGAAGAGAGATCGGTCACGAGTCTTATAGGTCTCCCTTTATATGTTACAGCACATTTATCCCTCGCTGCTTTCAGAATTTTCTCTTTATCCTTGTATTTTGCCAGTTTCACTATGATATGTCGTGCAGAAGATCGATTCAAGTTATGTCTGAAACAGAGTTCTCTGTGCCTCTTGGATTTCAGTGCCTTTTTCCTTCCCCAGATCAGGGAAGTTCTCAGCTATGATTTCTTCAAGTACACCTTCAGCACCTTTCCCTCTCTCTTCCTCCTCTGGAATACCAATTATGTGTATATTATTTCTCTTTAGTGCATCACTTAGTTCTCTACTTTTCCCCTCATACTCCTGGAATTTTTTTATCTCTCTTTTTCTCAGCTTCTTTTTTTTCCATAATTTTATCTTCTATTTCACCTATTCTTTCTTCTGCCTCTTCAATCCGAGGCGTGGTCGTTTCCATTTTATTTTGTAGCTCGTTTATCCCATTTTTTAGCTCCTCCTGACTATTCCTTAGTCCCTTGATCTCTGTAGCAATAGATTCTCTGCTGTCCTCTATACTGTTTTCAAGCCCAGCGATTAATTTTATGACTATTATTGTAAATTCACTTTCTGTTATACTGTTTAAATCGTTTTTGATCAGTTCGTTAGCTGTTGTTATTTCCTGGACATTTTTTTGAGGGGAATTGTTCCATCTAGTCATTTTGGATAGTCCCTGGAGTGGTGTGGAACTGCAGGGCACTTCCCCTGTGCTGTCTTGAATAACTCGCATTGCTGGGTGGGTCCACAGTCAGACCTGATGTCTGCCCCCAGCCCACCGCTGGGGCCACAGACTGGTGTGTGCCTTCTCTTCCCCTCTCCTAGGGGCGGGATTCACTGTGGGGTGGTGTGGCTCATCTGGGCTACTTGCACACTGCCAGGCTTGTGGTGCTGGGGATCTGGTGTATTAGCTGGGGTGGATTGGCAAGGTGCACGGGGTGGGAGGGGCAGGCTCAGCTAGATTTTCCTTCCATGATCTGCTTCGGGAGGGGCCCTGTGGCAGTGGGAGGGAGTCAGGCCCACCGCCAGAGGTGTGGGTCCGCGGAAGCACAGCGTTGGGTGTTTGTGCGGTGCCAGCCAGTTCCCTGGCAGGAACTGGTTCCCTTTGGGATTTTGGCTGGAGGATGGGTGAGGGAGATGGAGCTGGTGAGCGCCTTTGTTCCCTGCCAAACTGAGTTCTGTCATCCCGGGCTCAGCAACTCTCCCTCCTGTTGTCCTCCAGCCTTCCCGCTTTCCGAGCAGAGCTGTTAACTTATAACCTTCCAGATGTCAAGTCCCGCTTGCTGTCGGAACACACTCCTTCTGGCCCCTGAGCTTTTGCAAGCCAGACTCGGGGTCTCTGCTTGGCCATCGGGCCTCCCCTCTGCCCTGGCTCCCTCCCGCCAGTCCGTGGAGCGCACACCGCCTCTCTGCCCTTCCTACTCTCTTCCGTGGGCCTCTCGTCTGTGCTTGGTTCCAGAGACTCCATTCTGCTAGTCTTCTGGTGGTTTTCTGGGTTATTTAGGCAGGTGTAGGTGGAATCTAAGTGATCAACAGGACGCAGTGAGCCCAGCGTCCTCCTACACCACCATCTTCCCCTAATTTTTCTTTCTGAAAGTCGATTCTTTTTTAACTTAACATTATAGCACATCTTCTGTGTAGCTGCATGTTGTATAAAATTGTTCATTGAACGATTATCAACCAACTTCTCTCTCTTTACCTCATTACCTCCTACATATAGGTATAGCGATCTGCATGTATTTTATTAAATATTTCAAGCTGTAGTTTCCATGTCTGTAACTTTTCTTCCTCTATCCTATGAATTAAACTATTTCTCATTCCTATATTGCCACCAAACTGATTTATATATATATATATATTTTTTTGGCTCAAGCCCTAGCTCCTCTTTCAAGACTTACTTCATCAATTGAGTCTTGAACATCAACAAAGGAGAGAGTGGGTAATTTTGTTAGAGGGTTTTATTGTTGAGTCAAATAGGGTGAGAAATAAATAGAGTGAGAAATGAGGCAAGATTTCAGGTAGATATATCCAACAAGATGATGAATATATGAGTCCGTAGCTCAGAAGAGGTTTTTAAACAGAAATTTAATATGTGAGTCAAATGGCCCATAGTAGGGTGAGAAGAGGAGAGGAAAGGAAGGGAGGGGTGACTAGGGGAGGGGAGTAGATGGAGCCTTGGAAACATCACCGTACAGAAAGCTAATTAAAGGAATTAAAACCCAAAAAGGAGACTGAAAAGGAATGGAAGGAGAGTTAGATTAGAAATTGTGGTATAATGAAAAGCTTTGAAGGATGATTTGCAGAAGGGAATGATCAATAAGACAAATGGCACAGCTAGGGCAAATAAAAATAATTTAGTAAGGTATTAATTGTATTTTCCTTTCCACTTCCTTCCACTTATGGAAAATTGATTATTAACTCTTATTTCCCTTTAGTTAAAACTTCTCAAATTTAAATACCAATAGTTGGAATACTTACTATGTGCTAGATACTGTTTTAAGAGCCTTCTAGTCTTGGGCGCCTGGGTGGCTCAGTCGGTTGAGCGTCTGACTTCAGCCAGGTCACGATCTCGCGGTCCGTGAGTTCGAGCCCCGTGTCGGGCTCTGGGCTGATGGCTCAGAGCCTGGAGCCTGTTTCCGATTCTGTGTCTCCCTCTCTCTCTGCCCCTCCCCCGTTCATGCTCTGTCTCTCTCTGTCTCAAAAATAAATAAATGTTAAAAAAAATTAAAAAAAAAAAAAGAGCCTTCTAGTCTTAATTCATTGAGTCAGCATTATAGCCCTGATATATCAGTTATAAAATATGAGGTTTTATCCTCATTTCACATAAGAGGAAACCAAAGAAGGCATGAAAAGTCTAAGTACATTGAGAGGGACAACTTTGAGAAACCATCTAATTAACCTTTTATCATTATGGGCTAAGTGTGCGGGTCTTGTACAACTTTTGCTTGTTTATCCCTAATTATTTTATATTTGTGATGATGTTTTAAGTGTTATTGTTTAAGTGTTTTTTATTCAAGAAATATGATTTATTATTTGTATACTGATACTGTATTCTGAAGCCTTGCTAATCACATTACCTTTAGTAGCTTTTTTTAAATGTAGATTCCTTTGAATTTTCTACATAGAAAATCATATCACCTGTGAATAAACACTTCTTCCTTTGTAAACTGGGTTCATTTTCATTTCATTTTCTTGACTGATTGTAATGGCTATCAGCTCCAATAGAGTGTTGAATGGTAGTGGTAAGAATGGACATCTTTGGGGTGCCTGGGTATCTCAGTTGGTTAAGTGTCCGACTTGGCTCAGGTCATGATCTCATGGTTTGTGAGTCTGAGCCCCACATCAGGCTTTGTGCTGACAGCTTGGAGCCTGGAGCCTGTTTCAGGTTCTGTGTCTCCCTTTCTCTCTGTTCCTCCCCTGTTCACACTGTATCTCTTTCTCTCTCAAAAAATAAATAAAGATTAAAAAACCTTTTTTTAATAATAAAAAAAAAGAATGGACATTCTTGTCTTGTTCCTAATGTTAGGAAGAACATTAACTATAAAGCTTCTCCTAGATTTCTCATAGATGCCCATTATCAGGTTGAGATAATTTCTTTCTATTTCTTGTTTGCTGATGATTTTTATCAGGAATAGATGTTGGATTTTGTCAAATGGTTTTTGGTATCTACTGACATTAGTGGTGGAGAACTCAGGCTTCAGTTATACATGTTCTAAGATGGTTGGGAGGGGCCTTTGTTCAACAGGGGCTCTGAGGACAGGGTCTTTGATTCTGTCAGTAGCAATAGTAGTAGTAATGTTACAAATTATTGCTCATGCATATGGGCTGTTTATATACCATCTCTATTCAGGGACTGTCTGTCCACCATATTGTGTCTCCCCAGTTGAACTTAAATAGTTTATCGCATATTTCTTTTCCCTTGTTAGGACATACTAGAGACTCTACTGTCTTCTCCATGCTACTTTAGAATACTCTTATTTAGTAAAAGAAGTCATTCTTTTTTTCCATCTAGAAACATTAGAAAGAAAATAGCAATTTTACTTCATGCTATGCCTCAGCAATTGAGTTCCCAAGAATCCTGCCATTGCATGTGGAATCTGTGTATTGGATTATTTTCAGTGAAATTGTTAAATAAGAAAATTTCTTAGAACTATGAATGCAAAGTGAAGAAACCAGCAGTCTTCATTACACTAATTTCCTCTCAATCCTAGAAAAATTATTTAAACTCTCTGGGCCTCAATATCTACATTTGTAAGATGAATTGGACTGAGTATTCATTCAAGTTGTTCCCAGTTCTTAAATTCTGTTATCTCTTAGTTTTTCAGTATTGAGGACATCTCTAGGAATCCTCCTCTTCTGAATTATTTGGTTTATAAAGTTTGCAAAGCCTAAACTAGTCTTTAAGTAAAGATAATAAGACTGTCTCTTTCCCTGAGGGATTTTGAAGATTGGAGTCTGAAGTCAGCCCTGAGAATTGGCCTGATTTGCCTGACCTATTAACATCAATAAATCATTGTATCAGAAGTGCCTTTGATGGTCTGTATTTGCATCCTTGGCTGACTCCTTTGTCTTTACATAAGCGCAATTTTGTTTGGGTTTGAAATGTTTTATATGATGCTTTGCATTCTTGGGATAGATCAGTAGTAGAGTGGAAATTTTTCTTTGAAAAAGAGAACCTACATGCCAAATACAGATATCAGTAACTATGATTGTTACGTTAACGTACCACAAAGAAGAGTGGATATGGAAAGTGAGATAGAAGCTTAGTAAAAGACCCATTTTCAGATACATTAGTCAATGCTTTTCTCCCTTCCAGGTCAGCTTGCATTCAACAAGGAAGCAATCAAGGGCTTTATGTATAATCTTCAGTTTGCAAGTGCAACTCTTATCTCAGCTCAGTTACTCTAAAACGGATTAAGACTTGGGATGGGGAAAGGGTTTTATAGGGAAAGGATTACAGTGAAGTAGTCCAGGCATTATTTCTCTCTGATGTTTAGATGTCAACACTCCCTACGAGAATAAGAGGACTTAAAAAAAAGTTTATTTATTTATTTTAAGAGAGAGTGCATGACAGGGCAGGGGCAGAGAGAGAGAGAGAGAGAGAGAGAGAGAGAGAGAGAGAATCCTAACCAGACTCCCACACAGCCCAATGTGGGGCCCCGTCTCACAAACCATGAGATCATGACCTAAGCCAAAATCAAGAGTCAGATGTCCAACTGCCTGAGCCACCCAGGCACACCAATAATAGTACATTTTTTAGGCTGAATCCCTTTTAGCTCAGTAACTCCTATTCACCCTGCTGTTGATGCAACTGCTTCTACTCATGCTCTAAAATTAAAGCCGAAAGTAGAAATCTGTGAGGTTTACACTCACGAATCTTATGAAAGTAGATATGATAAAGTATGTTATGACCCTTTGAGAAGAGGTAGTGCATTTTTGGCTTGTGTGTGTACCTATACACATTGTTTTATGAATTCTTGGCTTATTTTTTTTTTTCATTTACCTATTTGCTCTGTTTCCACAGAATAAGGATCTGGATGCAAATAGATTTTGGAAGATTTTATCAATGTCACATAGAAGAGCCATGGTATTTGTAATTTCAAAATTCCTATACCCTGATGTTTTATAGTTACCTAGTGGAGGCAGATTAGTAATATAGAAAGGACTTGGTGTTTCAAATTAGAAAAAGAAAATTTAAGCTACTAATTCCACCACTTAGCCTATATGAAACTAGTATGTAATTCAATCTTTAAGATCCTGAGTTTCTCAAATGCACAAGTAACATAATAGTAATTCCTTATAAGCAATTAATTATGGGAAAAATGTGTGTAAATCAACTAACAGTCTTTGGCATATTATTGACAAGTTTTAAATGTTTCTTTTCCTTTCTTGGCTTTTGCTTCTTTCATTCCTAAATCTTTTAACAGCATTTTCATGCTTTTAATATTTTCAGTAGTAATTGATGTGAAAGGCCCTGATGACAAATTGAGCGGGCATACTGTTGTTGTTTTTTTTTCAATAGAAGGCACACTTTTGAGTTCAGGTACATTTAATCAATTTGAAATATTACAAATTTCTTTTTGTACACTTTTCTCTGAAAATGAAGGGTGTTGTTGTTAACCAAACTTCTGAAAGCAACTTTCATAAACAAGGGGAAGAAGTTGACTTCTGTAGAATTCTATCAGCTGAGTTCTTGAAGAAGGTGTCCCAGAATTAGCCATAATTCAGAGGTTTAGGACATAGTTACCAAGACTATCTTCCCTTATGACACCAAATGCAAGTTTAGGGGTTTTTCTGAACCCTCTTCAGTTTCAGTGATTCACTAGGAGAACTCTTAGAACTCATTGAAAGCTGTATATGCATGATTATGATTTATTACAGGAGAATATACAGATCAAAATCAACCAAAGGAAGAGATGAATGAGGAAGAGTCTGGGAGGGTTCCAAATGCAAAGCTTCTCTTGTCTTCTCTCATAGAGTCCAGATAGTCTCTTAGCATTTATGTGTGACAACTCACTTGGAATATTGCTAAACAGCCCCACGCTTTGGTGTCTAGAGTTTTTATCGAGCTCCATCACATAGACATGATTGATCTCAGTTTTCTTGTAACTGATACAGAGTGACTGAAAGCCTTCACTCCAAATTACATGGTTAATATTTCTGTATGGTCCACCTCAACCTAAGACTCTTAAATGTGGTAGTCTTAGATCCCGTGTGGTTGGCCTCCGACCTGAACAAAGACATTTCTATCAGGTATAATGTAGATACCTTCCCAGAAGCCAAAAGTAAAAGTCAGACTTTTCTTGGGGCTAGGCCAAATTCTTTACTACATAACTAGAAATGAAGAACTTTTTTTTTTCGTTTCATTAGAAAATAGTTTGTTAGTAGCCCCACCCATTTTTCATGGTAGATTTAATTGTAATGACAAATTTGTCCTATAACACTTACAATTCCATTATAACATATTAATATACTCTTGCATTTGGAAAAATCTTTCAATATTTTCTCTCCATTATCTCCCATAGCACCTTAACTATACTGAGTTTCTTACACTCGATTGTAATGGCAGAAATCAATGCAACCAGAATGATTTGGACACAAATGTCAATAGAGCATTAGAAACTCAAGAGGACTTCAGAATTTCAAGGTAGTGATTTAGCAGAATGATAACCATTAGAAGAAATTGGATATTGGGAAAGTACCTAGATTGGTATTGTTCACATAGTTAGGTGATGGCTCTTAGTGATTCATTAAATGATTCCTTACTGTGAGTTAGAGTTGAAAAATATTGCTTGTTTTGCTCTAATGCTGAGCCACCTTAGTGCACCAGGAGAGAACTTCCAACTTTTCTGTTGCTTTTTATGAGTAGCACTTTGACAAGTTATGATAATATCAGAGGCAGGGAAGCATGAAATGATATGATTTAATTACTACCTTGACTTACCTAGACTCAACAACTATAGCAATTTCTCTGCAATACTCAGAAATTCAAAGAGCACATTTGCATTTAACCTCTTTTTTTTGTTTCCTATTTCTGTTCCATTCAAGTTTCCAGCTAGGATCTTACTATAGCTAGTGAGTAATATTACCACCATTGCCCCTGCCCCAGTTTTACAAAACTGCTTAATTGCCTGCCCAGTCTAGTTTCATGTATTCTTTTCCCTGTGCCTATAACCTGGGGTATGGCTGTGCGACCTTTGATATATTCTGTGGGGACTGACATATATTCTTGCTAATGATTTTGATGTTGGTAGATCTTCCTCTGAAGGTTTATGAATAGTATTGTACCTCTGTGGCCAAATTAGGAAAAATTCTAGATGTTTACTTTTCCAAGTGATATTATTCTGACCTATAATAAGTGAATAATGTTTATTTGCCTGTGTTACCTGTTTTTCTGTATTTTTGTTGTTGTTTTTAGATTATTATTGAGCTAGAAGAAACGGTATCTTTTTTAGAGAGGCGAGTATCTTAAGTTTTTCTTCAGGTTAGACATAATTATTTCCAAAATAATATTTGAAATTTAACATATTAATATATTCTCCTTGTCAACTTTAATCCTAATTATTTTGCTTCTCAATAGTTTGTTTGGAAAAAAATCTTATTTTTCACACTACTGAATAAACTGAAGCAAAGGAGAATATGACTGCCATTTTATGTAAATACTATACAAATCTGTATTGAGAGATACTTAAATAATTTGATTACAAAGTACAGGAAAAGGAAAAAGAAATATTGTAGAGAAACTCACAATAGTTTAAATCATATTTTAACTCCAAGTAAGTTTGTCACAGTTTATAAACATGTTTGTTTTAAAAGATATAACTTAGGGGCGCCTGGGTGGCGCAGTCGGTTAAGCGTCCGACTTCAGCCAGGTCACGATCTCGCGGTCCGGGAGTTTGAGCCCCGCGTCAGGCTCTGGGCTGATGGCTCAGAGCCTGGAGCCTGTTTCCGATTCTGTGTCTCCCTCTCTCTCTGCCCCTCCCCCGTTCATGCTCTGTCTCTCTCTGTCCCAAAAATAAATAAAACGTTGAAAAAAAAATTAAAAAAAAATAAAAGATATAACTAAAAAGATATAATTTTAGAATATATAATTGTTTTAAAATATATATAATTTCAAAAATATATAATGTTTTCAAAATATAATAATTATGGCCAACAGATTTTATACTATAGTAGGGATTAATTTATTTTTGTTTTTGACAATATTATTTTCACATTTATTTTTGATTATGTAGAGAATTTCACAATTGTATTTTGTTAGTTATCACAACAAATAACCCCAAGAAACTTGGGAATTTTGACAGGAATCAAAGAAATCTATTTATTATAACTTATGTAAGTGGTGCTAAGAAACTCAGCCACTAAAAAAATATGTTTCAGAAGTGAAATATTTATGTTAAGTCTATTTTAGTTTCTTGTAAGTCAAATATTTTACACCATCATTTTAGAAAGTTACTTAATATGAAAGTATTATAAATTTATCTTGAAGTTAGATTTCATATTTTACCAGTTTTTCAGTTTTCTTATTTTATGACAGTAGGTGACCAAAACAAAACAAAACAATTAAACATGGACTTTGGCTATTTTGTTAAACCAATACCAAATGTCCTACAGGGTACTCCTGTATTCGTTTTACATAAAATTTATACACTTACCTATCAGTTTGATCTTTGAAGTATTTTTCATAGAAATCTAGTGTAAAATATATCAGAATTGTACAGAACTTGCTCTGTTATGCACTTGTTATAGAATATCAAGGACAATTTGACTTTTAGGTTTTTTTTCCCTCTAAGAGAAAATGACACTGATTTGGGTTCCCATTATTAGACAGGATATAGGTGCGGGTATCTTATTACTGAGAGAAGAAAAGGTATCTGGTTCAACTGCATGCAGCAAGAAACATGCATGCAGTCTACAACCCGCTACAGACTAAAGATGAAGTAGAAAAGAATAACTTGAAAAGTAACAAATATTTCAGTACAAGGTTGTATATAAAAAGGATAACAAGAAAGTGAAGAAAGAGATAAGTGAAGGAAGATGATAAGGAATAAATGGAAATACCCTCAGCAGCATATCTTTTGACCAAGATAGAAATTCAAATGTTACCTGGTTGCTCTTTTGGGCAGAATGACAAACATAAGCAGAATTGGTACCATATGGGATAAACCTTTATATGATAGTATTTTATACAGATGCTTGAACATATAACTATTTTTTTATGTTTACTTTTGAGAGAGAGAGAGAGAGAGAGAGAGAGAGAGAGAGAGAGAGAGAGAGAATGTGAGCAAACAGGGGAGGGGCGGAGAGACAGGGACACAGAGAATCCAAAGCAGGATCCATGTTGCTGTTAGCACACAGCCAGGTGTGGAACTTGAACCCATGAATTGTGAAATCGTGACCTGTGCCGAACTTGGACACTCAACTGACTGAGCCACCTAGGTGCCCCTTTAATGACTGTGTTCAATGAATATCTGTAACTTAGTACTTCACAGTCTTGGTGCTGTTTGTTAAATTACTCTTCTCATTAATGGAATTTCACTTCGTTAATCTGGTATCAGTAATTCTTCCTTCTCAAGGGTCAGTGGGAAAAAATCATCTTGTTGTTTAATATTAAGTATGATAATTATGATTTCCTAAACATTTATGACTAAATAAGATATATGTAAAATGCTTGGTATACAATATAGATTGGGACAATGTCATTTCCTGTTTTTTTCCGCACCACTCCTCCTGAGGATTAAAAAACATAGTACATATATATATGTGTCTGTGTGTATGTGTGTATGTATACATATACATATGCATATACATACATATACATCTATATGTACATATATATATATAACCATTAGACAACTTAGAAAATATTAACTGTTTATCAAATAAATTTTTCTTTGCCTAAATAAGAACATGCAGAAGAAGCTATATATGTTGACAGACTTAAAGAAAACAGTTTTTTTTTCTAGAAAGTGCTTACAATTTTCAGGATTAAGAGATAACATTTTTATGAAAAGAAACTTTGAAAAATTATGTGACAATTTTGACTGCTCAAAAAAACAAAGTATTTTATTTTATATTTTTATTTAAGAATAATTGGCATACTATATTCTATTAGTTTAAGGTGTACATCATACAGATGTGATACTTGTATACATTATGAAATGGTCACTACAGTAAGTCTAGTTACCATATGTTGCCATCCAAACCATCCAAAGTTGTTACAATATTTTTGACTGTGTACTGTACATCACATCTCAGTGTCTTATGTTTTATAATTGTAAGATTGCATCTCTTAATCCCCCTTCACCTCTTTTGTCCATCACTCTACCCCCCTCCCCTTTAACAACCATCTGTTTTCTGTGTTTATGAGTCTGTTTCTATTTTGTTTTGTTTGTTTTGATTTTTAGATTTCACATATGTGTGAAATCATATAGTATTTATTATTTGTCCTTCTCTGACTTATTTCACTTAGCATCATACTCTCTAGGTTGATCCATGTTGTCATAAATAATAAATATTTTATTTTTTCATTTATTTTAATTTTAATTCAAGTTAGCATTTAGTGTAGTATTGGTTTCAGGAGTAGAACCCAATGATGCATCACTTATATTTAGCACTTAGTGCTCATCCCAACAAGTGCCCTCCTTAAGGTCCATCACCCATTTAGTCCATCCCCCACCGCCCTCCCCTGCAACAACCTTCAGTTTGCTCTCTGTATTTGAGTCTCTTATCGTTTGCCTCCCTCTCTGTTTTCATCTTATTTTTCCTTCCCTTCCCCTATGTTTTTCTGTTTCAAGTATTTTAAATTTTTTATGGATGAGTAATCTTTTGGCGTGTGTGTGTGTGTGTGTGTGTGTGTGTGTGTGTGTGTACATATCACATTTTCTTATTCACTCATCTGTTGATGGACATTTAGGTTGCTTTTATATCTTGTCTATTGTAAATAATGCTGCAATGAATATAGGGATATGTATGTCTTTTTGAATTAGTGTTTTCATTTTTTTGGATAAATACCTACAAGTGGAATTGCTGGATCATGTGGTAGTTTTATTTATAGTTTTTTTTTAAAAAGTGGCTGTACCAGTTTGCATTCTTATCAACAGAGGACAAGAGTTTCCTTTTGTCCACATCCTTGCCAACAATAGTTTCTTATCATTTTGATTACAGTTTTATTACAATTAGTATAGTAATAGTTCTAACAGGTGGGAGGTGATCTCTCAGTTTGCATTTCCCTGATAGTTACTGATGGTGAGGATCTTCTCATGTGCCTATTGGCCAATGGTATGTCTTCATTGGAAAATTTCTATTCAGGCCCTCTCTCCATTTCTTAATTGGGTTCTTTGGTTTTTTGATATTGAGTTGTATGGGTTCCTTATATATTTTGGATGTAAACCTCTTATCAGATACGTCATTTGTGAATACCCTCCACTATTCGGTAGGTTACCTTTTCATTTTGTTGATGGTTTCCTTCACTGTGCAAAAGCTTTTTAGTTTTGTGTAGTCCCATTTGTTTATTTTCACTTTTGTTGCTACTTGAGGAGACAGATCCAAATAAACATCATTAACACCAATGCCAAAGAGCATACTGCCTTTTTTTTTTTTTTAGTAATTTTGTGAATTTTGTGGTTCGGGGTCTTACATTTAAGTCTTTAATCCATTTGGGGTTTATTTTTGTGTATGGTGTAAGAAGGTGGTCCAGTTTCATACTTTTGCATGTAGCTGTCCAATTTCTCATCACCATTTATTGAAGAGACTATTTTCTTTCTTGTATTTTCTTGCCTTTTTAGTCATAGATTAAATGACCATATGAATGTGGGTTTATTTCTGGTATCCTATTTCACTCATCTCCGTGTCTGTTTTTGTGCCAGTATTACACCGTTTTGATTACCACAGTTTTGTGGTATAATTTGTAATCTGGGAGCATGATATCTTCATATTTGTTGCTCTTTCTCTTGGCTATCTGGGGCTTTTGTGCTTTTGTACAAATTTTGGGGTTATCTGCTCTAGTTTTGTAAAAATGCCATTGGTATTTTAGTAGGTAGGACTGCATTGAATCTGTAGGTTGCTTTCAGTCGTCTAGAAATTTTAACAATATTAATTCTTCCAATTCATGAGCACTTACATATTTTCCTTTAGTTGTGCTGTCATCAATTTCATCAATGTCTTAGTTTTCAGAGTGCAGGTATTTCATTTTAATGATTAATTTATTCCTAGGTAATTTATTCTTTTTGGTGCAATTGCAAATGGAATTACTTAATTTATCTTTGTAATACTTCATTACTAGTATGTAGAAGTGCAACATTTTTATGTAATGATTTCATATCCTGTAACTTTACTGAATTCATTTATTAGTTCAAACAGGTTTTTCTTTTGTGGAGATTCCATGTTTTTTTATATATAGTATCATGTCACCAGTAAATATTGTTTTACTTTTTTTCCTTTCTAATCTGTATATCCTTTACTTCTTTTTCTTGCTCAATTGTTGTGGCTAGGATTTCCAATAACATGTGAATAAAAGTGGCAAAAGTAGACATCCTTCTCTTGTTTCTGGTCTTAGAGGAAAACCTTTCAGCTTTTTACTATTGAGTATGGTATTAGCTATGGGTTTGTCATATATGTCCTTTATTATGGTGAGCTACATTCCCTCTATACCCACTGTGGTAAGAATTTGTATCAAATAGATGCTTAGTTTTGTCAGATATTTCTTTCTGCATCTATGAAGATGATCGTATGATTTGTGTCCTTTATTTTGTTAATGTAGTGATCCCACTGATAGATTTGCAGATATTGAACCCTTCTTGAGTCCCTGGTATAAATCCCACTTTATCATGATGTCTGACCCTTTAAATGTATTGTTGAATTCAGTTTATTAATATTTTATTGAGAATCTTTGCATGTTTATCAGGTGTATTTTCCTATAATTTTCTTTTTTTAGTAGCGCCTTTCTCTGGTTTTGGTATCAGAGTAATGCTGGCCTCATTGAATGAGTTTGGATGCATTCCTTCCTCTTTGAATTTTGTAATAGTTTGAAAAGAATGGGTATTAACTCTTCTTTAAATTTGGGTAGTATTTACCTGTGAAGTAATCTGGTCCTGATCTTTTGTTTTCTGGGAAATATTTTGATTATTGGCTCAGTTTCATTGCTAATAATCAATTTGTTCATATTCTGTATTTCCTTCTGACTCTGTCTTAGAAGATTGTATGTTTCTAGAAATGTATCCATTCGTGTTTTTTGTTTTTGTTTTTGTTTTTTAGATTTGTCCAGTTGGTGTGTAATTATCTTTTATAATCCTTTGTATTTTTGTGTTATCATTTGTAACTTCTCTTTCTTTCTGATTTTATTTATTTGGGACCTCTTTCTTTTTTTGTTGACAAATCTGGCTAAAGGTTTCTTTTCCTATCTTTTCAAAGAACCAGCTTTTAGTCTCATTAATCATTTCTTTTTATTTTTTATTTTTTAAGTCTCTATTTATTTACACTGTGATCTTTATTATTCCCTTCCTTGTACTAACTTTGGGCTTTGTTCTTATTTTTCTAGATCCTTAAGGTCAAATGTCAGATTGTTTATTTGAGATTTTTCTTGTTTTGTGAGATGGGCCTGTATCACTATAAAATTCTCTCTTAAAACTGCCTTTGCTGTGTCCCCCAAATTTTGAAGCATTGTGTTTTTATTTTCATTTGTTTTAAGTTATTTAATTTTTCTCAAAGTTTTATTTATTTATTTATTTATTTATTTATTTATTTATTTATGTATTTATGTATTTATTTATTTATTTGGGTGAGACAGAGACAGCATGAGTTGAGCAGTAGAGAAAGCTGAAGAGAAAGAATCCCAAGCAGACTCTGTGCAGCCAGCACAGAGCCTGATGCAGGGCTGGACTCACAAAACCATGAGATCATGACCTGAGGTGAAACCAAGAGTCGGACACTTTACCAATGGAGCCACCCAGGAGCCACTGTTTTAAATTACTTTTTTGAATTTGTCTTTGATTTCTTGATGTTTTAGTAGTATGCTGTTTAGTCTCCATATATTTGTATTTTTTTTCTAGTTTTCTTCTTATAATTGATTTCTAGTGTTGTGTACTGTTATGGTCAGGAAAGAGTCTTGATATGATTTCATTCTCTTTAAATTTCTTGAGACTTTTTTGCAGCCTAACATATGATCTGTCCTGGAGAATGTTTCACATGCACTTGATAAGAATGTGTATTACACTGATTTTGGATGGAACATTCTGTATACAACTATTAAGTGTGGTCTAATATGTAATCTGTACATATCTATATCTAGTCCAAGTGCCTCTTAAGGTCAATGTTTCCTTATTAATTTTCTGTCTGGTTAATCTGTCCATTGATGCCAGTGGGTTGTTAAAGTCCCCTATTATTATTGTATTACTGTCAATTTTTCCCTTTGTGTCTGTTTAATATTTCCCTATGTGTCTTTATATTCTTAGGTGCTCCTATGTTGTATTCACAAATTTTCCAAGTATTATATCTTCTTGTTGGATAGATCTATTTATCATTATGGCATTCCCATCTTTGTCTATTGCTACAGTATTTGTTTCAAAGTCTGTTTGCTCTCACAGAAGCATTGTGACACCATCTTTCTTTTCATTTCTATTTGCATGGAATATCTTTTTCCATTCTTCTACTTGGAATCTGTGTGTGTCTTTAGATAGGAAGTGATTCTATTTTGTTTTTTTAATTATTTTTAAATTTTTAGGATTTTTAAAATTTATTTTATTTTATTATTATTATTATTTTTTTTTTTTGAGAGAGAGAGAGCTGGAGAGGGATAGAGGGAGGGAGAAAGAATCTTAAGCAGGCTCCATGCTCAGTGAGGAGCCTGATGCAGATCTCGATCCCATGACCCTGGGATCATGACCTGAGCTGAAATCAAGAGCCACCCAGATGCCCCAAAGTGAGTCTCTTGTAGATAGCATATAGTTTTTTTTTAATTCATTCAGCCCCTGTGCTTTTTGATTAGAGTATTTAGCCTATTTACATTTAAAGTAATTATCAATAGATATATCTGTTTATTGCCATTTAAATAAGAATTTTAATTTTTATATGTGAGTACCTAGCAAATGCTGTGAATTCTTAGATTTGGTGAGAATTAAAACATTTTACATAAATTCTGGTCATGTTATTCATGTATTTAATACGGAAAGTGAAGATATATAAAGAGCATTGGCATTTGTAAATACAATAGACAATGACTACTCATACAAAATGTTTTTTTCCTTAGCTCTTAGTTGGCTCAGACAGTTAAGTGTCCAACTCTTGGTTTCATCTCAGGTCGTGATCTCAAGGTTTTGTAGGTTTGGGTCCTTCATCCATCTTCATGCTGACAGTGTGGAGCCTGCTTGGGATTCTGTCTCCCTCTTTCTTTGCCCCTCCCTCACCTGCACTGTCTCTGTCTCTCTCAAAATAAATACATAGATTTAAAAATTAAAAGAAAATGTTTTTTCCCAATCAAATATACTCTAGAAATATCTATTTATTCTGTATCAAGAATAATTATTTTTTTCTAAAATATATTAAGTATGTTAAAGATTTTTATGGTCCCATAAGGGACCTTTAAAGGAAGGTGAAATTTTAAGGAGAATAAAGTAGCTATGGATAGAGTCTTTTACTTATGTTTTGAATCATCAGAGTATTGGTATGTAACTTAAATGTTCTTTTTAAAAGATTTTTTTTAAGGTTTATTTTTGAGAGAGAGGGAGAGAATGAGCATGCGCACGTGTGCATGAGCGGGGTAGGGTCAGAGAGAGGGAGAGACAAAATCCAAAGCAGGCCCCAGGCTCTGAGCTGTCAGCACAGAGCCTGACAAGGGGCTCAACCCACAAACTGTGAGATCATGACTAGAGCGGAATGCTTAACTAACTGAGCCACCCTGGTGCCCTGGTATGTAACTTAAAGGAGATGTAGCCTAGTTTTTATCAGAGTGCACTTACCAAATGAATGTACCACACCTCATAATAGATTATCTGAAAACAAAGAGATGCATAAACTCTATCTGCCTGTGAGGTGTTTACAAATAGGTATATAAGTTAAAAAAAATAGAACTTAGGTGCCAATACAGTTAAGTTGGGCATTTTGGAGGAAGGAAGTTAGCATAAGTGACCCAGTGGAAATTATTTAGTTTCATCCTTCAGGAATGTTGAGTTGGCCAAATTTTCAGATAGGAGGAGTCTAATCTAGAAAGAGAAACAGCTGTGTTTCACTTCGAGGGATGAGAGGCTGAAGTTATGAACTTAAGAGAGATGAATAGGGGCACTTGTACCCCAATGTTTATAGCAGCACTCTCAACAATAGCCAAATTATGGAAAGAGCCTAAATGTCCATCAACTGATGAGTGGATAAGGAAATTGTGGTTTATATACACAATGGAGTACTACGTGGCAATGAGAAAGAATGAAATATGGCCCTTTGTAGCAACGTGGATGGAACTGGAGAGTGTGATGCTAAGTGAAATAAGCCATACAGAGAAAGACAGATACCATATGGTTTCACTCTTATGTGGATCCTGAGAAACTTAACAGAAACCCATGGGGGAGGGGAAGGAAAAAAAAAAGAGGTTAGAGTGGGAGAGAGCCAAAGCATAAGAGACTCTTAAAAACTGAGAACAAACTGAGGGTTGATGGGGGGTGGGAGGGAGGAGAGGGTGGGTGATGGGTACTGAGGAGGGCACATTTTGGGATGAGCACTGGGTGTTGTATGGAAACCAATTTGACAATAAATTTCATATATTGAAAAAAAAAGAGAGATGAAAAACTAATGATCTAAGGAAATACACATAAGATCCGTAGTGTTATGGGCAAGAGTCTGGTTTTATTCTGAAAGTCACAGAGGGTAATGAACAGGGAAGTGGTTTGTTCTTGGCATTGTAAAACAGATCTCTTCAGGTACAAGGGAAAAATCAGTGAGAAAGGACTATGACTGAAATTAGCAAAATTGGTTAGGAGGCTATTACAAAAATTTAGGAAAAAATAATGAATATTTAAACTTATGTGTTGTTTGAAGGACTGGAGAGACCAGGGTTCACTTGAGAGGCATGAAGGCTGGAGAATGATCTGGTCACTTTGAAAGATTTCATGTACAGGTTGAGAGAGAGGAATGATAAAATGTCTTTCATATTTCTGGCTTGTGTGACTGGATGATTGGTGTTGCTGTTCCCTGAGATATACCTAATATAAACAAGGAAAGAGTAAGTGTAGAAAAGGATAAAGTAAAAATGAGTTTAGCACTTGACATGTTGAATTCAGAGTGCCCTTGGGACTTTGGCATGCTGATATAGATTATGCTAGGATAAACTCCTTGCTAACAGATCGTAAACTCAAATTTATTCCTTAAAAGCAGTCTCTTTCATAATAATCTAATCATAAATGTATAAGCATAAATGCTTGCCCAAACCTTTTAATATGCCAAATTCAAGAAGTTAAGCACTAATGCCTCCTTTATATCAATGAATGGTTATATCTACAGTTAGATTCTATAAGTGAAAAGTGCATTTTCTCTTCCTGAACTTAGATTCAATCACTGAAGAAGTTGTAGATTTGCATTGTTACTGCCCCAAAACTCTAATTTCTGATTATAATGCATTAAATAGAAAACTGGCAGAAGGGATTTTTTTATGCATGACTTTCTCAAATGGCTATCTGATTTGGATGGATTTTAGGGAAATAAATACTTGAAACATTTAACTTTGCCTCCATTTTTCTATTGGGTCAAGATGAACATCTTCAATTCAAAGTCTTATTTCAAGTTTTGACTTTTATATAATATTTATGCTCAGAAAAATGTATCTGTTTACTTTGTAATGCAGTCTTCTCCATGTAATCTTCAGAGCCTGAGAAAAAGCCCCACACTTTGGTTGAAATCTTCCAATTATTCTGATGGCTTGTATTTCTCTCTTGGTTGTAACTGTACAAATAATATGGAATTAGCTAGTGCGTTCATACATAGGCTGGCTTTCTGGAGTGTCCTCTATTGGGTAAGACCAAAGAACAGGGGTACTGTTAGATGATGTTGTGTAGAGCTCCTTTAAGCCTTACTAAATCTTTTTATCAACAGGAGGGAGACATCCTGCTGAGATAATTTGCTTTCACATTCTCTCTCTGTCTCCCTTCTCCCAGACCTGAAAGCAACATTATACTGCAGAAAGCGTGTATGAACCGAATGGATGCTTAGACTCTTCCATAAATATACTCATACATAAATCAAAAGCTGCCATCAATGTGTAATGTCTATTCATTTGAAAATACGTATCAAGCCCCTACCTCATCTCAAACACTATGTTAGAGTCATATATACAAAAGCAGACTCAATAGTTGTTGTCCAGCAGCTAAGATGGAGTATAGTAGGGAATATAAGCCTTGATTCTTCTTTAAAAAATATAATCATCAGTACATAAACCATAATATCATATAATTTTCCCTTTGTTGACATCTGCCTGAGGACCCTCAGGGTTAACTTATGACATCAAGCAAGTAGCCTTTTATTTTAGGGAAATCTTCCATAGCCTTCTTGTTACTGGCGCTGTGTTGGAAATGCATCATGTGTTTTAAAACAACTTGTTTGGATCAGAGTGGTTGAAAGAGAAATAAATCAAAAGAATTAGTGAATAAAAAAAAAGCGTTTGCAATTCTTTGGTGCCATTGATGTTGGCTTAAGTTTTATCTTCTGAGGAAATTTTGTTAAGGTTGTACAGTAAGATAGAATCCTGTATTATATATGTATCCTAATAATTTTATTCATTTTCTAGACCTTAAAATTGTCATTTTCATTTTTTCATTTTTTCTTTTTTCTTTTTTTTTTTAATTTTTATTTTTGAGAGGCAGAGAGAGACAGAGCACAAGTGGGGGAAGGGCAGAGAGAGAGGGAGACACAGATTCGGAAGCAGGCTCCAGGCTCTGAGCTCTCAGCACAGAGCCTGATGCGGGGCCTAAACTCAGGAACTGTGAGATCATGACCTGAGCTGAAGTTGGACTCAACCGACTGAGCCACCCAGGCACCCCTCACTCATTTTCATTTAATTCTCTATGCTGTATTAATTTGCTGATATTTAACACATTTTAAAAGTTTCATTTCTGACAAAAATTATATTGTCTGAATATAAATTTTCAGAACAGATATAATTGGTGGAAGTTTTAACATTTTTTTAAAAGCTGAATGAAATGAAAATATTTTTTTTTCAGAAAAGCAAATATCTCCTAGAATAAACATGAATGAATCCCCCAAACCAGAAATCTGGAGAAAAGGATGAATTCTTTTTGAAACATCGAAAAATATGTAAAATTGTGTTATTTTACAAAACAGAAAAAAAACATTAAAAATGCTAAAAATCCATTTAAAATTTTAAAAAATGATCAGTAGGACTTCTAATCCCTGGCTCCACATGCAAGGACCTAGAACTCACCACTCCAGCCTAACAACAAATAAAAAGCTGAACAAACTGAACAATCGACAACTCTTTTTGGATCCATAGAGAGAAAAAGACATTAAAAAAAAAAAGGGCAATAAAGGAATGCTGTGAGCAACTCTAGGCTCACAAGTTTTAGGAGGAATGGACCAGGTCCTTGGAAAACATAACCTGCCAAAACTCACGCAAGAACTAGAGATCTAAATAAGCCTGAATTCGTTAAGGAAATTGAGTCAATAAATGATAACCTTCTAAAATGGAACAGAAAACACTGGTCCCAGTTGGGTTCACTGGTGAATTCCATCAAACATGTAAGGAAGAAATTACACCAGTTCTCTATAATCTCTTTCAGAGGATAGAAATAATGGGAGTATTTCCCAAATTATTTAATGAGGCCAGTATTACCTATTACCAAAACCAAAGGCATTAAAGAAAATGACCAATATCTCTCCTGAACATAGATGCAAAAATCCTCCACAAAATGTAAGCAAATTGAATCCAAAAAATGTATAAAATTAATTATCTATTATGGCCAAATGGGATTTATTCAATGTAGGCAAGACTGGATCAACATTCCAAAATTGATTAATGCAATCCATCATGCTGATAAGCTAAAAAAAGAAAAATCACATGATTATATCAGTAGATGCCAAAAAGCACGGACAAAATTCAGCAGCCACTCATGACAGAAACTTCGAGTAAACTAGGAATAGAGGGGAACTTCTGCAACTTGATATAGAATAAGTACAAAACCTACCACTAACATCATAGACAATGATGAGCAAGCTGAAGCTTTCCCACTAAATCAAGTACAGAGCAAGGATGTCCCCTGTCATAACTCCTTTTCAATATCATATTGGAAGTACTAATGCAGTAACACAAGGAAAGGGAATAAAATGTATACAGATTGAGAGAGAAGACATAAAACTATCTTTGTTCACAGACATGATCAATTGTAGAAAATGTAGAACATCTGGAAGAACTGACAACATCCCATAGCTGATAAGCAGTTATAGCAAGTTTGTAGGATACAGTGTTAATATACAAAAGTTCTTCACTGTTCTATAAACTAGAAATCAACAAGTATAATTTGAAGTTGAAATCACAATATTATTTACATTAGATCCCCCCAAAAGAAATACTTAGATATAAATCTAGCAAACTGTATACAAGAATTGTATGCAGAAAACTATAAAACTGAATGAAATCAAAGCTAAACTAAATGGAGAGATATTTCATGGTCATGGGTAGGAACAATGTCAACAATATTGGCATCAATATTGTTTAGATATCAGTACTTCCCAACTTGAATATTAGAGTCAATGCAATTTCAATTAAAAAAAAAAACCCAGTAAGTTATATTGTGGATATTGACAAAATTCATTCTAATATCTATATTAGATATTAGAGATGGAGAGGCAAAGACCCCAAACAGCCAACAAAGTATTGAAGAACAAAGTTGGCAGGCTGATACTACACAACTTAATTCCTTCTTAGAAAACAACAGTAATCAAGACAGTGTGGCATTAAGAAAAGACAAATGGATCAATGAAACATAAAAGAGAGCCCAGAAAGAGGTCTTCAGAAATAGTCAACTGATTTTGGATAATGTAGTAAAAACAATACAATGAAGCAAAGATAATATTTTCAACAAATGGTGCTGGAACAACTGGGCATGCAAATGCAAGAAAAATGAAGCTAGATACAGACATTACACCCTTCACAAAAATTAATCCAAAATTAATAAATGTCAAATCCAAAAGTATAAAACTCCTAGAAGATAACAGAATAGAAAACCTAGATGAACTTGGATATGGTGATGTCCTATGAGGTATAATACCAAAGATATAATCTATGAAAGAATTAATTGCTAACCTGAATGTGACAAAAAAAACAAAAACAAAAACAAAAAACAAAAAAAACAACAAAACAAAAAAAACATCTTCTGCCCTATCAAAGACAATGTCAAGTGAAGGTAAGAGGACAAGCAACAGACTAGGAAAATACATTTGCAAGAAACACATCTGATAAAGGACTATTATCTAAAATATGCAAAGAAATTATAAAGCCCAAGAGTCAGAAAGCAAACAACTCAATTTAAAAATAGGCCAAAGTCCTTAACAGGCATATCACCAAAGAAGTTACACAGATGGAAAATAAGCATATGGAAAGATACTCCATATCATATGTCATCAAGGAAATCCAAAGTAAAAATGATCATAATGACATACCACTATATACCTCAGACAATGGCTAAAATCCAGAACACTCACAACACCCAATACTGGGTGACAATGGGGAGCTACAGGAACTCTCATTCATTGGTGGTGGGAATACAAGATGATGCAGCCATTTTGCAAGACAATTTGATCATTTCTTACAAAACAAAACATTCTCTTAGCATGTGATCCAGCAAATGTGCTCCTTCATATTTATCCAAAGGAGTTGAAAACCTTATTTCCACACAAAAATGTGCACATTAATATTTAGAGTTGCTTTGTTCATAACTGCCAAAACCTGGAAGCACTAAAGATATTTTCCAGTTGTTAAATAGATAAACTGGTACATCTGGCCAATGACATAGTATTCAGTGCTAAAGAGAAATGAGTTATCAATCCATGAAAAGACATGAAAAGTAAAATAAGCCAATCTGAAAAGGCTACATATCATATGATTCCAATTATCTAACACTCTAGAAAAGGCACAACTGGGGATGTAGGTTAAAAAAATAAGTCTGTGGTTGCCAGTAGTTTGAGGCAGAGATGGGAGTGGGTGTCGAGGGATATAGAGGTGCAATACAGAGGATTTTTAGGGCAGTGAAGATACCCTGGACGATGCTATCACGATAGATACCTATCATTATACATTTGTCTCAACCCACAGAAAGTGCAATGCCAAGAGTGAACCTTAATGCAAACTATGCACTTTGTATGGTTATAATGTATCAATATAGGTTCATGAGCAGTAACAAATGTACCATTTCTAGAAGTGGATATTGATAATAAGGAAATGCTATGTATATATGGGGGCAAGGGGTAAACAGGAAATTTCTGTACCTTCCTCTCAATTTTGTATTTATAATTCACAGTATTTATCAATCCATAAAAAATGCATCTTTTTTCCCCCAATAAATCCACTTGGAGTTGGCCACAGTTGCCAGTGGATTTACAATTATTTCCTTGATAATAAATAAATAAATAAATAAATAAATAAATAAATAAAGTAAGTAAGTAAGTAAGTAAGTAAGTAAGTAAGTTCCAAGTGCAGTGGATATCTTTCTCTCCCATAAGTCACTCTCATCTTTGGCTTGCTCTCAAAATATCTTGGGAGTTATTGTTGCTTTTGCCAGTACCTCTTACACAAGCATCTTACATTGCAACAACTTCCAGGTAAATAAACTGCTTTGCTTAGAGTCTTAAAATTATATAGTCCCATATATATTTTGCCTAGAACAAATTATTCAGTTTTTGTAGCATATATGTGTCATCTTTTTTTGGTTTTTACCCTTAATTCAGATGTTTATTTCTTAATTGTGTTTTCTGTCAGTCCTTTCCTTAGCTTTTTTATTAAAAATATTTTTTAACATTTATTTATTATTGAGAGACAGAGAGAGAGACAGAGAGCACGAGCATAGGAGGGGCAGAGAGACAGGGAGACACAGAATCCAAAGCAAGCTCCAGGCTGTGAGCTGTCAGCACAGAACCTGATGCGGGGCTTAAACCCACAAACTGTGAGATCATGACCTGAGCTGAAGTCATACGCTTAACTGACTGAGCCACCCAGATGCCCCCTTTCCTTAGCTTTCATTGATGGTGACTTGGTATGAAATTGGCAGGGGCTTGGATAGGAATGATGTCTGCACTCACATTGCTCCTCTCTCCTTGAAAACTTCTGCATATCCTCATTGGAGAGTAGTGTATCAAATTGAAGAACAAACAGAGTGCAAAAAGCAAATTAGTGAGATGTTTAAAGTCAGTCAAAATCTGATTCCTTAAGCATCATATCTCTAGAAAGCCTTCCCTAAAGTTGGCATCTAGATAAGTATCCTTTATCAGTTTACACACAATAGTGTGTGTGTGTGTGTGTGTGTGTGTGTGTATACATGCCTATGTGCATGCGTGTGTATACATAACTGAATTTACTGCATTACAATATAATTATCCCTTATTAGAGTGTGAGCACCCTGGAGGTAGAGAAATATAGATATAGATATAGATATAGATATATAGATATATATTTCTATAGATATATAGATATATATAATATATAGATATATATAGATATAGATATCTATAGATAGATATATAGATAGATATCTATAGATAGATAGATATATAGATATCTATATATATAGATAATATATAGAGAGATAATATATAGGTAGATATATATATATAATATTAGAAATCCCAAGACCTGATTTAATACCTGAACATAGAATAATTTCAATGTATATTGGTTGAAATAGGTAAGATCAATTTCATACAAATGAAAATGGATGGTATTTCTTCTCAATATGAAGTGTTATCATAAAGTATCTAAATTTATTTCCTATTTAGATAATTGTGTATGTTTGCCTAATTTGTTTAACGTGATCATAGTAAGAGGACGTGTTAAATGTGAAGTTTAATGTGAATATGCCACTTGACTAGTGTACTTTGGAACTCTATCTTAATAAAGGGCATAAGTCTGTTAATAGTACCCTTAATAAGTTTTCTAGAAGAATCTCTTCTAAGACAGAGTGATCTGAACGTTACTTAAAAATACCTCGTTGATGGGGCACCCAGGTGGTCCAGTTGGTTAAGCGTCTTTGATTCAGGTCATGATATCATGGTTTGTGAGTTTGAGGCCCACATCGGGCTCTGTTATCACCACAGAGCCTGCTTCAGATCCTCTGTTTCCCTCTCTCTCTTTCTCTCTCCTGCTCACTCTCTTTCAAAAATAAATAAACATTAAAAAATATGTCATTGATGATTGATACGTACTAATAGATATTTAAAATTAATTACATAATTATGTTTCCAAATGCTGAAGTCATGCTAAAATTATAATGACACTAACTAGAAATGGCTTCCTGGGTTATTTTCACATACTGTTGAATAAAAAAATCAGAATAAGTTTTTAGTTGGTTTAGCAGCTAACAATTCAGCTTGAATTTAATCTGACACCCACAACAAATATAAAATTGGATTTGTCTATTTTCTAATATGATACCAAAAGCCATCTTAAAACATCCATGAAAGAACTCATGACCCTGGTGATAAAAGGATTTAGTATCTAACAGAGTATGATAGAAGCAGCCTCTCTACAGATACTAAGGTGTCCTAAAAATGAATGCAGAAGGTGTAGAAAGTTGGATTTAGAACAAGAATAAGGTGTAATATGTAACTACAATTAAAAAAATGTAACGACAATAATTAAGGCCTATTCACATGATATAAGTTATCAAAATGGCCGTTTTTACTGCTTATGCTGCTAGTTCATGGCTTATAAAACATATAACGTCAGCAGGAAAGAAAGAACTGAATTCTGATTGCTATAATCAACCCCTGCGACCCTGCATATGTTTTCTGCTATTTCTGAGAACAGATATAGTTAGAACACAGGCCTCAAATACTCCTTGACCGGTCACTTATTGGAAGGGCCTCTGGTAATGATCTGAAATACACAGAATTTAGAATCTGTAAAAAAAACAAGTACTCATAAAATATATATGGCAATAGTGCTCAGAATTGGTATCAATAATGATTAAGTCGGGTTAACAATAATGTTAGAGAACTTTATAGAGGCCATGACCATTTATTTATAAGTTTTGGATAGATTAGACATAGAAATGAAATAACAAATATATCTGCCATCACTGAGTATTATGGTACTTAATAGCATTATGTTAAAAAACTATGTCTTGAAGTGGCTCTTACTGTTCCCATTTTATCCCTAAGAAAACCAGGTAACTTGTACAGGAGATATACAGCTGATAAGTGTGAGAATTGGAATTTGAGTTCAGGGCTCAACTGATTCTAAATCCCAAGCACTTTACATTATACCGTGCTGACTGCTAATATCATCTCAAAGTCAATTTTCCCTATTTAAACAATGGAGTTCCGTATTTAAACAACATAGTTCCAACTTTCAAGTAATGAAGAATTGTAACAGAATAGATAAAAGATGAGAGCTTAAAAATGAGAAAGTCAACTTCCCCAGACATCTCATCATAGCCGCTTCTTAGAAGATTTTTTTTTTCCAATGTGTACCATTTGACCCTAGTCAGAATGGACAACGAATTGGCTTAGAATTTCATTCAGCTGCAAGTAACACAGACCAGAAATAACCCTAGTTTCAATATGATAAAAGTTTCTCTTTTGCTCCCTCACTCTCTTTTCCTCTCCCCCTCTCTTTCTCTTTGTTTCTTTCTCAAACACAAAGACTAGAGCTATGTAATGCTGAGCTATTTTGACTGATAGGTGGTGACTCAATAAAGGGCCCTTTTTCCCCCTCTTTTCCTATTCCCATTGTTTGCATGGGTCTCCCATCTTTAGGATCGGCTCCTGATCCAAAATGTCTGATGGAGCTCTAGTCATCATACCTGCAGTTCAGAGAACAAGCAGGAATAAGGGAGGAGGTACCTGATAACTCTGGCTGATTCTGAAAGAGCTTTCTCTCAAACCTACCCACCAACTTCCACTTGTTAGTTACCTCCAGCTGCATGGGAAAATGGGAAATGTAGTTATTTAGCTATAAAAGTTGTTATTTCGAGTGATCCCTTGGTTTTGTTACTAAGGAAGAAGGAAGAACAGGATTGAGTAGCAGTTTGATCCCCAAGCACTAAAGTAACAAAACAGTGAACATATTCCAGACATGCATTTCAGTAGCTTGGCTCTCTTGTTAGGGTTAATTGGGGGTCTGTGAAACTCCCAATGGGAGAGTTTCAAAGGGAAAACTGAGTGATCTAGTAATTTATGCAGCTCAAGTCAGGTGAAAAATTCAGTTAAACTCTTATGATGTGCTCTGTGTCACAAAGCTGTCTGTCTGCTTACATTTTCTCTCAGCCCATCAGAAGGAATTAACTTAATCAGCAGTACAAGATCAAACTGTATTATGTATGCAATTTTATATTCTGAGCAACTTGCCATCAGTTTAAAAGCCATTTTCATGATAAATCATCAAAATCATGTCTATATTTTCACAGTCAACTTTTTATTTTTATAATTCACATTCATAAATATATAATATCTGACATCCACATGTCCTGATGATATTTAGATATCATGTCCCTTGGGAAACATTTCAAATGATGCAATTCACAATATGGAGAAGATTTATGACAAGTCAAGTTTAAGGTTGCTTCTACATTTTTCTTTGATCTAAATTAATTCCTTGGTAGGAATGTGTGTGTGTGTGTGTGTGTGTGTGTGTGTGTGTGTGTGTGTGTGTGTGTGTTTAAAACAGGGAAGCAGTGTAGCACTGTAGAAAGAGTGTAAACTTTGGACTTGAATAAATCTCACTTTAAATCCCATCTTAGACCATTATTTATTTGCTATTTGACTTTGCACAAGTTGTGTAAATTCTCTGAGCCTCATCTTTAATTGTTAAACTGTGATTTTGGCTCATAGCTAGGCCTGAGAACCTCTGTAGTGTGGTGTATTTCAGAAATGTCTACTGGGGGCCTGGTGGCTCAGTTGGTTAAGCGTCTGACTTTGGTTCAGGTCATGATCTCACAGTTCGTGAGTTCCAGCCCCATGTCTCACTCTGTGCTGATGGCTTGGAGCCTGGGGCCTGTTTCAGATTCTGTGTCTCCCTCCCTCTCTGCCCCTCCCCTACTCATGCTCTATCTCTCTTTGTCTCTCAAAAATAAACACACATTAAAAAATTTTTGAACAGAAATGTCTATTTACTCCCTAATCAGTAGCCTACCAACAAGTCAGTCTTCCTTTGTTAACTCAAAGTAAACCGAGTTCCAAGAACCGGGCACCTGCTTTCTCAAGTCACCACCAGTTCAGAGATGGAGCATGTGCAGCCAAAGTGTATCTTCCTGGTTGAGCACATTCTATAGGATGGAGCACATTGTGGTTTGTAACTAATTCTTACTGTCCTGAGGGGACTGTGCAATCTGGACACAGTACAGTGTCAATAAACTAAATTTGTCCTCATGCCAGCCCTTTAAGTCCTAGGAAAGAAACAAGTTGTGAGGAAAAGTGAAAACCAGAACAAAACGTAACAAAGTACGACTGATATGCTACCTCTTGCAACACAGAAACTCTTGTTTTGGGATCTGCTAAAAATTCAGTGGGGAAAATGCATTATCTCAGTTTTGCCATGAACTGTACTTGTATCTTTTGCCTCCCAAATCCTAACTTGAGTGCCTGGAAGCTGATGTTGAATAACTGCAGTACTCACCATAAAAAGTAGGACTGCCAAGAAAAACAGGACCATCCCTAAGAGCGGAGTGGTGGATGGTAGAGATGCCCACCATGCCCACCCCAGCTGAGATGGCTCGTTGGCAGAGAACTGCTCAGTAGACTGTTCAGGAGGAACTTCAGTTCCTGATGACCGAGTGTGAAAACCACGAGAATGGAGCACATAAAAGTCACCCTTTCAGAGCCTTCCAGAAATACAGAGGAGGACAGGGAATACAAGGGATTAAGAATCCTGAAGGCAAGCAGATGCAGATCACGAGCCTATGAAATTTGACTACGTATCTATGGTGATACTCATTTATATTTACCCTTGTATTCCAAGTCTAGCAATCTGGTTTCTGTTTTATTCACTATGTATTATATTGTGTATCAATGATATTTTCAACTGAAAACCTGAGTAAGGGTAAATCTTGATTGTTAATACTCTAGGAGACAGCAAATGTTCTAAGATTCTCCTAAGGAGCAGTGGCAACGTGTTGGGGCCTGAGACTAGATAGCATGAAGCAAAACTAGTGGATCTAGAGTATGAATCAGAAAACACATATAGAGAACAGGCTACCAAAGCCAGTGTGGTCGACTGAGAAGCTAAAATAATCAGGAAGTCAACATTAAGTGTACATATCCAAGAACTATTCTGGACAAGAGAAACTGCACTTTGGGTAAAAAAGCAGGAGACTGAGAGAACCGTCAATGTGGTAAACAAATAAATATGAAGTAATTAGTATGGGGCAGCTGATATATGGATAAGTGTGGCCACTTTTTGTTTGGTTACTCTGACCATAATAGGAACAAATTAAATAACGTGGCTGGATATTGTAAACAACCTGTGAGCTTGAGGCGTGGATCTACCTAGAATCCCCTTCATTAGTTTGGAGATCTCACTTCTTTAATTTGGAGATCCTACATAGATAGGGCTAGTCCTTAAGGATACTGGAATTCTGTAACTTGAGCCCCAGACTAATTTACCCTAATAATTAGCTGCAGTATATTAATAACAGCATTTCCCGTTTGCTTGAAATTTTCTTTGCCCAGATTCTGCTTGGATTTGTTTTACCTATCTAATGGCATCCTCAGAGAACCCCTGCTGATGATAACCTATATTATATATATTATCAATGGATGATACATCAGCCTTTAAGTGCCTTGTTCCTTAGTAACAATACATCTAAGTTCCGTGTCCATCTTCTTAAATGGTCAAGTAAGAGTCACTGCTGAGAGTACCTTCTCTTCCAATCTGATCTTTACTGGCTATTAGGATGATGTCAATTATGCAGACTAACCTGCTAGCCCCAGACACAAAGTCTTAGCCATAATAGAAACTTTATTCCAAAGAGCTAGTATGATTTAAAGTGAATTTGATATCTTAGCTTAAAGGAATGGGAAATGAAACAGACTAAAATGTAAATTTACCTGTCATCAAAAGGATCAGGACTTAGGGTCCCACTGCATGGTAACCATCTGATTTGGTGAAATGATGGAGAATGTGCCCTCTGACTGGGTGCATATGCTAGTGACCGGACAGCTCAGTTGCTTAGCCATATGATAGGATCTCTTCTCCAACCTTTGTCTGGAATTGATCAGTGCTTCTAGGATTTTTGACCTCTTCTTAAGTGGTTTCCCCAGAATATGGCCTCTTTATCAGACAATCCTGGGCTCTTGAATTTGCATCCAAAGCTATCTATTTTTTATTTGATTTTGTTAATCACCTCACCTCCTGAAACAGGAGCTGGTCTGGAATGAGATTTGAGAGATCATTAATCTCCTATAAATATATTTGTTTGGGGATTACAGTGACTCCGATGCAGATGGAGGGTTTATCTTTGCAGCTGAGGGTTCTTTTGGGAACCTCCTCTCTCTTCTTTCTGAGTTTCAAACGAAGTGCTATGTTTTGTACAAAACCTCTTTTGGAAGCTTGTTATGCCAAAAGGAGGAACAGGCGAGCTGGTTCACCTGTCTGTAGTCTCCCACCAGTAATTGTGTGGGATCATTATGATCCAGGATCTGGTCCTCAGTTTTTCAGGTTGAGAAAAGTAATTTATATGATTTCAGTTTTTCAGAGTCTGGGAGATAAACTCACAGCAAAGTATTAGACGAAATGACACATTAGTAGGTCACTTGGCTTGAGAACTAGGGCTGTTCCACTGCAAAGAGCTCTTTTCTTTGTCACTCAAAAGACTAAATTACAAATCTGAAGGTAACATGATAAGAGTGGAGCAGAACAAGGGATGCTGGATGTGCTCAAAGTATTTTTATCAAATTATCAGACATGGATTACTTCCTCTGATTCATATTAAAAATGTTCATGATGAAATAAATAATATTGGTCTCTGGGAATCAGCTATTAAAATTCTTTGATGAGCAAGAGGAAATAATTTAATTCTCCATCTTTTAAGTTTTGTATTCTAGATTTCATTTAAATTGCATGAGAAATGTTATGACAGTACAACTCTTAACTCATGCAATTGAATATGAGAGAGTTTTGGAGTGAAACTCATGTCTTCCTGGTTAGAACTAGAGCACATATGGGTCCCAATATATTTGCAAACTTTCCCTTTAGGTATGTAATTACATTCAGGATGTATATTTGCCTAACGCTGCCCCCAGTTCCTGAAAATGAAAATTGTAATCCTATCACGCAGATAACATATTACGTTCTCTATGGGAGGAAAAATGGTATCTGGTGGACACTTTCAAGTTGATTTATTCATTCCTCATGTACTTAGCTTTTATTTTTAAAAGTAGCTTGCCTTGAAATTTAAAGTGTATGGGACTCACTTCTTCAAAAGTAAATGCAATGGTCCAGCAGATTTAGAAACATCCTGGTCTCAGTGGCTTATCAGTGCATGGTAACCTCTGAAGCCAAATATTCTAATCTAAGCCTGGGTTATTCTTTTGAAAGTACATAATCTAGGCAGTCCCAATTTTTTTATTGGATAACTTAGAAGAATTTATTTAAAAATTATCAGATAACAAAACATTAGACTAACAAACACCTGACTTACAGAAGGGCTTATCACTGTACACCATAAGAATCTACAAAATGCTGTGTAGTCATAAGTGTTCCAACTATCCAGCAGGGATTTAAAGACTTATCTTAGTTGAGTAAATATATTTTGAAAAATATCATTTATTTTTCCAACTCAAGGGTGATTATTGAGATGTATTTAAAGCACACAAATTTTTCTAGTTAGATCAATTTTCATTGAGATGAAAATGTTGGCAGCTTATAAGTAAATGATTTCAATACACCAGGTGCACTGATATTTTATCATGAACTAGCAATGTTTGCTACCTTTGCTGCAATTATTTTTTTATACGATTTGGAGAAAGATGACGTAGTAAGGATTAAACATAAATTAAATCTAAGCATTTTCTGTAATCTTTTGCACTCTGATAGTTTTGATGATTGGCCTTATTTAAATATCAACCACCTGAGGAATAGCAGCACACGTATATCTTGATATTTACAATCAGAACCCTCATTTCATTAGCTCTGCCTGTCCTTAAAGCATTAAATTGTTTCCATTTACCAAAGACAATCTGAATTATGTGAGTTTATCCAAGGTGCCCTTTACATTTTTGTGCATTGCTCTTATAATCTTGGTGATGCTGTCAAATCACAGGGAAGAACACAGTGTTCCCTTACATGATTGATTATTTTTGGGTGTTAATACCTAGTACTTGTAAAGAACAGAAGATTTGAGATTTTATCCTGCTTTTTAAGCTAACAAGTTATCCTGCCACAGTTTCTTGGATGCTGGAGAATACATGACACTCTAGGGTCAGAGACAAAGGACTTTATCTTTTACAACATAGCAAGCAGCTTGTTTGCTTTGGTTCCCCTTGCTCCCGAGTCCCACAAAGACATATAGAATGCCCCAAATGGATGTTGCACACCCAGTGATTTTGCATTACTGTTGAGGAAGTTTAAACATAGATTACTCAAATGTTTTATAAAGCAACCACCCAAACTTTTCCCTGGAGGGACACATTATCTTTGTTATACTGGGCTATAAACAGACCTGTGCTCTTTTCTGGACAAAGTTACTATCTCTGTGTTCCAAGGCCATTCCATATGCAAACATCCTTGAAAAAAAATCTGGAATGAAAAACATACCCATACCTCTGCTTGCAAGATGTACAGAAAAACAAGAGACTCACAAGACTTGCCTCCCAACTATACTTGATAGAGATATGTTTTATGGTACTTAATGAGAAAAAGTATTCTTGACAAATTAAGACTTTTAGATAGGACACTGAGACACTAAATATTCAAATAGACAATGGCCAGACCATATGTGAAAATTGAACTCCCTGTGGCCCCTAACCTTTGCAGCAACCAGCCCTGGAAGCCAAACCACAATCTCTGTACAAATCAGCCCTAAACAGACAGGACTTGGTCAGTGATTGCTAGCTTTCCTATTTTGCCTCTCTGCTTCCAACTCAGGACCAGACAATGAAAGCCCAATGTATTTCCCAAACCAACCACATAAAAGGCCTTGCTTGCAGTTAGCAAGCTTCCAGCTCCCTTCTTCCAAAAACCTTCAATCAGGTATACCTAAAGTTTTTCCTTTGTATCCACTATAAGCTGTTCCTACTGCCTGTCTGGTTTCAGTCTCTGCCAAACCCAAGTGATAGGACTCACTCTCTTGTGATAATAAGGTCTGAATTGCCTCGTTTACATTTTATGGGTCTCCATTTATTTCCACCATACACATATTTAGAAAAATATAAATGTGAGGAATGAATCCAACAATAGTTTAATTTCTGTGGAAGAGACTAACTTAAGACATTATGGCTGTGCGTGTGTGTGTGAGTGTGTGTGTGCGTGTGCGCGCGTGCACGCGCACGGGCGCGCGCGCGTGTGTTTGGAAAGATCTGAATTAGAATTCAGGGAAATATTCAATCTAAATGGTATAATCTTGTGGGCTTGTATATATTTCTGATGTAGGTTCTCAACATTAATGACAACAGAAGTCTCATAGTTTCCTTAAATTATAGATTCAGTCTTTGGAAACATAGAATGCCATGTAGCTAGAGATACTCACCATGAATCACTTCTTAAAGTTCCTCTACCATATAAATATTTAAAAATCTATTAAAAGTTATGTTGCTTTTATAACCTTACTACCCATGAAATGGTTTAGAGATAACCTTCTACCCTGTTGTTCTTCATTGCAAAGGAAGAAGGGATTTTGTAAGCAATTGCTGGCCTTATCAGTATTGGTGACATTTTGCAGCAAATGAAGAGCCCTTATAAAATGTACATACTGAAAGGTAAGAGGCAGCAAGATTTAAAAAGTATGCCCTTACGATAAAGACCAAAGAAATTTCATACAGAACTTACTGCGTTTTATAGTTTTGGCTGTGTCGGCCAATATTAGGTATTTAAGCATATTCGTTTAATAAATGTGAGAATATTTTTAGAGGCAGAGTTGTGAACTTAAGGATGAGTTGCAAATTCAACTTGTTCTTGTAGCCTTGAACACTCAGGGACAAGGAGGAGGCACGTGGCTGGGGATTAGCACCTTATCTGTAGCCTCCTGATCCCTGTATACAGTTCAGTGGATATTTCAGAGCTATCAAGATGGTCACCATTATTAAGCACAAAAACAGCTCCACACTGTGATCTATAAATGCTCCCACCCCCAGGGAAAAACCTCCATGGGAAAGTAAAGCTTCCAAAATAATTGGGCTAATTATAGACTTGGAAATAATGGCATTCTAGCTATGCAATGACTAAAAGTGGGAGGACGAAGATGAGAATGGCTCTTGTTCATGTTTCAGAAAACCTTACGAAATGATAGAGAGCTTAGAAGTAAGACTCAAAAACCATATCTATACCATTTCTGACATGTGATTATCAGCTTCCCACTTTCTGCTCAGGAAGCTCAGTCATTGTGAAGCAGCCGGTTTTATTTTCAGAAGGTTTAAATATTAAAAATATTGGCCTGATAATAAGACAAAACGGGCCATCCTATAATATCCATCCCTGTTCTTGCCTTCTAGGGAATACAGCCAATCTTTAAAAATATTCAGAAGAATGGGGCACCTGGGCTCAGTCAGTTAAACATCCAACTTCAGCTCAGGTCATGATTTCAATGGTTCGTGGTTCGAGCCCCGTGTTGGACTCTGTGCTGACAGCTCAGAGCTTGGAGCCTGCTTCAGATTCTGTGTCTCTGTCACTCTCTGCCCCTCCTCCACTCATGCTTTGTATCTCTGTCTCTCAAAAATGAATAAACATTAAAATTTTTTTTTAATATTCACAGGGAAAAGTCTGACAGGCCTTCCCCATATTATCCCCAGTTCCAGAATAAGCATACATTATTATCTTGATCAGTCACTTTGATACCCTTTTCCAAATCTCCAAGCATTCAGATTGTCTTCTTTGGGATTGCATTTATTTGTAGGCACTCTTTGAAAGGAGAGTGCTATACCTGGATGTAATTCTCCAGAGGGAACTCATTAATTTATAACTTAGCAGGACCACTATCACTCTTGATGTGAACATTGCACTATCTTAACATTTTGAGCTGTGAACAAGTTAATACCCCAGGAGTATCTGTTAAGGTAGATCATTTGTTCCATATTTATGCAACTAACCTTGTAAATCTGCACCTTGAGATTATGCTTTTTCAGATTATGTATCATTTTATTTTTTCTGAATACTGACTTCTGTGAGTCAACGTCTCCTGTCATTCAATGGCTGGGTTACACCTCCTTGTTTCTGTGCCAACTAGCCACCAAATAATAAACTCCCTTCCTTATTTTTCTGTAAGTTCTTGATAAGAATGTAGAAATAGTAGGGTACTGAGCACGGGTCCGAAACGACACATCAGTTGCCAGGCACAGGAACAGCATTAATCTTTTTTCTTCCTCCCTCTTCCCCAAGCTAACTCACATGGAGAGAAAAGGGGCCTGTGATTAGAATCCCATGGCTGGGGCATGGAGGTAGAAAAGTGTTCTGCAAAAAACAAGATGTGTACATTTCCGAGAACATGGGAAGAACTGCTTCTTAAGCCAACGAGGCAAAGAATTCTATATCCAGCCTAGATTCTGAAAAGCCTGGTGATATGCCAGGATGAGGTGGATGGTATTGAGTTTGGGATAATACAATGAGTTCAGCATAATTTATGTTGAGTTTTAGGACAATTTTATATCTAAGTCTTTTAGGCATTGGGTCAATAGAATTGGCAATGTGTGTGAAACATAACCTAAAGCTGTGTATTGAGTCATCAATATGGAAGTGATGGCTGGCCTGTAGGAGTGAGATCGGAGAACGGATGTTGGTAGAGAAACTTAAGAGAAGTTGTTGCTTTTGAGAAGCAATGCTTTGGTGCTGATTATGTATAGCCAGTGGGGAAACCAGAATTAGAGATATAGAAAAAGACTGAAAAATGCCTTCCTCTGGCTCACCTGAATAGCATCATACAGTGCCCCTCCTGGAGGCTGCACTCTGCGTTGTAGGACAAAGTTAGCTCTGTTTCTGTACTAGGCCAATCCTTGAAAGTTACCTAAAACATGCCTAAAGTGAATCTAGGGTAGGATTTGTTTTCGTATAGTTTTATTTTCCCTTGCTTTTGTGTTATAAAAAGAAAACAACAACAACAACAACAAAAAACCTTTCTCTTGAACAAATGACAGTATAGAATATAGGATATAAACTTAGAAAATCAAACTAAAAGCAAACAAAAAATCAATTTACTGATATAGCATGCAGAAAGAATAAAACTATTTATTGTTGAACTTCTAAAAGAATTCACTGTCGTTTCAAAATCTTGTTCTAGAGTAATAAAAATCCAAGTGGCCAGATAAAAATGCTAATTAAATTGGCTTTTAGCTCCAGCACTGTGAGGTTTGGGATAATTACTGGCCATTCTCTGTCACATCAAATGAATGAGGCTTAACCTTAAGACTATCAGAGGAAAATCAACATTCTTAAAAGCTGCTTCAGGTTCTCCTTTACTTTTTTGATGAGTCATTATCAAAGAACTTCTACTTGACTTCTTGTAGGACACTCTAAGGCATTTGTCATTTAGTTGCCTTTTTTCCTTTTTAAAAATTAATTAATTAATTAATTTTAATAATTGCTTTGGACCTGGAAGTGAGGAAGGGCTAAAGACCTGCCAGTTATTTGTGATACTACCTTTGGTATTTGTGACTTTCTCAGGGCAAATACAGGTGATGCTTTATTTAGCTAACTGATTAATTTCACTTGGGAAGCATTTAAAAAATTTCAAGAAAAAGAGATTGTTTTGCTGAATTGATAAAATCAAGTGGTACTTTTGGTGCCTTAGGGAAGTAGGTAAATTGGGATTCAAATAATCCAAGAGGTTTTCCAGCTAGACTTGTTTGCACCAAGATGGATTTAATGTCTTACTCTGTGAAAATAGACCTTATTATAAAGGTCTCTCTCTCTCTCTCTCTCTCTCTCTCTCTCTATATATATATATATATATATATATACATACATATATACACATATATATACACATATATAGACCGGTCTTAATATATATATATATATATATATATATATATATATGGTCTTAATATATATATATATATATATATATATATATATATATATAAAGGTCATATATATATGAATTTATAATAAGGTCTATTTATATAATAATCTATAATAAGGTCTATATATGTGTGTATATATATATATATATATATATATATATATATATATATATAAAGAGTCTTGGTCTAAATCATGTCTAAGGTGTCTTTAATGCTTACAGTTTGTATATCATTTTAAGTTAAGGTGAATTTTTTATTAGATAGTTTCCAGAGGAATCCTTGGTTTGAACACTGTTCTGGCAGATATTGCAATTTGGGATCCAACTTGAGTACAATTGAGGCAAACCTTGTCTTTAAAACTTATCTGCTCCTGGGGCGCCTGGGTGACTCAATCTGTTGAGCCACTTTGGTTCAGGTCATGATCTTGCAGTTTGTGAGTTCAAGCCCCGCATCGGGCTCTGTGCTGGAAGCTGAGAGTCTGGAGCCTGCTTCAGATTCTATGTCTCCCTCTCTCTCTGCCCCTCCCCAGCTCTCTCTCTCTCCCCCCACCCCCGTGTCTCTCTCTCTCTCTCTCTCTCTCTCTCAAATAAATAAACATTAAAACTTATCTACTCCCTCTAACTTTATTTCAATTTCCCTCATGCACCAAACTTTGACTGTCTTACATACCAGTCTGGTCAAGCTATTCTGAGCAAGCAGCCTCATGATCTTCTGAAAGAGCAACATCCTGAAAAAATTTTACATGATCACAATCTTGGGGGGGGGGGTTGTCTGGGTGGCTGGGTCAGTTAAGTGACTGATTCTTGCTTTCAGCTCAGGTCATCGACTCTCAGTTTATGAGATCTAACCCACATGGAGCTCCACTCTGATGGCATAGAAGCTGCTTGGGATTCTCTCTCTCTCTCTCTCTCTCTCTGCCCCTCCCCTGCTTGCATGTGCGTTCACTCTCTCTCTCTAACAATAAATAATGAAACTTAAAAAAATAAAATAAAATGATCACAATCGTCGGGCACCTGGGTGGCTTAGTTGGTTAAGTGTCCCGTTCTTGATAATGGCTCAGATTGTGATCTCACAGTTGTGGGATCCAGCCCTGCCTCAGGCTCTGAGCTGAGTGTGCAGCGTGCTTGGGATTCCCTCACACCCCCTCCTCCACTCATGCTCCACTCATGCTCACTCTCTCTCAGAATAAATCCAAGTAAATAAATAAATAAATGAATGAATGAATGAATAAATAAATAAAATGATTACCGTCTTTCTTACACAGGGCTGTCTCCAGTCTCAATTCTCAATTCCTGTGTGAATGGAAGTTTTCATCCATCTGTACTTTAGATTCTAAACCATAAACTCTTATTCATAACATCAGAATAAGTCGTCAGGCCTCAGTCACAACATTGTGTGGAGACTGAATTGTGCTTCTGACTCTCTGCGAACCCTATTTCAGACCAAAAGCATAAATGCTGCATCCAGTAAAGCCACATCCAAATGAAGCTCAGAACTTTCAAACCACTGACATCACTCTGTTTGATACCTCTAGGCCTCAGTGACTTTTCATTTGTAAAGAGCAAATTATTGGAAAATTGTAGCTTGTACCTATTGTAACCGTGCCTCCTGCATGATGTAAATGCTGTCACTAGATGACAGTGTGGCTCCTGAGAACGATGCATCGAGCCCGCTAGCCCAAACCCCTGAAAGCATCCTTAATTCCTCCCCCTTCCTCTCCCTCCAGTTCATCCTCTTTGCTGTTCGTTCTCCTTACAACATGTAGCTTTCCCTTTCAAAGGCCACCACCCCCGTCCTTGCCATCACTATCTCTTACCTAAGCCATTGCAGTGTGCTCCTTGCTGGGCTTCTCACTTCCATTCTCACTCCCCAACAGCTCATGCTCCACTCAGGAGTAAGGATGACCTTGTAAAGACTAATATCAGTTTAGACATTGCTAAATAAAACCATGGAATTAGATCCATACATCTCCCCATGACTGAGAAGAGTTCGCGAAGCCACTTTCTACACGTCTCTTCCATGAATTCTGTAGCTTCTCCCCTTTTCTTGTTGGACCCCACCTGCCCTGTTCTACTTTCTCTGAAAATCACACAGATGGATTTTCCTGACTCAGTGCCTTTGGCCTTCCACAGAGTAATTCATCAGGGCTTGGTGCGTGCTGGGCTCCTTTGCATGCTTAGCCTCCTGGCCCATTCCCCACTCTGTTCCTTCTTCTCTTTACTTTCCATCACATCATTGTGTTTATTGCCTTTATGGCATTCAGCACACAATGATTTTATTTATTTATCAGGTGTTTATTTTCTCCCCGTGCCCTGGAAAATACAAGTTTCCAAGGGCAAAGTCCTGCCTTTCTTATTCCCCTTTGTATCTTCTGCATCCAGACTAGCAGCTGACCAGGAAGTACTCAATAATACTGACTGAACTAGTGAGCTATGTAATCATTCACTGACAATATGAGAAATCCAATTCCAGGTACCAAATATCCATTTTACAATGTAAAACTTGTTTTTACAAATTCTGTAGTGATGCAATTTTTTTTTTTTTTAATTTACACAGCCCCAACACAAAGTAGGATGACGTAATGAAGAGAACATAGATTGCAGCATCAGGCCAGACTAGATTTAAATTTCAACTCTAGTGACCATCTGAGATGACTGGTTTTAATTTTCGAAGTCAGGATGGTATTTAATTTTTGGAAGGGAGGAAGTATGAGAACAGGTTCTGCGGTGTTTGTAATGTTTAACTTCTTCATCTGAGCAGTGGTTATGTAAGTACATTTACTGATAATTTATTGACTTGTAACTTATGATAGATGTGATCTTATAAATCATATATATTATATAAGTTATATGTATATTATTACATATAATAAGTATATATTTTGTATATAATTGTATATAGTGTAGTTATGCATAATAAATTATGTATATATATTTATATATGTCAATATAGCCATATATATATATATATATATATATATATATGTAAAATCCTTAAGTTAAAATGTGTATGAAATAGTGAATTACTAGGTCCAAGGGTCTACATTCCCATCATTTGGTCACTCATTCACTCAATAAATGTTTACTGTTTATTTACGAGTTGCCATTATTAACAGGACCTTGACAAGTCAGAATAATCTCATTTAAATGTCTTTATTATTTAATAGCCAAATATATAGCACATTTTACCTTTTTACAATTAGTGAAGTGCTTTTAATATTTTTAAATATTACAATTTTATTAAGATAAATAAAATATTAAAATAAAAAAATAAACAATTTTTAATGTTTTTTTCTACTGAAATTTGTTTTCTTGTTAATTATGCATTCACAAGTTGTTAATTTTTCTTTGGAAGTGGCAAGTTCTTTCAGTATTCATTAATAATTGATTATTTTATTTAGTATCATTCCGCATTTTCCCCTTTACAGAAGAGGATCCTGGAGAGAGGTTGTGGCTCCGTAAAAGTGCCACCAAACTTCTCCTATCTCTCTCTCAATTATGTTCTCACTCTTTTATATGGCAAGAGATTAGAAGGCAGTATACTAAAATATTGTTAGAAACTTGATGATGCTCTAGAGAAGTTGAATTTTCTTCTTTATAAATTTAGTGTTTCTAACTTTCAAATTTAACAGCTATAGGGTTTGTAATTTTAAAAATACATAGAAGCTAAGTCAGTTAACACAGGATTTGGTGCACAGAATATTTTTTTTTTCTACCTAGGGTGCTTATTTTCTTCTCTTATTCCCTCTTCTGCTGGATATTTTCCATGCTATAAAAATTCTAGGATACTTATAATAATATAAGGATAGAATAATATTATAATAATCCATACTTTCTATGAAATTCCTCAGTGGGAATATGTGCCCATCTTAGAAGACAAGTATAGAAATATCATAGGAGGACGAAGACACGAGACGTTAGTTGCTTAGTAGAGGTAGTAGCAGTAGTGAGGGTAGCACTGCGTGTCCTCTCAGAGGCTGTTGATGGGAATGTTTAAGCTCTAGATTGATGATGTTGACAGTGGTGATGGTTGAAAATACTTATTGACTCATATGTGTCAGTCATTCTCTCTATGCTTCGCCTCATTTAATACAACATGCGCGTGTTGTAGGTTTTAATGTTATCTCTATTTACATAAAAAGATACAAGGCAGGGTACAGTTTGTGTAATTTGCCCAGAGACACCCAGCTAGTAAATGGTGCATGTAGGATTCAAACCTCATTGATGTCTGACGTCAGGGACCAGGATCAGCAGTGAATGGGCCAGGAATAGTGAATATGGCTGGTTTGGGGCAAATGAGTGGTTTCTGGCCCCAGGGACTTCACTATCTCGTGGTGATACAATATGAACAGAGTGTTCATTTTAACATAGATTGATAAATGCTGTTCCAGGAGGAAGCATAACACCGTCAGAGCATAAAGGGCTGCGTCGACCCCATGTTAATGTTGAGTATTTTTTTCTTATCCCTGAAGAAGTGTTTTTTCTTGCTACAAGAGTAACTTAGATTCAGTGAAACACAATCCAAATACCCATACATGTAAACGGAAGACAAATTTAAAACAAACAGAAATTTTATAAAGCTATCCCTTAAAGAAGGTGTTATCTTTTCGACCTTTTTCTACAAAATTTTTACAGAATTGGGATCACAGAGCATGCATGCTATGCTAACCAAGGCTTCCATGAGTTAGGCCTTACCACTTGTATCCTTAGCTTACAAAATTCTTTCTTTCAAACTTCTCCTGTCAATTTCTATTGCTTAATGTTTCACTTTAATGTTACTTAGCTTGAAAACAAATTAGGTTACTCTTTTAAATTTGTTCATAGTACAGCTGATATTTTTGGTATTTGCACTTATTACAACTTCTTATTAGATTAGAGATACATATTTAAGCAGAGATTTTTGTATTTATTACTACCTCTTCCTTTATGAATATTTCCTTCATATTAAATGACACATGTTGGAAAGGTGATCACACATTAGCAGCATCCTTTCCATTTATAGGTTGTTATATTTGAATATTGGACACTGAGAGATTTTTTTTTTAAATTTTTAACGTTTTTTATTTATTTTTGAGACAGGGAGAGACAGAGCATGAACAGGGGAGGGTCAGAGAGAGGGAGACACAGAAACTGAAACAGGCTCCAGGCTCTGAGCTGTCAGCACAGAGCCCTGTCGGACTCGAACTCACGGACCGCGAGATCATGACCTGAACCGAAGTCGGCTGCTTAGCCGACTGAGCCACCCAGGCGCCCCTGGACACTGAGTTTTGAGTTCAATGATGGGAGACTTTCCTAAAGGTAATCATAGAGAACCGCTTGATAAACATTTGTTGAACTAATGATACATTTTGAACATAATTTAATTATTTTCTACATTACTTTTTTTTTAAGTTTATTTATTTTGAGAGAGAGAAAGTGGGACAGGGACAGAGTGAGAGGGAGAGAGAGAATACTGCACTCTCAGTGCATAGCCCGATGTGGGGCCCGAACTCACAAACTGTGAGATCATGACCTGAGCTAAAGTCAGTTGCTTAACTGACTGAGCCACCCAGGCACCCCTCTACCTCATCTTTTAATACTATTTATTAAATGTCTATACCATAAACTATTTATTAATTCCAAATAGCTGAACAGCTTGCCTTATTTACATTTTTATCAAGAATGTGGCAGCAATGAAAATACACTTTTATCCAAAATATAAAAGTCTAGAAATAGAATTGCTATATATAAAAAGATTTGCATTTTAAGATTAATAACAACTAATAGAATGTGATAGAATAACACTCAGAGATCTATACAGTATTCAGGACAGGCCATTTATTTAATAATTTGCATTTTCTTGGTCTCCTAGAAAAGCAGTCATATCTAATTGTATTCTTTAGTTATGCTTTCCTTTCTTTCTCTGTTTTTGTTGGTGATATCCTACTCTGGTCGAATGTACAGAGATTATCCAAAGTTGATGAGTTCAAAATTAGGAAGAATGGTAAAGAAAAAGACTCAGTTATTAATGATGATTTATTTAAGACATTACACATTAGGGCCATGCTTATATTTTGAAAGTATAATCTCACTTTTCTCATACCACATTATTGAAACCCATCTATAAATCTTGGGTGGTTGGTATTGATTTTATTTGTCATTAGGATAGTGTTTTTGCATATCTGACAACTTAAAAGCAGACGTTTGAGTACAGTTATGAATTATTATAATACAACTGTCATAAATTAAATGGTGTCACTACTTATCTTGCTTCATCATTAACTCACATTATGGTTGTATAACTATAAATATAATTCAGGAACACTTTTATCTATGCCACGTAATTTTATAGTTAAAGCATTCTTCAAGATTTAATAATTGTACAAATTTAATTATATGGTAGAAAGTGCTAATTGGCTCCCAGAATTCCAACCTTCTTTTCCTCCTTAATAATAAAACTGTAATATTATTTGGGGTAACAATGAGCCTTGCTAAGAGTCTTGATTTCTATAGCTTCCTGGCAGCTGGGTGTAGCTACATAACCGAGTTTTGCCGTAGTAAATGTAACGAAAACTGTCTATGGCTCTGGATAATTCTCCTTTTCCCTTTATTTCTACCACTTGCTGCCTTGAGATCAAGCAGTCATCTTTGACCACGAGGGTATGCCTTAAGCAGTTGTGAGCCAGCTGACAATGGAGCCCAGAAACTAGCCCTGAATTGTCTATATCTGAATTTGTTTTTATGAGAAAATACAACTTTTTGTTTGAGCCTAGTTATTTAACATGTTTGGCATATACCATCACACTTACTCCTGGTACAAAATATTGATATTTATTTCAAATATCCAGACTATGTTCAGAAGCCAGATTGCCAGGTTCAGTGTCCATTGTCGTCTACGGAGTGTTAAATGAGTTCAACTGTAAATCATAAGGTAGAGGAGATAAGATCTGCCTGTTGCCTAGGAGGGCAGGTCTGATAGGCGATCCCAAGGAAGTCAATGTTTTTCTCCCACTATATATTCACTCCTTATTTTAACTACCTATCACTATGTTACAAATTATCACACATGAGTGGATTAAAACAAAGTACATTTATTATCTCACAGTTTCCATAGTTCCGGGAGTGTGGTCATGGCTTTGATAAGTTTTCTGCTTCAGGGTTTCATCCGAAAGCTGTGGTGAAGGTATGGGCTATGGTCTTATCTCAAAGTTCAACTGAGGAGAGAATGCTTGTAAGTAATGTGGATCATTACAGAATTCAGTTTCTTGGAGACTTTTAAAGTAAAGCCTGAGTTCTTTGTCGTCTCTCAGCAAGAGGCTGCCCTCATTGTCTAGCCAGTTGTTGACCAGAGTTCCTCCTCTCTACCTCACCTTGTAGACTTCCCCAACAAGGCCACTTCCTTCATCATAGCCAGCAAGAGAGAGCATTTCTAGCAATACAGATGTGGGCATTTTATATACCATAATCCCTAAAGTGACATCCTCTCACCTCTGCTCTGTTCTATGGGTTGAAGACAGTCACAGGTCCTACTCACACAAGACAGGAAGGCACCACACAAAATGTGGGTGCGAGGAAGCAGGGGTGAAGGGGGATCATCTCAGAATCTGTGTGGCACAGTTCCTTGAAACACTTAATTTTTTTTTCCTTCTTGTCCATTATATGTTTCCACTTACCTTTTACACTTATTGACCTAAGGTCATTTGCAGAATCTTATTTTGCAGCAACTTCTTTGAGCTGTATTGTTTCCCAAGGAGTCAATGGAAACCCAACTGGCTTTGGAACAATCTGCAGACACAAACTATGCTTTTCAAATCTTGCACCCAAACCATCACAGATCTTAAGTAATTCTGATCTAAGTATTTATCTCAGTCGTTTACCATTGAATCAGCTCAAGAAAAAAGAGAAGTTTGCACTTAAATTGATTTTGTCCATTTTGAGATAAATAGGAAATGTGTATGCTTACTGTATGAGAAAATATTCATACTCACATGCTCCTGCATTATTGAGAATGGCATTGAATACAGAATATAAGCAAAGACAAATATTTTGCACACAAGGTAATGGTTATTCACTGAAGTTAACAATGGAGGTCGAGTAGAAGTATACTTTTGTTCCTGGGTCAACACCAAATATTTAAATCAGGGCCTAGAATATTACATAAATGAAGAGCTATGTTTTCTAGCATGGTTCCCAGACTTTCAATCCTAGTTGCTGAATATTCCTTTGGCATGTTTTAGATTTATGAAACTTTGTTACCCTATTTAGAAAATTGGTGATAATTAAAAAAAATTGGGGATGTCTAAAAAATTGGCAGGATAGAAATAGAGAGCTTTTGCAATGCAGTTTTGAGAGAGATATGGAGAGCTGAGCTAAATATACTGCAGCCTTAGGACTGTGTTTGTCAGTATTCGGGAGAAGGGAACTGATACACAGGTGAAGGGGCTGACCGTTTCATGGTTTACTTCTCGAACCTGCTAAGATCTGGCACAAGGCAGTACATTATAGTGTTACAAGGGCAAATTGTGGAGAATACTGAGTTCACATTGTCAGGGTAAAATTGCTTGATGGGTGACCATGGCAGGATCATTTATTATATTTGAGCCTCATTTTCCTCATCTATAGATTAGGATTACAATTCATACCTTTCGTGGGTGTCACTCAGTATTCAATGAGATAGTGTTAGTAAAGTGCCAAACAGTTCCACAAGTGATGTATATATAACTGTAAAGCCAAAATGGAAAACGGATAATGTGTATGAGTGTATATGTATGTGTCTTTACTTTGTGTGTGTGTGTGTGTGTGTGTGTGTGTGTGTGTGTGTGTGTTTATTTTGGACAGGTAAGGGTTGTAAAAGGAAAATCATCCTTGAGTGTTCCTCTAAAGTTATCCATAGAAAAATATCTAGTAAATTCATTTTTTGTAGTATTAATATACAATTTTTTAAATATTTATTTTTGAGAGAGGCAGAGTGTGAGCAGAGGAGTGACAGAGAGAGAGAGGGAGACACAGAATCCAAAGCAGCCTCCAGGTTCAGAGCTGTCAGCACAGAGCCTGATGTGGGGCTCGAACTCGCAGCCATGAGATCATAACCTGAGCTGACATCGGATGTTTAACTGAATGAGCCACCTTAGCGCCCCCCATTTTTTGTAATATTGAAGCTTATTACTACACAGCCCAAAAGCTGATAAAAGACCAGAAATAGAGTCTGCCTATTGGATATTTTATTTTATGTGCTTAATACATTTATTGGCTTATAGTAGACCCTCAATAAATATGAATTCCTTTTTTTAACTATCCCCAGTCCATTATTGAAATTCAATAAAATCTCTCTAGATACAAATGCCTTTAATTTTATAAAATGAAAACTTTTGTCCCAAAAAATGCACTTAAAATTTCTTTAGGAGAATCACAATCTAATTTACTCTTATTATAGTAAAATGTGCTTATGGATAGAAATTATGAGATGATATCCTTTGTGGGAAGAATTTGTGAAATTAATTTCAAAGAAAAACCCATAAATCTGTGAATGATGAAGATTGTAACTTGTATATTAAGTGATATTCTACTTTCAAAATTTTTCTGAGAACATTTTTCAACATGTGTATTAGAAGCATTTTAATATTTTCAATGGCACATTATATAGCCTTATCCCAACTGCTAAAAATAAACCTCAGAAATTTTAAAGAAACCAGACTTTGACTAAATCTGCTCTTAAAAGCTGTTTCTCTGCATTGCAAAGTCACATTAGTGTTCTAGACTTCAAAAACTCATTCAGTGGTATACATCTTTTCTGATCTTTCTGGTCTTTGCGTGTTATCAAGTGTATTATCTTAAACTCATTTTATACTGCAATTAAATCATTTCTGTACTAATTCACTTGTAATAAGTTTGGTATAATCTTTGAGTTTTATGGGTAGGTATTATCTGTTAACTGTTAAGTATTAGTAATAATCAAGAATGAATCTATTTGGAATTAAAAATAAAACTGTAAGTGCTTTCTGGTATGTTTATTTTCAATCAACATGTATATAGAATATACCTGAGAACAAATATCCAACTGGATGCTGAGTAGCTATGGAAGAGCTGTGCTAAGTGTTTGATGCTTGTAAAATTAGCAACATCTGTTGCATAAAGTGAATGTAGTAGCATATAATAATAAACATGTGAGTTGAGTGTTTGGGGAATGACATAAGACACATGAGAAGTCTACTCTCATTTAACTAAATCTTGAAAAGTATTGGAAAAAAAGGAAAGCCATATCTGATGAAATAATTAATATAAACAAGAATTCTCTTAGGCATTGCACTAAACTTGAAGTCAAAAGTTATGACTCACGTCCCTGATTTTATACTTGCTAGCTGAGTGAAAGCAGCAAGTCATTTAACATCTCCAAGTCACAATTTCTGTATCAGAAAAATTGAGATACTAATAGCTACTTCACATAGTTGTTATGAGGCTTAAATTAGACATGTGAAAGTTCATTGCAAATTGCTGGACAAATGTTACTCATAACTAAAGTGTATATGAAAGTACTTTGTCAAATATGAAACCCTATTCAACCCTTGTATATTATTATTGAAAAGTAAATACAGATTTTTTTCAATAATGGTATTATTAGAATATATATTGAAAGTTAACTTATTCAGCAAACAGTAGTTCCCATAAGGCATACATGTTCTGGAGTCACCAAAAAGCATAAATAATTCTTAGATATTTCCATCTACGTTTGATTGTCTACATGAATCATGATGCTGAAAATACAACTGATGTAGATGGGGTCTGTACAAATGCTGTTTACAGCAAGGAAATTGGTTGAAATGTGACCAACTACAAAACATGGGAAAATGAGTAAACGAAGGCCTGCTAAACAAGAGTTAGATTCCTTTTCAAGTTTTTTTTAAGGTGATTATTTCATTTTCCTAAAGGCTTAGTATCTTGTTTCCATCTTCTTGTTGTTACTACTAATTCCTCCAGTAAGGAAGCGTCTCAGGTGTTTTCTTCAAGTTTCACTTGGTTTCAGATTGAAAGAGTTGATTTCCCTTGGTCTGATTACCAGTAGAGCAATGGTAGGACTTACCTGGAATCCACCACGTGGAAAGATAGTGTATAACACACATGGGAAAACAGGGAAATATTAACCAATGGATTTTGTTCTGCTCTGAATGATCCATGATTAACATGACAAGATGGGTGATTTCCCCCAATTTGTCTCTTTTCTCCCTAATTTTAAAAATCGATCTCTATTACTTGTATGCAAGGTTTGCATGTGGAGTATGTTGAGCAAAAGACTAAATTCAGATATAGATTCAGATGCTAGCTATGGACCCTGGAGCAAGCTGTAACTAGTTGAGTCTTGGTTTTATGGTCATTAAATGGGAAGAAATAATATTTACTGTAAAGCATGACTTGGCTACTCATCGGGCTACTCTTTAAATTTTTATATAAAAAGCTCCACCAAAACATCTCATTATTCCACCAAAACGTCTCATGCCAGGGACATTAATCATCTGGATGTCTCTGTATCTCAAGGATGTTTTCCAGTCTTCTATGGAAATTTGACCTCTCATCAGCTTTTGCTTGAAGTGATCATCCATTCCCAAACAGTTTCTTCCTATCGACATCGATGACACCACATTTTTCCTCTTTTTCCTCTACTTCACAAGTCATGCCATCTCATTCTCAAAAGAGTCATTGTAAGTGACCCAGAGAATACACAGAGTTTTCAGAGGCTTTCTTTCTTCTCACTTTGCTCTCTCTCTAAGGGAATTTCATCCTTTTTCTTGTTGTTATTTATCGTCCACGAAATAATGACTCACCATTACATAACCATACCAAATCTCTGCTCTGAGCACCAGACCTATGAATCAAAGCACCTTCAAAATTTCCACTCTTGTGGAAATGTTTCAGGCTTATCTCAGATTCAGTATGTCCTGAGACTGAATTCCTGATCTTATAAATCCTCTCTCCCAAAACAAATAACAAGACAATGACAAAGCATTATCCCTTGTTTCTAATTGAACATTTCCTGTCATGGTGATGAATTTCAACACCAATCTAAGCGCACAAGTCTTCCAAAACCTGGAGATTATAAACACTGGCTTCTTTCTCCTCCCAATCACTCATTATCAAGTTCTGACAATTTTACATCTTTAATACATTTCTTATTCACTTCTGTGTCCCCATTGCCCCCAAGTTCAAGCTGCTATTTTCACTCATCCAGGACCTTTGCAATATCCCCTGCTTGCATCTCCTATTCTCCACTCTGGAGCCCTCTCTCAATTCTTCAGACTAACTAGTGTTCTCTTCTCTGGACACAAATACGATGGTGTCGCACCCCTCCCCAGATTGATTGAAATCACTTCTTCCTCATTGTTCTAGGAACAAGTCCAAAGTACTTCATGTTGCAGAACTCTTGCCTAGCTGCCAATCTCCTTTTGTGTCACTTTCTCTTGCTATCTCACTGCTCTCCAGTCTTAAAGGTTTCCTCCCACTTTCTCCTGTCACAGAGCCTTTACACATTCTGTACTTAGTGTTGAACGTTCTTACCAGCCTCTCCTCTCCTGTTTATATCTTACTCCTCTTCCTGAGACTGGATCAAGTAACTTCTGCAGGAAAGCTTGCTCTGATATTCCTGCCTGTTCTGGTTCTGCAGTTAAAAACTATTATTGGGGCACATGGTGGCTCCATTGGTTAATCGTCTGACTCTTGATTTCAGCTCAGGTCATGAGCTCATAGTTCCTGAGTTTGAGCCCTGTATGGGGCTCCATGCTGGTGGCGTGGAACCTGCTTGGGATTCTCTCTCTCCCTCTCTCTCTGCCCCTTCTCCACTCATAGGCACTCTCTCTCAAAAATAAATAAACATTTTAAAAATAAAAACTATCATGCTGTGCCCCTTTCCTTCTTAATACTCTACTCAGTCTCAGTTTATAATTATGCCCTTTTTGTCTGTGTGATTATTTGCACAATGTCTGTCTCTATCTGTAGACCTTAAGCTCCTTGAGAAGAGTAACCGTTTTTGTTCTCGCTCATTCTACAGTACCCAGAGCATAATAACCTAAATAAATATTTTAGTCATATTGTTGTTAAAGGTAAAGAGCTCCACAATGTCTAGGCTTATTATACTATTGTTGATTTATGCCTGTGCATGTATTTATTTTTGTCCACATCTCCTTTCTTAATTTACATCAAGTTGTTGGAGAAGTTATTTTGTGAAGTATTTTTAATAATAATGATAGCAATTTATGTGATATTTCTATGAAAAAGCACTCATGCACCTCAAATAAATGTGATTTACATATGATCCTTTTCTATATCTTCAATTCACCTTACTTTTAAAAAAGGCATTTAAGAGCAAAAGTACCTTGACTTGTATTACACCCATAATGTTAAATGGAAATGAAATACCATTACGCCGTCTTGTCCTTTAGGGTCTATTGGAGCATGAAATCAATATCACCATTAGCTCAAGTACAATCAAATATTCTTTCCAATTTCTGTCACTTGCTGTCACCTGTACTTGCAATTGCATGACACTTTTCTTTTACACACTTGCTTTCTGCACATTTCTGCAGAATTCACACAACCCTCTAGAATTATCAAAGGGTCACTGTTGAGCTGACTAGGATTAAAATTAGAATAAAAGATAGGATTTATGTAATGGGAGCCTGATTATCTCACTTTCCTTTTTTACTCTGCCTATACATTCTGTTCTCACAGGAAAGCAGGGTAATGGAATCACAGCAATTTCAGCAGGCTCAGTGTTGTGAGGAATGAATCAGTTATTGACAGCAGAATGTGGCACACTTGAAGAGACTGATCCCTGAAATATACGGACCTGCTAGAATGGAGTGAACACCAGGAACAACAGGACATTGGATAGCCTGGAATGATCGCAGAAAAGTGCTAGCAATAAATTAGTAAACTAAAATACTTGGCTCAGATGAGAAACATGAAAGGGAATTTAAGAGACACAGAATAATTTGGATGAACCAGTATTCATCAAAGGGAACGTCCTTAAAATAATCAGGAACTGGAAGGGAGGAAACATTTAAAAAATAATAAAAACCTCCTCCAGCTTATGATAACGCCAACATCCTTAGATTGAAAGGTTCTACCAAGGACTGAACAGGATGGATTTAAAAGAGATTCATCCTTAGACATATTTTGGAGGAGATTTAAGGGTACTGAGCGTTAAAGACGAACTCTAACCCACTCCGGTGGGAATCAACAGATTTCCTTTAAAAAATGAAAATCACATTATTCAGACTTCTTATTGGTAATGTCAGTTGTAAGGGAAAGGTAGTAAAACAGAGTAAAAGTTCTGAGGGAAGAAACTTACTGCACAATTTCTACAGGACATACTTGAATAAAAAGAAAAAAATAAAGTCAATGTTATATAAATAACAGTGTACAAATAAACTATTAAATGCTTTTGTTTTACATTTCATTTTAAACTATTCTGAAACATGTGTTAATATATCATTTTAACAAGTGTAAACTTAACAGCAACCTGGAAATAAAATACCAGACTTCAGTGGCAAGGAGGTTGCTGGCAATCCGTAGAATTTAGAACATTTGCAAAAAAAGAGAAGGCTGGTAAAAGTACACGAGTATTCTCATTTGTGTCTTATTTGGAGGAAGGGATGCCTAGGATCGAGAGAAAATATGGGTGCAAGTTTTGCGTCAAAATTCTGTAAGGCTTACTGTACTAATCAGCATAACACATAAAATACGGTAGAAAAGATTAAGGTCACGCAGATGAATATTCACAGTATGTCAGAATGACTTAACCTATTAATTACTTCTTAGAGCAAGTTAAAAACAATTAGGTAAATGTTATGAGATATGTTAAAAAACAAACAAAACAAGAATTCTTTTGTATAAGAAGTTCAGGAAAGGAAAAGAGATGTAGGTGTCTGTTGAATGGTATATATATATACGTAGGTATGTGTGTGTATATATGTATACATATATGCATATGTATATGTATGTTTATATATATACACACACATACATACATATGTATGTCTTAAAAATAAAATTTTCAACATAAAGTTAAGTATTTTAATTTAACATACTATTGTGTTTATTCTGCACACATATACATACATATATACACACACAACAGGTATACAAGCACCATAACACCATCCAAAATAGAACTCCAGCCAAAAGGCATGAACCACTACAATGGGGGATATTTCATATAATTTCCTCCACTTAAGATACAATTATGCCTGTGTTGTTTTCACTTTCAATTAAGATGATGATTTCAGACTATAACAGAAAGAAGAGAATATTATGGTTGTTGCAGCAATTGTTTATCCTTTGAGAAAAATAATTACATCATTAATTGAATATGTTTTCAAACACAAATTTAAAATGGAATTAATTAAAAAAATGTTAAAAGGAATCGAGACTATAGAATCTGGGAGTAGGTAAGGCCTTCTTAAATAAGCTACAAAATATCAGAAGAAATGGAAAAAATATTCATTAAGTTGCATAAATTTTTAATAGTTGGTTCAAGAGAATACTCCAATATATAGAATTAAAGGACAAATAAAAGTATGTGAGGCAGATGGTTGTAATACTTATAACAGAAAATTGACTAATATTTTAACGTAATACTTTCATAGACTGTCAAGTGGGATTAAAAATTGATAAAGATTTTGGAGGGTAATTTGGCATAAATAAACATACCATTTAATCCATCATTCATCAAAATGATGGGAATATCCATCACAGAGAAATGGCTATGTGAAGTATAGTAGAGCCACACTATGGAATACTAAACAGGAGTACAAAGCAGAAGATAGATCCATATGTATTGACGAGAAGAGCTATAAGACATTAAATAAAAAACAACCAAGGGCAGAATAATATCTACAGTATGACACCATTAATGTAAAATATATTACCACATGCGAGCTCTGTGGGTACTATGGAGGGATTTAAAGCATTAAAAACAAATTCTTGGAAGACATACAGTAAAATGATGTTAATGGTTATATCTGGAGAAGGGACTGAATTAGAATGAAGTCGTAATCAAAGGGGATATTCACTATGGCTGCGTTGTTTAAATACTTTAGTATTAGAGTATGTTAATAAATATTAATACTGTATGATTAAAAATTAAAGCAATATTCATAGGATTAAAAATAAAAAGCCAAAAACTAAAACTTAAATATAGGGGCTGAGTTATCAGTGCAGTTCAGGTTGCTTTAACGCTGGAGAGGAAAGGGGCCCCTGGGTGGCTCAGTTGGTTAAGCGTCAGACTTCAGCTCAGGTCATGATCTTGGGCTCCTTGAGTTCAAGCCCCACATTGGGCTCTGTGCTGACAGCTCAGAGCTTGGAACCTGTTTTGGATTCTGTGTCTCCCTCTCTCTCTGACCCTCCCCCGTTCATGCTCTGTTTCTCTCTGTCTCAAAAATAAATAAATGTTAAAAACAAAAACAAAAACAAAAAACAAAAAACTCTGGAGAGGAAAAAAAGTCCGTAATCTTTACAACTAGCCTTATAAGGCATTGATGTTATAAAATTTTTAATTTTTTTTTTTAGTATCGAAACAGAAAGGCCTGTATATCCTATTCAAAGAGGAAATCAGCTGTCAGCACATTCACCTTTAATTCCAAATATTGCTATTCTCGAGACATTGTGCCTTAGTTTTGTTACATTTTTCCCTGATGTCAGTTACTGTTATCATAGTCTTATATGTGGTACTGAATAGGGGTTGCAACATTCGGAATCCCAAAGGGGAAATAGAAGCATTGAATGCAGCCATGGGGTACCTGGATGGCTCAGCTGGTTAAGAGTCTGTCCAGCTCTGGCTTAGATCATTCTCAGTTCATGAGTTTGAGCCCCATGTGGGGCTCCATGCTGACAGCTCAGAGCCTGGAGCCTGCTTTGGATTCTGTGTCTTCCTTTCTCTCTGCCCCTCCCACATTCATGCTCTTTCTCACTCTCAAAAATAAATAAACATTTTATATATATATATATATATATACACACGCACACACATATACATATATATATATATGCTTTTAATGCAGGCTTAATATGGAGCATTATGTCTTAAAAAAAAATTTTCAACATAAAGTTAAGTGTTTTAATTTAACATGCTATTGTGTTTAGTCTAGAACCATGCTTATACAAGTGCTTAATGTAGATGTAGAACAAATTCTTTATCTTTGAGAGTAGAGACTTTTTTTGAACAAAAGTATTTCTGAATATGACACATAAAATCTGTCTCTTAAAAAATGCTCTAGGAGTTAAATGAGATGATGGATATTAATAAGGATCTTAATATAAAGTATTTGAGCATTCAGTCATCCATTAGCTCAACAGATGTTTACAAAGTACCATACACTGGACTATGGGTTCAAGAAACAGAGGATTAAGCCACAAACTCTCTACTTTCAGGATTTACAATATAGTTACTAAATCAATTATGTACCGAGAGTATAATACAGCACATTATAAGACAGAAATGTATTATTACAGAAATATGTAGTTGGACAGGTATTGTCTATTTTCTGAGATTTCTTTGAGGAGACAATTTATGAGCTAAGTCTTAAAGAATGAGTAGAGAAAGGAAAAAGATATCATAAGCAGAGATTAGCCAGTACGGAAGTTCTTCTTTTAATGCACTGTCAGAATTTCCTGGTCTTTTTTTCTGCTTTTGAGCATTTAATCATTGTTTTCTCTTTTTGGAAAGGTCTTACCTTTCTGCCACTTCAGCTCCTGCTTAACAGTCCCATACAGTACTTCAGAGCCCACATGGGAGCCCTTCATGATGACATCCTAGAATCGTGATTCTCTCTTACCCCATCTCATTGTCCCTCTGAATGGTTTGTCTTTATAGATTATTTGTCCATAGGTTGTATTCTCTTTGGTTGACTATCTTTTTGGAAGCAGGGATGATGCTTAGTTATCCCCCTATCATAGACAACTTTTTCCCCCATTCTTTGCACAAATTAGGGACTAAAAAATATTTCCTCATTTACTGACCTAGACTTTGAACATGATCAGGCCCGGTGTAAGATAATCATGTTTAGTGGTAAAAAGCATGAATCAGGAGTGGGGGTTGCTAAGAGGGAGTCACCGTGAGTATATATGGACATAGATTGTAGCAATCATATAAAGAAGCAATGCCACATTAATTAAAAATAAAGACGCTTGTCTCTCTCTTCTCTGGCAAATCCAGTGTTCTCTGTATACTAAAGGTTAGGAAGGATATGGCAGAGGGTAGTCCAAATGCTTTTGAATGGAAAGTTACTTCTTCAGTCTATAAAATCATGAGGGCCATGTCATGTCTTAACCAAGCCCATTAGTAATCAGCCCTTCAAGTGGTATTACAGAGTTTTCCTATTGCCATTTCCATTTAAACCCTTGGGGATCTGAAATGAGTAGCTTATACCAGCATGATTATTTTTATCTGTGAATGATGTAAAATCTTCAGTTTAATAAAGTACTTCACCAAGTACTTTTTCACCCTATAATGGGGTAAGATATATTTTCAGCAAGTTGTTATTCTTCAGAGGTAAGTAACTCTCTATTTTTTTTCGGATCTCTTAAATACATAGTTAATATTTATGCATTTTATTTCTAATTTTGAGGAGATGTCCAGATACATCTGAATAAAAATTACAACTTCTGGATACATATTTTTGAACTGAACAGTTCAAGGACTACATCTTATCCGAATAAAAAAATAACATCTAAGCAAACACTTCTAAAATTTCACGAAGCACTTAATGTACCTGGAAATAAAGATTATACTTAAACGCAGAGTTTATTTTCACTTGTTAAGAAAAAATCCAGGTAATTAACTCTTCATAAACCTTTTAAACAACGAAGAAAAAACTCATGGCATTTTGTCTTCAAAAGAAACTTAGGGAAGTAGGTTTTGAATCAATTTGGTTTTGAAAGCTGAGCTAAATGAATTCTATTCTAAACTTCAGCTGTGCTGTGGGTGAGAAGGAAAAGCTGCTCTCTGAAATGAGGTCAAGTTCATTGCTGGCCCAAAGGCAACTGTTCTCAAGTATTTGAGTTTCATTCCCGCACCTGCAATATGATAGTGCCAGAATTGCTGACTGGCCTGCTCAGCTGTCCTGTCTATCAGATGCCTAGACTCAGCTTGTTACTACAGCACCTCTAAAAAGTAGTCCAAGACAATGAAGGGAACACATGACACATTTGATCTTGGTTCACATCATTGTTTGCCCACTGGTGCAATACATTATATTTAGACAGCCATGGAATGCAAAAAGATGGTTCTGGAACATATGATGCAGCATAATTCATGACTGCATGGCTTTGTAATGCTGTCCACAGTTAGCAGCACTCACGAGTACTTCAGAAGGGCATAGGCTGTTTCTGATGATTGATTTATTGTGGATTCTCAGAAAGGTATTTAGGAGACACTAAAACAACTAAATCATTCATCTTGTGAAAACACATATGAGGTTTCGTTACTCAAGTTACTGAGAAATATCAAGCCCTCGCAGCCTCTCAAAATGTCTGCGTCCTGAGTATTCACAGGGTCTACTTGTTGGGGGTGAGTGACCAGTAGTGACCCCTACCATCCTAAAAAGTACATGATCCTTTTATCCTGCCTTCTCTCAGTGTCAGAGAAACACCATCCTGGTTGGTTTCCTTATTGGTTGCTTTGCTCTCTCTCCTTCACCAAATTCCTTCCTCTTTCTCCAAGAAATGGGAACATCAGAGAAATGGGAACATCCTCAAGACTCTGTAATATCTCTTTATCTTCATCAAGATTTCTTTCCTGATCATGACAGTTAATAACATTGCTTAAAAGGGCCCTAAATTTCCATCCTCCTTGTCCATTTGTGTCAAATGGCAGTTTTCTTTTATCATTGCTTTCTCCAGAAATTGCAGAAATGTTTCCTTTGACATGCAATTATTCAAACATCTGAATTTAGTTGAGGGGAGATTCTTCGGCATTATTTTTGTCTCTGGCTTTTGTCATCCCTAATGCCTCCAATCCACATGATACTGGGATTCAAGAAGCTTAATATTCCTGTGATACATGTTCCAAAATATGTCTACTTCCCAAGACCTGAGAAATTCCTTCTCTCAGTGTTCATTCTTTGCTCAACTATGGCTGTTCTCTTCGGCTCTGATTCTCTTTGGCTCTGATTCTCTCCTGTCTCTACCTCACTAGCTGTACCACTGTTGTGTGGTGATAGCAGATAAGGGAGAGAGAGAGGCTGTTGTGGTCAAAGTGAAGAGTAATGGTATAAAGTGAGATTGTACAAATCTGTATCTTGTGATCACAAAACTATTTCCAGTTTGTATACAGAATACAAAGAATTTTGTGGGGGGGGGTATATAAATCTGGCTTTCAGAAAGAGTCTGTCCAGTTTGAATGCTGCCTGCAAAGCTTTTTTCTTCCCGCACTTTATAAATATCTGAACCTCTGATAACTCCTCTCCAGCATTTTAAAACATATTCTCTTTACTCCCACCTAGCATCCAAGGAATCAGTTGTAAGTTCATTACCTTCATGTCTAGGCCACGCTGACTCAAGATATGTTCACAGTAAGTTTGCATAGAATGAATGACTGATAGTAAATTAAATAAAAAAAATATTCCCCTCTCTGAAATAGAAGCCCCAAATTTTACTGTGTTCACTGATTAACAGAACCGCAGTTGTATTTTGTACACTCTGTTGAAATGAACACAAATGGGGAAGAAAGGCTTTGGTTTGTTCTGTTCATCTGAGAGAAATCAGAAACATAATACTAATGGAGCTTGTTAAGTAGAAATCGCTGGAGCAGCAGTTAATGACCAGCTTTGCCTCCCATGGAGTGTCATATTACTGTATTATTTTACTTTTCATTTACTAAAAAATTGGCATGCAAATTGTTCATAGTTGTATACTCAGTGATTATGTAGTAGGTCCATCTTAGACAAAAGATTCCCAGAACAATCTTTTAGTATTTGTATGTATGCTCTTACACACACACACACACACACACACACACACACTCATCGTCCCAAGATTTCTGCCAAACATGAATAAGCAATGTGCTTTTACCTAAAGCACAGTGAATTTAAAATCACTCTTTTCCATTTCAATGTGCTTAATCAATCCTGCTATCTTTTTCTCCAGAGAAGAGTTTCTAGTATTATACCTGAATGAATTGATACAGTGTCAATAATCAGGCTTTTGGGGCTCCTTTCTGAGAGGCTATGTGGAGCTTTCATGGTTAGATTGTTCCCTGTTCATTTACAATCTCAAATTTCAGATGATCACATAAAATTTTAAATACTCCCTGACTTTATTTATTCATTTATTTATTTTCTTTAAATTTCAGATGATCACGTAAATTTTTAAATACACATGTCAATAAAATTTAAATATTTAAATTTTAAATATTTAAAATAAAATTTAAAATTAAATACATTTTAATTTATGTAACTACTGAAATATTTAAGAATTTAATCTTAGCCCAGCAGAGCCTTGATTTACAATGGCCTTAGTGTGTTGGTTTAATTAACATGAATTTTGGAAAATATGAAAACAACATAGCTCTTTAGGCAGCTTGGCACTAAAAAACATGAGTTATTATTTGAGCAGGAAAACATACTCAAATGGTATTGTATTTACCTTTGAAGAACACAATGGCCCATTGTGGGACTTTGGGCAATCTTTCATGGTCTGACCAGTGTGCAACGATTTCCTCGCCCTTCTCCATATTCCAGATTTTGGCACCATTCCTTGAAATTGGGACCATCTTCTTTTTTTTCTTTTTTCTTTTTTTTAATGTTTATTTATTCTTGAGACAGAGGCAGAGCGTGAACATGGGAGGGGCAGAGAGAGAGACACACACAGAATCTGAAACGGGCTCCAGGCTCTGAGCCAACAGCACAGAGCCTGACATGAGGCTCGAACCCACGAACTGTAAGATCATGACCTGAGCCACCCAGGCACCCCAGGGACCATCTTCTTTATAAAAGTCTACGTTACTTTGGAATTGATAGTGGTAACCTTTTTTTGGAAAAGATGCTAGTAGAGATTCACTTCTGAAAACCAGATACGCAAAGTCAGGAAATCTAATATCTAGAAAATAAATGAACAGAAACAGTACACCTTTCATAAATGACAACAATTGAAAATATTTAAATTTTTAAAAAATGTTTATTTATTTTTGATAGAGAGACAGAGTGTGAGCAGGGGAGGGGCAGAGAGAGAGGGAGACACAGAATCCGAAGCAGGCTCCAGGCTCTGAGCTGTCAGCACAGAGCCCGACATGGGGCTCTAACTCACGAATGGTGAGATCGTGACCTGAGCTGAGGTCGGACGCTTAACCCACTGAGCCACCCAGGCGCCCTTGGAATGGTCAATTTTAAAGATAGAATTTTACACTGAAAAATGTTCTGAGAACTGGTTTTTGCATCCATATTATACAAAAGGAAATTTTTATAAGATTCGAGAGGGAGAGTTGAAATCATATTGTACCAATAACAATTAAACCAGACTCAGATGGTTAGTAAAAAATTAAATGACAGTCTTGTTGGACGCACACACATGCACACGCGTGCCTGCGCATTTATGAGATACTGATTATCTTCCCAGAATTCTCCATTTTATTCTTATCGTTCTGTAACAGCCAGTTATTTTAATTACATTGACCTAACTCCAGTTGCTGGACTGGCCCTGGTTCACCTAAGCTAATTGGCTATTAGCTTAAGATGGCTTCACTAGCCTCACTGACTGGTTCAGAGGATGAGTCATCATCTGTCGTGGCCCAATCAGAATGGAGCCTAGAAAAAACATTCAATCGTGATGATAGTGGTGAGGGATGCTCTGCCTTTTCTTTTCTTTTTTTTTTTTCAACGTTTATTTATTTTTGGGACAGAGAGAGACAGAGCATGAACGGGGGTGGGGCAGAGAGAGAGGGAGACACAGAATCGGAAACAGGCTCCAGGCTCTGAGCCATCAGCCCAGAGCCTGACGCGGGACTCGAACTCACGGACCGCGAGATCGTGACCTGGCTGAAGTCGGACGCTTAACCGACTGCGCCACCCAGGCGCCCCTGCCTTTTCTTAAAATGCATGTTTTGTTGATATAGAATTAAAGCTGCCTCAAGTGCTTTGCTTCCTTGAGAAAGCTTGAGTAGGAAGCTGATAAACAGTAACCATCAGAGCAAATAAAACTGCCAAAAAGTGGATCTGGTGTCTGAGCATGTCTGGGGTTTACCCAGCTACCAGACTAAGTACCCTTGATTACTTAAACCAGATTAAACCTAGATTACTTAATCCAGAGTTAGATTTCCTGTTAGTTGCTATTGAGAGTATCTTAAATTATAAAATGAATGTAAGTTTATAAAATAGCTCCCTGGTTTGTCATATGGATCTTTAGCTATCAAACAACTAGAAATTGTTTCCATTTCATTGTTGACTTTCCATCAGATTTTGTCCATTCTGTCAGGCAGTGTTAGCCTCCAATTATATCCAGTTCTTCAGTCTCATAATGCTTCATTTCTTAATTTATTTTGGATACAGCAGTAGCTTAATTTAAATCAAATGAGTAAGAGTTCAATGTGAGGCAACCTGTCAAGAGGAATTTTCAAGAGACAACACTGAAAAATCTAAAAGAAAGGTCATTTTATGTGAACAAAGATTAATAATATTAATAAAAGCCACTATTTACTAACCATATACTACATGCTGTGGATTATATATATGGCCTAGATTATGACCATTTCTTATATCAACTATTCAAGTTCTGTTTTATTATCATTATTTTGGAGCTGAACAAACTGAGACTGACAATTTTGATAGCGGGTCAGATTTATCCACCTAATAAGTGGAGTCTTATAAATAAAGCCCAAATTATTTTCGGTCCAAAAGTCATGAAGTTAACCACTGAAATGTTTCTTTTCCACAAATTTGTTTTCCCAAAAATTTACTGAGGGCCTGCTATATTGAAGATCCTATGTCTGAGAATGAGAATGACCCAAGATCGCCAAATATATTTCCTGAGAGCCAGAGTACTCCATCTACAGAGAAAAAAAGGAATGCATGAGTAAATTAAAAGTAATAGTAATAATTACATGAGGGCAAAAAGTAAAGAATAATATATAAAGAATTCCTGATCAGACACAATGAATTCTTGTTCTGAAATCATGGACTGTTTCAGAAACAGAGCTTTATTTTAACTCAGTTTAAAAGGAAATGAATATTGCTCTAGTTACAGTGGTGGAGAGGCCATTCTTAGCTCTAGAACATTTGTGAGTTAATACATGAAGGCGTATAGAGGACAGACCTATGAAGACAGTCTGGCCTGGTGAAAAGATACAGTAAGAAGAGAGATGAGGACAGATTTCCTAAATTTCCTAGGTCCAGAGATTACAAACGAAAGGCGAAGTAACTCTCCTTGGTCTATACAGTTGTTTAACATGACCTAAAAATGTCTTGAAAATATTTGCATCATGACAGTGTTGGTTTGTGATCTTCAATTGCCACGGTCTCCACCACTCTTTGTTAGCTGACACCAAGCAGCTTGACTCATCACAGGGTACCCTGACTGAGACCTGAAAAGACCCTTGAAGACCCTCAACATTCCTTTGTAAAATGGGTATGGGGTACGTGGAAGTGACACTTCAACTGCTTTTACATGAATAACTCAAGTAGCAGTATAGGGGATAAGGAGGGCTACTGGATAAAATGACATTGGGTTACTTAGGAGGCTAGAATATGGGTTTCATTTTGAATAATTAAAAAGCCCAGGGTGCCTGGATGGCTCACGGTTAAGCATCCGACTTCGGCTCAGGTCATGATCTCATGGTTCGTGGGTTCAAGCCCCGTGTCGGGCCCTGTGCTGACAGCTTCGAGTCTGGTGCCTGCTTTGGTTTCTGTGTCTCCCTCTCTCTGTGTCCACCCCTGTTTGTGCTCTCTCTCTCTCTCTCTCTTTGTGTTTCTCTCTCTCAAAAATGAATAAACATTAAAAATTAAAAAAATAAATAAATAAAGAGCTGGGGTGCCCAGATGGCTCAGTCATTTGAGAGTCTGACTCTTGGTTTCTGCTCAGGTCATGATCTCATGGTTCGTGTGATCGAGCTCCATGTCAGGCTCTACACTGTCAGTCTGGAGTCTGCCTGGTATTCTCTTTCACCACGCTCTCTGTCCCTCCCTCACTGGTGCTCCCTTTCTGTCTCTCTCATAGTAAATAAATAAACAAAAAAAATTAAAAAGCCATGCTTCAGACCAGTGGCATCAGGAGTGTAAATATAAGAGTGGACTAAACAGGACTTTTTGTTAGGATATTGAAGATGAACAAAATAAATTCAATCACTGAGAGGACCCCTAAAAGGGAAAAAGGATGCACACATACAAGGCCCACAAACAATGTTTGCTTTGTAAGTGAGGAAATCTGTGATAGGTGGCATGGATTCTACAAGCTCTCCTAATTGTGGAAATCAAACTGAATGTGTTAATTTATATAACAGCATGCTTGGTATAGCCTGGGACTTAAAATGGACATTTTGAAAGAAACAAGCAGTTTCTACCCCTTGAGGTCAGGCTTACAATTATATTTGGGGCACAGTGTCTTAGCATTATGTAAGTTCATTAATGTGTCTTTCATGTTTGCATTTATAAGGCAAAAGTGCAACCATTTGGTGGAAATTTTCACTCCGGACCTGACCCAGATAAAATCCAAATGCAGTTACTTCGGGCTGAGATATGGTGCATGTGGTGAAATTTATGCAGGCATATGAATTTGGTGTTTCTTTAGCACAATTATATACCATGAATGTAGCAAATTTCTTCTCTTCCCATCTATATTTAGATTGACTTTAACTGAAAAGAAGAAAAAGTTCCCTCTTTAGACATGTGAGTGCTTATGTAAGCACTTGGTCACAGGAGATTAAGAGTGGAGATCATGTGGCAGCACAGATTGTATGCCGGCTAGAGGATCTTTTCGTCTCTTGCCAATAGAAAGAATGGAAAACAACTGCCCTGAACTTGGCACGGTGCTACCTGGAGCTGTTTGCTGCTGTGCCACATCTGTTCTCATTTGAGACTTAATAATCCGGACTCTTGGAAGCATATGGTCAATTAATCTGATTATCTTTAACCCAAGGGCCATAGGACCCAATAGCTCTTTATGTGAGTGGGTAGAGTTTCCCTTGAAGATAGTAGATGTTCCCACTGTCAAATCCTGGAAAGGAGGCAACTGTGTGTCAGGAAATGAAGTAACTCTTAAACCAGATAAGAAAAAAAAATACCTCTTCCCTTTCTAGGCCTTTGGGCAAACTGTGCCTGAGATCAAAACCATGGAAATGTTTTGAAAATAATGAGAGTGGGAGTCTGTTTGAGTCAGCCACATGAAAGCTGAGCAGGAGCCAGACACATACCATGACAAGTCTTATTCAGTTAATCACCCAGTATTTCTCCTTTGCAAACATATAGCATCTGATTCCACTTACTTCTCAATTCCCATCACAATGAGAATTGTCCAGGAACTGTCCACTTTAAAAAATCTAGGTTATTCCAAGGCCCATACTGGTCTTATTGTCTCCCAGCTCCCTTCCCTAAAGGCACTGTTACTCTGAAAGAAGGAGCATTCAAAAGTACAAGTCTATGCATGTCACACTTCTTCCCAAAATTGCTCAATGGCTCCCCATTACTTTGCAAAGAGTGGTCTTTGAAAGATTTTATGACTAAACTAAAAGTAGTTGACAAAGACCATGCCTTCAAGATTTTATTTATAGCTTCCCAAACAAATCATGTGCATAAGGAAATGCTTAAGAAGTATTCTTTTCATGAGGAATAATAAGATAACAGATAAGTGATTAAAGAAAAAATATATTTAAAATTGTAAAATGTACGGAATAAAATTTGGTCTCTTCAGACAGCTATTTTTGAATCACGCTCATGAAGGTTGGTAGCTGTATGTCTTCCTTGTGGATTCTGTCAATGTAGACAAAGAGGGAAGGTTATTCAGTTATTACTACATATTTCCATAAAAACATACAAGGTAAAAACTCGAGAGTTTGAGAAATAATAATATAATAATCACATGAACATATTCAGTTAAAAGACAATATAAAAATACAGTGTATTGTAGTTCTTAGAAGCAATAATTTAGAAGTTAATTCTTCCAGGAATTATATTAAATGTTAGAAACCATAATGGGCTGGTATTCCATTCCCCAATCTCTCATTGCTCTGAGGAATAGTAAATCGAAGCTGAAAAACATGTGTTCCCCTCAATATATTAGGGTCTAATTATTTTAGTGCATGATATGCAAAATTTGGATGTGCACTACAGTAAATGTTCATTGCTTAAAATCTTGTATTCAATTGAAACTGGATAAACCATCATAAGATTGCAAATCTACTTCTCTACTGCAATACACATACTCTTTCCCACAGACACTCATTTGCGGACTGTGCATGTACTCTTTTGATTGATACCTGGGATTGTCTGCTTTGGTAAATAGGCTTTTGAAACCAACCCAAATGGTTTACAAAGAAATTTGGGGCAATTTCTACTTTAAAATAAAGAACTGTTTCATAGTTACACATTTAATCTGTTTAACCTCAACTCCATTGACCCGTTACTCTCAACCCTAGGCCATTTTATTCAAAATAAAAATTCAGCTAGTCTTCTACTGAAGGAGAGGCTGCCAGTTTGGTCACTGGGTATATGGAGGAGGCAGTGGCCATTTGGAGATATATCCATATTCTTGCAGTAATTAAAATGTTGAAATAGCCAAAATAATGTTGACATTGGCAGGATCAGGTAATAGATATATGTGTTAATCCATTCTTTTATTCACAATGTTAATAATTTAGTGAATGGTTACTATATACTTAAGGTCTATGGATAAGGCAGTAGAAAAGATGGATGAAAGAATAAATAAGCAAATAGATATTAGTTCTGTGGAGAAAAAATCAATAAAGGAGTAATAGAAAGTATTAGTGGTTGTAATGTCTATTTTATTTTAAACAACCAGAGAAAGTCTTGCTAATTGGGTGACATCTGAGTCAAGTGCAGAAACTTGAGGGTGGGTATCATGTTGTGGTCCTGGAGATGGGCACTCTGGGCAAAGGGAGCATTAAACACAATGGCATCAAACATATTCAGATTACTTGAGGAAAGTAAGGAGGCCAATGCAGAGAGGTTGAGTGTCTAAAGGGAGAGTTGTAGGAAAGCAGGTCAGAGAGTTGGGGTTGAACCAGAACATATAAGACCTTGGGACCTTTGTCACAAACCATTCACCAAAGTAAACTTCTCCCGTCACTGGGCACAAAGAGTACATTCCCAGTTTTCTTTGCCATCAGTTGTAGCCATGTGACTGACTTACACTCAGTAGAATGTGAAATGAGGTGACATGATATGTTCCATTTGTAGCCCTAGCTTATAAAAATCTCTCAGGCTAGAAAAAGCTCCTGCACGGTGAAGGAAACAATCAACAAAACTGAAAGGTAATGTATGGAACGGGAGAATCTATTTGCGAATGACATGTCCAATAAAGGGTTAGTATCCAAAATATATAAGGAACTGATACAAATCCATGCTGCAACACAAAATAATTTAATTAAAAATGGGCAGAAGACATGAACAGACATTTCTCCCAAGCAGATATAAAGATGATCAACAGACACATGAAAAGATGCTCCTCATCACTTATCATCAGAGAAATACAAATCAAAACTGCAATGAGATACTATCCATATCTTTCAGAATGACACACAAAATAAAAAACAAAACAAAACAAAATCCACCAGAAACAAATGTTGGTGAAGATGTGGAAGAAAAGGAACTTTCTTGCACTGTTGCTAGGAATGCAAACTGGTGCGGCCATTGTAGAAAACAGTAAGGAGTTTCCTTAAAAAAGGTTGAAAATAGAGCTACCCTATAATCCAGTAGTTGCATTACTATGTATTACCCAAAAACACACCAAATAAGCAAACAAACAAACAAAAAACCCACCCACCACTAATTCAAAGGTCTACATGCACCCACTATGTTTATAGCAGCATTCATTATAATAGCTAGATTATGGAAGCAGCGGCCAAAATGTCCATCCATAAATGAATGGATAAAGAAGACACACACACACACACACTCACACACACAGGAATATTAGTCATAAAAAAGAATGCAATCTTGCCATTTGCAACAACATAGAGGGAGTTAGAATAATGCCAAGTGAACTAAGTCAGAGAAAGACAAATACCATATGATTTCACTCATGTGTGGTATTTAAGAAACAAAACAAATGAGGAGGAAAAGAAAAGAGAGAAATGAGTCAAGAAACAAACTCTTAACTATTGAGAATAAACTGAGTGTTGCCCAAAGCGGGTGGGTGGGGGAGATGGGTAAAGTAAGTGATAGGGATTAAGGAGTGCACTTGTGATGAACACTGGGTAACGTATGGAAGTGCTGAATCACTATATTGCACACCTGAAGCTGGTATAACACCGTACGTTAACTGTACTGGAATTGAAATGAAATGAAACAATAAAAGAAAATATATCTCTCGGTTTGAGCATCATTCTGTTTCCCCATTTGCTCTTACTTGAGACAACACAGTGACTGTGGAAGCCGCGTGCTCAAAAAGGCAGAGGCACAGGATCGAGTTTGTGTTTTTAAGCTACCACAGAGAAGAGACCACCTTCCATTTATAAACATGTCATATCATAAACATATGAGAAGGAAAAAATAAATGTCTATCACATTTGAGACATTATATATTTCTGGCTCTGTTTGCTATAATATCTAGCATTACAATACCTTAACTAATATTGAGACATTGGGAAGAATTTGCCTTTTCCTTTGCGATGACAGGGGGCTTTGAGAGAGACGTAATGTTATCTTAAGACATGCTGAAACATAAGAAACAGGATTCGTTAATTTGCATATATTTTGCAATATTTGTTTTCATTATTCCTTATCTTTATTATTGCATTGAAAAGAATCTGTATGATGGGATTCCTAGTCTATTCTTTAATATATATTCACTTAGTGTGGTTCTTGATAAATATGTGTCCCAGTGGTTATAATCTTGGCTTCATAGTAGAATAACTTGAAAATCTTTTCAAAATACCTAGGTTCACTTCTACCACTGACTCATAATTCTAGTGGTGAGGCATATCCCTTTTCTCCTTCATTTAATCTGAGGTACATTTTCAGTCCTTTGTATTCTTATCTTCATAAGGCTTAACAATTTTAATCTCCTCTGTAGTCTCTAAGAGCTGACATTAAGAAAGATACTGCTCATACGTCTTTCCCTGGAAATGGGTGCCTGCCCAACGAGTTTGTGGTTACTTTTCCCCTGGGAGGAAAAAGCCAGCTACAGTTCAGTTTTTCAGTCATTTCTATTTCTGACCCTGCTGGTCCCTGCTCTACTATTATATATATGATCATAGGTGAGTGTATGAGTACATTTGTGTGTGCACACACCTGAGCTCAGGGCTACCTGCTCTTTGCTGCAGGATTCTGGCATGTGCAGTACTGGAAGGGTTGGAGAACCTCATACTCCTGAAGAGCAGAAGCACCATCTCCACAAGGTAAGCTCTGTGAAGTGGGCAAGGAGCACCTTTGTGCTAATGCAGAAGAGCCAACTGGGGGAGTACCAGCTGGAGGCCCTCTGGAGGATGCTGAACAACCTGGTGAGCCCCTTCTTATTGTCCTCCATGCCAGTCCATTAGGGATTAGCCCCTAGAACTAGTTAGTGCATGCCATTAGATGGGCATGGGAACTGCCAGGATTACAGCCAACTTGTTAAAGTCTTGTTGATTAACAACTTGACTTAGAATTTCGGGCCATTCCAGTAGTAGATGAATTTTCTTTTTGTGTATATGTGCATTTATTTTTTTTAACTGAGTTACAATTGACATATAACATTATATGAGGTTTGGATGTACAACATAATGATTCAATATTGTATATACTGATAAATGATCACCAAAATAAATCCAGTTAATGTTCATCATCACACATAGTTACAGATTTTTTTTCTTGTAATAAGAGCTATTCTCTTAGCAACTTTCAAATATACATAGAGTTTTATTAACTGTAGTCACCATGGTGTACATTTCTGGGACTTATTTATCTTACAATTGGATGTTTGTACCTTTTGACCACCTTCACCCATTTCACCCATTGCCCAACCCCTCAAACTTCCTCTAGCAACCTCCAGCCTGTTTTCTGTTTCTATGAGGTTTCTACCTTTTGTTTTATTTTGTAGATTTCACACATAAGTGAAATCATATGATATTTGCTTTTCTCTGATTTATTTCAGTTTGTATAATACCCTGCAGTCAATCCATTATTGTCACAAATGACAAGATTTTCTTCGTTTTTATGGATGAATAATATTTCAGTGTGTGTGTGTGTGTGTGTGTGATTGTGTATCAGTTGTGTGTGTGTGTGATTGTGTGTATATCACACTTTCTTTTATTTATTCATCCATGGATGAACACTTGGGTTGTTTCCATGTCTTGACTATTAAAAATAATGCTACATTAAGCATGGAACTGCAGCTATCTTTTCAAGTTAGTGTTTTCTTTTCCCTCAAGTAATACCCAGAAGTGGAGTCGTGGGACTGCATGGTAGTGTCATTTGTAATACTTGGAGGAAACTGTACCCTTTTCCATAGCTGTACCAGTTTCCATTCTCACCAGGGTGCACAAGGGTTCCCTTTTCTCCACATCTTAGTTATTTTACCTCTTCTTTTTTTCCATAATAACCATTCTAACAAGTGTGAGGTAGGAACTCCTTGCAGTTTTGATTTGCATTTCCCTGATGATTAGTCTTGGAATCCTTTTCATGAACTGTTGGCCACCTGTATGTCTTCCCTGGAAAAATATCTCTTCAATTCCTCTGCCCATTTTTTAAACCAGGTTATTTATTTAGTTAGTTATTTTGTTATTTGTTCTTTTTTGTTTGTTTGTTTGCTAATGGAGTGTATGAGCTCTTTACATATTTTGGATATTAACCTCATCAGACATATAATTAGCAAAAATTTTCTGTCATTTGGTAGGTTGCTTTTTCCTTTTGTTGATGGTTTCCTTGGGCAGACTCTTTTCAGTTTGATGTGGTCGCAATTGTTTCTTTTTGCTTTTGGTATCAAATCCAAAAAAATCATCAGCAAGATCAATGTCAAGGAGCTTATTGCCTACCTTTCCTTCTGGGGAATGGCTTTAGGTCTTCCATTCAAATTTTCAATCCATTATGAGTTAATTTTTGTATATGGTATAAGACGGTGGTCCAGTTTCATTCCTTTGCATGTGGTTGTCCAATTTTCCCAACATCATTTATTGAAGTAATTGCCCTCATGATTCTACTTGTGGTGCCTATACATTTTTAAAATTTTCCCCAAATGATTATATTGTGCAATCAGCTTTGAGAAATACTGATTCAGACATGGCAGTCGCAAACCAAAGTAAAAATGCATAAACCAGAAGAAATAAATAATTCCCTTCCTCAGTCGACACCATTTTTTATAGCTCTATTACAGCATTCATCCTTTTATACTCAGGTAAATTTTGCATGTCACTGTGTATCCGACTAGACTCTGAGTTCCTTAAATTGAGACTCACAACTGATTCATGTTTGTGATCATATTGAACTTAGCACAAAGACTTTCACAGACAGGTTTATTTTATGATTATGTGATAGCTATGCCATCACTGAAGATACAAAGTATTTTTTTTTAAATGAAGGAAGCCTCCAAACAGGTATTATACACACAATGCTTCTATTTAATAAGCTTATCCCAGGTGGTATCATTCTCAATTACTTAATATCACTATTTTCTGTAAATCTATCATAAAAATTCAATATTACAGTGTCATATTTGGGTTTCATATGTAGAACATCGGGCATTTAAAATTTTTTTGGGTCCCTCACTAGGAGTTGAGCTTTTGTCATCTAGATGGGGATTAAAATTTTAAAAGGTATAATGAATTCTAAAGTTGACAAGACTTATGGTGTGCTGGCTATTCAGGGTGAGTTATTTGATGTACTTGTACCTTCAACAAGGAAACCGGAGTGCAAGTTTTCACTGATGACCAGATGCTGTGTTAGTGCTAATGCGTCCTGGTAATCAGAGAGTAATCTTACAACATAGTAAAAATAGAAGGTGGAAGAAACAAACAAACAGCAATGCAATTCCACAGTCATTATAAATTAATATACAGACTTCCCTTTAGCCTCAGAGAACATACATAGCACACCATTAAAGGGGAACTATTTCATATTTTTACTCTGAGACTATAGAGCCAGTAGAGGTATTGTTTTTAAAATACTTAAATTTTTTCACCCTTATGAATTCTCCTTTGATACCAAGGTTTGAGCCCCATTTAAACTAAGTTCACAATTTGGCTTCAGTACCACTCCTGCCAGAAATATTTTTCAAAAGCAGTTAAAATGAATGACTAGTGAATATTTTTACAGAGTAAGTGATCATTAATACCCCCAAATTGTCTCTGGTCTCAGCAACTAATCTTGACAGAGGATACAAAACAGCATTAATTATGTGCTTTGTATCTGCCTAGCTCTGTGTTGATAAAATCTCAATCAAAGAAACTTTCCAAGTTATCCATGAACTCAATTTATTGTCTTTTCTCTAACGCACACCTCACCCTCTCTATCTGCATTCCTACTACTGGACTTCAGAGTTCAATAAACTTTCATAGTATATTATAACAACCTCTTAACTTCTTTTTTATTATCTTTTCCAACTCCAGGTTCTCTTTTAGGGTTACCACTTAGATTCACAAGTGCCTTTGATGGTAAATATGCTTGTCATCCTTTTGCGGAAATATAAAGAGAAGAAAAAGTTAACTCCATATGATTTAGAAAGAAACCCAACTGGCTTTTGAGACCATTTAGTTCAGAGATGGGCAGATTTTCAAAGGCATGAGTGAGTAATGTCTGCTGTAGAAGCACCCTTACCAAGGGGGCGACAAGAGACAGTTACTGATAGGTTGGCAGAAGGAACCCATTCATTAGAATCCATTCCTGATTGACCAATTAAAAAAATAAATAAAATTAGGTGCTGTTATTAATTGATTGACTTCCAGAGGCCTGTTCACTATGAAAAATTTATCAGTGGTTAAATGTAGATTCACACTGGATTTTGGTAGTTTTATAGCTATGGAACTGTAATTTATTGATTAAACACACGTCTAGTTCTAGTGGTTAATTATTGTCATGGCTAAAGAATGGTCAGTTTTTTCAGGGAGTTAGAAAATTTTAATCTCACTCCTTACTTCTTCATGTTTCTATAGCCCAAGCTGCAGGAGACACTATCAAGGACTATCTAAAAATATCATTGTCATCATTATCATCATCAAGATTTTAATCATTGTTTTTAATTCCCTTTCAACATAAAGTCTTTTGTTTTGTTTTTGTTTTAATTTTTTTTTTTTTTTTGGTAAAGGACTGATTTTACGCTCAAGTATGATCAGCTTAATTTCGTTATGTTTTTTGTCTTTCAACTGTTTGTTGAAAAGTAGACTCTACCTATTGTATTTTAGGGGTTATATCACAAGATGAAGAAGTATCTTTTGGTAATGGTCACCAAATAAGTTATAGGTTGGATTTGGGGAAAGATTTAGGAATGTTGGACATTCTTATCTACTAGAGTGGTTCTAGCAAACTAAGGTAAGCAGTGCATTTCCCTGTCAAGTTGTCTACAACTTACTATTTACCTTCAAGTTTATCACTTACTATGTTCTTTCACATTTTGGCACAATTTTATTTTTAAGAATATCCCCCTTTTTTGTCTTTCTTGTTTTTAATACTGGTTACTTTACCTCCCTCTTTTCTATTAAAATACTTGTAAATTTATTCAGGAGATCTGATGTTCTCTGGGAGTGGTACTCTGTCAATAAGAAAGTTGAATTTTTGTCTACATATATTTATAAATATAAATAAAGTTCTCTTGAAAATTTAGAGAAAAATAGGGAAATTTTCAGCACTCATGTTGCCCTCAGAGCATAATTGGGCACATTCTGTACAGTCGCCTTTTTGTTTCTTATGCAACATGGGACTTTGCTTCTTCCAATGGACCTTTGTTTGCAGTATCTACAGACACCCTTATCCACAGGCTCTCAACTCTTAAAAAACAGAACGCTTTTGTTCCTGTTTTTATTTCAAAAACCAGTTGTTTTATCTAGTGTGCCATAAGTTTGTTTTGATTTTTAGCGTGTTTATTTTCTAAGATTTCTTTTAAAATGTTCAGCTACATGTCAGTGTTTTTTTTTAATTGGCAATTTTATGTTTAGATTTTACTTTTTTCCTTCCCTATTTCTGAAAACAGAGCCCAAAGCTGCCTTTACTTCAGCTATCAAATCTATGCTAGAATATACCAGAATGCTATTTGAAAGTTTCCTATAGTCAATTTCTCATCTTAATCTTCTTTACCATTTTCAATCTTTGTGGAATATGCCCTTCAGTGAAAAGCTTTTGAGATGGACTTAGATAGTATGTTTCCTTTTGCTTCCTTCTCAATTCAGTTTTAAAAATTATAACCAGCTGTTGTTTATAATCTTTTATCCTACCTTGATAATTTTAAACATTTCTTTTAATTTCTCTATCTCTCTTTTTCTTTCTATTTGTCTCCCTCACCTTCCCTCCTTCTCATTTGAAGGGCTATTAATTAAGTGATTTAATTGGTTAAGATCTCATAGACCAGGACACTATGCATGCAATAAAATCTTAAACTTTTCCACAATTTTCTATCCATTATTCTGAAGTTTGAAGAACTCCTTAAGTGGAGCACTTCACTCAGGTCTAGAACAGGGTTTAAGTTCAGCATCTAAATATTTGTCTTATGGCATAATAATTTAAAATGATTGCTGTTTTCTTGGAGAGATCCTAAAGAAAGGGTAAGTCCATTTGGAGGTCAGATGAAGAAGCAGCATAAACAAAACAAGGAATATAGATGGGTTGTGTTGATAAAGCGGAGATAGCAAGAAATGCAAGGAGGGCAGGTTTCAGAAGATTAAAAATACAACATTTGAGAGTGACTCTTTTGGAGTTAGTTTTCTCTTATGATTTGGTTTAAAAAAAACTGACTATTTTGCTATTTATCTCCTAATTTTCCTAGAACTCCCTCTTTAATGTACTAGTTGATTTTTCACATGTCCAAAATATCCTATAATGGCCACTGTTAAGACAAAATGTTATTTTTTACCAAAATAAGTAAAACGTTTTGACTATAATGTGAGGTTATAACATGAACCAGAATTTCTTCCAAAAAGAGAATGTGACATTTGGATATTGATAACTCCATGATAAATAATAAAGAGACCATTATACTTGGTAAAGGTGTATGCCTATGAATGATCTTCAGCCTATTCAACAAGGTAAGAGCTAAAAAGGGTCACATCATCAACGACCCATCAATTATTGATCCCAAAATAGAGACTAAAGAAAATGATCGCTTTTTTGACAAACTGACACATACACGCTTACGAAGATTTTGTAGAGGACTCAAGACAAAGCCTGTTGTCCATTTGTTCTTGCTTACATCTTAATTTTGGACTTCTGGACTCCAAAACTGTGAGATAATACATTCCTGTTGTTTTCTATATTTCTGGTAATTTGTTACAGCTGTGGCAGGGAACTAATGCAGTGAGTGACATTATGCAAACACTTACTTGGTACATGCCCTAGGATGATAGAATAAATTCAGAAACAAGTGCTTAGTAGTAACAGAGCTCAAACTGTTGCTCAACTGACAGCAAATCTAAAGGAAAAACAGAATAAAAATGTCATTTATTGATTAAGCAGTTCTGGTAACTACTTGTTATCGTGGTCATGGAACAATTAGTCTTTTCCTAAGAGTGTGATAATTTCTTTAGATGCTCATAAGGGATCATGTCTTACTCATTTTTCTCTACCTGAATACATGATTTTAATTAGTCTCACAATAAATTATTTTATAATTAATGAAGGTTTATGGTCATGAAAAAAAAGACCTTATTGAAATATAAGAATAAACTATTTGCACTGGAACTAAAGGGTTGTTGATTGCCTATAGCCCTCTTTACTTTCCAGAGGCTAAATGATCCTTGGAAGTAAAGGAAAGAAATGGCGGTAACAAATCTCTGAAAATTTTTGATATTAGAAAGGAAATGAGGAGTTTTTAATCTATGAATTACATTTAACAGGAATTCCTGGATTTTGTAGCCTGCTCATGAAAGTAAATCTAGATTTATAGATTGATGGGTCATGACCTGATAGGAATGTCATATCTTCTATATATAATTTTTAGAATATTAAATAGAGTTGTTTCATAACTGAAAGGGTTCCTTTTGTGCAAGTGATGTCCCATGTGCATCATTTTGAATTGCATATGTTATATGTAGACCAAAGTCAGTTCTAGTATGGTGAGAAAGGATCTGGGGAGCTATGTGGATACTTTCAGACTTCTTTAAGCTTTGCCAGTATCTTATTACCATTGCCATTTGAATTATTCACAAAGCTTATTACTGAGAAATCTTTCTATTCTTTTGAGTTTGATTTGATAATTTGAGCCTTTGTGTTACCAGTCAAACCTTGATTATTTAATTGTTTTGTAAAAATTTTTTTCTGATTATTCAGTATACTCTCATGTGTACATATGTTGTTTTAGAGGATCACAGCTATAAAGAATCCAGTATGACAATACTTGAACTAATTTGGGGGACTACTAGTATAAATAGTAAGTGAGAAATAATAAGTAAGGTTTGTGTAGTATAGCGATTCCAAAAAGCTAGAAAGCGGTTTTAAGATTTCCAATCATGGGGGATGTTGTTGGTACATTGATCCATACATGTTGATACAAGCAGTATTTTAGGAGATTAGTCATGAAACTTAACAAGGAGGCCCACTAGCCAATATTGCTAAGGGTCTTTGGTAGTCATCTCGACATTTAGGAGGCAACAGTTTGACTTGGGGTTAACTGTTGAAATAATATGAAAATATAGAATTCAAAAATAAATTAAAGAAACAATCAACAAGACCTAACAAGAGATTGAATAATAAAATGTAGTGAGGAACAACCAAAGATAGCTACAGAATTTCTATCTAGAATCAGACAAGCCTCCTATACAATTTCCCACTCAGAATAGTTGTTCATTGCTTTGGCATGGATTAGAGGGTCTTTTTTTTTTTTTTTAAGTTTATTTGTTTTTGAGAGAGGGAATGTATGCATGTGCGAGTGGTTGATGGGGTAGAGAAAGAGGGAGAGAATCCCAAGCAGACTCCACTCATCAGCACAGAGCCCAACGCAGGGCTCAATCTCACAAACCATGAGATCACGACCTGAACCAAAATCAAGAGCCAGTAGCTTATCTAACTGAGCCACCAGGTGCCCCATAGAGGGTCTTAAGTAAGTTTTTGATCCTAAAGATAAAACTTAAATTAGATACTTTTGGGGCTGACTGAGGTTGTTGTTGGCAAAGTACATAAAATATGTTGGTAACAACAATAGAGACATTATGTAGTTGACATTTTCAACGTATCAAATGAGAGTACCACCAGTTTTATAATTCTATTCACTTTGTAAAAATTACACGAATTACTTCCAGCTTTCTTCTTTACATTTTTATTGAAGCCTCCTACAATTTTGATCGTATATCGCATTATTTCTTTCATTCGTTTAAAATTGACCATGCGGGGCACCTGGGTGGCACAGTCGGTTAAGCGTCCGACTTCAGCCAGGTCATGATCTCGCGGTCCGTGAGTTCGAACCCCGCGTCAGGCTCTGGGCTGATGGCTCAGAGCCTGGAGCCTGTTTCCGATTCTGTGTCTCCCTTTCTCTCTGCCCCTCCCTTGTTCATGCTCTGTCTCTCTCTGTCCCAAAAATAAATAAACGTTGAAAAAAAAATTAAAAAAAAAATAAAATTGACCATGCTTGGGGCGCCTGGGTGGCTCGGTGGGTTAAGCGTCCGACTTCCGCTCAGGTCATGATTTCCCGGTCTGTGAGTTGAAGCCTCGCGTGGGCTCTATGCTGACCTCTCAGAGCCTGGAGCCTGTTTCCGATTCTGTGTCTTCCTCTCATGAACCCTCCCCCGTTCATGCTCTGTCTCTCTCTGTATCAAAAATAAATAAACGTTAAAAAAAATTAAAAAAAAAATTGACCATGCTTTAAGCATAATTGTAGGCAACGGGAATTGGTGCAGCTGTTAAGACCACATATTCAGATTTTAAAATATATTAAGCCATTTCCTAAGCATTGTGTTACAAAAAGGAAAGAGCTGCAAGATCACCATCCAATGTGCTTTGCATCCCCCTTCTTGGCTCGTTTCAGAAGTTGTCTAGTAGTTAACAAGGGAGAAGTGGTCCTATGATACTTCAAACAGTAAGGGAGATTTGATTTGGTTATTATAAATTAACAAAATTATAACATTATTTGAAAGCAATACTAAAGTTACTAATAAAATCTATCTTGAAGACATCAAAGTGTTTACCCCATAAAACAGGTAGGAACTGGGGCACCTGGGTGGCTCAGTCGGTTGAGCGTCCGACTTCGCTCAGGTCATGATCTCACCGTCCGTGAGTTCGAGCCCCGCATCAGGCTCTGTGCCGACAGCTCAGAGCCTGGAGCCTGCTTCGGATTCTGTGTCTCCCTCTCTTTGTGGCCCTCCCCCCATTCATGCTCTGTCTCTCTCTGTCTCAAAAATAAATAAATGTTAAAAAAAAAATTTAAAACAGGTAGGAACTGTCATTTGGTTGATACTTTGGCTTTCTTTCACTGGCTATATAAGGTAGTGTTGCTGTATTGAGGAGAGGTTGATATAAAAATACAGTCTCTTTCAGACTTCAGAGAAGATTAAAAAATCTAAAACACCTTTCCTTATTTCTTATATGATGCTATTCTTAATTATAAGAAAATCTACAAAGGTAGGTGTGGGGGGGGTGGGGAGAATGTATGTATTTGCATTTTAACTACTTAATGTCACACAGTAAGTAGTTCACTGTGCTGGTGAAGGACACAATTTGATTGCCTTTAACCAAATACTTAATGGGTATTGCAGTTAATAATGGCTTCATACCATTTCATGTTGTGAAGTGAAAACTTATGAATTCTTTCCCTTTTACTCAGTCCAGAGGTAAGGAATCTATTTTAAGATAGTAGCATTTAATACTAGCAGAGATCATCGTCAACAAATCTGCAAATGTTAAAAGAATGACATGTGAAATGCTAGTACACCCAAAGAGGCACTCGTTCTTAAAATCATTATCTGTGTATGGTAGGAAACATTTTGGCTCAGTACATGCAGTCAAACTTGTGAGTCATATATTTGGTGCGCTACTTTCCTGATTGACAGAGCTCTGAAAATGTCACCTGCTCTAAAGCCGCTCACTGAGGGATGTGGAAACCGTAACTGTATTTCTAAAGGCAAAGTAATCCTGAAGGCAGGGCTTCCCAAGCATTTCGCATCATAGGACACAGAGAAAGTGATTAGATGTAAATGACATTCAGTCCTAAACAGACCAGACTGTTCACGGGTGGAGGTTATTGTTCTGGCTCTTTGAGGCTTCACTTGGCTTTCTCTAAGTGTGAGAGGGCTTCTATACGTCATGACTGTCCAAATAAGTTATTCAGTAATAATTAAAATATATTCTAATGATGGAAGATATATTATGTGATATTAAAAAATGAATCATTGTAATGCCATGCTCTTTTATTTAGTAAGGAAAGAAGCAAAATATTAGTGAAAGAAACTTCAGTGACCCATTTTTTTTACTTTCAAAATGGCAGAAATTATATATATATATATATATATGGTCAATATTTAATTTTTGAATAATCAAAATCTAGATTAGTAAAAGATTGGTACTAATTTGGAAATCATTAGAAGTTGTGCTCTTAACATACGTGTCCAAATATACTGTAACCTCTATGTTCTCCTTTATTGTCTCAGTATAAAAAGTTAAGTTAGGTTTCTTTTAAAATTAAAATTGATATTAAGATTCTCCTTTAGTACATAAATGGCTTTGTTTCTATTTTGGGGAAACGACAGTTCTACGTGCAGATAGTATAACAGGATGTGGAGTAAATCCTCTGTTCTCTGATGCGACGGATGCTGCTGTTGAAGGGGGTGTCATTTTTAGTCTAGCAAAAGTATAATTTACTTCTATTTCTATGGTGACAGATGTTATTCAGTACTTTTTGGAGAGAAAGAGATCTCTTGTTCTGTTTAATTACAATCAGCCCCAGCATATTCAGCTTGGGTTCCCAAGGCTATACAGCAATCGCATGATGTATTTGTTTGTCTGTTACTATATTTTTACCAGCAACACCCACACCTATACCATTACCTGCTCCTATCTCTAAACTAGTACCTATACTTATAATTATACCTATTTCATAAATGAACCACTTGACTATTGGAACAAAATCCATTTTAAATAATAATGTGGCAAATAGCATACTTGTGGGGATATCTCTTTCAGGGTTTACTTTCCGTTCCAAGCAGTTTCTTTTCCCCAAATATTTTAAAGCTTTCTATTTCCCAAAGAAGAAGACTTTTAGCTAGCTCTCATGGCACCTTATGATAGGAATTTCAGTAGCTTTTCCAAGAATCTCTTTCACTACTTTTCTTTGTGTACCCACACTCTAGACGTTTTCTATTATTGGTTAAGAAACTAATTCTGTGTTTCTATAATAGATGTTTTGTATTACTGGTTAAGATAACACTCTATTATCTCACCCTTCAATAGGTTGGAAATCTGGTAGTTATGCTGGGTTCTCTGTTCAGAATCTGGCAATCTTGAGATGCCGTCTGTGCTGGTTCAGGGTCCTCTTCCAAGTTCATGTGGTGTTTGAAGAATTAACTACCTTGAGACTGTAGAGTTCATAAAGGATGATCTTCACAGCCAGCAGGAAAGCACACCTCTGAGTTTGAAGAGATCATCTGACTAGGTCATACCCACCCAGGATAATCTCTTTTTGATTAACTCAATTGACTTAGAGGGTTTAATTACATCTGCAATTTTTTTTTTGGGGGGGGGGAGCAAAGAAAATAATACAATTGTGGGAATTATATACCCTCATGTTCACAGATCTGCCACACTCAAGAGGAGCATATTGCACACAACATATAGATCAGGGGATAGGAGTCATGGGGGACCATCTTAGAATTCTGCCTACCACAAGAGCCAAACTAAACTGTTGGCTTTTACTTAATTAATGCTTTACGTGTTTTCTTAATACTTTTTTTGGGTGAGGATATTTCTGTCTAGAATGGTTGCTTTTCCTGAAAGTTACATGTATAAACAGTATGTAGTTTTTTAATTCATCATTTATCATAAATATCATTTCATTGATGAAGCTGGTTCTCCAAGTAGTTCAGTATTTTTGAACTCTGTAGTGATTATTAATGTGTTGTAAAAAGTTGAATGAACGAACACCCAATATTAAACAAGAAGAAATATGGTACAGTAGAAAATATTAGAGGGTATTTAATGGACGAAAATAAAATACTGTTCTTTGACACATTTGTTTCAGATACACACACACACACACACACACACACACACACACGGTGTAAAATGAATTTATTACTGCGGGGGGAAGTAAAGAGAAGTTTAAGAAACACTGCTGCAGCAAATCTCTAATGCGGATTGTCATTTTCTGCCTTGAATTATAGTATCTCTATTTCATATCTGTCCTATATTCATTCCTCCAAGGAAGAACCATATCTCATTTATCTTTGTATCTCCCATAAAAGCTAACATAGCACCTTTTACATAGTATGAATTCAGTACAAATTGCAGAACAAATGAAAATAAAGTTTGTTTTATATTTTCAATTTTGTTTTTAAACAAATATTAAGTTAAATGTGAATTTTTTTTAAATTTCTCCTGATTTTATATTAAATTCCTTAGTATTTAAACACAAGGAATACTTGTTTAAATAATGAATCATTATAAAGTTTTAGATGTTGGCAGTATATAGACATCCAACTGATTAAAATTTTTACTTTATTAAATTATTGGCCTTCTGGAAAAAATACATTTTAATTCAATAAGCATTTATTAAAAGTTAGTGAATTCTGGCTACCAGAGATATAATGGAGCATGGTACAGTAAAGCCCTTGACCCCGGGAAGCCTGCTGAGAAAGGTGGTCAACACATAAATGGAACATTGTGACTATCATTATGAAAGGCAGAGTTCTGTAATACAGCATTACTGTAGGACCTATGTAGGGAAGAAGTCAACAGTCTTTTCTGAGAAAGAGAACATCAAGTTCTTAAGAACTCGGAAATTGTGAGATATTTTAATTCCAGTCCAGAAGATATAACATTCACAGTGAATGTGAAATCATGTGATTATATCTTGATATAAAATATTAATTATACTCTAGCAGTTTTCATATTATTCAAAGGTTTATAGAGGTATTCATTACATATTATATTATGCTATGCAAATTTTTGTATTGATGCATTTTTGAAGACACAAAAATGTATTTAGTCCTTACATAAAAATTCAAAATTCTCCCTCTATATACATGTCTCTTTCCATATTTATGTATGTATATACTATACATATGTAAGTTTAACTATATTAGTTCATCTTTAAATCTTTTGCTAACATCTGAAAATGTTAATAAAATGCCTATCTGATTGTTTCCTGTGTATTTAACAGTATAAGCATAATTATATTTTATTTAACTGACATCAGCTATTTGATCCAAATAATTTTAATTTGGAAAACACAAAGTCAGTATTCTGCTTTTAGACTGTACTTGGTTCTTTGTGTTCTAACTGAAAGTTTACTATTGTCAAAAATCCAGAAATAGCAAAATGAAAACCACCAAATCAACAAATAGTATTGGTTTATTGTGCATATAAAGAGCAGTTCACCAACTGGGAGCTTTCACATTCAAAGACTCATATGAGACTCCGGGGCATGAAGTTATAGGATACCTCATACAATAAACATGAGGGAGTTGTCACCCTTTACAATTACTGGTTGTCACATTGGGGGTTTCCAGAGGGCAGACGGTTGGCTAAAAGTGATCATCTCAGACCATTTTCAGGAAGATGACTGAAGTTTCTTTTATGATTGTCAGAAGCATGTGAAAGAAATAATCCGAGTTAAGTTTCACTTAAGTTCATGAAGTAAGCTAGATTTAGTTTTGCTTCAGTGACTAACATGGTTTTGTCTGCTCATGATATTCTCAGTCCCATCCGTATCTTTAATTTAACATTGTGATTGGGGAGGCAGAGTTAATAAAGACATTATTTAAAACCAGCATTTTCAAAAATAGATCCTTTGATATTAGTGAATATATTATTTGTCAGTCATATATTTTGACATCCAATAATTTAAGGATTACATTACCAACTACTTTTCTTTTTTATCTCTTTTAAAATTTTTGTTTTATTTTTTGAGAGAGAGAGAGAGAGAGAGCGACAAAGCATGAGTGGGGGAGGGGAAGACAGAGAGGGAGACACAGAATCCAAAGCAGGCTTCAGGCTCTGAGCTGTCAGCACAGACAGCTGTATTTTTTATTTTTTTTTCTGACATAAAAGCTGTATTCACTGAACTAGTAATAAAATTCAGAAATTACAAATATTCCGAAACTGCAACAAATGTTGTTATGTTGTTCGTAAACATACCCTTCCACCTATGGTTAGAACGGCCAGGGAAATGCATTAGAGTATGTTTTTTTAAGCTTTTATTTAAATTTCTTTTAGTTAAAATACAGTGTAATATTAGTTTCAGGTATACAATGTAATGATTCAACTATCATACAGCACCATATGCTCATCACAAGTTCATTCTTTAATCCCCCATCACCAATTTCACTCACCCCTCCCCCCCACCCCTCACGTCCCCACTGGTAACCATCACTTTGTTCTCTATAGTTAAGAGTCTGTTTCTTGGTCTGCTTCTCTCTTTTTTTCCCCCTTTTGCTCATTTGTTTCTTAAATTCCACATATGAGTGAAATCATATGGTATCTGTCTTTCTCTGACTGACTTATTTTGCTTAGCATAATATTCTCTAGCTCCATCCACGCTGTCGCAAATGGCAAGATTTCATTCTTTTTGATGGCTGAGTATACATAAAGTATGTTTCTAATAAAAATAATTTTCAACAGTACATTTATGACACAACATTAATGTGCTGCTTAGGGATATACTTCTCTGGTTGTATTCTGATTTTCAATTTAAGACTGGAAGGAGTATTCCTGCATCAAGATAATGAATTTTTAGTTTTTACTGTCTTTTAGACTTTGGAGCGTGCTAGTTCCCAATTTTAAGGCTGTTAACATCCACTGAATTAAATGCAAAAAGCTCAGCATGGGATCTCAGGATCTTTGGAACAGAACTCTAGTATCCCATTTCAGCCTACTTGCCAACCACCCCCTGCATACAGCCTGAATTGTATCCAAACAGAAATTCTTCTTGCTCTTTTCTAAGCAGGATCCCTCAACTTCAGTGTTTGTGCCTTAGCTCTTATTCCTGCCCATGAAGATTCCTACCTTCCTAACGGCTTTAATTTTAACCTGGTCTTCAAGGTCCAGTACAAATACAATCATTTCTGGGAAACTCTCTGCATTCTTTACAAAGAATATAATCTCTTCCTCCTTCGTGTTCCTTCGTAGCAATTTGTTCTGAACTCTGTTATCGCAACTGCTATTCTGACTTGTATTACTATTTTTGTATATTTATCTGTCTTCCAACACTAGATCGTAAATTCACTGTTTCTTCATCTTTATGGCCCAATTGCACTCAATGAATATTCTCTGACATTGTTCTTCAATGGCAGCTCTGGAAGGCTTCATGATTTATACTTTGATTTGTAAGCTTTAAAATGTATTTAAAACACTATTTTCTCCTGGATTATTTAAATTTGTACTTGTGCCTACAGGAATGACTTAGATTTTAGGCATTTTTTTTTTGAAATCTTATATTCTTAACTTTTACCCAGAAGTCACTTGGCGGATTATCTTTGTTTCTTGTATTCTATTGTTATTTCTTTAGGCAAATCTATAGAGCATTATAAAATATCACATTAAGGGATAGTACGTTCTATGTTGTTATTAACCATTTTTTCCTCTGATGAAACATTTTTGAAACCTTTTTAAGAAAATCTTCGGTGTGGGTAAATATTTAGTAAGTCAGTAAGTTTTTGTAGTTCTAAGTACATGTGAATTTGTATGATGCCACTTTATTTGCATATTTAAATTTTGTGTTCATTAAATACAAAGAGTAACCAAAACTAGAGTGAATTAGTGTTTACTGGTTTTAAATTAGTTGCCATAAGAAGGTTATTTTTCTGTCTTTACATATCAAACAAATAAATATGCCTCAGTGTTATTTTTTAATAAGATTAGGGGAATACGAGAAAATATCCACAAAATAGTCTTTTGTGTGTGAGAGAACTATACTGAGAACACCTTCTTCTAGGAAATTGGAGTAGATTGATTTATGCAGACTCAGACGGAAATGACAACATTCATTTTCATTAATTAAACTCATTAAGGTCTGGGGCCTTCTCTTAGGCCCATGTCCTCTGCTTCCAACCCTAAATTTTTACCACTTTTATCTAAGTATGACTTTTCAGATTGTATATTTAAGTAAGGAGTGCATAACAACAGCCCAAATACGATGAGGTCAAGAACCGCCAAAAATTAGCCAACATATCACCCTAGGGAAATGGAAAAAAAAGACTGTCCCCATGCCTGGATGTTTCAAGAGCCTGGCATTTTTCTGGAGGAAACATAAAACAAAATTCTCCTTACCTGAAGTTCTAGCTGTAGACATTAAAATAGCTGCGTTGAAGAATGTGATTTATTATCTTATTAAGGATATAATATTTTATACACAGGCTTTAGGTCCAACTGTGTTTCAATTTCTCAGTGGCATACATTTGCTTATTCAGATACTAATGAGTACTTACTGGTACACTAATAAAAGCCCTAAAACTTTATGATTTTTCTATAGAAATAATTTGATAAATCTTTCTGACAACCAGCTGGTGTTCAAACACTTGAACCTTGAATAAAAGGCTTTTAATAAATTACTCGACACGTTTGTAACTTGTAATTCCAATGGTATGGAAAACACATTTGTTTGAATGAAAGTTTTTCTTCAGCAAAAAATCTGTGTTTGAAATTAATTATCATAATCCATTACAGTTTGCCTAACATTTGACGGGAAAACATTGTCTTGGAAATTCTTAGGCTTATAGTCTGCAGAAAGTGATCTAACAATCACATTAGTGTATGGGCCAAATAGACACTCAGAATTTTTTTTTTTATTTGCAGTGGATCAGAAAGGATTATACATAGACATTATTCCATTCGCATGATGACTCTGATTCAGAAGGATGGCTCCTGCATGGAATGTAGCATCCAGCATTGGAAAATTTATCATAGGAACTATGAAATTTGAGAAAGCATTTCTTTTTGGAATTGCTTTAAGTTGTTCTGAATATAATCAATGTGTCTGGCTGCCACTTGGGAAATTTTGACTTAAGTAAAAATTTCTGTTACTGCTTCCACTAAACAAAACACTACAACCTCTATTCCAGCTTCTCTTTTTCTCACCATTTTGCTACCAACTCACACTTCTCCACCAAACCCATCATCCCAAAAAAGATGAATATGTATTATTCCCTTGGCAGAGGATAGACAACTATGAACAAAGTCCTCTCTGAACAGAATCCTAAACGATAAAAGGGATTAGACCTCATAACAAAAACTTTTTTTTCTTATAAATACCCTTACTTATACCTGGTCCACAAGTCAGCCGTGATAAATTACTAATACAATTATGATACTTTTCAAATATGTCTTTCCTACTAAATATTCCATCCGTACTCATCCATTGATTCAATTTATTCATTTTATATTAACTATGTATTTTGTACAGAGGACATGGGAAGTTAGCTGTATAAGCAAGTAATTATAAAAAAGAGTAAAATAATGTGTTTTTTTCTTTTTTTAACAGAGGCACATTAAAGACTATAAGAGTAGTAAGAGAGAATTGACCAGGAGAACTGGACCATCTTCATAGTGGAGATGATATTTGAACAGCTTTGATTAGAGAGTAGATAGGAGAAGGGAAATAATGACACAAGGAACTTCATACACCCAGTTAAGAAAATAAATGAGACCTGTTTGGGGAAATATAAGAAAAATAAAGAATTAAAAGATTTTTGAGCAGGTAGGCGGAATTCAGATTGTGGCGGACTTGGATGTTACCCTAAAATAGACTCCCCAAAGAGTCAGCCAGGAACTGTCTGTGGCCAACCCTGATGACCATCGTTCATTGGATTCTTATGTTTGCAGCTAATGTCAATGATGTTCACGTGTTCCATGTGGCCCGTGGAAGGTTTTACTATGAGCCAGGACACAAAAGTCCTGGGAAAGAATTTATGGGTGTTTGACTTTTTGTTTGCTTGGCTTTATCTTTTCAGATTTATTTTTAATTAGGTATTTCTTTTACATAATTACTAGATTAGAATAATTTATAATCTAGTCAGGGTGGTCAAATCAGGTAATCTGGGGGAAAATGTAAAAAAAAAAAAAAAACCAAAAAACTGTAACTCAATAAGTGATATCATACAGTATGTCTGAAACAATGGCATAATTCAAAAAATGAGAGGACAAAGATGAATAATTTTCTGCATGTTTCCAGGATTGAATTGGCAGGAGGGATAACTGTGAATTACGAAGAGAAAAATTTAGTTTTCCTTAGCAAGCAGCAAGTGTTTACATATATGTACCAGACTATTTAATTGAAATTTGGAAACAGATGAAAGAGGTTACTAGGTGTTCTTTTACAGTATCATGGGCTTGACTTTTTATTTAGGGGACAATTTTAAAAATCCATAAAGGGCAGGACAGAAGGCAAATTGTAGACTTTTGTCCAGTAAAAATGCAAATAATTTCTATGCCATGCAACAGATTGAACATCAAAGATTATGGTTTATGGCTCCCTTACGTATTAAACACTTTAAAAATAATTCAATCTAGCACTTATATCCTTTTTTTTTGGATTAATTGTCTCTATACACCTGGTTTGTCAAATGATCTTTGAACCATTTTAAACATCTTACTGGTGGTATAATTAATAAGCGGAATAAAATCTTCGACATGGCTTCATTTTACATTCCCGTGAGAGTCCTGATTTTAACATTTTTGAAAATTATACTTGAATATATTCTTACAATGGAAAGGACATTAGGTTATCATTATTTTCCATTAGGGTTATCATACGTTCATTACTTTTCTGCTTTACAAGCAACTTTTTAAATTTTTTTAAGGTTTATTTATTTATTTTTGAGAGACATAGCGTGAGCACGGGAGGGGCAGAGAGAGAGGGAGACACAGAATCTGAAGCAGGCTTCAGGCTCTGACCTGTCAGCCCAGAGCCCGACATGGGGCTTGAACTCATGAACCGTGAGATCCTGACCTGAGCTGAAGTCAGATGTTTAACCAACTAAGCCACACAAGCACCCCACAAGCAAATTTTGATGATAGTTACCTAAATTCCTGTGAGGATTGTGTTTTGCTGAAATGTGTGTTATTTCCTGCTGAGAAACTGGAGTCACACTACTTGGGATACTATTCCCGATTGTTTTATGTATTAGGTTATGACCTAGGGGGTTTCCCACCTCATTGGTAAAATGAAGGAAGACCTGTTACACAGTGCTATCATGAGAATTTAAAAGGAATATTTCATTTTGAATGTCTAGCATGCCTGAAACAGGAATGCAACACATTCTAATAAGTCCTATGTGTGCTGAAGTTAATGCATGGCTTTGCCTTGTTCTTATAAGAATTTCTTGTGATTAGTTTCCTCTGTTGCATTTACTTAACACATCCGTTACTCAAACACTGTCTCTGTTTGTTATTGTGGAATTTGCATTTTTAAATTTTTTATTGGGAAACCGTTCTTCCCTTCCCCAGATGTTTCTGTTATTTGTTGCCTGCTTATCCATTCCAGGGATTATGTAGTGATTTTGTTTTCTCACCAGTATTTTTGGAAGGAGTACACAGGCATGCTTGACTCAGCCCTTCACTCTCCCTCATGGGACCCAACAGAGTGCAGGAAGCAAACCTTTTCTTGATGTTTCTTTAGAGGCAGATCCTCTGCACATTCCCTAATTATTGGAGGGGTGTGGAGGCGTATCTATGTCTAGGTTTGCAAATCAGCCAAAGTCTGGATTCAATTAACAGATCTATTTTGCTTCACACTCAGCTGGTACTCCATGTTTGTTTATCACTCATGTTTATCAATTCATAAAGATGATCTTTTGTTCTCCACTGCCACTCCGGTTTCTCAGTTCTTTAAGATATGTCTTGGTAAGCATGTTTCTCTCAGGGGGTTACCTAAGATATCCTATACCTACCTCAACTTCTTCCTTTTTCTTTAAGACATTTCCTTGTTTTTTCTGGTCCTCTGACACTTCCTCTCCTGTTTTGGGCCATGGTTTGTCCATTGCTGTGTAAGGCATTCGTATTTTCTTGGCATTTACCAAGTGTAAAGTGACCCAGGTATTCCTTTACTGTTGTATGTTACATAATTTATCTAGAAAGTTAACACCCTAAACCACGTGGGGCAAGATTTATTATTCCTAATTTATACGTATGTTTAATAATGGTCAAGCATCATCTAATCAAATTCACAATAAAATCATCTCCATTTTCCAGAAGGGAAAAAACTGAGTCACAGAATAGTTAAGTTAACTGCCCAAATTAACACAACCATAGAATTCCAGCAGGGCAAGAGCAGGAATCTAACTAAGCAGGTTGACTTCAGGAACTTTTAAATTCTTAGCAACTGTGTCTCTTAATGTATGAGAAAGCAGAAGCAAACAGAGGCTCGGGGCTTGCCTGTGATTCAAAAGATTTGCCCATCTGATATCCAACATTTACTATGAAACCTTGAGAAAATTTATCTAACATCTTTGAGCCTTGTGTTTCTTGTGTGTTCAGTGGAAATATTAATACTTGCCTGCATTCTTACCAGACTTATTTGAAGGGTAAAATGAAATATATATATTATATTATATATAATTATATTATATATATGTATGTGTATATATACATAATATGTATATTGTGTATACATATTATGTATAATGTATGTATATATATAATATATGCATATATAATATATATATTTAAAAAATATATATATATATATATTCTATTTGTCATATAGTACCTTGGTTCAGAAAGAATGTATCACACTGTGAACATGCATATGGAAACTCTTTTGTAACTGTTCATTGTTAAACAGCTAAGGGTAGTCATATTGTTGATAAACGTAAAGCCTAACAGAGGTCAATGTTTGCCTGCTCTAAGACAAGAAACTTTGCTGTGGCCTGACATGTGTTTCACCTGTTGGATGAGGAATATTTTATGGAAACACACCCATCATGGTTGTGCGAGGGAGTGGAGATTTCTAACGCATTGATTGCCACCATGCTTTTCGGAGTCCTCTGATCCAGAAACGATGGCTGAATAAAAATAAATCATATGACTTCAGAATTTTGAAAGATGCAAGCTGAAAGCCTGGCACCATAGAAGAGGAAACCATAGAAGGAAACCATAGAAGAGGAAAAGGGGGTAGCAATGATCATGGAATTTATAAAGAGATAAGAAAGAACTGAGCATTAAGGACAGAAAAACAGAATTTGTTCAGCAGATATGAGATAGTGCAGAGAGATTCTAAGTAAAAAAAAGAAATAATTTAAAACTGCTGTGTTTAAAAGCTACGTAGCTTTCTGGACATTGCTTGCAAGCTGCTGTGTTTTCTTCTGCAGTTAATTTGCAGAAATGCTCAGAGTTCAACAACACGTGTAAAAAATTATTGTCAGGGAATAAATGACCCATTTGTATTCAAACCACTGATGCTAGTAATGTGCAAAGTAAGTGAATCATACCAGCTAGTGGGTACTTGGAAACCAATTTAGCCACAAGTATTACAATATAGGGAATGCATGCTAGTTTTAAAAGCATAGAAAAGGGTATGATTCTGGCAATTAATGTTTCATTGTGTCACACTGGAACATTATGTCAGAATAAAAAAGTTGAAAGAAGTCAGGAGACATTTCCCTATATTTTTAGAGTGTATGTCAAAATGAAATTACACACATAATTATACATTTTTATAGGAATAACATTTCAAACTAATTTCCAATTTTTATGTTGAGATAACATTAAAATGGAGAAATAAAAATAGAAGAGTAATAACCTGAAAATTCTATATTTTGCTACTAGGCATAAGGAAACTTTGGTAAAGAACTTTGGTCATTAAAATAATGGCCTTCTGAGTCAACAGACTTGATCTGCTGCTGCTTTCTAGTGATGGGCTCTTATGTAAATTTCCAAAATCACTCATGCCTCAGATTCTCTATCTGTAATATTAATATCAATTAATAAAAATCCCAGGTCTGTAAGACTAAATAAGAATAATATATGGGGAACAAATAGTACAATGTCTAGGTCATCATAAAACACAATAGATGGTATGTATTCTTTTAGTTATTTTGAATGTGGAAGGTATATTTTGATATTTCTCATTCTGGGTATTAGACGGTTATAAATCTGTTAAAGCAAAGAAATCACCATAGGCTCACTTTTCTAGCATGCATAGAAAATGACTCATATGTGTTTTCATGAGATATATTTATTTATGAGAATGGAAGGAAAATTGCATTTTTCTAACATCTACTATGAGTCAGGGACCCAACATGGTACTTTGTTTTCAGGAATACTGTGAGACTTATATTATTATCCCCATTTTATAGAAAGAAATCCTAAATAGCATGTTCAATGAAGTTGGTCTTCTAGTCTATCTAAAGAAAACTGGTAGTTGTTAAGAATATGAATTCTAGGGGAGCCTGGATGGCTCAGTCAGTTAAGCCTCTGACGATTTCTGTTCAGGTCATGATCTCACAGTTTCGTGAGTTTGAGCTCTCTGTCAGGCTCTGTGCTGGCAGCATGGAACCTGCTCGGGATTCTCTTTTTCTCCCTCTCTCTCTGATCCTTCCCTGCTTGCTTGCTTTCTCTCTCAAAATAAATATATAACCTTAAAGAAAATAATATGAGTTCTAGAGTTCTACCACTTGGGCTCAAATCAGGTGCACTATCATTAAACGTAATAACATATTTAGAGTCCCTGTGACATAGTAAGCACTCAATGAACAATAGCTATTATTACCATACTGTACTATTATGATTATAAATGCTATTGTTGAAAGAATTAGATTCATCACCTTCACCTGAAATAGAATTAAAGTAGCTGCCTGTTCAATGCTGTCTGTGAGCCAAGGGTATTTTCCACTGATGGGTGATGTTCAGAAAGTACTGCTTAGTGTCTTGCCTTCTTCCCACACTGGGGGTGAAAGATTTTGAGTATCACCTATACTTTGAACCACTTGACATCTGGCTGTGTCAGCAATACTGTTATGTTCCCTGGATCATGTTTGAGGGAGATTGATTGGGTAAGTATTTCTCTCCTGTTCTCTTATGTAACTTTTATCTTCTAACAATAAAGAAGATATAATATAGCATGTATATGAACATGAAGGTGAGCACAAATGAGATCATACATGAAAAATTTGGCAACTTACAAAAAATGTTTTTAACAATTAAAGAAAAGCCTTGCTATGGAACTATATTAACTGGTTGAACAAAGATATAGATGAACAATTTCTCCTTCCTCCAGTCAGAAATTAGGTATTTCCAAGAGCTACCAGGACTATAACAGCTATTGTCATCCATATGATACTCAAAAAAATAATATATTCACTCTGATATAAAACGTTAGCTGAGAACGTCATCTTAAGCACATACATACGATAAATAGATAAGTGTATTCACGTGTATTTATTTATATTATTATAAATTTTTTTCCAATCCTCTCCTTAATGAAATGGTAATGTCATAAGGAAGCCTGCCTGTATATATGTTATTTGATGAGTTGAAGTGTAACCATGGAACTACAAAGGAATCTTCACTTAATTGAGTAAAGTCCTTTGACAGAAATCTAATGGGAAGGGAGGAGAATTTATCCAAAGAAGTTAATATGTATAATTTAATTTTACAACCATCTTTAATTTGAAAATCCCTAAATGCTTGCTATGCAAGTGAATGTTCTTCCATATATTTAATAGGCCATGATTCTATAACAATTTCATATTAATTGATCCATTTGGTCTGGAGGAGAATCGATATGAGAACATGGGAATATGGAAGTGTTTTCATTTCCTAGTTTTTTTAACACTATTTCTTAGTGAACTTAGCTTCTTTTTAATTTTATCTTTTTAACTATAGAATTATAATATTTTTAAGTTGTTAAGGCAACTCTATAGATACTCTTTAAAAATTAGAGTGATCCAGAGAAGAAACCTAGCATTTCACAGAGGTTTGTGTATTGACATATATGTGAATATACAAACACACACATGCAAACAAAAATAACATACACATAATTTCATTTGTTTCTCATTGAAATTGCGTGATATTACGATATATTAGAAATAAAAAATGTAAACAGACATACTCTTGGTGGCAATATGTACTCTTACTAAATATTTTTAATATATATAGGTGAACCTCATTAGGTTGATATTCATATTTTCTCTGTTGATTGATATAGTGTAAGAACCGAATGCTTCATTTTTATAAAGTTTTTATAAACTTTATAAACCCAGTTTTTATAAACTTTTATAAACCCAGGGGTGCCTGGGTGGCTCAGTCAGTTAAGCATCCAACTTCAGCTCGGTCATGATCTCATTGTTCATGAGTTTGAGCCCCGTGTCAGGCTCTGTGTTGACAGGTCAGAGCCTGGAGCTGGCTTTGGATTCTCTGTCTCCCTCTCTCTCTCTGCCCGTCCCCCACTATCTCTCTCTCTTTCAAGAATAAATAAACATTAAAAAAAATTAAAAAGAAAGAAAAAGCTACAGGGAAAAGTCCTACAAGGAAAAGTCATGAAATATTTGTTACAGGTGAAAAGTTCTACGATTTTGTAAATCAAGCTTAGAATTGCTAATTTAATTTCTTTGGTAGTCAAATAATTTGTTAGTAAATAGCATTCATAAGGGAATATTCATGAGATCAAAGTACGAATTTAAACTCCAGGGTAATATTTAACTGAGCTGTATTTTTGTTATAAATAAGTTATAGGCTCCTTTTAATGTCATGAATGATTATCACTACCATATAAATTTGAAGATTCACCCTGAATTATCCATTTACAATTTTTTGGTCAAAGGTAACATGAAGACAGTAACATGTTTCAGCACTATATTCATGTGCTTTCAAATATACCATCACCTTGTACAAGGTCTTTGGAGATTGCATGATTTACTGTTTGCCTTCATATTTTCTTAAAGCATCATAGCATCTGCATCCGTCTGTTTAGGTAGCATGGGTTAGTATTTCTAGATCTGAACACTCTGGTTAGCAGAACTGTGATTAGAAATGTTTCTCTTCTCTCCTTTGCTCTCCCCTTCTTTTTCTTTCTTTCCTTTTTAAAGAATATTAATTGATACAAAAAGCTCTGCCTGGTACAGCACGCACACTGCTTAGTGAATTACAGAGCGAATGAGGAGGCAGTAAATGCTCTAAGATTTTCATATATTTTCTGAGGAAAATGGAAAGCTTCTGGGGTGTTTTGAGCAGTGCAGTCTTTTTGGATTATTCTTCCTTGGGCCTATAATGAAGAAGGGACAAGGATAGGAGACGCTTGAGGAGCTAATGCAGAAGTCCAGGTAAGAGATTTATGGTGGCTCATGCAGCATAGTAGGGGTGGAAGTGCTGAAAGAGAAAGCCGAAATGACCTTGAGCAGTCGTTAAGGACAGTGCTGATTCAGGCTCAAAAGGAAATGAACATGTTATTAACATTTTGCAAAAGAAACTAGCACACTCCTCTGGTTATAGTGCTACAGTTCTATCCTGAGGCCATCGAGAAGGCCATATATGACCAAGTGAAGGTGCCAGCATCAATCATAGATATTATATACCATTAATACAAGGTTTTCATTTTCATTTCCATGTAAAATTTATTATGAAGTGTATCGATCAAAGGACATCTAAAACATACATAAAGCTAATTTTAATAAAAGAAAAAAGTATATACACAAATGTAGGTATCTTAAGCTGCATCATATCTCCCTTTCTCTCGACAATAAATAACCATGATCTTGTTTGGGGGGAATATCATAATTTATGCAAAGATAAATCAATATATGTTGTTCATCTTATCAGGTTTTTTTTAAATTTAAGTAGATGGAATTGATCTCATTTTAGATTATTTCTCAATTGTTTGACAGCCCATATTTACCGTGTTTCTGTAAGTCTTGCAAGATACATTTCTACTTGGTTTTACCAAAACATATGAGTTAGAAGATATCTGACTCAAGCCATCAGTAACTAAATACAGAAGTCAAACAAAGTGACAATGAAATTAGTATTGTCCTGTCCTTTTATGTCAATTTTAATACAGATTTATACATATTCATTAGGAATATTTAAGAAATACAGGAAAGTTTATGTATTAATAAGATAAATAATTTCCTTAATATATTTTAAATATTACCATACGAATTTATAAAGATATATCAACATACAAAATTATTCCTCTATAAATTATATAGGATTAAAAAGAAGAATCAAACTTTTAAATGTACTTGACTACTTCTTAGGTTACTTTGGGGCTTCATGAGAATCAAAATGTCTTTGGATCTTGATATAGTCCACATTTCAGGTTGTATTTTCCAAGATAAGAAATTCTGCCAGTTTACTCTTTTTATCACCTGGTATTTTGACAGACTTGAGATTTGAAGTTGAATCTATTGCAACACTTTTAATGATCTAACATAAATTGTTATGATATATCATTATGGTGAGATAAAAACAAGAAATGATCTCATTAAATTATGAAGCATTTTATGACATGTCATTAAGTGGGACTCAGGTGGCTAAATTCAGTATAGCTGTCAAGATGTGCATATCCTACTAAAATATTATAAATGGAAAAACCCTATAACAGGGTTCAGTAGGAGCTGTGTGCAGGCATCAGAAAACCTAAAAGATAGTTACAAATAAGGTATACCTAAGAATATCTTGTCACAGGATAATGTAACAGCCAACCAAAAGAAAAATAGATATCTGTAATCTGATTTATTCATAACAGATTTATTTGATATATTAATGGGTTTGCAAAAACATTTCAGAGAAAGACAGGCATACATCTTGAAAAGGTAAGATAGGGAGAAGTGAATGCAATAGACAAACCATGCTTTGCCAAATTTTGAACATTATTCAATATTATTCTTATTCATGGATCAAACGTGAGCCTTTATTTCCCAAAGGTTAAAAAAAAAAGATAATTATTTAAAGTTTTCCTTTAATTGCTGTTTAATTTTAGTCTCATGTTGGAATCTCTTTACACACAAGTAGCCATCTCTTGTGTGGTTACAAAAACCAAATGCATGAAATTAAGTTACAAGATCTGAACATTAAAAAGGTAAAATATTTAAGAAAAATGTGTTCACACAAAGATGATAATTTGTCATTTGTTACCAAATTCTAAAGAAACAAATAATGTCCATACGTAGTGGTTTTCTTGCTTCTAGGTGCATTTCCACAAAGTGGAGTCCTTCAAACTGGATATGTATAAATTTATGCACTTGACTTTGTTAACTTTGGTCTGACCATCTTAGAACTCACCTTAAATAAGGACACATGTATCAGAACTTATCAGAAAACTATTCTACCATAATAAGAGATATCACTTGAAAGCTTTCCAAAATGATAATTAGTGAAGAGAAGACACATAAAACTGTCTGGGTGGAAGACTTATTGGCACTGATGCTCCTTGTCAAAATGTGAATGCTATTTATCTGCAGACATTAATTCTGTGTGGCTTTTTCCAAGTAGGTTAATAGGTGATTTTCATTGGCTGTCTCTTGTTACGGAGCTCAAGAACCATCGTAATGAATGGGCCACCGGGTCTGAGATATTTGCATTTTAGGTGGGACAAGGTTACCTTAAGATCTGAACAGCATGGCAAATTTGACACTTGGCATAAAATTATTCTCGGTGGATATATTTCACAAATGTTCTTCTGCTTCTGTCAGTACAACAGCTCTGTAATATATTAGACTCTGGTAGAACACCTTTTTTAGATGTTTTAACTGTAACATGTTGAACCTCTTCTAAACTTCAAAAGACATCATAATCCTTCATGCATTATTGGCTAAGTTGGTCATTTAGGTCAAACTATAAACATTCCATCTTTGACAAGTGATTTTATATAGATTTTTTCTTAAGAAAATGCATTTATAATTATTGTAACTTTAGAAATTCACACTCTTTATGGAGGGGAATTGTAGAAGGCAAATGATAGTGAGATATGTATGTGTGACATAACAATTTATAATTTCCAATATATTCAAATTATAGCTAGATCCTTTCAAAATTCTGTGTGGTTTAATATTATTATGAAGACAACTATAAGATTACTAACGGGAGCTGTCACCATGACCCGTTATCACTTTAGCCAAATTGGTTATCACTTTAACCAAATATATCACTTAATCAGATGAATTTTATTATACACACATAAACACAAACTTTGCCTAAAATGAATATTTCTGCCTCAAACACAAGTTCAGGTGTTGGAATTAAAAATACTTGGAAAATTAATTTTACAAAGTGGCTTTCAAGTTCTGTTTTTTTAATGTTTTATTTATTTTTGAGACAGAGAGAGAGACAGAGCATGAGCAGGGGAGGGGCAGAGAGAGAGGGAAACGCAGAATCTGAAACAGGCTCCAGGCTCTGAGCTGTCACCACAGCGCGCGACGCGGGGCTTGAACTCATGAACTGTGAGATCATGACCTGAGCCGAAGTCGGATGCTCAACTGACTGAGCCACCCAGGCGCCCCTATATTTTTTTTTTTACACACTGATGCTTTTATTTCAACAAGATCAATTTGTAGAGGTAAAGTTGCTGTGTTGTGTAAACTGCTCTGATACATAAAAACAATGTCCTTCTAAAGATTTCTGTAATTCATTGCCAGACCAGCAGTGTACCTGAGGGCTTTCCTTCCTAATGCCTTGTCTGCACCATTGTTCTCCCAAATCTTGACAGAGTAGGATAGAATTTTTAAAAATATTTTGCACTTATTGGAATTTCTCCAAGCACCAGTGATTTTGACTATCTTTTTATGTCTTTAGTATTTCTTTTGAAATCCTGCATAAACCAGTAGTTAAGACATGGATTTTATTTTTTTATTTTTATTTTTGAAGTTCATTTATTTTGAGAGACAGAGGGAGAGAAAGCATGAGCAAGGGAGGGGCAGAAAGAGAGAGGGAGAAAGAGAATCCCAAAGAAGCTCTGCACTGACAACGTGGAGCCTGATGTGGGGCTCAGTTTCCAAACTGTGTGGTCATAACCTGAGCCGAAACCAAGAGTCAGCTGGTCAACCAACTGGGCCATCCAGGCGCTGCAGGTTTAAAAGACTGACTGCTTCTTTGAATCCTGGCATGTCTAGTTAGTATTTTGGTGACCATGGGCAAGGTCTCTATAACTCATTTTCTTACCTGTTAAATGGAATAACAACAGTTTTCAGCTCAGAACGGAGGTGCCTGGCCACAGGTAGCGTCTCCTTCCTCTCCTATATTTCATGTCCAATGACTGCTAGCACTGCCGTCTGGCAGGAGCTCTGACCCGCCAGCGGAATTTTAGCCCTGGAATCACAGAGGCGGTATTTCTACAGTGGCAACAGTTTCCCTTAAACCTTTCCATGATCTTCCCCTTCATGGTCACACTTTGGATTTCTCTGTAAGCTATGGAGAAAGAGAAAATAGCCCTTGACATCCAGGAATTGGCTTGGAACTCATCATGAGGTCTCAGTATTCTCCTCTTCAACATAAATAATTTCACAAACAACATCAAGAAAGGTCACTGTGACTTTGATGGATCAAAACAAAAACAACACCACTCCATAATCACATTGGAACATAAAGCAAGACGTTGTCCTAACCGCAAAATTAACCACACGTTCCCCAATATTAGCTCATATGAACAATTGTTGCTTCTTTGCCAATTATGGTTTTACCCTTGGACTACGTTTCCCTTGTTCTAGATACGATTTATTAACATACAAATCACTGAAGTATTCTTGTTTCCGGAATAAAGACCTATTTGCATAAACCTGCCCCCAAATCAACCTAACACAGACCTAGTATTTTCTAATACTCTCTTGCTAGGACATCCCCACAGTGTGCAATGAATAATATACCCAACTTGTTCAGCCATAGATATGTTTCTGGTGGTCTTGGTTGGAGGGCATCAACACTACAAATTGTTAACTCATGCTAGCCCTTCAGGTAAACTGATCAGCAATTTTGCAATTCCTGCGATTCTCAGAATCGCTCTTCTAGACTTAAACTTTCCCAGCTCCTTCCACTTCTATGAAGGTTTAATTTCTATAATATCTGCTTTGCTGACTCAACTGTGACTAATGCACTTTAAATAGCATATATTTTGCATACAAATATTTTCCATCAAATTGTCTGTCCAATGTTTTCTTATTATCTTCTAACACTTGATTTTATACTGGTGTATGGTATAAGTGTTGGGAATCATTCTGAGATTTTCTTTGGAATGATGTATATTTGAAATGAAATATTTTCCCCCATGTGGCAGTCCTTTGAATTGACACCAGCATATAGTTTTTAAAATTTTTTTTAATGTTTATTTATTTTCGAGAGAGAGACGGAGCATGAGCAGGAGAGGGGCAGAGGGAGATGGAGACACAGAATCCTAAGCAGGCTCCAGGACCTGAGCTGTCAGCACAGAGCCCAATGCAGGGCTCCACTCACCAGCCATGAGATTATGACCTGAGCCAAAGCCAGACACTTAACCTACTGAGCCTACCAGGCATCCCGACACCAGCGTATTTTTTAACTAAGATATTTTATTGATGTAGAATTATATCAATCACTCATACAGTTTACTTTATTCTGATTTATCAGAATAGATAAAGGGAATCCCCTTGAGAGAAGGGGTGGGGGGGGAGAGGGAGAGAGAGAGGATCCCAAGCAGACTTCACACTGTTCACTCAGAGCCCAGTGTGAGGCTCAAAATCATGAACCATGAGATCGTGACCTGAGCTGAAGTTGGATGCTTAACCAACAGCCACCCAGGCGCCCCACCATGGGCAAGTTAATTAAGCTTTTGTAGTTCAGTTTTCCAATTCATAAACCAGAAGGCATACATGAATTGCATTGTTTTTGTCATTGAAATAAGTACATTTTGTCTGGCACAATGTTTGGCACATAGTGGCCATATCAACCAAGAAAAAATAATTTGTTCACTTATCCACATGTTCATTCAGCAAAATTTAGTGAGTGGCTTCTCTATACACCATGTCAAATGGAAGAAGGAAAAAGAAATGATGAAAAGAGGAACCCCAACTTTTAACGAGTTTACATTATGGTGAGAAAAGCAGATGAAAATGTTTATCAAGAAGAGAAAGACAAAGAAATAGAGGAGGAAGAGGAATAAAAATAAATTTAATTCAACGTGACTCTATTTCCAGTGTACATGTTGTTCAGTACTGTGTTATTTTACTTTATTTTATTTTTTATTCAAGTACAATTAACAAACAGTGTTATATTAGTTTCACATCTACATCGTGGTGGATCAACAGTTCTGTGTTCATTGCTCCTGAAGATAAGTGTACTGTTCATCCTCATCAATTTTTCCCATCCCACCACCTACTTGCCTTCTGGTAACCACCAGTTTGTTCTCCATGTTTAAGAGGCTTGGCTTTTTGTTTGCCTCTTTTTTCCTTTTCTGTTTGTTTTGTTTTTTAATCCCACATATGAGTGAAGTCAGATAATATTTGTCTTTCTCTGGCTCATTTCACTTAGCATGGTACTCGCTAGATCCATCTACGCTGTTGTAACGGTAAGATTTCACTTTTTTATAGCTGATTAATATTCCATTTTGCATGTGTGTGAGTGTGTGTGTTTGTGTGTGCATGTGTGCGTGTGTATCACATCTTCTTTGTCTATTCATCTATGGATGGACACTTGGGTGCTATTGTAAATAATGATGTAATAAACAGAGGCGTGTGCATCTTTTTAAATTAGTGGGTTTTTTTTCTTCTCCTTTCTTCTCCTTTCTTCTTCTTCCCTTCCCTCCCTCCCTCCCTCCCTTCCCTTCCTTTCCCTTCCCTTCCCTTCCCTTCCCTTCCCTTCCCTTCCCTTCCCTTCCCTTCCCTTCCCCTTCCCCTTCCCCTTCCCCTCCCCTTCCCCTCCCCTCCCCTCCCCTCCCCTCCCCTCCCCCTCCCCCTCCCCCTCCCTCTTCCCTTCCCTTCCCTTCCCTTCCCTTCCCTTCCCTTTCCTGGTATTTATCTTTTCCTTGGGTAAATACCCAGTAGTGGGATTAGTTGATAATATGGTATTTTTATTTTCAATTTTTTGAGGAACCTCTAAATCTTCTACAGTGGCTGCACCAGCTTACATTCCCACCAATAGTGCATGAGGGTTCCTTTTTCTCCACATATTCACCAATACTTCATATTTCTTGTGTTTTATTATTTTAGCCATTCTCACAGGTATAAGGTGAAATTTCTCTGTGGTTTTGATTTGTATTTCCCTAATAATTAGTGATGTTAGTCATCTTTTCATGTATTTGCTGGCCATGTGTATGTCTTCTTTGGAAAAAAAAATGTCTATTCGTGGCCTCTGCCCACTTTTTAATTGGGTTGTTTTTTGGGTGTTGAGTTATATGAATTCTGCATATATTTTGGATATTAACTCCTTATTGAATATATCATTTGCAAATATCTTTTCCCATTCAGTAGGTTGCCTTGTTGTTTTGTTGATGGTTTCCTTTACTGTGCAAAAGGCTGTTCATTTTGGCATAGCTCCAATAGTTTAATTTTGTTGTTGTTTCCCTTGCCTGAGGAGGCATATCTAGAAACCTGTTTCAACAGCTGATGTCAAAGAGATCACTGCCTGTATTTTCTTCTAGGCGTTTTATGGCTTAGATCTCACATTTAGGTCTCGAACCCATTTTGAATTTATTTTTGTGTATGGTATAAGATAATGGTCCAGTTTCATTCTTTTGAACGTAGCTATCCAGTTTTCCCAGCACCATTTGTTGAAAAGACGCTTTTCCACATTGCATATTCTTACCTTCTTTGTCATAGATTAATTGATCATAAAAGCATGAAATCATTTTGGGGCTCACTATCCTGTTTTTTGATCTATAGGTCTATTTTTGTGCCAGTTCCATACTGTTTTGATTATTACAGCTTTGAAGTATATCTTGAAATCTGAGATTATGATACCTCCAGTTTTGTTCTCCTTTTTCAAGATTGCCTTAGCTGTTTGGGATCTTTTATGTTTCCGTACAAACTTTAGTAATTATTTGTTCTAGTTCTGTGAACAAATTTGATAGGGATTCTATTAAATATATAGATCACCTCGGATAGTATGGCATTTTAACAATATGAACTATGTGACTTTCTCAAAATCTTATGAATTCATTTTTATTAGATTGAGGGGAAAAACAGGTCTTCATTTGTTTTTGCACTTGGTTTTTCTAATTTTCAAAATATTAACACTGTTTCAGTTTTCTTTGGCTTTTGTTAATTTTTTTAACTATTACTGTCTCTGACTAAATGATTCCATTTGCTAACTATTGGAAATTTTAGGATATTATAGAGGCAAAGTTATAGAAGACATAAAATTAAGATCACCACAGAAAATGTGGCTATCTGTGTCTAGTGGCGTTTCATAAGTAAATAATTCTATTTTCATAAGTGAGACACAGGTAAATATCTTCTTCTGTAGTCATTGATAATAACATTTAAAGTGACTTTACTGTTACAGAGATATTTCGACTTCTTATTTTTTCCTATATCTTTTTTCAAACTCACTATCTACATTTGCCTGTGATTCATATCGAATTTTCCACGGACAGAGTTTATGTACTATATGTGCAGACATAGAATTTGAAACACCAAGGCACACACACACACACACACACACACACACACACAAAGCAGAAATAATGGCTTTATTTGTGCTTTGCTGATGTCGCTCAGACTCTCTTTTTAAATGAATCTTCTTCATATGAATACTTAGTTAGAAAAATCAATTTAGATGCAGAGCATTCATAGGATTCTGCAGAACATCACTTCCTATGGTTAATTGCATATATACTCTATTTCAATGCTTTTGGGAAATCATTATTGCAGGCACATTTGATAATTCATAAAGATGATTTTTTAGTGAAAGCTAACTGAACAGGATCTTGGTCTTATTTTAAAAGTTATATTCAACAGCTCGCTGAAGTATAGGTTTTATTATTTCATAACTGGATCATAGGGCAATAAGATAAAACTTATAAGAGCCTGCCGACAATGATGCATTTGTTTATTAAAAATGGAACTCAGCTGACACGTTGGATGTGTTCTCCTCACACCTAGAGCTGCTTTCAGGTACACCAGAGCTATATTTTAAGAAGGAGTTTCCAGGACAGTCATCCAGACTGTGCTTTTTAATATTTCTCAGAATTAAAAAAGTTTCCTGTGTCTCAAATTTCCATTCCCTTTGGACAAGAGTTTCAAACAAGAATGTCTATGGCAGCGGTGGCACATGGAGATAGAATAATTCTGTCTGGAATTGTACTGTTCCTGATCTTCCTGCCAGCTTGGGGTATAGGTGGTACCTCTCTAGGGACAGTAGGATCGCTGCTCTTGTGTGACTAACCGGCCTGATGTGTTTTGTTCTTATGGAATCAGCGCTGGCAAATCATTGTACTATGTATGCACTTCAGTTTTGTTTTTTCAATTTTCTTTTAACGTTTTTGTTTTTTTTTTTTTGAGAGACAAAGACAGAGCATGAGTGAGGGAGGGGCAGAGAGAGAGGGAGACACAGGATCGCAAGCGGGCTCCAGGCTCCGAGCTGTCAGCACAGAGCCCGAGGAGGGGCTCGAACTCACGGTCCTCGAGATCATGCCCTGAGCCTAAGTCGGATGCTTAACCGCCAGAGCCAGTTTTGACAGGAGTGTAAAAGGAAGTATGGATGGCTTGAAACGTATTTCATATATAGGTTTATGTTAATGCTTATCTTTATACAAATAAAAATTTCCTCATCCCCGTGCAGTGGCCACATGATAGAGATCATTAGCTAGCTTGTGAAATTGCCTCAAGAGAGAAGGTATGTACCACAGTAATATACAGAGTTTGATGCACTTTGCTTGCCCAATCATCTGATCTCTTCTGTTTCTCCTTTTACCTACTCAAATTATACCCTGTAAAATTGTTAATAGCGATAACAACCAGAATGTATTGTATTTCTGCACTTTATTTATTTTGTATATTATGGAGCTCACAACAACTTCCTCAAATCTAAAATTATCCCCATTTTATTGATGAGACTCTTGAGGCTCGAGGGAGCCAAGGCCACTGAATAAGTAAGTGTAAGGCTTGGATGGTAACCAAGATCTAATCCCAAACCATATACTCTTTATTACGCTGCTCTGACAATTTATGCTGTGTTTGATTCATTTCTTTACTGGCCTGTGGTGGCCTCATACAGACAGGTACGTTTTAGCCCAAATTCTGAATTACTAAGCCACAAAAGGGTCAAGGAAGGGGAGTAGCTCATGGTGGGCTTCTGCCTAAATAGCATGGAGGCAGTTTTCAAACGGTGGTCTCTTTGGAATTGCATTACTCATATATCCAAAGCATATTTGGATAGTCTGTAACACAAGCTTGTTTTGGATTTATTTATGGGAGCGATCAGGATATTTCGAATAACAATTGATACTAAGAGAAGAGAGGGTGTGTAAAATACATGTTCACAGACAACTGGCTTGGGTCAGAGAGATCAAGACAATTCTTTCATTCACATTATCTCCTATTTCCCTATTGCACATTTGACTAAGCCCTAGAAAGAAAGGGCTGCAAAAATAAAGCCAAAACAGCAAACAAATAAACAAAAATCCCTCCTTTGTGGCACTTCCTTCGGGGCAATGATACAGGAGCTGGCATTGGTAGATACAGCAGTTTTGACAGACATTCTTTGATAATCAGTTATTGAGGTAGAGAGGGACAGAGGCCTTGAACAGTGCTCGGCCAGTTGAAATCTTTATAAAAATGCAGGGGAGAAAAGAAAAGAAACATCAACAATCACACGTAAGGTGAGAGGTTGTGATTTGAACGCACTTGAGACTCTTTAAGTTCAAGGAGAGTTTTAGAAGACAATATTCCCAACGTTGGGGTAGAACCAGAGGAAGATGTAGTGACTGTTACTGGTGCCCACATTTTTCTCCAGGTTGGTGTGGTCTAAGAAGCAAAGATGTATGATGCATAGCGCTTGATAATCAGATGGGAATTTAGAGAGTTTATGTTCCAAATTTATAGTTATATACAGAAGACAATTGGTCTTTTGAGTGGTGAGGTGTCTTACCTACAAATACCCAGCTAGTTATTAGCAGAGACTGGAGAGGAAACAAGATGCTACACTCCAGTCCCTTTGTATTAAGCTGTGTCTTACCTTTAGAGCACAATTATATATTTTGGAATGATTATAGCTTATTGTCTCAGAGCACAGAGGTTTGTTTGCTTTTTTTTTTAATTTATTTATTTTTCAGAGATAGAACATGAGCAGGGGAGGGGCATAGAGAGAGGGAGACACAGAATCCAAAGCAGGCTCCAGGCTCTAAGATGTCAGCACAGAGCCCAATGCAGGGCTTGAGCTCACGAACCGTGAAATCATGACCTGAGCCAAAGTTGGGTGCTTAACCTACTGAGCCACCCAGGCACCCCCACAGAGCACAGAGTTTTGAGTCAGACAGATGTGGGTTCCATCCAAGTCCTTCATCTGTAAGGAGTAAGGCTCTGGGCAAATTACAAATCTCTCTGTGCCTCAGTTTCCTCATTATTAGGACGGTATCAGCTTCAAATTATTGCTTTAAGCATTAATTGATAATACAAGACTAGGGCCTAACTCTGTAAGCACTCAAGAAAGTGTAATTATTTTATTCTTTTAGCATATCAGAGGTTAATGCCAAAGTATTTTTTCCTAGATATCAACATACTTTCATGTAGTTCTAAAGAAAGTTTGGAAATAAAAGACACTTTCATTTTGTATGTTAAGAAGGAAAATTCTGTGGGTATAATAGTGCTTAATTTATCAGTAAACATTCACAAGTCATTTGTGTGAAGCTTAAATTTCAAAAACATATTCACTTGGATTAAATCTTTACAACAAGGCCCTGTTAAATGTTCTGATTTCACATTTATAGTGAACCAATGAATACATTAGAGTGCCAGTTACCTAAAAACGTGGATTGATAAAGCAATAAAATAAATTATTCTCTTATCACAGATCCAGGAATATGAATATCTATAATTACCAGAATTCTGTTATAAAAATGAAATTATTTTGCTTTCATTTTTTTTTAATGCTGGAATGCCTGGGTGGCTCAGTCAGTTAAGCATCCAACTTTGGCTCAGGTCATGATCTCACGGTTCATGAGTTTGAGCCCTGCGTTGTGTTCTGTGCTGACAGTTCAGAGCCTGGAGCCTGCATCGGATTCTGTGTCTTAAACTTTAAAAAATTATATGTATATATATTTTTAATGTTTACTTATTTATTTTGAGAGAGAGAGAGAGAGATACAGCATGAGTGGGGGAGGGACAGAGAGAGAGAGGGGAGAGAGAATCCCAAGCAGGCTCCACACTGTCAGCACAGAACCTGATGTGGGGCTTGAACTCATGAAACCATGAGATCATGACCTGAGCTGACATCAAGAGTCAGATGCTTAACAAACTGAGCCACCCAGGTGCCTGAATTTTTTTTGCTTTTTACACATGAAATGATTTTAAGGAATTTGTGTGACTCTAAGAACAAAGCTTAATTCTCAAATTTTATTTTAAATGCTTAGAATAAAGTATAGTTTTAACAAAAGATATAGTGATTACTGTTTATGGAGCACAGTAGATGGTATCGAAGGGAAGATATATATACTAAAATGCCAGCCAATTCAGCTCCCCTATTTCATTTATAGTGTTTAAGGCAGTTTTCTTAGATGCTATTACTGATTTGCATTTTACCAATAAAGGAACAAAGGCTTGGTCAATTGCTCAAGATGAGAATGTCAGTTAATAAGTGGCGAATCCAGAACACAAATTCATATCTAAAGAATCTAAAATCTTGCTCAATTCATGATGTCCACCTGTGATTCTTGGTGATAATCTTACTACAGTTACAGTATTGATAAAATATGATTTTTGTTATGCATAAGTGGTTATTTATACACACTAAATTTTAGCAAAGCCAAATATTGATTTATATGAGGTTGTATTCTATACTAAAAACACACATTACAAAATCTGAATAATTTAGATTCAACTGAGATTGTGTCTATGTTGAGAATAATTTCAATCGCATTTTTTAAAGATTTAGAAATATCGTAAGCATGGAAAAACAAAGTAAGGGAACACAAAAGTCGGTGCTATGCCGCCTAGTATCTGAGTTAAAGGGGGAAATGGCTAATTTCGCTCACATTACTTATTCTGAGGAAGCAAAGCTCATCAGAAAAGACAAATAAAAGGATCAGAAAACAAAATGTACCTATCATCGACCTTTAAGGGAACTCTACTTGCTGGCTCTATGGCAAGGAATGCTGAACAGTTAAATAGATGATACCTGCAACATTATATGACCTTTTCTTAGGTCAACCAATTATAAGCATTAAAACAAAATGTTAAATCCTAGTTCAGTGAAACTGTTTCTATGAACAGAGTAATAGAGTCCAGTTACCTGACTTGCTGTCTCTCTGCCCCCTTAGAAAGGTAGACTTTTAGAGAACCTATAGAAATAAATGGTTATAATGTCCCTTAGGTCAACCCTTTCAAATATCAATTGTCAAGCTTTGGCAGCTGCTGTATGAGACCAAATTTCAAGTTGAGAACTCTGACAAGTAAGTGAAAGGTGTTCTGAGTTCTGATGGAAAGGAATCCTCGTGCTCTAGAGACATGGGATATAGGTTGCAAAGTTCATGTTTTGAAGTGAAAACCAACTAGTATGACTAAACCCAGTCACTGTGCAATATTTCATGCAATAATTGCTATTTGTATTTAAATGAGTCATAAAAATGGTAAAATCATGTTGATCAAATCAAATCATTCGTTTGTTTTAGGGACTTAACTTTAGGATTGCTGGTAAGGGTCCTCTTTACTTCATTTCTCTCCATTTTCTCTAATTTGAGAAAAAATGTCTTCTTTATGTGTTAGCATGTGTTTACTTTTTTGATGTCTATATTACCCTAATATTTTCATATCTAATTCAGAATATAATTTATTATAGAAAAACACTTTGGAAATCAAATACTTATTTAGAAAATGTCATTGTGACTTTCCTAGAGCCAGAATCTCCATGCTGCATAAAATGAATACTTTGGTGATCTCAGGACATGGATTATTCTGTCATGGGTACTCAATATCTATCCTTTGCTCATTTATTTTTGATAACAATCTTTTCACGGGTTTTATATTGTGCCTGATGTAGTTGAAGCACAGTAATAAATGACGATAGGTTGTTTTCAGGACTCCAGCTAATTAAGATCTCCCTTCAACTCTCCCTTAATTTGGAAATGCATATATTGATCAATTCAACTCAAGTTCTCTAGCTAATGAAGTGAGAAGCTCATACTCAACAATGAAATGTCAAGATGAGATTCAGTGACACTGTTTTGCTGCAAAACTGGAGCTTAAGAACACTACCAATGACAACTAGAGAGTCATTGACTATGTCAAGAGAGATGGTGGCAGTCTTCAGTGTTGATATGCATCTCTATTCATGCCACTGATCAGAATTGATGGTAATCAATTCAAATCACTTAATATTTGAGGGTCTATTAGTAGGCAATATGAGGGATAGAAAGATTCACTTTATCCATTCCTTCAGAAAATATTTATTTAGCCATTCCCGAATGCCAACTACTATTCTAGGTAGAAGACAGTCAACAGTGAAACAAAATGACAAAGAGAAAACAGTGAATAAAATGTATAAAGATGCATTAGTTACAACCTTCTCTTGCGGAGAGGAAGAAAGAAAAAATATGTACCTATTAGACAGTACAGACCAAAGAAATTTCTAAAAACAAGGCCAAGAAATGTGTGAAGAGCCAATGTTCATTGAAAGTTCAAAGCAAAGTTGGAATTGATCTTTTGAGTCTTGTCCTAGTCTTCAAAATACTGAAAACATCTTTTTAACCTAATAATCAGCAAATATCCTCTGGATAAAATGAAGAAAAAAAAAACAGCATCAGGCCCCAAGTGATCATTTTCATTCCCTGATTACATAGACCACAGTACTTAGGGTTTTTATAAACCATTTAGAACAGTGACTTCAAATGCATTTAGACAAGAACTAATCTACCAATAACCATTTGCAACATTGCCATCTTCTGAAAAAAATATTTCACAATGAATACTGATTTAAATGGAAACTGTTAGAGAGGCGCCTGGGTGGCTCAGTTGTTTAAGACTCCCACTTCCACTCAAGTCATGATCTCACTGCTTTTGAGTTTCACCTCTCGTCCTGCTCTGTGTTGACAGCGATTCTGTTTCCCCCTCTCTCTGACCCTCCCCTGCTCCCACTCTCTCCCTTTCTCTCTCTCAAAAATAAATAAACATAAAAAAAGAAACTGTTAGAATAAAGAACTCTTTTTTTCTCCCTAAAATGTTACCTCTGAAAATTCTCCAGTACCTTAAAAGGATATTCTGACTTGTGCCTTTGTATTTCCCTAACAATTGGTGGCTCTAGGCAGTGCGTGCACATGTCTGTTTCCACCACTTGAGGGCGCTGCTGGAGGGCAAGGGTGGGACTGTTTACTCTTGGTCTCTCAGGGCCCTTAGCCCCATGCTTGACCTGGTGTAAATGCACATCAAAGAAATGCTGAAGCAGTTGAATTTTAATCCTAATAAAACCTCTCCTTGAGACCAGCAGTGTTACACTCAAAAGAAAAAAAGGGGACTCCAAAACCATTCAAAGTAACAAAAAGTTTCTTTACAGCAGTTTCCCTGGAGAAAGGAGGCGGTGCAAGCCAGAGCCTTCTCTGCATGCTCTTGCTTCCATACCAAAGTCACTCTCTGGCAAACAGCTGCTTATTCTCTTTCTCTCTCTTCCCTTTTTTCCCCACTTTGCAGATTCCCAAAAGGGTCCACGGTATTCGCGTTGTTGCTGTTTCTTACCCTTTGACCTTCATGGATTTCTCTCCCTCACTATCCTGAGCTTTTCTGTGTCCATTTATAATCCCAGTGTTCTCACCATCTCCACTCCAGCAGAACCGGGTTCTGTTAAGGCTGTCCCAGCAACAGAAATGCTCCTCCACTTAGGCACCTGGAGAGCAAATGATTGGAGATGTTCAAAGCAGTTTTTATTTGTTTGTTTTTTGTTTCTACTCTTTCTTTGTTATTTTTTTTTCTTCTCTGTCACAAGCAAAAGACCTGGGAGTTGAACATGTGTGCCTTTTGGGGGTCTTGAGAAAAAAGAAACAAAGACAGAGTAAACACAGTGGTGTTCTGGCAACTACAGACTTCTGTGCAGGGACAAGCTGACCCCTGTATCCATTAACTGCATTGCTGTGAACAAAGGAGTTATCCAGTTGCACAAGAAAATGGAAACACAAAAACAGATACACTCTAGCCAGTGTATGTATGTATGTATGTATGTATATATGTATGTATGTATGTATGTACTTATTTATTATTTAAAATTTTTTAATATGAAATTTATTGTCAAATTGGTTTCCATACAACACCCAGTGCTCATCGCAAAAGGTGCCCTCCTCAGTACCCATCACCTCCCCCTCCCTCTCACCCCCCATCAACCCTCAGTTTGTTCTCAGTTTTTAAGAGTCTCTTAAGCTTTGGCTCTCTCCCTCTCTAACCTCTTTGTTTTTCTTCCCCTCCCCCACAGACTTCTGTTAAGTTTCTCAGGATCCACATAAGAGTGAAAACATATGGTATCTTTCTCTGTATGACTTATTTCACTTAACATAACACTCTCCAGTTCCATGAACATTGCTACAGAGGGTCATATTTCATTCTTTCTCATTGCCACGTAGTACTCCATTGTGTATGTAAACTATAATTTCTTTATCCATTCATCAGTTGATGGACATTTAGGCTCTTTCCATAATTTGGCTATTGCTGAGAGTGCTGCTATAAACATTTGGGTACAATTGCCCCTATGCATCAGCATTCCTGTATCCCTTGGGTAAATTCCTAGCAGTGCTATTGCTGGGTCATAGGGTAGGTCTATTTTTAATTTTCTGAGGAACCTCCACACTGCTTTCCAGAGCGGCTGCACCAATTTGCATTCCCACCAACAGTGCAAGAGGGTTCCCGTTTCTCCACATCCTCTCCAGCATCTATAGTCTCCTGATTTGTTCATTTTGGCCACTCTGACTGGCGTGAGGTGATATCTGAGTGTGGTTTTGATTTGTACTTCCCTGATGAGGAGCAATGTTGAGCATCTTTTCATGTGCCTGTTGGCCATCTGGATGTCTTCTTTAGAGAAGTGTCTATTCATGTTTTTTGCCCATTTCTTCACTGGATTATTTGTTTTTTGGGTGTGGAGTTTAGTGAGCTCTTTATAGATTTTGGATACTAGCCTTTTGTTCGATATGTCATTTGCAAGTATCTTTCCCCATTCTGTTGGTTGCCTTTTAGTTTTGTTGATTGTTTCCTTTGCTATGCAGAAGCTTTTTGTCTTCATGAGGTCCCAATAGTTCATTTTTGCTTTTAATTCCCTTGCCTTTGGGGATATGTCAAGTAAGAAATTGCTACAGCTGAGGTCAGAGAGGTTTTTTCTTTCTTTCTCCTCTACGGTGTTGATGGTTTCCTGTCTCACATTCAGGTCCTTTATCAATTTTAAGTTTGTTTTTGTGAATGGTGTAAGAAAGTTGTCTAGTTTCATCCTTCTGCATGTTGCTGTCCAGTTCTCCCAGCACCATTTGTTAAAGAGACTGTCTTTTTTCCATTGGATATTCGTTCCTGCTTTGTCAAAGATTAGTTGGCCATACTTTTGTGGGTCTAGTTCTGGGGTTTCTATTCTGTTCCATTGGTCTATGTGTCTGTTTTTGTGCCAATACCATGCTGTCTTGATGATTACAGCTTTGTAGTAGAGGCTAAAGTCTGGGATTGTGATGCCTCCTGCTTTGGTCTTCTTCAAAATTACTTTGGCTTTTCAGGGCCTTTTGTGGTTCCATACAAATTTTAGGATTACTTGTTCTAGCTTCGAGAAGAATGCTGGTGCAATTTTGATTGGGATTGCATTGAATGTGTAGATAGCTTTGGGTAGTATTGACATTTTGACAATATTTATTCTTCCAATCCATGAGCAGGGAATGTCTTTCCATTTCTTTGAATCTTCTTCAATTTCCTTCATAAGCTTTCTATAGTTTTCAGCATACAGATCTTTTACATCTTTGGCTAGGTTTATTCCTAGGTATGTTATGCTTCTTGGTGCAATTGTGAATGGGATCAGTTTCTTTATTTGTCTTTCTGTTGCTTCATTATTAGTGTATAAGAATGCAACTGATTTCTGCACATTGATTTTGTATCCTGAAACTTTGCTGTATTCATTTATCAGTTCTAGCAGACTTTTGGTGGAGTCTGTCAGATATTCCATGTATAATATCATGTCATCGGCAAAAAGTGAAAGCTTAGCTTCATCTTTGCCAATTTTGATCCCTTTGATTTCCTTGTGTTGTCTGATTGCTGATTCTAGAACTTCCAACACTATGTTAAACAACAGCGGTGAGAGTGGACATCCCTGTCGTGTTCCTGATCTCAGGGGGAAAGCTCTCAGTTTTTCCCCATTGCGGATGATATTAGCTGTGGGCTTTTCATAAATGGCTTTTATGATCTTTAAGTATGTTCCTTCCATCCCAACTTTCTCGAGGGTTTTTATTAAGAAAGAATGCTGGATTTTGTCAAAGGCCTTTTCTGCATCGATTGACAGGATCATATGCTTCTTATCTTTTCTTTATTAATGTGATGTATCACGTTGATTGATTTGTGAATGTTGAACCAGCCCTGCAGCCCAGGAATGAATCTCACTTGATCATGGTGAAGACTTTTTATATGCTGTTGAATTCTTTTTGCTAGTATCTTATTGAGAATTTTTGCATCCATATTCATCAGGGATATTGGGCTGTAGTTCTCTTTTTTTTTACTGGGTCTCTGTCTGGTTTAGGAATCAAAGTAATGCTGGCTTCATAGAATGAGTCTGGAAGTTTTCCTTCCCTTTCTATTTTTTTGGAACAGCTTGAGAAGGATAGGTATTATCTCTGCTTTAAATGTCTGGTAGAATTCCCCAGGGAAGCCATCTGGTCCTGGACTCTTATTTGTTGGGAGATTTCTGATAACTGATTCAATTTCTTCCCTGGTTATGGGTCTGTTCAAGCTTTCTATTTCTTCCTATTTGAGTTTTGGGAGTGTGTGGGTGTTTAGGAATTTGTCCATTTCTTCCAGGTTGTCCAGTTTGTTGGCATATAATTTTTCATAGTATTCCCTGATAATTGCTTGTATTTCTGAGGGATTGGTTGTAATAATTCCATTTTCATTCATGGTTTTATCTATTTGGGTCATCTCCTTTTTCTTTTTGAGGAACCTGGCTAGAGGTTTGTCAATTTTGATTATTTTTGCATAAAACCAACTCTTGGTTTCATTGATCTGCTCTACAGTTTTTTTTAGATTCTATATTGTTTATTTCTGCTCTGATCTTTATTATTTCTCTTCTTCTGCTGGATTTGTGGTGTCTTTGCTGTTCTGCTTCTATTTCCTTTAGGTGTGCTGTTAGATTTTGTATTTGGGATTTTTCTTGTTTCTTGAGATAGGCCTGGATTGCAATGTATTTTCCTCTCAGGACTGCCTTCGCTGCATCCCATAGCATTTGGATTGTTGTATTTTCGTTTGTTTCCATATATTTTTTAAATTCTTCTCTAATTGCCTGGTTGACCTTTTCATTCTTCAGTAGGGTGTTCTTTAACCTCCATGCTTTTGGAGGTTTTCCAGACTTTTTTCTGTGGTCGATTTCAAGCTTCATAGCATTGTGGTCTGAAAGTATGCATGGTATGATCTCAATTATTGTATACTTATTAAGGGATGCTTTGTGACCCAGCATGTGATCTATTTTGGATAATGTTCCATGTGCACTCCAGAAGAAAGTATATTCTGTTGCTTTGGGATGCAGAGTTCTAAATATATCTGTCAAATCCATCTGATCCAATGTATCATTCAGGGCCCTTTTTATTTATTGATCCTGTGTCTAGATAATCTATCCATTGTTGTAAGTGGAGTATTAAAGTCCCCTACAATTACCACATTCTTATCAATAAGGTTGCTTATGTTTGTGATTAATTGTTTTATATATTTGGGGGCTCCTATATTCGGCACATAGACATTTATAATTGTTAGCTCTTCCTGATGGTTAGACCCTGTAATTATTATTTAATGCCCTTCTTCATCTCTTGTTACAGCCTTTAATTTAAAGTCTAGTTTGTCTGATATAAGTATGGCTACTCAGCTTTCTTTTGACTTCCAGTAGCATGATAGATAGTTCTCCATCCCCTCACTCTCAATCTGAAGGTGTCCTCAGGTCTAAAATGAGTCTCTTGTAGACAGCAAATAGATGGGTCTTGTTTTTTTATCCATTCTGATACCCTATGTCTTTTGGTTGGCGCATTTAGTCCATTTACATTCAGTGTTACTATAGAAAGATATGGGTTTAGAGTCATTGTGATGTCCGTAGGTTTCATGCTTGTAGCGATGTCTCTGGTACTTTGTCTCACAGGATGCCCCTTAGGATCTCTTGTAGGGCTGTTTAGTGGTGACGAATTCCTTCAGTTTTTGTTTGTTTGGGAGGACATTTATCTCTCCTTCTATTCTGAATGACAGACTTGCTGGATAAAGGATTCTCAGCTGCATATTTTTTTATGTTCATCACATTGAAGATTTCCTGCCATTCCTTTCTGGCCTGCCAAGTTTCAGTAGATAGATCCGTCACTAGTCTTATCGGTCTCCCTTTATGTGTTAGAGAATGTTTATCCCCAGCTGCTTTCAGAATTTTCTCTTTATCCTTGTATTTTGCCATTTTGACTATGAAATGTTGTGCAGAAGATCGATTCAGGTTACGTCTGAAACAGAGTTCTCTGTGCCTCTTGGATTTCAGTGCCTTTTTCCTTCCCCAGATCAGGGAAGTTCTCAGCTATGATTTCTTCAAGTACACTTTCAGCACCTTTCCCTCTCTCTTCCTACTCTGGAATCCCAATTATGCATATGTTATTATGTTTAATTGTGTCACTTAGTTCTCTAATTCTCCCCTCATACTCCTGGATTTTTTTTATCTCTCTTTTTCTCAGCTTCCACTTTTTCCATAATTTTATCTTCTAATTCACCTATTCTCTCCTCTCTCTTCAATCCAAGCTGTGGTCACCTCCATTTTATTTTGCAGCTCATTTATAGCATTTTTTAGCTTCTCCTGACTGTTTCTTGGTCCCTTGATCTCTGTACTAATAGATTTTCTGCTGTCCTCTATACTTTTTTCAAGCCCAGCAATTAAAATTATGACTATTATTCTAAATTCATTTTCTTTTACCTTGCTTAAATCGTTTTTGATCAGTTCGTTAGCTGTTGCTACTTCCTGGAGTTTCTTTTGAGGAGAATTCTTCCGTTTCGTCATTTTGGATAGTCCATGGAGTGGTGCAGAACTGCAGGGCTCTTCCTCTGTGCTGTCTGGAGTAACTTGTGTTGGTGGGTGGGGCTGCAGTCAGACCTGATGTCTGTCCCCAGTCCACCACTGGGGCCATAGTCAGACTGGTGTGTACTTTATCTTCCCCTCTCCTGGGGGCAGGACTCACTGTGGAGTGGTGTGGCCCCTTTCTGGGCTACTTGCACACTGCCAGGCTTGTGGTGCTGTTTTGATGGGATCTGGCATATTAGCCAGGGTGGATCTGCAAGGTGCACAGTGGTGGAAGGGGCAGGCTCAGCTTGCTTTGCCTTCAGTGGTCTGCTTCGGGAGGGGTCCTGTGGCGCTGGGAAGGAGGCAGACCCGTCGGAGGGATGGATCCACAGAAGCACAGTGTTGGGTGTTTGCATGGTGGAAGTAAGTTCTGTGACGGGAACTGGTTCCCTTTGGGATTTTGGCTGGGGGATGGGCGAGGGAGATGGCACTGGCGAGCACCTTTGTTCCCTGCCAAGCTGAGCTCTGTCCTCTGGGGCTCAACAACTCTCCCTCTCGTCCTCTAGCCCTCCTGCTCTCGGAGCACAGCTGTTGACTTATAACATTCCAGATGTTAAGTCCCGCTGGCTGTCAGAACTCACTCCATCCGGCCCCTCCGCTTTGGCAAGCCAGACTCAGGGGCTCTGCCTTGATGGGCAGGCTGCCCTTCCACCACCCGGACTCCCTACCGCCTGTCCGTGTAGCATGCACTGCCCCTCTGCCCTTCCTACTCTCTTCCTTGGGCCTCTCGTCTACGCTTGGCTCTGGAGAGTCCATTCTGCTAGTCTTCTGGTGGTTTTCTGGGTTATTTAGGCCGATGTGGGTGGAATCTAAGTGTTTAGCAGGATGCGGTGAGCCCAGCATCCTTCTATGCTGCCATCTTCCTCCAAAATCTCTCTAATCAGTGTTTAGGTATGTTCCTGATACTCTGTCTAGTACTTAGAAAATACTAAAATTAACATAAAACTAGCAGGATGCTACAACTAATGATTAAGAATGTCTCTCAAGGGCAGAAGATAACTACTCCCTGTAGGAGACATCCTGCTTCCCTGGGTTCCCTGAGTTCCAGGCAAACTCGGCTCCTACGAACTCTCACTTTTTGATTTGCTGCTTCTCCTCTTTAATACACTATCTCTGTCCTGTTCCCACCAAATTCTCACCACCAGTATACACATATGTTTTAACGTTTCCTATGTTATTAAAAAAAATCTGCTTATTCCCATATCTGCTTTAAATCACTGCCCACATCTCTATTTCCTTCACCTAGAAAAATGACTGAAAAAATTGGCACCCTCATTCACTCTTTAGATCTTGAAATCACCCAACCCTTGACTTCCTTGATAATGCATGCTGGGTGGCTTTCTTCTTCCCTCAGTAGAATCAGCTTTTAGTTCTTCTTAGGTGGTGGCTCCTCCTTGATTCTGAGGGTTGTAATAATAAATCAGAGCTTTATTCTGGACTCAATTGTCTTTTCTGTCTACCTACCCAACATACATGGGTTATATCATCTATCTATTCCTGTGACTTTAAACACCATCATTGTGTAAAATGCTCCTGGAAATCTCACCATTGTATACTGTACTGCCTCCCTGCCATCTTTGCGTGGTTGGACAATGTGGTTGTCTGAATAGCATCTCAAACATGTGTTGGACAGTATGGAATTCTGGATTCCTCACCCCCCGAGGTTTCCCCCAATGTGATCTACTCCTTTCTATCCTATTCTAATAAAGAGCCCAACTCTCAGAAATATTCTCCTAACTCTCAGAAATATTCTCCTAACTCATCTCCCTGCTGCAAACTTTCATCTTGGCAACACAATTTCCATAAAGCAGACAAGGCGATATTTTAAAATGTAAATCAGATCATGTCACTTCTCTGCTCTAAAAACTCCAACGGTTTCCTTTCAAAGTTAGAACAAAATCTAAACTCATTATCCTGGCTGACAAGCTTTAAATGATCTATCCCCCATCTATTTCTTTACTCTGAAGCTCAAGCCTCTACTGCCCTTGCCTAGCACACTTAGCAACTGGGGCTTTCTTTCGATATTGTCAGAGTTGCTGAGCTGAGGTCTGTTTAGGGACTTTGCACAAGCTATTTCATCCACAGTTGGTCACATGAGCATTTACTCTAATAAAAATATCAGTAGTAATGTTTAAATTACAAGCATCACCGGAAAGCCTCATGCATTTCAGATTCCCAATATGCTTATTGACTAAGCAAGGTCGATCCACACATATGCACTGGTCCTCACTATGACCTTCACCTGGCTGGCTCCTTATCATTCACGTGCTGACTTAAATGTCACTTCTTCAAATGACTGTAAGAAGCCACTCAGCCATTCTGTATTACATCACCTTCGAACGTTTCTCTATGAATCACTCAGTGCTAGGCTGAGGTTGTGTATTTGTTTATCATCTGTCTGCCTCCTCCAACTAGATTATAGTCTCTGTGAGTACAGGGACCTTGACCCCATTCTTTGTTGTCCTCGGGACCCCTGGTTGGCCCAGAGCAGGCAGTCAGGAAATACCATTCATTGCATTGTGTTGCCTTCCTTATGGCACTTAGCATAATGCTTGGCTCATATTTTAAATTTAACAGTATCTTTCAAATGTTCATATTTGTCTGAGTCAAATTACCTTTTGTAATTCCATAGTCACTGTCCCTCAAATATTTAGACTGCTTTCCCTCCTACTTTTTCAATAAGAAATAAAGCTACAGCGATGGAACACACGAAAGGTCTTTTAATATAAATTGACAGAGAGAAATCTATAGCATCTCAAGGAAAAGGAGACAAAAAAGAAAAAAAACCCAAAACTTTAGACAATTTATATTCCAGGAGAAAATATGGTCGATGCCTCTATTTGGACTGGTATCATTATATACTGTAAAGATTGTCTTCAATTGTATATGGCCAAAAGGTAATAGTAAGCAAACACAAAGAAAAAGAATGTAAGTAGTGATTCTATCTTCCTGTGTGTGTCACATTTCTTCAAAGGCATTCCCGTTTTCATCACTGCATTTGCCACTTCTTTCCACTTTATACATGTGATTTGGCACTACTTTCAAGAATCACTATATACTGATGCAAAATGATAAGAGGTGTAGGACATAGGTTTTGGTGCTGTTACTGTTTTAGATATTATTTTTTGCTAGATTCATTCTCTCTACTGTTATGCCTTAGTTTTTTTTTTAACTTAAAATTTTATCACAAATTAAGCTATTTGCATCCTCAATGTTTATGTAACACATGTAAAATGTTCAGAGGAAATACAGGTTCTAGTCTCCATGGTGTCTGCATAATTTCTATATAGAAGAGGATTGAAGGAGCAAACTACAAAGAATGGCTAAGTTATTTGTCTTGAAATTATATTTCTTTAACAAATGCAATGCTCTTCTTTGATTTTATTTCTATTTGGGATGTTTTTAAGTAAAGTAAGGGGAATGTTGAAGAGGGGTCCTAAAACTATGTTTTTCTCTCCTTGCTCCATCACAGTGCTCTGTTCTAGTCTTTTTAAAAGAAGGTTTTGTTTCTATGTTGTTTCTTTCTTTTCTGAATTTAAAATTCAAGGTCAGAATACCAACTTGCTTAGAGAATTTGACTCAAATGTATAATATGTAGTATTTTCGTTTCCCCAAATAACTGGCAGTAACTTCTTACTTTGATCATTTCTGATCATTTTTTTAATCATCTTTGATGTTTTTCCTATAAAATATCAGTGATTTATGTTTAAATTGCTACAATCATCTGAAAGCCTAGCACATTTACAATTCAGAATAAGCTCATTGACTAAGCACAGCTGAGTTACAAATTTGTTTAATACGATTGCATATTAAGCGTCAGCCAACATTCAGTGAAATCGAAATGTCATGTGTCAGTGCCTGCAAACCAACAATGTAGATAGTGGACCAGGTCAGTTTTCCTCAAAAAGAAACGCATTTGACAGTCCCTGTTAAAAGGTGAAATTATAGCATGAAAGGAGAGTAGGGCAAACCTGATGAATATGCATAGAATATTGATTACAGTTTTATGGAATAGCCCATATATGCAGTAGTGTGCTGAGTTTTAGATTGTTACATTTTTACTGAGAATGATTTTCTTAAAATGGCACTTTGAGGGAAATACATCAAGTGAAAATACGTTGCCCCTGAATAGGGACTGAGGAGGGAGGTTAGTTTCAGGGTTGTACTTTTTTTTCTCAAGTTATCCTTTCTGAAACCAGGAAACAGTTTTGCAACAATATTCAAAAGAAAAAGAAAACAGGAAAAAGTTATGCCAATAGAAAGTTTAACCTAAAACAGCTCTTTGGCATGAAACAAGGGAAACTTTGTCAGTTGGTCATAATCTTCATAAATATGCTAATATGTTACATTTTAATGAAATATTTTATTTTAATATATGTACAGTTGACCCTTAGACAACATGGGTTTCAACTTCAGGTATCCACTTATATATTTTTTTTAAATAAATACAGTATAATACTATAAATGTCCTTTCACTTCCTTATGATTTTCTTAGTATTTTTTTCTTCTAGTTTACTTTATTGTTAAGACTGCAGTATATAACAGATGCAACGTATAAAATACGTGTTAATCCATTCTTTATGCTATGGGTAGGGCTTCCAGTCAACAGTAGGTTATCAGCAATTAAGTTTTGAGGCGTCAAAATTACATGTGGCTTTTCTACTGCACAAGGGGATGGTGCCCCCTTACCCCCGTGTGATTCAGGCATCAATTGTACTCTAAAGGATCATGTGCTATTATAAATACATATGGACACATGAGTGGGGACAGTGCCTTTGGAACTCAGAGTCTTTGATTTTAGGAGCACTCAGGCTTTTACCAGCAGGACATGTGGGACTCATCGTTTTTTACTTAGAAGTGAATTTTACTCCCTCACTTGTAGCCTCCATTTTGGGATGCCTTCTCTCACAAGCTAAATGGCCTTTCAGGAAACTAATATTTGACTTTGAAATGCTATTTCACCTTAGCCCTATAACAGGAGAATTGGGACATTGATCAGAATTACATGTTTCTCTTTTTTTATTTTTGCTTTATCTTAATAAGTTACTCTAGAATATCAGATTGAATACATAAAATTTATTTCTCTGTGATGTATTTGAGAATAGTTTCAAGAAATTAAGAGTGCTTTATTATCTTAGGTAAAATGATCTATTTAAAAACTTGCCAGTTTGAAGATGTACATTTATAATAAAGCAGTAGGGTCAGCGATTACTATCATCGGTTTGGGTTTGAATGAAAAGATCAATGCCTCAGCATGAGTGCCTTTTACACTGAGCACACATGAGAATTGTTCATTGATTTATGAGCCTTGCTCTGCGTCAGGCCTGTAACTACTGACATCGTGACCCTTATAGTGCATCTGACTATCACATGTGCTCGCTGAGCTGCTAGCTCTTAGACCTGTGTCAGGTTCAGCTGTCCAGGGCTATGCTTTGCCCACAGTTCAGGAGTAGGCCCCAGGCTTTGTACATAAAGGGGTTCTCTATTACCTATGGTGTTATTACCCTCATGGAACTCCTTATTTACCAAGATCATGGATATTCTGAAACCAGCTGCTCCAACATATGCAGTTCAGCATCACAGTATTTCTCTGAGCCTCACTGGTGTTCTGAAAGCGTGGCGAAGCACAACGGCAAAGATTTTAAATTGCTTCGCACAACGCACCGAGAGAGGGAGAGAGAGAGAGAGAGAGAGAGAGAGAGAGAGAGAGAGAGAGCGCGCATCATGTCACCTTGAACTCTGCTGGTGACCATCTTTCACACTGAATATGATAGTTCAATTGTACACTGGTTCATAAGATGGCAACCCTGGGCTGCAAAACTCCTTTTGTTAAATTGAATTGAGAATTTCCTTTTGTTTATGTTTATTCTCGCTATTTAAAATGAGCAGATGAGCACTTTGTTAAAATGTATTATTTTCTCATCTTTTTTGATTATTATGATCATAAACACATTGACAGTGTTCTTTCCCTACCAGGCTTGTCAACTGTTGAGAATCCTGATTTCACCTTAATGTGGTTTAAATTTAATCAGACATTTTATTTTCCAGCTTACCTTTTCATTTCTTTGATCTAGCTTCTTTATTATATAACCCCCCTCTTTCTTTCAGTAATTGGTTCATGTACACAAAGGAGAATCCACTTTATAGGACACTTAATCTCTAGTTATTTTCAAATGTAAAATTTTAACTAATGTTATGGGAAACTGGTTGAGTTATGTTGCATTTCAAGTTCTCGAATGGAACTCTTTAAACTTGTCATTTTCAGATGCTTTTTTTTTAATATTTCCAGCTGAGCAATAAAATATTTGTACCATATTGACTGCTCTGAATGTATCCCATGACATATGTAAAAATAAAAGCCTGAATTTCAATGAGCTCAAAAATAGATTCTCATTCTTCCCTCTTGTGAAAATAACAAACTCATAGTCAATACATCTGTTCTGTATTATGTTGTATTTTCTACCTTCAATTCTACTTTGGATTTATGAGAGAAAATAAGAAAAATTCTAAACCCAAATTAGAAAAAAAAATTAAATAGTGAGTCTTATAAGTTGTATAAGAGAAATCCTCAAATACCTGAAGAGACATGAGGAAAATCCTTAATTAATTAATTTACAGTCTACCCTGAACAATGTGGACGTTAGGGGCACTGATTCCCCACACAGTCAAAATTCACATATAACTTTTAACTCAAAAAATTTAACTACTAATACCCTACTGTTGACTGGGAGCCTTACCCATAACATAAATACAGTTGATTAACACATATTTCGTATGCTATATGTAGTATATACTGTAGTCTTACTATAAAGTAAGATAGAGAAAATAAAATGTTAAGAAAATCACAAGGAAGAGAAAATATATTTATGGCACTGTACTGTATTTAATTGACAAAAATTTATATAAGTGGACCTGAGTAGTTCACACTCGTGTTGTTCAAAGTCAGGTATATTCTTTGAAGCTAATGACCATTGATCCATGTTTTCTTTTTAAAATCATGATGTATTTGAAATTTTTTTTAATTTTTTTTTCAACATTTATTTATTTTTGGGACAGAGAGAGACAGAGCATGAACAGGCAAGGGGCAGAGAGAGAGAGGGAGACACAGAATCGGAAACAGGCTCCAGGCTCTGAGCCATCAGCCCAGAGCCCAACACGGGGCTCGAACTCATGGACTGCGAGAATGTGACCTGGCTGAAGTTGGATGCTTAACCGACTGCACCACCCAGGCGCCCAATGATGTATTTGAATTTTAAAAATTCACTTAAGGAAAGGGGTGCCTGGGTGACTCAGTAACTTAAGCGGCCAACTCTTGATCTCGGCTCAGATCATGATCTCACAGTTCATGAGTTTGACCCCCACATCAGGCTCCATGCTGATAGTGCAGAGCCTTCTTGGGATTCTCTCTCTCCCTCTCTCTGCCCCTCCTCTGCTCATCTCTCTCTCTCTCTGTCTCTCAAAATAAATAAATATACTTGAAAAAATCATTAAAGGAAAAATTATCTCAAAAGTAGGGAGAGCAATGAAGAAGATCCAGCTCAGTATGGAAACTAGGAATTAACCACATAGATCATATATCTATCATATGATTGAAGTATTGAAACCAAAAACTGTGTAACTTTGTGTGTGTGTGTGTGTGTGTGTGTGTGTGTGTGTGTGTTTCTTCACTTTCTTTTCCTTGAGTCATTTACTTAAATAAGAAGGGTGTGTTCTCTGTAAGGAATTTTTTTCTCTTTTTTATATGCACTTAAAAAAAAAAACTGCCAACACAGACCTGCTCCTGGGCAACAAGGCAGACTAGTTCTCCTGCTACCAAACACCTAGAGCTTGGAAAAATAAGAAACATATTTCTGAATGATCTGGGAAGCAGGCAAACTCAGAAGGAAGTACTGGAAATTCCCAAGAGCTTCCCTCTACCTGCACCCCCTTCTCCTACTCCAAGATACACCCAAATCTGAAAGCAAATTAAGAAGCATACTTGGGGCTGAAATTGCCCTGTGGGCAGCTGCAAATATAGGAAACTGAATTTTGGCTTTAACAGCACATGGAGATATGAGAATGGGTCTTGGCCTAACAAAATCAGAAAGATAACCTGAAATCCCCACATTAACCTGCAAATCTGAAAAGATATACCTTAAATAAAAGTGTGAACTTAAAAATACATACACACATGCACATATATGTATATATATATAATATATATATATAAACACATAATTGTACTTATAAGTTATATGTAACTATAAAATATATATTAAAATATATATTTTAAAACCAAGTGAGAGGTTGTTGGCAAAGCAAGTCAAGCAGGAGACCTTTCGATCCTCACTGAGACCCCATGTGAGATAAAGATAAATGAGCAAAACCACAACAATAATAATTTCACCTGAGAATTTGTGACAGATTCCTGGTCTCACAGTATTGTTTTTTTTTTTTTAATTTGAGTTAGTATTGCCATCATGGTTTGGGAAATTCCAAGTCGAAAAATTAATTACAGCGTAGCCAGGGTTAGTAATACCACCCTACCCCGTCTCAATATTTCTACCAGATAGATGACCAGAACATGAGACAAAAAGAAAATAAATCCAAGCACAAGAAGAAATTTTAAAGAGCTGGGGTCAAAATGCCAATATTAATGCTGCTGCGACGGCTGCTACGACAATTGATAACACCAGCCAGTACAGAGTCCCTGGAGCACACTGGGTGCTGGAATATTATAAAAACAGAACATAACATTTAAACATATAAAATTGTTTTAAAAATATATGATATAATAAAAAAATATGAGAGAAGCAGGAGACTATTTCAAAATGAGCAGACATATGTGGAAAACTACTAAATACAAACGCAAAACACAATTGTCAGAATTAACAACTCCACAGAGACATCAAAAACTCACAGTAGAAGAAAAAAAACCTTCTACCAACAAGATAATCCTTTAGAAAATGTGGTACAGAAGAAAAGGAGAGTAAAGAAAGCAAAGGTTTTGAAACATGGAGCAAAATGAGAAAGTCTAACAAATGGTTAAAGCAGAAACCTAAATGAAGAGCAGAGAGAGAATAGATGTGAAAAAACATTAAAGAGATAATTACTAAGTATTTTCAGAAGTGAGGAAAATTATGATTGTCATTCGCCGATGTGGTTACCATTTCCAGTAATTTTTCTTGTGTACATTCCGATTTCCATTTGGAATCATTTTCTTCTGCTGAAGGCCTTCCTTTGACATTTTTTTTTCCGTGTGTGTGTGTGTGTGTGTGTGTGTGTGTGTGTAATTTACATCTCTTGGCCATGAATTCTTCAGCTTTTTGTCTGAAGAGTCTTTATTTTGACTCGATTTAATGATGCTTCTCCTACTTACTAGCTATGGGACCTTGGGAAATTTCTCTAGGATTTATTTTCTTAACGTGTAACAGGGAGATGGTAATAGTTCATAGTTCAAAGGAATGTCTCGAAGACTAAGTTAATTTGTGCACATCACTCACTTACAATAGCGGTTGACATGTAGTGAGCTCTCAATATGTGTTTTAAATTATGGGAGTTTCTGGGGGGCAAGCAACAACAATCTGATTAATTATGTTACTTAAAAGGAAATCTAAGATATAGTTTCAGGGTTTATCTTGCAGCTCAGTGATATTAGAACAAAAGTCTGACATCTCAGTGATTTTTCTCTTATGGGACATAAAATGATTATCTTTTAGCTCCAAATGCTAACTACATTTTCATAGCTGTTATCAAATGCATGAAGGAAGAAGGAAAGGAGTGCCACCTCCTTTATACTCCTGTCCCTTTGGCAAGAAAGCAAAATTTTTTCCTGAAACCCTTCCTGTAAGCCTCCCTCCATGTGATCACTAGCCAGAGCCCTGTCATATGGCCACCATTAACTCCACGTGAGCTTATCCTTCAAGGAAGGGGATGATGATGAACCATTTATGATTCATCTCCTTGGGTCGGCCATGATGCTACCTATAGAAAAATGTAAATATCTTCATAAAGCAGAAGGGAAAGTAGCTAATAACATCTAACTTTGGAAATTTCATATTAATTTTGCTTTTTAAAAAAATACTTTGGATTACAGACTCTATTAGAATAATGAAATGCAACATTTTAATCAATTTCAGTTGCAAAAAAAATGTGTTGCTGGCTAGTGTTGATGAAAACCAGTTTCAAAAAAATATGGAGATTGGCTTAGGGTGTGGTTGAAAACCTGACTGCTTTTCTTTTTTATGCAATTACTGCTTTCTTTGCTGTAAACTGTACCTGAACAGGATCACCTTTGGCAAGAAAAATCTTTGAATCACAGGCAGCTACAAACCTGACTCTTAACTGATGTTTTTCTGAATATTTGGAACCTTGTCACACATCCTCTCATGAATAACTTCAGGTGGAAATGTACATGAATTACCATGTTTTGCTTTAAAAAGATGGTTCTTTTTATAGCATTAAGTATATCATTTCTTGCTTTTCATAATCTTGCTGGCTTAATAGCAAAACATGTTCACTATGATTATCTTCATAGTCACCCACTTTTTTTTTAATTCTGTCATACCTGTGGGGACATTATAAGTAAAATTTTTACAAATACATGCATAGATATAGACATAAAATATCAGCTTCTATTTATTCATTCAAAAACATATTTATAGAATATCTATTTCTCCATGTCAGTACCATGGTGGGAAATTACCTGTCTCTGCTCACCAAAATCTTATATTTTATATATACACTAGACTATTGTGATGATGAAAGATTTCCAATAACTATTATCCTGTTTTTCCTTGGTGAAAACATTGATTTTTAGCTAGGCACATTTCCACAAACCCTGAAGGCTACATTTTCCAACCTCCACTATAGGAGAGTAACAAAGGTCAGCCTCCCAAGGATGTATACTGTGGGGTGAAGATATGCATGTAGGATGTTTACTGAGGAATGCTTTCAGTATTAGCACTAGTAGAAGAATGAAGAGGGCAGGATTGGTAAGAGTTGTAAGATATTCACAACCAAGGTCTTAGCCAAACTAAGGGGGGCTTTGGAGCTGGAATAGCCAAGAGTTGTCCCATTTTGAGGAGTTTTTAGGAGAAAAAGGGGCATGACCTTGAAGCAACTCTCTCCACCCACTGATAATCTTGGCAGTCATGGGAGAAGAAGGCAGAAGTGGAGAACAGCAAACTCAGCTGAAAGCTTGTAGCCATTAACACTCCCACAACTGCTAGGGAATGAGTGCTTCAGTTTTGGAAGGGTAGCATACCATTGAGGATCATGTCTGAGTTGGCACCCTATCTGTGCCCTCAATTAGTTGCTCAATAACTCTTTCAAGCTGACAAATTCTAGGGGGTATGGCATAGGATAGTTGAACTGCTGCTGGGCTTTCTTGGTTGTAAAGTAGACCTCTCTGGTTCATTAAGAAGTTACAGAGAATCCAGGCGGGTTGGTGAAACACTCTCAATAGGTTCTTAGGCATTGGTGCTGGCTGAAGCACTAGGAACAGGAAAGGCAAAATGACATTTGAAATATGAGTTGAATCTAGCCAAGATGTATCAACCCTCTTCAGGGTTGGAAGGGATCTAATATAAGGAACTTGATATCAACTCAAACTTTCCCCTAAGGAAAATAGAATATTTTGACCAATAGTAATTTGATGCCCAATATCTCTAATTGAGTATAACAAAATAATAATAATAATGAATAATCAGTAAGGGCCTGATTCCTTTGGGGGGAATGGACCCCTTGAAGAGATGGACTTCTAATAGGAAGTGAATAGGGCTGAGTACTTCAGTTAAATTTTGGGATCACAAGTTAAGCTGCTAATTTGGAAATTTTGTGAGATAATTCTTTGAAACTCTGTGTGACCCCTCTTAACTTGTGCCTTGAATATGCCAGGCCCAGGAAGTTCCAAGGAAGCCTAGCTTTGTAAAGAGGGCTTCACCATTAAGTCCAATATCATACATATCCATCCTGAAGGATGTCTAGTCTTGAATTTACTCTACATTGAGATCAGGTGTGGGATAGTGGAGCAAGGAGTGTTTGCTTTTTGTCTAGAACTAAATTTAACAACAAAAAAATATTTCTGTTTTCCTCATACACAATATTAATGTCTTATTTCAATAAAAACAAAAACAACGTGAAGGTGTGCTAAAGGGAAATAAAGAGTTTTTGTTATGATTTTGTCCTTTTTAAATATGTTTATGCTGGTTCAAAAATCATCTGTAATGGTGAGTCAAAGAGTTGACAAGGAACATTTGAACATGCTGGATTAGATAAGAGGAGAAAGAGATCACTAATAAGCTGAATATATAGGTACTAATTTCCAGATTGGTACCTGCCATTGGCTATCTGTTATGTAATCAGACATTGAAGAAATATGCAAAACTGTAAAACAACTCCATTCTACTCTTATCACTGTTCTTTTTTGTTTTGAGTAATGCAGTTTAATTTTACATTAAAATATATTTTTGTTAGTATGAAATTTTAAGTATATTATTTTAAGTATATTAATTATACTTAATTATTATTTTAAGTATATTAAATATAGTATATTATTATTTTAAGTATATTCAGAAATATATAGTTTTAAATTTCTGTTTTAGTTTCTAATATGGTAAATATTCAAAGATATACACAAAATACCTATTTGCTGTCCTTAATAATGTTTAAGTTTAAAAATATCTCAAACTTATCATATAAGTTTGAGTATCATTGGGCTAGAGGAAGGCACATATGCCTAGAAGAAAGGAAACATTTGGACTCTGCTGCTCTAACTCTTTCACAGGACAAAGGAGTATAGATATTTAAAAGTTGCCAAGGAAATGGCTCAAGTGATGGACAAGGGGACCTCTCCTAAAAACCAAAAAAGAAGAGAAAACAGAACAAGATTGATTATAGGGGTACCTGTGTGGCTCAGTCAGTTGAGCATCAGACTTTGGCTCAGGTCACGATCTTGTGGTTCGTGGGTCAAGCCCTGCATCGGGCTCTGTGGTGACAGTTCAGAGCCTGGATGGAGCCCGCTTCAGATTCTGTGTCTTCCTCTCTCTCTGCCTCTCCCCTGCTCACTCTCTGTGTCTTTGTCTCTTAAAAATAAATAAACGTTAAAAAATTAAAAAAAAGAATAAGCTTATAAATAGAGACCATGCAGTGTGTAGGGATTAGAGATCTCAATGAAGTTGAAGAACAGATACAGTGGGGGTGGGGGAAGAGAAACTGAAGGTCTGAATGAAGGTTGAACTCACAGGATAAGAAGGTTAGCTAAAGTAAAAGTACTTTGAAGTTCCTATGTTTCCTGGAAAGGATGACGTGTGGGGATAGCGCTAAGGGTGGCTGGGTTGCAGTTGGAGTGCAGGCCACTGGAAATGCGCCTGAGGAGTGAGGATGTTGGATGGTTGTTCACTGAGACATTGAAGATCCTGACTGTGCCAGAGCTTGGGTGATGGAAGGAAGGCAGGGAAATCTTTAATACATGGAAGGAAACGACAAGGAGATTGCAGATGGACTAAAAAGTAGGGCGACAGCAGGAAAAAGTGAGGGGGGCCTTAAATACATCTGCTTTTTGGTGGAGAAGTGATAATCTATTGCATGATTCTTATCTACATGGGGTTGAAAATAATCAAGAGAATTCACTGAAAAGTGAAGGAGATATGATGCCCTTAGTAGTAACTTAAGGAAAGAAAAGGGAGTTTACTAAGTTGATGGTGAAGAGCACGTAGGATCTGGCTATGGAATGGGATCTCATAGGACACCAAAGACAAATGTGGATGGTAGGAATCAATGGGAGTATGAGTCAGAAAAAAGGAAATATAGACCCATATATATAAGATTCAATAAGAGGGTATAGATGGCAGAGATATTTACATTTTATGTTGACAGAGCATGACATGAATGTGAATCAAATGGGCTGTAGTAGGCAGAAGTCTATATCTATATCTATATCTGTATCTATATCTATATCTATCTGTGTATATCTATTTATATGTATGTATATATGTATGTATATATGTACATATCTATGTCTATATCTATATATGTACATATCTATATATGTATATGTATAGGGCCTTACATAACTTTTTATGACACTTATCCTTCTTTGTTCAACTTGATTCTATTTCCTCTAGTGTTTTGGGGGTGTTCCAAAATGCCATATGTGCCTTTCTGTCAAACCTGATACTGTCATAGAAATGATCTACCTTTTGTGGCCCATAGAATCTAGAATCTTAGGATTAATGTCCGTCAAAGGAATTGGTGATACCATTTACAAAGATAAACTGGCAGAGGGGCATTCAACATAAACCATAATCCCAGAAGAATTAGAAATTGCAGAACCTTTTGTTTAGATCACCCACAATATTAAAGCACTATGTTAAAACTGATTTCTTCTAGACAGAAAGCTGAGTTATCTTTGGTCAGTAAATCAGAGAGAGAAATTTACTGTAGATACCATTATTCCATCAGCTTCAATACTTTCTCAGTAAAACACCGTATAAACATTATCAGGAATCTTTAAAAATATTGGGAGATAATTAACATAATTTTTTGACTGAACAAGCTTTTTATTGGCATGTATTCACCATTTAAAATTGTTAATTTTAAGCAAAGTAGTTCCTAATTTTGATTAATCAGCTAAATCATTTGAATAGTCTTTTAAGTTAAAACAAATGTCAGTGAGGAACTATTTAACTTCTATATAACAAAAAAATTACTCCAATATCCTCTGTTAGTTGTGGGTTTGGTACCCAGATTCTTAGGGAAGTATCTTTTCTGTTGAGGAAGTAAATTGCCTCTTCTGTCTGTAACTTATTTTTCATATATGGCTCTTAACTTTGTGGAATTATCACTTTTTTATGGAGACGCTCACCTGCTTGATTCATTAAGTGACAATTTGCTGTAATACTGTGACTATATGGGAAAGAGGTCTTTGGCTGAGGCAAACCCTGGGGTTAGTCACAGTTGGTATCTTCCATGAGAGAGACAAAAGTGTAATGGGGACCTGGAAGCTAACTTTTAAAGCCAGCTATGCACCACACCAGGGCTATACACGAAAGAACCCTTCAAAAGAAAAAAGCCCTGAACAGTTTGGATTGAGGACACTGTAACTAAGGCCTGTGTTGAGAGCCACGCAAGGGTTTTCTAAGACGCACGGAAAATTCTTCTCTATCCACCTCCCTGAAAGAAATGGTGTCATAAAAGAATAAAAAGTCCATCAATCTTCTCTTGCCTTTTTGAATTAAATGAAAGCTTAGAAACATGCATATTTAGAATGACACTAATTAAAGTCTAATTTGAGGGTTGTTTCGGAATTGCCAATTAAGTGATTTTCTTACACAGTGTGTAAAATCTGAAGGTGGGGTGGGTCATATTTGAGCCTTAATGTGCATCGTGCTGTTTTAATAATGCCTTGAAAGCACTGTGGAATAGTATGTAAGTAAAGGTTATATTTCTTTAAATTCTTTATTATAAAACATATTATTTTTCCATCCAGAGTGTTATGGATAATATCGCGTATAGTAATTCCCAAGAGTACTTCATTGAATCTAAGTTGTCAATTAACATATAAAGTTGACTTAAAACATTCCATCAAACAAAACTCACTATCCTAGCTTTTATAAGAAGTTCTATTTCCAAGTGAAGTTGGATTCTCCCTTTCAGAAAAGATTTGCAACTCACGTCCAAGATCAAATTGGTGTGAAATTTTAATGAAAATTTGCAAGAGAAGGTGGGGGCGATGTTAAATGTACAGAAAGGAGGAGATCTTTAATTATGTCATTTTCTGACACTTTCTTTGCACTTTACCATGCACAATATAACAAACATTGTAGCAGTTCTTAGAAGGCTTTGATGACCAGTTGATGGGAAAATGAGAACCATACAACTGAAGAGGCATCCAGCTATACATATGAGGCTGTACAGAAATTTTTCAAAAATATTCTCTGTTCATTAAACAAATTTTTATGTTTATTTATTTTTGAAAGACAGAGAGAGACAGAGTATAAGCAGGTGTGGGGTGGAGAGAGAGGGGGACACAGAATCTGAAGCAGGTTCCAGGCTCTGAGCTGTCAGCACAGAGCCTGACTCCAGGCTCAAACTCACAAACTGGGAGATCATGACCTGAGCCGAAGTCAGATGCTCAACCAACTGAGCCACCCAGGCGCCCCTCTGACTGTTCATTTTTTAACTTGGGTTGGCTTTAGAAGTATTAGTTAATTGTGCTTTAATGGTTAACCACCATACTATATGTATCCAGCACCCCTTCTCAAAGACTTTGCTTGTTAACTATATAAAGACTCAAGCAAAACTAATCTAAATTTCTGGCCAATTTCAGTGCTTTATTTAGCTTCTTGGTAATACAATTTAATAGTAGGTCATGCTATTTTATGTATGGAATTGCCACATGAGGCCCGAGATTTAGAAACATGAAACATTAATGATGCTAAAGGGATGGGATTGATAGAGCAATGTTTTCCTCATCCAAATCCTATTAAGGAATGACAGGTAATAAATTAAATATTAGAGATTTTAAAATATTTTGGTTAAATTTGATTGCCTTTGTCTTTCAGGTTCATTTAGAAGGACCACTTTAGAATCTTGGACTGTTACCAAAGACACATAATCCTATTCATTGCACTTTGTGGTTTTTTTTTTTTCTTGTCTATGTTAATTTTCAACTACTTGGAGTAACTTACTGGTAATCAGATGAACACTGTTGTGGTTCTTCATGTTTAAGAAACACATTTTAGGGGGCACCTGGGTGGCTCAGTCGGCTAAGCATCCGACTTTGACTCAGGTCATGATCTCACCATTCGTGGGTTCAAGCCCTGCGTCGGGCTCTGTGCTGACAGCTTGGAGCCTGGAGCCTGCTTCGGATTCTGTGTGTCCCTGTCTCTGTGCCCCTCCCCTGCTCACACTTTGTCTCTCTCAGTCTCTCAGAAATATATAAACATTAAAAAAAAGTTAGAAAAAAAACTAAAAAAAAGAAAAGAAACACATTTAACAAAAAAATCCCCTTCTTCAAAGACTAGTGTGAATTCTAATGAGTCGTGCATCCTTACTGATTTCTCTGGTGATGTGTTGTACCAATACATCATTTCTGAAACCTGTCTCTTTAATGATGTATTAATATAATACATCATCGGTCTGAGGCAGAAGAAAGATGAATTGCCTAAAATATGGTGTCTTTAATGGAACAAAAGATTTTTGGAATAGATTAATTTTAATTATAAAAGAAAGGGAGTCTACTTCTGAGTAAATCATATCAGCTCTTCCCAGTCAGTATCTGCATCTCTTTAACTAAATATAAAGATGCTGTTTAATTAGGCTTCCCCCCCCCCCACCTAGTTTCTTTGAGAAATAATGGTCCTGCACTATTGTATAAGTTTAAGGCATACAGCATGATGGCTTGACTTGCATATATTAGGTGCAGCTAACATCCATCTTCCCATCTTCTCATATAGATACAGTAAAAAGAAAGAAAAGAAGAAAAAATTCTCCTTCAGATAAGAACTCCTAGGACTTACTCTTGTTACAACTTTTTTTCTATATAACAGTGTTACCCATAGCCATCATGCCATTCATTGCATTCCTAGCATTTACTTATTTTATAACTGGAAAGTTGTACCTTTTTAAAATGTTTATTTCGTTATTTTGAGAGAGAGCACGTGCATGTGAGCAGGGGAAGGGCAGAGAGAGAGGAAAAGAGAGAATACGAAGTAGGCCCAGTGGTGTCAGCACAGAGCCTGATGTGGGGCTCAATCTCACTCTCTGTGAGATCATGAACTGAGCTGAAATCAAGACTCAAGACGCTTAACTGACTGATACACCCGGACACCCCTAGACAGTTGTACATTTTGACCACCTTCTTTTTTTTTTTTTTTTTTTAAATTTTTTTTTTTTCAACGTTTATTTATTTTTTTTTTGGGACAGAGAGAGACAGAGCATGAACGGGGGAGAGGCAGAGAGAGAGAGGGAGACACAGAATCGGAATCAGGCTCCAGGCTCTGAGCCATCAGCCCAGAGCCTGACGCGGGGCTCGAACTCACGGACCGCGAGATCGTGACCTGGCTGAAGTCGGACGCTTAACCGACTGCGCCACCCAGGCGCCCCAACCACCTTCTTTAAACAGTTTTCCCTCTTCCCATCCTCTGCCTCTGGTACTATAACCACAAGTCTGATCTCTTTTCCTCTGAGTTCTTTTGTTAATTTGTTTTATTTTGTTTTTTAGATTACACATATAAGTGAGATCATACAGTATTTATCTTTGTCTATCTTACTTATTTTACTTAGCCTGAGTCCTTCAAGGTCCACCCGTGTTGTCACAAATGGTAGGATTTCCTTTAATAGCTGAATAATATTTCTCTGTGTGTGTGTGTGTGTATGTGTGTGTGTGTATGTGTGTACCACAACTTATCTGTTCATCCATTGATGCACGTTTAGGCTGTTTTCATGTCTTGCCTATTGTCAATGAAGCTGCTATCAACATGGGGGTGTAGATATCTTTTCAAATAAGTGTTTTTGGGTTTTTTGGATATATTTCCAGAGGTGGCATTGCTGGATCAGATAGTAGTTTTATTTTATTATTATTATTATTTTTTTGAGGATCCTTCCTACTGTTTTTTTTTGTTTGTTTGTTTGTTTTTGTTTTTTTTTTATATAGTGACAGTATTAGTTTCCAATCCCACCAACAGGGAACAAGGATTTTCTTTTCTCCATCTCCATACTGGAATTTATCTCCTGTCTTAAAGATGGTGGCCATTCTAACAGGTATGAGACGATATCTTGTTATGGTTTTAATTTACATTTCCCTAATGAGTATTTAAGCATCTTTTCATGTGTCTGTTGACCTTTTGCAGATTTTCTTTGTAGGGTCCTTTATCCATTTTTTAAATTGGGCTATTTGTTGTTTGCTATTGAGTTGTATGAGTTATTTATATATTTTGGAAACTAACCTCTTTTAGTTTGATGTAGTCCCACTTATTTATTTTTTATCTGTTGCTTGCAGGTTAGTTGTCGTATCACAAAAACTCATTACCAAGGGGTGCCTGGGTAACTCAGTTAAGTGTCTGCCTCTTGATTTTGGCTTAGGATGTGATCTTGCGGTCATGGGATGGAGCCCCACATCGGGCTCTATACTGATCATGGATCCTGCTTGGGATTCTCTCTCTCCCTTTCTCTGTCTCTTCTTCATTCTCTCTCTGTCTCAAAATAAATAAATAAATTTTAAAAAATCATTACAAGCCCCATGTCAAGTAACTTTATTCCTATGTTTTTTTTCTTTTTTCCCAGAGTTTCATGCTTTTAGGGTCTTTCATTTAAGTCTTTAATTTGAGTTGATTTTTGTGAGTGGTATAGGATATGGGTCTAGTTTTATTCTTTTATATGTGAATATCCAATTATGCCAGTGCCATTTATTGAAATTATTACCTTTTCTTCATTTAGTATTCTTGGCTCCCTTGTGAAATATTAGTTGACTATACATGCTTGCGTTTATTGCTGGGCTCTCAATTATGTTGTATTGATCTATTTTTCTGTCTTTATGTCAGTACCATACAGTTTTGATGACTATAGCTTTATGATACAACTTGAAATCAGGAAGTGTTATGTCTCCTGCTTTGTTCTTCTCTCTCAGAATTTATTTGGGGTCTTTTGTGGTTCCACATAAATTTTAGGAGTAAAATTTTTCTACTTCTGTAAAAAAAATTCCATTGGAATCTTGGTAGTGATTACATTGAATCTATAGATGGCTTTCGGGAATATTGGCATTTTAACAATTTAATAATTCAAATCCATCATCAGGAGACCTTTCCATTTATTTGTGTCTTCTTTGATTTTTTCCTGTCAATACCTTATAGTTTTCAGAGTAGAGATCTTTCACCTCCTTAATTAAATTTGTTTATAAGTATTTTATTGTTTTGGATGCTACTGTACATGAGTCAGTTTCTTTGTTTCCTTTTCAGAAAATCTTTTGTTGGTATGTGGAAATACCACAGATATTTTATGTTAATTTTGTACCATGTTACTTTACTGAATTAATTTATTAGAACAAACAGATTTTTTGGTTAAGTCTTTAGGATTTTCCTTATGTAAAATCATGTCATCTGCAAAAGAGATAGTTTACTTCTTCCTTTCCAATTCGGAAACATTTTATTTCTTTTTCTTGCCTAATTGCTCTGGCGAGGACTTCTAATTCTATGTTGAACAGGAGTGGCAAGAGTAGGCACCATTGTCTTATTCCTGATCCTAAAGAAAAAACTTTGAACTTTTACCATTGAATATGATGTTAGTTGTAGGAATGTCATATATGGCCATTCATATGTAAAGCTATGTTCCTTCTCTGCCTAATTTGTTCGGAGTGTTTATTTTGAATGGATGTTGAATTTTGCCAAATGCATTTATTATATTTAAAATGATCACATGACTCATTTCTTTCATCCTATCAATGTAGTGTATCACATTGACTGATATGCATATGTTGAACCATTCTTGCATTCCAGGAATAAACCTCACTTGATTATGGCGTATGATCCTTTTAGTGTACTGTTGAATTAAGTTTGCTAATGTTTTATTGAGAGTTTTTGCATCTATCTTCATCAGGGATATTGGCATGCACTTTTCTAGTAGTTTCCTTTTTTGGTTTTGGTGTCAGGAAAGTGCTGGTCTCATAAAATGAGTTTGGGAGTATTTCCTTCTCTTTCATTTTTTGGTAGAGTTTGGGAATTATTGGTGTTAATTCTTTCTTTAATGGTTGGTAAAATTTACCAGTGAAGCTATTTGGTCCTGGGGTTTCTTTGCTGGGACACTTTCAATTACTAACTTTATCTTTTTAGTAATTGGTCTATTCAATCTGATTTGGTTTTGGTGAGCTGTATGTTTCTAAGAATTTTTCATTTCTTCTAGGTTGTCTAGTTTGTTAGCTGATTATTGTTCATAGTAACTCTTATAATCCTTTGAATTTCTATGATATCAGTAGTAATATCTCATTTTCCATTTATAATATTGTTGATTTCCATTCTTTCTGTTTTTTCTGCTTCTAGATAAAGGTTTGCCAATTTTATTTATCTTTTCCAAGAACCAGCTCTTCATTTGGTTAATCTTGTCTATTGTTTTCCTGCCCTCAATTTCATTTAGTTTTTTCTCTAATCTTTACTATTTCCTTATGCTAATTTTGGGCTCAGTTTGTTCTTCTTTTTCTAGTTCCTTCAGGCATAAGGTTAGTTGTTTATTTGGAATCTCTATGGTTTCTTATGTATGTGTTTATTGCTATGAATGTCCCTTGTAGACAGCTTTTGCTGCATCCCACAAGTTCTAAAATGTTGTATTTTCATTTTCATATGTTTCAAGCAAACTATAGATATAGTAAAAAGATCAGTGGTTGATATGCTTCTAGAGGATAGGAAATGAATACATGAGGCACAGGGATTATTAGCAGACTAATAATCTATTCTGTACACTGTTGTAATGGTGGGTATATAACATGTATTTGTCAAAGTTCAGAATTATATAGAAAGCAAACCTTACCATTGTAGACTACAGATTTCCCCTATTGCTTATGTCACTTAACTTTTATGAAATACCTACATTAGTACCTTTTTTTCATTAACTAAAAGAAATCTTCTAAGATTTTTGCTTTTACAAAATGGTAGTTGCTTCTTTATGTCATTTCAGCCTACCAAAGATTTTGTAGGAATGCCCCATTTTTGGATAGATGGATAAACTGTGATAACATATCAACATTGGTTCATTAATTATAACAAATATACCATGCCAATATAAGGTGTTAACAATACAGGAAACTGTGTCTGTGTGGGGGGAAGGTTGTGCTACATGGGAGCTCTCTGTACAATCTGCTAGGTTTTTGTAAATTCAAAACTATTGTAAAGCTATGGGGAATGTGTAGAGCTAGGAAATCTAGATCGAAGTCATTGTTCTTCCAAGTCAAATGATCCTAGGAGGCAAAATCAGAAAATTTTTCTTTGCCTTTAGTTTTTCTTCCCTCCAAAAATTTCTGTCCTTCATAACCTGGTACAGTTGCTCCCAGATCTCAATCTGTGATCCTTTTCAGGAAAGAACAATTTGCATATTAAGTTTCTCTCTGTACCTACTGTATTTATGCATCAGGAAACTGATGTCAGCCTATTGAGCCTCACGAATGAGATATTGCCTAAAGGAGTTCATTACCCTAAAATAATATTCTCACAGTTATTACCATTACTTCAATTTTTTTAAGTCATATATGCCAATGATCTTAACTACAGGTATAGCTGTCATGCTGAAAGCAAGCTGTAGGGGAATAATGAATCTAATAAGGATTGTAGTCGGAGAACACATTATTTTCTGGAGCAAAGTACTCCATTGACACAGAATAATGAAGTGTGATGTATAAACAAGTAAAAGAGCTCTTAATTTTAATTTAAAATACTATTTCCTCTCTCACTTGTGAATATTTCTCCTTGGTTATTAACATAGGTGAATTAAAAGTTATATCAACAGTCTATTCGCAAAGGGAAAAAAAGAGAATGGAGAAAAAGGAAAGAGATAATTGTGTTTGAGAAATGAAATAGTCAGAAATCCTGATTAGTGTGGGAGGAATAAATTATTAAATCTACCCACACCCTCTATTCTTAATCTCCACTATTCAATTTTATAATCATAAACATTCTCATTCAATGGTAAAAAACTAATTAGTATTCAAAAACGGATTCATTTTATGCCTGACCTTTATTAATTTCAGTTTGTGAATTCTATTCTTTGAGTGTACAAATAACTTGGCAAACTGATTTCTTTTATTTCTGAAAATCCAATGTTTAGTTAAAATAGTTTTAAGTTATTTTTTCTGGGCTTAGTGAACATTTATAACATATTAGTAAACATGAATAACATAAAGTGTCTTCATTAATTATTTGTGAATAAAAAGCATTACTTTTTAATAATCAGTTTTAATATAGACTCCCTTTGAATGATTCTTTCAGAACTGAGAAAGATTTTAAAACTGTAATTATGTCATACTATATTTTCATAGTAATTAGAAGGTAGAGAGTTTTGTGATTATAATGATGAGGAAACTAAAACACAGATAATTAAAATAAATTTTGTATTTTGGGGGGAGGGGAAGAGAAAAGTTAATATATTCTGAATCTTCCTACCTTTAAGAGGTACCACAGGAAGCATTTACTACATTTCTAAGAGTGTCTGGAGCATTTACTACATTTCTAAGAGTGTCTGCAATTCTGAAGATCAGAAAAGTGCAGAGTTTACTCTTGTCCATACTTTTTACCCACGTCCTAATCTTAATCAAGCAGTACTTCTAGGCTTTACACGTGGATTGCATTCAGACCAAGTCTTTGGTTTGGGTTCATTCCATGAGAGGGTGCTGATCAAAATATCTCAGTAAGACTCTTGTTTGAAACTTGAGGACTTCTGCAAATGCCAGCTACCTACCAGTCATTTGCCTACAGTTTTTTTTTTCTATATCAGCTATGAACCCCTACAGTTCACCAGAAAAAAAAAATGTTGATCAAATAAAGCCAAGTGTATTGGGTTTATTTCAGGAAGGGAAAACAGCACCTCATTGGAACTTTCATCATGTGTCAGGAGAGGCTATTGTAGTATTTCAGAGTCCAGACTGGATGGTTCTTAGTCATGTCTTACAAGTAGGAGACTAGTTTAGATGGACAGAAGTTGGGATATACTAACTTTGGATTGGAGGGCACAGTAAAAGGGTCTTAAAATGATTTCTTAGTAAGTTTTGATAAGTAAGCTGTTTTAGTTGGCTCACGATCTCATCTTCCAAGAGAAGGTATTTCTTGGAGCAAACAGCTAGGTTTTTTTCACTTACTGTCAGGATCGTTTAATAGAAGGGAGAGGATTTCCAGTATTGATTAACACAGGGATAAGGAATATGCTCATTTCATTTCTTATTTTGTGGGTGTCAATTTACAGCTACAAATGTGGGTCTGGAATGGAAATATTTTGTCAGCTTAAATCTAATTCCCAACTTTCCTGGTTAGCGGACAAGTCAAATATTACAATTATTGGGACTTCATTATTTTCACTAGACGGAGTCACACACAGATCTCAGTGTTCTATGTGGTACTTATAAATCGGGGGGAGGGACTCTAGTGTGTAGTCTTTTATAGATACTGTGAGTATTCTCATTGTCTATATCCATGTAATTCCCTGAAATTCCAGGGATTTTTACTTCCGTGTCCTTATGGTGCATGCAAGTAGTTGTTCAGTTCTATAAAATAAGAAGTGGATTTGGGGGTGGGGGTAATTAATGAAGCAGCTTCATCACATGTAGAGTCCCATTCTGAGGAATTTTGAGGGGAGGTAGCAGTAAGTTAATATAGCCATAAAACGGTACAAAAAATAATAATTGCAAATTTAGGATATTTAATAATAATTGCCTGAGATTGCTTTTCCTCCCCTCTATGACATCCCTCTATTTTACCTCCCTCCTGCATGTTGGTGTCAAAAGGTCATTCTGATAAGGTCAGAGGTGAGCTGAGGATATTTGAGTTGGGTTGAGTAGGATATACTTACTCAATGATTACGATATGACTCGTAATCATTTGCCTGTATAGTTAAGTCATTGCAAGTCATTGCATGTAGGCATGGCTTCCAGCACTAATATTTTCATGTACTACAACTCACTGGATATGGTGACAAAGTAAGTATTATGAGTGAAAATGTGCAGGGCCAAAATGTGTTCAGGGAGCCTACCAGGAGAAGGAAGTATGTAGGTAGTGAATAAGAAACAGGGCTTGAGATGATGTCTGGAACCGATAAATTATGTAGTTAGTCATCAGAAGTGTAAAATTCTAAGCAGAGGATTCATGTCCCATTGATGCACAGAGTGGGAGTTCCCTCATCTGAAATGTACCCCCAAATTCAGTAACACACAATATTATGATGAGTATTCAGTTGTGATAGTTTATTGCTTGTGCTCGTTGCTGTACGTGATTTTTTTTTCAATTCTTTTGTGGTCTAATACATATAATGTAAACTTTACCATCTTAACCATTTTTGATATACAGTTATGTGGCAGTAAGTACATTAATATAGTTGGGCAGCTATCACCACTGCTTGTCTTCATAACCCTTTTCATCTTGTAAAATTGAAACTCTTTACCTATTAAAGAATAATTCTCCATCCCTTTATGCCCCTGGCAAACAACAATTCTTCATTCCTTTATGTGCCCTGCTCCTGGCAAACACCCTTCTACTTTCTGTCTTTATGAGTTTGGCTCCCCTAAGTGCTTTACATAAGTAGAATCATATGGTGTTGGTCTTTTTGTGATTGGCTTATTTCACTCTAATGTTCTCCAAGTTCATTCATGTTGTAACATATGTTAGAATTTCTTTTCTTTTTTTAAAACACTTTATTTATTTTGAAGACAGAGAGAGTGAGCGGGGAGGGGCAGAGAGAGAGACAGGGGCACAGGATCCGAAGTGGGCTCTGTGCCAGCGGTAAGAGAGCCCAACGTGAGAGTTGAACTCACCAACCATGAGATCATGACCTGGGCCAAAGTCAGATGTTCAGTCGACAAAACCACCAGTTGCCCCCGAATTTCTTTTATTTTTAAGACTGAATAATACTCCATTGTATGATACTATACACAAAATTTTAGATCAACTCTATTTTTATAGTTTACAAATAACAAACTGTGCCATTTACAAAGAAGTATGCATTTGTGAAACCAACACCACAATCCAGGTATAGAATATTTCTACAATCCCCCGCAAATTTTTCTTGTGATTCTTACAATTCATCTGTCCTCCTGTCCTAAGCTCTAGGCAAAGACTACTCTGCACTTTGTCACTATAGATTACATTTTATCTCTTGAAGAATTATAAGTGTGCATATATGAATTCATACAGTATGTATTCTTTTCTGCTAAGAATAATGATTTTGAGATATATTCATATTCATGCATCTCTCTGTGACCCATTGCTTTTATTTCTTTTTTTTTAATTTTAACATTTATTTATTTTTGAGAGACAGAGAGAGAGACAGAGCATGAGCAGGGGAGGGGCAGAGAGAGAGGGAGACACAGAATCTGACACAGGCTCCAGGCTCTGACCTGTCGGCACAGAGCCTGATGTGGGGCTCAAACTCACAATCCGCGAGATCATGACCTGAGCCAAAGTCGGACACTCAACCGACTGAGCCGCCCAGGCACCCCCATTGCTTTTATTTCTGAGTGCTATTCCACTGACTAGGTATATCACATTTTGTTTTAGCCATTCACTTGTTGGAAGTCATTTGGGTTCACCCTTTCTCATTTTATTTCAGATATCAAATGTGCTATTTATGATAGTTATTGTTATTCACTTACTATCTGAAGGATCTGTAGTGACAACCTCTCGTTCTTGGCTTGGTTATTAATCTTCTATTTCTCTCTCTTTCTTTCTGTCACTCTTCCTCAAGTTAATCACTTTAACCAGGGGTACATCGATTCTATTAATCTCTTCAAGAATCAGCTTTCAGATTTATTAATATATTTTTTCTCTCATTCCTTCTTGGTATAATCTTAACATATCTTATTTTCTGCTTTTTTCAAGTTTACTGGACTTTTCTTACCAAGCATCCTAAAATAATACTTTAAGCTTCTTTTAGAAATTTCTTTTGTTCTAAAATCATTTAAACATAATTTTGTCTCCCAAATGCTGCTTTAAATATGCTGTATTTTCTTTAGTCTAACAGTATGAGAGCTGAAATAAAGATGGCAGAGAGTCACTTTGCTTTTACCTCTATAGGGAGCAGGAGCATAGGGTGACTCAAATTTGTCACAGTTCTATGCATGTCTAGGGATGATCATGAAAGCACTGCAAGTAATGATTTGACAGTTACAAATACATTTGGTGAGAAGGCGAGAAGCAGTGACTTATGAGGATTGATTGCATATCTCTCTTTCTTTCTGTATGTATGTATATAACAGCATCAGTTTGAACTGCATAGGTCCACTTATATGTGGATCTTTTTTCAAGAGATACAGTACAGTACTGTAAATGTATTTTTTCTTCCTCATGATTTTCTGAATAACATTTCATTCTGTCTAGCTTACATTATTGTAAGAACACAATACATAATACATACGACATACAAATGTGTGTTGGTTGACTGTTTATGTTATCAGTATGGTGTCCAGTCAATAGTAGGCTATTAGTAGCTAAATTTTGGAGGAGGCAAAAGTTATATGTGGATTTTCGATTGCATGGTGGGGTCAGTGCCCCTAACTCCACATTGTTCAAGAGTCGACTGTGTGTGGGTGTGTGGGTGTGTGGGTGTGTATACACATACTTGGTTTACCTGGGATTTTATGCTTAAATGTTAACAAACACAGAATTAAGTCCTTTTAACTTATCCATTCTAGTTGCCTTTGCTTTTAATTAGATCGGTAAGTAATTCACACTTAATATAATTGCTGATGTGTTTATGTTTTGGTTTAATATTTTCTTATATATCATTTTTACTTGGCTTGTCACTTCTGATTTTTGTTTCTCTGCACTGTTTTCTCACTTAGTTTTGTATATTTTTTTAATTTGATTTTATCTATTGGATTCTTAAACATGACTTTTATTGGTTGCTTCAGGGATCATATGAATCCTCCAATTTTCCGTCTATTTAGAGGCAATATTGTAACGTCTCATGTATAATGTAGCAAATCTTGCAACTCTCTAGTCCATTTACCCCACCCCCATCGTCCTTTATGATATAGTTACCCAAGGCATTATATCCACAAGAACAATACTGTATGTTTTGTTTTATACAGTCAAATGTATCTAAATTTCTGATGCTTTTTATTTTTTGCTAGAGATCTGAGTTTCTCTTGCAGTCTGAAGAACTACATTTAGTATTTCTAATAGTACAGCTCTACTGGGAACAAGTTCTATTGGTTTTCTTTTACTTAAATGTGTCTTTATCATATTCTTGAGGGCTGAATTGCCTGGATGTGTAATTCTGGGTTGCCGGTTTTATCTTGAAACACCTTAAAGATGTTTTCAAATGTCTTTTGTGCTTCACTGTTTCTGAAGCAAAGTCCAAATATCACTGTTGCCCTGTGTTTCAGCTACCTAATGTTGCATAAAAACCATCCCCAAACTTAATGGTTTAACAACGTTTATTTTCCTCATGAATTTGTACTCTGTGTAGGACTTGATGAGGATAAGCTTGTCTGTGCTTCGCTCAGTGTGTGCGTGGATGGCTCGGATGGTGGGGTTGAAATTGTCTGAAGGCTCACTCACGCGGTGTCTACTACTTCTGTGGAAAGACTCAAATAACTACATGTTTCAAGAGCTCGGGCTCTTCTGGTAACTTTCTTCCTCCTAAACTGTAATGGACCTAGCTCGTCACATCATCCCTTTTCACTTTTGCTCTGTGACCTGGGCCACCAGGGTTCTTTGCAAACTCTATCCGCTATGGTGGCTGCCGTCATGACTTGCATAACTTTCTGTAGAAGTCAAGAAAATACAATGAAAGGGAAAGTAGACAGAGGACCAGAAAGATTTGGATGAGATGCCAGCTCACATACATATTTAAAGGAGAATCGTTACATGTTTGTCATCCTTGGGTTAGAAATCTTCAAAAAACACAGAGTAGAGAAATTGTGTTTTTAAATCCAAGATAGAACTTATTTTTTACCTCCCCTGGGTTGCACAGTAAAAGATGCATTCCTTGAAGTGTCATGATTCCAGAAACCATTCATGTCAATTTTGCCACGGAACGGTGACAATGAACAATTTCTGTCTATCAACAAAAGAAGATTGGCTTGTGCTCTTTTCTTTATTTTTGGTGCTAGCAGCTGTACTTTGACGTACTTTTATCTTTCTGTCTGAATGGCTTTTTTGACCCTTTTCTACACCATTTTTTTAAGGAACAGTAGGGGTGCCTGGGTATCTCAGTTGCTTAAGCGTCAGACTCTTGGTATCAGCTCAGGTCATCATCTTGTGGTCGTCAGATGGAGCCTCGTGTCATACTGCATGTTCAGTGTAGAGCCTGCTTGGGATTCTCTCTCTTCCTCTCTCTACCCCTCCTCCACCTGTGCGCTCTTTCAAAATAAAACAAAATAAAGAAAAATAGATCTTCTTTGTTGTTCCTAACTTTTTCTGTTGTGATTTTACCCTCTGTAAGATGATCTTACCTCCTTTTCTGGCATGAACAATTCATGGTGGGAGAGGACTGCCAATATACATAATGGATTTTTCAAATTGACACTGTCCCCAGTAAGTGACAGTGTACTAGGGAAAACAACATTTCACATATTTCCAAATCCAAGTGTGGATATTAAAAATTACACATTTCCTCAGCATCTTTGTCTTAGGCTTTGTTAAATGTCTCTAGGTGATGTAAACAATCACTGGAACCTTCATTCTGAGCTCTTTATAATTTAGTTGGAGATAAGATCATTTAAAAACTGTTAAATAACCGTATTTGAAAAAATGCTAAATAAATGCTAGACAAAATGACACAGAAATTCTCAACTTTTTAGTTTTAGGAGTGAAATAACAGTAGCAACAACAAAGGTATAACTCAGCTTCTTTAGAAATTGCAGAAGTAAAAATTACATGAAAGTACTTCAACGTCAGCTAATAATGCTCCCTATGAGTTTCACATAAATGCAGATACAACTCAAAGCAGTAGGTATCAGCCGTGTCAACCACTAATCCTAAAGCTTGTTTTGAACAGCCGTTATCTCTCATTTTCCATATCTGGAAATTAGGATGAGCTGAGCACAATATGCTGAGCACAATATCCAGATTGTTATCCAATTCTTACTTCTATAAATATTTAACATACTCTTGACCCTTTGAGGCTGACATCCTACTGTGTGATTTTTTATAATATTGTACACAGCATTCTTAAGTATATTGCATTTAGTGAGGTCTCATAGTAATGACTCTTAGCCATCAAAGTAGCAGGTGTATTCCCTGGGTCACCTGTATTTGCCAGCTGATTCCAAGTGTTTAAGATAAACTCCACCTGGAATTTAAGGACTCTCTCTGTTACTCTTTGGCAGAGGAGCTCAGCCTGCAGTGGGTCCCTTGAAAATCTCATCTGGGGACAACATGTGGCTTCCTCTCTCAAGTTACTCAGAAGTGCTGTTAAATGATTTCACTTTCTATGTCTAGAAAACAGGGACTTGGTGTGATATACTCCTTGGGGTTTATTGGACTTTTGTTATGTTAACTTTAAAAATACTTTTCTCGGTTGCTTTCTTCTTCCCTTTTGAAATAGGGAACGACACGTATCAATAACTTGGGAGGGCACTCTGTCAACTACGCGTTTTTCAAAGATTTAAGACACACTCCACACTCTTCAATGGCTCCTATTCCACTGAGGACTAGTTCTTAACAACAGTGCCCTTTAATAATGACCTGAGAGGTAGTTTGTGAACTGGCCCTTGGTACCTCTCTGCCTTCATCTCCTCCTTTCTCTGCCTCCAACTTATTCAGCATCAGCCACTGTTTCTTGCTGTTCCTCAAACACACTGCTGATCTTCCCAACTTAGAACCCCCGCCCCCCTTTTTTTTACAACACGCTTTTCTCAGACAACCTCATAGCTAACTGCCTTGCCTCCTTTAAGTCTCAGCCATTCTTGCCCATCATGTGCACTCTGTTTAAAGTTGAAATTTTCAGCACAGCACTTACAGCCTTCTTGCACACTCTATCATTTTTTGAATGTATGATTTTATCATCCGTCTTTACTGTTAGAATCTAAGCGTGTAGGTTAATGTCTGGGACATATTAGGTTCTCAGTAAATATTTATTAAAATAATTGTTTCATGCTGGGAATGTATTATAATAGTTGCTTTTCCCAGACCCTCTGAGAATCATGAAACCGACTGCAGACTGAGGCTATTCCTTTGATCTAAACTCACTTCTCTGCAAATGTAGCCTTCAGTCTAAGGCTAAGATCCCTTGCTTAAAATAGTTAAAAGGCTTTCCTTGAATATAAAAGAGATTCTCAGAATCTAAGAAGAGTTGAGATTCTAGGCCTTCCATGGCAAGAAGGCTTATGGGTATTGCTGTGAGGACATGGTAGGACCTCAGGGCTGTGATTCCCCAAAGATGAGCATTTTGCCATCATAGTACAGAAGAGGCAGTGAAAAGAGACAGAACCAGGTGGGCCTGAAGAAACCCTACAGAGAGGCATCGGAGTTTATCCCAGATTGATGAAAACACTAGGCATTGAGCAAAGATTGAGTCTTAAGAATTAGATTTCATTTCCCACTGCCAAGCAAAATGAGAATTCTGAGAGAAAATTAAGTTCATTTAAAGAATGCAGAGGTTTGGGTTTGGATTTTGTTTGTTTTTTGGGTGGTTTTTTTTTTTTTTTTTGGCGGGGCACTAGTTTTGTGGACTGAGATTTACATATCCTAGTTGAAGGCTAAAAATCTACCCCAAGAGTGGCAAATAGGTAAATGATAGCACACAGATACCTCATTGCTGATGACTTGTGCATTTTCCCCTTTCTTCCCATGGTTTCTAGTCATTCTTTCATGCCCAGAGTGTAGGAGTGTCTTGTATATGTGTGTGTGCGTGTGTGTGCCCCATGTTCTAATGCTTTTCATGTCAGTGGGTGCCTGTAATGCTATTTGTTATCTGATAAACTCCTTAACCTATGGACTTGAAATCCTATTTCCGTAGCTCCAGGTTTAAGTCATGTGCCTCGCTTATTGTCTCACAGCACTTTGGTTTTACTGAAAACATTTACTTCCCTAACTCCTTAACTGTAACCATCTTTATATTGTGCTTTTGTTATTTGCTCCATGATGCTCGGAAGATAGATACTATTTGGTGTTGTTTCCGAGATCCTTCAGTGGTAAGTACTTTGAGATGCACTGTTCTTTAAAATAAGCAATAATGTGTTATTTTTAGCAATTAAATAGGAGCAAAGTAGCTTGCTAAGTTGCCACAGAGATAGTCTGCATTCTAATCAGTGTCCAGGGATATTCTAAACCCATACACTTTCTTCTCCATAGAGCTGCCTTTTGACATAGGATACATTTTAACAGCGTGATTCCTATGTTACAAGTTTTTATTTAAAAAATTTCTTTAAATTTTTTTTAATTTAAAAAATGTATTTCCAGTTTTAGGAAATATAAGACTTAGTGGTGAGCAACTGATAATTCATGCAATGAAAGTTCCGGAATGAGCCAGGAGAAGCAGAGACTCCAGGAGCTGTAGCTGGAGAAGGCTGGAGGCTGCTTACCGCCAGCACAGCCTCAGTTAAACTCACCTTCCTTCAGTACTCTTTCCAGTTTCGCACACCCGTGTGCTTTGCGTTGGTTCCACATACGTGTGGATCTCTAACCAAAGGGGACACGGAAAAAAATCCTAGGGAAAGATTCTGATCACAAGGTAGCATTGACCCAAAGTGGAAGCATACGATGATCGCCCAGATTCAAATACCTACCCATCCTTTGAGCAGGGGTCTGGAGGCTCTGGGGCTGGAGCCCTCCACTCTGCTGGGGGAAGGGGCGGGGGAAGAAGTTCCCCAAACAAAATGAGGTGTCCTTGTCAGAAGAAAGTAAAAGATGTTAGAGAGATTAAAACAGGTATGCATTCCCCTAGATGTCGAAATGTAATATCCCCAAATTTCTAGAGATCCCAGGAGCAACACATATTAAGTCAATTTAATTTAGAATTTCGTTCATAGTATTCTGCCTTTGGAATAAATTGAATCGCTTCCAATCAAGAGGAAGATTTAAAAGGATTATCTTATTCATTGTTTCTCAAATCCTGTCTTTATATGGAAGCTTAGGGGGAACTGGAATGACTCCCAGTGAGAACAACTCTTATTGAGTTATTCCACTTTTAAATCCAAAAATTACTTTGGAAATAGACCTGAATAAAATTCTGTAGTCGTCCAATGGAACACCCCTAACAGGGTAATTATAACACCTCCTGAGGCTACCAGGAACCAAATCCATTTAAGCAGTTACTTGAGCATCTAGTTCCTTTCTACTTCTTTCTAATGGAAAACAATTGGTTAGCTGGGCAGCTATAATGCACCTTTCCCAATATACTGGTTTTCATTTTTAAAGCCAATCTTTCCCACTGGAAACTGTGTCTGAAGGAAATAGCTTTAAACAATGATATGCTCTTCTTGGGTCCATATTCCTTAGCGATCTGTGTTTACTAATGCAGTTCAAGAGATTTCAAAGGTATTTAAGTTAATGTGGGAAAAGTAAATGGCATTTCTCATCTCCTCCCTTTATTTCACTATGGAAATGAATGTGGTAGCCATTCTAAAATGGCTAACTATTTTTTAGTGTGAAATAAATGGATGCTGACTGGTGGCAAAAAGACCAGTACAAGGTGATTTTGAAATCACTGTGGGAAGTGATGAACATTGATAACAGGGTGTAGAGTCAGTAGAAATGGAAAGGAAGACGCAGTCTAATCATTTATAAAAGTAATATGGGTGTTTCTACAAAATCTCATAATAACAAAGAGCATGTCATAAATACATATATTGATAAGAAAAAAGTGATTTAAGAGGTGCTAAGATTCCAAAGTGGAGGATATATTAAAAAATACAAATAGATATAAAATACAATGCTAGAGAGAATATTAAGTAACAGAATTCTGCATTGATAAACATGAATGGATGACCAAGATCAACCAGAGAGGAGAAAAACAACACAAACATGGACTCAAATGGACAAATGGACAAATTGGACACAGAAATCAGAATATCAACCAAATGATCAATCAAGTGTGAGATTATAACAGACTTAATTTGGATATGAAAGAGCTCAGATATTGTGCCAATCACAGGTCTTTCTTACTATATTTATTAGGAGGTATTATAGCTGTCGTAAGCAGTCCAAGGCATCTGAGAAAAGGCCTAACGTAAGAGAGCAAAAGTAAGGACAATTCTAAGGTGAAAAACAATTGGTATAAATTAAAATAGAAATTCTTGGGGCTTTCAGAAAAATACCTTTGCAAAATGTGTTCTTCATAACAAATACATGATTAAGTTGCCAGAGGGCCTAGGCATAAAGTGAAGATCACTATTAAGAGAGTATACAAGAGGGGCGCCTGGGTGGCTCAGTCGGTTAAGCGTCCGACTTCAGCTCAGGTCACGATCTCTCGGTCTGTGAGTTCGAGCCCTGCGTCGGGCTCTGGGATGATGGCTCAGAGCCTGGAGCCTGTTTCTGATTCTGTGTCTCCCTCTCTCTGCCCCTCCCCCGTTCATGCTCTGTCTCTCTCTGTCTCAAAAATAAATAAACGTTAAAAAAAATTAAAAAAAAGAGAGTATACAAGAAAATAAATAAGCAAGCAAGTATTAATAAAGAATATGTAAAATAAATAAATCCAATATACTTCCTCCCTCCCTTTTCCTTCTTTTATTTATTTTTTTTTAATTTTTTAATGTTTATTTTTGAGAGAGAGAGAGAGAGAGAATGAATAGGGGAAGGGCAGAGAGAGAGAAGGAGACACAGAATCTGAGGCAGGATCCAGGCTCTGAGCTGTCAGCACAGAGCCTGATGTGGGGCTTGAACTCATGAACTGTGAGAACATGACCTGAACCGAAGTCAGATGCCCAACAGATGAGCCACCCAAGTGCTCCTTTCTTTCCCTTCTTTTGGAAGTGAACATACTCTTTAAAAATATTTGAGTAAAGAAACAGAAATTTAAGGATGTGGTATACAAATATAAGGGTTATAACAGAATAAGAAATTAAATAAGTAATTATATTGTTAGCAAAGATTTAGAATTATAGTATGGAACTATGATAAGTGTCGACTTCTATGGAAGGATATAGATCATGTTTAATATTGACAAATTACCAAACAGGTATATACATGTAACGTTTGTACTTCTTACGATAATTATCTGAGGTCCTAAAACCAGACTATTTCATAGTGTCTCTGGGTGGAAGACAGTAGACTTTTATTTTCATGTTCTATCCTTCAGAACTGACTAGATTTTATGATCCAGCACATGCCTTTCTCTTTTAGATAAAGCAAATTAAAAATAGTGAAATGAAATGATATCCATAAAGTATCATTGAAAAGATGAGTGCTACGCTCAAACGATGATGAACACAATTGCTTTTTACTATTGCTCATGCTTACTATCACCAGTGCTACTGGCCCAATACTCATATATTCTCACCGGATGTCATTACCTATTGGTCTGCAAGCATATAAAGCAATGGTTTTACTCCTTCAACAGCTTTTCCTGTAGGAGTCTGGCACAAGCACCCAGCTACTATCTCATCATAAGTAGTAATGATCTGTGTGAAGAAAGCAGTGACCTCTAGATGACAGATCTCGTTGTATTTCTTCCGGCATTAAAAAATTCACAGTAAAGAAGATATGTCACTTCTGGTGAATCTAAAAACCAATGTTGGGCTATTATAATTTCTTTAAAATAAATACATCAGGTATGATGCTTAGAAGGACCAGACAGAAGCCTGCATCATCAGCATTCAGGGAGAGATTTCCCTACCACTCATTCCATCCTTTAGGACATATTAGGTTTTGTTTTTTTTTTTCCCTCTGGGATATAGGCTAGGACTTGGTTAAGCCATCCAGCTTCTCCTTTTCCCAGGAGATAAAAGGAAGAGGGGATAAAGTGCAGCTGGACTGTTTCTACATCAAAGAGAGTATGGAGAGAATTCTTAAAGACTGTTCTGATTTTCTTTGCTTGGGAAAAAGGGAAATGAAACTCATGCCAAAGCTGAAAAATTGGTCTGTAAAGCACACTCTTCAGAGTGAAAGATACTACTTATTTCTTCTGGTATTCCAGAGTTCCATACTTGACTTCATGAAACAGTTGGATCGACAGTAACAACACAAATGCCCCTGTTGATAGGAAATTGACATGGCACGGATGAAGCAATTAGGCATGCTGATGTATGTAGGAATCACAAGGAAGTAGAATCATGTGCATTGATAGCCACTGGTGGCAGTGACCTTAAGTGAGGTCCATTGTACAAATAGAGCCTTGATAACAGGATGAACCGCTGCTATGCACATTCTGTTTATTTAAGCAATGCTGGCTCCAGACGCAATCTATTGATTTCTCCCCTGAAACTGAAGTAGCAGTGGGTAAGCCAGGTTTCAAGAAAATCATTTCCTATCCTTGTTCATCTTAAGCGAGCACTGTTGGACTTTTAAAGTGTATGGTGTCTTGGGTTCCAGGATGTTTTGTTTGTTTGTTTGTTTGTTTGGTAAGGGAGGGTTGGTACAGTAGAGTGTTGTTCTCTATTTTCTATAAACTAGTTCACTATTTTACTCTTTCATTCCACTCCTGCAAGTCCTTTGTGTCAACAACTGGAGTATAATGAGTACTCGAGTTGATCATGCCAAGAGTACTCCTTAGGGAGTTTCAAGATGAGTGGCTATTCCTCCTGCTATCTGAGGTGCCCTTCAAGACTAAGGTGAGAAATCAGATTCTGGAAGCAGCAAAGAGAGGATTGCCATGTTTGATGATGGTTAACCTGGTACTGATCTTATGGAATCAGTCAGAGGTATTCTAGAGGTAGTAAATAAAGGTGAAGAATTTTAAAATTCTAGGAATTCACATGGGGCTTATTTCAATTTGCTGTGTATTGGTACCATTAAGGAAGTTGAGACTATCCAGCAGCCGTCAACTACTATGCATAATCAGCACATGCTTGGACAATAACTATTATGTTTTGGTTACCTAGTAAGCCAGAAGCTTTTAGCAAATAATCTCTATATTTAATCACTTTCTAAGGTAAATATTATTTGTCTGATATACAAGATGAGGAAACTAAAGCTCAGCAAGTGTAAGTATGTGCTTAAGGTGACATAGCTCCTAAGTACCTAATCTAAGTTTCAAGTTAGGATATTGTATCCTAAAGCCCTTTCTCTTCTCGCTATACTGTGTGGATATCAGGTAATCATGTATTTTAGCAATGGTCTTTGCATATGATGCCTTTTCTTCCCTTTGAACTTGTAGTATCATCAACCAATCTGGCCTGTGGAAAGTTAAGATGTGAGGTGTCTGGGAGTTACCAGATTTTGAGCTTTAAATGCAAGCATTCCATGAATGGTGGCTCCAGAGGACATCTGACATCCCTGTTCTCCTCCTACTTGCTTTTCTTATATTCAAAAGCAAGTCAATGTGTGTGATAATGATACATCTAATTTATGGGGAACCTGAGTGGCTCAGTTGGTTAAACTCCAACTCTTGATTTTGGCCAGGACATGGTCTCACGGTCTTTGGGTTCCATCCCTGCATTGGGTTGTGTGCTGACAGTGGGGAGCTTGCTTGGGATTCTCTGTCTCTACCCCTCTCTCTGCCCTTCCCCTGCCTGCACTCTCTCTCTCTTTCAAAATAAATAACTAAACTTAAAAAAAAAATTTCTACATCTAGTGATAAGTTCTATTTATGTTAAAAGAGTTCAAATAATATTTTAAAGAATACCAATCTAAAATATATTGTATGTGTATTGTGTTCTTACAATCAAGATATATATATATATATATATATATATATATATATTTTTTTTGCTGTTATGGCTGTCATTTAAAAGAATTAACACCTCATCTTGACAGACATTTTTATTAAATTTTTTTAATGTTTATTTATTTTTGAGAGAGAGAGACAGAGTGTGAACCGGGGAGGGTCAGAGAGAGAGGGAAACACAGAATCCAAAGCAGGCTCCAGGCTCCGAGCTGTCAGCACAGAGCCTGACGCGAGGCCCAAACTCGCAAACTGTGAGATCATGACCTGAGCCGAAGTCAGACACCCAACTGACTGAGCCACCCAGGTGTCTCATTGACAGATATATTTTAATAAAGCTCTTCTACACCTGACCTTTTTAGTAAGTTATTTATTAATTGATTTATAGACATAGCATTGAAAAGTTGAGGTGCATTGCTTTCTCTCCCCGGTCCAACCCCCACCTATGGGGCTGTGCCACTCTCACTCAGAGCTCCCGGCTCCTGCCAAGCTAGTGCCACTGCAGTCTCTCTCCAGCCATAGTCATGATCATCTACCAGGACCTCATCAGCTGTGATGAGATGGTCTCTGACATCTACAAGATCCTGGAGATCATGGAAAGGCTGTGCCTGGAAATGGAGAGGAAGATGGTCAGTAGGACAGAGGGTAACATTGATGACTCACTTGTTGGTGGAAATGCCTCCATTGAAGACCCCGGAGGTGAAGGCACTGAGAGCAGTCATTGCTGGTGTTGATATTGTCATGAACCATCACTTGCGGGAAACTACATTCACAAAAGAAGCCTACAAGAAGTACATCAAAGATAACATGAAATAAACCAAAGGGAAAGAACTTGAACAACAGATCAGAAAAAGTAAAACCTTTTATGCAGGCTGCAGAACAAATCAAGCACATCCTTGTTCATTTCCAAAACTACCATTCTCTATGAAAACCTTAGTCCAGATAGTGTGGCTGTTCCGCTGGACTATCATGAGGATGGTGTGACCCCATCTATGATTGTCTTTAAGGATGGTTTAGAAATGGAAAAAATGTTAATGAATTTGGCTATTAGATTGGATGTATCACCTATTATCTGTCATAACTGACTTCTGCCCATCCACACAACACCAAGACTTGGACAAACGGGACTGATGTCATCTTGAGCTCTTCATTTATCTTGACTTTGATTTATCTTGGCTTTGTTTTTAAGAAAAAAATATCATGTCATATAGGTTGTCTGAAAATGAAATGCATTTAAACTCATTTGACAGAATGCCTCTTAGTTTAATACATATTTAAATCCATCTGTCCTGGAGAAGCTAGACCCTAATCGTAGACTACTGCTAGAAAGCATAAGACTACTTGCACATAACTGCTCAAGTGAAAACTACTTCTGGGAATGGAATATAAAACAAGAATCAAAAGTCTTAATTCTGAGTTCAAGTAAAGGGGAAAGACCATGCTTATAGCTGTGCCTACATTGAAGTGGACTCCTTACCCATTTCATCACCTACAAATGGAAGTAATTAACTGTGAAAGAGATTATCAAAGGAGTCAAATGAGACTAATACAGGTGTAAGCAAAAGAAAAAAAGTTGAGATACATTGTGTAGTAAGCCCCTATCTCATAAAGGAAGTTGAATAGGAAAACAGTCTATATGTAGCCCCCAGAATTGAAATATTAAGCCATCCATTGCTTGGACAGATATTAATTGACTCAAACATTTTCTAGCAAAAGGTATTCTATATTCAAAAGTCAGACATTTTATTGAAATATTTATAAAATATAATTTTAGTAAAGGCTAATAAATTTACACAGCACCAATTTAAACAAAATATGATTATGTTAGGATACGTAAATTTGACATTGAATATACTTATACTTCCATTTTTTTGTATGTGGAGACAACTCTGTTAAAATAATGAAACACCAAAATCATTTATGGGAAAAGTCCCAGTTGCTGCATGAAAACAAGTTAGTTCTATATCCAAACAAACAAACATACAAACAGATAAAAGAATCATCCAAAATAAAAAGTTTAAATTTTAACAGTCTATAGTTTTATTTATTCATTCGTTCATTCACTCATTTATTATTTTTTGTTTTAGAGAGAGAGCGAGCGTGTGAGTGAGAAGAGAGGCAGAGGGAGGGAGAGAGAATCTTAGCAGACTCCATGCTCAGTGAGGAGCTCAACATGGGGCTCATTCCTATGACCTTGGGATCATGACCTGAGCCAAAATCAAGAGTTGGATGCCCAACTGGCTGAGCCACTCAAGAGGTCCTGAAGTTTTTTTTTTTAACATATTAAGAACCTGATGAGAATGACTTGTATAATATTTATAATCATATTTTAATTTTAAAAGATGGCCACCAAATTCTTAAAAAAATGGCTGTACCATTTGCCAATGAGCAATATAAAAATGTCTTACTCTTCTTGTATCTATAGAAGTTCATATAGATAGTACCTTCTAACATGTAGTATTATAACTACAACTGTATAATTTCATGGTGATTTATTTCTAAAAGTGTGTTTTATCTAAATAGTATCAATTACACTGAACTGGGATATAAAAGGCCTTCAGGTCATTCCGTATTGCAAAGCTATAGGCAATGGTCAATAATAAAAATTGTTATTTGTGCAAATTATGTGAATTAAGTTGTCAAAGAGATATGTGAATTCTTACTAAAGAAATCACTGTTCTTAAATGACTTTAAGTGCAAGTGACTTCTATTTTTATGAGGTATTAGCTCAGAAAATCAAACTGCCATTTAATTTTGCTCTGGTGATCCTATTGTCTTCATTTCATGTCCTTCTTGGGATACATTTTTCTCTGTATTTTTGAAGATTTATTCATGAACTCCCATTAGCATTAATAGGGGTTGTATAACTCTATCCCCTACACAGCCAGTGGTAAATGAAATCCCTTTGGCATAATTTTCAGGCATTTAAATGAGTCTCGGGTTTTATAAAATACAATTATGGTGCAATGTTACTAATGTAAATACCGAGAAGATATGGGAGAGGGAATTAAAGGTGCCCTTTATAATGACACATGAGAGGCCACACTTTCTCAAATTGAAAGACACAATGGAGAGAACTTGTCACATTATCCATCTGATGATCACTAGTTTGGGGAATAGTCCTACCTAACATGGAATTAATAGATATTAAATCCAAAATCTGACTTAACCATCAGTTCACATAGCTTTTTTTTTCAATACTAGAAACAATGGCAAAAAATTTTATTGCTGTTGATTCACTTTTTAATCTGCAGGTATCGTATTTACAGCTTACCTTGCTTCCAAAAGACTGTAATTAGTTACAGAGTTGTTTAATTTGAGTACCCCAATGTTAGGAGAGTTCTATAATTTCCAGTAAGAAGGTTACACATAATGATAAGCCATCTGGAAGTAGGGCACATGCAATTTGTAGTGCTAAAGTTGTCAAGCTTTGAAGATATCAAGAATGGGAACTTTTTTTCTGTACTTAAAACATATGCTAGGATGGGGCGCCTGGGTGGCTTGGTCGGTTGAGCGTCCAGCTTCGGCTCAGGTCATGATCTCACGGTCCGTGAGTTCGAGCCCTGCGTTGGGCTCTGTGCTGACAGCTCAGAGCCTGGAGCCTGTTTCAGGTTCTGTGTCTCCCTCTCTCTCTGCCCCTCCCCTGTTCGTGCTCTGTCTCTTTCTGAATCAAAAATAAATAAACGTTAAAAAAAAAAACATATGCTAGGCACCTAATATAAGGTAAAATTTGGTTTCTGCCTTGTAAATAAGTGCACCGCATATTACGAATACAATACAGATATATCAGGAAATCATACCTTTCATAAATTTTGTCCTTATCTCCTATCACTCTTCCTTTAATGCCACTGTTGGTCATTTGTGTCGTTGTATCTCCAAGGAATATTAAAAATATCTTCAGGAGCTTTTTATAAAAATGAACTGGAAGCAACCTACTGGTTGTTTACAAGTCAGAAAGGAGCAACATGCTAAGATCATAACACCTTAGTGAGACTCTTCTACCAGAAAATCCAGCCAAGAATCCATATTTGTTGGCATGGAACATGTTGCACACTGGGAGAAGTGAGACCACAGGGTTAAACAGGGAGGGTATTGGAAGGGGTAGAAGGAACGTCTCTGACCACTGCTTCCCACTGAATTTGAAGCTGGCTCTGCTCTCAGTAGTGGCTAGAGATGACAATCAGAACCCATCTCATTGGTTCATGTCAGTGATTGCTTCATAGTGCTGGGCTATGAGGGGCAGGTTTTTGATTTAGACAGACCTGGATTAGTGCCCTTTATCTTTACAGAAATAAGTGAAACCTTCCAAACCTCATTTTGCGAATCCATAATTGTTGATAGTTTTTACCACTGAAGAAGACAATGGATGAGGTGGCACCTGGTGTGATACTTGGCATGTCATGATGCTCTCTTGCATCAAGGCAGAAGTTTTCTGGAACTGGCAGCTACCATTACCAGCGGTGAGATTTGGTTTTTTGTATTACAACTACAGATTTAAGAAAAAAGGTAGTCTTAAGCTGGACACACACCATGTTTGAACTTAAACTAGTTTCATCTCATAAATAATTTTAAATGAATTTATGTATGTTTTGGTATTTAATGAAGAATGTCAGTTTTGGTGGCATTCTCTCCTTATGTGCTGCCCTACCCTTTCTATGGTGGGTATCCCCGTGGTTCTTTACCCACAGCAGCTATCCGAGATCATGATATTTTGGAATGCATTTGAATTGCAGTCATCACTAGAAGTCCACTGTAACAGGCTCAGAGTGTTATGAGAAGTGTGCATAAAATGCCGCACGATGATATCACATAATTTGTCTTTAGATCAGGTAAGCTTAATTATATTTTTGAGTGAAAAAGCCTGAATTCCTGTTACAGTTATGGTCTCATGTTTATTTTCTTCACTCTACTCTTCTGAAACCCATGGTGTTTGGAGAAAACTAACCTGTCAGCTTTTAAAGATGAATTAGGTGAATTACGGATATCTGTTTCAACAAATAGATCTTGAATTCTTATTATTTTCCAAAATGAATATGAGGTCTTTGTGCCCATCTAATCAGCACAAGTGATGTTTAAGTTGTTTTGGGGGGGTCCATTGATTCTAAGGAACACTCTCTGGGTCACACAGGTAACATGGAAGAACCAAGATATGGCCAACGTTCTATTAGGTGTTTTTCTGGAAATATGTTAATCTCTGCTGAGTCCACTTGCAGGAAAGCACACACACCCATACACAAAAACAGATTTATTAACAAACACATGGGAAGCTTGGTCCCTCAGGATTTGATTCTTAGGGATGGCACGATTTTACCCATAACATGAATAACAATTTTACCCACACCCTTCAAGGAAAACCCTCCCCCCTCTGTTTGTCTGCTTAAACAAAATTGAACTTGCTTCTAACACCGTGAAGGTTTTCAGGTTGTGCAGTCCCTACTTCAGAGACAGACTGAAAGGATTTGAAGAGCATAAGTGCTTGAAAGAGAAAAGTCTAATTAATTTCCTTGTCAAATCCTTAATTTCAGTACTATGATTGTAAGAGATTCTCCCACTTCTTTTCTTTTAACTCTTTCTGTCCCAGTTTGTGGTTATGAAAGTCCTCATGAATTACTATGGTATTTCAACAGCTGCATATGAGGGCTGGAGAAACATTCCAATATTAGATGATTCAAATGACCCTTACGTTTGTATATATGTAAATCTAAACCAGAGTTCAGTAAACTCTATTCCACTGTCTTTACCTGGAAGCAGTTTCTTTTGGTAAAACAGCCATTCTCATTCATTTATGTATCATCCACACTACTTTCACGTTACATGGACAGAGTTGAGTAGTTGTAACAGAACACTATGACCCTGACCCTCAAATATTTACAGTATGTTTTCATAAAAAGTTTGGCAGCCCCTAAATAAATGTACATAAAGGGTATTACTAATTTTTATATTGGCCACTAGATATACAGTTCATGTTAGAATCACAGTTTCCTCGTTAGAAAATAATTATATTTATTTTAGTCTTAATTACATGAAACTAAACTTCATATGAATAAGTTTGCTTAACTTTTTATGTTCCTCACTTATAATTTCTATGTTGTCTATGAAAATGAGTAGAAAATTTTGAATATTTTAGAAGAAAATACTTTAAAAAATTTTTGAGTTTATTTATTTATTTTGAGAGAGAGTGAGGACAAGCAGGTGAGGGGCAGAGAGAGAAGGAGAGAGAATCCAACGCAGGCTCCATATCGTCAGTGCAGAGGCTGCTGCGGGGCTGGAACCCACAAACCATGAGATCATGACCTGAGTCAAAATCAAGAGACGGACGCTCAAATGATGGAGCCACCCAGGCGCCCATGGAAGAAAATATTTTAAGCATTAAGAATAATTTTGATTAAAAAAATTAAAATAAGTCTACTAAGTTTTGATTAGAATATTACTCAGAGTTTTGCCCTTTGAATAATGCTATGCTTTATGTTTAATCCTTTAAATCACTGGGAATGAGTACAAGCGTAGTTACAGAAAAATAAAAAAGTATGCATGTGAAGCTCAGAAAAGAATGAAGGTGAAATGAAAAATAGAAATTTTGACATTATGACGATATATTTTATCAAGATAGGGGTAGAGCGTACTTATTAAGTAGTTTGTTGGCTCAATTTAGAACTTTGTTTATTCAGGCCTATAATAAGTGGGCCTCCGCCTGTGCTCTTGGCCCAGGGCATGCAAATGTCTGCAGTGAGCCTGATCAGGAATTAGCTGCTTTGGGGTGTCTGGATCTGGGTGTATCACCCTAAATTTCATCCGCTTGTCTAGTAAGCGTGAACCAACCCTAATCGTGGCAGGCTTGTTGATCAAAAGGCAGATCCTCTCAGCCTTTTATTGACAGTCACACTTGACATTTGGAAGTATCATCAAAGATAAAATTGGTCCTAATGCTTCATATTTTCCTTGTTTTTCCGTAATTGTGCACCTGCTATTTGGGTAAAGGCGCTGTTATTTTTAGTAACTAGGATTTATACAGCCTTTCTGACTAAAATGTTAACTTGGGATTGAAAAGCCATGTTTTCTAAGAGAATATACAATACTATACAACATAGTCAAAGGAATGTATCTGGTTTCCTAGGTATGCTCTAAAAAGCACATATGACGCTTTTCTCCAGTCAGTGAAATTAAGCTCCTGTTTGCTTCTTTATTTCAGCGTTAGGAGAAAATGACTGTGTTCAGTTTAAGCAAATACAGATGATGACATTAAAATACTGGCCATGGTTATTTGCAAAGTTCCCTCGTTTGGGGGAGGGGCACACCGGAAAGCCCATCAACAAGATAGGCAGTCATGCTTCAGAAGTGAAGCAGAGGTAAGAGAGGCCCTTGTGATTGCGGATATGGGGGAGTGTGCCTTCTGGAGAGGACGGTGTGAATCAAGAAAAGCTACTAGCTTTGAAATTGCAGAAGCTCCCCTTCAAAACTGACCTTGCAGGCGAACTTTCTCAGTATAACACAGAGCAGGGCAGTAAAGTTTATTAACCTAACAATTACTGTTTCTTCCCGGCAACACTGGTTACAACTAATTTGAAATAAACCTAAAAGTATGTGCTTCCAACAAGGGCATTTTAGAACCACATGGGCACACATTCTCTGACATACTTTGAACAACTCCGTTAAAACTATAAGCTTTTCAGGGTGCCTGGGTGCCTCGGGTGGTTAGGTGTCTGACTTCAGCTCAGGTCATGATTTCACTGTTCCTGAGTTTGAGCTCCACCTTAGGCTCTGTGCTGACAGTTCAGAGCCTGGAGCCTGCTTTGGATTCTGTGTCTCCCACTCCCTCTGCCCCTCCCCTGATCATGCTCTGTCTCTCTCAAAAATAAAAAATAAAAACTTTAAAGAAAATAAAAAAAAAAAACCTATAAGCTTTTCTTAAAGCCTCTGTAATCCTCTCCATTGGACGATTTATCTGCTTCTACCTCTAGTTGGGTTCTGCAGCTTTGTACTGATTTAACTCACTTAATCAAAACACATAGCACTTTCACTTTAGAGATATATTATCCTCCTTGTCTAAGTGAGGGCTTCCTGGCTGTCCCAAGTTCCCACAAAGGCTATTCATCTCCTCAGCACAAGGTACACTGTGAATTTAACTCATCAACTAAAACCGAGGTAATTTCCCTGCTTGTTTCTATTTTTTTTTTTGTCCAAACACGAAAAGGACCAAAGAAGTTCCCTCTGAGTATTTCTGCTTTCTGCTTGACATCTCTGAAGCTCAAGAATATTTAAAATGAACTTGGGAATCCCTTTTCACTTCACTCCTGATCTCTATATTCAATTTGTCTATTTACTAGTCTCTGTGTTCAGTTTAATTCAATCAACTTTTGTCATTTAATGTGAGCTCCGCGTTGCCCTCTTTTTTTTCCTTTCTGCTGCCTTCAACCTGTTTAGCCAAAGTTAGCATTGTCTTCATCTTACAGGACTGCAATTGCCTCCTGACTAGTTGCTGGCTTCTGGTTTTGCTCCCAGTCAGCCTTTTTTTCCCAGTCAGCCAAATCAGTTTTTGTTTTTTTAATGTTTATTCATTTTTGAGAGAGAAAGGGACAGTGTGAGTGGGGGACAGAGAGAGAGAGAGAGAGACAGAGTCTGAAGCAGCCTCCAGGCTCTGAGCTGTGAGCACAGAGCCTGATGTGGGGCTTGAACCCACGAACTGCAAGATCATGACCTGAGCCGAAGTCAGATACTGAATCAACTGAGCTACTCAGGCGCCCCACCAGATTAGTCTTTTAAGAAATTATCTCCTTGAACTTCAGTGTCTTTCCTTCACCTTCAAATGAGATCTTTTAACACTGAGATAGACTCTAATGTCTATAGGGCCTCAATGCCTCACATCAAAAATCTTCTCCAACTTTATCTCAGACATTCTTCCCTTTTGAAATTATGTTCCTCCTGCACTAGCTTTCCTCACCGGGTTGATTACTGACTCAAGCAGCATGAACATAGAGTAGCCTAACTCTCTCAGTCTAACCTGTCTTCTCCCTTGCCCCATTTTCTATCTCTCACCCTGTTCTTTTTCTGTATAGCACTTATTATAATTTTCACTGATGCATTTTTTTCTTTGTTAATTTGCTTATGGCCTTTCTTCTCTAGTTTAAGTTCCAAGAAGACAGAGACCTTATATTTTTTGTTTGATACTAAAGTTTTTGCTAGAGCTTAGTCTGTACAGTGTCTGACAGATTGTAGGCCCATGATAAATAGTGGATGCATAATTGATAGACTGATTGAATGAATTAACCCATAAATACTTTGTGGGAAAACAGATAAGAAAACCTTTAATACTGTCTTGAAGGAAGATTTTTCTCCCCAGCGATAGTGCTTAAAATACAGTTAATACTCATCAGATAAACAAGGATTAGAGAGTATTAACATTCCTAGGTCTGTGACATACAAAATGTTTAGTTTTTTTTAACGTTTATTTATTATTGAGAGACAGACACAGAGCATGAGCAGGAGAGGGTTAGACAAGGGAGGAGACACAGAATCCGAAGCAGGCTCCAGGCTCTGAGCTGTCAGCACAGGTCCCGATGTGGGGCTCGAACTCACAAACTGGGAGGTCATGACCTGAGCCGCAGCCGGACGCTTAACCGACTGAGCCACTCAGGTGCCCCTGTGACGTCCAACATATTTAAAGAAGAATGGAAATGTATGTGCGTTAGAAATTGAGAGGAACAAAATAATAGTCACAATTATATCTGGAGAGATTTGTTGGAATTGAGTTGGATGGTGCTAAAGTATCTGAATTTTAGGTTATAGGGCAATAAGAGACTTTAAGTAGCAGGCTGATATGGTCATATCTTTGTTTTATTAAAATGACTTCAGCGTGTGTGTGTGTGTGTGTGTGTGTGTGTGTGTATGAATGTGTGTGTGAGAGAGGTGGGGGATTAGTTTGAACAGGCAACTGAACTAAAGTTGAAGGGAGTAATTAGCAGGACACTGAAATAGTTTAGAAAGAGGCCATGAGAGGGTCTGCCAAAGAATAGCATTAAGCGGAATTACCATCATGATAATGTAGGAAGAAAGAATGAATCAAGGATGAACACACATTTCTAAGTTGAATATATCTGAAGCAGTTGAATGTTTATAAACACATGTGAACTAAAGCATATATGTATGTGTGAATGTACACATACACATAATCTTTTTCAATTTATTACAGTATTATGTACTGATGAACCCATTGTAAGTTGAAAATATTATGTCAAAAATGCATTTAATACATCTCACCTACTGAACATCATAACTTATTCTAGCCTAATTTAGTGTGTTTTTTTTGGGGGGGGGTTGTTTTATTATTGAGAGGCAGAAAGAGACAGAGCACGAGCATGGGAGAGGCAGAGAGAGGGGGAGACACGGAATCTTAAGCAGGCTCCAGGCTCTGAGCTGTCAGCATAGAACCCCACAGGGGGCTCAAACTCACAAACCGCGAGATCATGACCTGAGCTGAAGTCAGACGCTTACCCGACTGAGCCACCCAGGTGCCCCTAGTCTAGCCTACTTTAAACATGCTCAGAATACTTAACCTACAGTTGGGCAAAATCATCCAACACTAAGTCTATCTTATACTAAAGTGTTGAATATCTCATGTAATTTATCGAACCCTGTACTGTAAAACACAGAACGGTTTTAAGTGTATTGATTGTTCACCCTCGTGATCACCCGCCTGACTGGGAGCTGTGGCTTGCTGCCACTGCCCAGAATCACGTGGCAATATCATACCACATGTCACTAGCGTGGGAAAAGGTCAAAATTTAAAATTCCAAGTAGGGTTTCTACTAAATGCATATGACTTTGAAACCATTAGGAAGTCGAAAATCATAAGTTGAACCATCTTAAGTTGGGACCATCTGTATATATGCATATTTATCTGATACATTGATATGTGTGATATTAAGCAATATAATTTTATGCATACTTAAAATACTGTCTCCAGCTGATAGTTCGGTAGCTGAGTTTCATCATCCAATTTCCCTCCTGTTATTTCCACGCACCAAAAAGAATGGAGAGCCCAGCTCTTTGTGCCTGCTGTGGACACCACTGGGATGAGAACACAGATCTTTCAAAGAATTACTGACAAATAGTGGTAACACAATTGTTGCATCTTGGAAGAAGAAATGAATGAATGATAGTACTAAATACACTTTCATCTTGACCATGCAAAAGACCTATGATACCCCTGATTAAGTCGGCTAGTTGACAGTAAGGATAAATCCACTAAGCAAGGGATCAAGTCATTTCAAATTTACAGTGAATCAGCCACAGCCAAATTTTTGGTGTCCAGTCAAACACCCTAATATTAAACAAAACATATGTTTATCTTCCCAAAGAGGATAAGAAGACTAGGAGAAAATATAACAAATCTGATGCTACTCAGCAGAAAAAGTTCATTGATCACTGTTTGCAAATAGTTTCGATTTTGAACTCATTAATTACTCCATCGTGAATATTGAATGGCTCATGAGCAATGCTAAGAAAGAATTATGCCCCTTTCATAAAAGCAATTTCAGTTCACTCTTTGAGGACATATCTTCATGGATTATAAACAGTGAGGGAATTACAAAGGTCTTATTATTCCACTCCATGCCTTCGAAGCTGTTGCTACTTAGACTTATTTTATAGCCTTGAATTGCTAAGAACTGATTAAAATTCATTAATGAGGCACCTTACTTTACAGACAGTGACTGAAAGAAAAAAGAAAAAGTCTTTAAGGGTTTCCAGATAGTGAGCTTAAATTAGCCTTAATCTTTGACAAGCAATGATTTATATATTTTCTTAAATATATTTGCAGCCCTAGAAAGGTTCATGTTGGTTTGTTATGTTCTGAGAAAATAGGCTTTTCATCAATTTGATTCAACCAGCAGAATGCACATAAATTGGAGAAAGTAGAGCCTTGGGGTAATGATGCATTACACTTAGGCTACTGCAAAACTATCCTGAGCATTCAGATTTATTACATAGGAGGGGTTACTATATCTTGTTATGGTATTATCCCAGACAACCAAACCTCCTAATAAATTTTTGAAGTGTTTGAAATCCAGAAAACAGTCCATACAATCTAGAATTTTATATCGTATTACTTGAAGAGACTCACTCTAGAAAGGAAGCAATTTGTCATTAAAATATGCCTACCTACCAGATTACACAGATATAAATTAGTTTTGAAAACCTTGCCAGCTCTTAAGCACGTATAATAAACTAAAAATAGAAGGAAGTCGGGCTTGAAAGCTGACATGTCTACGAGCAACAAAATTCTGCAATGGTTTTGCGATATGTTAAGCAGCTAAAACGAAAATGGCACATTTGCACCATGCGTTTTGAAAACTTAGAGCATCTCTTTAGTGTTGCTTGAGCTGATGGCAGAATGGCCACAACAATGCACGTGCTCTTTAGTCCATAATGGCATTGACCTGGGAGAAAAAAATGTTCATCATTGGAACTGAGGTGTCCTCACATTCCCAGATGCATACAGTTGGGATACCACAGACTTCATTCTTAGACTATGAAGCTATTTTAAATTTTATTTTTGGTGGGATGGGTGGCACAAAACCTTAGTTTTTGAAAAGGTAGAAGTCAATCCTTAAGAAAACGTATGAGTGTTATTCCCTTTGGGGTATAGTTCATGAAATCAGAGACAATAATTTATGTGAAAAACATATAAGAAATGCAAATCTAATCTAGGTTTTACTTGCAAATTGTAAATGCTATTTACAAGATCTCTTTGAAATGGTATTTTGTATATCTCATGTATTATCCAGCCCCACATTCTATCTAAAAATGACATTATGGCACAGTTGTTGAAGGGTGTAAAGTGTACTTTCCATCTTATAGTCCTCAAAGATTTGAGATTTATCCAATCAATTCATATGTGAAACTTTTTTTTGTCAATTCTACAACGAATGATACAGAAATGTAAGAAAGTACCACATTTTTCACCCCGGCTTTCTTTACATAGGCATTCTAAAAATGAGTGAGTTCAATATCACTCAACAGAGTTAGTTTTCTATGATAGGTGTATCTTAATATGTGTTGGGGTGCACACGTTCAGTTGTTGTTTAGGAACTTGCTTCTTCCGACTCCTCATATGTACTTGTGGATGGCCTCTCCCAAAATAATACTGCTAGTCTTCGGTTCTTACCACGCCACCCTAGAAGGAGAAGTGAAAGACCAACAATTCTTAACTGGGTGGAGCTATTCTACTAATGTGATTTAAGCATTGAGGACTTACTCAGGTGAACTATCCAAAGCCTCGACTCGGTGGAATAGAATGGGGAAACCAAGAGGGCTTAGGAGCTCACTGGCCACGCCCCTTAGCCACATTCTACAGCCTAAGTTCTATTAGAATAGAATAAGTTCTATAGGATAATGGTGGTATGTTATAGTCTACATTTCTGTTCCCTGTGTTTTTTAATGTAGTGCAGACTGGGAGAAGAAAAATATAATTTACTTGAGCAGTAAGACCTATCATAATAAGCAACATCTGCACAATAAAATTACATCAAAATGCTTCTCTCTTCTGTGATTCATTGATTTTTCCTCTAAGTAGTATATCAGCACCGTGGAGTTTTTCCTCGAGTTGTGTGTGTGTGTTGTGCACACATAAAATTGCTGCAGTTGTTTCTTCCATTTCCTCTAGTTCTAAATCATAACAAAATGGAGAAATTATAAATATACCATCAATACAGGTAATGACTTGTGGTCTTGTTTCTAGCTGGTGCTTGTTTCCTGACTCTGTTTATTTGTTCCATTTTGTAAAAAAAAAAAAAAAAAAAAAAAAAAAAAAAAAAAAAAAAAGCCAGGAAGGACGAAAGGACAAACTGCATTTGAATGACTTTTATAGTTCATTCTTCTTTGAAAATATGATTGAATACTTTGGCTCATCTTTGAAATATGTTCTTTAAAACTTTTTTTTTAATTTTTTAAATTTTATTTATTTTGAAAGAGAGAGAGAGAGAGAGAGAGAGAGAGAGAGAGCAGGGGAGGGACAGAAAGAGAGGAAGAGAGAGCGAATCCTAAGCAGGCTCCTCACCGTCAGCACAGAGCCTGTCGTGGGGTTTGATCTCACAAGCCATAAGATCATGGCCTGAGCCAAAATCAAGAGTCAGACGCTTAACCAACAGCCACCCAGGTGCCCCGATTCTTAACAACTCTTAAGCCCACCCAAAACTGTAAACTTCATCATAACCATGGGCATTGCCACCCTGAGTTCTTACGAATAAAAACTGCTTTATCCGTTAGTTTGTCTCCCTTCACCAGGGGTCAAACTCTTTTGATTCTATTTTAGAGTTTGCTATAGTCAATAAAATAGTTTCTTCACAAATGAATACAAAGAGAAGACATAATAAATTGTGCATGTTTGGCTCATTTTTTTTTTTGCCTTGACATTTAGTATTGGCAAACAATGAGTTTGTAGTTAACTCACTTTCTCTTAATTTCCCTTGCATTGCCTTTGTTTTAGGTACATTTTTAACATCTTCTATTAGCATAACATTTGGTACTTCTCGACTTGAAAACATTTTTTTTTCATCTGATAATCAGAGAATGGAATATTTTTTCGTTTTATATAGATGCACACTGAGATAGGAAAAAATTAAAGGACTCACTCAAGGGACCATGACGACACCAGGAAAAATGTTAAGAAATCTCTCTGAGCCTATTTCATGGAATGAGACTTGCCTTAGAGCATCCCAGAACTATGGGCTAAATTAGCCTTAAGCATAAAAATGTAAGCACTTTGTTGAATGTTTTAAGTGTTGGTTTGATTTTGAGCAAGGTGAATTGATTAGTCGGGGTAAAGTGGAAAGTGAAACAGCTGAGTACATCTGGTGTCAACTGATAAGAACCCAAACACACACGCAATTTCCCTCCTGGAAAGGGAGGAGCTGCCCTCTACTTGACAGTTCAGTAACGTGTTCCTGCCTCTCCCACCTAATGTCACTGCAGGGAGCCCCTGATGGAAACAGTCTCTGTCCAGTGACAGAAGAAAAAAGGTGGATTTGGGATTTAAGGAGAGCTTTAGGATGCTGAAATAAGCTGTGTGTGTGTGTGTGTGTGTGTGTGTGTGTGTGTGTATATATATATATATATATATATATATTTACACATTTTTTTCCCATTAGTGTTCACTGTCTACTGTCTGTGAAATTGTGGGACAGACACCCTGCCTTGAGAAAATCTCTTTGCAGCATCTGGGAAAAAAAGCATCAAATAAAATAAACTTCTATGTTCAACATAAAAGCTTACGTATGTGTGTAATTGTTTTTTCTCCAGGCATGTTCATAAATGAACATATATATTTAAGGAAAGAGACAGGTTTGAGCAGCAAGCATTATTCCTGATCTAATGCTTCTGGCTTCATTTTCAAAAGGTAAAAAACAAAACAAAACAAAACAAAAGTTAAAGATGACTAAAACACTTTTTTAGGTGAAGGCATAGTCTAGCAGTATGAAGAATGATAATCTAGACCATACCTTTGGAACTCTAATGTGCAGAGGGCTAAGTTAGGGATCTAGCTAAAATGCAGACTCTGAATCAGTACATCTGAGATGGGTCTTGTAAGTCTGTATTTCTAATAAGCTCCCACGTAATGATAATTCTTCTGGTCTTCAGACTACATTTCAGCATCAAGGGTCTAAAGTATTAACTAATAGAATGGGGAAAAAAATCCTGGAATCATTGACTCCTCATAGTTTACATGCAAATAAATTTTGCTTTCCCATTTTGAATTTTCTTTCTTGTTTTCTTCTCGAAGTCTTACAAAAATTAATATCCCTGAGGCCAAACGTACCAGGTTTTTCTTTCTCATACTTGAACACAGTATAAACATTTAAAAAAATTATCTATAAGCAGCGTTTAAGTTAGCATACTTATCTAGTAACTGGTTTATAAATACTAACACTGTACTAACGATCTATTACTTGGGCTGGGGACTAACATTTTGTGTTTTATAAGTGCAATTGCATCGACGATTTTCTTAGTTCCATAATTAGCCATTAAATCGCAGGGCCTCCAGCGGGGAAATGGGGATATATATTTATGTTTAGTGGGAAGAATATGTTACAGTGTTTAGCCACCCACGTATATATGTCTCAGTCACTGTATAAATGACAGGGGCAACCTGTCTTATGGCCAGCAAAGATGTGGATAAGAAGAAAGTTTTTCCCCCTCATAAGACTAGAGCAGATTTCCCACACATTTTCGATGTTTTATATTCTATTGAAAACCACTTGTATGACGACTCTGGTAAGAAGCATTTCCCTTCTGCTCTGCAGTCCTGTTCATTGAAGTTTTTGCTACTCACAACACCTCATGCATGACTTGGCAAATGTATTTTAAGATGGAAAGAAAACTCTCTCATCTCAAGTTGCTACAGTCAGGGTTGCAAGTGTGCTGGCAGTTACACAAGATGAAATGAGAGCATGTCTCTACCAGATTATACATGGTATGCAGCAGGAACCCAAAAGAAAGGGACAGATGAATGACCATCTTTCAGAAGATGTGGTGTTAAAACTGGTGCTTGAAGACTGAGCTTAAAGGCACAAGTTGTCAGGCAGGCTGACTGAGGGGGGGACAGGTGAGAGGGAGAAGGAATGAGAACATCCTAAGGAGAGGAGGTGGCTTATTCAAAAGGCAGGACTGCTGTTTTAGGGAATGTGACTCATTTAGGGATCTGCGTTCGGGAATGATGGAAGGTGATGTGTGAGGGGAGAGTGGGAATGAAAGGGCGGACCTATGCAGGCCGACTCCATCTTGTTCTGTGTCCTCCACCTTGAGTAACTTCCCGATCAAAACACGCCTGGCGACCTGCGTAACAGGACTCCAACCCTTCCCCAGCCAATCGGCCGAGGCCACGACCCTTCCCCAGCCAATCGGCTGAGGCCACAGCCATTACCTCACCAACTGCCCCTAGACCCCAATAAAACCTTTGTGCTTTTGAAACTCGCTCTCTGTCCCCGGCATCTCACCGTTGCATGGGTGCAGGTAGGAGATTGAGCTCGAGCTAGCTCGAATAAAGGCTCTTTTGCTTTTGCATCAGACTCAGCTCCCTGGTGATCTTTGGGGATCACGAATTCTGGGCATAACAGGAAAAGGCGGGCTTAGGTATGTAGGCAGTATCCCAATATGAAAAATCTACCATCTTAAAAAAATGTTTAGATGTTATCTTTCAAAAAAAATTTTTTTTGAGAGAGAAACAGAGAATGAAATGGGGGGGGGCGGAGCAGAGAGAGGAGAGAGAGAGAATCCTAAGCAGGCCCCACACTTGAGCATGGAGCCCGATATGGGGCTTGATCTCACAAAGTGTGAGAGGGTGAGATCATGACCTGAGCTGAAACGAAGAGTCAGATGTTTAATCAGCTGAGCCACCCAGGGACCCCTAGATCTTATCTTGAAACTGAATGGAGACCTTCAGAATTTTAACCTCTGTATATCACAGCCTTCTGTTAAAATGAATTGCAAATACTTTGTCTTCTCTGCTAAACTAAATATGTGAATGACCTTTTTCCAACATGCCTGATTTTTTTCACACTGATTGGTTTGACATTACAGATCAAACTATTCCCAGTGTCCACCCGTCTTTCCTCCTGCCTTCTACCTTTTAGATGTGCCTATTCTCATATAAACAAAGAACCTGCAGTCTTCTTGCACTTCCGGCCTATATCTCTGTGTTCTCTTGGTTTCCTTGCTTTGAAAGAACCACGTTTCTGTCATCGTTACCTTCAGTGCCTCTTCCTACTCACTACGTGTCTCAGTGTCGCACACTGGTTGCTCTGTCCTTTATTCACATGTCATAATTACGTACACATCAGACAATTGGAACTGTTCTAAACATTTGCATCACTCAGGTTGAAGTTCTGAAATACATTCATGTGTATGTGTTACTGTGATTTACATATCAGGGCTATGGATTTCACCCTTTATTCAATGCCAAGGGCAAGGGGAAAAAGGTGAGACTTTGCAGATATTTAACAATTATTGGCTGGCAATATACCCTGAGTAAGTTTCTTTGAGCACTTGGAAACACAGAATGAATCTCCCCTGCAATCTTGGTATACTAGCTCTTTAAAATGCATGCATTTGAAAGCTGCTCTAAGTTCAGATTAATTACAGAAAGAGCAGGCATTACCAGTTTCTATTGTCTGAGTATCAGGATGTCTTTCTTTTCCTGAAATTGCAGATTTGGAAGAGACGGTACTTATGTAACAGAATTACTGAAACAATATTTTCTTTAGTAATTAAAATAGTGTTTGTTCTCTTTGCGAACAATTTGCTCTGGGAGCATCTTTTTTGATGATATACATTATGGTTTAGTAAACAGACTTCAGACTTCATTAAATGTAGCGCTTGGTAGGAATCTCAAATTTTAACCTGAAGTGTTTGCAGAATGAGGCATGATGTGGCTGTTTCTTCAAATGGACTCAAATGCTTAATTAGAAATTTGTGATGAAAACTTTCAATTTTATAGTGTAAGTAAGCAAAATGCCTCTAAGAATGATTAGGCAATGTTGCCTTTATTTTCTGAGAGAGAGACAGAGACAGAGACAGAGACAGAGAGACAGAGAGATTTAAGCATGCTCCATGCTCGGTGCAGAGCCCGAAGCAGATCTCAATCCCTGGGATCATGACCTGAGCGGAAGTTTAGAATCTGACGCTTAACCCACTGAGCCACCCAGGCGCCCCAACGATGTTGCCTTTTATAAGTACTGTATGCCTGTTACATCCTCTTTTCTTTAGTAGCATATAGTTCGTGAATGAGAAAACATCTTTCTAAGGGCCTTTCCAGCTTAGCTCTTCATGGTCATAGTTCTAACAGTAGAGAAAAGATTCAGGGACACATTTGACAAAGTAAGCATCTAGACAGGAACATAAAGAGCAAATGGCTGGCTTCCTGACCTCTATGTGATATATGAAATCAACAAAAGAAAAAAAACTGCGTTATAATTATGAACATATTTTTAAATGAGAGAGAGCATGAGAAAGGGCTGAATTCTGAAGGCTGTTTATTCTGTGAATACGCTCATGTACACACAACACCTTCTTGATATATGATCAATGACAACAATCACTAAAAGGGCTCATAGGGAACATGGGAAATTTCTGATCTATGTTCTCATGTGGAAAGTGCTAACAGCAAAAATTTGCTGCAGCGTCCTGTAGTTCTGATTCCGTTCTGGCAGCCTGCAGGGAATTTTGAGACTTGGATCATTTCTGTTCCCAATTCTCACCACAATTCAAAAATATAATTAAATTAGTGACAAAGAACAGTTGTTCTCAATGTCCCCAAATCCCAAAATGGACTGGATTAAAATATGACATGGAATTTCTCTGGCTTCCCTTGTTCTCTTACCTATTCCATAATCAGTTAATTATATGTTCCTTACCAATAATACCCTATTGCACTCCCCCTGATCCTACTTGAATTTCCCTGGTGATTGTGACCTGTTTCCAAAATGTAGGCAACTATCACCAAATTATTTTTTGGTTCTTTTTCATGTGTAAAGTATATGGAGGAGACACAAAGACTATAAAAACTTGATCTGTGCTGTCGTTATGTCAAATTTCAGCAGATTCCTCAGGTTACGTGATAGCCACATTTTCATGGCTCTTTCATCCTTTATTATTTTCCCCAAAACAATTCTATATTTTCTACTTTCACCAAGTAGTCCCTCTATTTCCACTAGGTTTCAGCAAATAGTCTTATTTTCTACATTGTTTACTATTATTATTAACTGCCAGGTATGATGTTAACTAATCTGAATGTATCCTACGGTAAACACTATTATTAATTCAATTTTACAAATGAGGTGGCTGCCAATAAAAAGTGTATGATGTTTGGACAATATTATTTTCTTAATATCATTTTTATTATCATGTGTGATTCCCTATTTCCAAATGAGAACAGTGAGACTTACTGCCCTGGGGAAGGAAGAAGGTGGGAACTACCAAGAACAAACCAGCTAGCTGTTGGTCAGCTTTGAGTCTCAGATCTTATGTTTTTGATTGCTTTAACTAGAAAATAGTGATTAAAAGCCCATGTAGTCAAGAGAGACATAAGTTTTAAAAATTTCTTTCTTATCTGCTAATATGTCTAGAGGTAGGTCAATGGACTCTATTTTAGCTATTTCTTAGTATCATGTCTTAGAACTGTGAGAACAGGAAGAAAAGCCCTCAATCTCCATGAAGATAACCTATGGGAATAAATATGTGTTGACCTGCATTTTCTGATTACTTCTGGATCCAAAGAAGAGAGTCCTGTTAGAAGAATTCTCAATTTCTCAGGGAGAAGAGGTCTTTTATTTCACTTTCTATTTGGAACTTTTAACAAGAGTATCCTTTTCATGTGGTTGTACTAAAGCAGGCTTAGATTGTTTGGGGAGAAGATAGGGTTTATTTAGCTCTCCTAACCCTTTTTTTTTTTTTTTTTGGCACTCTATAGTTGGAAAACAAACTATTCCTGGTGTGTGTGTGTGTGTGTGTGTGTGTGTGTGTGTGTGTGTGTGTAAACTGGGCAGGTAATGTGGTAGTTAGCCTTGTCTGCTGGCTATTGAGAATGTCAGAAGCAGATGTTATAGGGGATTAAATGCCCTTAGAGAGGAGGGCTGAAGGATGGGCTTCATAGACAAGGTGCTAAAGAGAAATCAGGTCAAGTAGGACTATCATCAGTAGAATCAGTCAACAAAAGGATACGGATGATTTAAGAGGAACATAGTCTAAATTAAGAACATAGATCATCATATCTCTTTCACACCTCTAAGAACATCTATAACACCTCTGCAAAGACTAGCAATGGTCCCAAGAATGTAGAATAGATCTCAGTAGCTTCCACCCTTAAATTTCATTTGCTTATACCCCCTGCATATTCACCCCCCCCCCCGCCATATATCCAGATAACATCTTAAAAAGGAAAGGTAGAAATGGGAATACTTCTAAAAGGAGGTACATTTAACTGAGTCATGTAGACAGATACTAACTTCCTAAAGAGATCATCCAAATTGCTGAGCTTGGCTGAGATAAACAGATCAGATTTCAACCAGTGTCTCTCAACTCCAAAACATCCCTGGCCCTTGCCAGAGGGTTGAGAGCTAACAAGAGAGATAATTTTAGTTATGGGGAATTAAAAAGACAGATTCCTTTGCCTATCTAAGTGTGGTGTGAATAAATCGTCTTCAACAATTAAAGCTACATACGATGAGCTCTGAGAGCAAGGACCATGCCTTTTTGTTCACGGTGTGCGGCATAAGTGTCTGCTTAGTCACTCATCACATTTTTGGCATGTCAAGGTAATTTAAAGAACTTGTTCTTTTTCCTTTAAGGCAGAACTGTAATTATAATTTTAGATGCTAAAACTTCCAAGGCACCTCGTTGGCTCAGTTGGTCAGGTGCCCAACTCTTAATTTTGGCTCAGGTCATGATCTCATTGTTTGTGAGATCAAACCTGCCTGGGGCTCTGCGCTGTTGTGTGGTGCCTGCTTGGGACTCTCTCTTTCTCTCTGCCCCTCCTCCACTCACATGCAGGCTCTCTCTCTAAAATAACTTAAATAAAATAAAATAAAATAAAATAAAATAAAATAAAATAAAATAAAATAAAATAAAATAAGAACTAAAACTTCCACCACTGATCATGAACCCATTTCCTTTCACTTTTTTGGAGTCCACATATTTCAAACATTCTACTTTGTCCCAGCTGACTCAGTCTCGGTTTCATTAGTGATTCTTCCTTTATATCTATAAACATGCAAACTTTGGCTCTTCTTAAAAGAAGGAGTAAATTGAATGTACTTGAATATTTTGTATTCTCTATTCTGGGTATTTATTCAACTTCTGTCCCTTTTCAGACATTTTAATTGAGATTTACAGTACCTGCCGTCATTTCTCTACCTCTTTTTCTCTCTCCTTTTCTTCTGTGTTCTCCGTAGCTTCAGAAATCATACCTAAGAGCTAAGGACTAGTCTTAGTGACTACGGACACTGTTGATTTCCTGTTAATAGATGAAAGAGAATATTATTTTTTCTCCTTCCTCCTTGACATCTCCAGAAATCTGATCACACCTTCCTTATTGATGCTTTCTTCTCTCACAGATTTAGTGAAATACAATTATTCTAATTCTCTTCCCACCTCTTGGTTAATTCTGTTCTGTTTTTGTCCAGACATAGGGCTGAACCTCATGAACCATGAGATCATGACCTGAGCCTAAACCAGGAGTCTGACACTCAGTGACTGAGCCACCCACGCTCCCCTGCCTTGTTTGCTTTCTTCTCCTTGATCACAACACATTTCCTTTTCCAAGGCTGGTTTAGTAACTGCTTTTCAACTATGCTGTATATACATGCCACCTCCAAATCTATTAGTTGTCTGAAGACCATCACTGTGAGAGCTTAAGAGCACAGGGTTTATATTAGACACATCCAGGGTAGTCTTAGCTTAGCTATTTAATCACTATCCTTGAATAAGTTCTAATCTTTCTAAATGTAAGTTTTATTATCTGTAAGAGTTGGATAATTATATTTACATTAAACTGTTGGTTGATGATTAAAAAATGAAACTTAAAAGTGGTGCCAATGGCTGGCATACAGTATATACTGATAAATAGTAGCAATTTTTATTCTTGGTTTTCTGGGCATGTATTTCCTTTTCCTTTTATTTCCCCTAAAATCATAAGCTTTCATCAGGGCTGAGTCAAAGTCCTACCTCTTTCAAGATGTGTGTCATTTCCATTCTAGATTCAGGGGCTTACTTGCTCCTCTGAAGAAATTATAAAACATATACCGTCCATTAATTTCAGGTTACTTTTGTACAGAGTTATTATTTGAAAGGTACTTCTGTTACATCATAAAAATGGTCATCATAAACACTATATAAGAAGAGTAAGTTCTCACTCATCCAAGGGTCAGCATAAGAAACTTTCAGTAGTATAGATCAGTCTCCTCTTAAATTTTGTGCTATGGAGATAATATATTTAATTTTTACATATGTTATTAAACACACAATACATTGTTATTGTTTTGTTTAAATAGTAAATCATATATTAGAGAGATTTACATAATAAGAAAATTGTTATATAGTTACCAATGCAGTTACTATTTCCAGTTCCCTTCTACCCTTTGGGAAGGTCCACATTTCTATCTGGGGTAAGTTTCTTTGTGATCTAAGGACTTCCTTCAAAATTTTTTGAAGTAGGTATGCTGGTAATGATATTTTCAGATATTTTATGTGTGTCAAAGTCTTTATTTTTTTATTGCTGTCGTGTTGTTTTGGAAAGATTATTTAACTAGGTGTAGGATTTTAGGTTGACAGCACTTTTCTTTCAGTAGATTAAACATGTTACGCTCACATTGTTTCCAATAAGAAATATGCTGTCATCCTTATCTTTGTTCCTTTGTATATAACATGTATTTTGTCTCTCTGCTTTAAGAGCTTTTTTCACACTATTTTTGAGCAATTGGATTTAGTCGTATCTTAGTGTAGTTTCCTTTGTATCTTTCTTTAGAGTTTTGTTGGGATTCTTGGATCTCTGGATTGATAATTATACTCTAATTTGGAAGATTTTCAACCCATATTTCTTCAAATAACTCTTCTTAGTGTCATTCTTCCCTCTCTCTTTAGTGATTCCAATTATATATGTATATTAGGCCACTTGAAGTTTCTCTCATTCCCCTGATTTCTCTCTGCTTATATTTTTAAGTTCTCTTTTTGCTCTATGTTGCATTTTGAATAGTATTAAGAGTTATGCTATCAAGTGCATTCATCTTTTTAGTGTAAAATCTATTGTTATTGATTTTATTCAGTCCATGTTTCATCTTATGTATTGTAGTTTACTTCTTTATAAATTTACCTTGACTATTTTATCTTCCATGTCTTAACTGAACTTTTGAACATATAGAACGTAGTTTACAAAAGTGTTTTGATATCTTTGCTAATTCTTACATCTGTTCTGACTTATTTTCTATTTTTTCCTTATTATGGGTTGCATTTTCCCTGCCTTTCTGGCAAGCCTGATCATTTTTTATTGGATATTAGACTTTGTGAATTTAACTTGTTGTTTGCAGATAGTTTATATCCCTATAAATATTGAACTTCATTCTGAGATGCAATTAAGTTCCTTGGAAACAGTTTGATACTTTCAGATGCTATCCTTAATATTATTTTTAGGTTTTAGGTAGCACAGGAGTAGCAATCAGTGTGAGGATAATTATTCTGTATGACCGAGGAAAGTGTTTTCTTCCCAGATACTCATGAATACTAGAATTTTTCATTTCTCCCTGTTAGAAACAAACATTATTCTTAGCGGTATGTGAGCACTGGGCTACTACCACTAATTCTTTGAGAATGGTTTATTCTCTGGATTCAAATAATCTCCTTACATATATCTGCTGGTCTGTACTCAGCTGAATTCTAGACAGGGACTTTCTGCAGCTCTCTGAATTTCTATCTCTGTCTACTTTCTCTAGTAGTCTACCTTTGAACCCTTACTATCTAGGCAGTAAGGTGGGAGCAATTATTGGACTCATATCATTTATTTCCTGTCTCCAGGGATCTCTTTCCTTTACTGCCGGATGTTTATTGTCTTGAAAACTGTTGTCTCTTATATCTTATCTATATTTTTATTTTTCAGGTAGGAGTATCTTGACCTGTTATGTCATTTTGACCGGACTTATAAATCCCCTTCAAATGTGTTTTGATTTATCCTCATTTATAATCATTAAGGTGATTGAGTCAGGATTTAAACATGTTATTCTGGCTGAAAACTATGTCTCTGTTTCTCAATATAAATTTGCATAACTGACAAGAATTTAACATCACATATGCATAATACTTAACACACATACAATCTGTGTGTATGTATATATACATGTATATTCTTCAACTTGAGTGATATATTGCTAATTTGGTTCACTTATTCACACATTCATTTATTTTTATTGAGAGAGAGAGAGAGAGGAAGCATGATTGTGCATGCACACACACACACATACACACACTTGAGTGGGGTAAGGTGCAGAGGAAGAGGGAGAAAGAGAATCCCAAGCAGACTTCACACCTAGGACAGACCCCAATGCAGGCTCGATCCCATGACCCTGGACCATGATCTGAACTGAAATTAAGAGTCAGACCCTCAAATGACTGAGTCACCCAAGTGCCTTTCATTTATTTACTTTTTCAACATATATTGAATACCTCCTTTATGTTCATCATTCTGATAAACATGAGGCACATAGCAGTGAAGAAACTGAGAGTTTTCTGCTCCTTAAGGGCGTTAATTTAAGATGGGACAAACTATTCAATAAAGTAATACATTTCATTCTTTTTACTTCCCTGGTACACTGTGGGCCAGAAGATAGTTAAACATTCACTGAAAATGTAATTTTAAATTTAAAAGAAGAGTCTCAGATGAATGAAGTTTTAAAATTCTAAATCTGTGTGTGTGTCTGTGTGTGTCTGTGCTTAGAAAAAGGCCTAATTTTCCTATACACATAATTTAAGGGGTTTGGAATTTTTTAAAGTGAATAAAAGTTAGCTTAATATCTAAGAAATTCCCCGTACATGCCACCTCTCCACATATTCATCTAAAATTCTTTGTTTTTTTTTAATGCATTTGTTGATGCTTATTTAATTCCAATATTTCTTAAGTCAACTCTTTCTTACAAAGTTATAAGCATAGGGGTTGAAATTTAGTGCACACAGATACTAGCTGTTGGTTTTGGTAACTTGGATGTTATTATTTTAAGGGTGAGTGGACTATTTTTTATACTTGTAGTATTTATATTTAGTATTTATATTTATATTTTTCCGATCTTTGAAAATAAACGACTGAAGTGGCATGGCTCACGTCAGAATAGACGAGTCCTCATTTTGAAAACAACCTTGATGAATGTATTTGGATGTAAAAATGAACAATCTTCCTCTTTTGGGGTACTCTGCAATAGAGGCCAAAGCAAAAGGGTAAGTTCCTCCGAATAATAAAAGTAGAATTTTGAGATTTTTTATGATCAAACCTGCCATGAAGGGTGAAAGATGACGCAGAACTGTAAGGTAGAAATCTTGTCACCTAATTATTATGGCCTGAGAAGATGCTGGTTTCTAAGAAATCCATGGCTGGGAAAACAGAAGACAACTACCAGGTGCGCTGAAATTGAAGTTGTTTTTGTTTCTGCTAAATGGTAGAACGAAAAACGATGTTAGTATTGCGGAGGCTTAAATGGAGTAAGAAGAGCTGTGCCCAACATGGAGTGGAGTGGGAACAGAAAAAAGATGGAGGCTGTAGGAGGGAGACCGGTGGAGGGAATGGGCAGCAGTTAGTCTGACGCTGAAGCAGGAGGTGACTCAGAGGACATCCTCCTCTGGAGTCCCTTGGAGATGAGCAGAAGGTCTCTGGGCTTCTCTTGGCTCAGGAAATGAGCATGCAACTATTTTATGTGGATATTTTAGGAAGGGTGGCCCCAGAATGTCGGAAGACTTGAGGCCACTCAAGCTGGAGGCTTATGCTTCACAACGTGGAAGTTTCCGAGAAGTAAAAGTTGGCGATACAATGAAAGAGCTTACGCTGTTCTGTCATTAAGGCCGGTGAGGTTGGTAGCACCGTAAGTGAATCACTTTTTATTTCCACAAACACATTAAATGCAAGTAATATATCTTTCCGGATCAAGTTTATTCTTGATTTAGCTTCAGAATATTGACTGACATTACTTTTTAACCAAGACTTTAATTTTAGAATAGTTTTAGATTCATGGAAAAATTGTGAAGATTGTACAGACTTCGGTGATTGTGAATAAAGTTGCTAAAAATATTTAAATGCGGGTTTTCTGTGGACATAAGCTTTCAGATCAGTTGGGTAAATACCTAGCAGTAAGATTACTGGATCTTACGGTAAAATTACGTGTACCTTTGTAAGAAACTGCAAACACTGTTATTCAAAGTAGCTATATTTTTTTTGCATTCTCAAAAATAATGAGTGACAGTTCCTCTTATTCTAAATTCTGATCAAAAATAATATTGTGAGTTTTTTGGATTTTAGTCATTGTAATTGGATTGTAGTGGTATCTTGTTTTAATTTGCATTTCTAAATGACAAATGCTGTCGAACATATTTTTACAAGCTCTTCTACTATCTGTATATCTTTGTTGGCAAGTTGTCTGTTCAGATCATTTTAAAATTTGGTTGATTATTTTCTTATTGTTAGGTTTAAGTGTTCTCCGTATATTTTGCACCTAAATCCTTTACCAGCTATCTGATCTCCAATTATTTTCTCCAGTCTATGGCTTGTCTTTTCATTCTTTCACAGAGCTTAAGTTTTTAATTCTAAAAAAGTCCAAACTATCAATTTTTTTCTTTAATGTGTCATTCTTTGGGTTTTACATATAAAACTCATCACCAAGCACAAGGTCACAGAGATTTTCTTTTAGAGATTTTATTGTTTTGAGTTTTACATTTAGGTCTTTGATCCATTTTAAGTCAGTCTTTCTATAAAGTGTAAGGTAAGTGGTGAGATTTTCTTTCTTTCTTTCTTTCTTTCTTTCTTTCTTTCTTTCTCTTTTTTTTCTTTTTTTGCAGATGGATATCCATTTATTGAAAAAATATCCTTTCTCAATTGAATTGCCTTTGTAAAAATTCAGTTGCTTAGGTTTATGTAAAACTGTTTCTGAACTATCTAGTTCTATTGATTCATATGTCTATTAGTTTGCCAATATCACAACCCTTTGAGTTCTGTGTTTTTCAATATTGCATTGGACATTTAGGATCTTTTGCCTTCCCATGTGAAGTTTAGATCAGTTTATAGCTATTTATAAAAAGAATTTTCTGACATTGTGATTGAGTTTGCATTACATTTATGGATCACTTGAGAAGAACTGTTATCTTAGCAATATTGAATTTTCCAACGCATGGACATTGTATATTGGTCCATACAGATCTTTGATGTTTTTCATCAGTAATTTGTAGTTTTCTACATATAAATTCTGTACATATTCTGTTAGCTTTATGCCTACATATTTCATTTGGGAAGTACTACAAATGGTATTTAAATGTTTTATTTTATTTTTTCATTGCTGGTTTATAGAAAAAAAATGGATTTTTGTATATTGCTGTTAAATATACTGCAAATTTTCTATACTTGCTTATTGATTCCAGGAGTTTTCTTGTCGCATCTTTGGTCTACTACATCATCTGGGAAAGAAAACAGTTTTATGCCTTCCTTTTTAACCTATAAGCCCTTTCTTTCTGCCTGCCTCTCTCTCTCTCTCTCTCTCTCTCTCTCTCTCTCTCTCTCTCTCTTTCTCCCTGCCTCCCTTCCCTCCATCCTTTTCTTTCTGTGGTTCTTTCTGTGTCTCTCTCTTTCCTTTTCTCTTTTCTTCCTCCTCACCCCCATTGTCTCTCTAATTTTTGAAAAAAGATTTGTCTATTTTGGGGATAGTGCAAGCAAAGGAGGGGCAGGAGAGAGGGGGACAGAGGATCCAAAGCAGGCTCTGTGCTAACAGGCTGAAAGCAGTGAGCCTGATGTGGGGCTCAAACTCCACATGGACTTTGTAACCCCAGGGAATTTCTAAGCTTATTCCCCACTCTAAAGCACATTTTTTGGAAGTCCTTTGGTGAAAGAATAATATATTTATTTCTAAATAAACATCTAAAAGTGTTTTATCTCACCTTCATTCTTGATTGATGGATAAGTTGGATATAGAATTTTATATGTCTTGCTATTTTCCCTCTGCACAGTGAAGAAATGTCTTTCTATCCAGGCGTCTGCTGTGGCTGCCCAAAAGTCTGGTGAAAGTCTAGTTGTCATATACTTACAGTTCATTTGACTTTTCTTTTAACTCTTTGCCCTGGTGTCTGCAATTATTGCACAATGCACTTGTCGGTTCTTCTCTATCCTGCATACTCTGCTTCTTCCAGCTAAATACTCATAGATTTAATCCATTTGGGAAACTTTTCTGAGTAATGACTTTTTAAGAACTGCTTCTCTCCTATTCACTTTTTGTTTGCATTTCCCCCCCTCATTCCACTTCAACATATGTTGAACCTTATCATCCTATTCTTTTGTCTTCTCTTGAATGAGTCCATTTCTTTGTGTCTCTATATTTCTGTTTTATATTTTTTTTCAAGGCGCATAATGTATCATACTAATTGAGCATTACATGATGAGTTGGCATTAGCTTCTCCAGGCATGGGAACTTAACAGATGAGGTACAGCTTAAAATCTGTTAATGTTCCGTTCATAGCTGGTGTATTTTTATACTTCAACTTGAAGTATAAGACCATCAAAGCAATGCCTCGAAATGTGGCCAGTACACAATTCATTCTACCTGTAAGAGTATGAGAGTTGAAATATTTTTCGATACCACTGAAATGGAATGAGGCATCAGTTCCTGGACCTTCCATGATTTCAATCTTTATAGAAGACACCAATTCCACTTGCTCTTTATATTTGTGTCATTTATTTCCTATAATTGTTACTAATCTATTTTGCAGTTCATTCATTTTCTCTGTAGTTGTATGTAATCTGCCATTTATCATGCCCAATGAGGTTTTAATTTTAATGGCCCTAAATTTCATTTTTAGAAGTTTTTATAACTTGGATTTACTTAAAATATGTTTCTTGTTTTTCCAAGCCGCCCTATTTGTTCAGTATTTTTTATATTATATTTTTATATTACTTTAATGCTTCTTAACCCACATTTAAAAAATAATTCTTTGAATTGTTTCTCTTATGTATAGTTCTGAGGCTGTAAGGTCTCAAGTTAATCCTTTATGCTGATTTTTCCTTAGTGGTTTGTAGTGCTTCACTGCTAAGTCATTATCGCCTAGGCCGTTATTTCTGTAGGATTTGAAAGTCTCGCCATACAGCAGTTTAGTGTTTGCTGCTTTTGAAGGCTTAAGTAAGATTTCGGTGGAACTAACCTGATCACCTTAATTTCCACGTGGCTGATTCCACGCCACAGCAGTCATGTACATTTTTACCTTGTATCTTTATATGGCTCAGACTTAAGCTTTAGTTCCTTGGTTTAGATGGTCACAACTTTTCTACCCATATGTAACTAATTCTTCAACGGTATTCATATGCCAGGTTGTGTGTGCCTCTATTCTACTTTCTCCAAAACATTGAAACCTTTTGCTCCCATCTCCCTAACTTTTATATAAGGTTCCCCAGGCAACAGAATTGCCATTTTTAATCTGTATACTTAACACTTTCCTTTCAATAATTGATACTCAAAAATATTGATATAAGGGTATGTGATGATCAAATTTTAAATACTGGCTAAAGTTGATACTAATTGAGTGAAACTAAAAAAAATAGCAAGTATAATTCAATTATCTAGGCAGAAACTACTGTATCTATATCTATATCTAATCTATGTACATAGATAGATAGATATGTTTATTTTATTTATTTATTTGAGGGGGGCATAGAGAGAGGGAGAGACAGAATCCCAAGTAGGCTCTGCACTGTCAGCTCAGAGCCCAACATGGGGCTGAAACTCACCAACCTTGAGATTATGACCTGAACTGAAATCAAGAGTTGGGAGCTTAATGGACAGAGCCACTCAGGCACCCCTAGATTTTAGATTTGTTTAATGGGGAGTCATTTTTTTTGCCTTATTATCTAGAGTTAATAACCTTGATAATACTAGTTACATCCAAATTATGTTTTTTCAAAATGCAGAAATATATACAATTATTTTATATAAAGATCAAAGGATTGTGTAAAATGTGTAAATATTCCAAAATGTATCTGGTAGAGATACATATAAAAACATATCTATACAAAGATAGTGAGTTTCTCATTTCAAGAAAATATCATAAAAATTAAATTTTATCGAGAAAAAAGTAATTTTAATCTCCATTGACTTTCAAGGAATGAAAAAAAAAACATCATTTGTAAGCTTTGCCAGAGGGAAAAATGTATCCATTATAACTATGCAAAATAATTACTAAAAATGTTGCTTTCAGACTACATGATAGATGCTATATGAATTTTCTGACAGTTTTGAGCATGATGAGTCATTGTTAATTTTGGGGGAAGTTATTACACTTCTATTTTCGAGACATCTTCTGGGGAAATGATCTTCTTCCACATCTTCAAGTTTCTGGAAATATTAATTTGTATTTTATTGTGGTAACATAAATAATTGGAATAACTACTCTATTAAAATAACTTATTTGAGTATTCTTTCTTATTGGTTCTTATTTGCTTAAAGAGAGATTGAAGGAAAGCAGCATATATTTTGAATGTGCTGTAGTGTAGGCTTAAAAACTAATTATCTGCAGGCTTTTAGCAAACATGTAAATTTTAGGATCTCCATGTCATTTAGCTTATAATGTAATTAGCTCTTTTTGGATAATCTCATTAAAACATTTTAAAAGTATGGGGTCCATTTAGTGAACCTGTATTTGTGCAAAACATTATTCTAATTCTAGCTTTCAAATATTTCTTTTGAATGATTTTTCTGCTACTTAATATCAATTTATTTCTAATTATTATAATTTAACATTTTGGTTTTAATTAGAGTGTACAAAATAGGAAAGATACTTTCATTAATGTAATTAATAAAGTTAGTTTTCCACATTTTGTATTTTGAAACATAACAAAAACAAGGCTTTATAATACTGTAATTCCTAGAAAATGTATTTGAGTCATTACACATAAATATGTTACTTTAATGTTCAGTCCTTTAAAATAATCCAGAAAATAATTTTGTTTCTGTAAACATTGCTATAGCACGTCATTATATATAGTCATAAGTTTTTGATAATTAATATGTCTCACAATATATGTTTCTTCAAATATTGAGAATTAATACAAAGTTATTTTGTTTTTATGACAATAATCAATATTATTCAAGTTACTCAAATTTTATGAGCAAAGTATTTATTTGAAAGCAAACAAAGTAATAAACACAATTCTGTGGTGAAATTAATAGACATATAGTATATTTCTACTATATTTTAAACTATTAATATATGTATTTGCAGTTGATTTCACTTTGGAAAATCTTATTATATATTTGTATTAGGAAAAAGAATAGGCTTGATTTTCTATACATTTGTATAATCAGGTTTTCAAATCCTCACTGATCTGTGAGCTTAAAATGGGCTTATAGTAACTGAAATGTTGCTAACATCCAGAATATTAATAGGGAAAATGTTTAAGTGTTATTTGGATTTTTTTGACTGAGACGCCAAGGCATTTAAATTGGATTGTATTTTATGTAAATTAGATGAGGCCATGTTTTTAATAAGTTTGTAATAGTTGCGGTTATTCATGAGATTTAAGGAATCCTTCCTTAAATTGTGGTGCTTTCAGTCTGTTTTGTTAGACCCTGTGGGAGTCCTGGTGGGGGCTGGGCATGAGGTAGGGGCTAGAATTCCTTGAAGAGCTTAAGCCACATGAAAGAGTACCTCAGAATGCCAATAGGCTGTAACAATTTCAGGAGTTTAAATGGAATGTTCATTAGGTCATTTAGCATTTCAAGACCTTGAGAAAGTACATCAACTGTGATATTCAAAAATATAGAGTAAACAGTATTTCCTTTTTCTTCACCTTTTAGGACTTCTGTGACTAATGAAAAGAGAAGAAGCCAGATGAGTCCATTGTTAGGGCAGGAACCTAACAGAATGAAATGTCATGGATAAACTACAAGCAGAAAGTATAGGTGGGAAGCAAGATTATTATTGTGTGAAAGGAGATGGTGGAAAAGTGAACTCTCACAAAAGTACTGTTTAGTAATCAACTAACCCCCTTCCCAAATAGTCATAGAGCATTTTTACTTTTAGATAATTTCTGTCATTGCATTTAGAGAAGTACTGCTCTAGACTAATATTATTTCCTTCCTCCTGTTTGTGCACACTTGATTTAATTCTTTAGACAGGCTTTATTGTTGAGTTCAGGTCATTGATCTCTGCAGTGTCTGTTGTGTCCGTAGTTATGAATGATTATTCTCTCAGGAGTCTCAGTAAATATGCCGCGGTACACCACTTAAAATCGTGGTATTAGATGTGTTTTAACAAGAGTATATGGCCATTTTTTATTATTATGTTACCATTTTATAGAAGGAAACAATTCCAGTTTTTGCATGATGCTAACTAGCAGTTTTCTCTGTAGACTGAATACATCGTAGGAACCACAACAGAAACTAACTTCAATATGCCCATGTTGCAGTTTCAAGGTGAAAAGAATAACAGGTTTTTAACAAGATGGATCTTTCTCCAAAGACCTTTATGTTTCAAGGGTTGTTCAATTTTTTCGTTTGTCATAAAACAAAATATACCACCCTGAGATGCTTTATGCCTTGTAATATCTTGAGGCAAACTGGCTGACAAATGTATTATTCTCTCATAAAGAAGAGAAGCCCCTGAATTACCTATGCCGGACCAAACCGCTGCTTTTGTTCATGCCATCTTAACTGCCATAGAAATAGCGCGTGAGGCTCAAACTATCATGCCTACTTCATAATGCCGTGCTTTGTTCTTTCTGCAAAGATTCACTGCCGTGTATTAAATATGCCCATAAATCTCTCAGTAATTGTATATTACTTTTCTGTTCCCTCTACAGTTTACACATTGTATTCAACTTTGACTTTATTCAGCTCTGCGCAGTGGTATGGCAGGTTTATGGAATGTTGTAAAGCTGAGAAAAGTAGGCAATTATTGTTAAGCCTTTGTAAGCTATTTGAGAAAAGACATTTGTTGCGATCAGGCATAAGGACCAATTCTACCGGCTGTGGATTTACTCAGATTTTTATTTAAACTCTTTCTAAAAGGGGTGAGTGTTACTACGAACATTTTTAAAAATTGAAAACTTTAAGTGAAAAGTGGGAATTTTCCATTACTTTTTAAATAAAAACTAAGGGTTATGAGATAAATAAGTGATAAAAAGAACATGAATGAAAACAGGTTTTTTTCATCTAATGTAAGTGAACTGAAAAATATATTTTAAAGGAGCATATAAAAATTATGATCAAGTATCTACAAGTTTATGGAATTAAAATCTTTGTAGACTAGAGAATTTGAATAATATTATTTATCATCCATTAACTCCATAGAAGTAGCTGCAGAAATGGAAGAGTAGCAGAATATACTACCCCAAAATATGATTATAGCACTTTAGGACATAACACTCCAAAATGTGCCACCTTGGCATATTGATTATTTTTAAGTAGGCACTTAAAAAACAGCAAATGCTAGAAGAGGCTTTCCCTGAACTCCCCTTAGCTGCCTAAAGATGCATTCAAGGAAAGCAGAACTCAGTTGGCATCGATGCCCTCCCTGGGAGTTTTATCAACCAGGCAAAATTGACTTTGATCACAGAGGAGGGGAGAGAAGAAATTGGCACCATACCCAGACAGACTTTGCCACAAACTATCATACTCTCCCAACCATTCTTCTAAGGGCCCACCGATGTTTCCTAGAACTCATTTACTCTCCCCTAAGAGACTTGCATTCCCTCTCACCTTTATGAACATGAACATAGTATTTAATCCTGCATTCCAAAGCTATCTTTTGAGAATTACTCACTTTCCCTGGGTATCCTCCATGTGTATATGAGGTTTTCATGTTAGCAAACTTGTTTTTCTCTTGTAAATATGTCTTTATTACAAGAAGTTGCAGTCAAGAACTCAAAAGAATAGAGGGAAAATCATTTTCCCTCCTCTACACTCTATTGGCATTGTAATAGGATCTGCAGAGCCCGGATATCTATGTGTCTAGAATATGTGAAATGTACAACTTTAATTTATGTCTATATATATGTATATATATACACACACACACATATATATGCACACATATTTATACACACATATATATGCATATATATAATGTAAAAATATATAGGTATATAATATATATCAACTTTATCAATTATATAAATGTATGTATATATATAATGTAAAATATATATAGGTGTATAATATATACCAATTAATTTTATTAAAAAATCAAATTCATAAACTTTGATAAATGCTAGAGCATGCATAGGGGTAAAAAATCCAGGCATTCACTTTAGAATACCCAAGTTCAAACTTTAGCTCTGCCATCTATTTGTGAAACTCATAGGAAGATCAAATGAGATCAAAATAAAGCTCTTGGCCTAAGGCCTTAATGATTTATAAATGCTACAGTGGATCTTCTTATCAGTCTTCAGTTTACTCTTTCCCAAAGGACTAATGATAACCTTAATTATAGATAAAGGGATACTTTTGTCCACACTGTTATTTTTCTAGATTCTGAAGATCTTTTTTGTTTTCCTTGGGAGAATATTCCTTAATGGACTCAGGATCATGAATGAGGAAGTAATATTACGTGCTTATAAATATTTAATACCAAGAGTATATCACTTATTTTTATCAGAGACTTGCCTTTTTTCCAATATTTCTAGAAAAATGTCTGCATGGTCCTTCCCAGTTTGTCTCTTACCCCTATGCCTGAATTCTTTTTTTTTTTTTTTTAATTTGAGTATGGTTGACACACAATGTTACGTTAGCGTCAGGTGCACAACATAGTGATTCAGCATCTCTATATATTGTGCTGTGCTCACCACAACTGTAGCTGCCATCTGTCACCACTCACACTATCACAGAGTATATTCCCTGTGCTGTACCTTCGTCCTTGTGACTTATGCATTCCGTAACTTGAAGCCTGTACCTCTGACCCCCTCACCCATTCGCCCATCCCCCCACCTCCTTCTCTCTGGCAACCATCAGTGGGTTCTCTGTGTCTATAGGTCTGATTCTGATTTTTGTTTGTTTATTCATTTCCTTTGTTTTTAGATTCCACATATGAGTGAAATCAGATAGTATACAGCTAGAATACCGAATGCATGGATGACTTAGGTGTTTTTACTCCTTAAAAAAAAAATCTATAAATAAAATATTGGCCTGTCAGATCTTGGTTGCTCTGATGATCTCCAATGGCTGAAATAGGACTTCAAAGTTTTATTTCCTGACTTATAGGTTGACATTGGCAGCATGTTTGGTCAGATGCAAGTCAGTCCATCATTCAGAAGCACAGTCTCCCTGCTATCTCTGATATTTCCCTAAGTCCTGTCATCAGAGATCTTTTTACATTTTTCTTTTTAATTATACCTAAAAGTACATCTCCAGTAAATAACTGCTGAATGACTGATTGAATGAATGCTTGCTGCAAATATTTGCTTCCCCGTAGTTGATGATTTTGTACAGGAAATAAATTATTTCCGAAAGGTGAATGTTTCCTTTTCTGCAAGCTATGGTTACATATGTCTCTTTAAATACATAACAGCATGTTTATGTTGTTTGTTTGTTTGTTTGTTTGTTTTCCTATCAGGTCACAATAAAAACAGACCCTCTTTTATGCAGGAATTTGGAAACCATAACTAGCTCTTTAAGCAGCATTCTACATTCCTCTGTTCTAGAATGGCTGCTTCATATATTCTTTTTTTTTTTCTTTTTTAAGTGGGCCCCATGCCCAAAGTGGGGCCTGAACTCATGACCCTGAGATCAAGAGTTGCATGTTTTACTGACTGAGCCAGCCAGGAACTCCCACGTTTAACTCATTCTAAGAGTGAACTCAAGTACCATGGAGACTCTGAACAGTGAGATCCGTGGCTGACACTCAGCAGCCCATCTCCAGGCCTGACTGTCTGTGTGCACAAACCTATACCCGCAGATAAATACTTGTTTCTATTGTCCTTATATGAAGAATTATTATTCCAAAAAATTAATTCTTACCTTGGGAAATTACTTATTAAACAATTATTTAGTCCATTAGCAAAACCCACTGACTTAAGGCTTGATGAGACTATTTGGTTTTCTAAATAATATTGGTAATGACCAATAGTATCACTTTCCTTTGAAATTTATTACAGATAATTGAAAAAGAGACATTACAATGACTAAATGAGGGTTATATTTTACAGAAGCATATTTTCTAAACTAGTTATACCAACTGTAGAAAAGGCTTATACATAGTGAACAATTTGTAGTTCTTCAAACATATTATCATTTCATAATGAAGCTCTTACTGCGAGCTGAACTATTAAGACAAGAGCAAAGATACTTTTCTTTTCTGATTTGGACATCATTCGGAGCTCACCCAACTTTCCTGCTCTGGGTCTTATTTGAATTATCTGCCAAATTAAGACCTTCATCTTGCAGCCTAATTTGAGGAGAATGTGTTCACTGATCGCTCAACACCAGTGACGTAAAGTCAACAATCAATTCTTCACCTCTTGCATCGCTGATGAAATACTGGATTTTCCCACTGTTATTCATCCCATAACTCTGTTTTCTAACGTGTCTCGTCTTCCATCTTAAAAACGAAATCTCCAGTGAATTATTTTATTTACCATTAATTCATCGCAAGCACCGTGATTACACACTTTGAACTAGTTGGTGTCATGTGTTCTTCCAGTTCTGTTACTGTTGTGGTTTTGCTGGTTAAGCCTATATATTTATACTTTTGTGCTATCTCTGCTACTGCTAACTACTACTATGACTACGACTAATTGTGCCTCTACTGCTGCTTCTCCTCTTCTTCCTCCTCCTTTCTCTGCTTCTTCCTCGTCTTCTCCTGCTTCTTCTGGTCTTCATCTCTGTCTCCATTTTCATTTCAGCAAGGTTCATTATAATGAAAAAGCTACCTTCTTCAGGTTCTTCATTCATGTCCTTAAATGACACCACAACGCTTGCCAGAATTTGTCAAAATCCCTCAGATTAGCTAGTAAGGCTGTCGCTAATTCAGTCATGCTTATTGATCCAAACACCTCCTGACATTTTCCCTAATTTTTTTTCCTTCCAGAAGAGTCTTTACTAATCTGCGAATGTACCTTGTTCATTGTCATGCCTAGCTTTTCGTGAAGTATCTCTGCTACTGATTCATCACGTTGTTTTCTCTTCCTATGGCTGCCTTTCCTCCTTGTTTTCCTTGTAGAGCATTCTCTCATTGTAGTTCTTATCAGTTAAGGACCTGGACTCCTCACTGTTCAAAAGGGTTTGTTCAGTGTTTATTAATTCCTGGCACATTGTGAAGAACTGAGGTAAAATAAATATATGCCATTTTACCCTCTAGCATTTAATTTCACTATGACATATTGCCCAAAATAAACGTCAACAAGGTGCCATGGCAGCAAGGAGGAGTGGGGCAGCTACTCTCTGTACCATTTTGTCTCCTTGTAACCTGCATCATCTTAAGTTTTGGGAAGGAAGGATACACTACTTAAGCTCCTTTTGTTTTCCATGTAGCACCTGGCACATTGTAGGAGCACAGAATTTCAATACAAGTGTGTTAGTTTGGATTTTGTCTAATGCCTGTTTTAATTATCAACCTTAAGTAAAAATCACATTGTAAATGATGACCAGGATGTTAATATGTCCCCAACCTTTTTAAACAAATTGCAACAGGGAAATTCAAAAGTGCTAATTCTAAAAGTGGTTAGGTTTGCCTTTGAAATGGAATTTCATGCTTACCGATGAGCATGAGAATGTCTTACAAATCAAGCAATATAAGACCAGCACCGGCTAGAATAAGCTGAAACACTGCTTGACTTTTCTCACTCTTAGCCATTCTTCCTGCATCTCAACCTACATTTAGCTCAGCCATCTCCATTACAGGAGCTGATACTATTCAAACATTGCCTGGAGCAGAAATGTTGACAAAGGTTTCACAGTTCAAAAGACTTCTTTTGTTGAGGTGCAAGAATTTAAGAGCAAAAAGCACCAGATATTAACAAAATAGGGGCTGAATGTACTTAAATACTTAAGAGATGTAAGGAATTTTTTTAGTTGGAAACTGTTAAGTCACATTTAGGTAGAGTACATGTACCAACAGGATCCTTTATACCCCTGCCTCTTTTTTTTTTCCTCTGTAAAGATTTTTATTTTATAGTAGACCATAGGAATCTATTGAGTTAAACCATATGAACAACAATACACACAAGAATATTAAATTATGTTATGCTGACAGTATGATATTTCATTATTTCTTATTAGAATATAGGTTCCTTGGGGCAGGTATTTTGTCTAATTAACTATTGCATATACAAAGTCTGAAATAATCATGGCGTAAAATAGATAATAAATGTTTCTGGAATGAGTTAATGGATGTTTTATGTGGTTTGTAAAGAAAAAGGTGATATTATAAAGGAGTAAATGTGGACTCATTTTGTTCAAATTAAATGTAGTGAAAATCAGAGTTGTTTTAGATTCAGCTAGCTTATTTGCTGTTTTTCAAATGTTTTGCATTAGCAAACCCTTTAATGAGTTTGGCCTCAAGGAGTTTTTCTTTAATCCATATGTTTCTGATTCCCATAGAGTTAGCTGTTACCAAAACTATTTTAATTATTTACTTGAATTCCAAGATGCCTTTTGAAAGATTTCATCAAGGAATTCTTTATGTCTGACTTTTAAAAATTAAAGTCTCACTTTTCTCAATATTTCTCAGACTGTATCTTCAAAAACCTATAACTATTCTGAGATTTATTTTTATGCTGGTCTCCCACTTTTAATTCTCATGTAATTAGAGCAAAAATTTTTTTTTATATTAGTGAAATAAACAAATAAACTGTAATGCCTATATTATGCATTTCTAATGTGGATATTGCAATAATTTGTAATGGCTTAGAGTCTCACAATTTAACCATAGCATTTATCTTAATAAGTATATACCTATTAATCTTATAAATGATATTCTCCTTGAGTTACTATATCAGAATAAGTTCTAAATTTGGCTTAGGAGTGGATTTTGAGTTTATGTATGTGAGAGTTGAGGAGAAACAGAAGAAAAGAAAAAGAAATCCAGAGGATAACAGATATAGCTATTCTCTTTCCTGACCAAGTTTAAATTCACCTTGTCACTAATAAATGCACTTTGTGTGTCTGTGAGAATGTTTAAAATTCAGAGATTATCTTCTTGAGTTTTATTTTTAGTAAAACGGTATTTACTTCAGTAAAACTAATAATAAAAAATTAATTATATCAATATACACACCCCTCCATTAGACAGTTCAACTACCAAAATTTTATCTGGATTTAGTTTTTTAAAGATTCATCATATCCCTGTTGAGTGACAGAAGTTAGGGGTTTGGGGAAGTATATGTTTTCATCTTCTGTGAATTAAAAAACTGCTCTGTGTGCTGTGAGTACTTTATGATTTAGGTATATTTAATCAATACCTCAAAATAATTTAATGCCAGAAGGAGGGAATTCACAGCTCAAGTACTTTACAGAATATTGTTCTCTATGATATTTTATATTATCAAATACAAGAAAATTAATTATTTAATTTCTCTGAGATTAATTAGTTGAATAAAATAGATTCTATATAAACTATTTGATTCTTATATTTTCAGTTTTTAATGCAATATTATATATACAATAAAGAGTATTAAGCATATTACATAGATAATTTGGTAAACTAAAGTAAATAAAATGGCAAAAAATTACCAATAGCAGTCAAATAACAATATGAAGTAACTCCTATTTTGAAGTACTTTCTTTTGAAACTAACAAACAAAAAAGTCTCCAGTGGAGACAAATGAAAATGAAACACAGTGATCTAAAATCTTTGGGATGCAGCAATAACTGTTGTCAGAGGAAAGTTCATAGTGATACAGGCCTGCCTCCAGAAGCAAACAAACAAAAAGACAAAAAAACAAACAGACAAAAAACAACCTAACCTTATGCCTAAAATAGCTAGAAAATTAAGAACAAATAAAACCTAAAACCAGTGAAAGGAAGGACATAACAGGGGCGCCTGGGTGGCGCAGTCGGTTAAGCGTCCGACTTCAGCCAGGTCACGATCTCGCGGTCCGTGAGTTCGAGCCCCGCGTCGGGCTCTGGGCTGATGGCTCAGAGACTGGAGCCTGTTTCCGATTCTGTGTCTCCCTCTCTCTCTGCCCCTCGCCCGTTCATGCTCTGTCTCTCTCTGTCCCAAAAATAAATAAACGTTGAAAAAAAAAATTAAAAAAAAAAAAAAAAAGGAAGGACATAACAAAGATTAGAGCAGACATAAATGAAATGAAAGTTAAAACAACAAACAAACAAAAATACAGATGAATGAAACCAGGATCTGGTTCTTTGAGAAGATGAACAAAATTGATAAACCAGTAGCCAGACTCATGGCAAAAAAAAAAAGACTCAAATAAAGAAAATCTGAAACAAAAGAGGAAAAATAGCCAACACCACAGAAATACAAAGGATTATAAGAGAATATTATGAAAAATTATATTCCAATAAATTGGGCAAACTAGAAATAGATAACTTTCTAGAAACTTCCAAAACTGAATCAGAAAGAAGTAGGATATTTGAGCAGACTGATTAGAAGCAATGCAGTTGAACCAGTAATCAAATAAAAAAACTCTCAAAAAATGGAAATCCCGGACAAGATGGCTTCAGAGGTGAATTTCTATGAAACATTTTAAAAGCATTAATACCTATTCTTTTTAAACTACTTCAAAATATAGAAGAGGAAGTATATTTTCTGGATTCACTTTATGAGGCCAACATTATCTTAATACCAAAACCAGACAAAGACACTAAAGAAAACTAAAAGCCAATATTTTTGATGAACACAGATGCAAAATCCTCAACTAAATAGTAGCAAACCAAATCCATTATTTTAAAAAAAGCATTCACCATGATCAAGTGGAACTTATTCCTGGGATAAAAAGGAGGAGGTTCAATAATTGCAAATCAACGTGACATGTCACATTAACAAGAGAAAGGATAAAAAACATATGATTATCTCAACAAATGCAGGAAAAGTATTTCAGAAGTACAACATCCATTCCTGATGAAAACTGTCAACACAGCAGGTTTAGAGGAAACATACCTCAACATAATAAAGGCCATGTAGGAAAACCTACAGCTAACATCATACTCAATGGTGAAAAACTGAGAGCTTTTCCTCCAAGATCAGGAAAAAGATGAGGATGCCCACTCTCACAAATGTCACTTAACATAGTACTAGAAGTCCTGGCCACAGCAATCAGACAAGAAAAAAGGAATAAAAGACCACCAAACTGGTAGAGAAGAAGTAAAAGTTTCACTATTTATAGATGACAGGATACTATATATAGAAAACACTAAAGACTCCAATAAAAAAACTACTAGAACTGATAAATGACTTTACTAAGGTCACAGGATAGAAAATCATTATACAGAAGTCCATTGCATTTCTGTATATAAATAATTAAGTAGCAGAAAAAGAAATTAATAAAACAATACCATTTAAAATCGCACCAAAAATAATAAAATATCTAAGAATAAACTTAACCAAGGAAGTAAAAGACCTGTAACCTAAAACTATAAAACACTGATGAATGAAATTGAAGACAGCACAAACATATGGAAAGATATTCCATGCTCATGCATTGGGAGAGCCAATATTGTTAAAATGTCCATACTATCCAAAGCAATCTACAGATATAATGCAATTCCTATTAGAATACCAACAGTATTTTCACAGAACTAGAACAAATAAAAATAAAACTTATGTGAAACCACAAAAGTCCATGAATATCCAAAGCAATCTAGAAAAAAAAAAAAAAGCTGGAGGTATCACAGTCCCAGCTTTCAAGATATACTACAAAGCTATGGTAATCAAAACAACATGGTGCTGTACAAAAATAGACACCTAGGTCTATTTTCTTTGAGAGAACCCAAATAAACCAGGCTTATATGGTCAGTTAATATTCAACAGGGGGAAAAATATATAGGGAAAAGACAGTCTCTTCAACAAATGGTGCTGGGAACACTGGACAGCTACATACAAAAGAATGAAACTGGACTACTTTCTCACACTATACACAAAAATAAACTCAACTTGGATTCAAGACCTATGTGAGACCCAAAAGCATAAAATTCCTAGAAGACAACATAGGCAGTAATTTCTGTGACATTGGCTGTAGAAAACATTTTTCTAGATATATCTCATTTGGCAAGAAAAACAAAAGCAGAAATAAATTATTAGGACTACATACAAATAAAAGGTTTTTTGCACAGAAGAGGAAGCCATCAACAAAACTAAAAGATAACCTTCTGAATGGGAGAGGATATTTTCAACTAATATATCCTATTAGGGGTTAATATTCAAAATATATACAGAACTCATACAACTCAAAACCAAAAAAACAAATAATTCAATTAAAAAGTGGGCAGAAGACTTGAACACATATTTTTTCAAAGAAGACATATAAATGGCCAACAGATATATGAAAAGAGACTAGTTATCACGGAAATAAAAATCAAAACCACAATGTAGTATCACCTTACATCTGTCAGAATGGCTAGAATCTGAAAGATGCGAAATAACAAGTGTTAGTGAAGATGTGGACAAAAGGAACCCTTGTGCATGCACTGTTGGTGGCAATGTGAATTGTTACAGCCATTGTGGGAAACAGTATGGAAGTTCCTTAAGAAATTAAAAACAGTATTACCATATGATCCAATAATCCCATTACTAGATATTTACCCAAAGAAGACAAAAACACTAACTCAAAAAGATATATGGACACGTGTTTGTAGCCGCATTATTTATGATAGCCAAGATATGAAAGCAAGTCAAATGTCCATTGATAGATGAATGAGTATAGAAGATTTGGGAAATATACAGGTATAGATATCTACAGATATCTCAGCCATGAAAATGATGAAATCTTGCCACTTGGAACAATATGGATGGACCTAGATGGTATTACCCTGAGTGAAATACGTCAGTCAGAGAAAGACAAGTGCCATATGATGATTTTACTCACATGTGGAATGTAAGAAAAAAAAAATGAACAAAGAAAAAAGGCATGTGAAAAAACAGTCTTAAATACAAAGGACCAACTAGTGGTTGCCAGAGGGGAGGTGGGTAGGGGAATGGGTGAAATAGATAAAGGGGATTAATTTATATACTTACCACTTATTGTGATGAGCACTGAGTAATGTATAGAAATGTTGAAGCATCATATTGTATACCCTAAACTAATATAATACTGTGGGGAATCAAATAGCTATGTCCTGGCTAAGGAGAGTAATGTATAGAAATGTTGAATCATCTTATTGTATACCTGAAACTACTATAATACTAAAAAAAAAGTCTTTGAAACGTAATTGTTCAACCTCTAATGATTTTGGGGGAAACATATAGGTATTTCTACTTAATGTTCATACTTATTAAATATTGATATATTGCTCAATAAATACAAACAAAAATAGACAAAAACATAAATCCCTATGCTTAAACTTTTATGGAAGATTTTAGTCTGTTTAATAAGTCTCCCAGAATATGAAAACACTTTCTAAAACATGTTGTCAAAAATTAGAAGCTAATGTTTACATTCCATGTGAAAACTCATCTTACGAATGAAAGCATTTTTAATATGGTGGATTTGCCTGAAATTTAAGAGCATAGAATAATTTTGCCACGTGTAAGTAAAATAATAAGGGTGTTGCAGTTCAAGAAGAGATGTAGATCCACTCTTTTGTCATTCCAGGTCCAAAAACGCTATATCTATAACATGGTGAATTCTCAAAAACAAAGAAAGCAAGGAAAAAGACAAACCACTATTTTAATAGGTGATGTCAAGGAGTGAGTTTTTAAAAAATTCTATACTTCCCACCTTTACCTAAAAAGTCCACAAAAATGAGTTTTATGCTAATTTTCTTTGTTAGGAAAAAGTGAAAAACCGTACTATGCAATTTCTTTTGACACCCTATCCTAATTTTAATTATAATGCAAATTACAAAGTATACCTCAAAGTGCAGTGAAGTTAGAAAAAAAAATGCTTTGGACATAGTATAGCTTGGATTTTACATGCCTTGAAATTTAGAATGGCTAGGGTCTTGTTTTCAGGAGAAGTTATTGAATGACAGTGATTATTTAAACATCTTAATTACTCCCTTTGATGCAGAAGCAGTTGGACAGAAATCATAATTATTTCATATCTAGAAAGAGTCATATCTGGGGACTCAGAATCCCTGATATTTTTTTGCCTTGGTCATTATAATTTGATGTTTTCTCCATAATTCTGCTAATAAGCAGGCTGATTAAAAATAGTCTAGATTAGAAAATGGGATTCAGTAATTTTTAGAATGATATTTCTATATATTCCCCATACCATGTTAAAGCCTGGAGTACCAAGAATATTATAAATCCTCACATTTATAGGTTTTTCTAAATGGCACAGATCTTAGAGATAACCTAGTCTAATCTACTCATTTTCTATACAAAAATACACTCCGATTGGATAAGCATATTAACTGAATTAATGTAGTTTTTTAAATTTGAAGTTCTTAAATTATTTCTCCATCCATTACTATTTTATTATTATTATTATTATTTTAATGTTCATTCAGTTTTGAGAGAGAGAGAGAGACAGAGAGCAAGAGAAGGAGGGGCAGAGAGAGAGGGAGACACAGACTCTGAAGCAGGCTCCAAGCTCTGAGCTCTCAGCACAGAACACTACTGGGCTTGAACTCACGAACTGTGAGTTCGTGACCTGAGGAGAAGTCTGATGCTCAACAAACTGAACCACCCCGGCTCCCCAATACATTACTATTTTTAATTCAACAGGCCCCTTCATTAGAAAAAATGGGAAATGCAAAGTTACATCAATGACATATTCACTGGCACTAAAACAACGTTCAAGAAAAATTAACTTTTTTTTTTTAAGACAGAAGCATCATGCCAAAAAAAAGCATATGCTTACTTAAATTATGTGGACTATTTTTTATGTAGCAGATGAATGGGTCAAGCTAGAAATAACTAGCCAGACTCCTCACAGGCAAAGCTATTTTCAGGTAGAAAATCCTACCAAGGTTCTTGCAGTAAATATGATAACCATCTGTTTTGTTCCTACAAATAAATTAGACTGTCAGAATTTAGCAAAGCCATGCATTCCCCTACTCAAGAAATATTTATAATTATTGGTCTGAAACATTAATTTTATTAATAATAAAACTTTTAGGGGCGCCTGGGTGGCGCAGTCGGTTAAGCGTCCGACTTCAGCTCAGGTCACCATCTCGCGGTCTGTGAGTTCCAGCCCCGCGTCGGGCTCTGGGCTGATGGCTCAGAGCCTGGAGCCTGCTTCCGATTCTGTGTCTCCCTCTCTCTCTGCCCCTCCCCCGTTCATGCTCTCTCTCTGTCTCAAAAGTAAATAAATGTGAAAAAAAAATTAAAAAAAATAAAAAATAACAAAACTTTTAGTAATTACTGAATACTTACTATGTGCCAGATGCTACTCTAAACTCTCTTCACATAGCATCTCATCTAATAGTTAAAACAACCCGAAAAGAGAGACATTGCTAATATTTGTATTTGATATGAGATGTGGTTGAGAAGAATTTTAAGCTCTCAGTCTTAAAAAGAGCACCAAATAGAAACCAAATGCAGGAGAGCTCTCGCTAAGATTTTAAAAAAGTGAACAAAATCGTATTTCAAAGGCAAAATCCTGCTGCCCTTCAAATTTTCAGAGAGAGTGGTATGCACTGTGGCTAGATTTTATTTATTTATTTACTTTTTATCTAAAGTTATGGTCCTCCTAGTAAAGTTTTGACTATAACTTTTCACAGAAGAATGAAGTCCAAGATCAGGCGGCCAGCATGACTGCCTTCAGGTGAGGACCCTCTCTCTGGTTCATAGTCAGCACAGTCTCACTGGGTCCTCACCGCGAGACAAAGAAGGGGTGGGGGGGAGGGGTCTCTCTGGAACCTCTTTTATAAAGCAGGAATCCCAGTCATCAGGACTCCTCCTTATGACTTAAGCACCTCTCAAAGGCCGTGCCATATCTTCGGGGGTTAGGATTTAAACATATATTTTCAGGAGTACACAAACATTCAGACCATAGCAAAAGGAGAGCCTTAATTTTCTTTTTGTCTTGATATCCTTAAATTTTAATTTTAAGCTACATGCATATTTTTTGCTAATAATTAGAAAATGTGAAATTGTTAAAAGGATAAACTAACAATCACCCAGTGTTAAAGAGTTGCATTTCTATTAATCTAAAATATTTTTTAATACATACTTATGTAATACAGGATGCAGAACATTGTTGTGATTCTAAGATTGTTAGATAGGTAGGTAGATGATAGATAGATACAGATAGATGATAGATGATAGATAGATTGATAGACAGATGATAGTCCAACCTCAAACAATAGTGGTTCCTTTATCCTCAAACACCTAAATAAATTTTTGTGAGATAAATATCAACTTCAAATTGATTAGAAAAGAAAGCAGAACACTTTACTTATTAAACTTTTCTGTCTCTCTGTCTCTCTGTCTCTCTCTCTCTCACACACACACACACACACACACACACACATTAAAATCACAGTAGTATTCAGTGCAAAATTTACTGGAGATTTTGAAGAGTTATAGAAAAAGAGAGTTTACATAATTAAACCTAAACCTACTTAAACAAGAAGAAAATGTCCATTAGCGCTTTTATCTTTCTCACCCAGCAGCAGGTGTTCCTTACTTTCCCCTTCACCCAAGCCTGGCACTGGCTTTTTTCCCTTATTGCCAACATTTGCTCTAGGAACTGACATTTGTTTGCCTTATAGCTGCATAGCTACCTAGTTCTGCCCAGCTCCTCATGTGCATCATAAAACCACTGTACTTCCCAACCAAGAATCCTATAACAAACAGATCTCTTCTTTTCAGAAAGTAATATAAAAATGACTTTTTTCTTGGAGCACCTAGGTGGTTCAGTCATTTAAGCAGCCTACTCTTCGGGGACCTGGGTGGCTCAATTGGTTAAGTATTAGACTTCAGCTCAGGTCGTGGTCTTGCAATTTGTGAGTTCCAGCCCCATGTGGCACTGTGCTGACAGCTCAGAGCCTGGAGCCTGCTTTGGATTCTGTGTTTCCTCTCTCTCTGCCTCTCTCTCTCTCTCTTTCAAAAATAAATAAACATTAAGCAGCCGACACTTGATTTCAGCTGAGGTCATGATCTCAGTGGTGAAAGATAGAGCCCTGGGTTGGGCTCTGTGCTGAGTGTGGAACCTGCTTATGATTCTCTTTCTCCCTCTGCCCCTCTCTCCTGCGTGTGCTTTCTCTCTCTCTCTCTCTCTCTCTCTCTCTCTCTCTCTCTCAAAACAATAAAAAAATAAAATAAATAGAAATAACTTTTTTTTCTTGAATGCAGCATGTTGGTGAGCTATCTGCCACCCACACTGGACATTCATCAATATATTTCCTGTAAGTTTCTTATATAGCTCTTTCTGACTTCCTGTCATGTGTAATGCATTAGCATCAGTTAAGCACAGGACAAAACATAGATGGGCCCAGGCATCTCATGTCCTATGTTATACTGTTCATCCCTGAGTTATACATTCGTGGGCATTTCACTTCTCAAAGTCTAAGCCTTCAGATAGTAAAATGTATGGATGGTTCACATCATGTTTTCTAGTTCTCCAGCCCAAAGGTGTCTCTCTTTCTCAGTCTCTCCAACGAATACACATGTGAAACTTTGAAGTTACTTGAACGAAGATTTCAACATTTTCAAATTGCTGAAAGTCTAACGGAAATGTATAACTAGTGACTAACTTACAAAGCATAAATATATTGGCAACATGAATAGAAAAAGATTAAAGTTAAACCTGAGTTTTGAATCTGATGATTGCACCCTTCCTTTGGTGGCAGTAATATCTACCTGTAAAGTTTTAGAGTGTGATTCGAAGGCAGAAAAATATGAAACATGTGAACATGGCTTTTGGGGAAAAAAGTACTTAATAGTTTTATGCAATGATTAAACCTCCAAAATTAGTTATCTCAGTGGATCTTGCTTGAGAAAAGCAACACACTAAGAGTTACAGGATTTTATGCAATCATGAAAAACTTGGATGGTTCGCTACTTATAGTGTAAGAGAAAGATTAACAAAACCATATAACGAGTGTCTGAAGCACTGTTATGTCGTAACATTTACTAATTGTGTTAAAATAAGCCACTTATTTTTCTCCCACCAGGTAATAGCCAAGGAAAACTGTACCTAAAAGGAAATGCTCTGGGTATGCAGTGAAGTCTGTGATTTTGTCATCTTGCTTTGAATAGCGTTTAATCACGAGAATGACAAAAAACAAAAAAAAAATCACCAAAACCCAAATGAAGCATCTAAGAGGCAACATATTATTTTCTTTTAACTGTAAGACAATTATTCTCTACAACAGAACTGTGTATACTGGAAATATAATGATACCATAAGTTGTACTGGAATTTGGTAATATTTAAAACTTAGGACAAATGTATTTGAAAATGAACATTAAATTATAACCTTATGAATTCTGTGGGGTGCAGGTTATTTCTGACATTGTCCTTCAGTTAAATGTCAATTGAAAATATAAAGGTCACTTTATTTGTACGTGTTAAGTTGTTCAGTCGCTAGCAGTTTTGTGAATAAATTAAGCACCTTTTTCATAAGACAAACATCAACTCAGAACAATTATTGAAAGCATTAGGAGACAATGCTAATGTATTTCATGCTTCAAAGGCTACAGCTGCCAAAAATTCATAGCAATCAATCAACATCTTTTCTGCTGTATTTCATATCTTAAACAACTTACCATGGGTAATTATTATAAGTCGATTTTCTTTTTTTCAGACAAAGTTCCTGGATATATTGATTAAATTCATTGTTCCTTTGTGACTGCCCCATATGTAGCTAAAATATTAAAGCTATAATCTGTTTTTCATTTATAGAAAAAAATTAAAACCCACCTGAGACAATTTAACACAATTCATTGCTTTTGAATAGAATTACCTTTTTTGTGAGTGTTCTTCTGAACAAAGAAATAGAAATAGATAGGCAATTTGTTTTTCACACCTGACAGATTTTGCTCTGAATTCTAGAATCCATGTTGGTGGTCACTGAAAAATCCACAGGGAAAAGATATCTCTGTGAAAGAAGCATCTGAGTTCATTGGTCTTAGCTCTTCAGGTATTCATAGGAATACGTTCTTAACCTCAAGTGCGGAAATGGTAAGAATTGTTAAGTCAGAATCCTCAAGGGAAGGAAAGAAAACAGACCAGACCCACCTTGGGCTTTGCCTCCATTTTGAAAGTCCTCGTTGACTCTTCTTTCTCCTACCCATCATCACAGCCATGTTGGAATGACGTCATTGCATATGAATTATATATATATATATATATATATATATATATATATATGTATAAAGAGCATATATAAAAATATACAAATCAGGATAATGGCACCAAAGTATGATGAAGCCACAACCTAACTTTGTTAAAAATCGTTAGAGAATGCTTCTTAATTCAGAAGTGTCAAACTGACATTCTTGATCCAATGAGGACATATAGATGTATTGGGTTTGGTCTACACAGTATTTGTAAAGGGTTTTTAGTAAGTACACAATGTATCAAAGTTGGAATAACTTACAGAAAATATCTGTATTTCAGTTGTTCTTGAGAAAATAATTAGAGCACCTGACCACCTTGATCTCACATTACACATGGCAACAGCTAAGTAATGGAATCTCATTCCATTCCTGAGAGCCTTTAGATGCCTTCCTTAAGGCACATTGATTCCTATGAATACTGCTCACTATGAATATGCTCAAGGAGTAATGCATGAAAAGTAACCAAATAAACAAGCACTACACAGCTAAGAATTACTCAGGAAACTAAAAGTGTCTCTAAAAGTAAAGGCAAATATAAGAAATTCTGCTAATGTAATGTTTCCAGACTGCCGTATTTAGTCTGAAATTTAATCAAATTTAAAGGTGTATGTCATATTTCTAACTGAGCTCAGCTTCTTAAAAGAAAAAAAATCATCCTTTGCAATGTCTGTACAAGGCCTCATTCACAGAACGTCTAGTAAATGCCCTGTGCTTCCTAATATGTATGAAATAATTAATAAATGAAAAGCAGATAGTATGTCACTAAGTATAACAGGATTTTGAATGTAAAGGAGTTTCCAAAGGATAATAATGAAATTAAAACATATTGGAAACATTTATTTATAAAAAAAATTCCTATAATACCTTGTAATTAATTTTAAAAATTTGAAGAGAACTTAGTTACATTGCAGTGCAGTGGTTTTGCAACTTTATTATCCTTTAGCAGAGGAACACATTGTCCATATGTAAACCAGTGTGGACACTAGATATGCATAGAACAGTTTTAGGCTTTTGAAGCACAAATTGATGGTCCAAGGCCCCTCAGCTACACCTGCTTCTTGGCCCTAATATACTTGAAAAACATCACTTAGGGTTCTGTGAATCAGTTTGGAAACCACTAATCCTGTCAGATTTCCATCATGTGAGAAAAGAGGAAATTGATGTTCAGTGAAATAATGGCTTTGCCCATTATGAGGAGACCCAGGATTACTGGTCACAAAGTTCTGAGACATATATGAACTGAAAAAGTATGTCAGACACCCTTTCCTGCCTACACAGGAAGTGAAGGGAAAAGGAGCAATGCATGAAATGTAACCAAATAAACAAGCACTACATAGCTAAGAATTACTCAGGAAACTAAAAATGTCTCTAAAAATAAAGGCAAATATAAGAAATCCTGCTAATGTAATGTTTCCAGACTGCCGTATTTAGTCTGAATTCCAGGAACACTGTTTTATAATCGTCTACTCTTACAACAGGGAGTCGCAATGCCAGCGCTATTGACATTAGGGGCTGGATAATTCTTTGCTGTAGGAAGCTGTCCTGTGCATTGTAGTTTAGAAGCAGCCCTGGCTTCTACTCACTAAATTCCAAAGGAGTAATCCAGGTTGTGATAATCAAAAATGCCTCCAGATATCTCTAGGTGTCTCCAGCAGCAAAATTGTCTCCAGTAGAAAACCACTGCTCTAGGGGCGCCTGGGTGGCGCAGTCGGTTAAGCGTCCGACTTCAGCCAGGTCATGATCTCGCGGTCCGGGAGTTCGAGCCCCGCGTCAGGCTCTGGGCTGATGGCTCGGAGCCTGGAGCCAGTTTCCGATTCTGTGTCTCCCTCTCTCTGCCCCTCCCCCGTTCGTGCTCTGTCTCTCTCTGTCCCACAAATAAATTAACGTTGAAAAAAATTAAAAAAAAAAAAAAAAAAAAAAAAAAAGAAAACCACTGCTCTATATTACTGTTGCTAGATGCTAATTCTTGATAAATAAGGCTTCTACATGCAGCCTCCAGTTCCTTTTTTTTTTTTACTGTTTATATATTTATTTTCAGAGAGAGAGAGAGAGCATGAGCAGACAGGGGAGATACAGAGAGAGGGAGAGACAGAGAATCCCAAGCAGGTTCTCTGCCATCAGCATAGAGCCCGATGAGGGGCTTGAACCCATGAATTGTGAGATCATGACCTGAGCCAAAACCAAGAGGCAGATGCTTAACCTATTGAGCCACCGAGGAGCCCCCTCCCTTTCCAGTTGTAAGATACAAATTAATTATAATGATTCTCAAAATACTTGGAATTATTTTGAAGCAACCATCAAGATTTTTCCCATTTGTTCCCCAGCATAGGATTTGAAGCAAAGTATTTTTATATTTATTAGTGAAGTAGAGCCTAAACCTGGACAATAAAGTCATTACAAGTGCGTTCCATGCTCTCTGAGAAGTCCAGTGTTAAGAAAAGAGGGCTTAGCATGGGGAGGTGTTGGGAGGTCTTCCTCGATCATTTTAAAAGTGTAAAGATATCATGAATCCATATATTTTGAGAACCAGTGCTTTAAATCACTTTTCTCCGTATGTTCATTTATTTTGACTTTTTAAATAAAATTTCTATATTTTTAGAAGACTTTATTATTTTTATATTTGAAAATGTCAAATTCCAGATACAGGTATAAAGGGGGAGATGAAAAATGTTGCTCATGTCTCTAGTAAGAGATTAGCCAAGATTATTTAGAGGGTGCAGTGGTGCAGCCAATTTCATAATAAATACTTAGGAAGTTTATCTTGTCTTTGGAAGAAAATAAGTAAAAGTGCTGGACCCATTCATTTCTAATAGGTAGTCTTTTTATGTAGAAATATGTTGGAACTTGTTCTTTTATTTCCAGTATTTGGTGTATAGGGACATATTCTGTAGTGAGTCAAAATGCAAACACATATGGTAGTTTGTATATATAACAAATATGTAACAAAAATGTGTAACATACACACATATATAACAAATATACGTGTGTGTGTGTATGTAATTTTTTGCCCATGCCCCTCCATATGTCTATCTACCTATCTATAACTTGCACTTTACATTATAAGATTTGCACTTTACATTATAAGAAAATATATATTCTTTCCGAATACATCAATATCACCTTTTTATAGTGGTAAATAAAGCTTTTTAATTCTGAGCTCTTCTGGTGCCAATCTCTGATCTTCTAGACGGCTGCAGACTAACCGATAACAAACTTTGCCACTTTAATACCTAATTTATCTTAGCACAAGGAAAATTGCCTTGAATTTCCTTTGAAATTGTATCGAGTAGTTGGAAGTCCCTGTTTTTTTTTTTGAAACATACTTAAGGGTGAAAGAAAACTGAAAATAAACTAGTCCAGCCATAAAAAAAAATATAAGTGATGCACACTTTCAAGGGATTTTTAATTTTCTTTAAAATTTATTTATTTTTGAGAGAGAGAATGTGAGCAGGGGAGGGGCAGAGAGCACTGTCAGTGCAGAACCCAAGGTGGGGCTTTAAGTCACCATCCAAACTGTCAGATCAGGACCCGAGCAGAAGTTGGACACTTAACTGCCTGAGTTACCCAGGCGTCCATGGGATTTTTTAAAAGACTTGATGATTTCTTGTGGTCTTCAGTTTCTCATTTAAAATATTTAAAAACACTGAACAACTTATTTTTTATAGAGCACTGATTTAAAATATCTAAAAATATTGTGATTAAACATTTTAAAAAGCTCAGATTTATTTCTCATATGATGGTTCCTGACTAATCTGCATGATGTTAAAGCCTCGTTTCCATATTTCAAAGATTTACTTGAGCATTGTCAAATGGTGATTAAGTTTTGATGCTTTTTAAATATCAAATTTAATTTGAATGCTTAAATATTTTATGCTATCTACAGGGACTTACCTGTGATGTCTATGATAAAGTTCTTTCTCAGGTTGAATGATTCGTTTAGCACTTTACAATGTAACAAAAGCAAAACCTCAATAGGCTTTAGTTTATTTAACTTTTTTAAAAAATTAATTAATTTATTTTTTACTTTATATCCAAGTTGGCATATAGTGCATAAATGATTTCAGGAGTAGACTCCTTATCCCCCTTACCCATTTAGGCCATCCCCCCAACCACAACCTCTCCAAGCAATCCTGTTTGTTCTCTATATTTAAGAGTCTCTTATGTTTTGTCCTACTCCCTGTTTTTATATTATTTTTGCTTCCCTTCCCTTATGTTTATCTGTTTTGTCTCTTAAATTGCTCGTACGAGTGAAGTCATATGACATTTCTTTCTCTAATTTCGTTTAGCATAATATCTTGTAGTTCTATCTACGTAGTTGCAAATGGCAAGATTTCATTCTTTTTGATTGCCAATAATACTCCATTGTGTGTGTGTGTGTGTGTGTGTATATATATATATGTATATATATGTATGTATATATACATACCACATCTTTTTTTCTTTTTAAATTTTTTAACATTTATTCATCTTTGAGAGACAGAGAGAGGCAGAGCACGAGTGGAGAAGGGGCAGGGAGAGGGAGACACAGAATCCGAAGCAGGCTCCAGCCTCCAAGCTGTGAGCACAGAGCCTGACACGGACTCTAAGTCATGAACTGTGAGATCATGACCTGAGCTGAAGTCGGATGCTCAACCCACTGAGTCACCCAGGCGCCCCTACACCACATCTTCTTTATCCACTCATCCACTGATGGACACTTGGGCTCTTTCCATACTTTGGCTATTGTTGATGATGCTGCTATAAACATTGGGGGATTCATGTGCCCCTTCAAAACAGCACACCTATATCCCTTGGATAAATACCTAGTAGTGCAATTGCTGGATTGTAAGAGTAGTTCTATTTTTAATTTTTTGAGGACACTCCATACTGTTTTCCAGAGTGGCTGCACCAGTTTTCATTCCCACCAGCACCACAAAAGAGATCCTGTTTCTCCATATCCTCACCAACATCTGTTGTTGCCTGAGTTGTTAATGTTAACCATTCTGATAGGCATGAGGTGGTATCTCATTGTGGTTTTGATTTGTATTTCCCTGATTATGAGTGACGTAGAGCATTATTTCATGTGTCGGTTGGCCATCTGGATGTCTTCTTTAGAGAAGTGTCTATTCATGTCTTTTGCCCATTTCTTCACTGGATTATTATTATTTTTTTGGGGGGGGGTGTTGTGTTTGATAAGTTCTTTATAGATTTTGGATACTGTCCCTTTATCTGATATGTCGTTTGCAAATATCTTCTCCCATTCTGTCGGTTGCCATTTAGTTTTGCTGATTGTTTCCTTTGTTGTGCAGAAGCTTTTTATCTTGATGAGGTCCCAATAATTCATTTTTCTTTTTGTTTCCCCTGCCTCTGGAGATATGCCAAATAAGATGTTGCTGCAGCCGAGGTCAAAGAGGTTTTTGCCTGCTTTCTCTTTGAGGATTTTGAGGGCTTCCTATCTTAAGTTTAGGTCTTTCATCCATTTTGAGTTTATTTTTTTGTATGGTGTAAGAAAGTGGTCCAGGTTCATTTTTCTGCATGTTGCTGTCCAGTTTTCCTAGCACCACTTGCTGAAGAGACTGTCTTTATTCCATTGGATATTCTTTCCTGCTTTTCAAAGATTAGTTGGCCATACATTTGTGGGTCCATTTCTGGGTTCTCTATTTTGTTCCATTGATCCGAGTGTCTGTTTTTGTGCCAATACCATACTATTTTGATGATTATAGCTTTGTAATATATCTTGAAGTCCGGGATTGTGATACCTCCAGGTTTGGTTTTCTTTTTCAAGATTGCTTTGGCTATTGGGGGTCTTTTCCGGTTCCATACAAATTTTAAGATTCTTCTAGCTCTGTGAAGAATGCCAGTGTTATTTTGATAGGGATTGCTATTTAACTTTTAAAACTAAAGTAAAAACAAAATAATTTTTCATATTAATTTAATGCTTTAGGTAGCTTAAATTTTGCCATATATGATTATATTGCTAACTTGTTTGTTTTTGTTTTGTTTTCCTTAATTTGGCTCTCATTTTACTTAACATTCAATGTACAGACTTCTGAAAAATTGGGAATATGCTATTTTTTTGCATAAGTGTTTATTTATATCATGCATCTGTTACTACAAGATATATTTATTGAATGCTTGTCATGTACTACGTATAGTGCTATATACTTAAGATTCAATGGTATAGATTAAAAACTTATGGTAAAAATGACTTTTAAAAAATAAAATCCCAAATAATTGCATAACTTCAATCTCTAATGAGTGATGTAAAAGAAAAAAAAACAGTGATATAATGGATATAATTTGGTGATCTCTGTTTCAAGAAGTTCGCGATGAGCTTACAGAAGTATCATCATTTGTATTTCTATCAGAAAGGTGAAGAGAGGTTACTCACATGAAGACGATGAACATGTACAGTTCAGACACAAAAGCCTTAAATGAGAAATAGCTTGACACTTTCAACATATAGGAATAATACTAGTGTACTGGAGTGTAATGAAGGAGGACAGAAGTATAATCAAAGCTTTGAAGGTCATGCTAAAGATTTGGGATATTATTTAAGTCTATGGAAAGTTATTGAAAGATTTTAAGCTGGCGATTGGTGTGATAAGATTTTGCTGTATTAAAAAAAAAAATCTTCCCAGCTGCTACGAGGAATGTGGAGGTGGATAAAATTTACAGTGAACTTTGAAACAGAAGTGATAGGAAGTATGCTTGCTGTGTCAGATGAGGTGGAGACAGAGGGATCAAAGTGATCCCAGATTTCTCTTTTGAGCCCTTAATGGTGTTGTTTTTTGGAGATCCCTAATCTCTAATCTTCCTTAGAGAATGATTACGAGTTTGACTGTGGACACATTTTGCTTCAGAAACCTGAGAGGAAATCCGGAGGAAACTCACATTGGTAATTGACATAGGAGAGAAATTTCAGAAAGGAAGTCTGAATCATATATACGTTTTAGTACTGTAGCATATAGATGTGAATCCCTATGACACCTGAAGGAAATGAAATTGTCTGGGATGAAATGTAAGATGGATAGTAGGATGCTAACATTTAGATTCAAGCAGAAAATACACTAGGAATTCCTTACCTCTCTCTCCCTTTTAACATCTAATTCAACTCTTACAAGAGTTGAAAAATGATTATATGAATCTCTTTCCAATGGATATCATAAGGCAAAAATAATTAATTTTTCAAGTGAAATTTGATAGAACTTACCTATAAAACAATCTGTGTCTAGAGATTTATTTCTTAAAAATATTTTACTGTTATTTCAAGTGATTTAAAACTTGCTGGTCAATCCAATTTCTTTGTTTCTCTTACACTGGTTTTGGTTGTATATTTCTAAGGCATTATCCATTTCTAGTCAAGTGTTTAAATATATTGGTATACAGTTGTTTATGTTCCCATTATTTTGTGTAGTATCTATTGCTTCTTTGTTTATTGTTATTGATTCTTTCATTACTTGTAATAGTTTATTTATCAATTTCCTAAACTTTTCTATGGAAAGACATAGAAGACATATCACCTGACAACACTCACATCTGTTTTTCTCTTTCTTAACCTTATACATGTTATATTGTTAATTTTTTTTTATATTTTCGTAGTGCTGGCTCAGGCCTTCTAGGATTGAGGCAGAAACAGTAGATGTTGTATATCATTTCTGAATTTAAAAGACAGATTTCAAATTGTCACCTCTGAGTGTGATCTTTGTAGTTAGTTTTGGTAAATGCCCTTAATCATCATCTTAAGGAACTGCCTTTTTATTTCAATTGGCAATGTGTGTGCATGTTTCTGCATCTCTGGAAATAATTATGCGTCACTTATTCCTCCTAAGGAAGTCTCTAGGGAATCACAAAAATAGTCTTAGGTTGTAATTGCTCATGTGTTGTTTGACTGATAGCATTTTGATTTTTACTCCTTTTAGGTAATACAATTATTTTTCCTCTTAAAGTTTATATGATTTTATTTTTGTTATTGTTATGTGATTTTTCCCATGATTTATTTATCTGTAGATTTATTTTAGTATCCTCTTTGACACTTAATAATCCCTCTCAATTCAAATACTAGACTCTCTTCATTCCTGGGTGGTGATCTGAAATATTAATAACATTAGACCTGAGTAAGAGGGACTCCTATGCTGGACTCCATTCTTTAAAAGTTTTCTCTATAGATATGTCTCCTGAGGCATGGGAACAAAAGCAAAAATAAACTATCAGGACTCCATCAAAATAAAAAGCTTCTGCACAGCAAAGGAAACCATCAAAAAAAAAAACAAAACTAAAAGACAACCAGTGGAATGGGAGAAGATATTTGCAAATGGCATATCTAATAAAGGGTCGGTATATAAAATATACAAAGAACGTATACAATTCAAACCAAACAAAACAAATAATCCAATTAAAAATGTGCAGAAGGCATGAATAGACATTTCACTAAAGAAGATGTTCAGATGGCCAACAGACACATGAAAAAATGCTCATCGTCACTTGTCATCAGGGAAATGCAAGTCAAAACCACAATGAGATATTACCTCTCATCTGTCAGAATGGCTAACACCAACAACATAAGAAACAACAGGTGTTTGTGAGGATGTGGAGAAAAAAGAATCTCTCATAGACTGTTGGTAAGAATGCAAACTGTTGCAGCGATTGTGGAAAACAGTACCGAGGTTCCTAAAAAATCTCAAAATATAACTACCTTATAATCCAGCAATCACACTCCTGGGTGTTTACCCAAGGAACATAAGAACACTAATTCCAAGAGATACTGCACCCCTATGATTATAGCAACATTATTTACAATAGCCAAGATATGAAAGCAGCCCAAGTTTCTGTTGATAGATGAATGGATAAAGAAGGTGTGGTATGTGTATATATATATATATATATATATATATATATACATACACACACACACACACATATATATGTATATATATATGGTGTGTGTGTGTGTGTGTGTGTATATATATATATATATATATATAATGGAATATTAGCCACAAAAAAGAATGGAATCTTGCCATTTGCAATGACACAGATAGAGCTAGAGAGTATAATGCTAAGTGAAATAAGTCAGCCAGAGAAAGACAAATACCATGTGATTCCACTTATATGTGGAGTTTGAGAAAGAAAACACAGGGAAAAACTAAGAGAGACAAAGCAAGAAATAGACTCTTAATTATAGAGACCAAAAAGATGGTTATCAGAGGGGAGGTGGGTAGCAGAATGGAGTAAGTAAGTGATGGAGATTAAGTAATGCACTTGGGATGAACACAGAGTGATATATGGAAGTGTTGGATGACTGTATTGTACTATAACACTGTATGTTAACTCACTGGAATTAATGTTTTAAAAATAAGTAAATAAATACACTGAAAAAAAAAAGGATTCCACTAAATGTTTCTTTGAGCCATGTTTCAACACAAGAAGAGGGGCACACCTGACTATGTAGAGGCCACCTTTCATCTCTGGCTCACACTTCAGGTACCTGGAAACCTTACATTTAGTTCACATAGCCCCAGCTTGCTTCTTGTCATTCATCCCAAGGACTGACTCTTCCCTAGGTTTTATATTCTCCCAGGGTCAAAAATTGACAAAGGGCATCTGCATTTTTTCTTCTATCATGGTAGTGGTTTACACCCAATTAGCTAATTCTTGACTATATTATAGAATTTTTAGTTTATAATTCCTGTTAGACTAAAATAAGTCTTCCTTGCAGGGTGGGATGGGCAGTTTTACTGTGGCTTATATACTAGCCTGCTTTCAGGGACACTGGAGGAATGCCAGTCTGTTGTTAAGAGTAAATATTGGTCTAGTCCCTTGGGTATCAATGAAGGCTGTCCATTTCTTCCTTGCTTTGCCTTCTACTCATGAGAGCCCCTTTTGTCTCTGCACAATTTACCACAAGTATTCTCCAAAGAAGAAGGAGATAAATAGGTCACGAGGGGCTAAGTTCAGAGATAAAGTGTAAACATCTACCTGTCCATGTTGTGGCGTCTCAACTAGCAGTCTTGTTGCTTGTCTACAAGCTCTCTTTTATTTCTGACAATGTTATCTATGGTCACCTTCAAATCAGTACCCTCTTGTGTGATATTGATCTTTGATGTCAAGTAAACAAGGCTATTGTGCTGGATTTTGAATCTACTTGAGACACGGTATTTATTTATGTTACCCAGATGTCAAGGAGAGAAACATACCCGAGGGTCTTGCATTATCAATAAGAGAAAATCTACACAATGTACACAAAATGGATCTCAATAAAACCCATCAATTACAAATTAAGTGAGCAAATACAACCAAGATTCCAGCAGAGGGCAAGTCAATGATGCTTCTGGCAAAATGTTTATATTGAATAGCTCAGGAAGTACCAGTGACTATCTTGGCAAGCAATTCAGCTTTACTGCAGAAACTCCTGTGTAAAATTTACTTTTTAATAAAAATTATCCCCATGTGTTTGGCTTTTTTGTTTCTTGTGACACCATGGACATCAGCATGCAAATAACCTGTAAGAGCAGCAATCTCCTATATGACACCATTTTTTTCTTTGATGACTAGTTTAGCATTTTTAAGGTGTCTGGTCTGGCAAGACTCCTCTGTGAACATTTTCTCAGTTATCATTATCACCTATAGTTCTTTAAATATCAGTCAGTGATGAATTATAATAGTTTTAGGTTTGTGGTTTCTGCTTCTACATTCAGTGTTTCTTCTTCCCACCTATCCATTTTTCATTCTCTATTTCGAGGACTTTTCACCATTTTGATCCACCATACCTTGTTTGTTTGTTCTTCTCCAGCGTGATTCCAGACTGATTTACATTTGTAGATGTCCTGTATAAAATTTATGTGATTTGGAGCAGAAAAGAGTGCCTGTAGCAAATGTGCAATTCTCCTGACATCTTTTGACCGTAGGAGCTTCTGAAAGTACCCGATCTCCCTTGCAGATGCTGATGCCGTAGGTCTGGGGTGGGGTTCAAGTATCTGCCTTTTGTTAAACTTTCTAGGGTATATTTATGAAAAAGCATATTTGGAAAACATGATTGTAATAAATAAAAATCCAATTCAAATTAGGAAACTTGGGTTTCAGTTCAAGCTCAATCACTTAAAGCAAGACACTTACCATCCTTGAACCTCAGTGACTTTTTCTGTAGATGATTCCTACCATCACTCCTAGTCATGACAAATAAAATTGATAATGTCTGTGAAGTCAATTACAGCATTACTGAGTATTAATGTCGTGTAAATATGAGTTCCCTCTCTTTCCTGAGCCACTCAGATAAAAAGAATCCATTCAGGGAAACACGTAGAAATATTGCCGGTATGAGATCATCTAATCTTAAGTCTTATATAGCCCTGCCCTGCCATTGTCACCTAGACAAACATAATTGTCTGCAGTTATGTTAATTTTCCCTGATTTGTCTAGTACTTTCTGGGTAGTATACTGCATTAATTTGGATTTCTCTAATTCTGATATGTGATGAGGATTCCATTGTTGTGCTAGAGACACATCTGTCATGTAGCTTCCGACCACACCCATCATGCGTAGACTTGTAGAGGGGAAGTCACCATTTGGAAAACACCAAAAACCAAGACAGACTGAGGTAAACATGGCTCCAGCTCTAACTTAATTTTATTTTTTAAATGTATTTTATTTTATTTATTTACTTATTTTTTTTTTTATTTTATTTTATTTTATTTTATTTTTTTATTTTATTTTTATTTTTATTTTTTTTCTGAAATTTATTGACAAATTGGTTTCCATACAACACCCAGTGCTCATCCCAAAAGGTGCCCTCCTCAATACCCATCACCCACCCTCTCCTCCCTCCCACCCCCCATCAACCCTCAGTTTGTTCTCAGTTTTTAACAGTCTCTTATGCTTTGGCTCTCTCCCTTTCTAACCTCTTTTTTTTTTTTTAATGGAATATTACATGGCAATGAGAAAAAATGAAATATGGCCTTTTGTAGCAACGTGGATGGAACTGGAGAGTGTGATGCTAAGTGAAATAAGCCATACAGAGAAAGACAGATACCATATGGTCTCACTCTTATGTGGATCCTGAGAAATTTACTTATTATTTTTTAACGTTTATTTTATTATTATTATTATTATTATTATTATTATTATTATTTTGAGAGAGAGAGAGAGAGAGTGAGAGAGAGAGACAGAATCCAAAGCAGACTCCAGGCTCTGAGCTGTCAGCGCAAAGCCTGATAAAGGGCTCGAACCCAAAGACTGCAACATCATGACCTGAGCTGAAGTTGGACGCTTAACCAAGTGAGCCACCCAGGCGCCCCATATTTTATTTTATATCTTTATTTTATTTTAATAGAGAGCCAGAAGGGAAACTGTAGTTTCACTTTAAAAGTAAGATTTTGGAAGAGTTCTGATTTTTACCTCTTGTAGTTTTTTGTTTTTTGTTTTTTTCTAATAATCATTGTGATTTGCCACTATTCAGTTTGCTAAAGTCCTCAATGCTTATTATACATCTTAAGTTTTTATAAGTAAGCCTTTCAAGTTTGTCATAGGTAGGTAATCTGGTGACTATAGAAAGTGAATATTTGCAAATCATGTATATACACACATATATGCATACATAACTAAAACACTGGAAGATATAATTGTATCTACCCCAGTGATCTGAATATACAAGACTCACATCCATATATCATATTGTAGCTTTACTCCTCAGGTATTTAAACTCAGTAACTATGTTAATCATTACTTAACTCTGTATTAATATAATTAAATACCAATACTAAATTGATTAATTTGGAACTTTTGTATTTTAAAACTGAGTAATTCTATTTCAGCCTCTCTTTTGTGAAACAAACCTTTTAATTCACTTAAAAAATTCACTAAAGCTATTAATGATATTCATTTGCAACACATCACAAATTGCACTTGTAGAAAGAATGTATTTTCTGGCATTTTCTTCTAATTTAAATTAATAGCTAAGCGTATAATCAAGTACTGAGTATAAGGCCTCTATAATAGTTGCTATGGAAAATTCAACTTTGAAAAAAGGATTATTTAGAGTGCTCTAATTAAAAGCTAATGAAGATTAAAATGTTCTTAATTCTTAAATCTATTTGAAGGTCATTCTCCTTCAGAGAGAAGATGAATAAATATCAAAATCAAGCTGCCATTTTAAATAGTAGAGTCATTAAAAAGCAGAGCAAAGCAAAGCAACAAAATTTTTAAGACACTGAAATAGTTTATAATCTGAAAAGTGGAAAAAATAGACTGAATTTCTATGTTGGAGGTATGATAAACATAAAAATATGGCAGATAATTTATTTTTATGAGTAATTAAATTATAAACATATTTTTTTCAAAGCATAAATCAGTCCAGGCTATGGATATAATTATGCTAATAATTATGGAGTTTTTTTTTTTCTTTTTTCAACGTTTATTTATTTTGGGGACAGAGAGAGACAGAGCATGAACAGGGGAGGGGCAGAGAGAGAGGGAGACACAGAATCGGAAACAGGCTCCAGGCTCTGAGCCATCAGCCCAGAGCCCGACGCGGGGCTCGAACTCACGGACCGCAAGATCGTGACCTGGCTGAAGTCGGACGCTTAACCGACTGCGCCACCCAGGCGCCCCAATTATGGAGTTTAAATGTAACTCCAGGAGGATATTTTCTGGAGCTACACTTTCAAATTAATTTATATTATGGGAAAAAATAAATCATATACAGATTCAAATTTTTTCAAAGTAGTTTATTTCCCAATATTTATGCATTCTTATGTATTAAAGATACATTCATTTAATAAATACACACACACACACACACACACACACACACATATATATATATATATATTACTGCTTACATTGTAAGTTAAAGACTGAGTATTAATGTATTCTGTGATACATTTATGTAATACCAATTAGAACCTATACATCATTCAACAGGCTTGAAAAATGGAAACCTGAACAAGGCAAGTGGGCTCACAGCAAGTTCCCACTGAATTGATGCAGATCGGTTCATTAGCTACCCACCTTGAAAGAGCCATAGGCCCTAACGTGCCAGTTACAACCAGGCACAATTCCGAATATTACCAAAAATGGGAAAATTCCGTATGTTCCCATACTCCCTCACTCTGCCCTGTAACTATGGCCCTCACCACTGCCTCATCACCTACATGCTCTCCTTTGCTGTCCTGCCTACCGCTCCCTTGTGGAATATATTCAATAAACTTCTATCTTTTTTGTTCTGCCTTGGGTGAATTATTATACCTCTCATACCACCAACCCCCACCTGATGGGGTTCCCCCACATTCTGTCAATAAAAATTAATTGGAACAAAAATCAGTTCGGTGATTGAAATGAAAATGTACTGCAATTTAGTGGAAACTTGCCTTAGTAGAAATGGAGATTTAAAATTCCAGTGGGTTGGGGCTATTAGGTGGGTCAGTTGGTTAAGCATCTGACTTTGGCTCAGATCATGATCTCATGGTTCATGAGTTCAAGCCCCATGTCGAGCTCTGTGCTAACAGCTCAGACCCTGGAACCTGCTTCAGATTCTGTGTCTCCCTCTCTCTCTGCTCCTCCCCTGCTCATGCTCTGTCTCCTTCTCTCTCTCTCAAAAATAAATAAACATTAAAAATAATAAAAATCTCTGTTAGGGTAAAATAGAGCTATTGGTAATGTCAGCAAGACATTTTCCCACTATACCCATATCAGCTGCCCATTTCTCCTTTAAATTTTCTGTGCTTATGAGCTTGTGAGCTCTGTCCTTAGAGAATCTACTGTAAAATAAGTTTCTGCTTTTCTTTCAAATCTTTGTGTTCAGTTGTGTTGGCTAGAGGAAGACATGAAGAAAGGGAATTTCCCTGTCACTTTCTTTAGCCATCATCTGTCTCTTTTTTCCTGAGTGTCCCTGTAAACTGTATTACTCTTAACCAGTTGTGGACTTCCTGTTCTCTCTGGAAGATCTCACTTCTTTCTTTACTCAGATCATAAGCCATTGGACATATAATCAGATGAGTTTGTTTCCTCTTCTTAAAACATCAAAAATAACAATAATTACATCCCTTCCTCTTTCCATTTAGGATTCAGGGTAATAGCTTTCCAATTTACTCTGATGACTTCCTTTTCCCTTCCTGATCCTGAGGGATCTAGCTTTGTCAATTACCTCTGAATTAACTTCATTTTCTTCCTCCTAACTGTCCCTACTCTGCCTCAGCCCAGAACTCAGTTCTTCAGTTTGGCCAAGATAGAATTCAGAGCTAAACTCTCTAGTAGGCAGAAGTTTAATAGCAGCTAAAAAGAGAAGTACACTCTGAAGAGAGAGTGGGCGGGCCCTGGGGTGTCAACTGCTCTGGGGTTAGAGGTGTCTTTTCCTTTTACCTTTGCACAGGTTTTAAGTCATACTAGGGTGGTCTCTGACTGAGGTTGCCTCCAATCATATAAGGAACACTTCCTACCAGTCTGAAGGGTCAGGAAGGGTCAAAACTGCAATGTAAATGTATTATAAGGAAGAAATAAGTTGCTGTAGGGTGGAGATTATAGGGAAGAATGCATAGGTCCCACTCTCTGGTCTTTTGCTGCTGTTTGGAACTTGGTTTCCGCCCTTTTTATCTTGTTGGCAAGCATTTGTTCCCTGCACATACCTAGCTAGCTGCCTGTTCTATCATAACTCCTCCCAAAACCTATAAATATTTTCAAGCCTCTTTATGAATACAAAAAAAAAATACAAAATGCTTCCTTCTATCCTCCAGTTACTAACTGGCCTCCCTTCATTTTATCTCAGGCAAATTTCTTAGGTGGGATGCTATGGTGTGTTTTCTGACATCAGCTAATTCCCTGACATCAACTGTCAACAACTCAATTGTGTAGCTGACTGCCTGGAGTTAACAGATCCCTCAGGTCCAGGGCTCAGTCTCACAAGGCTGCCCAGTTTTAGACACCAGTCCCAACCCTTGGGCTGCTCATCACAACATACTTCTGACTGGTATCTTGGGGGGTTCCCACAACCCTCTCCTCGGATTTGATAGTTTAATAGAATGGCTCACAGAGTACAGGAAGGCACTTTGTTTACATTGACTGGTTTATTACAAAGGATGCAAATGAACAGCCAGATGAAGAGATACATAGGGGTGAGGTCTGGAAAGGTCTATCCTACCAGAACTTCTGTCCCTGTGGAGTTAGGGTAAACCACCAACCCCGGTCTCCAAACATCTTGTTCAAGAGTTTTTGTAACCAAATGTCCAGCCCTCCTCCTCTCCCTTGAGGTCAGAGTAGGGGTTGAGAATTAACATTCTCCAGTCTCAATGTGTTTGGTGTTTTCTGATGACCAGCACTATCCAGAGACTAGCTAAGGACTCCAGCCTGAGTCAACTCATCCAATAAACTCAAGTGTGATCTGAAAGAACTCCATATGAATAACAAAAGACATTCTTATCAGTCAGGAAATCCTAAGAATTTTAGGAGATTTACAGCAGGAACCAGGGACAAAGATCAAATATGTTTGTTATTATACCACAGATATTTTGCACTTCCTGCAAATTTTTACTTCCTCTTGATTTCTTATTGTAGTAGTTTCTACCCCTCCCATTTCACCGAAACTAGTTAATGGATTTCTTATTCAACAAATTTGGTAGATATTTTTAAATTCTTGTTTTATTGGACCTCCTTCCTACATTTGATGTTATGGATCATTTTCTCCTCATGGGAAGTTTTTTCTTTCTTCCGTAATTTCATGGTCTTTTCCTCTCTTCTCTATCTCTGCATTTCTTGCCTCAGTTGGCTTTCTGGACTTCTTTCCCTCCAGTCTTCCCTTTCTTCTCTAAAATCAGTGATTCTCAGTGCCATTTTGGCATGATTGTGTATCTTATTTAGTTCTAATTTGTTTATTAGTCATATAGTATTACTTTTAATTATGTTACTTGTAGTTGCCAGCATCGTTTTTATACAAAACATTTCAAACATACAAAAAAAGTACATAGAGTAATGTGACAAATGCCATGACTCCCTGACTGAATCAAATACACATTTATCATTTTAAATTATTTACTTCATACAATAATATCACATTGAAATAGTGCTTCTAAGCTTCATCGTTTTCTTTCTTGTCCTACCAACATAAAAATAATAATCTAAAGTATATAACCCTTATTCATGCTATTTTTAACTACATATCCATAGATAACATATATTAATTTGCTTACTTTAAAAATTTAAATAAACTATACTCTGCAGCTGACATTTATATTCAACCTTGTCTTAACAAGATTTAACCTCGGTGAAACATGGAAGTATGGCTACTGCTTTTAGCTGCTGTATGGTATTTCATCATAGGAATAGCTGCAATTTGTACCCATTTTCTTATTCAAAGTCTCTTAAGGCATTTCAGATTTGTAATTATTGTCAAAATTTTGCAACAAACATCCTGGGTAGGTCTCCTTATGAAAACTAATATGTACTGATTTAGGATTTCTAGGTCATACATGGTATGTGCACACCTCCTTCACGTTTATTGGATATTACCAAAATGTTTTCCGTAGTGGTCACATGCACTGTACTACCTCTTCCAGTATCTACAATAGCCCTTTTTCTCCATCTACACTGACATTTGATATTGGCAGTATAGAGAGAGGGTAAGAGCATATGAAGTTCGAATCTTGGCTCTGACACTTATGAACAATGGGACATTGGCAGGAATCTAAGTCTCTTCCTCTGTTTCTTCTTAAAATGGGAATGGTATAATACTTATCTCATAGAACTACTCTGATGATTACATAATCTAATAAATGTAAAAGGGTTGGGAGGGTACATGGAAAATTGCTGATTATGGATTAACCATTTTGTTGTTGTAATTGTTGTCAGATAATTTAGGTGAAGAGATTAAGTTCTCAAGGTTGTATTCCAAAGTAGTTTGACTTCCAGCTCCAGCACTTATTCATTTTAACCTGAGCTTCAATGTTCTTATCTGTAAAAGGGGATTATAATAATCTGAATTCATAGTTTGTGATGATCTAATGAATTAATCTATGAACAAGCATGAAACATCACTTGATGCCTAGTGAGCACTCAATAATCACAACTGGTGTAATTATCGTCGTATTCAATTGATGGAATGATAGGTGTGAAACGGTGTCTTATTTTAATTTGTATTCCCTACCCATAAAGTTGAACATCTTTGCATGCAACTATTGACAGTTTAGGTTTCCTTTTATATGAACTACCCATTGCAGGGAGAATCATATACTTGATCTAAGGACGTGGTGTCATTTCTTCCAGAAATATCTGATTTGATAGTACTCAGTTTAGAAATAAGGAAGGATGTAGGAAAATGCAAGTTATGGCTGAAGATTTTGTTCGTATCTGAATGCACTATATGCTTCTGTGCTACTGTGTACTATACAGAGAGATATAGGTGACCCAGTGAGGTGGCTTCTGTCTTACATCAAGATAAGGCCACATGGAGAACTGGTCAAATAAGTAAAACTTACTTGCATTACTCAAAGTATTCTATGATGATTTTAACTCAATTCATTCCTAATAATGACATACATCATTAGAGATTCTGTACAGATCAATAGATTCTGTACCTATTTATCATCTTTGCACGTTTCTGTGGGTTTGTTAGTCTATTTATTTGTAGGAATTATTTATATATTTTGAACAATAGTTATTTGTTATATGCATCTTTCATAGTCTGAGGTTTGTATTTATCTGTCTTCTACCTTAGAAAATATTCAACTCTAATACAGCCAAACTGATCAGGAATGTTGAGAGCTTATCATTTTTGCACCTTGATTTGGATTTCCTTTACTCTATTGATGGTATAAAGATGTCCTCTGGGTTGTTTTATATAATTTTATTTATTATTTCTTTTTTTATAAAATTTTTTTTCAACGTTTTTTATTTATTTTTGGGACAGAGAGAGACAGAGCATGAACGGGGGAGGGGCAGAGAAAGAGGGAGACACAGAATCGGAAACAGGCTCCAGGCTCTGAGCCATCAGCCCAGAGCCCCACACGGGGCTCGAACTCACGGACCGCGAGATGGTGACCTGGCTGAAGTCGGACGCTTAACAGACTGCGCCACCCAGGCGCCCCTGTTTTATATAATTTTAAAATTGGCCTTCACATTTGTATTACCATTATATGATGGTTTTAAAATTAAATGACACAGCATGCCCAGCACATGTAGGTCCTATGGAACCATAAGCTGGAAGTATAAGTTGTTATAGCAGATGCTGTCAGGGTTCCTCCTCCACATGCCCCAAAATTTCAGTGTGTTCAAGTCAACTTCTAACTGCAGGTATCTGCATCTCTGTGCCTACAGGCAAATTTTACTAAATTCGTGGAGTGCCAGTCACAGTGTGTGGCAGGCCCGAAAAACTAGGGACCTAACACCTTCTAGGAAAAGCCCTCTAAAATATGACTCTGAGCAGTGTATTTCTGACTCTCAAGCCTTTAGTTATTTCACTGCCAACCCACACAAGATGGACCAAAGTTTCCTGGCTCCCCTGCCTTTTAAGAGTAGCCTTTTGCCTTTTGTGTAAATCTTCAGTTTCTTGTCCAGCAGCTAGAATAACCATATTTTAGGAATTCATTAGAAGCTACAAATTATCACTCACCACTCTATTTCTCCTCTACAATGTTTTCCTCTCAAATCATGCTCTACTCAGCAGCTGTCCTATGCCTTCAACCACATGATACGAAACTTTATGTGACTTTCCAGTTATCCACAGCAGTTACACTATCTGTAATAATCCACACCACCATAGTCAGAAGCAGAGGGCTCCGATAGTTTTTTATTTGTATTCTGTTACTTGAGTCAAATGCTATGGGTTGCATACTGCTGGTTCTTAATTATTTGCTGAAACTTTGTAAAATTATACTGAGTTTTGAAAATAAATATTATATGTTTACTTAATAAAGAAAATGTATTCTCTTCATTTCTTTCTTTTTCTACTGTGTAGCTTAAATATGTATTTGAACTACCCATTTCTAAGAATGGTCAACTTTTTGCTATGATTGTGGCTTTTTCAATGTTGCCTATGAATTCAGCCATTTTGACTTTATCCATATTTTAAGATAATTTGTTATGCCCAGGCAGGTTGGGGATTGCTATTTTCTCGTTGTTGTTTTTTTTTAAATCAAGGAGTAATGATATATTTATACTTATTAAAACCTAGTAATCATTTTCCCATCTATTCTATTTTCCTTGTGTTACTATAGTTCTACCTTGTTCTGGTGTTTTATACTCTTTGGGTTATATATTTTATTATGTCTTTACTTTTACTCTTTCTTTTTCAGTTATGTTTTTGTTGACTCATTAAAAATTACATAGGGAACCTTGCACGTATATTAATTTTTTACTGAAGTCTGAAAGGCATTGTCTCATAACTGGCAGTTAGGTACGTTTATCATTATTCTGATTACGATACATTTGATATTATTCATAATATTTTTTGTGGGCTTTCCAGTTCATGACTTTTCTTTCCATTTTTCTCTTTTATTTAAATTTATTTAGACTCCCTTGTGTTATTTATTATGTTCTTTCCTTTTCCCTCCTAGTATGACTACTGATATCATTCAGTATCTTTTATTTTTCTCCGTCCCTCTTGCTTGAGAATTGTATTCACATTGATTCGTACAGTAATTAGCCCTGAAAAATGAGTTTAAATTTCCTGCTAATTTTATTTCCCTTTTCTATTAAATTTCAATATAAAAATGCTTTAACTCTCCTGCTTCACCCCAATCCTTCTTTCTTGTTGTTCCATTGACTGTATAGTTTGCATTTGGTTTTAAAGTATTTCTTTGTTCCTGGCACCTGAAGGTTTTTTATGCCATCTTTAAACCTCTTAAATGTGTTGTTAGTCATTGGTATTGCTAAATTATGTAGACTATATAAATTATGTATGTATTTATGGAGACAAATATGCAGAGGCTCTATTTTATCACTGTATCTGACGTGGGATGTGAGCCTCTCTTTTCCTCATTATACTCTTCCATATTGCAAAAAAATATCAATTTAAGAAGTAAATTAGAGAGAACTTAAGGGTACCACGTTAGTGTCATTCTCATTCACTTGAATTCCTAAATGCACTTGAGAAATGTCATCGGTAGTCTAGCTTTACTCAGCAACTAGGGATGGCACATAATCTGAAACCAATTTAATTGTGCCATCATCTACAGGGATCCACACTGCTCTGGGTCCGTTATTAATGGTGCTGGTTCTTCCTATCTCCACACATATTTGGAACATTTCAGTAAAATCGAAGCATGAGTTTCATGCACAAATGTTATTTCTCATGTGTATTAGTGTGGAGAATATTTGGGAACTGTTTTTCTCAGATATTGTTTTTACCTGATTTCATCCTTGGCCCACTTCTCTTCTCTTCCCGCACTCTAATGACCCCCCTGGTATGTGTGATTCACGCTCGTAGTTGTAATCCCATTTCATGGGTTACCCACCTAGCTGACCTTCACACTGACAGGTATTTCCACTCGAATATGCCCCGGGTACCCCCGACTAATTAAGGCACAGATTGAGCAGTTCATCTCTACACGAAATCCTTTGCCCTTCATAGTTTTTCCATCTTGTCGGTTCCCCAGTCATTATTTGTAAATACCATGTTTGAATTCATGAGCTCTAATTCTGTAATGAAAAATTATATCAAAATACTTTAATACTTTGCATATAGCCAAACCATTATTCAGGGCAGATTTATTTCTTTTGATTTCCTCTTATATTTGTGGATCAAGAAAAACATGTCTTTTTCTCACCTCTTATTAGGTAATGGTAGTGATTGATTTTCCATCCGTTTTTTAAAATTTTAATTTCAATATAGTTAACATACAGTGTTATATTAGTTTCAGGTGTACAATATGGTGATTCGACTATTTCATACACAACCCATTCCATCCTTTTTTTGTTTGTTTGTTTTTTGAGAGTAGAATAGTGAATTCAAGGGGTCTTGTCATTTTTAACTAGGAACTTAGGAAAAATAATACACAGGAAATATATTAAAAGGATGCAAAAACACACCTAAGTTGTTTAACCATAACTGCGGATATATGAACTAAAATTCGGTAATGTAAGTATTACCGGGTGGAGTCTGTTTTTGGAGTGTACGTAATTTCCCAATTAGGAATCCCAGATGGTGATCAATGCCATAGTTTAAACTAAATAAAGACAAATTATATCTATGTATGTATGCAGGTAGGTAGGTAGGTAGGTATTTATGAAAGAGCACACGCTTGAGCAGGGCAGAGGGAGAGAGAGAATTTTAAGCAGACTCCACACTCAGCACACAGCCGACATGGGGCTCAATCTCGTGACTGTGAGATCACGAGCTGAGCTGAATCAAGAGTAGCATGCTTAACCCCCTGAGCCACCCAGGTGCTCCACACGTTACATTTCTTGACTGTATTTTTGGATGTTCTGATGGATTTTCATATTATCCTTGGATATAACAGAAACTGAAAAGCAAAATACTTCTTAGAAAAGTATTCTTTCAGAGACTCTCACTTGTGGTCTCAGCAAACAGATTTGCGTACAACAAATACATATTCAATTATAATGTAAATATGCACTGGGGTGCAGTAGGAATACAGATATACTGCATTTATTATAATAACTGCTCTGTATGTAGCGGTTTGTACAATATGAGCTTTTAAAAGGAGCAGTGCTCCTTTCTATGTTCTCTGCAGGGAAAATTTACAGAATGATGCCAGGCAGAGTAATACAAAAGGAAACAGGAAAAAAATGTATTTTAACTAATTATTTTCCATTGTTTGGATTAAATCCAAAAACTAGGGGGGAGCTTTTTTTGGGGATATAGTTCAGTAAACGTACTGTCTTTCCTTTCCTTGATTTTTCTCATATTTTCTCTCTAATCATACACATCTAAGAATCTGCCCACTGTGTCACCTTTTTAACAAAGCCAACATTTATCTTAAACTATGTATCCACTTTTGAGCCTAAAGTAATGTTTCAAATTCACTCAATATTTGAAAAATACATGTTAAACACCTAATATGAACTAAGGATGGGAACGTGGCAACAGAGACGACAGAGTCCTGGCTTCAGGGAACTCATAAAAAAGCTATTAATGGGTAATATGTACCTGAGTAAGAATGTGAAGCCATGACAGTTTGGCCAGGAGACTCTTCACGAAAGAGATGACTTTTAAGCCATTCTGAGGGACAAGTGCCATGCACAGAGGAGACATGGTATGTGCTACGCACTGAGTTGGGACAGACATGTTTCATAAACATGTTACAGTTTTAATAGACAAGCCATTAGAGAAATTCTTTTAAGGACATAAACTAAAAAATTAGCGGTTTGTGTGATTAAAGTATTATTTTTGTTGCATCATTTAAAATATTAGATTGATCATAAGAAAACAACCACACCGCTTCAAAATTAAACATGGTCAGTATGTTTCAGAATGAACTGCTTATCACAGTCCCTTGAAAATGCACGTTGAGCTATGATGATGCATGAGAAAGCATATTTCAGAGTGGAACTGGATTCATGCAGCGAAGAAAAACAGGACTAGTTATGACAACCGCGTATATGAGGCAAGACACAGAAAGTTACTTCTCAGTGGGCATGTGGGCTGCCTTGGTACACTTAAAACTTAAAAGCAAAAGTGAGATAACAACACTAATTCTAGGCTCCAACTAGGCATCAGAAAGGGGTTGTTAAATTTATGTAGCAACCTGGGCAAGACGGACTCAAATGCAGCCAGAAAGGTGAATTGACAATATAAGGATAGGATTAGAAAACCAACAGAACTAACTGACGGTATTCGAATCACCAAGCTACGTGATTTCGCAGTGTTGTGGTTTTTGATCTAGTGAACTTTTTTGCTCATGCTGTTTCCTTTTCTTGAATGTCCATATAAAAACACCCGGTGTCCTTCAAAGTCAATTCAAATATTGCTTCTCTAGGATCTTTACCAAATCATCACCCTCTCCTCACATTCAAGTGTACATGAAAATAAGCATTTTCATTTTTTTTCTTCCATAGGAATATATATATTATATATATATATTATATATACATATACCTATATATAATATATATATTATATATATATACCTATATATATCCTATATATATATATTTATATATATAATATATATATATATATATATATATATATCCTATGTTAAAAGTTATCATAGTATTAGTTATTTAGGGGTAGGGGCATACTCTTTTGAAAACACTGATTTTAGATGAATAAAGTTCATGTGATTATAAAGTTTACTTAAAATTATGAAGGGCTTTTAGTAGAAACAACAATTTAGAATGGAGTAACTAAAAGGGGAATACATGTGTACATATGATTATCAATGTTTCTTTAAAATGATCATGTTCTTTCAGGTAATGTTCTCTTACGTTAGATGATATGGCTTAGCTTTAGCTACTGTGTGAGACATGAAGGATCATAACTGATTGAATATTGCTGTCTCTAATTCTAAATCTGTATTATTAATAACCATGCGTGTATATAGTTTCTATTCTTTAGAAACATTCATTTATTATCTCAGGCCTAACATTTCTTTTTTGTTTATATAACATTTAATAAGTTATTATACCCCCATCTCATTGTCGATACTTACCTTCATTTCCTCATTTTATTTTAAAAAAGCTAGCAAGTGGGGGCCCTTTTCGCCACTGTGCAAGGTTTAGGCTACAGCTTGCACAGTGAATGATTATATTTAATGATGAGAATGCCAATGACCTGATAGTCACTTACAATTCTTTCTGGTTCGTAACAGAAAAACTTTAAAAGAAGTAAGGATAATTACATCTTTCCCACAGTGTTTGTATTCCTGCATTTAGCATGGCATCTCTGAATTTGACCACATTTTGTTTTATGGCAGTATATTTTTCCAGACTTAAATGGCACATGCTCCTTTTCTCCCTCTGAATTTCCTTAGGTGGCGTTTTATAACCATATCTTATAAAATTAACGTACCCATTCATTGATCATGTCACTGACACACAATACTGACTACAGAGAACTTTTTTAGTTAAGATTAACTTGGATTCTGACCTACCCTATCGTTCAGATTTCATGGAGCTAAGCATAAGACTCCTCACACACATAATATTTTGATCCTTGTGCACCATGGATCACATCTGAAAGAATATCGTACAACAATGACCTCTTTGTGGATTTAAAGGTCCATTAGCCTAACAGCTATAATTACTCATTTTTATAACTCAGATGATTAGTTAAGGCTGTGAAGGGCACATTGCTTCTAGAGCTAATTAACAGTAATATGATTTCTATCAGGACTATATCTCTCTAAGATATATGAACAGGGCACACTTTTTATTCTATACTAACAACAATCATTTATTATAGCATTGGTAGAATGTATTATATTAGTATGGTTATACCTGTTGTTTTTATTCTTTGATTCTAATGAAGCATGCATTTATATTATTACTACTTTTGCTAGTATTTTTTTTGGTGCTTTTCCAGTGTGTGTGTGTGTGTGTGTGTGTGTGTGTGAGAGAGAGAGAGAGAGAGAGAGAGAAAGACAGAGAGAGAAAGAGAGAGAGAGAACTTTCTGAATGTTTTATACCTGAAGTTAGGCAAGTAAGGTGATGTTTAGGGAAAGAGTGCCAGAACCTAGGATATCTTATATCATGTTTGTTACGCTTTATAACAAACATGCTATATGGCTTTTAGTAAGTCATTTCAACTCTCTGAAAATAGGTAAAATTAAATGAAAAAAAAAATGTAGCTTGGGAAAAACAACCCATCCAGATATAGTAATTCACATACTTTCCTTCTGAAAGGGTAAAAGAGGTTGGCAAGGAGTGTAAAGATGTCAGAGATGCAGAGCAAATCTGAGACAAAAGAATATATAGATTGCAATTAGCTTGAAGGAAAATACCATCATCTTAACTCTACTTACATTCGTAGTTGTCACCAAGGTCTATGCCCACGGTAGCTCCACAGGCTGACCGCTTTATTATTTTGTGTGGTGAGTCATATTTGTAAACGGTAAATTCCTAGGTAGCAAGATTGTAATAGTTTATAGATTATATTTATTTCTAATTATGCTTAGGAATACAAACCACATTGGTTTTTTTTTTTGTAATTTACAGAGAAACTCATGCATAGTTTCTGTGATTAGAAATAGCAGAAAAGCCTTCCTTTGTAACATTTCTAGAACAATAGGAATTGTAAAAGGCACAGAAAAGTATAGTAATCCTTGATGTTGCTAATATATATTTCTATTGTTCTGCACAGTTAAAGAGATCATTTTGTAAATAGTGTTTGATAGTGCCTTTTGAACAAACCTACAAACTCTACAGAATGTTAAATAGGTATGATCAGACGGACTTATAAGGAAAAAAAAAACTTTCTCGGTGTATCTGGTATTTCGTGCTCTTTTTCTTTTTTTTTTTTTTTCAACGTTTATTTATTTTTGGGACAGAGAGAGACAGAGCATGAACAGGGGAGGGGCAGAGAGAGAGGGAGACACAGAATCGGAAACAGGCTCCAGGCTCTGAGCCATCAGCCCAGAGCCTGACGCGGGGCTCGAACTCACGGACCCTGAGATCGTGACCTGGCTGAAGTCGGACGCTTAACCGACTGTGCCACCCAGGCGCCCCACGTGCTCTTTTTCAAAATTGAGCCCACTGATACTCCTCCCAAGGATTTTTTTTCCCCTATTCTAAATTCAGTGTAAAGATCAACTGGCTACATTTATGTTTTTTTTTTTAATCATAATAATTATGTCATTACTTCCTGAAGCCATTCACACACACACACACACACACACACACACACACACAAACTCATCTAGCTCAGTAGTGTGTGCCTCTGACATAAATAGAATATTCTTGAGTTGTAAATAGTCATACTTTTGTTATCCTTGAATAATTGCATATGCTTCTGAGTCAAAATAGCTAATTCCAGTAAGTGAGGTTCTGGGTGGAAAGTTGTTTAGCAGAACATGAAGGAGAACAACTTAAAAGACCTCATTTAGCACATCATTTAACGTGTCTCAACTGGATCAAACCAAACATTTTTCTTGCAAGTAACTGACCGAGATCAGTTACATTGTTTATATTGATTATATTGTTGCAGACATGATTTAAATAAAGCTCTAGTATTCCTTTGTCAACAAAACACTTGGCAGCTATGTGCCATCCTCTTATAGTCACGTGTGATACAGTACAAACCCTCCACAGATTCTTATCTTTAGGAATCATACAGTTCAATGATATGAGAGACAATGCTAAATTTCTGTATTTGTGACAACAGAAAGTATCATGTCCTAACAAGATCTATTATTTTATAGCAAGTTTCTGACAAATAAAACTAGAACAAAGAAAGAAATGTTTTCCCCAGTTTTCAAAAATGTTGCCATAAGGGCTAACGGCAGCCTTATCCACACTCAACTTTTCATTGTATGAAATAATGAGAACAAAGTCATGAATTTGATTCTTTCGTGAATCTATTACTGCCCTTTGATTGCCTTGGGCTTTGGGCAGCTTGGTGTTCTCTACTTTGGATTGCTTTCCCTAACATTTTTAACTTCTGTCTACCGCCAAAGGGAAGCTGTGGCTGACGGTGCCATCCATGGTAAATTCTCACCCAGACTAGTATGTGGACCCTAATAGTCGATTCTCCCCCTCAGGTCACTCTTTGACCTTTTACCCCATGTGGTGAGTTAACAAGATGCCTCTAGGAGCTCTGCAAGTCGCTTCTACGGGTCCTCTTAGGCACCTCAATCAGACTCCAGTTTTTGGATGACGACTTGATGAGTAGGTCCCTCCCATGGACTGGGATGGTATTTTTTTGATAGCATCAAGAGATAGTAGGCTACCAAAGTAGTGCTGTAATGCTGATTTTGGGGTGACTGATAATTGTTTATATAGACAGGAGCTCTGCACAAATAGTTTCCTAAGACCCTGCATATTCTAGCGGTATCTTGGATACTCTAGGGTGCGACCCTGTATGAACCCATTAGGTTTTCACCATTTTTGAACGAGGAATATAATACCAATTTTCTTATAAATAGGTTCTACTAATAGCTCACCACATGTTCTCTTCTTTATTGTAGTATAATTTCTCTTAACCTGCTGTATTATGGTTTATATTGAGTTCTCAGGAGGTGGAAAAAATATATGTGGTTATTTTGCATCTTCAATGAAAAATTACCCCTTTATTCTAACAATAAAATTATGCTTTTCGCTTAAGTGATTTTTCAGCAAGTTTTGTAACTTTATTTATTTTTTTTTAGGAGAGAGAGAGAGAGAACACGTGCATGCGAACAGAGTTGGGGAGGGTCAGAGGGAGAGGGAGAGACAATCTTGAGCAGTCTCTACATCCTGTGGGGAGCCTGGAGTGGGGTTCGATTTCATGCCCTGAATCGAAATCAAGAGTCGGATGCTCTACTGACTGAGACACCCAGGCACCCCTAGTTTTTATTACCTTCAACAACAACAAAAACATGCCTGATTGTCAGGCTTAAAATGTAAGAAATTAGCAAATTTATTGTGTTTTTTTTACAAAGTTTAGTTGTGTTCTCAGAGTCGATTATAACTCAGAGTGAGACACACATTCCAACAGCTAGGTTATCATGGGACTCAGAGCCTGAAATAGTTAAGGTTGTATATGGAAAGAGTGAAACAGGGAGGCTGGAGAAAATATATACGTCATATAGTAGACTGTACCTGCCTTGTATAGAGTGAACTGCAATCCATGTGAAAATATTTGTGGATAGCAAACAAGAAATCAGACGTTGAAGAGGAGTTAAGAAGGGGGAAAAGGACAAAGAAGCAAATGGAATCTTCGTGGTGTGTATTTATTATCTCCTAGCTAGATGGAGGATATAGATGACACATCCACATTACATTTTCACGTGATTCCTTGGACAAGGGGCAGTTTGATGAGATTTGGTCTTTTGAATACCCATATGAATATTAATGTAAGAAATTCATGTGTATTTTGTATTTAAACAGGATGTCTTAGAAATTATTTAATGGTTTTGGTAACATGATTTGAACTGCTGAACTTGACCTAATATTCAATAGGACAAGAATTGCAAGTTACTGGAAGTTTAGATGAAGGTGAGCCTCACATGTTAGAAACTATTATAGTCAAAGGTGAGGAATAAAATATAGTTTAGGAAATAACATTACAAGTGTTTTGTCAAGATAGGATTGTTTCAATGCCAAAGATTTTAAAAAGAGGAACCCTGGAAAATGATGCAAGGAGCTTAAAAATAAAATGTCGGCAATACAAACACAAATGGGACCAAGCAGGTGATATTTATATAGATACATGTTTTCAACAACTGTCTTTTGGAGGATTCATTGTTTCAAACACTGTGCTAAGCCTGGCAATACAACTATGATGAAGGCAGATCAGATACTGGCCTAAGGAAATCTATCTAGTGAATACATTTCTGGGGCCAAGTAAATTCCAACATCTCCAAAAAGCTCCATGTTCCTCTTGAGTTCCATATGGGAACATATGTCCTGGATTTCTATCTACCCTATTCAGAACCCTTTTCCTAGTAACACCATGGCATTCTAAAGATAACAAATTTATGATGAGAATGAAACCCACTCAGGGGAACGCTTGATCCTCGTTATTTGAGGAGTCTATATCTGAGAATTTGCCTATTGGCTAAAATATTTTTGTAACTCCCCAGTCAATATCTGTGACACTTAAATGGTCATTTGCAGACATGCACAAGCACAGAGAGGTGAACGATGGAGTCTCCCCAGCTCACATGCGCAGGTGATGTTGAACAAAATGATAATCTTCTTGTTTCAGTTCTCACATCACAACAAGAATCCTTTTTGCTGTTTAGTGCCATGTTTGTTGTTGTTGTCGTTTGTTTGTTTGTTTTTTGCATTTTTGTGGGGTTTTTTTTTGGCGATTTTGCCACTAAAATGGCCCCTAAACAGTGCTGAAGTGCTATTTTTTTGTTCTTTTTTCTTAAAATGTTTATTTATTTATTTTGAGAGAGATAGGTAGAGGAAAGGAAGAGAGGGAGAGAGAGAATTCCAAGCAGACTCCCTCGGTCAGCGCAGAGCCTAATCCCACAAACCACGAGATCATGACCTGAGCTGAAATCAAGAATTGGATGCTCAACTAAGCCACCCAGGCACCCCTGTTTATTGTTCTTTAGCCCAAGAAGGCTGTGATGTGCTTTGCAGAGAGAATGCAACAGGTGTGTTCGATAAGCTTTGTTCAGGCATGAATTATAGTGCTGTCGGCTGTGAGTTCAAGGTTAATGAATCAATATATATTAAGTTTCTTTAAACAGAAACACTCATAAAATCAAGTTATGTATTGGTCATTTGATGGTAGGCTGGCAGGATTCTAACTCTATTTCCCCTAAGAACAATGATTTGGTATTAACTAATTAGTGTTCCTAGTGACTTTAAAGAACATAACTACCACAAATCAATGATATATTGAGTTTTCTTACAGTTCAGATAACTAATATGCAATCACACAATAATTGTATTTGGTACTAATTTATAAGCCCGATTAAATGTTGGTGACATTATTAAGCTTGCTCCCACCAGCAAACTCCCTGCGCAGGGCTATCTGATCCTATTTGAGGCCCTTTCTTCTTTTATCATGATAACTTCCTGACACTTATTTTTTCCACACTTTCTGATCTATCTGCTTTCCACATTTTGCCCCCTGCCCCACCCCACTATGGCTGCTTCCTGACAGTGGAAGTAATTCACTTATTGCAGAGTCCTTTGGATTTCTCTTTCAGCAGAAGCTCTTTATTTAGTTGTTAAAGTAGTGATTTTCTGCTTCAATTACACAAATTTTATCAACTGTATTTCTATTACTGTCACTATTTCTCTTCTTAATTGCCCTGGCAAAAATCCATGCAAATACTGAAAGTCAGGAATAGCAGGGGTTTCTTCTTTTCTTTTTTCTTTTCTTTTCTTTTCTTTTCTTTTCTTTTCTTTTCTTTTCTTTTTGTATACAAACTCACTCCGTCAGGGTGCTTTGCAAACACATCTCTGAATATCCACTTTCATTCACGGGAGGGATTTTATAGATCATTTAAAATGGTGGCAAAGGGGGGAAAAAGTTATCCGGGTTGTAGTCTAGATGATCTTGTGTCATTATTACTTAAAAACTCTTTATTCTAAGATTGTTTCTTGTCTCTTCCTATAAAACAGCTTGTGGAGATTCTGTAAAACAAAGACATAATTCTATTTAAAAAAAAAAAAGCTGGAAAAGCCTACAACCCAGAATAAACTGCAGATCATGTAAAACTTTAGGCAACCAAAAAAACAAGTTTATAAATTTTGTTTATTTTAAGCTAAGGAGTCATCTGAATATTTGAGAGAAATATAGAACATTTTCTTCCTCTGTTTACTCAGTTTTTTTTAAAAAAAGTATTTTAGCTTGTAAAGAATATTTTTTTTTTGTTTTTGTTTTAAGTTAAGAAGAAATTGAAGTCAAAGATACTCAAAATGAAAGTAAGAAAACTGAATGCCTTTAAAATGGTGAACACTCAGATCCAGGCATATTATTTCAAGTACTGGACAATATCGGATATAGTCATGGAACTACATGCCAAGACTCAAGGTCTGACTATACTTTTGAAGAAGTGAAAGGCTGATTGTAGAATATACAGTGTAGAAAAACATGTAATAAATTCTTATACAATTCTATAAAATTATCAAATTAAGTGCTGTTTAAGAACTTAGATATGGAAGCCAAAGTTACAAAATTCAACATTCATTAATTTTTGGTAGATTTTAATGAAGCGTTTTTAAGCCTTCTTACTAAATTTAGCGAACTGATACTTACCATTAGCTTAATATATTTGTATTATAACATAACCTTGTAAGTATACCATATATTGACAGCCTAAGATCCTAAAAGTGGATTCCATGATTTTAAAGTTTGGAGAATAGAAGCTTGATTGAAGTATCTCAAAGATGCTGTGGCATACACCCTAATGAATCTTATGGTCTAGAGCAGGGACTGTCAAACTATGGCTACAGACTGAATTCAGCCTATAGCTAGTTTTTGTATACTCTATGAACTAAGAATGGTTTTTACATTTTAAAGAGTTGTAAAGAGGGACACCTGGGTGGCTCAGTCGGTTAAGCACCCAATTCTTGATTTCCACTCGGTGATGATTTCAGGGTTGGTGAGTTCGAGCCCCATGTCATTTTCTGTGATGACAGCATGAAACCTGCTTGGGATTCTCTCTCTCTCTCTCTCTCTCTCTCTCTCTCAAAAATAAATAAACATTTAAAAAAAGTTGTAAGGAAAACACATGACAAATATCAGACAGAGATTGTATGTTACTTACAAAGACTAAAATATTTATTATCTGCATCTGACCTTTGACAGTAGAGGATTGCTAACTTCTGGACTAGAAGACAGTTTCTGCTTCTGTGTTTTCAAGAGTCGGTACTTGAACCAGTAGCGTTCTCCTCAATAATATGAAGAAATCTGCAGAGGTATGCTCACTAAACGAGTGGATGGTAAAACCTAGGAGGACTAGCTTAAAAAAAGAGCAGACCTTAACTTCCACAAACATATACACGCAAGCATACTCACATACCAGCTGGAACAAACACCTACAGTATGGAATTTATTGGCTATTCATATATTAATGAAACATATTAGTTATTTAAGTGAAAATAGCTTGATGGTTATAAACTTGGATATACTTGGATAGGATAATTTGAAACATTATGCTGTTTGGCTCACCATCTATCTATGTATCTATCTATGTATCTATTATCTATCAATCTATCTATCTATCATCTATCTGCCAACTAGAATCTAATGATCCATGTGGACAAGAATAATGCCATATTAATAATGTATATCTCACATTTTAGCTAGTATACAACCTGGAATATTATTGACATGCAATACTTAGTCATTAAATACATGAATAAAGGAGCGAGTATATTAAGGATTCATCTAGCACCATGCCTTATTTAACAAATGCCCAAGATCAAGGGAGTAATGAATAGTCCAATAAGATAAATTGCTGTTTTACTGTATTATGAAAATTATGTGCCTTGCACAAAGCATTATTCCTGAATAAATAAAAGTTAAAGTATTTTATTCAGTTAAGGGAAACTCATTATTTGAAGTCATTGATTAACTTGACTGTCCAGAAAGATCTGGGAAGTCCAGGATATGAAAGCAATGGAGGCTATTTATCATATTACTTCTGCTTGAATTCTCTCTAACATTTTTTGTGAATAGAGGTGCTGACACATTTCCAGTTTTTATTAGCCTGGAAAGACTTTATTTTTCCTTCATATTTGAAAGGTACAGAATTCTGGTTTAACAGTTTTGTTCTCTCAGCCCCTTGAACACATTGCCCCATTGCCTTGCAGCCAGCATTGTTTCTAATGAGACAACCACTATTATTTCCTTTTTCTCTGTAGGTAGTGTGTGTTTCTACTCATGCTGACTTTAAGACTGTTTAAAATTTTCTTTTGTTTTTAGTAGCTGAATATAATATACTTCTGTGTATATGTGTATGTTTTCTATACGCCTTTTTTAGTCTTCTCAGAATTACTTGGGTGGGTGGTTTTGTGTCTGTGGTCAATTCAACTAATTTTTAAATTAGAGAATTTCAAGGAAGAGGCTCCTGGGTGACTCAGTCGGTTAAGCATCCGACTTCGGCTCAGGTCATGATCTCGTGGGTTTGTGGGTTCGTGGGTTCAAGCCCCGTGTCAGACTCTGTGACAGCTCAGAGCCTGGAGCCTGCTTCAGATTCTGTGTCTTCCTCTTTCTCTACCCCTCGTCCACTTGCACTCTGTCTCTCTCTGTCTCTCAAAAATGAATAAATGTTAAAAAAAACCTAAAAATAAAATTTCAAGTAAAATTTATGTTATCATATACAGCAAAAAGTATACAGACCATCAATGACTTTTCTCAAAGCAAATTCACCTGTATAACTGGGATGCAGATTGGAAAATACAATATTTCTTGCAGGTCAGGAACTCGCTTTATGCCCTTCTGAGGCATTATTCCCCCAAAATTACACTCTACACTCATTTCTTACACCACAGATTTACCTGTTTATGAAGTTTTCATACTTTATATACCTGAAATTGAACTCTTGTTTGTTCACTCTTTTGCTTTACATCATTACTTTTTGTGTATGAAATATTCACGTGTTTTTGCATGTGGCAACATAAAAATTAATATTTTTATTGTAGCAGAGCATTACATTTTATGAATACTTTACTACAAATTATTTACCTATTCTTCTGCTACATAGCATTTGGGTCGTGTCCAGTTTTTGACAATTTTATAGTGCTATTTACAGAATGCATGTCTTAGGTATATATCTACATCTATATCGATATCGACATAGGTATTGATATCGATATAGATATAAATATATACTCAATTCTGTTGACTATAAAGGATTGGAATTGCTGGATCACAAGTATGCATATGATTTATTTTAGTAGATATTATCAAATGATTTCCCAGAGTCTTTTCACCAATTTATATTCATCAGCAGTGTGTGATAATTCTATTTGCTTCATATGCTTCATTTTGAGCTATTTATGTAGATTTATAGTAGTGTCTTGTGATAACCTTAATTTGTTTTGCCCTAAAGTCCAAAAAAAGTTAAACATTTTTTATATGTGTGTCTTTGCCAAATGAGTTCTCTTTCTCTTGTGAAGTGTCTGTCACTCTTTTTTTCCCATTTCCTATTTTTCTCCTTTTCTAAAAACAAATCAAATTTACATATATATATATAATGTTTTGCCACTAAGTAGTTGAATGTTGTCTTTGTTAAGAGTATATTTTTGAGTAACAGAAAGTTTGAATTTAGTGTAGCCCAATTTATTATTGTTTTTCCCCTCTTTTTTCTAACAATTTTTGTCTACTGATTAAGGATGTTTTGCTACTGCAGCTACAGAAAAACATTTTCCTACATAGTCTTATAGGTTATTGTTTAATTGTTTACATTTAGATTGACAGTCCACCTGAAATTGAGGTTTATAAATATCCAACTGACCTCACCTGATTAACTTCAAGTATTATTCTCCCTTCACTGCCTTGTTGCCTGTGTCATAAATGACAATGGCCATGTATGGATAGATTTCTTCTTAACTCTGTTAAGTCTATTGGCCTGCCTTTTTATCCTTACACCAGTTCTACACTTTCTTAACTATAATGGCTTTGTATTTACGATCTTAGTTTGTGTAAAGTGCTTGAAGTTTGTTCTTGGTTACAAAGGTTTAGAAAAACACTACATATGCATTAAAAAATTTTTCTTTAATGCTTATTTATTTTTGAGAGAGAGACAGTGTGAGATGGGGAAGGGCAGAGAGAGAGGGAGACACAGAATTTGCAACAGGCTCCAGGCTCTGAGCTCTCAGCACAGAGCCTGATGCAGGGCTGGAACTCACAAACCACGTGATCATGACCTGAGCAGAAGTCAGTCGTTTAACCAACTGAGCCACCCAGGCACCCCTACATATGCATTTTTGGGATCAAAGTGTTTTAAGTCAACGGCAGTCAAATCTAAACAGATCTACTTACAACATAACCCAACACATTTTACCACAAATGAATAGATCATTGTTAATTCTTTATTTCCCATTAAATTCTAATAAACCCTAAAGTCTTTATTAATAACACTGATCGATGAGTTTTATAAAACTCTGTCTCACACATCTACTAGGAAAGTTTGAAGCAAATGACAGGTTTCTAAAGAGTGAGATTTAGGAATAAATGCAATGATTTTTAACGTTCTCAGGCTTTGATACAGAATCTTCGGAAGATGACAGAGGCTAGGAGGACTCTATACAGCAAGATAAAAAGGAACAGAAAGGAATAGGAGACACTCTATGGTGTGTGTGAGAGAGAGGCAGATTAACTATAAACCTGCCCTTTAAGACCTCCCTTAGAAAGTCAGGTGTGGCCGGGATTTTCCACCCTGGGGCATGTGGGTTGAGAGACCTTACACACCCCACAAGACAGGGAACAGAATCTGATGGACCATATAAATCAGGGGCCTGGGGTCATTGTTCCATGCTTTAAAGGGAGACTCAGGGAAATCTCACTCTCTGGCTTCTAGAAAGAAGCTGATTGTGGGGCGCCTGGGTGGCTCAGTTGGTTAAGCGTCTGACTTCGGCTCAGGTCATGATCTCGCAGTCTGTAGGTTCGAGCCCCGCGTCGGGCTCTGTGCTGACAGCTCAGAGCCTGGAGCCTGTTTCAGATTCTGTGTCTCCCTCTTTCTCTGACCCTCCCCTGTTCATGCTCTGTCGCTCTCTGTCTCAAAAATAAATAAAGGTTAAAAAAAATAAAAAAAAAAAAAAGAAGCTGATTGCTTGCTTTGCATAGAAAGAGCAAGCAGAAATGCCCTTAGGCCAGAAGGTGAGTTCCCACAGTGCTCCTGTTTCTGACACCATGGAAAGCTCTTGGACGGCTCTGGCAAGGCCCATTTCTGGACTATAGTCTCTGTGGAACCTGGAAGTTGAGGTTACCTTGAATTACTTGAGGAGAGAGCGGAAGTGGTGTCCTGTCCGTGTGTGAGATTCCAAACTCCTTTGGAAATGGGTGCTCAAGAGGAACTTGGTGTTCTCATACTGAGGTAAATCTTTAGGGAATTCTTTTTAAAAATCATGTCCTCTGAACACTGTAAAAGTCATATTCTCTAATCCAGTGAAGCTTTATCTCTGCTACAGATCCTTTCACATTGGTTTACATTTTGCTTCATCTGAAGGAGTGACAGTTGGACATTTTAGTGTTTCAAAGCTGGCTAATACACTGTGGTCTCCAAAAAGTTTGAGGCGAGTGGAAATTAATTACTCTCCCACAAACTGCTCAACAGATTATAATACAAGCAGGTCCCCAAATGAATTCTCTGCCACCCTTGCCGACTTTTATTAACCATGTGTTTATTAGCTGGGAAGCACAGAACAACTCAAACAGTCCGTTCTGTCAGCTTGTGTACGTGGCTCCGTCCTTCTGGGTGTCCTGACCCCATCTTAAAAGGTTCACATGAAGCAGACCCTCAGCTTTCCAGAGTTAAGCAGGACTTTATAACCCACCAGAGTTGGCATCACAAATACAACTAAACCAGCAGCTGGACACAGGACTTTCTGAGAATTAAGCCTCTAGGGCCATCCCCATGGGCTGTCCTGCCTCATTGGATTTTATATCCTGCTGATCCAAGAGTGGGAAACATTTCAAAATATTTTAGCCATTGCACACAATTAGGATACATTTAAATTCGTACAAGAGAACTTGTTTGCAATATTTATCATGCTGGTTATAGAGCATTATTGTCACCTATAAAAACCCATTCTGACATTCATCATGTTAATTCTATAACTGTTAGGTTGTTGCTCAGATTAAGATACAAAACTCTTACAGTAGCCATCTCTGACATACAGCCTTTGTGAAATAACGCTAGATACATGCTAGGCCATGTATAGACTATACATTCTTTGTTAACACGCTAGCTGCACAGGATTATATTTTAACCAAAACAACACCCACATAATACAACACTGTATATGATAAAATATTTTCAAATAAGTGGTAAATATTGCAGGAACTAATTAGTCTACAATAATCAAACCACAGAAATGTCATTACTTTATTACTTAATATGGAAGGGCAGAGAGGTGCAAAGAGTAATGGGTTGAATAAGGTGTTCAAAACATACAATTATCAAGTTGAGCCTATACATTTTGCACTGTAAAAAATTATATTAAGAAGTGCATCATTAAACTCTGAGACTTTCCCTGAGAGAGTAAACCTACCCTGGGGGAATGGAAGAACACTCTCAATTTATGAGGGGAAAAAAAAAGAAAAAAAAAAACTGTGAAAGTTCAGTTTTGGTTGTGGTCCACATCATGTCTGACTCTCAAAATCAAAGAACTGGGCCCAAACTGCCTTCTTTTTTCTGCCAATGTTCTCCTTCTTTATCAGTGGACTTCCCCTAACAGTCCCCTCTACCTGCATTGTCCTTTTGAGTTTCTCCATAGGAGATGAGGCTGACAGACCAAATTCAGGTTTAGAATCCATAGACTCAGCTGTCTCATTCAGCATTCTGAGGCCTCAGTACATAGCATTTTGACATCCCATGCTGCGTTTTCCAGTTCTGTTCACACATCAATCTCCATTAATCAAGAGCTGCCCATTGACCCTTTCTTGGGTTTAGGAGTGTGCCTGCCACTGGATCCACGACCATCCATCCTTATTATCAAGACCCTGTGGGAGAGACACTTGCAGCCTTGAGTGAAGGCTTGGAGCTATCTGAGCAGCAAAATCTAGCCCCTTGGGCTCTTGAACTACAGCTTAGGAGGGGGAGCCCAAGCCTCAGAACGGGCACACTCCCTTGGCCCTGGGAATTCCTCTTCCCGTTGGGACAGGTTTCTCTAATGTTTATGAAAGGGCCCTTCTTGCCTTAGACTAAATACTGTCCCTATATTTTGCTGATTCAATTACCAGGCATACCAGGCTCTCTGCAGTAGCCATTAAAGAAACATTTGAGCAGAAACGTTTGTAGGCACAACTAACAGGAATGCTTATATAGTTGATGATTTGTCTACCAAAAGTCCCAAAATATAACTTAATTTTATTCGAATGCTCTCATTTTCATTGTATTACTTCAGCTATGTTTTAAAATAGACCTTAAAACACTCATTTCCTAGAAAGTCTTAATATGATCTAGGACTAGGTAGGGAATAAAATTGACAGTCTTCTTTTTGTTAGGAAAGTTTCTTGTTCGATACTTTTTCTATGAAAACATTGATGTGTTCCATAAGCAATTGAAGAGATTTTCAGTTTGGTCATTTAAGACCTAATTGTTTATATGTCTCAGGCTTCAAAGGGTATGTCAAACATAATAACAAAGGCTCCTGGGAGGCTCAGTTGTTAAGCACCTGACTTTGGCTCCGGTCACAATCTCATGGTTTGTCAGTTCGAGCCCCGCATCGGGTAAGCATGAGCCCTGCTTTGGGTGAACCCCACTTCTCTCTCTGTCTGCCTCTCTCCCTCTCTCTTTTTCTCTGTCCCTCCTAGGATTCTCTCTCTCTGCCCCTCATCCTCCTGCACCCTCTGTCTCAAAAAAGGAAAAGATAATAATAACGAAAATAGTAATAATTATAATAGCAAATGATAGCTAAGAAAGGAAAAAAAGAAATAAAGAAAATATTTTAACCAAATTCTATAGCCCTGGTTTTTAAAATAATGAAAGGGAACAAATTTTTTTTAAAGATAACTTTTAAAAAAAGATAACTTTTATTCAGTTTAATGCAAATGAGATAAATCATTAGTGTTAGAAATTATGATTTCCCACACTGAGTAGAAAATGACACCGTGATTTTTATAATATATCATAGATGTAAAGAAGTAAATACATGCTTAAATGTTGTTGGGAATCAAAGGTATTTTAAATAGTGTTCTTGTCACTTTTTATTTCAATATTCTCTTGCCTCTTTAGCTCTTTATTCAATTATATTCAAAATAACCTAAAGGATAAGTACTACTATTATCCACACTTTACAGATGAGGAAAATGAGCCACATTATGTAATGTAGTTTTTGATAAGGAGTTTCAAATATATTCACTTTCACATCATCTTTCATAATGTATCCTTTACACAATGCTGAAGATTGATATTGTGTATTTAGTTTTTTTAATTAATAGCATAAAGATCTTTGTTTAAGAAGTGTGTTAATGCCATTCAAATCATTATTGCAGTTCAAATGCAATGTGGAATTAACACTTAATTTGTAAAATAAAGACATAAACTGACCGGAAATAGCATGTCAGCAAAGCGATTTCTAGATGAAAGGTTTTTCCCCCTGCTTTGGCAGAAGTAATTAAAACAGCTTACCACACTCTAAAAAGAGGGAATATATATATATATATATATATATAATACATATATAATATACACATATATAATATATGTATTATGTATATTATACAAAGTTTATTTTATTTATTTTGAGAGAGAGCTAAGGAGCATGAGCCAAGATTGGGGAGTGGGGTGTGGAAAATCAGAGAAAGAGGGAGAGAGAGAATCCCAAGCAGCCTCCCACTGTCAGCACAGAGCCCAACTGGGGGCTCAAACTCAAGATCAAATAGTGAGACCATGACTTGAACCAAAATCAAGAGTTGGATGCTTAACTGACTGAGCCATCCAGGTGCCCTGGGGATCTACTGTATTTATCATTTCCTGACTTTGTGTGTCTTTTGGGGGAATCCATAAGTAACTCTTTGGAACTTACTCTTAATATCGAGTGGCAAATATATGTTAAAAATATATATATATATGTTAAACATATATATATATATATATGTTAAATACTGTTATAAAATTAATACCAACAATATATGACGTTTGCAATGTCCTTATAACCTTTTAAATACTTGGATATCTATTAACAATTGTAACAGTGTCATCATACTGAAAATGACTCATCATTCCTATTTAACTTTAATTTTCACTCTCATATACAGTGTGAAAACTAGAGAATTTTCACAACAGCCTCACCTGGAGGACAAATATTATAGAATATTATTTAACTGAATTTCTATACAATTGCTTTAGATAAAATAGAGTAACAGAGGTGATGAGAAGAGACAAAATCTAATTATCTAATAAATTTATTTTCAGGTGAGTGTTCATTTCTTTTTTCTATCCTAAGGTAAATCTGAATTTTTTAACTTTTTTTTTTCCAGAAATTTAATGGAATTTTACTAACCACATAGCAATGTTTCTGGAAGAAAAACACTCACCATCCTAAAATTGTGATGACAAAAACTTTGTCACAAATAAGATATGACAGTAAAGTATAAATATGTATAAATATGTATAAATTTACATATATAAATATGTATAAATATATGAAACTTTCCTGTTTAAACTGAATTGATCATTCTAATTTTATAGACGACTAAGAAAGAAATTTCAACACTTAAGAAACTTAGATGCTAATCACTCCCTTTCTCGAGGAGCTTATTTATGTTTCTTCTGTGTTGTTTTTCTTTTTTTGTTGCAGTCTATAGAGAGTGAGATGTCTTTTACAGAAATGATAACTTGAAGGTGTTTTTTTTTAGCACACAGTTTAGTTGCACATAATAGGAAAAGAAAAGCAACAGGATGGGCATGAGGCATATTGTGCCTTCAATTTCAATAAAGTTCAATGGCCAGAAGAACACTTAAGAAATCAAATCATATAAAATATTTAAAGGATTTTGGTGCTAACAAGGACTGAAAACGGTGTTGAGGTCAGAGTGAGTGCAGTTATATATAATACGATGTTGTAACTGTGCTATTAACATGTTCATGGAGGAATCTTGAAGTTTAAAATAAAACAACAGAGACACCTGGGTGACTCAGTGGGTTAAGCATCTGACTTTGGCTCAGGTGGTGATCTCAAGGTTCCTGAGTTCAAACCCAGAGTGGGGCTCTGTGCTGACAGCTCAGAGCTCTGGAGCTCTGAGCTCAGAGCTTAGATTCTGTGCCCCCCTCTTTTTCTGCCCCTCCTCAACTCATGCGCTGTCTCTCTCTCAAAAATAAAATAAACATTTAAAAAATTAAACAAAACAAAAGAACAGTTGCAGTTCAGTCTCCACATGATCCTATTAAAATTCTAAGTCAAATGAAGTCACTCCTGTGCTCAAAACCTTCCAATGGCTTCCTGTCTCATTCACATTAAAACCAGGTCCTTGGGGCACCTGGGTAGCTTAGTCGGTTAAGCCTCTGGCTTCAGCTCAGGTCATGATCTCACAGTTCATGAGTTTGGGCCCCACATCGGGCTCTGTGCTGACAGCTCAGAGCCTGGAGCCTGCTTCAGATTCTGTGTCTCCCTCTCTGTCTGCCCCTCTCCTGCTCATACTCTGTGTCTCACTCTGTCTCTCAAAAAAAAAGTGAATAGATGTTAAAAACAAAAACAAAAAAAACAAAAAAACAGGTCCTTGACTGGGCTTTCATCTGCACCTGTCTCTCTGATCTCTCTTTCCTTTCTGTCTTCAGCTAAAATAGCCTTCATATATGTCTTTGAACACACTACATCCTCTCAAGCGTCAGGGACTTTGTCCTAATTCCTCTACCTGGAAAGTTTTTGTGTTGATCAGATCAACCTAGAACTCAGTCCCTTATTTCAGTCAATGCCCAGTCCAGAATCTAGAAACCTCTCTAGATAATTCACACACAGAGTGAGATTCGGTGCAACCACATGGTGATAGAAGAGATGGAAGGGCTTGGAGAACAAGTTGGAGAGAAAATTCCCTAAATATTAAAACCTCTTGCCAAAAAAAAAAAAAAAAAAAAAAAAAAAAGGGGCGCCTGGGTGGCGCAGTCGGTTAAGCGTCCGACTTCAGCCAGGTCCCGATCTCGCGGTCTGTGAGTTCGAGCCCCGCGTCGGGCTCTGGGCTGACAGCTCAGAGCCTGGAGCCTGTTTCAGATTCTGTGTCTCCCTCTCTCTCTGCCCCTCCCCCGTTCATGCTCTGTCTCTGTCCCAAAAATTAAAAAAAAAAAAACAAAAAAAACCCTCTTGCCACCCATGTTAGAGGCAGAATACTGCCTCTGAACCCTCAAAGATGTTTATGTCCTAATTCCTGGAAGCTGTGTATGAGTTATGTGACTATGGTAAGAGGGAATTAAGACTGTAGATAGAATTAAAAATATTAGTCAGCTGACCTTAAAATAAGGAGATTAGCTTGGATTATCCAGTTGACAGAATGTGATATCATTGTTTTTTTGTAAGTGGAAGAGGGAAGCACAAGACTTAGAGTAGGGAGATCTGAAGATGCTATTCTGCTGGCTTTGAAGACGGAGAAAGGGGTCGGTATTCAAAAATACAGCTTCCCAGAGCTGACCAAAGCAAGGAACCAATTCTGCCCCAGAGCCTCCAGAAGATCACAGCATAGTAACACCTTGCCTTCGGTCTAGTGAGACCTATTTTGGACTTCTGACCTTCAGAAGAAAATACATTAAAAAAATAATCATGAGTAAGAGAAGAAGTAAGAAGTAAGAAAATACCTATGTGTATTTTAAGCCACTAAATTTGAGATAATTTGTTAGAACAATGGCAGGAAATGAATACAGCACCCTGGGGCTATAAACCCACATATCATTCTGAGCTGGTGGTTGGACAAACCACATAAATTCAGGACCTGTAGTTTTCTTATTCGTTTTGATTATTACAGTTTGGTTCATGGTCACTGGGCTTACACGTACATTTTTAGGGTTTTAACTTTCACCCATATGTTCATGCTTTTTTAATATATTCTCTTATCTTTGAATGCTCTTGAGTATCAAACTTGTCAATCGCTTTTTAGACATTTTTTAGTAGATGTTAATGGCTAACCCAAGCTTATTGTGTTCAAAATAAGACTTATTATATTCTAAAAAATGATCATTCTCTTTACTCTTCAATATCCCTCAAACGGTCTGGATTCCTCCGTACCCCTTATTTTGGTGAAAGGCCTACCATCACTTGCATTTTAAAATCAAAAGTCAGACTTGTATTCCGACATGTAACAATCATAACCTGCTGGCTATTTTATATCCTAACTACTTCTTGATCTTTCCCTTTCCTCACCAGTTGCATCACACTGATTCCCACTGCACTCCTTCTGGACACCTTTTTTCTGTCTGGACTATGGCTTTTCTTGTCTCTTATAGTCTCTCCCTTTTTCAGCAAATGCTTTTCATTCTTGCTGGCCTCCATCTTGTAAACAATTTTCTCTTTACGTTTTCATAGGATCTCTCACCTTGTAAGTTCCTCCGTCTAAAGGTAGAATCCAAAAGCCACGATTTCCTAGTCTCGCGTGCAGTCGGTATGCAGACAGGTCATCTAGGCTCCACCACTGAGAGACACGTGGACAAGACTCTAGTTCTGGAGACAGTAGTGCAGTGTCTGTCATGCTGTCAGGGGCTATGGCAGTGGCAGTGGCGCAGATTTCAATGCCAGGCTGTTCTTGTGCAGAGTCAGGTTGATAAGCACCATCGGGGGAGGCATGGCCACCAGCCTAGTTTGTGATGTACTTCTGAGGATTTCTCTGGTAAATGTAATCTCCAGCCTGTTTCTCCAGACATCTTGATGTTTCTATGAGTTAATATCTTTTAGCAAATTGTTTTTCTGGTTAACTAGCCATAAGGGTACTGAATTCTATGTTCTTCTACCTTGTGAGTGGAAGGATCTTTAAATAGGAAAAGCAAATTCCACTGACAGACCTCATCACTCTTGAGTTCATGCAATGACACACAACGGGATGATGTCCTGGCTTCTCTAAATTGTACATGTGGAACCCTGGTCTGTTGCTCCATCCTTGGTTTCCATTACTTCTCATCGGGTGCTCCATGTGAAGTTTTACAAGTCCGTGATTCTTGCTCCTGATTCTTTCTAAAATATGCACCTCTCCTTCCCCAATCACTAAGTTCATACTGATTTAAAACCTAGATCAAGGGGCGCCTGGGTGGCTCAGTCGGTTAAGCTTCCAACATTGGCTCAGTTCATAATCTCGGGGTTTGTGAGCTCCAAGCCCCACATCGGGCTCTGTGCTGACAGCTCAGAGCCTGGAGCCTGCTTAGGATTCTGTGTCTCCCTCTCTCTGCCCCTCCCCCACTTGCACTCTGTCTTTCTGTCCCTCAAGAATAAACATTAAAAAAATAAATAAATAAAACTCAGATCAAGCACCATCTCCAAGGAAGCCTTTGATGTCTTTTCCCCACCCCATTCCGTGGTCCTGTTTGGGGCAAGGTGCCATTTCTCTGTGACCTCACAGTTCATGCGGTTATTTGTCATCATACCTTTGTTCGTTATATATAATTATCTGTGCCCTGTGTCTCCTCTACTCCTTCTCGAGTTCCTTGATATGGGCTAAAATATCCATTATCAGTTAAATTTATATATTCTCCACCTAGCTAGCACCTACTCTTTAATATATTAAATATTAAATACACATTTGAGCAATTCTGGAGTGGGTCTAACTGTAATTGTTTGGGATTACGCTTATAAATAAAATAGAGGCAAGGATAGGGACAAAGCTGTCTCTTTCCCAAGACATTGGGATCTAGGAATGTTTACACCTTTCGAGTTGCTTTACGAGAAAGCAGTTCTATGAACAAATACATTTAGAAAATATTGCAGAGTGTGTCTCTTATTAGTGATTTATTATATTAGTTGCAATACTAAAGGTTCTGAGAAATGACACAGTATCTAAATGTGGAACTTTATTTCTTCATTTTGTAGCGTTGCATACTAATGAATTGAAGAAATAGGGATACAGGGATATAGGTTGAATGATGGTGTTTAGGTGAACTTCAAGTCAGCAATGCCTCTCGCTATTAGCTGGCCTGTCATTTTTAGAGCTGTGGTAGTGGGAGTCTGTTTTATTATTCCATTTTATTACACCTTTTCCCAATGTTCAGAAAGCCACACTTTAAATGTTTTTATACGGAAAAAGAGCATAGAGCTTTTAGCCCTGATCAGAATCAATGATGGCACTGCCACGCCTGAGCAAAAAATATTTGACAGTAAACTTCTGTCTTCCATCCATTCATTTCAAATTGATCTTTCAAAATTGACCTATGCAGCTGTCAACAACCCTCACGTTAATACTGATTTGACTCAATGTCAAACAAACCAAATAAGCAGGCTTCAGAAGCAGGGGTAAGTCAAGTGAGCAGACGGTAAAATTGACACTCTTAAAGAATAATTTGTTTTAAAATGATGAATATCATAATTTTCATGAGTTTATACATTACAGTAGAAGCTATGTGTCTGTAAAATAATTGATTTCTTACCAAAATGGCAACTAGAGCTATTCTTCAGTGTAACTATCTATGGAAGTGTAACGATTGTCTTTGAAATTCTATGGAGAAACAAAGCAAACTTCATACGGTTATTAATCTTGCTCTTTCATAGTAGAGATTGCTAATTGAGGTTTCTCCCATGTCGTTTAATTTTTAGCTGAGAAACTGGCCACCCGGAACAATATATTTCCCCATTTTTCTTGCAGCTACGTGTGAAGAAATGACTATCTTCTGGCCAATGGGACATAAATGGACGTTTTCTGTGTCCGCTTCTTAGGAATTTCCTTAGCAGAACCCTAGTTAATCCCTCCTGTATCCTGATACCTGTATTGGAGAGGAACCTTTGCACCATGAGGATAGGGTCACACTATAGATATGGTAAATTAATGAATTGGAAGAATCTAGACTGTTGTAGATTTTTTTCCCCAAACAAATGGGCACAGCAATATTTCAGATCTCAAATCCTGTTCTAAAACCTGTCCCTATTACAGCAATATTTCAGATCTCAAATACTGTTCTAAAACCTGTCCCTGTTCCTCTAAAGAGGCAGTATAATTTCCTGTCCACTGGCACCTGTGTAAGATTGTGCTGGCCTCAAAGAACACAGTCTGATAGAAGTGACACTGCAGGACTTGTGTGACTAGGTCATAAAAGGAAATTCAGCTAACGGGGTCTTATTCCCTCATGGGACACATTCCTGTACGACTCAGCCCCCATGCTATGAGGAAGCACATGCAAAAGAACAGCGTGGAGGGGCGCCTGGGTGGCTCAGTCAGTTAGGCATCCGACTTCAGCTCAGGTCATGATCTCAGGGTTCATGGATTCGAGTCCCGCATAGGACTCTGTGCTGACAGCTCGGACCCTGGAGACTGCTTCTGATTCTGTGTCTCCCTCTCTCTCTGCCCCTCCCCTGCTTGTGCTCTGTCTCTCAAAAATAAATAAACATTAAGAAAAAAAGAAAAAGAACAGCATGGAGCTGCACAAACACTGGATTTATGACTAAGCAAGGTTTCAGATGAATTCGGCCCCCAGACTTTGAATCTTCTGATACTCAACCCAAGAGCAAACACACATCATCCCCCCGTGACCTATCCAAATGCCTCACTCACACAACACGAACACAATAAATATCTGGTTTATGCCACTAAATTGTGGGACGATTTTTTTACAGAGACAGATAAAATTGAAACACTGGATTGCTAGGGATTTTATAGATTAGTGCCTCTATCCAAGACCTGGATTGAATGGCTCTGAGCTTTAATGTGAAAAATAAACAAATATCATGTTTAAGCCACTGTTACTCAGAGTTTTTTTTTCTTATAAATGAATTTAGTCCAATTGTTACTTGTGAATTCCTTCATGCTCATAGTTACAACTGCCATTGTATATCCATTACTGAGATCTCTGTCTTGAACTCAGATCTCACCCATGAGCTCTAGATTTGCATGTTCAACGGCATACTGGTCATCTTCACTTTCGTGTCTCACAAGAAGAGTAGACGCAACATATACAATACAAGTCAAACTCGTTAACATTTCCACACTCTCATCTTCTTTTTATACTCTACTCTTTGGCAAAAGGCATCATCCGACACCCAGTAAATCCACAACCTCGGTATTTCTCCTTTGCTCTCTCCCATTCATATAATTGTCCAACTGTCCAGAATCAAGTTCTGTTGATTCTGTCTACTAAAATGTTTCCTCCTTCAGCATACATTGCCCATGTCATAGTTCTGTTATTATTTTCTTTCCCACCTTACTCCACAATTCTTTCCCTACGGTGGCTTCCTGCTTATACTATCATCAGTCTAGCCTCCACTGTGATTACATCAGTTCCCTGCTAATAGACCTCTGACTTACATCCCCCGTTTGATATCTCTTCATAATTATAACGATGGGGAACCAAGAGAATGTAGATAATTCATGTCTGTATCTTCCAAACACCATGTGATGTATTGACCACAGTATGTAACTTAAGAGTTCTTTGTTTCTCCTTTACAATGCACTATCTAGAAGGCACTGACTATATCTTTTCCCTCTACAGTTTTCTGGTCTAATTTCTTGTGCATTATATGCATTCATATATATTTCTGGAATCAGTGAACTACTGAACAGCTTACCATTTGCCTAAAATTTTCAAACACCATTTCTCACTGCTCCCCCAGTCCAACAATGAGGAAAGAAGAAGAACTTGCTTCTCTTGCTTACATAGTATTTTTCTCTATTAGAAAATTTGCATTTATTGTAATTTACTTATGTAATGGCCCACACATATGACAGCATCCATTTATCCATTCCAGAACAGAGGGCAGCTTTCCTGTGCAGTTAATGAGGCTTAGGCTTCAGGGTTACTTAATTATATGACCTCTTCTAAAACCACGTATCTATGTTTTCATAATTTTATTCTTTTTCTTAAAGGTTGTTTCCCAAAGTATATACATGCCTCACAAAATCTGGATTCATCCCTGTTCCAGTCAGAATTTACTAAGTGCCTACCATGTAACAGAGACTATACTGCATCTTCACAAATACAAGAACAAATGAAATGAATTTAACTCTACATTATGTCTTCAAGACATCAGAATATTTCACTTGCAGGAGGTCATGCTCACTACGTCTCATTGTCACAATCCCTTTTAATGTCTAGTCTCTCTGTCCTCCTATTCATAGAATTGATCCCAAACCCTTAGAAATCTGATCTCAACATACCCTTTTGGCCCAAAAGCCAGCAACTTCCCCACTTCCTAAGCACCTCTTTATTCCACTAATTATATGTTCAAGGCAAACTAAACTATTCATTAATAATGCCCTGATTGTCTCTCTGTTCAAGTTATTTTTTTTCTCCTTTCAGCATCCAGTTTTCATAATACTGTCTAAAACAATGGAAGTTTGAGACAATTCACATTGGCAGGGTTAATCACTACTTCCTTTGCCCTTTAAGCAATTTGATCATACCTTTAGCATGATGTTTGCCCACTGTGTTAGTTAGGAGATACCATTTAGAATTGTATTCAGCTCCTTAAAAACACAACATTGGTAATAGTGACTCTATTAATTATTTTGTTTGCTCATCTAGGTCATTTCTCCTGCCTGCCTTGTGCCCAGGAAGGGTGGGTGGCCTTTACAGACTGCTTCACTCTACCTCCTTCCTCTAGACTCTGCTTGGGTTGAGTCAATTGGAGGTACTGGCAGGAAATTGGGATTTGAAAGCAAAGGGTAGAGTGTGTATTCTTTCCTTTACTCCCTGCTAGGCCTCCACAGTGGCTGTTTTCTTCTGCCTGTCACCTCAGATCCTATTAAGTGACCTTTCTGCTAAGGTTCCAGCTCTTGGTTCTTGTCAAGTTCTGGCATCTCCCTCCTCTTGTCACATCAGGCAAAACAGAGGTAATGACTTTCTGCTTTTGCTGGGTCTGGGTGCTTTGTCTACTTTAGTTTCTTCAATCTTGACCTTACCGCTGCAAATAGTCCCTTGTGTTGCATTCATTACATTTTAAAAAATTACCTCTTTGAGTATTACCATCTGTTCCCTGCAAGAATTGGAATCATGTGTGGACCCAGAAGACAGCTTTCAAAATGTTCCTGATTATAGGTTTTGTTTTTGTCATGGCAAGTACATTTTACAGAATGATGAATGCTAGGGGTGACTGGGTAGCTCAACTGGTTGAGTGTCCAAGTCTTGATTTGGGCTCAGGTCATGATCTCATAGTTCATGAGATGGAGCCCCGCATCTGGCTCTGTGCTGACAGAGTGGATCCTGCTTTGGGATTCCCTCTCATCTTTTCTCTTTCTCTCTGCCCCTCCCTACTCTCTGTCAAAAATCAATCAATCAATCAATCAATCAATATAAAACCATATCTTAAAAGAATGAAGAACGCTAAAATTGAATAAGTATTTTTTTCTGAAAAGCATTACCTTATTGATGGTTGGTATTAGATTATTTAGTATCAGCACTTGCATATCCATTCACACCATCAAATTATATCGGGCTTTAGAGAAGTGTGAGATTATGATGTGTCTTTTTTTTGGGATGTCATAAACAAGTTTTTTTCATTTAAAAATATTTATCACGATTAGTTTCATGAGGAAATTAAATTTTAGAGAAGATTCTGGTGGAAAAACACTTGAGTAGGAGTGAGGAGTTGGGTCATAATTCTACTTTCAAGAAATCACTGAGGTTACTTTTTTAAACTCAGTTTCCTCATCCTGAAAATGGGTGAGTAGAAGCACTGTGTCTATGGTTCCTTTCCAAAAAGTTCATAAGTTTGGAATTCTGTAAATAATTTTTGGTTATAAATAATTTTCCTTAGGAAGATTAAATTGATTTTAGGTTCTGAGGCTATCACAAATCTTTCCCCACCAACATGGCTTGGGACAAGTCTTTGAAGAACTTCTGTATCTCAGGGAGGTATCAGGGTTTGAGATGTTGCCCACAGAAATGCTGTTAGCTCTCTCTGAAGAAAATACACACATTAGAAAACTAAAGTGGTGAAAGGTTGCCTTGAACTTCTAGGTGGAAGAGCTGGATAGACTGGAATAGACCTTTAGAATGACACTTGCTTTTACTTCACATTGCCTTGAGAAGGCCATCATCAATTATAACTCTAAGTTTGGAATATCATGGCAACAGCCTGTCTAGCTCATGACACTGGAGCTCATAGATAACTATCAGAGTAACTCAGTGCACTAATGGAAGATGAGTTGACGCCTTTCAATATTTGTTCCTCATCCTCCAGTCTCCCTCCCCATTAGAGCTTGTTAAATGACAAATAGGGTGTAATACTGTTAAGGCTGGGAGCTTGATGAGAGGAGAGTCAGCAAACAGGAATGCTGTCTAGTGTCTTTGAGGGATCTGTGGCTCTGCTCCCCATACTTAAATTCAGAGAATAGGAATACCAGTAACTTGGAGTGTTACTCTTCTAATAAAAAAAAAAATAGGAGTTGGTATATCTCTGGCGAATATAAACTCGGGTTAAAATAACTGAAGAATATTATCTTTTACTTTTTTTTTGAGAGAGAGAGAGAGAAAGAGCACGTGTAAACATGTGCATGAGCAAGAGAGGGGCAGAGGGAGAGAGAACATCTCAGGTAGGCTCCACTCTCAGCATAGAGCTCAACGTGAAGCTTAATCCCATGACTCTGTGATCATGACCTGAGATCAAGAGTCAGATGCTCAACCAGCTGAGCCACCCAGGTGTCCCAAGAATATGATTTTTTAAAAATTTTTTTAACGTTTATTTATTTTTGAGACAGAGACAGAGCATGAATGGGGGAGGGTCACAGAGAGAGGGAGACACAGAATCTGAAACAGGCTCCAGGCTCTGAGCTGTCAGCACAGAGCCTGACGCAGGGCTTGAACCCACGGACCATGAGATCATGACCTGAGCTGAAGTCGGATGCTTAACCGACCGAGCCACCCAGGCGCCCCCCAAGAATATGATTTAAAAAATGGAAGGAAGGAAGGAAGGAAGGAAGGGGAAAGAGAGAAAGAAAGAAAGAAAGAAAGAAAGAAAGAAAGAAAGAGAAAGAAAGAGAGAAAGAAAGACAGTGGTGCTTGGGTGGCTCAGTCTGTAAGTGTCCGACTTCGGCTGACATCATGATCTCACAGTGTGTGAGTTTGAGCCCCACACAGGGCTCTGCTGTCAGCACCAAGCCCACTTCAGATCCTCTATTTCCCTCTCTCTGCCTCTCCCCCACTTGTGCTGTCTCTCTCTCCCTGAAAAATAAAAATAAACATTAAAAAAAAACCCAAAGTACAGCAAACTGGATCACATCTACCATATAAAGCAAAAGCATTAGTTCAGGAAGACCAAGAATTTAAAATATTGCCCTTAATTGACATTGCAGAAACAATGAGTCCCAATAGATAAGAAAGGAAATAAATTCAACTCAAGCAAGTTTAGGTAAGGATCTTTAAATTGCCAACATCACTATCTGGCACATTACATGTATTAGAAAATAAAGGAAACAGGAGATAAACTTAAATTCTGATCCAGTTTCATTTAATAGTTAGTTCGCCCTTATCTCCTCCAGGTAAGCCCTCTTGATATATAATTATATGATCACCCTGATCCACCCCGTTTGCTTTAAAGCTTGCACTCTTAACCTTTAACCATAATGCACAATAAAACATTGCTTACCTGCAGGAGAACAGTCCATATGTGTGTGTGTGTGTGTGTGTGTGTGTGTATATATATATATATATATATATATCCTTATTTTTTCTATGCCCTTGTCTTTGTCCCTGGTTCTTTATAACACAGCAGAGCAACCTTTGTTTTTCCTGCTGTATATATAGCACCTCAAGTTTGTATGCATCCTGGTTACTCCAGTTTTAGAAAAGTTAATGTAAATGTGGATGAAGTATATCTAAAAGGATTGACAAAGAGGAACTGAAAGAAATAGGACTAAGGAGCATCACCATGGAGCTATACCTGATCTAGAAGGGAAAAGCAATGCCCTGGAACAGACTTGCACAATTTCTCCTCAAGCAAGGTGGGCTTAAGCATAAGACTGTAGGTGTTTCCAGACTGTCTCAAAGTGTTCATCCTGGAAAAAAAAAAAGTGCTCATCCCGCATTATAGTAATTTAAAGACCACTAGATCAGACATAATGATGGCTCGAGCTCTGTGATTAATGATCCTACAATATTCTCAATGACCTTTGTTCGTGTAAAAGAAAAAATTATATCAGCCCTACAAAATTTGCAGAAAAAAATAAGAGGATAAAATGAGTTAATATCTGTACGCATTTTTGAAATAGTTGTATTAAAGTCATAAATGCAACTTTTTTTCTTCTAATAATGGAAGTTTTGATTAAAAGATTTGGATGATAACAGTCATTTTAATGTCATTCATACTCAATACCTGAGCCTGTGAATGCTAGGACTTTTATCAGAGGACCAGAGCCTCAAAATTGACACAACACTTTATGCAGCTGTTCCTCAAACTTGATAATGGAGTTGCTGCGATCCCTACTATCTTACCTTTCCCCTTTAGACACAATACCTTGTGGAGATGATGGTATATGAATCCAATGTTCAGTTGGGCATCTCTGGTAGTTGGGGATGGAAAGAATGGGTGGAATGAATGCTTACAACCATGGGGACCCAAATCCTAGTACATCGCCTTGTCATGTTTTCGATCTGATAGCAATCTTGCTTTTACTCAGCTTGTTTTCTGTCATGTGTTTCATACGTAAAAGCAAATAACTTACCTCTATGATATTCGTAATGTTGGGTCGGAAGTTTAGTCTTTCAATCATCCTTTGTACTCTGAGCAAAATTGCAGAGATCCTTGTCCCAAGTGTGAACTGGCATGAAGAATACAGGGTGATCAGACCAAACCCAAGCAACATAATAAAGAAATGCTTACTTATTTGGGACAGAGATCTGTAATATGACTCACAAAAATGCTATAGTCATATTAAGACAATTATTATATCCGGAACCAATCAGGTCCCTTGAAGTTTGCTAAACAGCTTTGCTGCCACAGGTAGTAACAGCATTCATGACTATTAAGGACAGTATCTGTCAATTTTACTCATGCTACCGATATTTAAGGAGCCTATAATGTGTAAAGCAGGTGCTAATAAATTCTGAAGTGTTGTAGTCAATTTTATCTAATGAAAAATTAAGTGATGATTTTTATTGATTTGTTTTTTTGTTTATTTTTAAAGTTTATTTATTTATTTTGAGAGAGACAGAGCATGAGCCAGGGAGGGGCAGAGAGAGAGGAAGAGAGGAAGAGAGGGAGAGAGGAAGAGAGGGAGAATCCCAAGCAGGCTTTGCACTGTCAGTGCAGAGAGCCAGATGCAGGGCTCAAATGCACAAAACTGTGACATTATGATCTGAACTGAAATCAAGAGTTGGACGGTCAACTGACTAAGCCACCCAGGTGCCCCAGCGGTGACTTGTATTTATAAATTTAAGTATTTTTAAATGAAGATTAAATCTGTAAAAGTAATTTCACCTACTTGAAATTATCAAAATATTTTAAATTCATTGTTGTATTAAAAATGTGTATTATAATTTGGTGTCAACCTAATATTATTGAGTTTATTTTTACATGTTGTAAGTTCTACCGTATTTGTGTTGTAAGTTATAACATCATATTTGTGCTATGTATATTTTTTCTTGATGCTAACTACCCAAAATACTCCATCTGATAGGTTAAAACTATTTTGAATAAAGCTGTGTCAAATGCTGTTGTCAAGAATGAGACATGATTTGGGACAGTAGAAATAAATTAGTTTAGCAAAAGGGGGATGTGAAAGTGATGTAGGAGTCAGTAAATGTTTCCACCTCTAGAAACACAGAGGTAGAAAGAAACATTTAGAGAAAGAATATCCTGAAAATAGAAAAAAATGTAATATCCTAGAATCCAAGTAAAACTCAAGGAAAGCTACACAGACTTTTTTTTCCGAATCTCAGATGAAAATCATACAAAACACATATATTCACATAGTTTTCAGTGCTACAAATGACTTGACAGAGTATATACAGCCCTTAAACCATATGAGGATGGAGTGAAGCAGCTCAGTGGAAATATCTTGGATATAATTTTGTAAGAAATGAGAAATCTCAGCCAAAAATATCTTTTAAATGTTGGCTTGAATCTCTGTGTAACATTGTTTTTGATCAGAGGGAAGATCTTCATTGAACAAAAAATTAGGGTCCCGGTCTTAAGCCTTTCTCTCAGATGCCCTTTGTCAAGAAACCACACTAACTGCTCATGGCTGCTCATATTCTGAAAACATGAGATCTCTGGATCAGAGAACAGATAGTGTGTTACTCACAGAACATTTTAGTGTCAGTTTCGATGGACCCAATCCTCATGGGATGTGACAGCCTCATGTTACCTGCATGTGCAATGGGGGTGCAATGCAGGAGAGCAATGCTGAAATAATGAGACTGGTTGTGATATTGGGGGGCATGTCTGCCACATGTCTTTGAGGTTTGAGAATGGAGGGAGGGAGAAGGGGAGGGAAGAGAGAGAGAAGAAAGAGGGAGATAAAGAGAGGGATGTTTGTTCTGGAACATAAACAAATGTCTGGAGATATAAGGAGGTAGGAGAAGGGGCTCTCTCTAAATTCACCATGCAAGCAAACATGAAATGCAAGCAACTTGCATTTCTAACTTGAAATGCAAGCAAATGGCTCTGGGGAAGATAAATCTCGATCTCTTTAGAGTAATTGGCTATCACTCTAGCACTAGCTTTCAAGGCATATTTGCTATTTAATCATCTTTTAACTTTTGCCTCATACAGTATGGACTATGTGCAGAAATATGAAAATTTTCATGGATAACTGTCTCACAGCACATCCCTAGACCAAATCTAAAATTTAAAATTCTTAGCTATTCATCCTATCACTTGAAACCTTCTAAATCACATTGTTTAAGACAGGCTTTTTTTTTCCCTAATGGATACACTCATCACCCGTGCTAACATTGCCATCAAAAGGGACATAATAGTTTAGCTTATTAGATTCATCCTAATAGTGGATGTTTCAGAGACTGTGAATTGTGCCTATCTTTAAATAGCTTTCTACTCTGTGCAGGACAATCCACCTGTCTTACTTGAATTTTCAGCCTAGTAGAGCTTCAGTGACATGGTTAGAGCCCTTTATTTAAAAATATTAAGCCTCTCTTAATTTCTACAGAAATAAATAATAAATAAAATATTATAAATAGAAAAATTATCAAATTTATTTAATGAATAACAAATGTTTATTAAATAAATAGCACAATTCAACATTTCAGAGTTATTCACTTGCTTTATCTTAATTTTTGAAACTATAAAGCTACAATAGGGAGGGGCACCTGGGTGGCTCAGTCGGTTAAGTGTCCAACTCTTGGTTGGTCTCAGCTCAGGTCATGATCTCATGGTTAGTGAGTTTGAGCCCTGCATCGGACCCTGTGCTGACAGCACAGAGTCTGCTTGGGATTCTCTCTCTCTGCCCCTCCCCTGCTTGTTCTCTCTCTCTCTCTCTCTCTCTCAAATATAAACAAACATTAAAAAAATTACTTTTTCTAAGTTAGTAGTGGTGTAGCCACATGGTACTGTTTCTTCCAACTAAAAATGTTTTAGGGGCACCTGGATGGCCTAGTTGGTTACGTATCGGACTCTTGATCTCAGTTCAGGTCATGATCTCCTGGTTTATGGGTTCAGCCTGTGTTAGTCTCTGGCCCTGAGAGAGTGGAACCTGCTTCAGATTCTGGTTCTCTCTCCCTCTCTCTCTGCCCCTTCCTTCTTGCTCTCTCTCTCAAACTAAGTAATTTATTTATTATTATTTTTTAATGTTTCTTTATTTTTGAGAAAGAGAGAGAGAGAGAGCATGAGTGAATGAGGGGCAGACAGCGAGGGAGACACAGAATCTGAAGTTGGCTCTAGGCTCTGAGCTGTCACAGAGCCTGACATAGGGCTTGAACTCATAAGCTGTGAGGTCATGACCTGAGCCAAAGTCAGAGGCTTAACCGACTGAGCTACCCAGGTGTCCCACAAAATAAATAAATTTTTAAAAACATGTTTTATATTATCTTTCTTTGGTTTTAATTTTAGCACACTATCATCTGAAATTAATACTCCTTATAGTACTTTATTACATTATTTAAGTGAAATAGAGTCAACAGTGATTGCTTTTCTTTTGCAGTTTGTTTGAATGAATTTCCATATATTTCTCTTTTCTCTTTTTTTCCATAAGTCAATCCTCATATGCACACAGAATATCTTCATATCTCCAAAGCTTAAAACAAAAAGAAACATCACAATAAAAACAAAATACAAACCTTTCCACCATTATTCATTTTTCTCTATCATTTTATTCATAAAATTATTGGAATTGTTTTTATTAGTGTAGAGAGAGAACCAGTGGGGGAAGGGCAAAGAGAGAAGGAGAAAGAGAATCTTAAGCAGGCTCCATGTCCATTGAGGAGTCCGACAGGGGGAGTCTCAATCTCAGGACTCTGAGATCATGACCTGAGCCAAAATCATGAATCAGACGCTTAATGGACTGAGCCACCCAGACACCCCAGTTCTACCCATTTCTTTATTTCTCATTCACCTCTCCTTTTGTTTCATATTACCTATTCCATTGAAACTATTTCATGTCAAAGTTACCATAACTTTCTTGTACTAAATGTAGAAAGTACTAAGCATGATTTTTTTAAATTATGTTTTCTCTGTATATCAGAAAATTCAACTGAATTTCTGAACAATTTTCCTATAGGCATCTTTATGGATGATGGAGGAAAAGACTCAAAATATTTAAACAAATTGCAAGTTGAATTATGATCAGTTCTGTGACTATTGATTCTAAGAATTAACACTTTGAATTGTTTCTAGAGGTTGAGATAGGATTTGGAACTCAGCAGGTTGTTAAAGAAACAACAAGGATTTGTTTTTTTCCCTCAAAACAGAGACCATTCATTTAATTAATAAGCACCACTGCATTTTCCTGTTTCACTCAAATATTCTTGACCATACTGACTTCCTTTCTTAGGAAATTAGTGCTCATGAAAGTAATCCTTTGAGAGGAAACAGCAAGAGAAGATTCTAACCATGTGAGAACTTCCCTTGCTAATATGTTGTTGAGCTCAAGCTGGCTTGGTAATAAGGGAAATTCATCTTACTCAAAAAATGCATTTAGTGATTCTTTCTGGTTCACTTGGTCAGATCCTTTATTTTTATCTAAAGTTCAAGTAATTACATTCACCACTAACACTACCAACAGCATTAGGTTATATAATATTTATATAACAGAAGGCATAGAATATTCATATTAGTCTAGAGTCCTTCTATACATATAGAAGGCTTTCTCAACTTATGTTTACTCCGATATGTAAATAGATTATGTTGTCATATTGACAAACTATACGTAACTTCGAATATGGTAAGTCTTATTTTCAATTATTTCTAAAAAAATTTTTTTATACATGGAAATTTGAATCCCCTTTAAGGTTTCTAAAAATAGAAACTTTGTTACTTTATTCTGATATGATGGATATTCCCTAAGATGGATGGTAAACTTGATTTAACTGTAAATTTCTCTTCTTTTTTCATTGTTAAGATGAACACATAGCTTGCAAGTATAGAAGAATTTTCTTTTTCCTTCTGAGAGTATAAGTCAGTGAATCCAGATCCCTTCATCCCTTCAGGGTTTAGGTATATTCATTTATTCATTCAAATATTAATTAAGCATCTACTGTGTTCTAGGAATAGTCCTAAGAATGAAGATCCAACAGAGAACAAAACCACAAAATATGCATGACTCTAAGAAGCTTACATTCTCATAGTTGAAAATAGATTAGGAAAAAAAGGAGGATTTTTTTTTATTGAAAAATTATTTATGATACCAAAGGAGTAAAAAAATCTTGATACTCAAAAATATATGATTAATTAATCATATAAAATGTGTTAGAATTATATATCAAATGTAGCAATTCCAAAGACGAAGTTAAAGAATTTTGGAAATGAAAATGATCATGATATAATATGAAGAAATAAAGAAAAATAATCCTTGTATGGAAATTACACATACACATACACACTCATAATCAATCAATCTCCATTATTAGCAGATTTCCTACATGCCAATTCACCTACTTGCTAAAATGAATTTGCAACCTAAAATCAATACTCAAAGTGCCTTCTTGGTAATCCCCTGACATGTACATCTGCAGAGTGGTGAAAAAATTTGAGCTACCGCAGTCAAAATATCCCATGTGAGTTTGATCAAGGTGAAGTTCTGACTTCTTGTATCCATTCCCATTCTTTCAATAAGCGTCCTTTTTGCTATATATTTAGCATTTGTATATATTTATACGTTTTTCTCATTTTTGTGCTTTCGGTTGGTGATTTTGGTGTTTAAAATGGCCCACAAGCATATTGCAAACTGTGTCTAGTGTTTCTAAGTGCAAGAAAGCTATGATGTGCCCAATGAAGACAATTTATCTATTAGATAAGCTTTGTGTGGGAATGGGTTAAAATGCTGCAGGCTGTGAGTTCAATGTTAATGAATCAACAAAATATATGAAATAATTAAGTTTTTTAATTCCAATATAGTGGGCATACAGTAGTTTCAGGTGTATGGTATAGTGATTCAACACTTCCATACATCACCCAATGCTCATCACAAGTGCACTCCTTAATCCCCATCACCCATTTCACCCACCCCCAACTCCCTCCTGTTTGGTAACCATCGGTTTGTTCTCCATAGTTAAAGAGTCTGTTTCTTGGTTTATTTCTCTCTCTCTCTCTCTTTTCACTTGCTCATTCGTTTTGTTTTTTAAATTCCACATATGGGTGAAATCATATGGTGTTTGTCTTTCTCTGACTTATTTTGCTTAGCATAATACTCTCTAGCTCCATCCTTGTCATTGCAAATGGCAAGATGTCATTCTTTTTATGGCTGAATAATATTCTATTGTATATATACCACATCTTCTTTATTCATTCATTAGTCGATGGACATTTGGGCTGCTTCCATAATTTGGCTATTGTAAATAATGCTGCTATAAACATAGGGATGTGTATATACCTTTGAATTAGTGTTTCTGTAGTTTGGGGGCAAATATCCAGTAGTGCAACTGCTGGATCATAGGGTAGGTTTTTTTTTTTTAATTTTTTTTGGAAACTTTATACTGTTTCCACAGTGTCTACACCAGTTTGCATTCCCACCAACAGTGCAAGAGGGTTCATTTTTTTCCACATTCTTCCCAACACTTGTTTCGTGTATGTGTGTGTGTGTGTGTGTGTGTGTTTTAACCATTCTGACAGGTATGAGATCATATCTTATTGTACTTTTGACTTGCATTTCCTTGATGATGAGTGATATTGAACATCTTTTCATATGTCACTTGGCCACGTGGATATCTTCTTTGGAGAAATGTCTGTTCAAGTGTCTGCTCATTTTTTACTTGGATTATTTGTTTTATGGCTGGTGAGTTTTATAAGTTCTTTATGTATTTTGGATACTAATACTTTATTATATATGTCATTTACAAATATCTTCTCCCGTTCCATAGGTTGCCTTTTAGTTTTGTTGATTGTTTCCTTTGCTGTGCAGAAGCTTTTTATTTTAATGTAGTTGCTATAGTTTATTTTTAATTCTGTTTCCCTTGCCTCAGGAGACATATCTAGAAAAATGTTGCTACAGCTGATATTAGAGATATTTCTGCCTGTGCTCTCTTCCAGGATTTTTGAAAAAAAAATTTAAATAGAAACATGCTAAAAACAAGGTTATACATTGATCAGTTAGTGGCAATGTGACCAGAGGTTTGTAAGCACTTAACTTTGTGTTTCTTCTAGGGACAGTGGTTCAGCATTTGATCTCAGTGTTTCTGGAGACTTTGTAGAACATAAACACTGCAAATAATAAGGATAAAATATTTTTCCCCTCTGTCTATACTTTTCTCTCTTGATCTCTTATTATTATATCATTATATTATAGTCATCTTCATTTATAAAATTACTTGGTGTATAATAACAGTAAAGAAACATATAATTTTGCATATATATAACTACATGTGACTGTATATAACTGCATATAACTGAGTATAAATACGTATGACTATATAACTTTTTAATGAGATTATAGGCTTGATCTTTGGACCCAGATTGTTTGCGTTCAAACGATTACATTACCATTGACAGACTCAGGTGCTCTTGGGTGAGTTATAAAACCTCTTGAGCCTCAGTTTGCCCAACTATAACATACTGTGACAACAGTAGTACCTTCCTTATAAAGCTATTTTGGAGAGGAAATAAGCTAATGCTTGCATATTAATTTGAAATATATATTGAACATGAGGGGAAAATAAATTGGTGGCTATTAGTTGACATATACATGTATATATATCCATAATTCATATTGGCTATCAGACTGTCATAAATTAATAAGTGATAATTATTTTTAAAGTCAAGTTTATTGAGGTATAATTTCATTCAGTAAAATTTACCTTTTTAAATGTAGAGTTCTGTGAGTTTTGACAAAGGCATATGATTATATAACCATACCAACAAGCTAAATATGGAATGTTCTATTACCCCAAAAGTTCTCTTATTCCCTTTTATTCTCTTTTCTTCATTCCCACAATTGACAACCACTGATTGGTTTTCTTTCCCTATAGTTTTGTCTTTTCCAGAATATCATATAAAGGAAACCATATGTCATATGAGTTGTAAGTATGCAGCCTTTTGAGTACGGCTTCTTTTACTTATCATAATCAATTTGAGATTCATCAATATTTTGGTCTGCATCATTGATCAGTCCCTTTCTTCCTGAATAGGAACTTATCGTATGGATGTACCACAGTGTCTCTATACATTCACAAGTGGTAGAACATCTCAGTTGTGTCCGGTTTTGTGTGTGTGTGTGTGTGTGTGTGTGTGTGTGTGATTTTTCAGTAAAATTTCTGAAGGCATTACTGTGTAAGTTTTTGTATGAACATAAATTTTAATTTACCCTGGACAAATATTTAAGAGTGGGAATTTGGGTCTTATGAAGTGAATTTTTACCTTTACAAGAAACAGTCAACGTGTTTTCCGAACTGGTGTATTCTTTAGCATTTCCACAAGCGAAGCACAGGAGCTCCAGTTGCTCTGATGTTTGTCAGACGTTGCTATTATTGTTTCTTTTTTTTTTCCAAGCTAAAAATTGTGTTGTGGTATTCCGGTGTTGTTTAGTTTGCTTTTCTCCGATGAATAGGGATGTTGAGCATCTTTTTGGAGGCTCGTTTCCCATGCCGGTATCCTTTTTGTGAAATTCTTAATCTTCACATATTTGGAAAATGTATGTCTTACAGGAAAGAGAGACCATCTCTACCTACTCCCTCACCCTTTACCATTCTGGTCTTCAGCACCCTGTGGAGGACCATGGAGAAAAGCCAGTAGAGAGTAGAACCTCTTCTTTGGTCAGCAGCTGCTTGGTGATCTCTAACCCTATCCTCCAACATAGCTCAGACTTGACCATTTGTAATTTGTTACTAATCTGGTCTGATTTATTCTCACCTGCTTTTATGGCCCAGCCCCTCTTCCCTCAGTGCTCTGTCACAGGTGGGCCAGTGCCTGCAGCCAGTCTGTCTTCGAGCCAGTCTGCCTCTTGTCCTTGATTTCAGGATACTTGTTTTTTCCTGTGAACCTCAACTCTCAGAGGTTTCACGGAAATTTGTGATTTTGAATTTATTTATTTCTTTCTGTTGTTAGCATGGGAGTGATATTCTTTCAGGCTTTTTATAATCTAGGGAGAAGCTAAATTCTCTGGTTATATACATATATGTTTTGTTTTCTAAATTTCTTTAAATGAGCATACATTGCCTTAACGGTAAGAAAAATAAGCAAATAAAATAAATCTTAGGTAATGTTAAATGACATGGCATAATGCATTTAGAATTCATGTTTAAAGATAGTCTCATCTCTTTATTTTAAATTTCCTACATGAGTAATGAAAAACAAAGAAAATATCTTTTGTATCCATTCTTCAAATCTCATTGACATATAAAAAAGCAATTTAGAGTTAAATAATACTATTACTTTAGAAGAAAAACAAAAAGCAATGATCTCCTCTTAGTAAAACCATTTTTTGTAATTTTTTAAAATTGTGTTTATATATTTGGAGAGATAGAGAGAGACAGAGCATGAGCAGAGGAGGGGCAGAGAGAGGGAGACGCAGGATCCAAAGCAGGCTCCAGGCTTTGAGCTATCAGCGCAGAGCCAGGGGGCCGGGGGTGGGGTGGGGGGCTTGAACGCACAAGCCATGAGATTTGACCTGAGCCGAAGTCGGACGCTTAACTGACTGAGCCACCCAGGTCCCCCAGTAAAACCTTCCTTACTTTGGTTTCTATTATTTGCTCTTTTTTTTAAAATTTTATTTTAAAGTTTATTTACTTATTTTTCAGAGAGAAAGAGAAAGCAAACAGAGGAGGAGCAGAGAGAGAGAGAGAGAGAGAGAGAGAGAGAGAGAGAATGAGAATCCCAAGAAGGCTCCATGCTATCAGCACAGAGCACGACAGAGGGTTCAATCCCAGGAACTGTAAGATCATGACCTGACCTGAGATCAAGAGTCGGATGCTTAACCAACTGAGCCACCCAGGCGCTCTTTTTAAACCTGGCTTTAGTGGCTTGTAATTACCAGTTAGGAAATCTGTCAAATAATTAAAAAACAATGATAAATGTGTCTCTGATTTCACAGTGTTTCAATCAATAAGGATAAACCTATTTCTAGCTATAGGATATTTATTATACAGCACATATATTAGGCAGTACTTTACAAAATAATAGAAATCAGCACATCAGATGCTGGCAGTAGTATAGAATATATTATAGGATTTTCAATAATAGTTTAATTTGTTGAGAATGAAGTGCTTTTTTAAAATGCAAAATGAAATTCTCACTGTAAAAATAAAATTATTTTGGGGGCACCTGGGTGGCAGTCGATTAAGCATCCGACTTCAGCTCAGGTCATGATCTCCTGTTTTGTGAGTTCGAGCCCTGTGTCTTGCTCTGTGCTAACAGCTCAGAGCCTTGAGCCTGCTTTGGATTGTGTCTCCCTCTCTCTCTCTACCCATCTCCCACTCATGCTCTTTCTCTCCCTGTCTCAAAAATAAATAAACATTAAAAAAATTAAAAAAAAAAGATTCTTCAGTTTGTTAGATCCAGTTTGCATCTGGTATCCCAGAATCACCAAAAGTTCACCGTCCTTTATTGGTTTCATCGTTATCAGGCCAATTGTGATGAACTCAACAGCGATTTTTGATATCTACTAGGCGCGTTGTTTAGGTGGGACATTTTCCTTTCCACATGATTTTATTTCTGTCTACTTTTCCACAAGCCATTATCAGCAACAAATCCACTGTATTTCCAATAGAAAAATTAGACTGATTAGTTCTAGAAAGTATGAAACTGAGAAAATAAAATCCTTTAAAAGGAGTACAGATAATCCGTACAAATTAGAGTCATAGAATTTAAATTCCATTACTAGAAGACATTGTCTATTTGAATTCATATCACGTAAGTTCAAGCATCTCTATCAACTGATTGTAAAAGGTAAATATGTCTGAGTGAGACTACACTATGTTGTGTTCAACGGCAACTCCAGGACTCCTAATTAGGATGGTCTTAAAACTGGCATGGTGATGAAAGGAGGGGCTAGGCTGTATTTATGATAAGCGCTCTGTTCTTATTGAGTTAGTATGCTTATGTAGCATGGCTTGTGAAAATGGCAATAGTGTGTTTTCCTGGGGGGTGGAGGTGGATGGCAGGCATGGTTGTAATATCCCAAACCATCCTCTGAACACCAGTGGTTACATTTAACTGTGTAGATTTAAACAAAGGATGTAGGTACTCTGTGGACATCTGTTTTCTCTAAATTATATAGTGCATTATTGTTCAAGCAGAAGAAATGGAAAGAGAGGAAAGTTGAATGCCTGAATATCTGAATTGTGTGTTTTATGCTGGGTAGATTTTTTTTTTCCCCTTGGATTGAAGATGTGAATAAGAATTTTTATACTGGCTTGTTGACACGCAGAATTAATCTTGTAAATGTCTTTATGGTCCTTGAGAACAAACATCTCTTGATTGAAAGATTCCTTGGTCTCTCCCAGGATCTAATCAGGGTAGTGAATAAGCCTCCAGCCACAATAGCTTTCATACATATGATTGTTGCATTCACACTTATTTCACAATATGTATTTTTGTGACTGTTAATTATCTGGGATGCAGTCATCCAGGTACAGAAAACCAGTACTAATTAATGTGGTGTTTCATATACTACACAAGAAGAACCATTCTGCTTCTTTCAAAACCCATGCCATTTTGGATAAGTTAAAAAATGTCCTTTTCATCTAGAATAATCAGCCTCGGGGGAAACTGAGAAATGTATTAGGCAACTATCACCACAAATGTTAAAAATGTTTTAATTTGTGTAGTTTCTTTAAAAATAGCCATAGTTGGTTTTGATTGTTGTTTTAAAAATGTAAAAATCAATAAAACATTCAACATGCTTTGTCAAGTATGGCCTATTCTGGACATCCGACAGCTGGTGTGATAATTTGCCATCCAACTCAAATAAAGTTCCTTTCACTGCTTCACAATGTCGCAGCAGCTGCAACTGTTCTAAAGGCCACTTCTTCAAGCAAACTTCAGTTCTCTTCACAGTAAAGTGCTTTTACTTGATTGTAGTGCTTATATGTTAAGGTAGTGATTTTTAGGACCACGCGTATTGCATTATAGCAGAACTAACAGTACATTCATGAGCAAAAAGAAAAAAAATATGCTCTTTTAGAGCTTACGTCCTAACAGGAAGGTAAAAGGAAATAAATACAACATCACAGCAAACTCTCTTGTGTTAGGAGTTGAGAAATGCTTTGAAGGAAAATAACAAGGAAAAGATATGGGAGGCACCAGAGATGGGAGGGTAACAACGTTTAAAATGGAATGATGAGTATAGGACCCACTGTAGCGATTTTTACGCAAATATTTGAAGAAAGATTTTTGTGGAAGTGTAATTTTTAAAAAGGTAAATCATGGCTTTCATACAAATATAAAATGTGCATGTGCCAAAGATTGCATTTCAGTTATTAGTTTTTCTTCGCTTTTTTTGAGAGTTTATTTATTTGTTTTGAGAGAGCGAGCATGAGCTGGGGAGAGGCACAGAGGGAGAGGGAGAGAGAGAATCCGAAGAGGTGTCTGTGCTGTTAGCGCTTGGTCCAACTCGGGGCTCAACCCCACAGACCATGAGATTGTGACTTGAGTGGAAATCAAGAGTCGGGCATGCAACCTAGTGAGCCACCCAGACGCCCCTCAATTATTAACCAGTGAGCGGATCAGGAAGATGGGCTTATCAAAGAGCATTTTGTAGAGCTTGGGATTTATGGGTGACTTAGTAAATAATGTTAGAATAAACTTATTAGGTTAGATATAAAACTGGCTAATGTCTTCTGGACTGTGAGTCATAACCTTACTAAATCTTCACTAACTCTTTATTAGTCCATAGTCAATAATCAAAAGTAAATCTTGAGTCAAACAAAGGGCATTCCTTCAAATGATCCTTGGGTGGATCTGTTAAATAATGCTCCCCAATGACAGTGAAAGGATCCAATACCCACCTTTTAAATTTTTTTTTGCCTTATTTCTAAATTTAAGGGAATTTTCATAAAACCATATGCCAGGATAGTTTTGGCTTTGAGTCAGAGGAAGTCACCAAAGCAAAAACGCTCAAGCAGAAGTTTTCCTTGACAGTTCTATAACTGACAAGTAAGCCATGGTGGATGGAAGGGAGATGAAGGGAGGTGAATTAAAACTTTGTAAGGCCATTAAAAAGATTTTGACTTTTAGATTGAATAAAAGGTGCAGCTGTGAAAGCATCTGATTCAGCAATGAAATCATCTGATATCTAACTTAAGAGTCACTCTGGGGCGTCTGGGTGGCTCAGTAAGTTAAGCGTCTGACTTCAGCTCAGGTCATGATCTCATGGTTTGTGAGTTTGAGCCCCGCGTCAGGCTCTGCGCTTACAGCTCAGAGCCTGCTTCGGAGTCTGTGTCTCCTCCTCTCTCTGCCCCTCCCCTGCTCACACTCTGTCTCTCTCTGTCTCTCAATAATAAATAAATGCAAAAAAAAAAAAAAAAGGTCATTCTGCCTGTTGTCCTGGAGTTACATGTGTAGAGGGGGATTTAGGTGGAGGCAGGAAGACCAGCAAATGTCTATTGCAAAAATCCATGCTTTGGACTCGTGTGATATTCATGGAGGTAGAAAGAAGTCATCAGAATCTAGATGTGTTTTTGATAGGAGAGAAGGAGAGTTTCCTGAACAATTACATTTGCGGTGTGAGAAAGATGTTTGGACGTAAAGCAACTAGAAGATATGATGTTGTCATTAACTGAGAAGGCTTTGTTTGGAGCAGGTTTAGATTTACACCTGTTAAGTTTGTGTTGCATCTCGCCTCAACTTCTTAGCTCAAATTCAGGTGTTTAACTTAGAGTTGAAGAAATGCAAACATCTCTGCAAAAAAGGAAATACTATATTTAGAGTACTGTACTATATTTACTAAGAAACCTCCATGTGTAAGTGGACCCATGCAGTTCAAACCCACGTTGTTCATGGGTCAACTGTACATTTTCCCCGTAATGTATGATCTTCATAAATGCACAATGTTACAGGTCTACTTCAGGCATTCTTTTTTTTTCTTTTTTTTTAAATGAAGACAGAGTAATTGCTTATGGAGACTATGCTAATTGAATACTGTAATGAAATATTAAAGAAAGTTATAAAGGAGGGCACCTGGATGGCTCAGTCGGTTAAGCGTCTGATTCTTGATTTCAGCTTGGATCATGATCTCATGGTTTGTGAGTTAGAGCCCCACCTCGGGCTCTGCCCTGAGAGTGCAGAGCCTGCTTGGGATTCTCTCTCTCCTCTGTCTCTGTCCTTCCCCCACTCACGCTCTTTCTCACAAAATAAGTGAATAAATTTAAAAAAATTATGAAGAGAAGGCAGACCCAAACCTTGAAGAGGCACTCAGTATCTTCTTCAAACATATTCAGTATGTTGGTAAGTTGTGAGTATACTAGCCCAGGTGTTAAGTGGAAATTTTGGTTTAAATCTGGCCTCTCCTAAAGTGAATATCACTCAGCTGACTGAATATTTGACTCAATCTACCTGTGGCTCAATTTAATTGATAAGGGATTACATAAGTTTATGTAATTAATGTTGTCATTGTTTCACATATGGAGAAATGGAATTTTATTATGTATCTATAATTTCCTTATGTATTTGGGCATAGGCTTCAATCGAATTATTTAAAACTTTAAGATAAAAGTTAAGATGATCCAATTATGGATAAACTATGCCCATATAATGCCATGTGAAAATACTTTTTTAAAATTGTGAAAATGAGCAATGCCTATTATTGTCATTATTGCTGTTGTTTCCAGATTCAAATCCTGAAGTCCTCATTTCCTTTGATTTTCTTATCTACTAAACATAGTTCAAACTTGAATCAAATTTTTATTTTCTTACTATTATAAAATTAAACAATTAATTAGAATTAAGTGGAAAAAGAAAAAACGTGCATTTGATCAAATTATGTTTCTAATTTTTCTGTTAAAAGATATTTATTTATTTATTTACTTATTATTTATTTATTTATTTATTTATAAGGTTTATTTGTTTAATTTGAGAGCGAGAGAGAGCATGCAAGGTGGGGATGAGCAGAGAGAGAGGGAGAGAGAGTCTCCCAAGCAGCTCCCTGCTATCAATTCAGATCCTGATGCAGGGCTTGAACCCTTGGAACCGTGAGATCGTGACCTGAGCCGAAATCAAGAGTCAGACCTTTAACCAACTGAGCCACCTAGGGGCCCCAAAAGATATTTATATGTTCAAGTATCAAATGATATCTGATTAGAAATATCCATTTTATAGATATTTTATTAAAAATTAAGTCTGCATATATAATTATTTATAAGCATTTTCTGTTTGTAATTAATGAGCTAGATTCTGGAAGCATAAGTCAAATGTTTTTATAATAGAAAATAAACTGTGGTTTATGTAAACTATATATTTAGCTTTTCTCTGTGTTCTTTTAATAATTCCATTTTAAGTATTTTGGAGGAAAAGGGACAGAGAATTCTTTAAGCTATAAATGTATCATGTCAAGATATTTTAAGAGCCTTCTGAGATTCAGGGAGAAAGAACTGTCTTTTTGTCAATCACCAAATAACTAAAGACAGAGGCTTTGTTTGTTTGTTTGAATATTTTTTTAAGAATATGTTCAAATTTTGGCTATAGATGTAAGATTTCTTCTTTCCTTTTTTGATCCAAATCTCTCAGAGTTTACTGTTTTATATGTAAATGCCTTTGTAATATTAGTTACACTTTGTGGATAAAGCTCTCAGGAACTTTTTTTCTTTTCTTTTTGCTCTTGTTTGTATTCGTTCTTACTTCCTTTAGTTATTTATTTATTTTTGAGAAAGGTTGTTTCAATTGGTCTTTGCAATATAGAATGCATCATTTACCAATAAATATGCTGATTAACAAAATAAAATATCTTTGAATGGCCAGTGAACTATCAATGTGTGCATACTTCATCGGTAGCTTGGGAAACAGGCCAAGGTCTTCTGAAATATTATGTATATTCTATACTTGCCATAATCAAAGTCAATTGGAAACAATGCACTACCTTTTTTTAAAGAAATGGCTTCTTTTTATATTAGCAGAAGTTTAAGCTTCAGAGTATGATTATAGCACTAAGCCACACTTTGAAGTCAAAGTAGCTAAATTATTATAGGCTCTGGAAAATTGCTTCTTTACTATCTCAACGTTAAAAATCAATTTTGTTTGATTATTATCATAGATGTTTGTGATTTGGTATATTACATTCTGCACCATGTCTTAATTCAAGTCTATATAATTAGGGAAGGGAAATGAGATTGAATTTTTTTAATGGCATATTTTATTTACAAGGGAATAGATACTGAATTGCACTGAGTATCTACCATTTTAATCTGCCAAATCTGGACATATGTTTATCTTAAAAAATGATATTCTATCAAAGGTCCATGTGGTATCTTCAGGGATGTAGATAAAGGGGTAAAGATGCAAATGTTTAGAAAAAGGAGATAAAAGATAAGCATCTGTTGGACAGGCTACCTAAGGGACTCATTTATTCATTTTATTATGATGAATCTATTTATTAGATTTGGCATTGTGAAAATATTTGGATTAGTCATCAGAAGACTTAGGTTCCTGCCCCTGGTCTGCCATGGTGAGGTTTAGTTAACAGCAAAAGGTCTACTTGTTACAAAGAACAGAATCTAGATTTTGGAGCCATTTGGAGCAGAATTTGAAATCGATTCTACCATTGGTTGCCTAACCTTGGCCAAGTTACATAAATTTAATGAATTTCAGTATGGAGATAAAGATGTATTCATTAAATATTTCATGATTGTTTCAAATCTTTCATTTGCAACTGACAAAATAGTTTACGTTTAATTTTTTAAAGTTAGAAGAGGAAGAAGGAGGGAGGAAGGAAGGGAGGGAGAAAGAAGGCAGTTTACTGGCTTATGTAACTGATAGTTTATGTGTAGACTTGCCCTTCCAAACATGCTTTGGTCCAGTAGATTCAAATAATATTAAATTCAGGCTCTGTTTACCAACACTTCTTGGCTTTCTTTAACTTTATATTCATACTGGCTTCCCTTATGATAGCAAGAATGCAATAGCACCAAATCCCATGCAATTTTGCTACAAGTACTGAAGAAGAGAACAAGCTTCACTCTTCCTTAAGTCTCAGTATTAATATTCCTACATCTCTTCAGATCTAATTCATCTTAATCCTCTCTGAACAAATCATTATGTCAAGAAGTAGAGCAAGCTGATTAGATGTAACAAAGCTCGACATATCCTTGGAGTTGGAGCCAGGATGAATCCTTTGCAAGCCACCTAGCTGATAATGATGGTTTCTCAAAGGAAATATTTTGTGGTAATCCAATGGAACGGATGTAGGAGAATCAACACCAGACATTCCTTTCAAAGATTTCTTTGGAAAATGAAGTGTCTTATTACATCAAAGATGTCTAAACCAAATTAGATGCTCAAAAATGTTAGTTCTATGTACCCAGTTAAAGTGTCAGTGATATTTTTTATAACACAGTGATGTATGACAATATATCCTAATTTAGATACCTACATTAGAAAATAAAATGAATAGCTCTTCTCTAGGTATTTAAAAAGCTATTCCTATGCAATAAATTTATTCTGTCTTAAAATCCAACATGCTCTTTTACATGATAGAGAAAGACATAGAGTTAAAGCTAGGTCTATCTTACTTCAGTCTTACCCCGTCATGAGCACATCCTGGTGTCCTGTTAATTACTGTTAGTATTATAAGTGAATGATGTGGTTTTTTTCTCAACTTTAAAGACATCTAGTTGTTGGGTTTTTTTGTTTTGTTTTGTTTTGTTTTTGTTTTTGTTTTGCTAAAGTAGAGTATGATAGAGTAGGCCATTGGTACTATTCACATGGACCTTATTAAAGCAGAGGAAGAGACATTCTGGACTTAAAATTATGGTTTCTTTTTGATTCTAAAATGATACTTTTCTTTATAAATTGATCCCACTAATGTTATAGTTCTTTTATGTTTTGCTGTATTAATTTACATGTATTCTAGTTATGACTGACAAGCTGTTTATCATTAAAAAAGTTAATCAGGAGAAATATATATTTTCCATGTAAAATTCATGTAAGGATGATATGGGAACCAAAAGTGATAGTAAACAAACATTTGTTTAAAAGGAAATGTTTTGATAACTTTAAGAGTAAATTTAAGGGGCTCCTGGGTGGCGCAGTCGGTTAAGCGTCCGACTTCAGCCAGGTCACGATCTCGCAGTCCGTGAGTTTGAGCCCCGCGTCGGGCTCTGGGCTGATGGCTCAGAGCCTGGAGCCTGTTTCCGATTCTGTGTCTCCCTCTCTCTGCCCCTCCCCCGTTCATGCTCTGTCTCTCTCTGTCCCAAAAATAAATAAACGTTGAAAAAAAAATTTAAAAAAAAAAAAGAGTAAATTTAAAAGCTCCTAAAATCCTTTAAGTTATCATGAGTATTTAGGCATATCTATTTTAAACTAAATTTAGTGCATTTATGAAAATGCTATTAAGCATTTTCTAGTATGAGAGCAACAGCGCTGGGCAGCAAATGGTAGTAATTAGTCAATGAAGCAATACCAAAACCCCTGTTATAGACATTTTAGTTTCTTACAGCTTTTCATTGCAAATTTAATTGCCCACATAAAGCTAAATGCTTTGAAATGATCTTCTTAGAACCTTATCAAATAGTTTTATTAAATAATCAATTGTAACCTAGCAATTTTATGGAACGTTGGAAATACTTTCCCATGGAAATCAATTTTAGTAATTTTTTAAAACAGGAAAATCGTTTTTCAAGCTACCACTACAGAGATAAAAGCAATAAAACCAAGTTTAGTTTGTTATGGGGATTTACAAGATCCATTGTGTTTATGTGAATATGGATATGTTGACATCTGATTAAATTTGAGCCAGTGGTACAATGCACACACTATGAGCTCTTCACTTACCTTCATTTACCTACTAGAAGGCAATGGAACATATGGAAAAGCAGTAGAAAATGAACATTTGTCAGATGGATTTACTTATATGATGGCATGAATGGGAATAATTAAACTTTCTTTCACATTTACCTCCTTGCACTACACCTTTCTTAAGCATTTACAGGGCATTTCACATAGAATGCATTTTGAAGAAGGTGTTTTCGATGTTCATAGCTTCAGCTATTGATTTGCAATATTTAATATTTTTCTGCGGGAATAATTTTCTAGACAAAATATAGAAAGAATTTTATGTACTGTATAGAGACCATTTATGTTCTTAATATCACTTTTGAATGATACACACTGAATGATCCAAAGTAGTACATATCCTTGTGATAGTTTTCAACTACAACAGATTCTTTCTCTTTAGATAGCCAGTGTATATTTGTGTGTCTGTTTTCTCAGCCAAGATGAACATTTTACAGGACCAGTGTTGGAATGCTGTAACTGATTTAAGTAGATAGATAGATAGATGATAGATAGATAGATAAACATTTTAAAAATAGGCTGGAAATATTTGGAAATGAGCTCAAAAGAAGTGAGAAAAAGCCTTGAGAGGAATTTTGCCAGGAACAAACAGAAGTGATGCTAAATTATTAAACCTACCCAACAAAAAAACTGATTTCAAAGTATAAGAAGTATCCATAGTGACATATGAAAGGATCTTTGTGCAAACGCTTGCTTAGCCACAGTTAGTAATCAAAAGCTCGTGTTTTGTGTATATGTAGGCAATGATATAACATACGATCATACATGATTGACCACACATTCAGACTGTTTCCTTCAGTATTCCAGTTACATATTTGTGTTGCCTGAGGTCATTTCTCAATATGTTTCTCAAGAAAGTGTGTCAATTTCAAGCTCTATTCATAGGAACCCTAAAAAGTGAATTATCATATTTCCTAGATACACTTGTGAGTACTATAGGGTCCAGAGCACTTGTGAGAGGTTTTTTTTGAGCAATCAGAAATCCTTGTCACTGAAGATTCTCTTGCACTAGAACAAGAAAAAATTTGAAATGATAGTTTATTAATGAAAAGTATTGATTTTTGTGAATAGAGACAGTAGCCTATATATTTTGTGTAGTAAGTTTCTAGCATCTCATCTGGCATGTAGAACACATTAACGATGGTACTGAATTGTTAAAATAATATTTTAAATTTCATATGCTAAAAGGAAGCAGGAATTAATACCTTTATTATGGTTGTAGATCAATTGCTTTTGGTGGCTATTGCATTTACGTTTTGACAACCAGTACCATCCTGACCAAAGGCTGAAAGTAAGCAAACAAATTTGCATCATTTTGCTCTTAAGTAAGTTGAATTACACTATCTTGGTATGTCTTTGACTGCCATTTTGATATTGCATGGACATGCTCTGATTTGTTGTTGTTATTCAAAATAAAATAACATACATATTGTTTTCTAATGATTCATGACTGTATTCTTGTCATTGTTGCTGATGTTCTCTCTCCACATCCTTTCTTTTTCTGTCCCTTTCTTTCTCATTCATCTATGGATTTATGGTAAGGGCAAAATTCCAATTTTTAGAATACCAATCTCAGAAGCCATCTTAGAGATACTCCCCAAGATCCAGCAGGGAAAATTAAGATTTTGGTGCATCAGTGTGTTCTGTATGCCTGTCAGTGCATCATTCTCTGTCTTCAGTGGGAGCCACTGCCTCCATTTTGCCACCTGCTCTAGGCTCTAGACCTTCAGTGAACTTGCAACACTTTAATGTGATGTGCAGGTGATCAAGCATTGGGTGGAGCAATGCAGATGGATCTGATCTTGTGCCCCAGGTATAGTAATTTGGCTCTGACTCCTTGACTTTTAGCTCTGGCAACTGACTTCCGCCTTGTTTTTCAGATTCTACAACCCCATCTACCTACCACCTCACTAGTCCATATCTTCTCATCAGTTTCCACACTTCCTTCATGCCCAGTGACTTGAGGTGAACTCTGTCCCTTAGTAGAATCTCACACGTTTTTGCGAAGTCTTATGAGGTCCTGGGGAGCTGAGGTACCAGTCCTAACCATATGGCCTGAGTTTATTTCAAAGGCATATATCTCACTGTTTAGCACCTAAAACCCCATGCTGCAGACTCTTGACTGTTCTCAATGCACACAGTCTCCTGGAAAGTTCAGTATGGTCCCTCCAGGACTCTGCAGACCTTAGTACACAACAGAATCACCTGTGTTTGTTAAAGCACAGATTGCTGGACCCTACCCTTTAGAATTTCTGGTTCAACAGGTCCAGCTGGGGTGCCTGGGTGGCTCAGTCAGTTGAACATCTGACTTTGGCTCAGGTCATGATCTTGCAGACTGTGAATTTGAGCCCGAGTCAGACTCTGTGCTGACAGCTCAGAGCCGGGAGCCTGTTTCAGATTCTGTGTTTCCCTCTCTTTCTGACCCTCCCACGTTCATGCTCTGTCTTTCTCTGTCTCAAAAAAATAAATAAATAAACATTAAAAAAAATTTTTTTAAAACATGGGTCCAGTCAAGGTCTGGGAATTTTCATTTTTAACAAGTTACCAGGTGATGCCAAAGCTGCTTGTCAACTCTGAGAACTACTGCTCTATTCTAACTCCTTGACTTGTTGGCATGTAGTCTGTAGTATCAGTATTGGGCTTTTTTTTGTTTTTGTTTGTTTGTTTGTTTGTTTGTTTCATTTCTTCTTAGGTATCTGACAAAAATATGTCTGTTACTCTAGCAGTGTACTGAGCATTTAATAAGTTCTTAGTATGTTCCAAGTAGCATAGGAACTACTTATCACTTATTTTAATCCATAAACAAATCTGAAAGATTATCTTTATAGATGGAAAATATGATTCACAGAGATGGTTAGAAAGTTCAACATGGTTACATATGTTGTAAGTGGAAAAATGAGATTAAAAGTCAGGCTGTCTGGGGGCATGTGGGCGGCTCAGTAGGTTAAGTGTTCAACTTTGGCTCAGGTCATGATCTCGCAGTTCATGAGTTCCAGCCCTGCACTGGGCTCTGTGCTGGCAGTTTGGAGCCTACAGCCTGCTTCAGATTCTGTATCTCCTTCTCTCTCTGCCCCTCCCCCCATTCACACTCTCTCTGTCTCTTGAAAATAAAATAAACATTAAAAAAAAAAGTCAGGCTGTCTGATTCAAACTCCTATGGATTAGAAAAGTTTATGTTATCTTCAGGTACATATAAATGACATTAGAAATTTGCTTTAAACAAAAAAGCTCTGACAGAAGTCAGATTTTTATCATGAAAAATGGTTATTATAATTATTATAATAATTATTATAATTATATATTCATTGTTATGATTATTACAGTTTTATACAAGTTATCTGCAAAAGATCCTTCCCCAGGAGAGAAAGGAGTTCATCTGAGCACTGAACAAGATATAAAGAATTTAAAATCAACACCACGGATGCAGAATACCTGAAATGCTAGTTCTGTATCATGAACACTTAACTTATAATCTGATTGATGTGTATCACACTATCAAGAAACCATATAGTTAGTGAGAGAAAGACATGTGAATGGAATGCTCAAACAAGAGATTGGTGGGGAGGTGTTTCTTGGTGCCTTCAGACAAAGACGCTCATCTTTCTAAATAGCTACAATCATAGGATAGGATGTAGGTTGGTCTCTAAGAATAGTTTTTTTATGTCAATTAGAGTTGAACAAAAAATTGTGTTGTTAAAATCACAATTGTGATTGTGTTGTCCATCTTCGTATTTGCCTAATATGGCATCGGAAGTTATGCATCCATACGCTTTTAGAATGTGTTTTTCTTCCTATAAGTCAAAAGCACCATATTGCTTCCAAGATGTTCAAGACAAATGTCAGGAACATGCACTTACCCCTATTTTTTTTGTGTTTTAAAGGCACCCTCCCTTCTCTGCTAGTGAAGAGAAGACAGGACCAAAGAGCACAGAGTACACCAGAGAGAGACCTGTTATGGGTTCTTAAAGTTAGTTCCAAAATGTGCTTCGAACATCTTGAAAGATGAATTAACTTTATCTGTGGCCCATTTTGTATGTGATTTCCTTGACCATTATATGATTACTAAGTGCACAAAATATAAGTGATGTTTCCTTTAGACACTTTCTTTGCCAGCCTTGACTCTGCTTACTTGCGACAGATCCAAATTCAAGAAGAATCAGTAGACATTTAAATTGTGATTATACTAATGCTTGTTGAATGTTTCTTAGAAGTTTGGGGTTGAATAACACTTAGCTACAATATACTAGAATACCCTTCCGGATGAATATCAAACTTAATTGAATACTATTTATTCTATCAGCTGCCAGTTCTAAAAAACTTAGGAGCCAGTAGTTAAGGCTATTATTTTTGTTAAGATTGAGCATCCCTCACAACTTCTTTCAAATGAGATCTCAAGATAGCCTGAACTCATGCGGGTAGTCATGTGTAAGAGAAATGTACTTGGAGGAATCGATTGTTTGTTCAGAGAAACTCAATGAACTATTCAAGCTCAAGTAGAAAACAGGCAGAAATTTGACTTAATTAAGACTGTCTAGAAAGTTAGAAGTTAAGTTAAAAAGAGAACTTGAGTAAGATTTTCAAGAACAGATTATGTTACCATGAGTCACTATATACTAAATACATATGATATATATCTATTCCATTCTCTTCCCAAGCAAATAGTGCTGGTTCTGTTGCATACTGCCATTTATCTTGAAATTATACCCCGCATGTGACAGAAAAATGGCAGCTGGAAGACAATTTTCTTACAAAAACCTGTGAGAACCAAACAGAAAATATAGACCCATTTTATGCAATAAGCCTATCTCTATTTAGAGGTAATATTTAATTTATAATCCAAGTTATAGACAAACATGTAAGCTTGGACTCCAAATTTAAAATAAACAGAAGAAAATATTATATATGGACTTATGAAGGGTTCATTCACCTGAGAAATATTCAAAGAAAGCCTTGGTTCCCTTGCTTTCAAAATCACACTGAAGCATTTGTTTTGAGGTTCCAGTTCACAATAAAATTGCTCCCTAATTACTGGGCAACAGTACTGGAGAAGGTCTGTTGAAAGTATTACCACACATTTGCTGGGTTAAAAAGAACTTCCAAGCAATCATCACTTCACTAGTAAAGCTAGAAGTGTGGTAAGAATAGTAGCAGAGGTTTCTAAGAAAAGCTGTAAAGTAGACTTCTAAATTTACTTGTCATAGATCTTCAAACAGGAAACAAAGTCACTTACCTTAAAGAAATCATTTCAGAAGATAAAATACTTTGCTGACCCTAAGCGTTATAAAGCAAGTATGGGGAAGAGAAGAGAAATTTATATACCTTTGGCTCTACCAGCCTATGAAATAATGTTTTAATGTTTAATCCCATGAATCTACTAGCTATCATTTATCTATCTATCATCTATCTATCTATCCACCCATCTATCATCTACCTATATATCTAATCTAACTATCTTTCATGCATCCATTCATTATTTTTGTGCTGGGTCACATGCCATTCTGAAGCAGCTAGAAAATGAAAGTCCACACACTCATACGAAATATTTGGGTTTAGAATTGCTTCAGAATTCAGAATGTTTTAGACTTATTGAAATGAATAAGGCACAAATGCCCTCTATTACATACCACTCCTTTCATAGTTGGGGGATGTACCCTACAACCAAATACATTTACTGTAGCAAAATTTATGAATATGTCCACTGTTATATAGCTTCACATCAGTTCAGGTCAGACACTAAATGAGTCCAGGCCAAGCTGAGTTTTTCCACCAAAGAAGTTACCATAAAAATAACCAAACAAAACAAAATGATGGTTTTCAAAGATTTTTGTGTACCAGAAATGTGACAGTGGGAAGGTGGGCTTGTATTTACACCAGGCCCAGATTAATGTAAGAAAAACCTCATGGTTATCCTCATGGCCTCTCTAAATTTCCTATTTTCAAAGTGCCTGAAGATATGTAAAATAATGATGACATATCTTTTAAATGAAATTGTATAAAATCTGCCAAAAGCACTATTGTAAAGTAAGGGTGTGAGTTCAATACGTTGGTATAACTCTAACTACTTTAATAAACAAACCAAGGTCTAAAAATGATGTCTCAGGGAAGTTAATTTTTGCCTTTGTAGGGTCCAAAATAGATATTCCTGCCTGGGGACACGGGAGATGTCGCTGGCTCTTCCATTCCTTCCATCTTGTGGCTCTGCCAAATTCAACACGATGTTTTCAGTTTTTGTGCTTCTTTGCAACAATCTAGCAGAAAGAAAAAAATGGAAAATGCACTTGTTCTTTTTAACCTCCTTGACCAGGACGTTATTTATGTATGTATATATAAGTATACATAATCAATCTCTCCCTCTCTCTCTCTCTCCATATATATATATATATATATATATACACACATATATATATGTGTGTATACATGTATATGTATGTGTATATACATGTATATACACATACATATATACATATAATATATATGCATACACATATATATGTATATACACATACATATATACATATAATATATATATATGTATATACACACATGCAGATTACTCAGCCTCTTGCTAGTCATAACTCTATGATTAAGGTGAGGGAACATGAATTTTATTGGATAGTTTGCTGTGTCTCTCATGCTTACATTTTAACAATGAAATGTCATTAATAAATGTAACATCAATGATGCTTATTCATACACTGCTCTCGTAATGAGGACATTATGGTTGACTGCAATACCCAGAAAACTCCAACTCTCCCTGGAATTCCAGATTATAGAGACTTCCTTAAACAAGAAGAAAGAATACACTATCATTTTCACATCTGTCATTCATCACATCCTGTCTATGTCTATTCAGGAATTACACGGTCTAGAACAAGACCCCTATCACAAGACCAAGATTAGATGAAAATGGAAAGTGTTCCATTGGTGTACGTTAGTATTAGGAATGAAATACAAAAAAAAAAAAACCTCTGAAATGTTTATAAATTAGATCTTTTTCTTACAATCCAGTTTGGCTCATAGAGGTAGTGGGAAATAGACTCTAGTTGAAAGTAGGAAAGCAGATAGGTATTTAGATTTCTGCTCTCTAGGCCAAAGTCTGGGAAAAGGGAAAGGGCTTAATATTTTAGGTAAATGTAGTGGGGCACTTCTGCCCCAAGTTCATGTGTAAGTCATTGAGGGAAAAAACCACACACAAACACACTACTCTAACACTAATTTTATTTTCATTTATTTATTTTTAATGTTTTTATTTCTTTTTAAGAGAGAGACAGATAAAGCCTGAGTGTGGGAGGATCTGAGAGAGAGGGAGACACAGAATCTGAATCAGGCTCCAGACTCCATACTGTCAGCATAGAGCCTGTTGCGGGGCTTGAACCTTTGAGCTGCAAAATCACGACCTAAGCCAAAGTCAGAGGCTTAGCTGACTGAGCCACCCAGGAGCCCCATCACTAATTTTAATATAATACTTACCAGTTCTGTCTACATGTTCATATTTAACATGATTGTAGTCATAATATTAAAGTGAAACATTTCCCAAGATTATTTAAAAACAGTGGACTAAATTTTTTGAGATCATAAACTACATGTTAAATATAAATTGAACAAATAATTATCTACTTAGTCTCTAAAAAAGAGAAACAAATTCAGACTTCTATTGTTCTTTAGATTTAGATGTATAATTGCACTTCATGGAGGATCCAGACCAACTATTCACTTTAGAAAGAAATTGTTTTTCAAATATCTTGGACCAACTGTCATTTATCTTCTGCTTAACACAAGATAATGGTGAAATTTCTGCCAATTTTACTTATTGCATTGTTATTGATAATACTAAAAATGATCAATAATATTATATTGGAAATGTTTATAAAATGACAAAAACTAAATAAAAAGTCATAAAGCATAACCCTATAGATTTCATTTAATTCCCATAAAGTACTGTTAATTCATACCTCTTGGCAAAGTTCTTCAACCAATTGCTAAATGACCGTGTTTCATTTTATGTAATGAAAATCCTCGATCATTTCATCAAGTGTATTAAGTCAAGATACAAAATGTTTTTAGTTAGGAGTTAATGGCAGTTCAGAGCCATTTAGGAAAACAGGAACCACACCAGTTATTTGAACAGGAAGAATTTAATGAAAGGATTTAGATAAAGAAACACTGGAAGGTTAAAAGCACAAAATGGAGAAATAAATAACACATACATAATAACTGTAGAAAGAAGTATGGATGCTTGAACTGTGAGGCAAAAAGGAGATCAGTTTAGATTCTTTAAGTCTGGAAAGTCAGAGGAGGGGTTGCTGCGCTGGTACCATTAAGGAGGTGCATACACACTGGTTCAGAGACTGGAAACTGTAATTGTCTCTTCCTGTTGCAGTGAGATGCTAAAAGAAACAATGACTAAACAGGAAAGAACTCATTCCTTCTGCCTCCTCTCATTCCCCATATTGTCAGAAGCTGTTAGAACATCAGCTCAAGAAGGAGAAATGTAGTTTGCTTAATAACCATTTCATTATCTAAGCAATATAATTGGGGACTTATAGTGGGAATTGATAAATGGTCACATTAAAAATATGTGCAATTCCACTTGATCAGAAAACCTTTCAGTCTTTGAAACAAAATGAGATTAAAACATAAAATAAAATGAGATCGAATGTGCATAGTGAATCTAGTGAAATTCATTCTTGATCGCAACATGTGTCCTCAGTTCTATTGAATTATTGACTTACTCTAGAGATGTCTATGCCCTTTATATTCAATAACCTATTGGATTATGTCCAGGATATTTTCAGCATCCTTACAGAAATCTAACTCTTAAAATTTAACATTTGTCATTTTAAAAAACAATAACGTTTATCTACCATCATCTCTTTCCAGTTGCCTCATTGCTTTCTCATAGTTAACCTTTCCTTGGTTCTAAATCAGTATTCATTTAGCTTTGACTCCAAGTATTTTTTTTTCACTTTTATGAAGTATAGGAGTGATTTTATCCTGACTTCTAGATATATTTTATTTAGCTAAATCCACTAGAGACAACTATAACTTTGTGTTTCTTATGCATCTTCTTTCAAAATATCCCAGCATACACTTGATGTGTTTACTAGTTTGAACATCTGTTTAAAGATTTCTCCTCTAAGCCAGAAATAATCTCTTCTGCCTCTGAAATCCTATAAAATTTTATCTGTACCTCTATAATGGTATAAACATTTTCCAATCAGAGCTAAACTTATCTGTGTATATATGATTTTCTTTCCTATTCCACTTTTAAATTGGAACAGGGTCTTCCTGCAAGCATTATTATGTGACAAATAGTTCATTGAGTGTAACAAATGCAAATTTGAATAAAATAATTTTCTCTTATGGAAGTCATGGTCAGCCAAGAGTGATATGTAAATAAATAAATTATTAAATTATGTGCAATAATAGCAAAATATAAAAGATACAAAGAGAGCAAAAAGAAATGGTGATTCATTTTCCTGGGAGTGAGAGGATTGAAGGAAATTCCAGCTGCATCTTGAGTTGGCATTTGAATCGGTATGAATGCAACTGGTGGGGTTGGAGAGTCAAAGAATGATATTTTACGTGGAAAGCAAGGCATGAGTGAAAATTCAAAGATGCAAAAGTTCAAGGCATATTATAATAACTGCAAGGAATTTAGTAGAACTTAAGATGGGATGAGAGGGAGCACTCTTTTGGGTGTAGGTAGTGTTCAGATCATGGAGATACTTGAATGCAATGCAAAGCATTTCTACTCTATTCAGTAGGAAGTGGAGAATTAATGACGTTTTGTAAGGAGAGGACACTCACAGTCAGTTTTAGTGAAAACCGAAGATTAGACCAAAGATCAAATGAAGACAGAAAGGCTTTAGAATATTAGTTGAAGACATATAACCTCATGAAATGCTCTTGTGGAAAACACTGAATTTTGAGGAGGAGGCACAGAGAAAACCAGAACCCTTTTGTAAATAAATCCAGTGATGGAAGCATCAATACCTCCTGGCAGCAAACCCAAGGTTGCATAATGTTTGGTGTCAATGGTATAGTGAGGGAAGTAATGACATCCTGACTAATCTATTTCTTGCAATACCCAGGGGTGCAATTCTTGCTCTAATCCTAACGTGTTTCATTATCATTCTCCAAGATTTCCTTCGGTTTTGTGAATTAAGTGGCCTACTTTCAATACATTTCTTTTCTCTTTAACTTAGCCAGAATTCTTTTCTATAGAATCCTAATTGCCTTTCTATAGATCTGAAGTTTAACTACAAGTTGCTTTGCAAAACCTAAGAGAGTATCTTAAACACATAAGAGATGATATCAGTTTCAAAATATTCTTACTTTGAAAGCCTAAACCTGAATGCAATATAAAGATATTTTAAGGATATCTTGTTGAAAGTAATAGTGGAAAAAAAACCAGATTTGACATGATAATTGCATTTCAAGACTAGAATTAATGATTAAATGAAATGCGTTTTTTCACAAGCCCATATGAACTATGCTAGAGTGCTAGGATAACATGTTTTATAATTGCAATGTGCTAATTTTTATTGACTTTTTTGATTTTCAAGAAAATGAAAAGAAGAAAAAATAATTTATGCAGTATATTAGCATAGAGCAAGATGCTTTCCATTTTATAAATCTTCCTTCTGTTCTTTCCAATGTTTTTATGCCCTTATTTTGCCTTATGTAGTAACTACTTATTATATTCTGATAAATATTAACAAAATACTTCTACTAATTTGATCAAAACATTGAAAATTATTGTATTTGATAAGAGAAGTTTATGTTTGGGGTGGCATTTGTTTTTTTAAAGGACACTATATACAGTAAAATTCACCCTTTTTAGTGTTTACACCATTGTCTTCTGTCTCTCTATTGTCTTCTGATTTGCATAGTTTCTGCTGAGAAGTCTATGTGTAATTCTTAATTCATTCCTCATATTTTGTATCTTTTTTTATAGTTGCTTTCAAAAAGTTTGTTTCAATATTTGGTTTTTAACAGCTTGGATATTATGTGTCCTTGAATGTAAATGTGTGTGTGTGTGTGTGTGTGTGTGTGTACTTTGTGTTTTGAATTTATCCCCTTTGATGTTTTCTAAATGTCTTAGATCTTTGATTTCTTCTCTTAAATTAACTTTAGAAAATTCTCAACAATTATGTTTTTTTTCTGTAATTATCTCTCCCTTCTTGCATTCCAAATATATATATAATTGTTTGATATTTTCCACAGCTCCTGGATGCAATGTTTTGGTTTTATTTTTATTTTTTTTTGAACGTTTATTTATTTTTGAGACAGAGAGAGACAGAGCATGAACGGGGGAGGGGCAGAGAAAGAGGGAGACACAGAATTGGAAACAGGCTCCGGGCTCTGAGCCATCAACCCAGAGCCAAAGCCGGGCTCGAACTCATGGACCGTGAGATGGTGACCTGAGCTGAAGTCGGACGCTTAACCGACTGCGCCACCCAGGCGCGCCTCTATTGGTTTATTTTATTTTTTTTCTTTTTCTTTTTTTTTTAATATATGAAATTTATTGACAAATTGGTTTCCATACAACACCCAGTGCTCATCCCAAAAGGTGCCCTCCTCAATACCCATCACCCACCCTCTCCTCCCTCCCACCCCCCATCAACCCTCAGTTTGTTCTCAGTTTTTAACAGTCTCTTATGCTTTGGCTCTCTCCCACTCTAACCTCTTTTTTTTTTTTTCCTTCCCCTCCCCCATGGGTTCCTGTTAAGTTTCTCAGGATCCACATAAGAGTGAAACCATATGGTATCTGTCTTTCTCTGTATGGCTTATTTCACTTAGCATCACACTCTCCAGTTCCATCCACGTTGCTACAAAAGGCCATATTTCATTTTTTCTCATTGCCACGTAGTATTCCATTGTGTATATAAACCACATTTTCTTTATCCATTCATCAGTTGATGGACATTTAGGCTCTTTCCATAATTTGGCTATTGTTGAGAGTGCTGCTATGAACATTGGGGTACAAGTGGCCCTATGCATCAGTACTCCTGTATCCCTTGGATAAATTCCTAGCAGTGCTATTGCTGGGTCATAGGGTAGGTCTATTTTTAATTTTCTGAGGAACCTCCACACTGCTTTCCAGAGTGGCTGCACCAATTTGCATTCCCACCAACAGTGCAAGAGGGTTCCCGTTTCTCCACATCCTCTCCAGCATCTATAGTCTCCTGATTTGTTCATTTTGGCCACTCTGACTGGTGTGAGGTGATATCTGAGTGTGGTTTTGATTTGTATTTCCCTGATGAGGAGCGACATTGAGCATCTTTTCATGTGCCTGTTGGCCATCCGGATGTCTTCTTTAGAAAAGTGTCTATTCATGTTTTCTGCCCATTTCTTCCCTGGGTTATTTGTTTTTCGGGTGTGGAGTTTGGTGAGCTCTTTATAGATTTTGGATACTAGCCCTTTGTCCGATATGTCATTTGCAAATATCTTTTCCCATTCCGTTGGTTGCCTTTTAGTGTTGTTGGTTGTTTCCTTTGCTGTGCAGAAGCTTTTTATCTTCATAAGGTCCCAGTAATTCACTTTTGCTTTGAATTCCCTTGCCTTTGGGGATGTGTCCAGTAAGAGATTGCTACGGCTGAGGTCAGAGAGGTCTTTTCCTGCTTTCTCCTCTAAGGTTTTGATGGTTTCCTGTCTCACATTTAGGTCCTTTATCGATTTTGAGTTTATTTTTGTGAATGGTGTGAGAAAGTGGTCTAGTTTCAACCTTCTGCATGTTGCTGTCCAGTTCTCCCAGCACCATTTGTTAAAGAGGCTGTCTTTTTTCCATTGAATGTTCTTTCCTGCTTTGTCAAAGATGAGTTGGCCATACGTTTGTGGGTCTAGTTCTGGAGTTTCTATTCTATTCCATTGGTCTATGTGTCTGTTTTTGTGCCAATACCATGCTGTCTTGATGATGACAGCTTTGTAGTAGAGGCTAAAGTCTGGGATTGTGATGTCTCCTGCTTTGGTCTTCTTCTTCAAAATTCCTTTGGCTATTCGGGGCCTTTTGTGGTTCCATATGAATTTTAGAATTGCTTGTTCTAGCTTCGAGAAGAATGCTGGTGCAATTTTGATTGGGATTGCATTGAATGTGTAGATAGCTTTGCGTAGTATTGACATTTTGACAATATTTATTTTTCCAATCCATGAGCAGGGAATGTCTTTCCATTTCTTTAAATCTTCTTCAATTTCCTTCACAAGCTTTCTATAGTTTTCAGCATACAGATCTTTTACATCTTTGGTTAGATTTATTCCTAGGTATTTTATGCTCTTTGGTGCAATTGTGAATGGGATCAGTTTCTTTATTTGTCTTTCTGTTGCTTCATTGTTAGTGTATAAGAATGCAACTCATTTCTGTACATTGATTTTGTATCCTGCAACTTTGCTGAATTCCTGTATCAGTTCTAGCAGACTTTTGGTGGAGTCTATCAGATTTTCCATGTATAATATCATGTCATCTGCAAAAAGCGAAAGCTTGATTTCATCTTTGCCAATTTTGATGCCTTTGATTTCCTTTTGTTGTCTGATTGCTGATGCTAGAACTTCCAGCACTATGTTAAACAGCAGCGGTGAGAGTGGGCATCCTTGTCGTGTTCCTGATCTCAGGGAAAAACCTCTCAGTTTTTCCCCGTTGAGGATGATGTTAGCTGTGGGCTTTTCATAAATGGCTCTTATGATCTTTAAGTATGTTCCTTCTATCCTGACTTTCTCAAGGGTTTTTATTAAGAATGGGTGCTGGATTTTGTCAAAGGCCTTTTCTGCATCGATTGACAGGATCATATGGTTCTTATCTTTTCTTTTGTTAATGTGATGTATCACGTTGTTTGATTTGTGAATGTTGAACCAGCCCTGCATCCCAGGAATGAATCCCACTTGATCATGGTGAATAATTCTTTTTATATGCTGTTGAATTCGATTTGCTAGTATCTTATTGAGAATTTTTGCATCCATATTTATCAGGGATATTGGCCTGTACTTCTCTTTTTTTACTGGGTCTCTGTCTGGTTTAGGAATCAAAGTAATACTGGCTTCATAGAATGAGTCTGGAAGTTTTCCTTCCCTTTCTATTTCTTGGAATAGCTTGAGAAGGATAGGTATTATCTCTGCTTTAAACGTCTGGTAGAACTCCCCTGGGAAGCCATCTGGTCCTGGACTCTTATTTGTTGGGAGATTTTTGATAACTGATTCAATTTCTTCGCAGGTTATGGGTCTATTCAAGCTTTCTATTTCCTCCTGATTGAGTTTTGGAAGAGTGTGGGTGTTCAGGAATTTGTCCATTTCTTCCAGGTTGTCCAATTTGTTGGCATATAATTTTTCATAGTATTTCCTGATAATTGTTTGTATCTCTGAGGGATTGGTTGTAATAATTCCATTTTTATTCATGATTTTATCTATTTGGGTCATCTCCCTTTTCTTTTTGAGAAGCCTGGCTAGAGGTTTGTCAATTTTGCTTATTTTTTCAAAAAACCAACTCTTGGTTTCGTTGATCTGCTCTACAGTTTTTTTAGATTCTATATTGTTTATTTCTGCTCTGATCTTTATTATTTCTCTTCTTCTGCTGGGTTTAGGCTGCCTTTGCTGTTCTGCTTCTATTTCCTTTAGGTGTGCTGTTAGATTTTGTATTTGGGATTTTTCTTGTTTCTTGAGATAGGCCTGGATTGCAATGTATTTTCCTCTCAGGACTGCCTTCGCTGCGTCCCAAAGCGTTTGGATTGTTGTATTTTCATTTTCGTTTGTTTCCATATATTTTTTAATTTCTTCTCTAATTGCCTGGTTGACCCACTCATTCGTTAGTAGGGTGTTCTTTAACCTCCATGCTTTGGAGGTTTTCCAGACTTTTTTCTGTGGTTGATTTCAACTTTCAGAAAGTATTCATGGTATGATTTCAATTCTTGTAAACTTATGAAGGGCTGTTTTGTGACCCAGTATATGATCTATCTTGGAGAATGTTCCATGTGGACTCGAGAAGAAAGTATATTCTGTTGCTTTGGGATGTAGAGTTCTAAATATATGTCAAGTCCATCTGATCCAATGTCTCATTCAGGGTCCTTGTTTCTTTATTGACCGTGTGTCTAGATGATCTATCCATTTCTGTAAGTGGGGTGTTAAAGTCCCCTGCAATTACCACATTCTTATCGATAAGGTTGCTTATGTTTATGAGTAATTGTTTTATATATTTGGGGGCTCCGGTATTCGGCGCATAGACATTTATAATTGTTAGCTCTTCCTGATGGATAGACCCTGTAACTATTATATAATGTCCTTCTTCATCTCTTGTTACAGCCTTTAATTTAAAGTCTAGTTTGTCTGATATAAATATGGCTACTCCAGCTTTCTTTTGGCTTCTAGTAGCATGATAAATAGTTCTCCATCCCCTCACTCTCAATCTAAAGGTGTCGTCAGGTCTAAAATGAGTCTCTTGTAGACAGCAAATAGATGGGTCTTGTTTTTTTATCCATTCTGATACCCTATGTCTTTTGGTTGGCGCATTTAATCCATTTACATTCAGTGTTATTATAGAAAGATACGGGTTTCGAGTCATTGTGATGTCTGTATGTTTTATGCTTGTAGTGATGTCTCTGGGACTTTGTCTCACAGGGTCCCCCTTAGGATCTCTTGTAGGGCTGGTTTAGTGGTGACAAATTCCTTCAGTTTTTGTTTGTTTGGGAAGACCTTTATCTCTCCTTCTATTCTAAATGACAGACTTGCTGGATAAAGGATTCTTGGCTGCATATTTTTTCTGTCTAGCACCCTGAAAATTCGTGCCAATTCTTTCTGGCCTGCCAAGTTTCAAAAGAGAGATCAGTCACGAGTCTTATAGGTCTCCCTTTATAAGTTAGGGCACGTTTACCCCTTGCTGCTTTCAGAATTTTCTCTTTATCCTTGTATTTTGCCAGTTTCACTATGATATGTCGTGCAGAAGATCGATTCAAGTTACGTCTGAAGGGAGGTCTCTGTGCCTCTTGGATTTCAATGCCTTTTTCCTTCCCCAGTTCAGGGAAGTTCTCAGCTATTATTTCTTCACGTACCCCTTCAGCACCTTTCCCTCTCTCTTCCTCCTCTGGGATACCAATTATGCGTATATTATTTCTTTTTAGTGTGTCACTTAATTCTCTAATTTTCCCCTCATACTCCTGGATTTTTTTTATCTTTCTTTTTCTCAGCTTCCTCTTTTTCCATAACTTTATCTTCTAGTTCACCTATTCTCTCCTCTGCCTCCTCAAGCCGAGCTGTGGTGGTTTCCATTTTGTTATGCATTTCGTTTAAAGCGTTTTTCAGCTCCTCGTGACTGTTCCTTAGTCCCTTGATCTCTGTAGCAAGAGATTCTCTGCTGTCCTGTATACTGTTTTCAAGCCCAGCGATTAATTTTATGACTATTATTCTAAATTCACTTTCTGTTATATTATTTAAATCCTTTTTGATCAGCTCATTAGCTGTTGTTATTTCCTGGAGATTCTTCTGAGGGGAATTCTTCCGCTTGGTCATTTTGGATAGTCCCTGGCATGGCGAGGACCTGCAGGGCACTTCCCCTGTGCTGTGGTGTATAACTGGAGTTGGTGGGCGGGGCCGCAGTCTGACCTGGTGTCTGCCCCCAGCCCACCGCTGGGGCCACAGTCAGACTGGTGTGTGCCTTCTCTTCCCCTCTCCTAGGGGCGGGATTCACTGTGGGGTGGCGTGGCCCGTCTGGGCTACTTGCACCCTGCCAGGCTTGTGATGCTGGGGATCTGGCGTATTAGCAGGGGTGGGTAGGCAAGGTGCACAGGGGCAGGAGGAGCAGGCTTAGCTCGCTTCTCCTTAGGTGATCCACTTCAGGAGGGGCCCTGTGGCAGTGGGAGGGAGTCAGATCCGCTGCCGGAGGTTTGGCTCCGCAGAAGCACAGAGTTGGGTATTTGTGCGGAGCGAGTAAGTTCCCTGGCAGGAACTGGTTCTCTTTGGGATTTTGGCTGGGGGATGGGCAGGGGAGATGGCGCCTGCGAGCGCCTTTGTTCCCCACCAAACTGAGCTCTGTCATCAAGGGGTTCAGCAGCTCTCCCTCCCTTTGTCTTCCAGCCTTCCCGCTTTCCGAGCAGAGCTGTTAACTTATGACCTCCCAGATGCTAAGTCGTGCTTGTTGTGGGAACAAAGTCCGTCAGGCCCCTCCGCTTTTGCCAGCCAGACTTGGGGGCTCTGCTTGGCCAGCGAGCCGCCCCTCCGCCCCGGCTCCTTCCCGCCAGTCCGTGGAGGGCGCACCGCCTCCCCGCCCTTCCTACCCTCTTCCGTGGGCCTCTCGTCTGAGCTTGGGTCTGGCGACTCCGTTCTGCTAATCCTCTGGCGGTTTTCTGGGTTATTTAGGCAGGTGTAGGTGGAATCTAAGTGATCAGCAGGACATGCGGTGAGCCCAGCGTCCTCCTAAGCCGCCATCTTGCCGCCCCCCAGCCTCTATTGGTTTATTTTTAAGAGCACTGACTCTTTAGCTTATGAAGTCTACTTATGAGGCCATTGACAGGATTCTTTATCTCCATTACCATGTTTTGCATATTTAGCATTTTAATCTGATTCTTTCTTAAAACTTTCTATTTGTCAGCTGAAATTACTCATTTTTCTGCATGATGTCAACCTTTTCCACTGTACCTTTAATATATTATTTATAATTAGCTTAAATTCCCCATTTGATAATTACAATCTCTGTATTGTACCTGAATCTCATTCTGTAGATTACTTTATCCCTTGACAGTGTTTTTTCTTCATCTCATAATTTTTAGTTAAAACCTAGATATGTTGGGTGGTATAGTAGAGACTGAGGTATATATTATTTATATCTGGAAATGGGCACATCTCTTCTTTTGCTTGGCTTTAATGTGAGGAGTTGAGTCAATCTTGTTAGGAATCACTATGGGTTTGGGTTTTGTTGTTGCTATATTTCATTTCCTTGGACAACATATTTCTAAATTCCTCTAGCATTAGTGTGTAAGCTATTTTGCTGGAGAGTTTTTCCTCAATGTCTGCTTCACCCTCAGTTTTGGTCCTGTCTTTGTGCTTATACATCAGAGACGTTCTTGCTCCACAGTTTTGCCTGGCAACAGGAGTAAACTGCTGTTACTAGTCTCTCAAGACTTGCTACCTGCTGGTGTGGGGCCAAGGGCTGGGAAAGGGTGTTCTCTCTTATTTGTGCTCTGCTCCATTTTAAGAAGGGGCTTTGTTGCTGGATCTCACAGGAAGAGTCTTCTCAGAGACCTTGTAACCACCCCCAGTGTTAGGGATTCTCTAATAGTCAAAAATATTTTTCTGAAAGACCCACAGAGAAAAGCATTTTCCTCTTTTCTTCCCCCATTAGCAATTTATCCCTGCCTTGCCCTGAGAGTGATAGAGTGTTCTGTCTTTTGTCCAGAGGCTTAAGGACAAAGGACAAAGGCTTAAGGCTCTTGTGTAGTACAAAAGATAGTTGAGAGAAATTCACATGAGCTTTTTGTGCTTTTTCTATAGTGGCTACTGTTCCCCTGACCCAACCCTGCACTGCCAAGAGCAAGTTTTCTTTAGTCTCTCCATTCCACAGTCCTTTGGATGAGTAATTTAGTAAAGACTTTGTCAAAGAACCTCTAAGGGGTGGTGGATTCTCCTGAATTTGCAGTTCCTTAGTGTTCTGTATTTTCAAGTTGGCCCACGTGTGCCCATTTGTATTTGTTAAAAGTCTTAGCTACCTTATTCTTATCGGTTTGTATGGCATCATCAAGTATCTTCCCCACGAAAGACAGTTTTCAAGTCCATTTCTCCTTGTTTTTACTTTGGTTTCGAACTAGTGATTGTTCTGCAACCTCGGGTCTCTGATTACTTTAGCTTTCACTGTGTAAAGAGAAAAAGAAAAGCTTGAAAAATGGCAGAAGTGATGGAATGATCTGAGAGAGGGGATTATACTGAAGGTCCAGAAACTAAGATGGGAGAGTAGATGGTAGAAAGCAACTAAAAAGCTTCCTGCCTCTGTGGCTTTTCAGTCAAGTCAAACAAGCAAGTGTACGACTAGTAAATCACTGCCTCTGTGGCTTTTCAGTCAAGTCAAACAAACAAGTGTATGACTAGTAAATCACTGCAAAAAGAAGATCAAGATTAAAAAAAAATTAACTCCCTGATACAGTCATATAACCCAATTAATACCACTTAATAGCAGGGACTTAAAAAAGGGAAAGGTAAGAGGAAGGACATGTAAAGTGACAGAAGCAATGTCACAAACTTATGAAAGAGATTCAGATGATGAAAGCGAGCATGACATTGAAGTGAGAAGGTAAAGATGATGTTTGATATCTCACCTTCCTCCTTTTACTCACTTGTAATCCCAGAGGATGATGTCCTCAAAATCCCACTCAGGATAGAAGTGGCTGGTGATGAATGTTGCGATAAATGCTGCTACTGGACCTTCACCTGGCTGTATTATGTCCCCACAGAAGCTCCTTGGCATCATTTACACCCGATAATCAGTAATCAGTCCTTTTTTGTCTCACAGTATCCTCCTTCCTTCCACATTATGCTTCTGTGGACATGCAGATCCCAATGTAGGGCTCAATCTCATGAACCATGAAATCATAACCTGAGCTGAAACCAATAATAGGATGCTTCACCTACTGAGCAACCCAGCCTCCCTGATTCTTCCTTTCTTTAAGAATAGCATGTATTTACTGTTGAATAGCTCTACAATCAGTTCCTGTAGAATCTAAGAAGTCCAGCAGCCTTCCCTCATTTCACCCTTTTTTCCATCTCCTTCACCTCAAACTGGCAATATTTCTGCTTGTGTAAGCCCATAATCTCTTTCTCATTCGACAGTTTAGCCACACCTTTGTTGCTCTTTTCTGAATATGCTTTCTTATTTATTTATTTATTTATTTATTTATTATTTTTTTTGTAATGTGAACAAATTGAGAATTTTCCAAATCTTTAAGTTCTGGTTCATTTTTGCTTAACAATTCCTTCTTCAATTCCTTCTTCTCTTCCCACATTTTCACCATAAGTAGGAGGAACCAAGCTACTCTCTCAACACGTTGTCTAGAATTCTAAATTCTAATTTAGCTAAATATCCAATTTTATTACTTACGAGTTTTACCTCCACAAAATACTAGAACAGGAATGTAATTAGGCAAGTTCTTTGCCACTTCATACCAAAGGTTGCATTTCCTCTAGTTTTCAATGACATGTTACTCATTTCCATCTGAGACCTCATTAGAATGGCTTTTAACATCCCTATTTCTACCAGAATTCTGTTCGTGATTATTTATGTATTCTCTAAGAAGATGGAAGCTTTCTCTGGAGCTCTCCTATTTTCTTTCAGAGTCCTTATTAGAATTGCCTTTAACATTTGTATTTTTAGCATGCACCTCCTCCAACCTCTTCGATCACTCAATTCTAAAAGTGCTTCCAAATTTTTAGGTATTCATTACAACAGCATCTGCATTCTGAGTACCAAAATCTGTATTAGTCAGGTCGGCTACCAAAACAGAATATGGACTGGTAGCTTAAACAACAGAAATTTATTTTATCACAGTTTTGGAGTCTGAACATTCCAAGATCAGTTTCTGGTGAGAGTTATCTTCCTGGCTTGCAGATTGCTGCTTTCCCTATGTGCTCATATGGCCTTTCCTTGGTGCATACCCATGAATACAGCAAGGTCATGAGGGTAGGACCCTTATGATGGGATTAGTGCCTTTATAAGAGATACTTATCAAAAATCAGTTAATATTATTAGATGACATGAAATCATATCCCAAGATAAGATTGACACTATAAACATGTTTTCATAATGTAGACACAAACTTTTTAAATGATACATTTATTTGTATTTCCCTGATGAGGAGTGACAAATCAGGAGACTATAGATGCTGGAGAGGATGTGGAGAAACGGGAACCCTCTTGCATTGTTGGTGGGAATGCAAACTGGTGCGGCCACTCTGGAAATCAGTGTGCAGGTTCCTCAAAAAATTAAAAATAGATCCACCCTATGACCCAGCAATAGCACTGCTAGGAATTTACCTAAGGGATACAGGAGTGCTGATGCATAGGAGCATTTGTACCCCAATGTATATAGCAGCACTTTCAACAATAGCCAAATTATGGAAAGAACTTAAATGCCCATCAGCTGATGAATGGGTAAAGAAATTGTGTTTTATATACACAATGGAATACTACATGGCAATGAGAAAGAATAAAATCTTTTGTAGCAACGTGGATGGAACTGGAGAGTGTTATGCTAAGTGAAATTAGTCATCCAGAGAAAGATACCATATGTTTTCACTCTAATGTGGATCCTAAGAAACTTAACAGAAGATCATGGGGGGGAAAAAGTTACAGAGAGGGAAGGAGGCAAACCATGAGAGACTCTTAAAAACTGAAAATAAACTGAGGGTTGATGGGGGGTGGGAGGGAGGGGAAAGTGGGTGATGGGCATTGAAGAGGGCACCTGTTGAGATGAGCACTGGGTGTTGTATGGAAAACAATTTGACAATACATTTCATGTAAAAAGTAAATAAAATGATACATTTATATTGGCAGAATTTCTTTTAGGTATTTTTTAGACATATATAATGTATGCATCACTCCAGTCTCATGTAAGGCCATATTAAGGTTCTCAGATTGATTTTGGCTCTCAGAAACCTTTCTATGGTGTGATCTTGTGTAAGGCACAGTTTAATCAACCTTGTACAATGATATGGACAACTTGAAAGTAGATGGGGTGGCGCAGTCAGTTAAGCGTCCGACTTCAGCCAGGTCACGATCTCGCGGTCCGTGAGTTCGAGCCCCGCGTCAGGCTCTGGGCTGATGGCTCAGAGCCTGGAGCCTGTTTCCGATTCTGTGTCTCCCTCTCTCTCTGCCCCTCCCCTGTTCATGCTCTGTCTCTCTCTGTCCCAAAAATAAATAAACATTGAAAAAAAATTTTAAGAAAGTAGAAAGAGGTGATACCACTAAAGAGAAGCAGAAGATGGGCTGAGAAATTGGAATAGAAAAGTCTATATCCATAAAGGCATTTCATTACTTAAAACTTGATGACAGCAAAGACAGTATTAGCATTTTTAAATGAAGTCTTTATGACACATAGCAAAAGTTAAGATCGTCCATGGTATTTGAGGAATATTAGGCTAGACTTTTCCAGAACACCAAAGACTCTTTGGGGAGTAAGCTAGAGACTACTTGGAGATGCATTGGCTTTTTCATGACCCCAGAGTTTCATTTCTTGAATTGCGTAATATTAGAAACTCAAAGTACCTAACTTGCACCCAGGGACCCACTGATGACTGGAGAGACCTGGCTTTCCACACAGTGGTGATGAGACAGCAGAACTGGGAATGTCAAACTGTGGTGATGTGTGCTATGGGGAACAGTAAGGATAAAATTTATGACACCCTCTACACTGTCTCAGGAATCTCCTTGTGTGCTTGAAGCTGCTCTTAGCCTCTCTGAAACCATACATTTTGTGAAAACGTCATTTTCTTCACTTATTTACTCACTGTATCGAAAGTCTGTTGGTATGTATCGCCCAATGTAGTGAAACACCATAACCTGAACTACTTTTTCTCTTTCCTCCTATGGAGAGAAATCAGATGGTTTAATTCATTTGTATGCAGTTTGAGCAAATTCTCTTTGTATTTTTATGATGGTATAATAACTATCAGAAACATTCCCATGGTGGCTGTGAGCACTATAATAAGCAAAGTCTCAAAGAACGATTTCAGATTATGCTCTAAATGTGCACAAAAATAATTTAAAAAAACGATATTATTTACTTAATAGTCCATTCTTAGGCAATTTGAAAATACAGAATGAATATTTAATACCCTCAACCATAGAAACATTTTGATAGAGCTAGCTGATCATAAACTTGATATATTAGGATATGCAGTTGCACTTTCAATATAATATGTCTAAAATATTAATAAAGATGTAGATATAAATGGTATCAAAGCATTAAAGATGGGCAGTATTCAATTCTGCATTATTGTATGCCTGCTTTCTTTTGATAGTATAATATATCTTAATCAAATTTATGACCTAGAGAAAGCATTAAAAAAGATGAATGTATTTAAAATCCAGAGACATTAGCCATGTATATTTCCAAATTAGAAAGGAAAGAAAAATATGTTCTATTTTACTTTGCTAAGCATTGTACTTCTTGACAAAGAAATTACACAAGCTGTACTGGAAAGTGGACAAATGCTTAATGATAATTGAATTGAACTGTTGCATTGCTGATACATTTATACTTAGATATAATTCATGGTTTCCAGGAAAACTGCTTAAAGAAATAAGAACACCGCTATATATTTAAAATCTACTATAGGGAAAAATATAACAGCTTAAATTTTACATTTAAACTTGTAAAAAGACGGAAAAACCAACCTTTGTTTCTTAAACTCTTCTGCTTTCTTTTTATTGTTAATTATTACCTTTTTCTGAATTCAACAATAATGCAGTCATTATCTAAAATTACTAATGATATAAAATAAAGCATTAATAACAAAAGTCATCTATTCTTTTAGTTGTGAAAATTTGATTCAGTTATCTCATTTAAAGTAGCTTCTAGGGGCGCCTGGGTGGCGCAGTTGGTTAAGCGTCCGACTTCAGCCAGGTCACGATCTTGCGGTCCATGAGTTCGAGCCCCAGAGCGTCGGGCTCTGGGCTGATGGCTCAGAGCCTGGAGCCTGTTTCCGATTCTGTGTCTCTCTCTCTCTCTGCCCTTCCCCCGTTCATGCTCTGTCTCTCTCTGTCCCCCCAAAAAAATAAATAAATAAACGTTGAAAAAAAAATAAAAAAAAATAAAAAATAAAGTAGCTTCTAGCTGACTGCTCCTAATTTCCCACTAAAATACCAGTGAAGAAGTACCAAAGATAAAAACTCACAACACAAAACTCAGAATGATAGACAATGTCTTTTAAAACTCTGGAAGCAATTTTCATGATGTATACTTGACAGTTAATTAAAAAAAAAAATCATCTCCTGAATCAAAAAACCCTACCAATCTGGAAGATCAGTAAATTGATAGGTTTGAGGGAAGCCTAGAAAGACAGAGATTAACTGAAAGAAACAGTGGTACATTATGGGACAGTGTTTTGCAATGCTACATTGGTTCATTCTTCATTGTGTACTTACTGATGCTGAGTTAATAGATAAAAGGAAGGCACTTTTCTATTTTAAGGGTTTCCTCACTTTCTTAGCTCACTACACTTCTCCATCCCTATACAGAATGCAACTCATGGAAGAAGCGTTGTATAATGAGTTGAATAGAGACCTTTCAAAAAATATGTTCATGTCCTGGTTCTCAGAACCTGTGAATGTTACCTTTATATTAAAAATATGACTTTGCAAACGTAATTAAGTTCAGGATCTTAAGATGAAATCATCCTGGATTATGCAGGTGTATCTTAAATCCAATGACACATGTCCTCATCCAAGGTAGGGTGGGAGGAGACACACAGAGAAGGCAGTGCAAAGGTAGAGACAGAGTGGAGCCCTGTGACCACCAGCCAAGGAAGCCAAGGGATGCCGACAGCCACCAGAAGTTGAAAGAAGCAGGGCAGTGTTCTTTCCTGGAGTTTCCAGGGAATGCATACTTGCTGTCACTTCCATGTTAGAATTCTGAGCTCCAGAAACCTGAGAGGATAAATTCTGTTGTGTTAAGCTACCAAAATTGTGGTAGTTTTTCACAGCAGCCACAGGAGACTCATAGAGGTAGAGATAAGGAGATGGGGGAAAAGAGTGCACATTAATAGAATCCTGATGTGATATATTATTTCATGGAAGGCAGACAAGTGTACAACAGCGAGACTCCTAGTAAATGTGCATCCTGTGGTTAATTATAACGATAATGATGATGACATCTTCTGTTTCTTTTTTTATTATAGAATATTTTATTATTAAAAATCCTGGTCAGAAAATCTTAACTTCTGAATGTTCTTTCTTGTTCTTCATCATGCATTTAATTTCTCAATATATTACTCTATATTTTATCTGGTGGAAAACGCTAAATGAGAAATAAGAAATAAGTTAGTTTTGACTTTTCAAAGTGTCTTTTGGACAAATAGCACAACTTTCATCTCCATTGAGAACATATCTTCCAGATATCAGTCCAATAACTAAGGAAGTCTGATGTCAATTAACTATAATCCTGCCTGGTGCTCCAATAGTTTATATCATGTATTAAGTACTTTTTCTTAATTACAAATACCATAAAACATTATATACCTGTTCACTCAAAGAAACTAGTAACACCACTTTCCCAGGTATAATCACTAGGTATACTTTAAAAATGTGAATTCCTGATGTATTTCATCAGATCTTTCTAGTTGAAGTGTCTGATACCTACAGGTGCCACACAGTTTATGTTCATCAAGACAAGGATTCCACATTACTCTTATTATCAACACTTTCTCTCCTCTTTCACAGGGCACCTTTTGATCAGATCCTTGTTCTGAATTTCTGTTAAAGTAATAATTTCAGTTTACTTCCTGAGCTGTGTTTTTTCCAATTAAATACGCGATTTTTCTCCAATTTAGTTTTTTGGTTGTATCTATTTTTTACTTTAATATTTTTCACTTGGGTCTAGTTTGTTCTCTAATTTTATTCCTCTCTGACAAATAACATGGATTTGGATTTAGTATCCAAGGTATAGCTTGTGATTTTGCATTTTTAACAAGCTCCAAGGTGAAGCAGATGCTACTGGTTCACAGATACATTTTCTTTAGAGAGAAAACTCATCCACTTTTTTTTTTAATTTATTTTGAGAGAGAGACAGAGAGCATGAGCAGGGGAAGGGCAGAAAGAGAGAGAGAGAGAATCCCAAGCATGCTTCATGCTCTAAGCACAGAGCCTGATGCACGGTTGATCTCAAGAACCATGAGTTCATGACCTGAGCCAAAAATCCAGAGCCAGACACATAACCGACTGAGCCACCCAGGTGCTCCAAACTCATCCATTTCTTAATGTCATTCTGCTATTACTTATATAATTAGCTTTCCAACATTTCTAATGCTAAAAATGTTTATCTGGGCATATATATATATATGTGTGTGTGTGTGTGTGTGTGTGTGTATGTATATATCACATTATATAACATTATATATGTGTGTACATATGTATGTATATGTATGTACATGTATACTTATACATTTTTATATATACATATATATACACACACACATATATATATATACACATACACATATATATATACACATACACACACATATATATATATATACACATATATATATACATATATATATATATGTATGTGGTTTGTGGATCAGAGATAGATCAGCTATTTACAATAGTTCCCTCCTATCCATGGCTTTGCTTTCTGCTGTTTTAGTTACCTGTGGTCAACCACAGTGTTCTATCTCTGTTACCCTTTGGAATAGAAATAAATGGCTTTAGAAGTGATGAATCTGCAACTATTTCCAGGGAAATTCACCATCTCTGGCTCCCAAGGCATAGTTGTCATTAAGTCATCCTTTAACACATGTTGCCAGTGATTTTGATCAGACAGCCCTGGCCTTGCAGATAGGTGAAAATACCCATGAAACAATGATTCCCAAACACATATTTTTTGTTCTCATTTCCTTTTTGGGACATCAGGTATTTTAGGGTTCAGAATAATATTCATTAAATAACATCATCATTTTTACTAATCTTTCTTTCTTTCCATTTATTTTCTTTTTTCTCCATTTCCACAGAATGTCTATAACAAACCATTCTAAATTATTTTATATCTTTGTGTATATTCCTGTAATGTTTTAAATGTATGCATTTTTAAAATAAAATGTATTTTAGGGGCATCTGTGGGGCTCAGTCAGTTAAGTGTCAGACTTCGCCTCAGGTCATGATCTCACGGTTCATGAGTCTGAGCTCTGAGTCGGAACCCGTGCTGACAGCTTAGAGCCTGGATTCTGCTTCAGATTATGTGTCTCCCTCTCTTTATCCCCCGCCTCCTTCAAGATCTGTCTTTCTCTGTTCCTCAAAAATAAATAAAAAAAAACATTAAAAACATTTTTAAAAAGTTTTAAAATAAAGTGTAATTTAAAGTGGAATGGACGGGGGCGCCTGGGTGGCGCAGTCGGTTAAGCGTCCGACTTCAGCCAGGTCACGATCTCGTGGTCCGGGAGTCCGAGCCCCGCGTGAGGCTCTGGGCTGATGGCTCGGAGCCTGGAACCTGTTTCCGATTCTGTGTCTCCCTCTCTCTCTCTGCCCCTCCCCCGTTCATGCTCTGTCTCTCTCTGTCCCAAAAATAAATAAACGTTGAAAAAAAAATTAAAATAAAAAAAAATAAAGTGGAATGGAAAACCTTATGTATACACAGTGGGTTTTGACAAATGCATATACCCTTATAAATATCCCTGTATCAAAATATAGAATAGTTATATCAATACAAAAAATCATTTGTGTTCTTTCTCAGTCAACCCTTGCAAACTAGCCAGTCCTTCCCAGAGGCAAAGAGATTTCTGATTTCTAAGGACATTGATTAGTTCCGTGCATCCTAATATTTCATATGAGGAACTATGCACTTTGTGTGCCTATAGAGATATTGAGATTTGTGTTATTGCACATATCAAGAGTTGTTCATTTCTAAAACATAGTATTTTATTATATAAATTCACAAACATTTGTTTATTCAATTTCCTCTTAAGGAATATTTGCTTAATTCTGGGGTTATTATAGAAAAAGAATATAAGAACATTCTTGGGGCACCCGGGTGGCTCAGTAGTTTAAGCGTCCAACTCTTGGTTTCTGCTCAGGTCATGATCTCATGGTTCGTGAATTCAAAGCCCCACATGGGTTTCTGTGCTGACAGCACAGAGCCTGCTTAGGATTCTCTCTCTGTCCCTCCCTCTCTCTTTCTCTCTCTCAATATAAATTAAAAATAAACTTTAAAAAATAAATAAAAGATAATAGCATTCTTGTTAACATATTGTCTTGATTAAATACAGAGGATTAAAATTTTGGGGTCATAGAGTAAATATACAACAACCTTTTAAGAGTTTATGAGAATTCCATTTGTTCTATGTCCTCAGCAACAGCTGAGACTGTCTTTTTTCCCCTGTATTTTAGCTATGTTAAAGTGTGTGAACAGACTAAAAATATAAGTACTTTATTGGCTATTTTGAGGATTTCACATCTTAACAATTATAAAATACCTTATCACATTATTACATAGATGCTACTGACATACAGAAATGTTTATAATTTACAACTTCGTAAAAGCTCAATCTTTTTTTTCCACACTGGTAATTATATTGAATTTAAATTTGATAGTTTTTTTTTTCCTTCAATTACAGTGGTTACATCTATTTTTTTTTCCATTTCTTGAATCTACCCGCAAAATTTGGCAGAACTGTCTCAAATGGAAGGATTAATAATAAGCATCATTTCTAATTTGATCTCAAAAGGCAAACCTCTAAAGTTGTACCAATAATTATTATAATTATTTTCTTTTTAAAAAATATTTTAGGTTTACTTATTTATGTTGAGAGAGAGAGAGAATACATGCATACAAGGGGCAGAGGGGGAGGGAGAGAGAAAATCCCAAGCAGGCTCGGCATTATCAGCCCAGAGCCCTACGTGGGGCCTGAACTCAACAAACTGTGAGATCACAAGAATCAGACACTTAAGGAACTGAGCCACCCAGGCGCCCCCCACCCCTTTTTTTAACCAATAGTTATGATATATGATTTAGAATTTAGGCATGCATTCGTTACTAAGGTAAGGTATTTCTTATATTTCTAGTAACTGCTTTTTTTTAAATTAATACAGTCAGAAGTTTATAATCTTTATCCCAAAAATTTCTTCAGCTGTTGAGTTATATGATCTTTCCCCTTTAGATAATTAAGAAATTGAATTGAGTTGTTAGGTTTTTGACATTACCTATACTTCTAAGTTTGAGAGCTAAGTTAATCATAACATATTAATTAATAAATAAGTTCAAGTTTGATTTTTTAATAATTCATTTAATATTTTTGGATCTGTACTCTGTTGTGTCGTTGGGGTTGTCTAAATTTTGGTACCATGGTTATGTAAGCCTCCCCTAATGAGATTTGGGAATTTTCTCTCTCTTTTTTTTAATGTTTTATTGAGAAGACTTCATTATAGACTATTTGTTGGAGTACACCAGTAAACCCATCTAGTCCTGGGACTTTCACTATGGGACACTTTTCTATACTAATTAAATTTCTTGATGGTTGGTCGCTTCATGTCTTCTCTTTGTTTTAAATTAATTGGCTTTGCTCTGCTTTCTAGTCGTTTGAGTGTTATATACCCTCTGTCTAAACTTTAGTAGAACCCTAGCTATTTTAGCATACCTTCTTTATTTCCCCCTGATTAATAGGAGATATTCCAATCAACCTTTATTTGTATTGTCAAGTATTTTATATTAAGCCTTTTCCCACAAATTTGATTTAATGATTATTGTTTTCATTTTTTAAATAATTTTTAATATTTATGTGTTTATTTTTGAGACAGAGAGGGAGAGAGAGCAAGCATGAGTGAGGGAGGGGCAGACAGAGAGCAAGACAGATACCTGAGCCTAAATAAGACTCAGATGCTTAACTGATTGAGCCACACAGGTACCCCTAATGATCATTGTTTTTATTCACTCATCACCTGTTATCACTTCTGTATTCTAGTTTCTCTCTCTCCAGAAGGAGATGTGCTTTAGAACTCCCTACCCTAACCTCCATGTATTCTATTCTCTTATTTTCCTATTTATTTGTCTCTCTGAACTAGATTATGAGTAAGCTTATCAAAGTCTATATTACAGCTTATTGAATTTTTTCAGTTCTGGTTATTCTAAAAAATCCTTTTTTAAAAGACCTGGTATTTATATACTCTTTTATCTCATTATTTATAAGCATTTGATCAGTGTTTTAAATACACCAATGCAGTTATTTAATATTCTTTGTCTGGAAATTTTAATATATTATGTCTCAGAGGGTGTGTTTCTGCTTGTATTACTTTCCTGCTGTTTCTAACCCAATGTACCTGGATTCCGCAAATAATTTTTTAGGTTGCCTGTTGTCTGCTATTTTGCTTGAAATGTTTTCATTGGGAATACTTTATGCCAGCAGAGGATCTGTTTCTGTAGATATACAGTGGCACTAGCAACACAGAGCCAATTTAAATCAAATTCTCCATTCAGGGTGTCTTAGATCTCAAAAGTAGCACAAACTCAAGCATAGAATCCCATGAGAATATAGTTTGTATTGTGATTTCTCATGGGAGATTCCAAATCTCAAAGGATTTAAATGATTTATATTATATTTCCTAACCACAGTGAATTCTAGTAGGAAAACGATGACCAGAAATTTAGAAATTAAGATACATACTTCTAGAAATCTATACTGAAATTAGAAAATATATTGGACTGAAGAAAAATTAAGATATATGTATATATATATATATATATATATATATATATATATCCAGGACACAGAGAAAATCACGTTCAAAGAAAATATATAAATACATATATTAGAAAAAGAGAAAGGTTGTAAATGCAGTGAGTTATTTCAAGAAGTCATCCAAGAAGAAATCTAAACCCAGAGAATAAATAGAAGGTAATATTAGATATAATAGCAGATATTAATAGTGTATATCACAAGCACAGAGAGAGTTAACCTAGACATATCTTGCAAGATAAAGATCTTACAAGAATTATTAATTAGAAAAAAAGAGAAGGCACAAAAACATTGTGAAATCATGAGTCATCATGGAACAAGAGAGTAATCACTACAAATAAACTACAAAGATCATCAGAGTAAGTTCCAAATAATTTTAACACAATTTTTTTTAAATAAATGGAAAGATCCTAGAAAAAACTGAAAAATGAAACTTAAAAACTGAGCACTGGGTGTTGTGTGTAAGTGAAGATAAAGGTAGAAAAATATAATAATTCTATAATTCATAATTTAAAACTTCCTGAGTTACATAGGCTAGGCTAGGCTAGGCTCAAATTGCTCCAAGTCTTAAAGATTTACAAGGACATATATTCATTTTGTGCCCATGGTACCCTCATAGATTGTTGGGGTTGAGATTCTGTTCTACATGTTCCTCCCCTAAGTTTCCTGGATTATGGAAGCTCTAACCCTGTGTTTCCATGATAGGTTTGCTCGGGGGAAAGAGAGTTCTATCATATCTTAGCTAGAAATTTAGTCCTTCTGTCTGGAAACAACATCTATCACATTCATGCATTTAATTGGCCAGAGAGACAGAAGGCCTTGTCTTAATTCTTGGGTCCAAAACTATGCAGTTTTACTACATATGCCGGTAATTTCATTAACTATAAATTCCCAAATTAAACATTTAAAAGTACAGTAGATACAAAATGAATTAAAAATGTAGAAAATATAGATAAAACAAGCCCATCTGGTCTAACTATGCTAACAGTAGGGTAAAGTCTAAGGCAAAAATAATTAATAGGGACACATAGGGACAATTGTACTAATGTCATTGAACTAAGATCGAATTACTTGGGTGATATACAGTTTTATTTTATTTATTTATTTTTCAATATATGAAATTTATTGTCAAATTGGTTTCCATACAACACCCAGTGCTCATCCCAAAAGGTGCCCTCCTCAATACCCATCACCCACCCTCCCCTCCCTCCCACCCCGCATCAACCCTCAGATTGTTCTCAGTTTTTAAGAGTGTCTTATGCTTTGGCTCTCTCCCACTCTAACCTCTTTTGTTTTTCATTCCCCTCCCCCATGGGTTTCTGTTAAGTTTCTCAGGATCTACATAAGAGTGAAAACATATGGTATCTGTCTTTCTCTATATGGCTTATTTCACTTAGCATCACATTCTCCAGTTCCATCCACGTTGCTACAAAGGGCCATATTTCGTTCTTTCTCATTGCCATGTAGTACTCCATTGTGTATGTAAACCACAATTTCTTTATCCATTCATCAGTTGATGGACATTTAGGCTCTTTCCATAATTTGGCTATTGTTGAGAGTGCTGCTATAAACATTGGGGTACAAGTGCCCCTATGCATCAGTACTCCTGTATCCCTTGGGTAAATTACTAGCAGTGCTATTGCTGGGTCATAAGGTAGGTCTATTTTTAATTTTCTGAGGAACCTCCACACTGTTTTCCAGAGTGGCTGTACCACTTTGCATTCCCACCAACAATGCAAGAGGGTTCCCGTTTCTCCACATCCTCTCCAGCATCTATAGTCTCCTGATTTGTTCATTTTGGCCACTCTGGTGTGAGGTGATATCTGAGTGTGGTTTTGATTTGTATTTCCCTGATGAGGAGCGACGTTGAGCATCTTTTCATGTGCCTGTTGGCCATCCGGATGTCTTCTTTAGAAAAGTGTCTATTCATGTTTTCTGCCCATTTCTTCCCTGGGTTATTTGTTTTTCGGGTGTGGAGTTTGGTGAGCTCTTTATAGATTTTGGATACTAGCCCTTTGTCCGATATGTCATTTGCAAATATCTTTTCCCATTCCGTTGGTTGCCTTTTAGTTTTGTTGGTTGTTTCCTTTGCTGTGCAGAAGCTTTTTATCTTCATAAGGTCCCAGGAATTCACTTTTGCTTTTAATTCCCTTGCCTTTGGGGATGTGTTGAGTAAGAGATTGCTACGGCTGAGGTCAGAGAGGTCTTTTCCTGCTTTCTCCTCTAGGGTTTTGATGGTTTCCTGTCTCACATTCAGGTCCTTTATTCATTTTGAGTTTATTTTTGTGAATGGTGTGAGAAAGTGGTCTAGTTTCAACCTTCTGCATGTTGCTGTCCAGTTCTCCCAGCACCATTTGTTAAAGAGGCTGTCTTTTTTCCATTGAATGTTCTTTCCTGCTTGGTCAAAGATGAGTCGGCCATACATTTGTGGGTCTAGTTCTGGGGTTTCTATTCTATTCCATTGGTGTATGTGTCTGTTTTTGTGCCAATACCATGCTGTCTTGATGATGACAGCTTTGTAGTAGAGGCTAAAGTCTGGCATTGTGATGCCTCCTGCTTTGGTCTTCTTCTTCAAAATTCCTTTGGCTATTCGGGGCCTTTTGTGGTTCCATATGAATTTTAGAATTGCTTGTTCTAGTTTCGAGAAGAATGCTGGTGCAATTTTGATTGGGATTGCATTGAATGTGTAGATAGCTTTGGGTAGTATTGACATTTTGACAATATTTATTCTTCCAATCCATGAGCAGGGAATGTCTTTCCATTTCTTTATATCTTCTTCAATTTCCTTCATAAGCTTTCTATAGTTTTCAGCATACAGATCTTTTACATCTTTGGTTAGATTTATTCCTAGGTATTTTATGCTTCTTGGTGCAATTGTGAATGGGATCAGTTTCTTTATTTGTCTTTCTGTTGCTTCATTGTTAGTGTATAAGAATGCAACTGATTTCTGTACATTGATTTCGTATCCTGCAACTTTGCTGAATTCCTGTATCAGTTCTAGCAGACTTTTGGTGGAGTCTATCGGATTTTCCATGTATAATATCATGTCATCTGCAAAAAGCGAAGCTTGACTTCATCTTTGCCAATTTTGATGACTTTGATTTCCTTTTGTTGTCTGATTGCTGATGCTAGCACTTCCAACACTATGTTAAACAACAGCGGTGAGAGTGGGCATCCTTGTCGTGTTCCTGATCTCAGGGAAAAAGCTCTCAGGTTTTCCCCGTTGAGGATGATGTTAGCTGTGGGCTTTTCATAAATGGCTCTTATGATCTTTAAGTATGTTCCTTCTATCCCGACTTTCTCAAGGGTTTTTATTAAGAAAGGGTGCTGGATTTTGTCAAAGGCCTTTTCTGCATCGATTGACAGGATCATATGGTTTTTATCTTTTCTTTTATTAATGTGATGTATCACGTTGATGGATTTGTGAATGTTGAACCAGGCCTGCATCCCAGGAATGAATCCCACTTGATCATGGTGAATAATTCTTTTTATATGCTGTTGAATTCGATTTGCTAGTATCTTATTGAGAATTTTTGCATCCATATTCATCAAGGATATTGGCCTGTAGTTGTCTTTTTTTTACTGGGTCTCTGTCTGGTTTAGGAATCAAAGTAATACTGGCTTCATAGAATGAGTCTGGAAGTTTTCCTTCCCTTTCTATTTCTTGGAATAGCTTGAGAAGGATAGGTATTATCTCTGCTTTAAACGTCTGGTAGAACTCCCCTGGGAAGCCATCTGGTCCTGGACTCTTATTTGTTGGGAGATTTTTGATAACTGATTCAATTTCTTTGCAGGTTATGGGTCTATTCAAGCTTTCTATTTCCTCCTGATTGAGTTTTGGAAGAGTGTGGGTGTTCAGGAATTTGTCCATTTCTTCCAGGTTGTCCAATTTGTTGGCATATAATTTTTCATAGTAGTCCCTGATAATTGTTTGTATCTCTGAGGGATTGGTTGTAATAATTCCATTTTCATTCATGATTTTATCTATTTGGGTCATCTCCCTTTTCTTTTTGAGAAGCCTGGCTAGAGGTTTGTCAATTTTGCTTATTTTTTCAAAAAAACAACTCTTGGTTTTGTTGATCTGCTTTACATTTTTTTTAGATTCTATATTGTTTATTTCTGCTCTGATCTTTATTATTTCTCTTCTTCTGCTGGGCTTGGGGTGTCTTTGCTGTTCTGCTTCTAGTTCCTTTAGGTGTGCTGTTAGATTTTGTATTTGGGATTTTTCTTGTTTCTTGAGATAGGCCTGGATTGCAATATATTTTCCTCTCAGGACTGCCTTCGCTGCATCCCAAAGCATTTGGATTGTTGTATTTTCATTTTCGTTTGTTTCCATATATTTTTTAATTTCTTCTCTAATTGCCTGGTTGACCCACTCATTCGTTAGTAGGGTGTTCTTTAACCTCCATGCTTTTGGAGGTTTTCCAGACTTTTTTCTGTGGTTGATTTCAAGCTTCATAGCATTGTGGTCTGAAAGTATGCATGGTATAATTTCAATTCTTGTATACTTATGAAGGGCTGTTTTGTAACCCAGTATATGATCTATCTTGGAGAATGTTCCATGTGCACTCGAGAAGAAAGTATATTCTGTTGCTTTGGGATGCAGAGTTCTAAATATATCTGTCAAGTCCATCTGATCCAATGTCTCATTCAGGGTCCTTGTTTCTTTATTGACCGTGTGTCTAGATGATCTATCCATTTCTGTAAGTGGAGTGTTAAAGTCCCCTGCAATTACCACATTCTTATCAATAAGTTTGCTTATGTTTGTGAGTAATTGTTTTATATATTTGGGGGCTCCGGTATTCGGCGCATAGACATTTATAATTGTTAGCTCTTCCTGATGGATAGACCCTGTAATTATTATATAATGCCCTTCTTCATCTCTTGTTACAGCCTTTAATTTAAAGTCTAGTTTGTCTGATATAAGTATGGCTACTCCAGCTTTCTTTTGGCTTCCAGTAGCATGATAAATAGTTCTCCATCCCCTCACTCTCAATCTAAAGGTGTCCTCAGATCTAAAATGAGTTGTAGACAGCAAATAGATGGGTCTTGTTTTTTTATCCATTCTGATACCCTATGTCTTTTGGTTGGCGCATTTAATCCATTTACATTCAGTGTTATTATAGAAAGATGCGGGTTTAGAGTCATTGTGATGTCTGTATGTTTTATGCTTGTAGCGATGTCTCTGGTACTTTGTCTCACAGGATCCCCCTTAGGATCTCTTGTAGGGCTGGTTTAGTGGTGATGAATTCCTTCAGGTTTGTTTGGGAAGACCTTCATCTCTCCTTCTATTCTAAATGACAGACTTGCTGGATAAAGGATTCTCTGCTGCATATTTTTTCTGTTCAATATATTGAAGATCTCATGCCAATCCTCTCTGGCCTGCCAAGTTTCAAAAGAGAGATCAGTCACGAGTCTTATAGGTCTCCCTTTATAAGTTCGGGCACGTTTATCCCTTGCTGCTTTCAGAATTTTCTCTTTATCCTTGTATTTTGCCAGTTTGACTATGATATGTCGTGCAGAAGATCGATTCAAGTTACGTCTGAAGGGAGTTCTCTCTGTCTCTTGGATTTCAATGCCTTTTTCCTTCCCCAGTTCAGGGAAGTTCTCAGCTATTATTTCTTCAAGTACACCTTCAGCACCTTTCCCTCTCTCTTCCTCCTCTGGGATACCAATTATGCGTATATTATTTCTTTTTAGTGTGTCACTTAATTCTCTAATTTTCTCCTCATACTCCTGGATTTTTTTATCTCTCTTTTTCTCAGCTTCCTCTTTTCCATAACTTTGTCTTCTAGTTCACCTATTCTCTCCTCTGCCTCTTCAATCCGAGCCGTCGTGGTTTCCATTTTGTTTTGCATTTTGCTTAAAGCGTTTTTCAGCTCCTCCTGACTGTTCCTTAGTCCCTTGATCTCTATAGCAAGAGATTCTCTGCTGTCCTGTATACTGTTTTCAAGCCCAGCGATTAATTTTATGACTATTATTCTAAATTCACTTCTGTTATATTATTTAAATCCTTTTTGATCAGTTCATTAGCTGTTGTTATTTCCTGGAGATTCTTCTGAGGGGAATTCTTCCGTTTGATCATTTTGGATAGTCCCTGGAGTGGTGCCCACCCGCAGGCACTTCCCCTGTGCTGTGGTGTATAACTGAAGCTGGTGGGCGGAGTCGCAGTCAGACCTGATGTATGCCCCCAGCCCACCCGTGGGGCCACAGTCAGACTGGTGTGTGCCTTCTCTTCCCCTCTCCTAGGGGTGGGATTCACTGTAGGGTGGCGTGGCCCGTCTGGGCTACTTGTACACTGCCAGGCTTGTGGAGCTGGGGATCTGGCATATTAGCTGGGGTGGGTAGGCAAGGTGCACGGGGGGGGGGGGGGGGAGGGGGGGCAGGCTTAGCTTGCTTCTCCTTATGTGATCCACTGCAGGAGGGGCCCTGTGGCAGCGGGAGGGAATCAGACCCACTGCTGGAGGGGTGGCTCCGCAGAAGCACAGCATTGGGTGTTTGGGCGGACCAAGCAAGTTCCCTGGCAGGGACTGGTTCCCTTTGGGATTTTGGCTGGGGGATGGGCGAGGGAGATGGCGCTGGCGAGCGCCTTTGTTCCCCGCCAAACTGAGCTCTGTCGTCCCGGAGCTCAGCAACTCTCCCTCCCTTTGTCCTCCAGCCTTCCAGCTTTCCGAGCAGAGCTATTAACTTATGACTTCCCAGATGCTAAGCAAGTCCTGCTTGCTGCCAGAACACACTCTGTCCGGCCCCTCTGCTTTTGCCAGCGAGACTTGGGGTCTCTGCTTGGCCGGCGGGCTGCCCCTCCGCCCCTGCTCCCTCCCGCCAGTCCGTGGAGCGTGCACCGCCTCTCTGCCCTTCCTACCCTCTTCTGTGGGGCTCTTGTCTGCGCTTGGCTCCGGAGACTCTGTCCTGCTAGTTTCTGGTGGTTTTCTGGGTTAGTTAGGCAGGTGTAGGTGGAATCTAAGTGATCAGCAGGATACGCAGTGAGCCCGGCGTCCTCCTAAGCCGCCATCTTCCCAAAATCCTCTCAGTTTTAAATACGAATGCACACAATAACATACATTTAAAATAAAGTAAACAGGGGCGCCTGGGTGGCGCAGTCGGTTAAGCGTCCGACTTCAGCCAGGTCACGATCTCGCGGTCCGTGAGTTCGAGCCCCGCGGCAGGCTCTGGGCTGATGGCTCGGAGCCTGGAGCCTGTTTCCGATGCTGTGTCTCCCTCTCTCTCTGCCCTTCCCCCGTTCATGCTCTGTTTCTCTCTGTCCCAAAAATAAATAAAAAACGTTGAAAAAAAATTAAAAAAAAATAAACAATGTACTCAACTGAAAAGTGAAACAAAAAGATCCACAATCATAGGAAAAAAATTAATATACTTCACTCAATAATTGACAAGCAGAAATAATAGACCGATTTTGTGAAAAACGCAATAAAACAATCTACTAGAACTTTCAGAGCATTGTATTGAACAATGATAGAATACAAGACTTTTTCAGATAAATGCATAACTCAAAACAAAATGTCCCATAGAGTGAGTCATAAATCTCCTCTTAATTTCATTAAAGTTATCCAAAATATTTTCTATGACTAGAGTAGAAGTGGAAATTATTAACAAAATGACAAATAGAAAATCCTAACTGATGGGAGATTAGACAACATACTTGTGAGTAAAGCTTGTGAGTGAATAGCTTGTGAGTAAAGAAAAGGGAGTGAGGGGAAATTAAAACCAATTTGAGTTGATTAACATTAAGTTATGATATATCAACATCTGAGGGATGTACCCAGCAGTTTTTAGAGGAAGATGTGTTCCCTAAAGTGAATACATTAGCGAAAAAGAATGTCTAAAAGACATTCATCTAAGCATCCACTTTAAGAACCTTGAAAAAGAGGAAAATTCAACTCAAAAATAGTAGAAGAAAGGCATAAAACAAGACCAGATATCAGTGAAAACATTAGCTTCATCCCGGAATACTGGGGGACTCCTTTTTTTCATGTTTCGCATTCTCTATCAGGTTACCTGTGGAAGGTTTTCGTGTCAGTGGCTGAGAGTAAAAACAGGTAAACTCAATCAGGGAAGTGAATTTAAGTTTGTGCTTTAATCGTTTTTGCTATCATCCCATACTGTGTCTCATAGGCAAGCCAGAGCTCAAATGGAGAGATACTTAAAATTACCAGATAAGAGGGGCACCTGAGTGACTCAGTTGGTTAAGCGTCCCACTTCGGCTCAGGGCATGGTTTCACAGTTCATGAGTTCGAGCTCCGCATTGGGCTCTGTGCTGACCGCTCAGATTCTGGAGCCTGTTTCAGATTCTGTGTCTCCCTCTCTCTCTGCCCCATCCCCACTCATGCTCTGTCTCTTTCTCTGTCTTAAACATAAGTTAAAAAAAAAAATTACCAGATAAGAATGTAGATATAGGGAGAAGTAAAACATTGATGTCTTCAGGCAAAATTAACTTATAGAGTTAGATATCAATAGAATCCTTAGCAGTGGAAACGACTAGAAGAGGTATAGACTCTTCTGGAATGTTGGTAATATTCTGTTACATGACCTAGCTTTTGTTTTCATAGTTGTGTTAGTTTGTAAAAATTCAGTGAGCTGTATATTTGTTTGTATAAGACACACTTTTTTCACTTAAAAAAATCCCACAGTATTCTTAAATTCCACTTATGAGTAAATTATATGGCATTTGTCTTAAGTGTTGAATCACTAAATTGTGCACCTGAAACTAATATTACGCTGTATGTTAACTGGAACTTAAATAAAAACTTAAGGGGCGCCTGGGTGGCTCAGTCGGTTAAGCAGCCGACTGCGGCTCAGGTCATGATCTCGTAGTCCGTGGGTTTGACGCCTGGTTTGAGCCCTGGAGCCTGTTTCAGATTCTGTGTCTCCCTCTCTCTGACCCTCCCTTGTTCATGCTCTTTCTCTCCCTGTCTCAAAAATAAGTAAAACTTTAAAAAAAATTTTAAATAAATAAAAACTTTAAAAAAACCCATGGGACAGAAACTTAAAAATTGGATAAAAACTATAATTTAAAACATGATGTATTACCATGTGACCACAAGATTTATTCCTTTTAAAAATTTTAAATCATAAACCAAGTTGGTAAGGGTGTGGATGGGAAAGCTTATATGCTTCTGGTGGCTCTGTTCCCTGGTTAGAGATAAATTGTACAAATTTAGAAAGCAGATTTCTACTATCTGCTGCTATTACTGGGACATATCCCGTATGACTTTTTAACTTCATGCCTAGATATAGGCAAATGAACTTATTATATATATGCACTGAGTAATTTGTACAAGAATAGCCATGACTGAGTTACCAAGTAATAACTAAAAACTTGTAACATTGTAAATGTGCATTTAGGATCGATAAACTGTGATGTAATCCTACAGTGGCATTCTCTGTTGCAATATATGATAACAATAACAGATAATTGTAAAAACATATAAATTTACAAAGCAATTGTTTTGAAACAAAAATCCAGATCTAAAAGAGCATGTATTCTGTTGATTTCATTTCCATGAAGTTCAAAAGTCACCAAAACTAAACCAAAGTCTTAACAGATGCCTGCTGGGATGATAAAACTCTAAAGAAATGCATGGCCGTAATTACAATAAAAGTCAGCATACAGTTAACTTTGAGGGGTGACATATTGACAAAGGCCGCAAGAGGGTCTTTAATGGTGCTCGTAATATTTTCTTTTCTTGGTTGGAGGTTACATGAGTTTTACTTTGTGATACGTTGAAATTGATATTTTGAATTTTTCAATTTTCTCTATGTGTGTATTCTCTATGTGTAATTATTTCACAATTCAAATGGATAAAATAATACAAGTTGGTGATTGGCATTTTTTGGAAGAATAGGGATGCATTTGGATAGAGCTACTTGGATGACATGAAAGATACTGGTAACATTTTGTGTTCCAATATGTGTTCTGCCTCAAGGGTGTTTATTTTATTATTCTTCTCTTAAACATAAAATGTTCCTTATATACACAGGTTGGTGTGTATGATATATTTCGTAACGAAATAAAATTTAAAAGAGGATTTAGTCATGCATTTATAGGCTAAAGTATTCTTCCCTGCAAAATACTGCCATAATTCTGCAATTCCTCTGAAGTATTCAAATAATATAACCCAATCATTCAATTTATATGCAAGTTGAATAATTCTAATGGCATATATGCAAATGCAATTAAGAGTGCTCATATATGCAAATAACTGTAACTTCCAACTTGATAAATATTTCAGTAATTCCATAACAAGGGTAGCATTTTTCAGGAAATGATTGCCTATCACATCTTATTGAAATTTATTATAATTTAAAATATCACTTGTATATATATTTTGAGATGGTAAAGTTATTCAAGTTTTACTGGAGCCCTTCATACATCTTGCCACATTTATTACCCTAAAACTTGGAGGGATGGTCAGAACGATTTAGTTGTACAGTTAAATTGCTTTTCATTAGATCACAAACCTTAGCTGTACAACTCAACTCTCAGCATTTGACAAAAATCAGGTCCTGGTCTCTTCGTATCCCAATCTTTTATTTTTTTTTAAATAATACCCAGCACTTTTTAATTATGTTTTTGACTCTTTCCCATTGTTTTTGATGCACGTACTGAGACTTTAACCATTTCCTTCCTAACTTTATTTTTTCCTGTATTTCTGCTCTGTTTCTGATTTATTCATACCTGTGTTGTTTGTTTTTTCTCAAACCTTAGGCATCCTGGATATTTTTTCATGGTCCTGGATTATATATAAAACCCACGGAGTCTCTCCTTAGTGCTTTATCAGGTTTTATCTTGAGTGCTTCCAACAAAGAACAATAAGTTAGAAACAAACTTTTTACTTGCATCTTCCAATATTTAAACATAATTATGTGTCAAATTTTTAATTCTGAAAATTTTGTAATTATAACCCAGAACAAATTAATGTTCTACATTGTCAATAGGTTTTATATACCATGGGGAAAAGGAATAAGAACTAATAATAATAATAATAATAATAATAATAGAAAATGCTATGGATCAAAGTCTTTTCTGAAAATTTTAAATTGCACATTAACATAATAAAGTTTCAGAGAAATTGTTCAGCAAAGAAATCTGTTCACTTTGAACACAAGATTTTCTGAACTCATTAGACAAATTATTTGTTATTGCATAAAACTTAGTGATGTCCCAACTGATATACATTGAGTGGTAAATGCCGAGTTAAGTTTATGTACATTTTGAAGTACTTTTTTACTCTCTTGCTGATATTTCAAGTTCACAATTTGAACCATGGAATAGTGATTGTGATTCGATTAAAGCTCAGATAACTCATGTAAGGTTAAGCAACCATGTCTTTGGATCAAAGATCCTAACAGAATATAGTGAATTTTAAAATTTTTCATCAAATCTTATATTTTACAAAGTACCAAAGATTACGTTGTGTTACAGCCCAATCGCTGAGATACATACGGAGTGGCAAGAAAATCAGCTATCAGACCAGTTATGAGTATTGCTACAATCCGTTCTGTTTTGACAAATATAATAGAGAAAGAACAGGATAAGTTTTTTGACACAAATGCTAATTAACTTGCTCCACCCATAAAACCGAGTGAAAATTATAACACAAATTAAAGCAGCAATTAAACTAACACATACAATTATTCATCTTTGAAATGAACGAGGATGAAAGAGATGGGTCTTGCTCTTGATGCTCCCAGGCAAACTACTTACACGGTTTAAAAAATCAATTAAAAATAGTTAATAAAGTCTGAGTAAAATTAGAGTGTTTTTTTAAAGAAGAAATGGTCATGTACACTTGGTTTCCTTCTATGTCAATAAGTGATAAACAGCTCACCAGAAAGTGCTCTCTCTGAGGAATCAAATTAGTTTTGGCTTGCTGTTATTTCTCTAGGGTCTAGCAACGTTTTTTTGCACGGTGTAAGTGCTCAATAAAAATACAATGAATTAATGTGCATACTTGGTAGAACAAAGCAAATGACCAAATAATGTTTTAATGTTTACTTAGTATTTTGAGAGAGAGACAAACAGAGCACGAGCGGGGGAAGGGCAGAGGGAGAGGGAGACACAGAATCGGAAGCGGACTCCAGGCTGAGCTGTCAGCACAGAGCCCAATGCGGGGCTCAAATTCATGAACCATGAGATCATGACTTGAGCTGAAGTTGATGCTTAACTGACTGAGCCACCCAGGCTCCCCAGCAAATGACCAAATAAAACTACCTTGTTTCATCTATACTTATGATTCTACCATATGACACATTTATCAATAATCCTGATGAGTTACTAATAACCACAATATATGTGTGTGTGCATGAGTATACACACATACATACATATGTATACATATATAATCAACAGATTATTAAGAATATGATAAATTAATAAGCATATATGATGCATACAAATAGTAGTAAAGTTCTCTCAGGAGTGAACTGTTCTTACTCGGAGAAGGAAAATATGAAAAATTATGTAACTGATAGGAACTGGAATAGACCAAATGATCTAGTCTTACAAAACATTTTACAGTAAATTGATTAAAGATGTTAATGTGTGAACTGCAACAATGAACTTCTGTCATTCAGAAGTGTGACAGGCCAGCCTTAGAACAAAGACAGACATCACTAAAGACAGCCTTACCAGTGCCTACAGACTACACATAGATGTTCTGTCTAGTAAACACGAGTTTTGCTTCAGTGTTTCATGTTATGAAGAAGAACATAGAAACTGGCTGGCTTTTTGTTGGTTTGTTTGAATCCCATGCTCATTAATAATTGTTTGAATAGGGGCACCTGGGAGGCTCAGTTGGTTTAGTGTCTGACTCTTGATCTCGGCTCATGTCATGAGTTCAAGCCCCTCATTGGGCTTTGTGCTGCCAGCATGGAGCCTTGGGATTTTCTCTCCCTTTCTATCTGTTCCTCTCTCTCTCTCTCTCTCTCTCTCTCTCTCACTCACTCAAAATAAATAAATAAACTTAAAAAAAAGAGTTGTTTGAATAAACTGAGTTTTTGGATAGTTTGCCTTCAGGTAGACAATGCTCTCTTCAAATCAATGCAACATTTTGATCTTCATGAAATATCCATTTACAGATATCTGCATATCAGTGTTTGAAATCAGTGTTTAAATGATTTATAGCATTCTATTAATTCTAGACAGAGATAAGATTGAGTTTCAGACTACACATCTGAGAAACAGATCCTGGGATAAGATTATTGCACCAAAATAAATATTCCTGGGTATGGATTCTGACTAGACAACCAGCCAAACATCCCAAATGCCACCTCTCCTCTATCTCTGATCTCCACACTAAAGAATACTCCATCTGCTTCTGTGTATTTCTTAATCTTCCTTTTAAAAATAGGCTTTATTTTTTAGAGCAATCTTATGTACACAGACAACCTGAGCAGAAGGTACAGAGAGTTTCTATACACTCCTTACCTCCCACATAGCCTCCCCTACAAGCAACATCCTTTACCACAGGGGTACATTTGTTACAGTTAATGAAACTCCGTTGACACATCATTGTTACCTGAAAGTGCATAGTTAACATTAGGATTCACTCTTAGTGTTGTACATTTTATGGGTTTTGACTTATGTATAATGAGATGGATCTACCATTTTAGTTTCCTACCATAACGAATTGTTTCGCTGCCCTAAAAATCCTCCGTTTTCCACCTACTCAGTCCTCTTTTCCCCCAACCCCCGACCTTTCACAATCCTTAATCACTGAATCTGTCACTCTCCTCGTAGGTTTGCCTTTTCCAGAATTCCATGTAGTCGGAATCGTATAGTAGGTAGCCTTATCAAACTGACTTCTTTACTTAGTAATGTGCATTTAAGTTTCCTCCATTTTTTATGGCTTGATAACTCCTTTTTTTTCAGTCCTGAATAATATTCCATCGTGTGTATATGCCATAGTTTATTTGCCCATTTACCGCCGGAGGACATCTTGGTGCTTCCACTTTGGCGATTATGAATAAAGCTGCTGTAAACATCCATGTGTGTGTAGACGTAAGTTTTTCACTCATTGAGGTATATAACAAGGATCTCAATTGCTGAATCACGTTTAGAGTGTATTAGTTTTATTTATTTATTTATTTATTTATTTACTTTTAATTTTTTTTTTAACATTTATTTATTTTTGAGACAGAGAGAGACAGAGCATGAACAGGGGAGGGGCAGAGAGAGAGGGAGACACAGAATCTGAAACAGGCTCCAGGCTCTGAGCTGTCAGCACAGAGCCCGACGCGGGGCTCGAGCTCACGGACGTGAGATCATGACCTGAGCCGAAGTCAGATGCTTAACCGACCGAGCCATCCAGGCACCCCAAGAGTGTATTAGCTTTATAATATGTAAACATTTATTTATATCTCTAAACCTTAAAGAACTCAATAATAGTTTTCATATCACGGTTCACTAAACAAGAATCTTAAATATTATCCTATGGGTTTGACTTGGAGAAAGCAGGCTAATTTATTGCTTCATATTTTAATAATTTGTGATTTCTAATTAAGTCATAATCAGTATGGTTAGCCAGTGAAATCTATAGACATAGAATAAACTTTCTTATTATTTTTCTATGGTTCTAATTATGTTATATTCTGAGAAATCACAAATATATTTAAAAATTCTGACAAATCGTTGCCTGTCTTATAGCAACCTTCTCTCTCACCCTCCATGATAGCCCTTCCTTAAATTTCGATGGAATTATATTTAATTTTATAATTTATCAGGAACTTTACATCTTATTTGGAATTGTTGTATTTTTGAGAGAGAGAGAGAGAGAGAGAAAGAAAGAGAGAGAGGGAAAGAGAGAGAGAGAGGGAGGGAGAGAAAGAATCCCAAGCAGACTCCACACCCAGCTTGGAGTCTGATGTAGGGCTTGATCTCATGACCACAATATCATGACCTGAGCTGAAATCAAGGGTCGGCTGCTTAACTGATTGAGTCTCCTAGGTGCCCCTGGAATTATTGTATTATAATTTATTCTATTTATTCTATGTTTTCACTTAAAAAACTGTCCAGTAAAAACAAAAATTACCCAGTAATATAATGTGAATATCTTACCCTTTGCGAAAAATGCCAAAGGATTTTATGTTAATAGTCAATTGAATAAAACAGCTCAGGTAGTTATTATAGATACATACTGATATTATTGATAATTATCAACTCGCAATACGGCTGTGGCAACATTAAAAATGTACTTTTCAGATTTCCTACTCCAGGCAACACAGTTTGCTCACAGATCTCTCTGTCACCTGTTCTGGAGGCAACACTGTGGTCATACCAAAATCACGCTTGCCTAGATAGGTCTCAGGTGAGGACTGTGCAGGTCCATTTCTGCAGGATATAGAATTTCTATAGGAGGGGGGCTTTGACTAGAGGATTCCCCCATTGGTGTAGTCTTTCTTTGTACTGTACTACATAGCCTGAATATCTTCCCACCCAATCCTCCTTCCCTCTCACTCTTCTCTTAGAGATGTCAGACCTGCCTTGGGGTATGAAAGCTCTCCCTCCTACTCCTGCTTCTTTGATCTTACACTTATGCCGTATGCTGTGTTTATTACCACATTAGGCAGGGAGCAACACTCAGTCCTGATAGATTAGACAGATGCCCAGGAAATCTCCTTTAGGGAAAAAGCAATGCTTGCCAAATGGAAATAGGCTAAAGTAATAGGCAAAGTGCTTTCATTTCTAAGGTTCCAAGTTGAGGGAAGTTCCTAAGCTACAGTAAAAACTAAGGTAAGTATCTAGTGTTCTTTATGGCGCTTGATTTTTCCATATTAATATGTAATACTTCTTTATATATTTTATCTTATTGTACTTTATTTACAGTTCTGCATTAACTATTGTCACTAACATGGGTTGTTAATATCTTTCTCATATTTCTTTTACTCTCATATTTGGGGACAGTTCATGTCCTGTCTTACTGGTCAGCAGAAAACTGTAATATATGCCATCACCATTATATCATACTACATAGAATTTTAAGATTTATTATAAGTTTGAGGTCCTTTTTGAAATTTTAAATATGATATGGATTTGTAGACACTATTAGATATTTTGCATGGCTCAAGTCATAAATTCAAATTTCCTATTATTTTTCTATCAAGTTTATGAATAATTTTAACTAGAGACTTTCTTGTTTATAAGGCAAAATCTTAAAAATAACATATTGTCATTTAATTATGTATGTCAATCAGAATACAAAATAAATTACAAAAATAAATTAAATGTTGAAATGTATAAGAATCCATTAACCTCTAATTAAATCTTGGTGTGTTCATCAAAATAGTGCCTTAGTTTTAGATTAACTTATGACATAGGCTATGAATGTAACTCCTAAAATAAATGTAAAATTATGAAAGAATTTTTAGAGAATCTGTAGACTAATATGTAGATGAAACAATAAAGCTATTAAAAACTCTGATCAATTAGTGATACTGAGGAAGAGTACAGACTCCCCAAAATATACTGAGTGGTAAAGCTACTAACACAAATCTATCTCTGACAGAGCCTGGAATTCTCTATTTTTTTTTAGAACAATCTGTAAAGCCTATTGTTGAGATTTGTTACACTTTTTGGTCATAAACATGTCAATGGAAGTTATTTTGAGTATATTTTCATCTCCATGACATCTAAAATCAGAGGAGGTGTGGAAAGTGTTTGAATTCACTTCCATGTTTTTGCTTACTGTACTAATTACTAAATGTCACAATCTATTACGACAGGCTGAGGTGATAGAGGGGTGTGAGGCGGTACCTGGTGCAGGAGTAGGAGTACCTGGAGGTTGGAGAGTGTGACACAAGAAATCATTCAGGAAGAAGCTGAGGACAAATGTTTCTTATTTCAATAGTTAAGAGATTCCATTTCTCTCTTTTCTCCCTCATGTGTCTTTTGCTAAGTTTTATGTTAGATCCAGGATAGAGGAGCTCTATCAGTCATTTAGCTCAGATACAATATGGGTCAAATGGAATTTTGTGGGAAGAAACTATTAGACATAACACTGCATCGTACCTTTGAGAAAACAGGTTTAGAACCCAGCTAACATACCTATAAATAAAATTTTATAACAAAACCTGTCTACAAACTAGAAGTTGTTCACCTAACTAAAATAAATGCTGCTTTTCTTGAAGCAAGACAGGACTCTTCTAAACATTTTCCTTATATTTCTGGACTGTTTCAATATGTGTTGTGAAGCATCATAGATACCCTGAAGTATTATGAGAGAGTTATTCTCTCAGGATAATGTGGTTAGTGTGGGCTGCCATTGTGGCAAAATAAATGACACCAGAATGTACTGGCGTTTAAAACTGCAATAGCAAGGGTTTGCTTTGTAGCTATGATTCAGCCATACTGTACAAAATGAATGTCTATTCATTATAATTTCATTCAAAATAATATTTAAATGACAAAGGAAGACCACTTTCTAATGGTCTTTTCAGATTTAATCTGATGAATTTGAAATATGATTGCAAAGTAGAAGTATGAACTTTCTATTTTATTTGTAAGTTAATTTTGAGGCAGGACACACTGTCCCATTTCAATCTTTGTTTTTGAGATATAGCATCTTATATTTCAGTAGTACCATGGACTATTTCATGCCATGGGTGTGTTTAAATAAATCTCAGCTCATGAATGATTGATCTTAAAGAATTAGAAAACATCTCAAGTGTGAGCAATTAGATCTCTTTTTATTGTTGAGTTCTGGTTCAACAGGCATGAAATTCTAGGGCATGGATTATGAGTTATAGTACTCCAGGGTCCTTACTCCATTGGCAAATTCTGATGCTTTCAAAATGAAACACTAGCTTCATATTCACAATTCTCCTTTGTTCAATGATCCTTGTAATGCATTTTGATGTTTCAATCTCTCAAGTGTTGGTTGAGTCCAGGTTTAGAGAAAGCTATCAAAGTCGCCATAATTACTCCAAGAAAAAGATACCCAGTGCATTGTGCAAAGAAAGATGAAGAGGAATAGTTGATGCACAATTAGACACAATTTACATAGATAATCAACTTGCTGTTTTTAGTCAATTCTGAGTGTTATGCACACACTTTTTTTTGTCACTGAGTTTGTATATAACCATATGATTTTTTTAAAAAAATTATTTATTTATGAGACAGAGAGAGAAAGACGGAGCATGAGCAGGGGAGGGGCAGAGAGAGAGGGAGACACAGAGTCTGAAGCAGACTCCAGGCTCCAAGCTGTCAGCACAGAGCCCCACGTGGGGCTCTAACTCCCAGACCGCGAGATCATGACCTGAACTGAAGTCGGACACTTAACCGACTGAGCCACCCAGGCACCCCAGAATGTAATTATTTCTAACCAGTGATGTGGGAGAGGAAGAAATGTGTATCGCTTCTGGACCAGAGATTTTTTTTAATATTTTTTTAAGTTTATTTATTTATTATGAGAGAGAGAGCATGAGTGGGGGAAGGGCAACTAGAGAGGGAGAGAGAGAATCCAAAGCAGGCTCCACGCTGCCAGCCCAGAGCCCAATGTGGGGCTCGAACCTACAAAGCTGTGACATCATGACCTGAGAGGAAACCAAGAGTCGGGTGCTTCACCAACTGAGCCACCCAGTCGCCCCCAAGGCCAATTTTCTGGCCCTCTCTTCTCATATTACAATAATTGTGAAGCATGTGTCAGAATGAAATCTCTAAACAGCCTGATTTTGTGGTTTACAGCAATGAGCAGAGGCCTCTGCTGTCAACCCACACTAGGCATGTGGGATAATTAAGAAATAAACCTTTTTTGTTGAAGCTACTGAGCCCAGATATTAGGGTAGCAAAATTTAACCTATCCTGGCTAATTGAATGATGGGGATGGATATCTATATTATTATTAGGTAGCTATTATATAAAGAATAGTAAAATATTTCTCCCTCCAAAAATAAACGAAAAACTCTTTACTGGTTCAAATTTGTCACACCAATATTTTACACTGTCTAAAATTCACTCAACTTTTTCCTGACTGACCTGTAAGTCAGTGCAGTAGGCATTCGCATCAGGTTGAGCGTTCCTATCAGCTTATAGAAATACCAATAATTAGGTTAGATTCAGAAGAAAGTTTAACCCAAGCTCTTTATTTCACAAAGATTACTCAAGTTAAGCGATTGCCCCAGGTTACCCACAATAATCAAAATATGTGCTAAAAGCCCAAGTTTTCTGAAAACTTAGAAAACATTGGTCACATTTCTTAGAGCACATTTCCTTCATACCATCATCTAGCTGTATATGCGGAGATTGGTCAGGGAACCTTGTACAGGAAAGGGTATGTTGGCAGGTAAGAACTTTTAAAGAATGTATGTGAAGGTAGAAGAGAAAGAGCTATAGAAAAGGGAATGGTAGAACACCTCTATGTCACAACGCTTTGGAGCAATTCCCTGAATTTTTTATATGAAAATTACACAGTTATTGTTCCAAAGAGACTCAAAATGGTTGGCTATACAGTCCAGAAGTCATAGCTGTCATGAGTCACAACTTTTTTTTTTCAATCATTTAAATAGCTATTATAAGTATTAATCATATATCAAACTCAGCAGATAAATGTACACTTAAAGATCTTCAGGCAAAATTCTATTTTTCCCATTGATGATTTCTGGATGTTTGACTAATCTTTATTTAATTTTTCCCATTCAACATATCTGATGTATAACATTTTTTTTTTTTTTTACTGTGCTTCTGTTTCAGAAGAATGGATACCCTGATTCTTTCAAAATATCCTCAAAAAAATGACCTGGGACTCAATTAACATTTCTATTTTTTTTTTTTTAATTTTTTTTTCCACTTTTTTTATTTATTTTTTTGGGACAGAGAGAGACAGAGCATGAACGGGGGAGGGGCAGAGAGAGAGGGAGACACAGAATCGGAAACAGGCTCCAGGCTGGGAGCCATCAGCCCAGAGCCTGACACGGGGCTCGAACTCACAGACCGCGAGATGGTGACCTGGCTGAAGTCGGACGCTTAACCAACTGCGCCACCCAGGCGCCCCTCAATTAACATTTCTAAAAGTCACTGAGATTTTTTTAGATAAAATTCAATATAAATGCACCCAGTTAAATTTTATTATCATTTACCAGGATTGGATTACACACGGCATGGTATCTGTGCTTTGTTTATCTCTGTTTTAATAGGCATTTCATTGACATTTTGATAGACTCCTCCAGAGCTTGAGGTTATTAAATTCTGTGCTTCAAGTTATTAAAGTCAGAGCAATGCAATTAAAGTCACTCCTTTGATCGTGCATTATTCACTTATTTTTAGCTTTGGATATTACAGGGGAAAATTTTTAAAAGCCAAAGGTTCTAGATAAGTTTAAGGAGATATTTCTGAATAATAATAATAATAATAATAATAATAAATAATAATAATAAAGTCTATAATTATTTCTTTAAAACTGCTGTTTAGACATTTTGAAATGCAATTATCATTGATTGTCACCAAATTATACATATACGGGGCTGCCATTGTTCATACTTGCCTGTCTTCTTTCTGGAAAAGAGGGCAAAGTATGTGAAAAATATTGTTGAGAAATTCAGAAGTTTTATATCCTCGCAAACCTGGCAAGGATTCAACTTCAAATGAAGTTTATTTCACATTAAATTTGACTTTTATTTTATACGACAAAGATTATAGTTCATTCTGTAACAATGAAATGATGAGCTGACTCAAATTCATAACTTGTGTTAACAGCAATGATCCTAATACCTTTCATTTATCAAGAGTCTGCTCTATATCAAATTCTGTATTGTGAATTCTGTGTGTGTGTGTGTGTGTGTGTGTGTGTGTGTGTGTGTGATGCTTAAACCTAACAAGTTAAGATGCAAGTAAGATCATTTCCCCTCTATAAGTGAGGAGACTAATGCTTAAATTGGCTAAAATCATCCCACTAATAAAATGGCAGGGCCAGAATTCAAATCCAGCTTAAATTTCACTCCAGACATAGGTTATGATACTTTACTACCTTGTCTTATTTTTGCCTGTTTTAAAATTATATTTAAACATTAAAATAATAGCTAATATTTCTACAGCTATTACTTTGTGCCAGCCACTGCTTTCACTGATTCAAATGTATTAACTTATTACTTCTCACAGCATCCCTGTGTTATTTTATAGAATATGAATGATATAGAGAGGCTGTACAATTTACTAAGACAGGTAGTAAGTGATGGGGCCAGGATTCGAAAACTGATTCCTGAGTACAGGCTCTTAACCATCATATTTACTCTGGTTATCATTTTCATGAATGCAGGTGAGAGGTTCCTTCAAACATGATAATGTGCTGTATGAATATTCTATTTGTTCATCTTCTATCTTCTTGGTTTTAATCCTTCTAGACTTATTTGATCCACGTTTACCCAGCCTCTATGCTTCATCTTGCCTGCTAATTCTTCTAACACAGTGTTGACTTGAGGTCCTGTTTTAAAAACAAAAATGATTTTGAGGACACGTGACCCCTCAGTGAGTTAGTAAGAGTGTCATGAGTATGTAGCAATTTCTGCCAAGGATGCAGGAGGGTAGAGTTGTGGTTTAATTGTCACTTAATTCGTCTGATGGATATAAATCATTATCTAAATTTAAACAGAAGTGATTTAAGTAGTTCATATGTTTATCCTTGATAGTATTAGTTTAGCTCTATCTTGGCACTTCAGTTCTACATTGTAGGTGTCTACCTAGTCTTAAATATCTAGTTGGTTCCACAGTCTTTGTCAGGGTCTGCCTAACCGTCAGCCTCAGAAACTACTGTCCACTCTGAAAACCAATTCCTGTAAGAATGGAACTTTGCCTTCTCTGGACAATTCCACTGTCCTTAGCATGAAGACAATTGCCCTTCTCTATGATAACAGCTTTCCATGCTGAGGACTACTTGCTTGATCAATCCTCGATTCATTACTCTGTGTTTCACCACTCCCAAATAACATTCCTGACTTGCCAGGTTGAGTTTCCTCTGACAGCTCTGATTGTGGTCTCAATCTCATTGTTATTACAAGTGCTACTCAGATGACATAGTTTACAGTCATTTCTTCAATCTTAGCATAGGTTTTCAGACATCAGTAACTTGTCAGCGTCTGTTTTAAAACTTGCTGCTCAGACAAACTAAATATCAGTGCAGAGCCCAGTGATAATTTCTCAGTATTTCCTTGAACTTTATATTAGACTTTTATTGCTAAGACAAAAAAAAAATGGCATTAGACTTTGTAGCAGCCTATATCATTTATGGCTCATAATGAGTTTGCATTTAAACAAAATATATACAAGATTTGCTGTAGAGGCAAAAGTCCTCCCTTATGCATTTAGTTAATTAAGTTTAACACTAGATGCATATTAATACTTTCATAAATATTAAATATTAACAAATAATTATATTTGACTATTTTGATCTCATATAGTTTTTTTTAATGTGAATGTGTGAAATCTGTCAGCCACTGTATATTTGTGTGTTTCTACATTTGTGGGTTTTGCAAACGTATTGAAATTATTTTCCATTGAAATGGACAGGGCCAATTAGAGTTCTTTGGCATGACCCAAGACCCTTCCATCCAGCCTAATATTGTACTACAAATCAGTTATCTTTAAAATAAAAAAAAAAGGTTAAAGTTTATGTAGTTATTTTGAGAGAGGCAGAGTCAGCATGAGTGGGGGAGGGGCAGAGAGAAAGGGAGGGAGGGAGAATCCCAAGCAGGCTCTACACTCTCAGCATGGAGCCTAACCTGGGGCTCAAACTCACGAAACAGTGAAATCATGACCTGAGCCAAAACCAGGAGTCGGATTCAATTGATCAAACCTCCCGAGTGCCCCTCAATCAGTTATCTTTAAACACTGGTTGTCCACCAGGCCACTGGTTGCTAGTGATGTCATTAATACTAGTGAACAAGTATCCACTGAATGTTTGCAAAGGTCTCAGTCCATGAACATTCCCTCAGTTTATTTTTATTGACAAATAGATTTATTTTCTATTCAGTTACACATAATTTTCAATCTCAAGTTTCAAAACAAGAGGTCAATAACGGCCTCTTTCCTGGTTGACATGTAAATTATTTAACCTCATTTAACCACAAATGGGACAAAATGTTTTGGGACTTTTCAAAAAACATAATTGTGAGATCATTGATTAATTATATCTATCCAAATATGAAGTGAAGGAGAATGATTCTCTGTGGAATAAATCTTAAATAATTTACAATTCTTACCAGCCCCCATTAAGTAAAAGACACTTGGTGTGTGAACACATGTACAACTTATATGAAATTATTTATTACATTATATGAAAATTTATTTGAATATTCATTTTGGAGAATAGTAGCAATTCTTGTAAGATTTTCAAAACCAATGTGTCAAATAACATAACGAAGCTCTGTAAGGCTATTCCAAAAAAGCTCTCTGAATTTAGATCTTCCATTGTTTGCTAAATGCTAACATTCATATGTTATCCCATAGGATTTATTATCCTGACTATTTTCCTGACTGATTGTTGATATCACAGAGGGACATTCTATGAAATAGCTTGATGAAATTCATTATTCTAATATAGAACTTACGGTAAGACCATGTTTTTATATTTAATACATGTTATTTTTATGAGAAAGCACTAAATAAATATCTGGTAAGTCTTAAAATTTGAGTAACTGTGTTTCTCCTGGGTTAGAATGGGGTACTTGTTCGCTCTTCTTTTGTGAGTTTCCCAAATCTAACATATTTTTGCCACTTTCTTAAATGGCTGCTAGAAATCACAATTTCTAATTTTACCTATAGAAAATGTTCAGGAAGCATGGATTTCTGTCCAATTACTTCATCTTATATTTCTTCTTATCTTTTTTACAATTACATAGTCTTTCCATCACTTACTTCAGGTGCTTATGCATATTTTATCTGTGTTGCATTAAATTATTTATGGAACAAAGCAGAGTAGAAATAAATAATTAAGTAATTAGGCTAAGAAATAAATAAATGAACAAAGTGCCTATCATAGGCAAAGTATGAATCATGACGTTGGTCTGAATCAGTAATATTCAGCAAAATTTTCAGTGATTATGGAAATGTCGTATACATGGGTCTTCGAATATGGTATCCACTAGCTACACAGGACTATTTAAGTACTTGAAATGTTACTACTGCAATTGAGAAACTAGATCTTTAAGTTTTAGTAACTTAAAATTTTTATTTAAGTAGCCACATGAAGTCAGAGGCTATCATTTAGGACTTCACAGGAAGTCACAGCACTATTCATTTTACAGGACTTTAAAAATCATTTTTTGAAGCTTAAGAAAAAAATTTATTTTATTTTAGAGAGAGCATACGAAAGTGTGCATGCACGCGAGCAGGAGAGGGGCAGAGAGTGAGCCAGGGAGCGAATCCCAAGCAGGTGGCACACTCTCAGTGCAGAGCCGAATGCAGGGCTGGATCCCACGACCATTGGATCATGACCTGAGCAGAAATCAGGGGCCGGATGCTCAACCAACTGAACCACCCAGGTGCCCCTACGGAAAAATTTCTAAATAAACCAGTTTATTATATTTTTTTCAAAATATTGCGCCCCCCCAAATTAAAGGATTTGGGGGGAAAGTGTGAGTAAAAATGTGGTGTTTGTTAACTCACCTCTCTAGCAATGGATTATGTTCCTTGTCGGTCAGTTTGGCTGACTTGTTTCGTGTTATTTCAGTTTGGGGTTTGTTTGTTTTAATATTGACGGGAATACCTTCCTTCTCTATTTTTCTTGTGTTTATTCCTTCCTGGGGTTTGGTAAGATTTTCCTTTATTGTGTGGAACAAGCTCTGTCCTTCCTCTTTGTGAGGAGACTGAGACCTGGGGCTTGTCAGGAGCTAAGCATGCGCAAACACTTTTTGCCACATTTTTCCGGCCAACAACACTCTAGCCTAAGCCAGTGGCTCTCAAACTAGAGCATGCATTAGAATCACCTGGAGGGCCTGCTCCACTCCCCACCCCCCCATTCCCAGAGTTCAGATGTAGTAGGTCTGAGGCCTAAATATTAAAATTTCTTTTTTTTAACGTCTACTTATTTTTGAGAGAGAGAGAGAGAGAGAGAGAGAGAGTGTGTGTGTGTGTGTGTGTGTGTGTGTGTGTGTATGAGTGGGGCGGTGGGGAGGGCAGAGAGAGAAGAGAGGGAGACACAGAATCTGAAGCAGGCTCCAGGCTGTCAGCACAGAGCCCAACGCAGGGATTCGAACTCACGGACTGCAAGATCATGGCCTGAGCCAAAGTTGGTAGCCTCATCAACGGAGTCACCCAGGTGCCCCTAAATATTAACGTTTCTAACAAGCTCAGGTGATGCTGATACTGTAAGCTCCACTGCATTAGCTCCCTGCTTATAGATTTCACTTGCAGGCAGATCTGGCAGCCGGTCACTAATGCCATAAAGCTTTTCGAGTACAAGCAGAAAAACATTATAAACTGTGGGCTACCTGTAATCTGGTCCAAGTCTCTGTTCTCGAATTTGTACGTTATTTCTGGGAGGTGTCCCAGTAGAGTAGTATGCTTCATTTGACTGTGAGGTGTGTTACATGGAATATACAACCAATAGTAGTTACATTACAAAGCTGTGAGAGATTTGCTTGTATTTTTTTTTTTTTAGAATGTGGATTCAGTGATATCACTTAAAGGAAAATCTAATTATAATCATATTTTATTGAACATACTATTGTGTCAGGAGCTGTGTGAAGTCCTCTCTCTACGTGCATGATCATATTTAATCCAGGCAATGTTTTCTGGAAACACGTGTTTAGTATTTAGAGTTTGCCCAAGAAAAGAGCGTGAAGAGGCCATCATTTGCCTATGAGCAACAGCTGGAGGAAGCTGGGATCCAAGCTTTCGAGCCCACTTTCAGCTATGGAACAGGAGACGGATAAAGGTAAGCTTCCCAAGATCTATATAATCATTGTTGGGGTTTTTTCTTGACATATTGAAATATGACATTTAAATGCAGAGTTATTTGTGTGGACATTAAAGGTCTATGTTGACGCAGAATCAAAACTTTCCAAATATTTCCCTGAACTAGCCAGCAGTTCTTTCATAAACAAAGAGAAATACCTTAAATCGTTTGTCACTCTTAATAACTTCTCAATGTTATTAAACTGATATGTGAGTAAAAAACTCTTACTATCAAAAGAAAAATTTTTAAAAAGCCCTAGTTTTTCAACTGCTGTGTGCAAACACTCTTGCTCTGCAAGGGAATCAAATATGTAATGTGTTGAAATGTTAATTTTTTGCATCAAAAACTTATCACAAACATGTCTTGATCCCAGTTTTATCTTTATTTCTTTGGCTCCAACATGGAGAAGATCTCTAAAAAGGAGGTGTTTTTAAATTTCAGATGTTTACATTTTATTTTTTTGACTTAAAATTAGCCTTCTTAAGTAAATTAGTGGAATTTTGCTACAATATTTCTTAAAACATGTGAAATTATTTATAGTTTTATCCTTTTAATTGATGTTGCGTTACTACAACAAAATACAAAGCAGTTTTCTACATGCATCAGCTTTAAGGTAACCCTATTAAAAGTAAGATTTCATCTACATTTACACAAATATTCTGTATACTAGGTGATGAGATTATCTTCAAGGTGAATTTAGGAATGGAAATGTGGAAAAACAAAGTGGCTAATAATTCAAAATTAGCAAATGTGATTTTTCACATGCACTGTGAAGTATAATGCATAACAAATATTTGAAAGCAATTTCATGTAGGCATATCCTTAAAAAAGTAATTGAAACATTGCTTATAATATCATAAAACTGCAAACTTCATGATGCCTACCATTGGGAACCACTGGGAGTTGTTAAAATCAACGGTGAGATTTTATCAACTCATTAGGACTATTGAAGTAAATATGACTGTATATGTGATATGCAACATTGCAGTATAGTGCATATCATATGATACTTTTTGCAAAAAAAAATAGTATTCTGTAAGGTAGGTAGACAAATCTATCGTTTCTAAAATAATAGGCAGAAAATAAATATACGGTAACCTCCTAAGGAGAGAAATGGGACATGTGGGAAGAAAAAAAAACCCTTCAATTTGCATCTTTATAAATGTTGTCTTATTTCCCAGCAATTCAAAATGAATATCATGTCCATAAATACTTGACAAATCTGAGTTTTCCTCAATAAATTCCTATGATTGTAGTTCTAGGATATAAACGATACTGAGTAAAACATTCCTTAAGTGATGCTATACTGATTAAGCTACCACCAGTAAATACCTCCAAAAGAGAATTTGTCTGCACCCATAAAAAAGTTAATGTTCATTTCTTCCATTTGCTGTATGAAAAAATCTTGTATAAATGAATATGTTCATAAGTTGTGAAACTTAGGGTGGCTGAACAATTTTTCACATATCTGATTAATTTGCAGTTCTTCAGTAATTTGTCAATTTTTGAGATTGATTGAAAGAAACAATATGTTCCAAAAAGTTACGTACTAATTATATTTTGTTCTACTTAACATTTGGGAAAATGTAAAGCTTTAAAAAATTTTAACGTTTATTTATTTTTGAGAGATAGAGAAAGAGAGAGAGAGAGAGAGCAAGTGAGGGAGGAGCAGAGAGAGAGGGAGGCACAGAATCCAAAGCAGGCTCCAAGCTCTGAGCTGTCAGCACAGAGCTCGATGCAGGGCTCAAACCCACGAACTGTGAGATCATGATCTGATCTGAAGTTGGATGCTTAACTGACTAAGCCACCCAGGCATCCCTAAACCTTCTATAATGTAAAGAAGATACCTAAAACTAGGATTCTAAAAATGTATTAGTCAAAGGGATACTAAAAATAATTTACCCAAAATTCTTTGGGTTTAAGATTAGGAAAGTTATGTCCAGATAAGATGTAACAGCTCCTGGTTGTAGAAGTTGCCAACTACAAAATTAACACGAAGGCATGGCATCATGATCCATAATCTTTTGCCTGTACCAAGCTCTGTTTCTAGAATAACCATATTATCAAAAAATCTTAATCTCTAAGTAAATAGATGACAGGCTATATTGTGCATATGTCACCTTGTATTTTATTTTTGATGCCCTGAATGACTCTCTCTCTCTCTCTCCATATATATATGGAGAGAGAGAGAGAGAGAGAGAGCGAGAGAGAGAGAGAGAGAGAGAGAGAGCATATTGCGCAGGTATTACAAAGTGACATTCTCAAATGCTGAGCTTTCCTTTATCCTTTTTCTTTCTTTCTTTCTTTCTTTCTTTCTTTCTTTCTTTCTTTCTAATTAGTAGCTGAGCTGGAAAATGCAAGGTGTCAAATATGTGTTTCTTTTTTAATACTCTAAATAGAATAGCTTCATATTAATTACCTGGTAGAAACCAAGTATATGAACTGCATTTAAAAAAGCAGAACTCAAAATATTCTATATTTATTTTGAGAGACAATGGAAAGAACTAAATGAATCCAGAGTTTAGTTTGTGTATTTGCATGGAAAAGTGATACTGTGTTTTAAAATAATCTAATTTCATCTTAAATTACTGACAAGGTTTCACATTTATTCATACCAATAACAAAAGGCAGGAATATGAAAGGAGAATAAAACCCTGATAAACCAGAAGAAAACATTTTATGTTATTTGAATGGGAAATAATTGCAAGTAAGTTTAATACCCTTGAACTCTGTACTTTACATTTAATCAAGAGAAATAATATGAACAAACTTAAGCATTTGTGAGGCATCTTATAATATCAGTAGAGAGATTACTTTGGGCTTTCATCCTCTATGAGAAAATAGGTTGAATTACTTACTTGTATCTCACAATAATACAATGAAGGCAAAATTAGAGCCAGAAGGTCTTTGGTCATAACCTTGAATTGGTTCGGTGGGTTTTGCTTTGTTAACTTGGTATCTTCAGTCTTTTTCCTCACATAAAAACAATAGCTCTGTGGCCATATGCGTGTGATAACAAGGAAAAAGACTTTTTAAAAAATTACTATTAGTAGAAATTATGATACTAAAAGTACTTAATTTTGACAAAGCACAGTGCTGTGAGGCAGATATAATTATTCTCAATTTTTACATGTAGAACATGAGGTTTCAGGAGTTTGTGACTTGCCTTGTCTCAGATCCCTGGTATAAACTGAGTCAGTACTTAAATGTAGGTTTTCTCCAAATGCGTATGTCAGAGACATAATGGAAATATTTAGGTTACTTTTTTCTTTGTGAGTGGTAGGAACCCATCTTCCTAGCATATGTTAAAAATTGAGGCTTTTGTTGGCTCATAAATTGTAAGTAATAGATGAAAATTATTAGACTATAAGAAGTGCTAGAATAAATCTGAAAGTGACTCAAACACTTTTCTCTTCATTCACACACACAGAGACACATAGAAATGTGGTTTCATTCTCTTCCACTAGAAACTTTATATGGAGGAAAAAGGATAACACTGAGGATGTTTTGGGAATGAGCTTTGGTCCCAGGTTCTCAAAATCCTTCTTGTTAGTTAACAAATACTTAAGTCTAGACCCACTGCCCAGGGCATAGAAAGCACATCCCTGCCTTTACACACGTTCCTTTTCTGTCTTAGCAGCACTCAAAACTTAAGCAAAACCATTAAATAAGCATCTAGTTATGTATTAATTTTAAGAACATAAGTAAATATCTGTTCAGCGTCCTCTATGCAATCAATTCTAGGCTAAATGATTTGTATTTATAGTTCTAATTGTCATAAACACCCTGAAAATGAAGCATCTACCTTACAGATAAGAGTGGCAGGGGGTTGGGGGGGTGGGGAGAGGGGTTGAGATTTGAGCTCAATTCAATGAAAGCCCTAAGCCCATATTTCTATTTTACCTGCTAAACAGAGATTAGTGTTTACTGGGTTTATGGGTTGCTTCAAATAATCATTAGGCTAATTTTATTATTAACCGCTTCTCCACAAAGACTTTGGATTTTAAGCTTTTGAAAGAAAATGCATTGGTGTGTAAATTAATATCAAGCAAGATAATCAAGTTTTGCTGAACTCATTTATGGTATTTTTTTTTCTAACAGGTATACAAGTATATCAGAGAAGTTAGGATATTTTAGATTTTAAGATTATTTGAAAACTAAAGCATATCAATATGGTTATAGGAATTTCAGGAGGATAATTTTTTAAATTAACATTTCATGGGGCTCCTGGGTAGCTCAGTCGGTTGAGTGTCCAACTTCAGCTCAGGACATGATCTCATAGGTTGTGAGTTCGAGCCCCACATCAGGCTCTGTGCTGACAGCTCAGAGCCTGGAGCCTGCTTCAGATTCTTTGTCTCCCTCTTTTGCAGTCCCTCTCCCCCTCATGCTCTCTTTCTCTCAAAAATAAATAAACGTTTAAAAAATTAAAAAGATTCTCATGTCAGTAGGCTATATGTTCATTGTATTTTTAGCTACCATTTTTATTAATTATAGAAATATCCTTTCTAAATACAAAGTAAGAAAAATCTGTGGAGGGAAAATACACAGATGTTCAGTAACTCTAAGACAAAACATATAGGATGCAAAGATATGATTAGTATCAACATAGTTTTATAACCTCAAACACAATTGAAAAAGGAAATAGTACCTGCTGTGCCAAAAATTGTGATTCACACTTCTCATGCAGAATTTGTAATTAGATAATATTTTGTTTTGGTTGATTTTATGTTGTTGTAGAGGTAGTTTCTCCCCGTCTCCCCCCATCTCCCCCTCTCCCTTTACTTATTGGGTAAATAATCTCAAATGACACTCTTAATTTGGTTAGTGATTTTCTATTTTCCTAAATGTCTAGACCTAAGGGCAAATCTAACGAAGAGAATATAAATACTCTGTGAAATAGCATGCTTCCAATGTACTGATGGCTGTCTTCCACATGATGGGTGAACACTCAAGCCACTGGTCTGAGCCTCAGTTTCTGTGAATGAGGATGGCAATAGTTAAATTCTGTCTGGATATGTGTGCCAGGGTCCTAAATTGTGATGAAATTTTACTGGACCATGCTTTGCCTCTCTCGCTTAACTCATAACCGGCAATGTTGTAGCTAACACCTATTCCTCCCCAAATGAGCGGTAGATCATGGCAAAGTATGATAAAAAAAGATAGGCGCAAAGGGAGAGCTAGACCTTTTACCACTTTCAAACATAAAATGTTGGATTTGTCACCAATATGAATCCTGACATGTTTAGTTATGGGAAGAGAGAGTTTTTGTTTTTTTTTTTTCTGATCTATATGAATATCTTACTGAAAATGTTTGGGAAAGAGTATAGGAAGGAAGAAGGCCTCCTACTCCTATTCTGTTTCTAGTTGACTTCTTGTAAAGAAATCCTGTGGTTTTCTTATATTTTATGAGTACATTAGAGGGCTGCACAGTAGGGGCTCATGGGTGCCTTGGTCAGTTGAGTGTCAGATTCTTGATTTCTGCTCAGGTCATCATCCCAGGGTTGGAGGATTGAGCCCCGCGTGGGGCTCTGCACTGAGCGTGGAGTCTGATTGAGATTTTCACTCACTCTCTCTCCTCCCACACCCCCGACTCAGTCATTCTCTCTCTTTAAAAAAAAATGCTACACACTAATAGTAATAAATAGTAAGTTAAAACTTGAAGTCCTGAATTAAACCACTAAGAAAACCTACTCATTTGCCCTTTTGGGACAATCTTTTCATGTTTTTTTTTAAATTCACTAAAAGTACCTAATTGAAACTCAGGATTCTTCACAACCAACACAAACCCCTCAATGTGAGAAGCAGTTTATGACAGGGGACACTGTTATTTAGAAGCATCTTGAGTCCTACCCCTCCTTTTCCCCCAGCCTGCACTTTTCATGAAATGGTGGTCGTGAGATCACATATTTTTTCCCTTATTAGCTTATTTTTTGGAGGCAAAGGACTACAATTCATTTTTCCTTGATATAGGTATATATAGCTCTTGGTACACTTAATTTTTCTGCCTTGACCCAGCTAAATTCAAGAAGCATCAAGTCATATTTGTAATAATCAGCATAACCGCAGATACAGATTATGTATTACAATGTTCTTGATATTTGGGGAACTTATGTTTTAACTTAATATTGAATTCAGCTTGATATTTATGGTCTATTTTTAATCAATGCAATTTTTAAATTTAATTCATCAGCTTTGTGTCAGATTAATGAATTTCAAAGACTTACAAAGGGTCCATGACTCATAATACTTCTATTAAGTGCTTGCTTCAGGGTGATGATTCATGCTAAACAGTAGCAATTAGATTCTTTTGATTTTTGTGGAGTAAAGGTTGGAATTCATTCTCTAATAGCTACTTATATTTATTTACAGCTCTTTACAGCCATGTTTTTTACCAATCCAATTTTACAGATGAAGGATCAGTGAGGTTAAGTGCCTTGCCCAACACCACCCAGTAGGTGAATTAAAAGCTGAAATTAGAATTTCAAATTTCAGTCTCTCTGTGAGTCACTGAGCCATGCTACCTTGAAAAGCATTAAAGAATTTCTTGGAAAAAAAAATTCAAAACCTTTCAAATTTCATGATAAAATTTAAATATTTTCCAAGGAACTCCTTTATGATAACATTTAAAAGCTATAAATGTACATAATCAAATTCAGTATTAGGTGTTTTAATTAACTTATGACAGAATTGGGAGAAAAATATTAGTATAATTCTGACTATTTAGATTATAGAAACTTAATTTGTCTTTGTCTTATAAAGAAAATATGAAAAAAAAGAAAAAATATGAATTGTTCACAGTAGTCTATGAGGTTGGTAAGACTATAAATGTTCTTTATACCTAACAACTATGTTCAATTTTTATTAAATACATTTACAGTAGATTATATTATGATGAAAAGGATTCTAGGCTTGTAGACTGCTAATTTGGAGCCAATTTCCATCCATAAAATGCTAAGCATTAATAAACTGAGTTATAACCGATGACCTCTAATTAAATATAAATCATATATTATAAAGTACATGTAAAAGCTACTATGAAGTGAACTCATTTTTGTGTGAATAATTATATCCCTTAATGAATGACTTAATAACATGTAATACAATTGGGGGGAGAATTCCTACAGCACAATCATTGACTCACAGAAGATGAGCTCCAGAAGATATTAATGCCTTTTAATGGAATCTTGATTGTACAGCAGAGATAAAACATTTATTCATTCATTCATTCATTCATTCATTCAAGAGACAAGTTTTTGCCTTGATTGAGATGGCACATCATTCCTAGATAGACTGCCTCTGTTTTATTGCATTCCATGACCACACCCAATGTTCATTTGGTCCATTACACACAGAACCATATAATCTGGAACTAAGAGAAAATTTGTTTTCTGTTCTTTGTTTTCAGTGATGAACCAGAATTTCGAAGATATAGTTACCTTCTGTGATTATACAGTTAGTCTGCAGTTGTGTTATTTTCTGTAATCTGGGTCTATGTTCTGAGTGACTGCAGGGGTCATGATTCTACTAAGAGCTCACTTTTCAACTTTCTGGTCCTGTTTCTTCCAAAGAGGGAACTTGTTTTTTTTTTTTCCTTGAAGACTGTATATATGAGAGAGTGGTTTCAAACTTAGCAAGTTAATAAATTTCCAAATATGTAAGTTAGAAGAAAGAATTCCTATTTCATGGTATTGCCATAAGGATTACACGAGATGAGCAATATGAATTATCTTGCCAAAGGCTGGCTTTTTCTTAGCTCAAACTCATTAGAGCTTGGGTTTCCCATATGTTTTGTGTACTGCTGGCTTCTCATAATTTACTTTTTATTGTTATTATTAATATTATTATTAATTATTATTGAAAAAGCTGATCAGGGTCCTAAATGTCTGAAAAACTGTCAGAGTCACAGAGTTCATGTTGTTGCTTTGCCCACTACCTATAAAATATAAAAGGACTGGAGAAATAGCAGAGAATTAGTTCTTTGTTGTCACGAGAGGGTAAAAGTCCTAAATTAAAAGAATAATTAGTACTGTCTTAAAGCCTAAAAAAGATGCAGAAGAGAAACAATGTTAGATGGAGGTAAAACATTGGATATGTTTCACAAATAGTGTATTTATTTTTATACAATCAATATCAGCATACTATCAATTTTACTGGAATGGGAGAGATGTAGTATTGAATATCTTTTGAAATATACTCTAGTTATGATTGATACACGATGCATATTATGCATATACTCATGAAATCCCCACTAAAATCACTTAAGAGAATGAACATATTCATCAATCTGAAAAATTGACTCATGCCCGTTTATAATTCCAATCTTCCATTCCTCCTTGTTTCAGGAAATGACTAATCTGTTTTGTCTCTGCACATTTGTTTGCATTTTCTAGAATTTCATACACATTCAATAATTCTTCATGTATTCTTTCATTGAACATGATTATTTTGAGATTCACTGATTGTTCATGTCAGTAGGTCATTTATATTGCTGATTCATGATGGGTATTTGCATTTTCAATGTAGAATTACTAAAATTGTTTTTAATTTATCTTGTAAATAAAGTTGCTATAAACATTTTTATTTATTTATTTTTTCAACGTTTATTTATTTTTGGGACAGAGAGAAACAGAGCATGAACGGGGGAGGGTCAGAGAGAGAGGGAGACACAGAATCGGAAACAGGCTCCAGGCTCTGAGCCATCAGCCCAGAGCCCGACGTGGGGCTCGAACTCACGGACCGCGAGATCGTGACCTGGCTGAAGTCGGACGCTTAACCGACTGCGCCACCCAGGCGCCCTAAACATTTTTATACAGTCATTTTAGTGAACTTGTGTTTTAATTTCTTTGGGATAAATATTAAATAATGGAAGGACTGAATCATACGTGTATATTACCTTTTGAGGAAACTGTCAAGTAGATTTGCAAGGTAATTGTAGCATTTTTCCTTTCCACGAGCAGGTATAAGAGTTTTAGTTAGTCCACGGCTTTACCAACACTTGATGTATTGATCTTGTGAATTTTAGCTATACTAACACTCATGCAGTAGTTCAATATTTCATTATGGTTTAACTTCCATTCCTCTAATGATATTGAGCATCTTTTAATGTGTTCATTTGTTATCCATTTAGTTTCTACAGTGAAGTTTGCTCAAATCATTTGCCTATTTTCTAATGTGTTAGTAATATATTTCAAGAGTTCTCTCTGGAAATATTCTGGATATAAGGTGTTTTTTTTTAAATCATATAAATATTTTACAAATAATTTCTCACCATCTGAAGTTTGTCTTTTCTTTCACTTTATCATAGTGTTCCATTAGTAAAACATTAATTTTGATGAAGTCTCTTTTATCATTTCCTTTCTTTTATGGATCATGTTTTTGTCATGTAATGAAACCCGGCATAACACAAGGTTGCAAAGATTTTTTTCTGTGTTGTAGAAGCTTTAGAGAATTACATATTGCATTTAGGACTGTGATCTAATATGAGCTAAATTTTGAATATTGTTAGATATTTTTTGGGGGTATATGAATATCCACATGTTCTACACCATTTGTTGAAAACTCTGTCCTCTTTCTACTGAATTTTTTGCATATTTGTAAAAACTTATCTGTTCTTATATGTATAGGTCTATTTCTGGGCACTCTATTCTGTTTCATCAATATATTTAGCTCTCTTGTCCTGATAGTTATGTCTTGCAAACAAGTAATGGTTATCCTCCAGCTTTGTCTTTCTGTTTCTGAATTATCTTCGCTATTCTAGGTGAATATGATTTACATTTACATTTTAGAAATAGCCTGTCAATCTTACTATTAAAGTCATCTGGGGGTACCTGGGTAGCTCAGTCAGTTGAGTATTAGGGTCTTGATTTTTGAGTCAGGTTATGATCCCAGAGTTGTGGGATCCAGCTTTGTATCCGGGTCCACGTTTACTTAGCATGGAGCCTGCTTAAGATTCTCTCTCCCTCTTTCCTTCTGCCCCTTTGCCCCTCTCTCTTTCTGCCCTTCTCCCCAGCTTGTGTACTCTCTCTCTTTCTAAGATAAAAGAATAATTAATAATAATAGAAGTCATCCGGTTCTGGAAGGTTTTTTCTTAAGGTGTTCTTAATTACAAATTTAACTCTCTAAGAGATACCAATTTTTCACACTTGCTGTAGAGTGCTATATTAACTGAATTTGATGAATTAACTACATTAACTGATTTTTTGATTATATGTCCAGTGTTTTTCAGAGGCCACTCAATTTATTTTTGATTTCACTGTTTCCAGTAAGGAGTATGCTATTAGTTTTACTTTTTTTTTTCCATATGTAATACACTTCTTTCCTCTGGCTTCTTTTAAGTTGTTTTCTTTATCAGAGGTTCTGGTTTGATATGTTTCTTCTTTTTTTATTTAAGGAATAAATAAATATACTTATTCAGGTATTCTTTCATTTTTGTCAGCAACATTTTAAACAATTTGGTGTTCAGATAAAAAGATCTTTCACATCATTGTCAAAGTTGTCCCTAACATTTTATATTTTTATGGTATTTTAAATAATATTTTAAAATTTGAATTTATTATTATCTGCTGTTACTACAATAGAAATGCACTTGATTTCGAATATGTATCTTGTATCTTGCAACTTTGCTATACTCGCTTTTAGTTACAGTAGGTTTTTGTAGGTCTAATTGCATTTCCTACATAAATAATCATGTGGTCTGAGCATAAAGACAGATTTCATTCGCTCTTTCCAATACGGATGCATTCTTCTTGTCTGCTTTCTTGTTCAATTTAGAACCTCCAGTATAAGTTCTGTAGAAGGGATGAGAGGAGACATCCTTGTCCTGTTCCTAATCATAGGAAGAAATACTTTAAAATGTTTTCAGTACTTTCAGGACTTTAAACATGTAGGTTTACTATGTGCTATCTGTTGATGTAACTTTTTGGACATGTTTCTTGAGCTTAATAAATGTAATTTTAAATTTTTCATCAAATTTGGAAAACGTATGACCATTATTTCTTCAATTTTTTTTTTGTCTCCACTTTCACGGTTTTCCTTTGGGGACTCCAATTACACATTTACTTGCCTACTTTAATTTTCCCCAGAGTTCACTAATCTTAAGTTTTGTTTCATTTTGAGTTGTTTAGATTACTGTAGCTTCAGTTTCTTCTTTTGCAATTTTTGATCTGTTGTTTAATCTGTTGTTAATCCATAGCCACACCATGAAATAATTGAATAAAAATAAGAAAACAAACTGTAATGTAAGTGTTATTCCTTTGCCTTTTTCTATGGTTTGAAACCATGCCAAGTAATCTAAGGTTCTGTGTTTCTGCCTTTCAACAAACGCAGCCAAGTAATAACATTTAAAATGTTTTTGAAAACTATCAATGAATATATCTCAAGTAATAGATAAATATTGTTTTGGAGAGAATATGGAAAGAATATAAATTTCTACCTTTTAGTATCCACAGTAAGGTATCAATATTTGGATTATGGTAGGGAAAAGATGCCTTCAAGGTTTTCAACCCTGAGTTAAAATATTGTTTATTTTACAGCTCACAAAAAAAAGTAAGCTATATGTTCCTATCAAAAATTTACAGTAGAAAGAAGTTTTAGAACTTGCCCAATAGTACAATGAATACTATGCAATTGAAATTTAACAGGACTGAAATTCCCTAGGGAAAATAAGTTAGGGAAAATAAAGATACTTCATAATAAAAGAGATGTCGGGTTTGCTTCCATTATATGGAAGCTCAGTGTAGGGACACTAAAGTAAGAAGACAGCTTATTTTTGAGGCACAAAAAAGAAATAAAGATACAAGCCGACCAAGAGTATGTGATGGCTCCATAAAACCTATGAATTTAGTAGTCTTTTTTGTTGTTGTTGTTCTTTTGCTTCTTTTGTTTGTCTGTTTGTTTACTTCTGAGAGAGAAAGGGAGAGAGAAAATCCAAAGCAGGTTCCACATTCTCAGCACAGAGCCAGATGCTGGACATGATCTCACGAACCCTGAGATCATGACCTGAGCCAAAATCAAGAGATTGAGCCACCCAGTCACCCCTATTTTTTGCTTCTTTTTTCTCTGTTCTGATCTCTGAAAAGTAATTCAAAGTTGAAGATGACAGATGAAGATTTATTCATCAGTTCTTCATGCTAGGTAATAGGCAGGAAGAAGAGGGGGAAGGAGGAAAAGACCTCTTATGAGATTTCCTAGAAACTGATGCACAGCCTGTTCATTTATGTGCCAATGGTGAGAATTTACTAACCAGGCCACACTGCCTGCAAAGAAGGCTAGGATTTGCAGTTACAGCTAAAAAAACAGATATTCTAACACCAGAAAAGAGAACAAATATTGAAGTATGCTATAAACAGCCTCTGCAATAACATTTTTGGGGTAAAACACCATCTACACTATAGCCTTATTGTTTGTTTAGGGCATTTAACCTCAGAGGTCCTAATCCCCGGGATTATTCAAAAGAAATATGTCTTTCATTATATTAGCCTCCCTAGTAAGAGAGCTTTGTATGCTGTTTAGAGTGATGAACATCAGCCACAGTGAGGAGGCTTATTTTAAACACGAAATCTAGAACTGTTCTTTAAACTCCTTACAGATTTTAAGGATATGCTTTAAAAAACTCAATGCCATATCAATTATAAGGAAATATATGGTTATGAATAAGCAGTAAACTTTCATTATGAAATTCTACATACACATGTAATTTTCACATATACAGACATACACACAAACAAAAAAACAAGCGGGATTTTATTTTAAATCTAAGAGTTGGAGAGAGAAAATATATATTCTGTTTCTCAGCAGAAATAAAGCCTCCTAGTGATGGCCATTTATTGACCACCTGTTATACACTAAGCTAAGTGCTTCCCATACATTTATCAAATTATCGCCTTTAACAACCCTGAGAGGTAATTATGATGTTCATTTTACAAATAAGAGCAGTAAGGCAAAAAGGGATTGAACGTTTTCATAAAATAAAATGGAATGCCGTGCCTCCAAGTCAGCTGCCTCACCTATGAGTAGAAAGGACATTTTATACCTCCGAATTTTAAATTGAGTGCGTTCTAACACTTAAATATGTATTATTAAAAATAATTTGAGGACTTGACCTCAATTGGTAAAAATGTACTAGTTCCTTCAAACCATGTGAACACTAAAGGCATAGTTTAGAGGACTTTGTCTTTATTCTAGGAAATCTGAATTATGAAGATATTTCACTGAAATCTAAAAAATATATAGTATTTATTCTAGGACTTTTAACTTTCAGAAATTTTATGCTTTTTTTATTGAACTGGAAATCGAGGGGAGAAAATTCATTTACTGAGACTTACGGCAAGGCTATTTCAGAGAATGAATGAGAAGTGTGTTATGAAAATTGAAAATAAAATGCAAATGTAGCAAAAGTATACAATTTAGTTTGATTACAGTATAGGTCAGCTTGGCAGATGAGCTGCTTGAAATAGATGATCAAGATTGTGTGAGTTAATTCTGTGGCATGCTGAGACATAACTGGCACTGTTTCTAATGCCCTGCACCAGGAAGCACATAATTACTGCTGTTATTATGGAGGATGTGAATGTGGTCTCCTAGCAATATGCTAAACACCCTCTCTTTTGAGTACTTAAAGTGCTTCATCTGTTCCAATTGGTAAAGTTTTTACTTTCATCTAGAAAGCAGAAAATAAAATTTAAAAAGTAGTAAGAGTGCTATGGAAATCATATGTGTAATTAATATTTAATTCATCTATATATAATTTAATACTGATTATAAAGATTAATTCTTTATCTTATCTTTGGGTAGGGGAGTCTTCTGCTTTGTCAGTGCCTTCTATTGTGGTAGGAGTTCTAGGATGTATACTCTTAGGAAAAATGAATACTTTCATCTGGGATGAAAGTAGTCAGGAATATCTTTACATAATAATAATAATAATAATAATAAAGGTAACTGTTCCTTGTTTTTCATTTCTAAATATGTCCTACTCAAGAGGCACCTGGGTGGCTTATAGGGTTAAGCGTTAGACTCTTGATGTCCGCTCAGGTCATAAAATCACAGATTGTGAGTTTCCGCATTGTGTGGGCCTTTGCACTGACAGCATGGAACCTGCTTGGGGTTCTCAATCTCTCTCGCTGTTTCTCTCTGCCCTCCTCAGCTCTCGCTCTGTCTCTCTCAAAATAAATAAACATTTATAAGTAGATAAATAGATAAGCAATACATACATACGTACATAAATACATAAATATCTCCTAGTCAATAACACTCAAGTTAGTGTCCAAGGATCCTCTCACTGAGGCTTACTTATATAAATTACTCATGTCCTCCACATGAAAGATAGAGAAATCCCATGAAAGAACCCATGATTTAATGACTGAACTATTGCAATTATTTTAGCCTACTCAACTCAGGATTAAAAGCTGTTTCTTATTCTAATATAAAAATACTGAAAAATCATTGCGAAGACTTAATTTAAGGAGATTTTTTTCTCTGATTTCTTCTAGTTTTCTAGTTTTCAGTCTTTAATCCATTTTTTTTTATTATTTTGTTTAGAGTGTGTGACTAGGGAAGGGGTGTAGAGGGAGAGAGAGAATCTTAAGTGGGCACCACGCTCAGTGCAGTCAGATGCAGGGCTCCCTGCCACAACCCTGGGATCGTGACCTGAGCTGAAATCAAGTGTTGGATGCTCAAATGAGTGAGACACCCAGGGGCCCCTCTTTAAACCATTTTGTGTTGATTTTTGTAAGTCGTGAAAAATAGGGGTTTAGTTTCATTTTTTAAAATACACTGAATAAAAACTTGTCCCAGTGCCATTTATTGAAGATACCCAGTCTTTTCTCTAATTAATATTATTGGCTTCTTTGTCAAATATTAGTTGACCGTATATGCATGGGCTTATTTCTGCTGTCTCTATTCTGTTCTATTGGTCTATGTATCTATTTTTATGTTACTATCATACTGTTTTGATTACTATAGCTTCATAATAGAGTTTGAAATTAGAAAGTGTGATGGTTCCCACTTTGTTCTTTCTCAGGATTGCTTTGACTACTTACAGTTTATTCCATATACATTTCAGTATCTTTTTCCTATCTCTGTAAAAAATGCCATTGGAACCTTGATAGGGATTGCATAGAATTTATAAATAGATTTTTTTGTAGTTTGGATATTTTAATGTTAATTCTTCTTATCCATGAATATGGAACGTCTTTCCGTTTACATGTGTCTTCTTCAATTTTTTATCATTTTATTTCAGTGTTCAGTTTATAGATCTTTCCATTTCCTTGGTTAAATTTATTCATAAGTTTTTGTGTGTGTGTGTGATGTTCTTGTAAAGGAATTTTTTTATTTCATTTCCAAATAGTTTTGTTTGCAGTGCTTAGAAATGCAACAGAGTTTTATATCTTGATTTTGTAAATTGCAATATTACTGAGTTCATTCATTAGTTCTAAGAGTTTTGGGGGTGTCTTTTAGGATTTTCTATATGTAAAATCGTATCTGTAACAGATAATTTTACTTCTTATTTTCCAATTTTAATGGCTTTCATGTCTTTTCCTTGCCTAATTTCTCTGTATGGAATTTCCAGTAGTATGATAAAAATGTGGTGAGAGAAGACACCCTTGTGATGTTCCTATTATAGCAGGAAAACTTTCCACCTTTCACGATCAAGTATAATGTTAGTGTGGGCTTGTTATATGGCATTTATTATTTTGATCTGTGTTCCTTCTATGCCCAATTCATTTGATTTTTTATCAGAGAAGGATGTTGAATTTTGTCAAATGCTGTTTTCTCCATTTATTGAGATGATCATCTAATTTTATCTCATTCTGTTAGTGTGGTGTATCACATTTATTGATTTGTGTATAGTCAACTCTCCTTGCATCCCAGTAATAAATCTTGCTTGATCATGAATGCATGATCTTTTTAATGTGCTTTTCAGTTCTGTTTGTTAGTAGCGTGTTGAGAATTTTTGTTTCTGTATTCATCAGGGGTATTGACGTGTAGTTTTTGTCTTGTGGTGTCCTTATCTGAATTTTGCGTGAGAATAATGCTGGCCACACAAAATGAATATGGAAGTGTTTTCTCCTCTTCTATTATTTTTTTAGAAGAGCTTAAGAAAGATTGGTACTAATTCCTTAAATGTTTGGTAGTATTTAGCTGCTAAACAATCTGATTCTGGACTTTACTGTATTGGGAGGTTTTTGATGTGTGGATCAACCTCCTACAATATTTGTCTCAACTGTTCAGATTTTCTACTTCCTTATACTTGAGTCTTGGTAGTAAATTTCTTGGAGTTTTTCCATTTCTTTTAAGTTATCCAATTCGTTGTCATATATTTTTAGAAGTCTCTTATGAATCTTTATATTTCTGTGGTACCATTTAAAATGCCTCCTCTTTCATTTCTGATTTTATTTATTTGATTTTTGTCTCTTTTTTAGTCTGGCTAAAGATTGGTTAATTTTGTTGGTCTTTTCAAAAAAACAGCTCTTAGTTTTGCTGATTTTTTTTCTATTGTTTCTCTCATCTTCATTTCATTTATTTCTCCTCTAATCTTTTTTTTTTTTCTGCTGCTAACTTGGGTTTAATTCATTCTTTTTTAGCTAGTTCCTTGAAATGTAATGTTACGTTGTTTATTCAACATCTTTTTTTTCTTAAGGTAGGATTTACAGTTATAAACTTCCATCTTAGAATGCTTTTACAGCATCTCATATGTTATGTTGTATTTCCATTTTGTGTGTTTGGAGGTATTATTTTTACATTTCCAGTTTGATCTCTACTTTGACCCTTTGGTTATTCGAGAGTGTGCTGTTTAGTTTCCCCAGGCTTACGAACTTTCCAGTTTTTATCCTGTTACTGATTTCTAGGTGCATGCCTTGTGGTTGGTAAAAATATTTGGTATGATTTCATTCTTCTGTTTTGTGATCTGAGATATGATTTACTCTGGACAACATTTCATGTGTGCTTGACAAGAATATGTATTCTGCTGCTGTTGGTTGGAATGTTCTGTATATGTCTGTTCTGTCCATTTGATCTAAGTTATAGTTGAAGTTAATGCTTGTTTATTGATTTTTTTTTTATTTGGATGATATATCGATTGTTGAAAATGAGATATTAAAGTCCCCCACTATTATTGCATTTATGTCTATTCCTCCTTTCAGATCTATTATATTTGCTTAATATATTTAGGTGCTCTGACATTTGGTGCATATATAATTACAATTGTTCTTTTTAAAAATTTTTTTGACATTTATTTTTGAGCGAGAGAAAGAGAGTATGAGCGAGGGAAGAAAAGAGAGAGAGGGAGACACAGAATCCAAAGCAGGCTCCAGGCTCTAAGCCATCCACACAGAGCCCGACATGGGGCTCAAACTCACAAATCATGAGATGACCTGAGCCGAAGTCGGACACTTAACCAACTGAGCCACCCAGGAGCCCTTATAATTGTTATATCTTCTTGATGAGTCAACCCCCATGTCTTTACATAATGACCTTCTTTGCCTTATTACGGTTGTTGACTTTTCTTTCTCTTTCCACCGGTTTGAGTCGTATGTGCAAGACATCCGTGGAAACCATCTCCGGAAGACAGTGGAGCCACAAAATAGAAAGAGCTAGAATCCCTAAGTTATTGCTCAGAAGAGAGATCCAACAATACAGAAAATTCATTTTGAACTCTTAGGTACCCAGAAATAAATGCCTATTTTTTGTGAACTGAACTCCGTTGATCACAGCAGAGTTGCCCTGACTAAAGCACGTGTGCTTGTCCTACTCCTTGCCAGGGAGTCTGGGTTAGGGCTAGATGTGGGAGTCAGGCATAGATCAAGCAGTGAGAGGCATGTTTCTTGGCCACAATAATTAGGAAATTATCTGGCTCAACATTGCCCAGTTAGAACAATAGAAATTGTCTAAGAATGTATGAGATTTGGAGATAAAGAAGCCTTACAAACCAGCTCTTAGTATCAACAGCCAGCCCATCTCTTGCATGAGCAGCCAGCTCACCACTTGATGCGGTAGGAGAGCTGTCCACATGACCATGGAGTCTCTTCCCATTCGTGTCCTGAATAGTGTGCCCTCCGTGTTTCTTAGGGATTTTCCTTTATTGATTATCCTCTACCTCTTAGGCTCTTCAACATCTTTCCTTTCTCCATCACCATCTGTTAGCATTCAAATATTCCTCAAGTCTATTTTACCCTCCAAAACAACTAAAAAACTGTTTTCAACAATAAGATGATCTCTTTTGACTCAATTTTCATTTTATGTTACTCACAGAATACTCTCATACCCATTCTGTGCAACAATCCCCATTGTCACCCGTTAAGTATCGGGTTCCTAGAACTGCTCTACGGCATGGTCTGTGGCAAGGTAGAGCTTTTATTTTGAAAGCAAAATTTTCATGGAGTTCACAAGAACAAAGAAAGCCTAGATCTTTCATTCTCCCGTAATACCAGATGGAGGTGTGTTTGGGCCTGTCTTGATCTTTATCACACAAGGGTAAATACTTTGTCAGTTTGGAAATAAACTGCTTGGCAACAGGCGATGTAGATTTGGATACTAGTGTGTTAACAGGGGTTTTGTGGGAATGTATGCTGCTTAGCACCTGGAGTCCTTGAGGGCACATGAGACTTGACCTGCTTTGGCGGAGGGAAAGTTTGTTTCTATGGGAAGCTGTGTTTGGATGCAGATTATTTCCCTAGGCCAAAGGTGTGGGAGGGAAGCCTGTGCTCCATTCCAGGTAGCTCTTTATCTAGGCATCACAAAGGGAACCCCCAGGATAGGCAAGCCTATTCCTTGCATTATACTTCCAGAAGGAAGAGCCAGATAACAGTTTCACTTTTTTTTACATTTGCTTTCAGTTCCCCACAACTCCGAAACTCCTTTACCATATCATTCATACTTTCCCGTGGCTAAATCCAAATAACACTAAGTTCACATTAAACGTGCTGCTCGGATATTTTATATTGGTCCATTTAAACCCTCTTGATTTGATATCCTCCACAACCGTTAGCCTTACATATAGTTATATATTAAATATCCATGAGTCAAGTGGTCACAAAAGCATTTCATAAACCTGTCCTGGCAAGAGAAAAGTCTCAGGTCTCTGTCCTCTCAGGTGCTCTGATCACACCTTTATGAGGCAGGCACAAACATTCTAGAGCCTGATCCAGACCCACGACTGATCAGTAGCATGTTATCCGAAATGCACACCAGTGCCAGAACACAGGGCAACACAACACTTTTGTGCTGAGACGTTTTAGGATAAAGAACTGTTGGCCACTTATTCTTAATTAATGGTGAGGGAGAGTCTCTACTTAAACATAATGAAGTTTACTAATGCAAGCCCACTTCCCACATTCATCGTAATAAGAAATCACTTTTACCACTGTGTTACTTGCTTATTTGTTTTTTGAAACATCTGCTAATCAAGCTAGGGATTTCAGAAAAGTTTGCATCAGCCATCTCTGGAGCGTGACTGTCCCCTATACAATATCTGATGAGCTCCCTGGAACTTGCTTCTTGGTGTCATGACAGCCGAGTGCTCCTGGACGATGCATTCTTGATTATGCAAACAGTTCTCCCTGGAAGTCAAAGATGAAAGTAATTGACACATGCATTCTATTACATCATCGATGCTAAGTGATTTAAAGGAAATTGCAGACACAATGTCGTGCCATCCCCTGCCCCTACTTGGTCAGTTACTGAAGTCAGTAGCACACTGATCAGCTTAGCTACATCAACAAATTCATTAAATTTATTAATGATAAAACCCTTACTTAGAGAAAACCCTGCCCTATTTCTTCTGCCTCATGTTCTACCTTCTTGTATTTCTCTCCATCACCAAGCACTTCCAAAACTATAGTTAATTTTCTTTAAAAAGATGAATGCACAGGTTGTCAAAACTATATATATATAGTATATATGCTTTTTTTGTTGTGAGTTCTTAGAGAAATAACATCCTAGTTTTTAACATCCTAACTTTGTCATTAGAAACTCTTCTTTCTGATCTTTGTCCCTTTGACTCCTATTTTCTTCCTTATCAGGTTTAGTAAGTCTGATATATGTCCTTATAATGTATATACCTTTTTGTAATATAAGTGTTGCTTCATTGGTATTTTTAAATTAGTAGACATTATTTTTAGAGCAGTTTTATCTTTACAGAAAAAACTGAGAAGAGTGTACAGAGTTCACACATGCCTACCTCCAGTTTCTCCTGTTACTAACATCTTGCATTAGTGAGGGAATTTATCATAATCAATAAACCAATTTTAACATGAACTGAAGTTCGTTAATTATTCATTAAGTTAATTAATTATTAACTGAAGTCCGTAGTTTACATTAGGATTACTTTTTGGGTTGAACAGTTCAATGGGTTTTAAGAAGTATTTTATGTCAGGTATTGTACAGAATAGTTTCACTGCCCTAAAAATCCTCTGTGTTCCTTTCTACTCCTCCTCCTCCAACCACACCCCCCCACCCCCAGCCCTTCAACCCCTGGTAACCACTGATCTTTTTACTGTCTTATATTTTTGCCCTTTTGAGAATGTTACATAGTTTGATCACAGTTTGGAGCCTTTTCAGGCTACATTTAGTAATTTAGTAATATGCATTTGTTTCCCTCATGTGTTTTAGTGGCTTGATAGTTCATTTCTTCTTCTTGCTGAATAGTATTCCATTTTCTGGATGTATCACAGTTTGTGTCTATATCCACCTATGAAAGGACATTTTAGTTGCTTCCAAGCTTCGGCAATTACGAAAAAAATAGCTAAAACATCTACATGCAGGTTTTTGTGTGGACATAAGTTTTCAACCCCTTGTGTAAATACCCAGCAGTATGATCACTAGAATGCTTGAGAAGAGCATGTTTAGCTTTTTGAAGAGACACCCAGGGGTGCCTGGGTGACTCAGTCAATTGAGCGTCCCACTCTTGGTTTCGGCTCCGGTCGTGGTCTCAGGTCTCGGGTATCTGGGTTAGAGCCCCACGTCAGGCTCTGTGTTGACAGTGTGGAGCCTGCATGGGATTGTCTCTTTTCCTCTCCCTGCCCCTCCCCTGCTTGCATGCACTCTCTCTCAAAATAAATAAATAAACTTGGGAAAAAAAAAACAAACCTCCAAACTGTCTTTCAGAGTGGCCGTGCCAGTCTGCATTCCCAACAGCAATGAACGAGTTCCTGTTCCTCTCCATCCTCTCCTGCGTTTGGCATCATCAATATTCTGAATTTTGGCCATTCTAGCAGGTATGTAGTGATATCTCAAAGTTGTGTTACTTTGCAATTCTTTTGTGACATATGATGTTAAGCATCTTTTTATATGTTTTATTTTATTTTATTTTTTTTTGCCTTTTCCATATCTTCTTTGGTGAAGTTTCTCTTCAGGAACTTTGCAATTTAACTTTAACTTGACTTTTTAATTGCCGAATGTAAGAGTTCTTTGCCTATTTTGGATAATGGTCTTATCCATACTGGCTCCAATGGAGAGGTTTTGTGCCAGGAAGCTGTAATTCTCAGTATCTGCCCTGCTCTCCAGTTTTGGGGACAGAGCTTTGCCTTCTGAACTGAATTCGGTAATGGATCTAGAAGAATTAGTGGTTTTCAGTTTGTTCAGCTTTTTTCTTGTTTTGAGGATACGTGACAGTGTCCACAGAGTTTGCCTTCTGAACTCAGTTTTGTAATGGATCTAAGAAGAACTGGTGGTTTTCAGTTCAGCTTTTTTCTGGTTTTTGAGGATGTCTGACCTGAAACAGGGAGTCTGGTAGCTTTCATTCAAGTAAGTTTGCTATAAATATTCAAGATTTACTCTTGTCGCTCAAGATCATGAATCATATCAGTTTCCTAATATTTTGTACTATGTAGAGACACATATCAGTTTTTAGTCCCCTAATGATAGATATCTAAGATGCTTCCAATTTCCTATGCCAACAGTTGCCTGATGGACATACTCACACACGTTTCTTAGTGCATATTTTCTTTTGTGCTTATAATGCGCTGTGATTTCCTACATATATTACAACCATAAATTCATCTCATCCTTAAGATAATTTTGAGACAAACACTATTCATATTCTAATTCTTCAAAAGAAGAAACCGGAGCACAGAAAGGTAAATTGCTTAGTTGTAAGTAGATGTGTGAAACAAACCCAAATCATCTGACTTCAAAGGTAACATTTAACTACTATATTATACTTGGTTTTATGCTATTATATAACTTGGATTACAAAGTTATGGAGTACAATCAAGAGGAATTGTATGGATAATATCTATGTTTTCTAAATGGCAATATGTTTCCTTTTCCACCAGCAGTGGGTGATATGAGTAGCTCTCTTCTTCCCATAACAACCTCATTATTGACTAGTGTTCTGATTTTTGCACCATGCAGATAGGTAACCAGATTGATAGGTATATATATTATCTTACTGTTGTTTTAATTTAATCTGACTTGATAATTTAGTTTGTTTTGTTTAATAAGGTTGAAATAATGTGGGCTAACTCTTCAGTGAAATTTTTAGTCATTTTTTTTTTGCCATTTTAAATCTTGTTTTCAGCTTGTCCTTATTAATTTGCAATTTTCTTGTGTATTATCGATAGTAGTGGTTTATTAGTTTTAGTAGCTTATATATCTTTTCCCAAAATATTATCAGGTCTGTTATGTGCATTTATGGTGGCTTTCATAAAATCATAAATCCTGATTTTATGAATATGCCACAGGCCCTGAAGGAAATACCCAGCATTCCAGGTAGGGCCACACAAGGGAGTCAAGGCAGAGTGCCAACAGAAAGAGGCAGGATCTGGAGCATATGCCTTTTTTAGAGTCTGTGGATAGAGTGCTTTGGGGTTGCCAGGCAAAGTTCAGAGTGGTCAATTCAAACCAAAAAACAGGGATTTGGTAAGCCACAGGAGGGTCTTCTTGAAGAGGCCCATAAGGGGAAAACACCAGGAGGCAGGGAAGATCACAGGAGCTTAACATTTGCTTTTGACTGTGCAGGCTGCTATCCTTAGGCATGCACTTAGTGTCATTTTATGGTCCCTGAAATCTGCTTAGCGCAACAAAATGGATGTTAAAGCAACAATACCATGGAGCAGTTTAGCTAAACTTTTAACAAATAGAGTCAAGTCAATCAGGGGTTTGCCTTATACTCAGTTCTTTTGATATCCTACTGAGGCCTCCCTTCCTACCTTAACTCACAGTGACATTGACCTGAATTTTCCCCTTTGACTTTATGGTTTTACTACTTACATTTAGGTCTTTAAATTACCAGGATCTGTATTAGGTAAGGATTCAGCTTTTTCCTATCCACTTAGCCATCTTTCCCAGCACCGTGTACCATTGAGTTATATGGTCACCTTTTATCATATCAAACTTTGTATATGTAGGTCTATTTCTGAAATCTCTCTTCTATTCCAGAGGTCTAGGAATATCTCATAGGGTGCACCTTCTTCTTTAAAATGACTTAACTATTAGTGGATCTTTAGTCTTTGAAAAAGTTTTGAAAAGATTATCAGATTCTTGAAAAAAAATTAATTGGTATTTTTTGAATGTGTAGATTGGTGTTTGAAAAACTGCTATCTTCACAATGTTCAATCATTCCGTAAGTGAAGCAAGCATAGCATGTATTAGCTCTCTTTTTACACACTTCAAAGGAAGTTATAAAATTTCTGCATTAAAAACTATATTCATTTATCATACAAAGTGCTTTTATATCAATCACTTTAATTATAAGCATAAACTGTTCATTTGGACATGACAAAATTATTATTCTATATATTTTCTTAAAAGAAAGACTTTAGAACATTTAAAGTCTTGACTAAGGATATTTAATTTCTGTTGTACAGTGAGGCCTAGAAGCATGTCTTATCAATCCTAGTCAAGAGGTTTTATATTACTCTCTGAAAAACTGCCTTCTATAAAAAAAGAGAGGGAAATTCATACCATTTGAAAAGCAAAACTTTTGAGCTAGAAGTTTAGTGGGAAGATTGTTTCTAAACACCTTAGAGAAACATCTATTTTATTTGCCTGTCTGCATATCCATGAAGGCACTCTTGTTGGAGGGATATTTTGCTATGTCAGGGATCATTTTTCTTGCTTTGCTTGTTATAAATGGATTCATGGCATTGACATAAGCTGGAGGAATGGACCCAACTGAGATTTTAGGGAACTGTCCTAATTTTCAGCTGATAACTTACGATGACATTTCTTACGGAAAAAAAAAAAAACAATAACTTTCCTTTGGATATTTTAACATTCAATGTTAATAAATGAGATGTTTTCATGCATAATTTTCACAAACCCATCTAAATAAGAACATATGTCTCTCTTACTGCTGTAGTTATGTACGTGAATAAAATTATTTTTTCTTTGCCAGGAAATCTGTTTGGGTACACTAAACACTGAATCCATGTTTATTTTACATGTTGGATAAGTTTTCTTTTCAAGGGGAATAATTTATTTGATTCAGATTATCTTATTACTGACAGGCGTTAACCAGAAGATGAGTCAGGGCCATCTGGCATTCTTTAGGAGCTTATTTTGACACCTCACTCATTTGTTTAAATAATTCACTGATCCAGTATCAACTAACGTACCAAAATGCAAGGTACTTTCATTTCCAGGCTAACTCAGTATGCATTTACATTTTCATAGGTGCAAATGAATTAATGTGTAGAACACAACTAAGCCACTCTGGCATGTTGATTCACCAACCCCCAATCCATTCACTTTATCCAAAAACTCTTTTCCTATAATTTGCATGCTATTAGGCTGAACTAGAGACCCGGGTTTGCTGCATAAATGTCACATTGACTGACAGTATGTCAGAATTCTCCAGAAACCAGAGTAGAAGCATTATTCTCCTATTTTAATAATTGACAGATATGTACAAAGTTTTAAACTTTGTTGGATGATACGGTGGGGAGATCATATTTCTGACTTTCTACATGGATAGTGACAAACTTAATAGAGGCAATGTAATTTCTAAGTGCTGCAATCCCCCCTGGACACTTTTTCTCGGTCTCCTGACTAGCTGGTAAAGAGATTCAAAGTTACATTCTGAAAACATGGCTTCTGTTTATTTTAACTGTAATATATAATGTACTAACATCTGTGTTAGAATGCACTCTTTTTTCAGTTTGTTTGAAAAGAAAAAAAATGCCTAAGCTTCCTTCTCTGTAGTCTTTAGATAAAATAATGTAGGATAGATTTGCTTTGACTATGAACCATTCTACACTTTGTAGCACAGCGTAATGTGAAGGCCATGAACATAATTTCCTTCTCAATCATTAGAAATGGCTAGTAAAAGGGAACAAGTTTCAAGAATAATCAGATCTTTTTTTAAATACAAAAAGTACCAAAGTCTTAGTGTTTTCTCTGTTGAAATAAGAGTTAATTTCTAAATAGCTTCAAAACTCATTTTTTTTACTATTGCTCAGGTATATTTATGTTTATTATATAATACTATTTCTAATTAATAATAGTTATAGAAACAATATAATTAGTGTATTGTTGGTACTAAACTCATTCACAAGGCCTCAAGATGGAACATTTTTAAAAATATTTTGTTTTTTAATTGTGTGACAAATATTTATTTCATGATTACCTAACGAGGTGACAAGAAAGTACAGATACACATACAGACAGACACAAACACATAGACATTCCTTCAAGGAGCTTCATAATCTAGTAGAAGACATGCAAAAAATTATATGTCATGGAAAATACCTATAGCAGATACATCAATACCTTTCCCAGATTTCCTTTAAAGCTTACAATTTCCTTGCACGAGAGCCTGATTCCCATAAGCTACCTCTAATTTGTAACTTTCTGGATGCTGGAGACTAGTCCATGTGGGTGAGGGACACGTTCGAAGTGCCAGGGGATTAACAGTTTCCACCCAGGAATTAAGCTTTAATAACCCACAAAGATAACTTGAAAATTAAAATACTTTGACTCCTTTTCTTCCTTGTCTCACTATCCCAGTCTGCTACCAATATTTCCCGGGATCACCTCCCAAGTATACAACCTGCCCTTAAATCCTTGTCTGAATATCTGCTTCTGTGGGAATTCAAATAAGACTATGCAATAATAATAATAATAATAATAATAATAATAATAAAATAGTCATGTAAGCAGAGATCAAGTATGCCTTCTTCTGGAGATGATCAGGTGAGACTTTCTGGACAAGATGAATGCTGGGTTGAGTCTCAAGACAAGAATGGGCCTTACTGAGGTAAAAGGTGTAGGAATTTCATTCTAAGAAAAGTACAGCTCTCGAGAAAACACCAAGGTGAACGATATCTTGGTGGTGTTTCAAAAGAACCAGAGCAATTCTTAAACTTCAGAAAAATGACATTGGGGGGTGGAGAATGGAAGCTATCTGGTTGAAGAAATGGTAAGACTGGAGGCTGAAATTTTGGCTGATTATATGTGTTGAAGGGTAGAGGTATAAGAGAGTAAAGGATGATTATGATAGAGCAATTTGATAACCACCCATGGGATCTGAGCTAGTTTGGGATTAAACAGAGATCAGAAGAGACTCCTATACTGGGAGAAAAATGTAATATCATAGTATAAATATCTAAATAGAATTGAATAAGTGGATACGAAAAAGTGAAAAATTGGGGTGCCTGGGTGACTCTGTTAAGAGTCTGACTCCAGCTCAAGTCATAATCTCATGGTTTGTGGGTTCTAGCCCCACTTCGGGCTCTGTGCTGACAGCTGAGAGCCTGGAGACTGCTTTGGATTCTGTGTCTCCCTCTCTGTCTGCTCCCCCCCACCCCAGCTCATGCTTAGTCTCTCTCTGTGTCTCAAAAATGAATAAATGTTAAAAAAATTTAAAAAAGACAAAATGAAAAATATAGGAGGTCATGATCAGAGTTCAACACTGGTGATTATAACTGGAGAGGTGGATAGGTTCCCAATGATGATGTTGGCCAGGGTGAGGCACAAGTGTAGTGGGTGTGTAGCTGGAGAAAGGACAGAACTGTAGGACTGGTAGTGGATGGCGTGTTGATTCTGAAAGAGGGTGAGCAGTGTTGGGTACAAGGAAAGGTTTCAGTGGATAGAAGGGATAATAACCATTTGTCATCCCTCTCTTTGTTGGGTCAATGTTTTTTTTTTCTTTACATTGTTTCACTACTCCCTCATTCATAATTACAGATTTCTACCATATTTGAAGGTTTTCAGTGTATGGTTACAGCAAAAAGAGTTAGTTACAACTAAGTAATTTCAAGAAATTTTAACATCATACATTATCATACATGTTTTAAAGAGTATTTCTACATGGGTCATTTAACTTAATCGTTAATGTACCTCAAAAAATTGTTCCTCAGAGTTATAGAACCTGAAGCTCATATAAGTTATGACTTGACCTCTCAAAAACAAGGTGTGATTGTTGGTCTGCCCAAAATAAATTTATAGCCCTATCTTTTCTAAAATATCCGTTCAATTGCTCATGACGTTGTAAACAAACTAACATGAGTTCACTCCCTGCTGAGTCACAGATAGAGACTACACCCTGTGGGGGTACCTGTGTGGCCGAGTCGGTTAAACATCAGACTTGATTTCAGCTCCGGTCATGATCTCACGATTCATGAGTTTGAGTGCCGCATTGAGCTCTGCACTGACAGTGTGGAACCTGCTTTGGATTCTTTTCCCGCCCCCCCCCCCTCCCTCCCCTGCTTGTGCTTTCTTTTTCTCAAAAATAAATAAACATTTAAAAAATAAAGACTATACTGTGTGGAGTAGTCACACAAAGGAAACTTTATTTGCAGCAAGTAAGGAGGTCATGGGTAATAACTTCCAAAGCTGTGACTTCCCCAGCAAGGGTGAGTGGGTTCCTTTGATTTAGGGTCCATTGTCATATGCAGAGGCAGGTACAAGGTCATGCATACATCTTAAGGAAACACACCCATACAGTACAAACATTGTACGTTATGGAAATGAGGCTTGTGCTCCTCCTTGGACCAAGAGTTTAGTATTCTAATGAGGTAGAGGTAACTGCTGTCACTCCAGGGGTCAATGGTCACTCCATGGTCCATCTGCTCAGGCATGAGTCAGAGGTTGAACCCAAACTTGTCTGGGTGGTTTGGGTCACAGGAGCTTTTTGTCAAGGCAGTATTGCTTGAGGGGGTGGTTTCGGTTTCCATCTTGGGATGCTTTGCCCATCAGTCAGGTCTTTTGCCTGAGTTAAAAGATAAGTCAGAGGGGCGCCTGGGTGGCTCGGTCGGTTAAGCGTCCGACTTCGGCTCAGGTCACTATCTCAAGGTCCGTGAGTTTGAGCCCCGCGTCGGGCTCTGTGCTGACAGCTCAGAGCCTGGAGCCTGCTTCAGATTCTGTGTCTCCCTCTCTCTCTGCTCCTCCCCTGTTCACGCTCTGTCTGTCTCTGTCTCAAAAATAAATAAACGTTAAAAAAAAAATTAAAAAAAAAGTCAGAAAGAACTTAATGAAAATGTGAGACAAAGGTAGGTGGGTACATGCAGTTGGACACTAAACATCAGGCCTTGTTAGTGACAATGTAAGACCACTACATATGGTCTATCCTATAAAGCTAGGCTTGATTTTTTGCTCTGAGGGGCCCAAGGTAAAGCCCACACTTTGCCTGTTCCCTAAGCCTTCATAACCACCTTGGCAATATATGCATGGATAAACACATGTCTATTGCCGGAAAACTGAAGAGTGTCTTAGGGGAAGATGAGTATTTCCATTTTACCCTGTTCATCCTGAACACACATCATAGCATTATTTCTTGCAATCTGCACCTTATCTGTAGGAGAGAATAATACATATTGAAACATCTAAATGAGACTTCATTTTCCCCAAGCGTCACTAAAAAATTGAATTTGCTTCAATTTTCCCAATTACTATACTCACAGGCTTAAACAAAAAAGGAACGTACCTTCATTTTTATTTGCATGTATATTTTTTCCTCTGATGGGAGAGCTTCAAAGTACAGGAATTTTAATATTTCATTAGGATTTCTAAAGCAGTTGCTCTCAGCCACTTGTGAAGGGAATTTTATACTCAGTTAACTTATAAGTATTGTAAACAATATGCCCATGTTTACTTTGCTGAGTGTCTTAGCATTAGCACTTTCCTTTTCCTCTCTGTAACAGTGCAATGGGTAAATTATAGGGATAGTGTTTTATGAAGTAGAAAAACATACTATGTATTTAAGAAGAGACCTTTTGGGGCGCCTGGGTGGCTTGGTCGGTTAATCGTCTGACTTCGGCTCAGGTCATGATCTCACGGTCTGTGAGTTCGAGCCCTGTGTCGGGCTCTGTGCTGACAGCTCAGAGCCTGGAGCTTGTTTCAGATTCTGTGTCTCCCTCTGTCTGCTCCTCCCCTGTTCATGCTCTGTCTCTCTCTGTCTCAAAAATAAATAAACATTAAAAAAAAAAAAGAGGCCTTTTGAAGATACTATTTCAGGGCTACTCTTTAATTTTGATTTGTGTTGTCCTTAAATATCTAATGTAATTTGAACTTTTTGGAAGTTTATAGATATAAGTCAATCAGCTATAAATTTTATTAAACACGGCTAACATGTTTTGCTGCACGTTTTTAGGAGAAATTGAAAAGAAAATTATTTGTGCTTGCATGAATCCAGAGTGTGATCAATTCTTTTTTGGCACATAGATTAGTTACATTATTGTACAAAATACTTATGTTATATTAAAATAACTCAAGAATAATGACTTCATTTAAATTTGGATACAAAATATAATACAAATATAATTTTAGTAATTTTCCATATCAGAAATAATATTTAATAGGAAGAAAGATTTTAAGAAAATCATGATGGCAGGGGTCAGAGTGCTAAAATGGGAGTCATATGATGAAGTATGAATATATTTCCAGGGATATATTTTGCAGCGGATTATGGGAACAGAATAATTATGTTTTATGTGATACTGGATTGGGTCCTGGGTCCACAGAATACTTTATTGTAACATTTGGTGAAATCGAATCGGTTGTGGATTTAAAAGTAGTATTGCACAAATGTTAACTTATTACTGAAATTTGATGCTTATGCATTGATTTTTAATAAATATACCCTGAAGTGTTAAGAGATTGAATAGTATTATATCTTCAACTTGTCTTCAAGTGGTTAGAAAAGAGAGAAACTGGGTAAAGGAGCAGGGGGAGAAGGAAAAGGTGGAGGGATGTGGAGATAGAAGGTAATGCAAGAATTTGAGCATTGGTAAACTTCTCTGTAAGTTTCAAATTACTTCAAAATTAAAAAAATGTTTAAAATGTGACGGAAAGATACTAATATATTCTAGATGATTATATACAATAGGCTTAGAAGGGGATAGAGTCCTCCTGTGAAGCAGAAGACAGACATGTTTCCTGCTCAGTTAAAAAAGATACTTATCTTTTTCCTTCAGAACAAAGAGTAGGCAAGTGGAAAGCCCGTTATAAAATACTCCTCTGTTCTTAACCCAGAGTTTCTCTTCTATAATGTAACCAACTGTTTATGCATTTGTCATCTGGTCCTCCTCCTGTTACCCTCTGGGAACCAGAGCTCTGGCACAAAGCAACATAAATAATGTAGCAACTGCTATCGTTGTGTGTGATAATATACTTTGTTTCTGAGCTCAGGATTCTTGTGTCTTCTGCAAGAATATTGAAACTCTGGTAAGCTAATTTGTCAGTTTGCAAGTAGGATAAGGTCTCAGTCTTCATAGTTCTTAACAAATATACTTTTTATTAGTTAAAAATCTTCCTTAGGTCCTTCAGAAATTAAAACCAGTTTCACATGAAATTGAGACTCACCCTGAGTTAAAATTAAATTTCTCCCTCTTCAGTGAGAACTGAGATCTTTATGATACTGAGATTTTATCTCTAAGAACGTAGTATGCCTTCTATTTTATTACATGTCTCGGTGTCTCTTGATGGAATTTAAATTTTTCTTCATAAGGTTTTTGGAAATTCACTTTGAATCCTTTTTATTTTGTATTTAAAATGTGTAGGTGACTGTGTGTGTTTAAACAATATAAAATTGCGTATTCTGTTTAATAATATGTGACTTTCAGTTAAATCCTTTTATATTTAAGGTGATTATTCGTATGGTTGGCTATAAAACCCTCTTGAATGCTTGTTTTATACTTATTCTGCTTATTTGTTCTTTCTCTTCCCCTTTCTGCTTCCTTTCCAGGATTCTCTATTCTTCAATATTTCACTTTTTTCTCCCATATTGAATTTTAGCCAAACCTAATGATTGTTCTAGAGGTTACAGAGTTACCCTTAAGTTATCCTGATTTGTCTCTACATAATATTATGCTGTTTTATAAACAATGTAAGAACTTAGGTGCAATCATCTTTCTAAGGGTCTGAATTCTCCTTAAAGCCTTCCTCAGCAACGTTGGTCTTACTCACTTCTCATTCCTGTGAAAAGTTGTAGACCTCATAACCATCTCAGTTAATTTAGTAGGTACAATAGTTTATTTAGACCATTGCTTATTCCCTTTACATACATATGCCATACCTCCCATCTAGATTATAGAATCACACAGGGAAAGAAATAGTCCTAAATTTTTCATGTCTATATTAACTTGAATAGTGTTATGCAAATAGTCGATCACAGTAAATTATCATATGGTTCTTACTTTTTATGACATAAAATAATTTGAAACATTTGGTAAACATTTCTAAATAGTCCTAATAATTAGATGTTACAAGGTTGGCTGATAAAATTTTAATTTAGAAGAATATTGATAATAACATTAATAGGTCACTGATTTTTGTAGGCACTGTATTTATATGCTCAATATCATTTTTATTATTTATTCAAAACTCACATTAAATGCTTTTATTTAAATTTTATAGCTGAGAAAACTGAAGCAGAGAAAGTTTAACCATTTAACCATTAACAATTACACCACTAGAAGCAATTCCCCGAGAATATGTGAAAAAGAAAAATCGATTTTCTGTGTAGTTCACTTTTACCCAAGCTTCAAAGAATTTGTACAGATTTTTGAGAAATAAATGAACACCTCAGAGTAAAAACATCACAAAAGTTATTAATGAGGTTTTATTTTTAAGTTTTTATTTAAATTCCATTAAGCTAACATACAGTGTAATACTAGTTTGGGTATAAACTATAGTGATTCAACACTGCCACACAGCACCTGGTGCTTATCAAAACATGTAGACTCCTTAGTACCCATCACTTACTTCACCAGTTCCCCCACCCACCTCCCCTCTGGTAACCATCAGTTTGTTTTCTATAGTTAAGAGTCTGTTTCTTGGTTTGCCCCTCTCTTTTTTTCTTTCCCTTTGCTCATTTGTTTTGTGTCTTAAATTCCACATGAGTGGAATCATATGTCTTTCTCTGACTTATTTCACTTAGCAGAATACTCTATAACTCTGCCTTTGCAAATGGCAAGATTTCATTCTTTTTCATCGTCAATTAATATTCCATCATATATATTCCATTATATATATATGTGTGTGTGTGTATCTATGTATATGTATATATGTATATGTGTAAATGTATATACACACATATATACATATATATACACACAAATGTGTGTATGTATGTGTGTGTGTATGTATATATTCACGTTGGTAGGATACTCATAATATTACACACACACACACACACACACACACACACACACACAAAATCAGTTGATGGGCACTTGGTCTGTTTCCATAATTTGGCTATTGTAGATAATGCTGTCATAAACATAGGGATACATGTATCCCTTTGAATTGGTATTTTTGTATCCTTTCGGTAAACACCTAGTAGTGCAATTGCTGGATCCTAAGGTAGTTCTATTTTGAACTTTTTGAGGAACCTCCATACTGTTTTCTATAGTGGCTGCCCAGTTTGCATTCCCACCAACAGTGAAAGAGGGTTCTCCTTTCTTCACATCCTTACCAGCACCTGTTGTTTCTTGTGGTGCTGATTTAAGCCATTCTGACAAGTGTGAGGTGATATCTCATAGTTTTGATTTGTATTTCCCTGGTGACGAGTAATGCTTAACATCTTTTCTTGTGTCTGTTGACCATCTGTATGTATTATTAGGAAGAAAATGTCTATTCATGTCTTCTGCCCAATTTTAATTGGATTATTTATGTTTTGGGTGTTGAGTTTTATAGGTTATTTAAATACAGTGGATACTAACCCTTTATCAGATAAGTCATTTGCAATATCTTCTCCCATTCCAGATGTTGCCTTTATTTTTAGTTTTGAAACAAAACAGATTTCAGAATCAAAGTGAACAATTACTTATGCCAGTAACAACATAAGTTGCCTACTCCCTATTTCCCCCTTTCAGAGTGACATGATGAGATGTAGGTGGTTATTCCTTGAATGTACACCAAGGGAGGTAATAGAGGAAAGGCTCTGGGAGTGTATATAAGATAGCTCCCTCCTTAGCAGCCAAGAAAGGGAGAGAAACAGAATCTTCCTAAAAACGAACAAAAAAAAACAAATCCTATGGTGTGTTAATGATTAGCTCTGGACTCCCCCTTTTGAATGTAAATGTATGCCTTTGGGCAGGCAAGTCTTTCTGGAGGCCTGTATTTATTTAATCATATTTTCCTAGGCTTTTACTAAGGCACGGGGTTCAGTTTTCTGTGCTCAGAAAGCCTGTAACTGTGCAGAAGCATAGAATAGTCTTATTAAATCCCAAGAAGCCATAGCAAAAACAGGGAGCAGATGTGGATTTGAAAAATCCTTAAATATTCCAATTGCCAGAACCAGAATATTATAAAATATATTCTTTTAAAGTATTTCAAAAATACAATAGGAGAATAAAGTGTAAAAGAGAGATAGGCAAGAGACAATCTAGGAATTAAGATAGTGAAATGTTTGAAATCAAAAGTTAAAATAATGAGGTTAAGTAGTAGGCTAGGAAAATAGAACACAAATTTAGTCAAATAGATTTGAAAAAATTATCCAGAAAGAATCACAGGAAGAGAATGGAATGTCTGAAGGTGAGTTTAAGAGGCTTGAACAACAGACTGACGATATCTAACATATTCTAAAGTCCTTATGAAGGAAACTCTTAGGTGATTTTACCAGGGTGACCAATAAAATTGTGAAGCAAAATATAATCCCATTGATCTCCCAACTAATTCAGGACGTAGAATAAAGAGGAAAACATTTTCCAAAACTCATTTTATGGAGTTTATATAAACTCGACACCCAGATTTGAAAAAGATTACACATGAAAATCAAATCTCATTAATTTATATTAATGCCAAAATACTAAGTATAAAAGTAGGGAACATACTCCAGCAATATATAAAATGATACTATGTTTTGGCAAAGTTGAGAATGAGTTTATTCTCAGAGATAGAAGTTGTTTTAACATTAGTAAAACATTCAATAAATTCACTTTATTAATAAAGGCAAAACTTATGTGATCATATCAATAGAAGTAGAAAAAAATGATTAATATTACATCCCCAGAGAGTCCTTTCTATTAACACACAATGGTTTCATAGTACTTGGGTGGCTCAGTTAAGGGTCCGGCTTGATTTCAGTTTGGTCATAATCTCACACTTCCTGAGATCAAGCCCTTAAGTCCGGCTCCATGCTGACCGTGCAAAGCCAGCTTTGAAATTCTGTGTCCCTCTCTCTCTGCCCCTCTACTGCTCATTCTTTCTCTCAAAATCAATAAATAAACATTAAAAAAACAAAAAACAAGATCTATTAAATTCTGTTCATCCACAGATTCTCTAAGAGTGAAAAGATGATTTAAAAATTGAAATGAGATAGTCGCAGCATATAAAACCAAATTTCTATAATGCATTATGGTAATCCTTATTGAAATTACACAGTGCCCATTCAACAGACCTGATATCCAGCCAAGAGGCACCTAGATAGAGGGCTTCCCCTACTGTTTACTGTCACTATCAATTTTGATTGTTTGGTGCTCATGCCATTCATTGTTATGCATATGGAGTATTAACCCTGATGTGTAACAAAATAGATCTGTGTTGAAAAAGCTACAAAACAGAAAATAATCTCGAGGAAGACCACACAACTTACATACATTAAATCCATGTACCAAAACCAGCACTACCTAATTTGTATAACACACACGTAACCGTTCACCTATCATAACCAGATTAAAGTCCATACGTATAGAAATGAAGGGAGTAGGAATATGACGAATGGGAGAAGAAAAGAAAAATGAAAACAGAACCAAGGCTTTTCTTAGTACAAAGCAATGCAAGTAGTCGAGAAGTGGAGAGTGTGGTTAATTCAGATCTACATTTGAGTTTTTACATGTATGTGCATCAGTGTGTGTGTGTATGTGTACTGTCTGAAAACTCTTCAATTCATTAGCAATTTGGCATATCCCATTATCAAGCCAGAGAGAATTTTTTTTTTTTTAAGGCATGGAAAGTTTAATAATGGAAAACCTTCTCAAAAGGAAAAGTCCTGTTTATAAAGACAGTGTGTTGGGGCGCCTGGGTGTCTCAGTTGGTTAAGCATCGACCTTCAGCTCAGGTCATGCACAGTTCATGAGTTCGAGCCCTGTGTCGGGCTCTGTGCTGACAGCTCAGATCATGGAGTCTGATTCTGTGTCTCCCTCTTTTTATGCCCCTTCCCCCACTCATGCTCCGTCTCTTTTTCTTTGTCAAAAATACATAAACGTTAAAAAAAATGACACAATTGGGCGCCTGGGTGGCTCAGTCGGTTGAGCGTCCGACGTCAGCTCAGGTCATGATATCACGGTCTGTGAGTTCAAGCCCCGCATCAGGCTCTGTGCTGACAGCTCAGAGCCTGGAGCCTGCCTCAGATTCTGTGTCTCCCTCTCTCTCTGCCCCTCCCCTGCTCATGCTCTATCTCAAAAATAAATAAAAATATTTTTAAAAAATGACACAAATGCTTAGAGCAGCATTGTTCATAATAGCAATTTAAAAAAATTATAAAGACTGTGTATTACTATGTACTAAAATATTTTGGGGTATTTGGGTAGCTCAGCCGGTTAAGTGTCCAACTCTTCATTTTGGCTCACGTGTTGATCTCATGGTTCCTAGGATCTAGCAAGCCCTGTGTCAGGCTCTGCACTGAAAGCATGGAGCCTGGCTGGGATTCTCTCCCTTACCCCCCCCCCCCCACCCCTGCTCTCTGTACCTCCCCAGCTCACGTGTATGTGCTCTCTCTCTCCCACTCTCTCAAAATAAATTTTATATATATAGACAACTTTATGCAGGGCAACTTAGAGTTTCCAGTCTTTTTTTTTTATTTTTTTTTTTAATTTTTTTTCAACGTTTATTTATTTTTGGGACAGAGAGAGACAGAGCATGAATGGGCAAGGGGCAGAGAGAGAGGGAGACACAGAATCGGAAACAGGCTCCAGGCTCTGAGCCATCAGCCCAGAGCCCGACACGGGGCTCGAACTCACGGACCGCGAGATTGTGACCTGGCTGAAGTCGGACGCTTAACCGACTGCGCCACCCAGGCGCCCCAGAGTTTCCAGTCTTTTAATTGGATCAGTAAATACTTAAGCAGTTCCTAATAGAGAAGACAGACCAATCATTCATTTTGTTACCCTAGTGTGCATTCTTATTTTTCAAAAGCAAACTTCCAAAGTAGAGTTGTAAATTTTGAAACCGAATCCCACGATCTTAGCTTCCAACGCTTTCAGTTTGCTTGAGTTCACAGAAAGGCAACGGGTGAAGGATTTTTCCACAGGACGATCCTTCTAGTTGTGAATCTTTAGAGAAACCTATCGCTTGCTGAGAAGCAGACTTTAAAAATAGAACTCATTGCCATGCATATTAGTGGACAACCTGCTGTCCCAGACAGCCTAAAAGGAGTTATCCTGTCTTAAGCAGTAAATCAAGCCTGCATATGAGAGTGAGTGTCCTCACTTAAATCATTATTATGCTGTAAGCATTATATAAGCCATCTTGGAGCTGTGGGGCCTTGTACAACCCACACTGGGAAGCAGAGAGAATAAGTGCTGACAGCCTGCCATTCTATTTAGCTTTCATTACCCCGTGTACAGTCAGCAACATTTTTATCAGATTGAAGCCTAGCCACACGTCCCAACCGGTCACGTGACTGTGATTAACATAAGAAGGGTTTTCAGTGCTAAATCAATATGCTTTTTTCTGCTGGAAGTTCTTGTCATTTGGAAGCTAGAAATCTGGTTCTCCAGCTGAGCTCTAACTGAAATGAGTGCGTTATGATTTGCTACAAAATTGTTGTAAAATACACTAGTGACCAGAACACTAAGCTCTAATTATATCAGAGACAATTTATACGCAGTCATCTTTGTTTTTCTCAAATCCCATTAATCCTTATCTTAGCTAATTGTAGCTTTGAATTTAGCTTGAGTTTGCACATATTTTGGAGGAAAACAGAAATTATTGGGAAATTTAATGGAGACACATCGAAACCCTCTCTGAATAGAGAAAATCTGGAACTGCCAGTGCCTGATACCGCTACGTTACCACCAATCAGCGATGTGAGTTAACAATCATCTGATTCCTCTAAACTCGTGCAGATCCAGCCAGATTGCGGTAGAGCCCCTCACCAAGGAAGGTGCCGGAGGTCTTCTCAGGACGGTGGAAGGCAATGTGTGATGTGGCCCAGTCCACTCCTGTATATGTATGCAGAACTCTGACAGGCACCTGTAACTTGGGCTGTGTCCAGCCAGCCTATATGTGTCACCATATATGGGAGACAAAGAAGTAGAAATTGCGCAAAAGTCTACACCCCTCTGTGCTCAGGGTTCAGTCTTTTTGGAGTCTTAGTCCGTTTAGCCTGTGCCGGCATGAATCAAGCTGCTTTCTGGAAAGAAGGGCCTCAATGTCCTCTCTCTGTGAAAGAATCCTGCTATAATATTTCCAACTGTGATCATGGAAACAAGGCAGTTTTACCAAAAACTATAACTTGGCACTAAAATAATGTATATGCGGTGCACAGGTGTTTTCTTATTATTTTCACATGCAGGATCTAAGCTATTTAGGTTGTTATCACACTGTTTGAATATCACATATTCTAGCTAAAATAGCGTATTCGTTGATGTAATAATTAGAAGTGTGTTAAATCTATTAGCTCTAGGGGCGCCTGGGTGGCGCAGTCGGTTAAGCGTCCGACTTCAGCCAGGTCACGATCTCGCGGTCCGGGAGTTCGAGCCCCGCGTCGGGCTCTGGGCTGATGGCTCAGAGCCTGGAGCCTGTTTCCGATTCTGTGTCTCCCTCTCTCTCTGCCCCTCCCCCGTTCATGCTCTGTCTCTCTCTGTCCCAAAAATAAACATTGACAAAAAAAAATTTAAAAAAAAATTAAAAAAAAAAATAAATAAATCTATTAGCTCTAGCAGATGACTCTAAACTATATCAGGGGCGCCTGGGTGGCTCAGTAGGTTAAGCGTCCAGCTTCGGCTGAGGTCATGATCTCACGGTTCATGAGTTCAAGCCCCATGCCTGGCTCTGTGCTGACAGCGCAGAGCCTGGAGCCTGCTTCGGATTCTGTGTCTCCTCCTCTCTCTGCCCCTCCCCTGCTCATGCTCTGTCTCTATCTCTCAAGAATAATAAATAAACTTAAAAATTAAAAAAAAAACTAAATTATATCAAGCAGAATCATAGTAAAATAAATTCCATATTCTATTTGTTACTGATAGGATTTAATTATGTGTTGCCAACAACTAGAATGTGGTGGTTGGAAAAGCTTCACTTGTCTTTTGAATAAAATGATTGACTAAAGGCAAATCATAGAAGTTTCCTCTAATCCAACAAGAAATGAGCAAAGCCATATATAATATATAATTATATTTTTCTAGTATATATTTCTAATTTATATATTTCTAATATATATTTTCTTTTTTTTAATTTTTTTTTGACATTTATTTTTTAGACAGAGAGAGAGAGCATGAACAGGGGAGGGTCAGAGACAGAGGGAGACAAAGAATCTGAAACAGGCTCCAGGCTCTGAGCTGTCAGCACAGAGCCCGACGCGGGGCTCGAACTCACGGACCACGAGATCATAACCTGAGCTAAAGTCGGACGCTTAACTGACTGAGGCACCCAGGCGCCTCTCTAATATATATTTTCTAATATATATTTCTCTAATAATACTTTCTCTAATAATACATAATACATAATATATAATTATACATAATACATAATACATAATTATATAATATAATAATATATAATAATATAATTATATATAATACATAATTATATATATTTCTAATATATATTTCTAATATATATATTTCTAATATATATTTTCTAATATATATTTCTCTAATAATACTTTCTCTAATAATACATAATACTGATAGAAAAGCAACGTGTGTCTATATATGTAAATACATATCTATATATGGCATGCGTATTCACATTTTGTCAGTATTATGCTTCAAGCATTATGTAAGCCATGTGGAGGCATGGGTCCTATACAATACATACTGAGAAGTGCAGGAAAATTGTGTGTATAATACACACACACACACACAATATTAATAGAGAAGCAACATGTTTTGTGTGTCTGTGTATATGTATATATACACACCATAATTCTTAGTAAATTATGAATTGTACACATTATATATATATATATATATATATATATATATATATTATAGATACATGTAGGTTTTCTAAATACATAGACAGAGGGAGAGAGAAGCACCAGACAAGGAAAGAGAAAATGCCTAATGACTTGAACTACAAAAAACAGAACATGATATTATGAGTGTCCTACCGACATGAATGCTATTCCTTCATGATTGTTTTTACAAGGTGTTTAATAAAATTTTGCTAAAGTACCCAAGCTTAGTTTACTAATGAAGTATCAGCTCCACACAACTCCTACTTATCCCTGTCCTCTTCTAATATCTCCTTGAATACTTAGTCTCCGGAAAGTAGATGGTGCACTTTACCCAGCTCCGCAACTGCAAAGTAGCGAGAAGGCAAGCAGGTCTTAGAAAATGAGTGAAGGAGGTCTAGAACACTTCCCCTGATCTCCAGCAGTACAAACAGAAGTTCTATAATAATCCCCCTCATACGCGTAAGTGAGATGAAATAAGCAAATAATAGGAAACACCAAAACAAAATACAGAATTCAAACCATACAAAAAAATTTCAGAGGAAAGGCAGTGACAAAGGTAATAATGAAAGACCAGAAAGATAGAAAATTCTAAGAAAATGATGACCCAAGAGTATACAGATTTTAATAAGAATAATTCTCTTTCACAGAACAAAGCCAATATATTTTGAAAAGTAGTGTATTTTACTTCTGTTCTCTGTATTATTACCCGGAATCCTTTCTTATGCAAATCAGTTCTAATTTTAGAATATTATGTAATATAAAAATCTTACTTGAATTTTTAGTTTATATTTGTACTTATTTAATGTATTTTCATAGCATATTTGTGTATGCCAGCCTTTTCATTTGATTATAAATTCTTAGAGCATAAAGAAAATGTAATACTCTATCATAATTGGAGAAAATTTTGCATAATTATACATTTAATAAATGTCTGATGAGGATATGTTTGCTCAATTTCTCCCAAGCAGTTTAAAGTGTTTTACTCAGGGAATCATCTTATTTTTACTTTGCAATAAAATAAGAGTGTTTGATGGTGAACATTACACTCATTTTAAGTTTTCAAAATATTTATTATTTCCAGAAGCAATTAAGTAAAATAGTTTTTATACTGCTTATGCTGGCTCTCTGCATAGTCCAACCCCCATTAATGACCATGTTATTGTTCCCACTCCCGGGTTTATCTAAACTTAATTGCATCAAATAATGTGTTTTTATAATACTTTCCCCAGAATACTTTCCACAATAATTTTAAGGTGTAGAGTCTAGCAATTAAGCAGTGGTATGAATAATCAAATAATTCATAGATATTGGTTGTTTGTATTCAGCGGGATATCATGGACACTGAGGACCTGTTTCTAATCCAGTTTCCCCTCCCCACAATTTACAATCTTTAGAAATGAGATGCCTACAGAAAACAAGTTAAAGTCCAATTTATAACAGGATATGAGTAAAAAGATCAAAAGTGTTATTTTAGGATTAGACAGTCTTTCAGTGGTAGTGAAGGCCAGGAAGAGAGATGTGGAATTGGTCCCTGCACATTATAAATGGAGCCTTAAAAATATGTCAGGGTTTGGAGGTTAGGTGGAATAATTTGGATTTCAAAAGAAACAGCATAAACAGAAGAGAGGAAGATATTCCATCATATCTCTACTTGGTGTGTGTGTGGGGGGCGGGGAACCAAGGAGGGAGAGGCAAATGACTTGTGACCGTGACCAGACATCAGAAGCCCTTGAAAATCAAGTGAAGTGTAGACTTGTACAACCATTGGGAAACACTGTAACGTTAGGGTGAGAGGGATTTTATCCAGAACTGAAAATTTGGAATATAAATGGGACCTAGTTCTCGAATAAAATATTCTCTTAGAAAGAAAATAGCTGATATGTAAGTCTTTTTTAGTAATGCATTACAATATACCAGTTTAGGCATTTATGAATAATTTCCAAACATGGTAAAATAATCATAATAAAGGAAATAGAAATAATTGAAAATATGGCCATACTTAAACCTTCTTAAATGATTAGTTGAGAATTGCTATAGTAATCAGTTAATTCCACTCAGGAAAGGAAAACCAAAGAAATCAAATTCTACAGAGAAGCATTTGCAATATGTCAGCTGTTTGTACCTCTGCTTACAACACCTATTGTGCACATTTTCAGTGTGGAAATGGAAACGCAGGATTTTTTTTTTACTTACCAAAGACCCCACTTAAAATACTTACTGACAAATCTGTAATATTTATCAGTTGTTTACCTTCTAGAAAATCTTTAATGAAAATATTGTTTAATGAGAGTACAGCAGAAAAGAGGAAAAAGAGGAAAGTATAAACTCCAAAGACCTTAAGACATCAATTGAAAATTATCTCAGAATGTATTTTAGAAATTATCTGAACCATGAAACACCAGGAAAACACTGTAATCAAAAAGTCAAGAACAGTTAAAGCATTGGTGAGTAAGAATATGATTTATTAGATTAATGATAAAAAGAAAAATATTCTCAATTTAGAAGGTAAAATATAATCGATACTCATAAAATGATAGTTTCTCTGGACTGAAGTGTTGGAAAAGGTTTTCATCAGGCTGAAGGATTTTTTTTTTAATTCTTAAGAAAGAAAAAACAGAAAAGGGACTTTCCAACTCTGTTTTCATACACTTTCAAAAACAACCAATCAGGAAATGACCTTGTGATCATATCTAACAACTTAAATAAATATCATCTCCTAAAGACATTTTTGGGTTTAATACTTTTCCTCAACTATTTTATATTAGTTGAAATTATAATTCTAGCTTGGAAGTAAATACAATTTTTTGAAAAAAATTAAATATTTATTTTTGAGAGAGAGAGAGAGAGAGAGAGCAAGCGAGCATGAGCAGGGGAGGGGCAGAGAGAGAGAGGGAGACACCCAATCCAAAGCAGGCTCCAGGCTCTGAGCTGTCAGCACAGAGCCCAACATGGGGTTTGAACCCACGAGCGGTCAGATCATGATCTGAGCTGAAGTCAGATGCTTAACTGACTGAGCTACCCATGCGCCCCAGTAAATACAAATTTTTAACCCACTGAAGAAAATGCATATGTAAACTCTTTAATACAGGACATGTTACTATTAAATTCATGCACTCATACCTATTTATCTTCCAATTTTATGTGAGAAGATTATTCCTAATTTTAATATATATCCATTTTATATTTATTTTGCTATCTCAGACAGCCATTTTGAACTTTCTAGAGTTTATTAATAAGTCTATCTAATCTACTTTGAGTTTAAGGAGGTAATGATTGGACCAAAGCTATATCTCCAATTTCTGTGTGGAATAAATAACTTAAAGTTATCAAATGGTCACATGAAAATATGTTATTTTCACCAATAGACAACTTGAAATTTAAAACCTTTTGTCATATCATTCATCGTGTATCAGTTAGGCAAATAATTGTAAAGAACAACAGCCTAGGGATTGTAATGAAATGTTAATTATATTAAATATAGTCTTGGAAAAAAGAATTAACACATTTTTAAATAATCTTTCAATATGTATACAATTTGTATTTCACATTGAGCCAGAATTTTCACCTTGGAAGTCTGTCCCATAGAAATACTAATACAAAAGTGAACATATTTAATTAAATGCATGTCCAAATTAAAATGTGCAAGTAGTGAAATGATGCCATTAAAAATCAAATACAACAACAAATATATTCAAAGGAGGAAAGTACGATAGGGTACACACCAAACAGTTAACACTGGTATAATAAAAAGATTAGTTAGAGATGTGAAAGTACTAAATTTCTATTTATTTCTTTATTATGTTTTCATTGAATTCCTACTGTCACATTTATCTTTTTAGGGCTGATAATATAGCAGCAAAGAAAACAGAGTTATTGTCCATATTGGATTTACATTCTAGTAGAGAAAACAGATGTTATACAGAAAAAATTAAGTATATAATGTCAGATAAGTGCTTTGAGTTAAATAGGATTATTTGGAGTGGAGGTACCATTAAAATGGTATATTAATTTAGAATGAACAGTTATAAGAATATGATAGAGCAGAACAGAGCAGATATCTGAATGGAATGACTCATCTAGTGCTCATTTTCATATGCATTTTGTTATAATTTTAAAATGACCAAATAAATAAAAACAAAATAGATCAAGGATACCACAGATTTGTAACCCAGCCAGATACATTGAAAACAAATGGGACCAAGGCTGTAATAATAGGCAAATTAGTGCAATCTCTTTTCAATTACTAAAAAGAGTATAAAGGATATAAGCGTTATGTAGGCTCCAAGATCACTATTTATATTCGTCATTTGTTTTTAATGCTCTAGAATCATCACATTAAAAAAGATGAAGTCTCTATTTTGTCTTAAACATAACAATTCCTTTTCTAAAAGGTTCTAGAACTCTTTTTGGGCTCTCTGGAGCCCATTAAAGTAAACTTAATCAAATTCAAATGCCTACGCATATGGTATCTTGTTGTGCATACATTCATATGATGATCTGAAACATGACTAGTCATAGCATCATCTCACATGGAGGCAGGGGCATGGATTAAATGACTCACTTTATGTAACTCTACAGAAATAGGATTTTCTGAATGGCTTAAAAAATAAAATTTTCATGTTAATTTATGTTAGCCAAAGCTGTTGCTACTTTTTGATGAAAATCCGTAGGGGGTAGCCTAAAGAAACTTCTTTGAATATATTTTGAAATCCAATCTTTTATTCTAGCAGAAGGTTAGCTTCTTGGAACATGCTTCCAGTATTCAGGATCTCAGCAAGCCTAATATTGTTAGGCTCAGAATCTGGGTGTGTTACCTAGTAAATTGCACACTTGTAAACCATCTTACCAAACAGGACTGACTTGGAGTTCAAAGGAGATGTTTAGTGGGAATACATGAGGAAGAGTCAGATGTAAATACATGAAGTGTCAGATATATATCAGATGTTGTCTGATTTGTAAATACATGAGGAAGTGTCATGAGATGTACATGTACATTTACATGAGATGTGTAAATATATGAGGAAGAGTCCGATGTATATATAAATATATAATGGTTTATATTTATTTAGAATTATTAGAATTTATTTCCTGGATCAAATACTATTATTTTTACACAGTTTATATTTATTTAGAACTATTAGAATTTATTTCCTGGATCAAATACTATTATTTTTACACAGTAGAAATTTATTAACACTGTTAGAATATTCTTAGAATTCTCTAGATATTGTATATTACTTGAAATAATAGATTGAAAGAAAGATCACAGTCATGACCTCAGTGTACAAAACCAAACATAAATCAAGTTAACTAACTTCCTTTTTTTTGTATCTAAGCTTAAGGTTTTCAATAAAAGATGTGATACTAGGAATAGAAATAAAGATTCAGTTGTATAATATAACTTCAATTGTATGTTAAATTATGTAACAACTGACAAAATATTTCAGCTTTGAGGACCTTGCAAATATTATGTTGATGATCTCATTGATTTAAAACAGGAATCAAAGCCTATTTTCTAATTTCCTTCTTAATAATGATAGAATTGTTCAAAATATGAAAACAAAAACAAAAACAAAACACCTAGTGTTTTCTGTCTTTTCTGGAGAAGGTGAAAAAAAATGCCCTTGGAGTTTTACATTAAACAGAACTTTCTCTTTTCAGTATTTTAAGCTGTAGGTCTTAACATTCATCCAGAGCCAGGGGAAATGCCTGGGTGCCCACAGAGGCCAAATAGACTCACCTTAGATGAATATGTTTGGCACAACTAAATAGATCATTGCGATTAGGTATGAATTCAGCTTTTTACGATGCTAAAATAAAAGTATATTTAAGTTTTCCAGAAAAGTTTGTGATTACTTTGCTTTGAGAAAGGGAACAAATACTTAAATAGATGCCAGGAGGGAATACATGCATCTTAAGACTCTAGTGATTAATTCTGAGTGATAATGATTAATAGTGTTTTAACAACTGAAATATGAGGATAAAAGTCATTGAGGCTCAACCAACATGGCATTCTATTATTTGACTAAGGCGATATCAATGGATGGGATAAAGTGAGATAAAATAGAGTAAGAACTCTAACTCAAAAATACATGTGATATTAAAGTAAATCCTATTTTTGTTGGCTTAAAGTTGCTAATTTACAATAATTGTTATGCTTACTTTAAAAGATGTTTCATTTTTTTTTGGATGTAAGACCTAAATATGAGACATGAAACTATTAAAATCCTAGAGAAGAACGTAGGTAATAACCTCTTTGACGTTGGCCATCGTAATTTCTTACTAGAAATATCTCCTGAGGCAAAGGAGACAAAAGCAAAAATAAACTGTTGGGACTTAATCAACATAAAAACTTCTGCATAGCAAAGAAAACAAACAATCAAACAAAAAAGTAAAAGACAGCCTTTAGATTGGAAGAAGGTATTTGTAAATGACATACCTGATAAAGGGTTAGTATCCACAATCTATAAAGACTTATCAAACTCAACACTCAAAAAACTAACCCAATTAAGAGATGGATAGAACACATGAATAGACATTTTTCCAAAGAAGACATCCAGATGGCTAACAAATACATGAAAATATGCTCAACATCACTCATCATCAAGGAAGTACAAATCAAAACTACAAAGACATATCATCTCACACCAGTCAGAATGGCTAAAATTAACAACACAGGAAACAGCAGATACCGGTGAGGATATGGAGAAGGAGGAATCCTCTTACACTGTTGGTGGGAATGCAAACTGGTGCAACCACTCTGGAAAATAGTATGGAAGTTTCTCAGAAACTTAAAAATAGAACTACCCTGTGATCCACAAATTGTACTAGTAGGTATTCACCCAAAGGATACACAAATATTGATTCACAGGGATACATGCACCTCTATGTTTATAGCAGCATTATCAGCAATAGCCAAATTATGGAAAGAGCCCAAAAGTCCATTGACGAATGGATACAGAAGATGTGGTATATACATAAGATGAAATATTATTACTCAGCCATTAAATAAGGAATAAAAGCTTGCCATTTGCAGTGACATGGATGGAGCTAGAGTGTATTTTGCTAAGTGAAATAATCAATTGGAGAAAGATAAATACCATATGAGTTCACTCATGTGGAATTTAAGAAACACCACAGATGATCATGGTGGGGGGGTGGAGAAAAAAAAAGAGGCAAACCAGACTCGCACTTATACAGAACAAACTCAGGGTTTTGGGAGAGAAGATGGATGAGGGCATGGGTTAAGTGGATGATGGGTATTCAGCAGGGCACTCGTTTTGATGAGCACTGGTTGTTGTATATAAGTGATGAATTACTAAATTCTACACCAGAAAGTAAAATTACACTTTATGTTAACTAACTGGAATTTAATAAAAACATGAAAAAATGAAACAAAAAGTTTCATTTTTCTGTTATTTCAGGGAAAGAAGAAAAGTTAATGAATAAAGAGAGTCTTTTTGAAATTGCTCAAGGAATTGGGGCACCTGGGTGGCTCAGTTGGTTAAGCATCCAACTTCGGCTAAGGTTATAATCTTATGGTTCGTGGGTTTGAGCCCTGCATCGGGCTCTGTGCTGACAGCTCAGAGCCCGGATCCTGCTTTGGATTCTGTGTCTCTCTCCCTCTCTGCTCCCCTCCTCGTGCTCTCTCTCTCAAAAATTAATAAACATTAAAAAAAATTTAAAGAAATTACTCAAGGAATTAATAGAAATTATATAACAAATAGGCTTGCACTTATTTGATAATAATGTGAATTTTAGTTTAAAAACACAAAGGATGAAGAACTAAATAGTTTGAAAAGAGAATGTAAAAAATCAGACATTAACACCAAAAAGGTGTATTTAAATGCAAGGTGATATGCATAACTAAAATAACAGATATGCTTAAAGATGATAATTTATTTATTTATTTATTTAATATTTTTAATTTTTTTTCAACGTTTATTTATTTTTGGGACAGAGAGAGATAGAGCATGAACGGGGGAGGGGCAGAGAGAGAGGGAGACACAGAATAGGAAACAGGCTCCAGGCTCTGAGCCATCAGCCCAGAGCCCGACGCGGGGCTCAAACCCATGAACCGCGAGATGGTGACCCGGCTGAATTTGGACCCTTAACCAACTACGCCACCCAGGCGCCCAATTTATAAATATTTTAAATAGGTATATATTAATATAAGCAAATTATGATAGTAAGGCTTTCTATCACTCAAGCAACATTTTTAATAGTTTTAAGTTTTAAATTGTCTTAATGTTTTCTCTGTGATACGAAATAGCAGTTCCAAAATCCCTGTGTGTTAAGTCTGTCTGTAACTGAAGAAGAATGATTAAATTTGCCTATTATCTTTCTGCCTGTGGGTAATAATCCTGTGACCCCACACTGTGGATACTGAATTAAATTCTGACCACACAGATTCATTTAAGTCATGTATAGCCTTCATCATATTTGTTTCCACTAACAGTGTAATTGACTTTTACTTCCCCTTACTGATTTTATATTCTATAAACATTTCAAAATATCATTTGTGGTGGGAGGGAGATACAGAAATTTCTTGTTAAATAGAATATTTGAAATCGCCATTAATCCACTATATTGTCAAAGTAGAAAGGGGCTTCTTGTTATTTATTTCCAGTTTTCTGATTTTAAAGCTAGAGAGGGAAAGTCTTAGTAACATCACTAACTTCTTGTTCTCACACCACAAAAAAGAATTCAGCAAGAAGTGCTTCCTAACATATTGCATAGAAATAACATTTTATGTATGATTCATAATTTAGGAGAAACTCAAAATTTGTCACTTTCAAATATTGATGTTTGGCAATTATTGGTAATCACTTTGACAAGTTTTTATTTCAACTTTTAGCCCACATAGCTTTTATTTAAATTTACCTTCAAAATCACAAAGAATTATATTAAAAGCACTCATAAATTCTTGACTTTGAAATTTAGCTAGTGAGAACAAAATACCTGCATACTTTTGCATACTTAATTTTCTCCACTCTTGTTGTATTCTTAATTATGATTTGTCATGGATATTGTTTTGATATTGCAATTTTCCTCCTCAAACATCTAAAATGGGAAAATTAAATTTCACATTTTAATTCATTGTCATATGATAACACTTTTTTTTTAAAAGACCCCATATTTTGGAGAGAAAACTGGTCTGAAATTTATAAATAAAATTTAAGTGTATTTGTTAAAGGTTATTAGTTTAATTCTATTAATGCCAGTAACCAAAACAATTCTCTAGATATATGGGAAAGAAATAAGTGATATAAGAGTGAAAGGGATGATATAAAGGTTATAATTAGAAAACTCAATAATAATAAATTGTAACAATTAATAAAATCAACACTGCTACTACTTATTAGATTAAATATACACAGTAGAAATCAAACCAAAACTATAAGAAATAGAAAATATTTATAATTGAAACTGAAATTTTACATTATCCAGTAACTGTATTTAAAGAAAATTGTAAGACTTTCATGGAGAAAAATTTTAATAACAGAATTCCACAAAGACAGGGTCTGAAGATTTAAAGAGTTGTACAGTTTTTATGAATTAAACTACTGAAATTGTAAAACATGTCAACTCTCCCCAAATTAATTTACAAATTAAATACAGTCTTGATATTTGGACAAAATGGTTGTTCTAAAACTTATGGGACAATATAGGCCAATGAAGAAGTCAACTTTGAAGAAAAAATTGAAGAGTACTTACTCAAGACATTGAAACATGCCACAGAAATGCAGAACAGTCCCCATGTGAGAAACAATAGACTATCAGTGAAGAATAGAAAGCTCAGTAATACATCCAAGTATAGAGAGTTTGATAAAGCTGAAAAGAAATTAATACCTAATATTAATAATGTTACATATAAAGTTGAATTTTAGGTATACTAGAGCCCTAAATGTTAAACTTGAAATAATTATTTTATAACTGACTGGAAGTGAGTTTCTTAAGTAAGACTTCTAAAGTAAATTTTTATTTTTTATTTTTATTATTATTTTTTTAAGTAAGCTCCAGGCCCAGCATGAGACTTGAATTCAGATCCCTGAGATCAAGACCTGGGCTGAGATCCAGAGTTGGTTGCTTAACCGACTGAGCCACCCAGGCCCCCTGAAATAAATTTTTAAAAAAGAGCATATCGGGGTATCTGGGTGGCTCAGTCAGTTCAGTGACTGACTTCCGCTCGGGTCATGATTTCACGGTTCGTGGGTTTGAGCCCCATGTTGGGCTCTGTGCTGACAGCTTGGACCGTGGAGCCTACTTTGGATTCTGTGTCTCCATCTCTCTCTGCCCCTCCCCAACTTGGGTGCATGTTCTCGCTCTCACACAAAAATAAATAAACATTATTTTTTTAAAGAGCATATTACGGCTTCAAAATTAAGGATTTCTTTTCAGTAAAGGATACCATAGGCATGGACACCAGACAGATGACAGGCCAAGAGAAAATACTTGGTAATTTTTGAACACATAATTTCACAAAGGGAACTCTTGAGAAATCAACAATAACAAAAGCAAAAAACAAAACATCTAATTAACAGCAAGTAAACACACAAAGAATTCATAGAAAGCCAAATCAAATGAGTAACGTGTATATGAAGAGATGTTCAAAATTACTAATCAAATGGAAAATGCAGATGACAACAAAGATATAACACCTTACAAGGAGAAGATAAGCAAGAAATGAAGCAATGATTGTGATAATTGAGATTTCATGTGCTACTGGTGATAGTGTAAAATTACTATACGTTCCTGAAAGCAATCTGGAAATATTTAGTGAAATATTTCAGGCTCTGTGCTGAATGGTCTGGTAACTATAGTCCAGTTGTTCAAGTTTATATATAACCTATATATAAAAATATTTTCCTGATGAAATATATACACAGTGTGTGTGTGTATGTATACACACACATACATACATACATACATATACATATTTACTAGACAAAGTATTTGTAGATCAGAGAATAACAGACACTGTTGGTGCTCAATCCTAGAGGAAAAATAAAGAATGGTAAATGGATCTATCTACAAAACACTATGTGGAGTTTAAAAGGAAAACATTAGATGCACATATAATAATACTGACAGATCCCCAAAACACAAGTAGATAAATCGAGAAATTCCACCTCTAGCAATGCTTGAGTAGTTCTTATCAACTGGCCCTTCCATGGAAAACAACTGTAAACTCTAGGGGAAAACACTAGAAAGTGAAAAATAGACCATAGATATTGCAGGTTGTTGACACTTGGAAGGAGGAAAGAGCACGGGAAGGCATTCCCATTCTCTGGCTTAAAGGCAGGCAAATGTGGCAAAATTAGGGAGAGAACATCTGTCATTTAACGGGCTTAAAGGACTAGGTAGCTCAACCATAACAACTGAAAAGGGAGGTGGGAAATCCCATCTGGGAGGAAAGCATAGAGAAACTGTCCTATTCTGCTTATAAACTGCTCAGATCTCCCACTACGAGTGAATGTAGAAAAGTTGAAGGAGCTTGGCCACAGTTGAAAGAACTGAACTAAGATTTAGCGTTTGGAATTAAGCTCAGTCATGTTAACTTACTACTAAAGCAAAATGACTAATTCACTAGGGAGGAATGTAACTGAACCTGAACACTGGATCATTTATAACGTTAAAGATCTAATCCAAAATAACTCGGAATATATAGAAATGAAAAATGTGACTGACAGTCATGATAAAAGGCAGTTGAACCCAACCCTGGGATCATCTTGATGTTAGAATTAGCAGATGATGTTTTTAAAGCAGCTACTACAACTGTGCTCAGGGACGTAGGGCAAATTATGTTCGGAATGAATTTAAAAGACAGGAAACCACTAGAGAAATAAAACTGCAAAATAGATCAAATAAATCATACATTGTGGAATCCTAAGATCCAAAATATGAAAGAAAAAAATCAAGGGAAGAGCTTAACAGTGGTTTGGAGATTCCAAAATAAAGAGCTAAGGAATTAAAAGATTAATCAGTAGAAGTTGTCAGTTGTGAAAGACAAAACAAAACAAACAAAACAAGAAAAAACAAAGGCCTGGGGAGGCCTGTGGCATAATGTCAAAGTTTATTGTTAAATGAAAAGTTAAATGACATATAATTAAGTCAGTGAAAGAAATAAGGGATAAAATGAGTCAGGAAAATATTTGAAAGAGTAATGTTAAAAATACCTAATATTTTGGGGCGCCTGGGTGGCTCCATTGGTTAAGTAGTCAACTCTTGGTTTCAGCTCAGGTCATGATCTCACAGTTGGTAAGTTCGAGGCCCAAGTCGGGCTCCACACTGACAGTGTGGAGCCTGCTTGGGATTATCTCTCTCCCTGCCTCTCTCTGTCCCTCACCTGCTCATGCACGCTCTCAAAATAAATAAACTAAAAAAAAAAATCTAATATTTTGGGGTGCTCCGTCAGTTAAGCAACTGACTTCGGCTCAGGTCGTGATCTCACAGTTTTTGGGTTCAAGCCCCTCGTCAGGCTCTGTGCTGCAGCTCAGAGCCTGGAGACTGCTTCAGATTCTGTGTCTCCCTCTCTCTCTGCCCCTCTCCCTCCTCGTGCTCTGTCTCTCTCGTCTCTCAAAAATAAATAAACATTTAAAAAATTTTTTTACAAATCTAATATTTTGTGAAAGACAGAAATTTACAGACTCCTGGAGTTCACTGTACCTACATACAAGAATACAAAGAAAACCACTTATCTATGCATTCTATAAAAACTGATATATACTAGGGATATAGAAAAGCTCTTGAAAGCAGCTAAACAAAAGAATGCATTACATACAAAGGAACATTTATTCAAATAACCAGAAACAATGGCGGGTGGAGTAGAACAACATCTTTGAAGTGCTGAACGAAATAGAAACAAAGACATTTTCAGAAGAAACCATCTCATCACACAAAAAACTATACTCCTAAAAATGTTGAAGATAACCTTCAGGCTGAATGGAAATAATACGAAGTGGTAAGTCCCATTTTCATAAAAGAATGAGGGTCCTGGGAAATACAAACACGAGAGAAAATACAAAATACATTTTGCACTTTTCAGTATCTTTGCAGTATCTGAATTTAAAGTAAACATAGAACATTCCTCAGTTATGATGCTTGTATATTAAAGCTAGGGAGACTGAAGTTAAGGATGAATGTTCATTAACCACTAAATAATATGTAAACTAAAGCTGAAATAGCAATAGATTAATTAAAATGAAATTCTATAATATGGTCAATCCAAAAGAAGACAGGATAAGAGCAAGAGAAACCAGAGTGGATAAACTGAAACACACAGTTGAGTAAAACAGTTTAAAAAAAATACTGATTTTGCAAGTTCTGTCTTTAGTATTTTAACAGATACTTACATATAAAAACTATATTTCAAATACAAGTGAATAACTACAGAGGTACATGATATAGGGACTGAAAGGAAACTAATGAAATAAGAGAGAGAGATTGTGAAGACCAATGATTTACTTGACACATTTGAAGTTTAACAGAAAAAAAATATATATGGTTGTATAACTGAGATCTAAATAGAAACTAATTATCATAAAATTAATATAGTAATAGTTATGTAATACAAAGATACCTTAGTACAATTGGGAAAGAGTGAAAGAATGCTGGCTACATATAAAATGTGCATGTCAGTTATTACCTATTTTGGTATTTTCATGATGTATAAAACATACCTTCACTATTTGGTTAAAACAGAGTGTCTTCCAAGTCACTAGAATAGCCTAAGTAAAGCAATGCGTATCCCTGTACCAAAAGACAGAAAACAGAGTATCGGTATGAAAACCCAAAGGTGGAGATCATGAAACATTGGTGTAGTGGCACAAGTAACAGTAATAAAAATAAGTTAAAATAAGTTTCATCATTAACATTTGATATGAAAATTTAATAGACTACTTGTGTGAAAGAAAATCAAACAGGAATGCAAAATTACCATTAAAATTAATGGGTGCTGATGTATCAAACAGAAAAAAAAAGGCACTAATGGAAATATTTCTATTACAAACTGTCTTTAGGCCAGTATCATACCACATTATGCACGTAATATTTTGTTAAGAGGGTAGACCTCGCGTTAAGTGGGTTTTTTTTTTCTTTCACAAAACTAGTGACCAAAACAAAGAAAAAAACAAAAGGACACTTTTGAAGTTGATGGATATGCAGTACCCTGATTTTGATGATGGTATGACAGGTGTATGCATCCGCCCAACCTAAAATCTGTATGCATTAAGTATGTGCAGTTTTTTATATCAATGATGCTTTATTAAGCTGTTTTCAAAAGAATGTATAGTCTGTCCGTTTCTGTAAATAATCTGAATTTGGTTGCCTGGGTGTCTCAGTCCATTAAGCGTCCAACTTTGGCTGAGATCATGATCTTGCTCATGAGTTCGAGTCCCACATTGGGCTCTGTGCTGACAGTTCGGAGCCTGGAGCCTGCTCTGCCTTCTGTGTCTCCCTCTCTGCCCCTCGCCCAGTCACACTCCATCTCGCTCTCTAATAAATAAATAAATAAACAAACATAAAAAAAAGCTGAAATCCATTCGTGGATTAATGCAGGCAATGACAGAGTCAGATACCTGGACTACTTCTCACTGGAGTCCATTGGTTCATTTTGTCAGTATTGCACTTTGGCGAGAACCCATTACCTACACCGAAGGATTCAAAACATGAATGCAATGAGACTGCTGCTGTATTTACTCTTAAGAATGGTGTTTTAGGGGGCGCCTGGGTGGCGCAGTCGGTTAAGCGTCCGACTTCAGCCAGGTCACGATCTCGCGGTCTGTGAGTTCGAGCCCCGCATCAGACTCTGGGCTGATGGCTCGGAGCCTGGAGCCTGTTTCCGATTCTGTGTCTCCCTCTCTCTCTGCCCCTCACCCGTTCATGCTCTGTCTCTCTCTGTCCCAAAAATAAATAAACGTTGAAAAAAAAAATTAAAAAAAAAAAAAAAAAAAAAGAATGGTGTTTTAGGTCGCATTACATGGTTTGGGGTTTTGAGCATACAGGTAAGAAATGTTTGGCCTGGACCCAGTGAAGCTTAAGTTGCTTTTTGTTGTTCTTATGTTTTCATTATTAGAAACCCGGAACCAAATTTGGGATCTGTGTTTACCAGTTGTATAGAAATGCCTGCATTTTGATGCATTTTGTTTATGCTATCTATTCAACAGTCTACAACACTTTTCAACACCTTTTCCTGTTGGCTTTATTTTTTCTTGTTTTTTGTATTCTAAATCAAGTATCTTTTTGAACATCAGCTATGGGTCTAGTACTGTTTTATCTTGATATATGGTGTGCATCTTTGTAAGGTATCTTAAGTCTTAAGGAACAGGACAAGCTATAAATAGCCTTTAGTGCGCAACTTTTGAAGAAATACCTGAGTGAAGTAGATGATGTTGTCACCTCCATTTTTCACAAATATTTTTTTTTTCAACGTTTATTTATTTTTGGGACAGAGAGAGACAGAGCATGAATGGGGGAGGGGCAGAGAGAGAGGGAGACACAGAATCGGAAATAGGCTCCAGGCTCTGAGCCATCAGCCCAGGGCCTGACGCGGGGCTCGAACTCCCGGACCGCAAGATCGTGACCTGGCTGAAGTCGGACGCTTAACCGACTGCGCCACCCAGGCGCCCCACAAATAAATATTTTTGAGAAAGCATGTGCGTGCACATGCGTGAGCAGGGGAGAGGCAGAGGGAGAGGGAGAAAGAATCTTAAGTAGGCTCTATGCCCAGCACAGAGCCCGGTGCAGCGTTTGATCTCATGACCGTGAGCTCATGACCTGAGCCAAAATCAAGAGTTGGATGCTTAACTGACTGAGCCACCCAGGTGCCCCAACAAAAATAAATTGTAAGAAAGTTATGATTGGTAAAATCATACAGTTATGTTTTAATGGAGTGAGTGCTCAAACCAAGTTGCTGTTTCAAAGAATATATTACTATGGCCTATTCCTTATACATGCATTCAATGATGAAAATTAGAAACCAAACGAATTGGCTCAAGAAAAAATACTCCTGGAGTGGCTCAGTCGGTAGAGCATGTGACTCTTAATCTCATGAGTTCAAGCCCCACATTGGTTATAGAGCTTACTTAAAAATTAAAAAAATAAATAAATAAAAATATATTCTATTAGGCAAGTCAACATACTTTAAATCTCTGATGTTACCAAAGGTTTTATAATCTTTGAAGAAAATAAAGAGTTTATAAAGTTAACAACGGCTTATAATTTTGAGAATACCAAGATTTGAGGGTCACAGTTTTACCGGAGATTTTCTCTAATTTATTTTGGACTGTGATTTTTTTTTCTTCAGTTTGTAATGCCACATTTATACAACTGGTTGTAAGCTATTTTAAAAAGAAAGACATATTCTTTAGATATTATACATATATGATACACAAAATTCAGATAGTGGAAGCCTTCCCTTATTCTCCTCTTGAAAAAGCTCTTCTCTCTTCAATTTTTCATTATTTTCTGTGTCATTTTGTCCTGTTCAGACCACCTCTTTCCACCTCTTCTGCTATGGTATGGACAAAATCAAAACCAAGTGTCATGCTATAGTCAGATTTCAGTGAGGATACCTGCAGCCCAGCAGAGATGGGAGCAACTTGGTGCAGTGAAATAGGACTCTGACCTCTGTCTCCAGTATTGCATGAGGCTTTGAGAGGTGGGACCAACCCTATATAGATTTTGGTTCTGTTCCGCAGTTCCAGAATTCTGCCTGATCCCAATACCTTTTTCGGTAGGGGCATGTCATAGGTTTCATTTTTAGTGTGTATTTTGTTATATTCTGGTGGTTGCTGGGTTTTGTTGTTGTTACTGTCACGATAAACTTAATCTTGCTTGTATGATTTCACAAAGATTTTCTGTTAATGAAACATCCTAATTTTACATGGCCAAGGTGAAAATTACGGATCTTTGCTCTCCGGTCCCTCTGCTATGATTCCCTGGTGAATTGCAAAAGTTGAAATAATTCAAAGATGGATAAACAAGGGAGTAGGGTATTATCAGAGTCCATAATTGTATATGTGTCCTCAAATACAAATATTAACACTTGAAGTAAAATATATTTAAGAGGCGAATATAAAATATTCTATAGATTTATGTAAAGAATCACACAACACTTCTTCTGGGGAAAACGTGTGTAGAGTACACACACACACACACTCACATTCATACAGATAAGAATAAGAAAAATGAAAGGCCAAAACAAAATACAGTGAAAAAATACAGGGGGGAAAAAAACCTTAAAAATTTACTTGAGATCCAAACTAAAGTTTGCCTGGAAAGATGGAGACGTTCAAGTATAAAGCAATGCAGGATTTTTTCTGGGGGTAATAATCCTGGTACTTTTTGACCGCATAGGGCCTTAATCATGTGGAATCAATAAACACAGATTCAAAGACCTTTACTAGGATTTCAAATAAAGCTTCAAATCCTTTGCCAAGAGCAGGGAACTTTCTCACAAGATATTTTATTTTTAACCTGGCAAACTGATGTGAACCAAAAATTGCTTCATAAAAAGGATCATTATTTTAAGCTTCAGACCTAGGGGATTTTAACTTGGGATGAGAGGAGGTTTTGATAGTATATATTTCATAATAAATTAAAAACCCATCACCTAATTCATAGTAGCTCCTCAATATTTATTGAAAAAATGCACAAAAGAAAGTTAAAGAGAAACACACCTCTTTTTATTTCTAAAAACAAAACAAAACACGACTCATTAACAAAAAGACCATCAAAATGAAATAAATCAACCAAAATTGAGAAGTCATGTTTTATATAGTTAGTACTTGATTTCCCATATATATTGTATGTATATTATCAAATCATTGATTGTCTAGATATTTCATAAGATGGGGATTTTTTTTTAATTTTTTTAACGTTTATTTATTTTGAGACAGAGACAGAGCATGAACAGGGGAAGGGCAGAGAGAGAGGGAGACACAGAATCTGAAACAGGCTCCAGGCTCTGAGCAGTCAGCACAGAGCCTGACGCGGGGCTCGAACTTACGGACCGTGAGATCATGACCTGAGCCGAAGTCGGACACTTAACCGACCAAGCCACCCAGGCGCCCCAAAGATGGGGAATTTTTTAACAATTACACATATTTCTAGTTGTTGACTGGAATGTATATGTGTAATGATCCTACCTCTACAGTAAATAATTATGGACTAATCTTGTCAATTTCAGAGACTATTCAACACTTACTTAGTGTTACCCTTTTCCAAGTAGTGTTTTTACTAGAATAAGATTTAGATATCATTGTATCTAACTTTTTTTAGTTTACAGAAGAAGCAGGGTAGATCTGAAAGTTTGTGTCTGGCACCCAAATTCAGATCCCTCTCTTTTATATTTCAGCAATGTAAATTTTGCAGAAAGCCACTTAACCTTTCTGAATATCTCAGGTTATTTACTACTAAAATTGTGACTATTAGAAATAATGTATGATCAATACCTAGCAAAGTTTCTGGAGCACATTGTTTGGTTCTCAATAAACGACTGGATTATAAACTGCTTATACTCTAGACAGAAGATAGCAATGTACACAATGAATTTTAGATGATATGCTTCCAAAATCATGAATAAAGAAGTATTTGGTACTTGTACAAATAGAATTTCAAATTACCCAATGAAGTCACTTTCCTGGAAGAGGTAACTTCCTGATTACATCAGATGAAGAATTACAGCATTTATTGAACATTTACTGTGTTGATGTCACGATTGCAATTGAAGGCACAAGCAAAAATATTTCTGAATACAGGAATACACTGACATTTGTATTCACTCTTAGAGTTTTCACTGAGTGTATTATTGCTGCTGTTTACATTAAGTTTGAATGGATCAGTTTGTAACTTCCAGTGTCTCTTCACAAAATCTCTATACTTATAAAATTAAACAAGGTCATGAAAATTGAAAAAAAATTTAATGCAATCTCTTCCTATCTGATTATATATATAATACAAATTGTGTTAGTTGCTCCTGGCTGTATGAGTTATTGATATGAGGAATAAAATATTCATGACAAATATTGCATGATTTAATACAAAGATAAGGCATTTCTGAGTAAAAGTGACTCAGATCGTAGGCAGTTCAGATCTCATTAACATGGACTAAAGCATAAAACTGCCATCCGGTTAGGATGATATCCTTAAAAATGTCACATGATACCCCAAAGACACAGGTGATTGGATTTTCATGTGATCTGTTGGGTGGGGAAATGATATTAAATGATATGTGAACAGTTTTATTGAGATATAATTGACATGAAATATACTGCATGTATTTGAAATGTATACTTTAAGTGTTGACATGTATATAGAATTGTAAATCAATACCACAATCAAACCAAGAAACCTTTATCCATTACCCCCCACACAAAGTGTCCTCATGCCCCTTTATAATCCCTCTTTTCTATATATCCTTGCCTCTGTCATCCACAGCTAACTATTTACTTGATTTCTGTTGTTATAATTTGTATTTCTCTAGAATTTTAAATAGAAGTACATAGTAGGTATTTTTTTTGAGGGGGAGTTTCTGACTCACTCTGCATAATGATTTTAAGATCTATTCATGTTGTGCATGTCAATAGTTAATTTATTTTCATTGCTGAGCAGTATCCCGTTTTTGTTAATCCTTTATGTGTTTTTAGAGATTCAATTCATTTCCTGTTTGGGAGTGTTAAAAATAGAGCTTTCAATATTTGTAAAAGTCTTTGTATAGATACATGCATCATTTCTCTTCAGTAAACTAGGAGTAGAATGGTTAGATCATATGCAAGGTGTATGTTTAACTTTTTAGAAAACTGCCAAATTGTTTTCCAAAGTAGTTGAGCCATGTTGCATTCTTACTAGCATCATAAGAGAGTTTTAGTTCCTTCACATCTTCAACACTCGATATGGTCGGGATTTATGAATTTAGTCATCCTAATAGATTGTATTGGTATTTCAGTGTGGGTTTAGTTTGCATTTCCCTGATACCAAAGTTGTTGACCAGTTTTTCACGTACCGTTTGCCATCCTTGTATCTTCTTTGCTGAAGTGTCTGTCCATATTTCATCTTCTGTCCATTTTTAATTGTCTTGTTTCTTTGTTATTGAGTTTTGAGAGCTTTCCATATATTTTTGGATACAAGTTCTTATCAGATACATGAGTTGAAAGTACTATCTCCCAGTCTGTGATTTGTTTTTTTTTTCTCTGTTATCAGTGTCTTTAGAAGAGTAGAAATAATAAATTACTGCTCACAATCTGAATTTGAAGTGGTAAATTTGTTTTTAATACAGATAAGAAAACCAAATGACCTCTGGGAAGAATATCAAAGTACAGGTACACACTCTACATATATATATGTAGAGCGGATTCCAAAAGGCAGAGAAACCTTAATGATGTACAGTGAAAAGAAATATCAAGAGCTGGTGGGAAAATATTTTTATAAGTGATAATATTTGCCAAATCCGGCTATATTCTAGAATTGTCTGTAAAAGAATTCTTCAACATCTACGCTCTGCATCTCACAGTATTGGAAATTTGGTATAAATTTTTCCTTAGGAGCAATTGTGTAAATGTGTGTTGTTAAAGCTGCCTGACTAATGATTGGATTGAATGTCTTTCAATCACCCCTAGACTCTGAAACCTAAGTCACTGATCTCTTATCATTTTCCCCAATTCCAGTATCTTCAACCAAAACTTAAGTTAGGGTTTATGTTGGTAAAACTTTTATGAAACACTACCTTTTTGACAATCAGAGGAGAAGACACCTGTATCAAAGTATCTTAAAAGCACTTCATTCATGGATCATATCTCTGTGGAGTGTTCTGAATTGTAACTTCCTGGATAGGTGGAATATCATTAATAGAATGCCTTTCATAGTGGATTTTTGAAACTATATGTCTAGCAGAAATGGAATTACATGTTCGATATACCTCTTTACATCTTCCTTTTCCTTTAACCAAGGATCCTTTTTTAAAAAGAAGTATCGTTGACCTATATTTTTATTTTAGTATTAGGTGTAAAACAAAGTGATTCAACAATTATAAACATAATGAAATGCTCATCATCATAGTGTAGTTACCATCTATCACCATACAAAGTTATTATAATATTATTGACTGTCTTTCCTTTGCTGAACCGTTAATCCCCATGACATTGATTTTATAACTGGAAGTTTGTACCTCTTAATCCCCTTTACTTATTTCACCCATCCCCCTCCCTCCTTCTGGCAACCACCAGTTTGTTCTGTGTATTTATGAGCCTGTTTCTGTTTTCATTTGTCTGTTTTGTTTTTAGATTCCACATGTAAGTGAAATCGTATGATATTTGTCTTTTTCTGTCTGACTTACTTCACTTAACGTAATTCCCTCCAAGTTCATCCTTATTGTCAAAAATGGCAAGATTTCATCCTTTGTTAAGACTAATATTCCAGGGGCGCCTGGGTGGCGCAGTCGGTTAAGCGTCCAACTTCAGCCAGGTCACGATCTCGCGGTCCGTGAGTTCGAGCCCCGCGTCGGGCTCTGGGCTGATGGCTCAGAGCCTGGAGCCTGTTTCCGATTCTGTGTCTCCCTCTCTCTCTGCCCCTCCCCCGTTCATGCTCTGTCTCTCTCTGTCCCAAAAATAAATAAACGTTGAAAAAAAATAAAAAAAAAAGACTAATATTCCATTGTGTTTATATGTGTATATATGTGAACACTTGAGTTGCTTCCATTTCTATTGTAAATAACCCTGCAATAAACAGAGGGGTGCATATATCTTCGAATTGGTGTTGTTGTTTTCTTTGGGTAAATGGCCAGTATGGAATTACTACATCATATAGTATTTCTATTTTTAATTGTTTTACAAAGCCCCATACTGTTTTTAGTATATGTGCTGCCGAAGCGAGCACAGCCCCATACTGTTTTTAATAGTGGCTGCAACAGTTTATATTCCCACCAACAGTGCACAAGAGTTCCCTTTTCTTCACATCCTTGCCACTGCTTGTTGTTTCTCGTTGTTTGGATATACCCCATTCTGACAGATGTGAGGTGATATCTCTGTGGTTTTGATTTTTGTTTCCCTGATGATTAGTGATGTTGAACATCTTTTCATGTGTCTGTTGGCTGTCTAATGTCTTGTTTGGAAAAATGTCGATATTCAGATCCTCTGCACAATTTTAACTTTTTAAAAAATTTTTTATTGTTTTTTTTCTCTATTTTTTATTTGAGAGATAGAGAGAGACTGAATGTGAGCAGGGGAGGGGCAGAGAGAGAGGGAGACGCAGAATCCAAAGCAAGCTTCAGGCTCTGAGCCATCAACACAGAGCCCGATGCAGGACTCGAACCCATAAACATGAGATCATGACCTGATCTGAAGTCAGAAGCTCAACTGACTCAGCCACCCAGGCCCACAGATCCTCTGCACAATTTTAATTGGATTATGGTTTTTTGGTGTTGACTTTTATGAATTGTTTACATATTTTGAATATTAATCCTTATAGGATATGTCATTTGAAAATCTTTCCTCCCATTCAGTAAATTGACTTCTTGTTTTGTTGATGGCTTTCACTAAGAATTCTGTTAATAAAGGGTGGAAACTATTGCATTGAATAGGACCATTTTTAGATTTAGAAATATTAGACAAAGTTTAAAATAATCTTTTATTATTTGGTGGAATGAGTAGATTATAAAGTGTGTGTGTGTGTATGTGTGTGTGTGTGTGTGTGTGTACGCGTGCACCCATGTGGGTGTGTGTGAATGCCATTCCACAGGAAGGAGCAATTTAAGTTATAACTAGTTTGTGAGCCTTTTACTCTACAGTTTGAAATTTTAAATAGAGGCCGTGTGGCCTAATGACTAGAGACACAAAGCATTTATATTTTATTTATTTGTTTATTCATGTTCAGTTCAGGTTGTGGAAAGAGAGAAGCACAGAATTCATCTTTAGTGGGAAGCAAGAGTGTTTCCTATCGTCTCACGTTTTGTAGCCTGCCTTAATTTTTTGCTTCCAAGCAGTAATAATAACAGTGGTTGATATAAGTAATACTGGTTACAATGAATAAGAAATGGACATTTGAGTATTCTTCGAATCATTAAAATAAAACAAATCTCCAATGGCTTACAATCAAAAGACCAAGTATCCTATTTTGTCTAGAATAGTCCCAGTTTGCACCTTTTCTTCTGGCATAGAATTTAGTTGAGTATTTGCCATGGATTTTTTTTTGTTTTCTTAATGAAGTAATATTATCACTAGTTATAATGAAATAAGCCAGGATGAGGTTACTGAATCTACCCATTAAATCTCAATTGTCTGCCATAGTTTCAAGTAGTAAATTGTTAGACACAATCAAGGGGAATGAATATAATTCTAGATATAATACATTATTAAATTTGAGAGACAGCCTGGAGAGCCTTTTTCTCTTTTCTCTGACACATCTGAGAATTTGCAAAAGTGAGAAATAAACTTGCTGTGTTAAGCTGCTTACATATCAGGGTTTTTACTGTAGCAAATCTCATCCTATCTTACTAGTAAAATTATGTTTGAAAATCTTCATAATGAGGGTCTTTATGCAAATTTAACTACTAGAAAAGACAACAATGGACAAGTATTTATCAACTGTTACATTAATGAACCCAGATTTTGTGGTAGCAATTTCTTTTCCCTGCTTTGTGATATGACTTTGACTCCCTGCTTCAAACTGATCTTATCCACCCACCTTCAATATTTAATGGAAAATTTTCAAAATTTCTGATACATTTGTATGGTAATACACTGGGTACAGTGCCTCTTTTTGTATTGTAATATTATAAATATCTTGTTTTTAATATTCACCACTATACTCTCTTAAGAGTTCAATGTAGAATGGAGAGGCTCAGCATCATCGTGATGTCAGCACAATCAGTCGATACTTAGGAATCTGTGTCTGTTGCAAATTTACATGTATGCATGACAACTTTCAGCTTAAAGATTTGGTAAACCAGTAAAGAATTAAATTTGAAGTTTTTGCATAACTCAGAGATGAAGTACTCAGAAGCAATTAGCAGAAGAACTGGGATCTAAGAGTTCCGAAACTCTTTGTATAGTTTTCTCTGGGAGAATCAATTAGCCTTCCTGGACAATATTTCCTCTTCTGGACTATCTTTAAGGTTTTATTTGACATTAATATTTGATGTGCCTATGATACTAGTCTAACTTCAAGCTATGTCAAAAATAAGACATATTACTGGCACCATAAATTTCACTGTTTTATTTTCACAGAAGTGAAATAATAGGTGTTTTGCACCTTAAAATCAGAATGCAGTAATTTGTGCCAAATTCAGGATGAAAATTTAAAGTCTGTGATCTGGGGCACCTGGGTGGCTCAGTCGGTTAAGCGTCCAACTTTGGCTCAGGTCATGATCTCGCACTCCGTGAGTTCGAGCCCCGCGTCGGGCTCTGTGCTGACAGCTCAGAGACTGGAGCCTGTTTCAGATTCTGTGTCTCCCTCTCTCTCTGACCCTCCCCCATTCATGCTCTGCCTCTCTCTGTCTCAAAAATTAATAAACGTTAAAAAAAATTTAAAGTCTGTGATCTGAGTTGCTGTGCTGTATTAGAGAATCAAGGTTTCTATTTTTCCCCCTTTTTTGTTTAGGAATCTAAATGAAATGAGAATCAGTGTTAATACAAATGACAGTTGGAGATAACACTTTCAGTCTAAGGAATTTGCAATGTGCAGATACCTGTTTGGTGTTTTCACTCTACGCTCTCTTAAGGTCCCAGGGAGTTTCATAAGGCCAGTTCAGCTGCACCTCAGGTGGAGAATTGCCTGAAAGTTCACTTCGGGCTGTGGGGACTCCTGAGGTTTTAGGAAGAGCTGTTCTCTTGAAATTTAATAATACCTTTGCGTCTTAATTAACATAAGGAGAACTGGGAGTCAATTAACACTTGTTATATAGTTTTGTGGGCGTTGATTATGTGCTGTTCCACTTGAGGCTCCATTTAATTTGAAACACAAGGATATTTGCATACTGAGTTTAGATCATGAGGTAACAAGGGATAAATAGGACTCTTCTTTCTCATATCCTGAACACTTCTCTACTTACAGCCTGGGCCATGGGCCAGCAGCAAAGGCATCTGAGAATTAGAAATGCAGAATCTCAGGTCCCACCAAGTTAGAAAACGCATCTTAACAAGATCTGTAGGTGATTGATTTGAGTGTATACTCAAATTCAGATCTGAGAAGCATTCCTCTAAGAGCGACTCTGAGGAGCGAATTTCACTGAATGACGATGTCCTAATATCATTATACTCTCATTCTATTCTATTTACATAATTATTTGCTATCGTTTTAATTTCTTACCTTTAGTATTATCCTTTACTATTTAGGATTATAGTATTTAGTATCATTCTGTAGAATTTAAATCTATCATGATGGTTTCACAATTTTAATGGTGATTTCATCAAACTAGTTTTGTTTTTGTTTTATCTTTAAAGTATGAATTTTGCTAAGACAATGCTTAATTTGGGTTCCTGCATAGTTTTAAATAAGGATTTGATATTATTTCCAAGGTCTCTTAAGTTAAATATCTATCCTTAAATTTCATCACTATATTATTTCCTTGTTGAGGCCTTCAAATATAAGCAAGCTTAATTTTATTGGAGTAGCCATAATGGCTTAACCATTTGGCTGAGCTACTTATATGGTTCATCTTAATAAATAAAATTATAATAGTAATTGATTTTAAATGCCTTTCTGCTGATAAATAGCTAAGCAAAGCAATTCTTGGGCACAAAGGGGAAAATAATTTATAATTATTTTTATTCATTTGGAAGGATATTTTAAAAACAAAGTAGATTTATTTCAACCTTCTCTGCACACTTTTCAAAATCAACATTTATATTTTGTTACCAGTTAGGTTTTTTTTAGATAGATGCCATTAAAATCTGTGCCATTTTTAATCATATTGTCAGGGTCTCTATTTCCATAATACTCTTGATTTAGGGCCATTACTATTACTATTCTGTTTTCATATTTAGGATGACTGGGTCAGTGCAAACAATATATTGATTACGGTTTTACACAATTTGCATTATCAGTTGTGAAGGGAAATGGAAAATATTGACATGATAGCTTTAAAAGAAATGTTTTTTTTTTATAGAACAAGATGTTTGAGAAGCAACATGAGACTGTTTAATCATTTAACTACAGTTAAAGGCAGTGGGTTTTCTTTTTCCTATTTGAGATGTAATCCAAGTTAATTCTTGATCCAAATAAACTACATTTACTTTGTCTAGCTAATCATTAACTACCTTTCAACCACGTGGATGTGTATAGCAGTATTCTAAGTTTATATATCCTCCCCAGCAGAATGAAAGCAGACCGATATTGCAGGCAAATTCAGGCCAGTGGTACTTTTAGATATATGTATAGATGAGTGTGCTTTGAATAGTTAACTTATTTTTTAAACAGTGTTTTAGTTCTCTGTGACTGCTGTAACCAACAACCACAAACTCTGTGGCTTAAAAAATGGAAATTTATTCTCATAGTTCTCAGGGCCAAAAGTCTGAAATCAATACCATTAAGCCCCAAATCAATGTATTTTCTGGGCTGCACTCTCTCCAGAGATTCTAGAGGAAAATCCGTTCTTTGCCTCTTCCATCTCCTAGTGGCTGCCTTGCCAGCATTCCTTGGCTTCTGGCCACATCACTCTCATCTTTAAGGCCAGCATCTTCAAATCTCTTTGCCCTATATTCACATAGCCTTTGTGTGTGTGTGTGTGTGTGTGTGTGTGTGTGTGTGTGTGTGTGTGACATCTTCTGCCTCCCTATGATAAGCGTATTTATGATTGAGTTTAAAAGCCGTCTGGATAGTCCAGGATAATCTCCCCTGTCTTAATCCATTTGGGTTACTGTAACAAAATACCACAGACTAGCTGGCTTATAAAGAACACAACTTCATTTCTCACAGTTCTGAAAGCTAGAAAATCCAAGATCATGGCGCCAGCAGATTTGGTGTGGTAGCCAGTGAGGACTCATCTCTGGTTCACATATAGCACCTTCTCACTGTGGCTTCACATGGTGAAAGAAGCTAGGGACCTCTGTGGGATCTATTTTACCAGAATACTATTCCTATTCATGAGGGCTCTACTCTCATGACCTAAACACTGGCCAAAGGCCTCACCTCCTAATTTCATCACATTGGACATTAGGATTTCAGCATTTAAATTGGGGGGACACAAACATTTAGGCCAATAGCATCCCCATTTTCAAGATACTTAACTTTATCACATCTGCACAGACTTTGCCTTATCACAAATTTCAGGGATTAGGACACAAATAAAAAGGGGGACCATTTTTCAGGCAACCACAAATAGTGATGAAGGAAATTCTTAGAATTTCTGACTCTTTCAACTTAGACTATTACTAAACAAATGTGTTAACTTTATGATTCTGGAAAATATTGAAGATTTTTTTTTATTCTTAATGCTAGCACTCAACATAATGTCAAGATATTTCTGTAGGCTAAAAATCTTTACGTGTTAAGATATCTCAATGTCTGATTCCCTAAATATGAATTTGAAGAAAAATCCAGTCACGTAGTTCTTTCCAATAAGCAATTTGAGTTTCATAGACAGCTGGAACATTTCTAAATTTGTCCATCTTCAGAACAGAAACACTGTAACTGTTAGGTTATAAAAATTGCATCAGATTTAGAGGAAATCTCTGAGAATTATCTAACTTCAAAAATGTTGAAAATATAGCAATGTATTCTCAAATACATGTTACATAAACAACTCTACTAGAGCTGAAAGACAAATGATAAAACACTCACCATAAAGTTAGTTTTTATTTTTATTTTTTGTAAACTCCATTGACTTTTCAATGGAGGTAACTAGAAAGTCAGTATGTGCTTCGCTGGCTCACAAAAAAATGTTTTGGTGTCATACTACAAAAATATTTAAATGTCTTTAATATACAAGATTTAATTCATACACCTTATATTTTAATCTTGCAGATAAAAAATTGATGACTGTTTATGTGTTAGAGGAGAAAGATGAAGAGAGAAAACTAATATGTGTGTCATTTTGGCTGTTCATTTTTTATCTTTTTTTTTTTTTAATTTTTTTTTCAACGTTTATTTATTTTTGGGACAGAGAGAGACAGAGCATGAACGGGGGAGGGGCAGAGAGAGAGGGAGACACAGAATCGGAAACAGGCTCCAGGCTCTGAGCCATCAGCCCAGAGCCCGACGCGGGGCTCGAACTCACGGACCGCGAGATCGTGACCTGGCTGAAGTCGGACGCTTAACCGACTGCGCCACCCAGGCGCCCCTATTTTTTATCTTTTGTGAGAGTCTAAGATAAGATTTTGGTTCAGATCCTTTACCAAATCCCACAGGATTTCTTTTTTTTTTTTTTTTTCTTTTTTTGGTGTGTGTGTGTGTGTGTGTGTGTGTGTGTGCGCTCCAGTCTTTTCATTTTTTTTAAATTTATTTTCTTAATTTACATCCAATTTAGTTAACTTATAGTGCAACAATTATTTCAGGAGTAGATTCCTTAATGCCCCTTACCGATTTAGCCCATCCTCCCCCCCCCCGACAACCCCTCCAGTAATCCTCTGTTCTCCATATTTGAGTCTCTTCTGTTTTGTCCCCCTCCCTGTTTTTATATTATTTTTGCTTCCCTTCCTTTATGTTCATCTGTTTTGTATCTTAAATTCCTCATATGAGTGAAGTCAATTGATAGTTGTCTTTCTCTAATTTCACTTAGCATAATACCCTCCAGTTCCATCCACATAGTTGCAAACAACAATATTTCATTCTTGTTGATTGCCGAGTAATACCCCATTGTGTGTATATATATACCTCATCTTCTTTATCCATTGATGGACGTTTGGGCTCTTTCCATACTTTGGCTATTGTCAACAGCACTGCTATAAACAGTGGGGGGCATGTGCCCCTTCAAAAGAGCACACTTGTATCCCTTGAATAAATACCTAATAGTGCAATCGCTGGGTCATAGGTTAGTTCAATTTTAATTTTAAAACCTTCATACTGTTTTCCAGAGTGGCCACACCAGCTTGCATTGCCACCAACAATGCAAAAGAGATCCTCTTTCTCCACATCCTTGCCAAGATCTGTTGTTGCCTGAGTTGTTAATGTTAGCCATTCTGAACAGGTATGAGGTGGTATCTCATTGTGGTTTTGATTTGTATTTCCCTGATGATGAATGATGTGGAGCATTTTTTCATGTGTTGGTTGGCCATCTGTATATCTTCCTTGGAGAAGTGTCTATTCATGTCTTTTGCCCATTTCTTCACTGGATTATTTATGTTTTGGGTGTTGAGTTTGATGAGTTCTTTATAGATTTTGGATACTATCCCTTTATCTGGTATGTTGTTTGCAAATATCTTCTCCCATTCCGTTGGTTGCCTTTTAGTTTTGCTGATTGTTTCCTTCACTGTTCAGAAGCTTTTTATTTTGATGAGATCCCAATAGTTCATTTTTGCTTTTGTTTCCCTTGCCTCTGGAGACATGTTGCGTAAGAAGTTGCAGCAGCCAAGGTCAAAGCAGTTTTTGCCTGCTTTCTCCTCAAGGATTCTGAGGGCTACCTGTGTTACATTTAGGTCTTTTATCCATTTTGAGTTTATTTTTGTGTATTGTGTAAGAAAGTACATCAGGTTCATTTTTCTGCATATTGCTGTCCAGTTTTCCCAGCACCACTTGCTGAAGAGACTGTTTTTATTCCATTCGATATTCTTTCCTGCTTTGTCAAAGATTAGTTGGCCATGCATTTGTGGGTCCATTTCTGGGTTCTCTATTCTGTTGCACTGATCTGTCTGTTCTTGTGCCAGTACCATACTGTCTTGATGATTACAGCTTTGTAGTATAGCTTAAAGTCCGGGATTGTGATGCCTCCTGCTTTGGTTTTCTTTTTCAAGATTCTTTTGGCTATTCAGGGTCTTTTCTGGTTCCATACAAATTTTAGGATCATTATTCTAGCTCTGTGAAGAATGCTGGTGTTATTTTGATAGGTATTGCATTGAAAATGTAGATTGTTTTGGGTAGTATTGACATTTTAGCAATATTTGTTCTTCCTATCCAGGAATATGGATTATTTTTCCATTTTTTGTATCTTCTTCAATTTCTTTCATAAGCTTTTTATAGTTTTCAGTGTATAGATTTTTATCCTCTTTGGTTAGTTTTATTCCTAGGTATTTTATGGGTTTTGGTGCAATTGTAAATGGGATCAATTCCTTGATTTCTCTTTTTGTTACTTCATTATCGGTGTATTGGTGGTTTCTGTGCATTGATTTTTGAATCCCACTTGATTTCTGGCTTTATGGAATAGTATTCTAGTGGACGATACCCTAATAAAATTAGCAGCAGTGTGTTCGTTGCTATATTTAAATGCTTTTATAGTACCTATTTTTTAATATGTCTTGTCTTGACCCCTCCATGTTTTTATTGCATGAAACATAACACATATGGGCACAACAGTTCCCATTCAGACAGGTAAGGGCACCAAACACAATTTCTCTCTGTCCTGGCAGTATTCTTACCTTCACAAAGTTTGTAAAGTGGAAATGCTATAAAAATTAAACATGATGCTATATGCAAATCACTTGGCCTGCATTGTGTCTTACATATTGCAGATGTCAGTAAACGTTAATGTCTTTCTTGTGTTCCTCTCCTTTAAGTTTTTTAAATAATGAATTACGTGGTTTTTAAAATCACCCTTGTCTTCAGTTTCTGATGGGAAACTGAAAGAATGAAAAATATCAGTGGACAATCATACAAAAATTAACAAATCAGGTGAGCTACCTGTTGTCATAGCTTTTTTTTTTCTGAACGCATCAGAAAGATGAGCTAACTGAAATTTGGGAGAGACAGGTGCCAGCAGTGGGGGAGACATGCAAATGCCTGCTAATTTGAGATAATGCAGCTGGACTAGGCAGCCTTGGATTAGAGTAATCAAAGTGGTGGAGGCTGAGGGCAGTCTGTTCAGACAGTGTGAAAGGAAGCACGCTTTTCTGCAAACTTTTTTTTTCCCCCTAGCTGATTGTGTTCAGGGGAGACTAAACTCACGAAAAATTATCCACCAAGTGAAGGCCTGAAAGATGAGAATAGAAGCGACCGAGGGAAGGACAGAAAATTCTTCCCTGTCCCTTCCCCCATAATCTCTCTGAAGCAAAAATGTATCAGTATTTTGGGAAAATGGCAACAAAAGTTGTGGCTTTAGGGAAACTGGGAGAAAGGAACGTACCAAAAAAATTTTTTTTAAAGCCATAATCCTTTGGGAGGAGGCAGGAATACCCACCAGGTCAAGAAATAGAACTGAAGGAGGGACGGGGGCGCTTGACGAAGCCACACTCACATTAACACAGTCGTGTGTTTAAGTGGCTGCTTAAAACCCAGGCTTAGTCAGAAAATCAGAGAATACCTCTCTGGCTTCCCCCACCAGGCAGGCAAACATCAAGCAAAAGTAACGTTACAATCTGCTGTGGTAGCTGCAGCAGGACTCTGAGGCACAGCACAAAGGAAAGACACGATGCTAAGGATAGAATGGACATTGAGAAAAACCCTTGGGAAACCAGTCACCACCCTAAACCCAAGGTACTGCTTGAGGACTTTGAAGCCTGTGGTGTACTCAAGGTAAGGATAGCAGTAAAAACCTCAAAGTCAATGCCACTCCTTCGGAGAATAATGCAGCCCACACACTAAAGGGATAGCAGAAGAAAGGATGTGGTCATTTCTGAGTATAAAACTAGTCATCTCAGTTTCTACTGCCTTAAGCAAAATGTTCAGTTTTCAACAAAATATTATGAGGCTTATACAAAGGCCAAAAAAAAAAAAAAAGAAAGAAAGCAAAACATACTTCCCAAAGACAATTTAATCAACAGAATCATATTCACATATTACACAGATGTTTGAACTGATACAGCATATAACATGATAGAGCATGTAAGATTAATAAAATTAATAAATGTGTTAAAGGCTCCAATGAAAAAGGTAGACAACACATAGCAGGTGGGTAATGTCAGCACAGAGACACTGTAGGAAAGAATTAAATGGAAATACTGAGAACGAAAACACAGTTAACTCAGTAAAAGGTGGCTTCGTTGATATCTTCAAACCGTTAACCATATAATGTGGAGTCGTAGAATAGGTAAAAATAAAATGTAGGATAAGAATGATCAAATGAAGATGAGGAAAATGCAGTATACTAAATATAAGATCTCGGCACTCAAAGAAGCAGTATAATATTTTTTAAAGGTAGTGTTTAAAGGTAGTATTCTGGTGAATGCTAACTTCAGAATTATTATGGATATGCAGATAAAAATAGAGAAGGAATAAGTGAAGAACAAAAAAAAGAACATACAGAACAAACAGAAAACAGCTAACAGGGTGGTAGAGTTCAATCCAAATATAGCTATAATCACATTAAATATGAAAGATTTAAGGACACAGTGTAAAAAACATAGATTGTCAGAATGGACATACCCCCCCCCCCCCGCCATCCCGCCAGAAAGAAAGAGAAGAAAAAGTAAAGCAAGTTCAGCTACATGCTTTGTACAAGGAACCCAATTTAATTATCAAGCCATAGATTGGTTGAAAGCAAAAGGGTAGAAAAAAATATAGCATGTAACATGAACCAAAAAAGAAGTTGGAGTAGCTATATTGATACAAAATAGATTTCAGAACAAGGAAATGTTACATGAGAGAAACATGACAAAATAATAAAGGGGCTCAATTTTCCAAGAAAAACAAAATTTTTTTAACAAATATATACCTAAGAGCAGATCTGCAAATCCATTAAGCAATAACTGATAAACAGCAGGGAAATAAATCCATAATTATATTTGGAGTCTTTGACATTGCCATCTTTGTAAAAGCTATATATTAAATGACTTCATTTATGATATTCTGGGAAACAAAACTTTAAGATGAAAAACTAAACAGTCATTCCCAGGGGAGCGGTAGGGGAAAAGGTTGACCACACAGAAGTAGCACAGCACAATTGGGGGATTGATTAAAATGTTTTCTTTCATGACTGTTGAGGTAGATACATGACTATGTTTTTCAAAATTCATAGAGCTCATTAGAATTCGTAGATACACATCACAAAGAGTGAATCTCAATGCATGCGAGTTAAAAAAAAAACATGGGGGAATGAAAACAGAATTGCAGCCAATTAGAATAAATGACCCTAATTAATTGTATTAGAAATGGATAATTTATGAAGATCATGGGATAAAAGAGCTCAGTTAAATTACTTTGGAAGTTGAATTTTGACCCAAACACAAAGTGAACTGTACTTGATTTGTAGGTTTGTTTCTATAGGGTTACCAATTCTGAAGCTAGTTTATTTATATACTATAGTTTTAAAAACAATTATATTATAGATGGGAGCCATATTTCTTATTGTCAGTAAAGCAGTTACAAATAAGGGAAGAAAGGTTAGAATAAACACAGTGTTCCTGGAAGGAAGAACAGTTGTTCATGTAACCATTAGAGTTGGCTTCAAGTAATCATTAGCCATGAGTTAGCAATGTCTTTTTATAATTTTAAGACAATCCTTTGGCTGCCAAAGGTAATAGAATTTTAATATTTAGTTGTAGCCTAAGAAAGGAAAGTTTTGTTCCTTTTTAATTTTTCAATAATGAACGAATGGAACTTCATATGATATACTTAATAATGCCACAAGCAAATTGATTTTTTCAGCCTTAGGTTGGACAGCAACACAGGAAAAAAGCATCACACTGTTATCAAAACAGTCAAACTAAAGAGATACTACTGATTTTTTTCAGACTGATATTTTAAGATTGGTGTGGTGAGAAGGTAGTTTTGAAGTTGTTGATTTTCATCAAAGATCCTAATACATTGTTAACTAAGATGATATATTTTCAAATGCTTTATAATTTTTACTTTCTCTTCTTGTTGCCAAAGAAATAAAAAGGATCTGAACATTTGCATTGGGAGTTATATTTTGGTTCCATGGTTCTGTGTCCATTTCCAATAAATATTCTTTTTAACATATTTTTTTTAAACTGAATTGGTGTTAAACTTAATGATTTGTGTTACAGTATAAGAAATTAAAGAGTTTATAAGTTACAAACACGTTATTTAATTTCCCACTATTTAAACTCTTAAGAAAGTCCACATACTCACTTTCTCATATATAAAGTGATAAAATTCATAACATAAAAAAGCCTTTGGATCAATTGTTCATTGTTCACTAGTAATTGCTTTATCTGATAGATATAATTTAACATCAATCAACAGTTGTAGCATTTGCATTTGAATGTAATCCTTGAAGCGATAAATATATCCTAATCAGGGTTAATGTAATCAGGGTTAATGTAATACAATTATAAAATAAATGTTTGATTAGTACATCTAAATTTCAGTGTAATAAATAACTACCAAATTAATTAGTAAGGAAAGCGCATTTGATACACGTCTTTAGTTGAGGCAGTTTCATATTACATAGGAGAATGAGACTCATGCTGGGGGATGCTTTTTATTTAGTTCTTTGAAAAGCTCTAAAAATGGTATTAATACTTGAAAATTTGAAAGTGAATTATATGACCAAGTTACCTTGGAGAAATACTGCTTTTTTTCTTTCCAAACATGGGATTTCCAAAGCAGACAAAACGAAATCTGATGATGATCTTTCAGAAAGAGTATATATAAAAATTAGAAGAGACAACAGTGTTCATAATACTAATAGGATGCTATTAGCTGACTTAAGAGAGGGTAGCATCTGACAGTCCAGTTTAGCAAATATAAATGGTGCATAAGCATAAAGGCACAGTGGACAATGAGCAGGGGGAAAAAGGGGGAATTCTGAGAAAGTTTTCTGTTATGTGTATCAAGCTGCTGGTTTTCAGGAAACAGACTTGAACTTTTTGATTGAAATCTGACAACTCATAAGCAATAAAGGCTGTTAACAGAATCTATGAATACCAGATGGGGTAACATCGAAACGAGATTTTTTTGTATTCTGCAAATACATACCGTTCTCCAGCTACCACGCTACCTCGGTCAATATAAAGAAATTAATTAAAAAAATTTTTTTTCAACGTTTATTTATTTTTGGGACAGAGAGAGACAGAGCATGAACAGAGGGGCAGAGAGAGAGGGAGACACAGAATCGGAAACAGGCTCCAGGCTCTGAGCCATCAGCCCAGAGCCCCACGCGGGGCTCGAACTCACGGACCGCGAGATCGTGACCTGGCTGAAGTCGGACGCTTAACCAACTGCGCCACCCAGGCGCCCCAAGAAATTAATTTTAATACAAGTCTTTAGTGGAGGCATTTTAATCATTACATGGAAAAGCCAAAATCCTGCAGAAATTTTACATTCTCAAAAAAAATATGAATGTTTAATAATTTGAATTAAAAAGAAAATGCGTAGGCAATACCTTGGGGGAGTATTTTCCCCCTATCCAAATTTAGAATTTGTTAATGTAGAATAAATAATGAAACCCAATGAAACATGAAAATGTGGACCCCTTATTGAAAAACATTTAAGACTTTTTTTTTAAATTTTTTTTTTCAACGTTTACTTATTTTTGGGACAGGGAGAGGCAGAACATGAACGGGGGAGGGGCAGAGAGAGAGGGAGACACAGAATCGGAAACAGGCTCCAGGCTCTGAGCCATCAGCCCAGAGCCTGACGCGGGGCTCGAACTCGCGGACCGCGAGATCGTGACCTGGCTGAAGTCGGACGCTTAACCGACTGCGCCACCCAGGCGCCCCAAGACTTTTTTTAATGTTTGTTATTTCTGAGAGAGAGAGAGAGCGCGCGCACCCACATGAGTGGGGGAGAGGAAGAGAGAGACAGAGGATCCAAAGCATTCTCTGAGGTGTCAGCACAGAGCCGGATACAGATCTAGAACTCATGAACCATGAGATCATGACGGAGCCAAACGGAGACTTAACCCACTGAGCCACCCAGGTGCCCCCATTTAGGAATTTTAAGATGGCTGAAGGACAGCGTTATCTCAAGCTCAGGGGCACAGTGCATCTGCACAAGTGCACATGTTCATGAACCTGGCATTAGAGCCTGGGGCTTAAAATGGTGGGTAGTGTAGCTTTCTTAGGGATACCAACCATGAAGAACATGGGGCTCCAAATGAATCATTCAAAAATTATTTTCACAATTATTTGCTTGTACAAAAATCATTTAGGGAAGTAGGGAAAGCACTTCTGAAGAAATAGTGACTGAACTGAAGCAAAAAAAGTATTATTAAGTATGCGAGAAAGTTAGGAATTTCCAGGAATGCGCAATAGCCTTCATAAGGGCCCCCAAACAGGAGGATACGCAATGGGCTCAAGCAACTGAGATAGGCCACTGTGGTTGAAGTACAAAGAACATGAGGAAAGGAAGGCGTTGGGGATCCGAGCTGGAACCAGATGTGCAGGGCTTTGTTGACCGTGAGGAGAATTTTTCTCTTTTTCCAAGTGACAATAGAAAGCAGGTTTCCTGGATTGTGCTGTGGTAAGTAAGGTGGCTATACACACTGAGATGTATTCTTAGGAGAGGATAAGGTTTGAGGTAATGTTTGAGAACGTACTAGGTGTTTAATGCTGTGTCACCGATTAACACGGACCTAACTTAAAACTATCCGTATTTATTGCCTCACTGTTTCCTTGGGTCAGAAATCTGGGAACAGCCTAATTGGATTCTGTGCTCAGTGTCTCACTAGATTAACGTCCAGGTGTTGGCTTGTCTGCATTTTTATCTGGAGGCCCTCTTAGAATCCATTTATTATCAGACATATTCAGATTGGTGGCAGAATTTGTTTCCTTCTGACTGTAAGGTTGAGGGCCCAGTTCTTTGTAGTCTGCGCATTGAAGAGCCCCTAGAGGCCATGTGTACAGCTCCTCGCCATGTATATATATTTTCTGCAACTTCCTCCACATCACAGCTTACTTCATCAAGCCAACGAGGAGAGTCTCTTGCCTTGGAATAGCCTAGTCCCCCTTTTAAGAGGGCTTTCATCTAATGATGCCAGGCCCATCCAGGATAATTTACCTTTTGATTTCCCTCAAACTCATCTGATTTGGATTCTATTTTCCTTTTATAACTTTTTTTTAACTTTATTTATTTTGAGAGAGAGAGAGAGAGAAAGACCAAGTGAGCATGAGTGGGGGAGGGGCAGAGAGAGAAGGAGACAGAGAATCCCAAGCAGTCTCCATGCCTTCAGTGCAGAGCCCAACACAAGCTCAAACTCGCCAACTGTGAGTACATGACCTGAACTGAAACCAAGTCGAATGCTTCACTTACTGAGCCATCCAGGCTCCCCCTTTGTTACATTTTTGAAAGCCCTTCAGCCTTGCCATGCCCCATTGGCTAGAAACAAATCACAGGTCTGCCCACAGTGAAAAGGAGAGGGTTACACAAGAGGTGAACACCAGGAGCAGGACTCATTGGGACAACCCTAGGGTCCTTTTGCTATGGTGAATTTGCAGTTGATATCTTAAAAGTAAGGTATCTTTCAGGATTGAAGAAGGAAACTTCTTTCTTATACAACTAAAACTCAGAAAAAAAGGGTTTGAGCTAGAAATAGAAATTAAAGGCCATCTGTGAATTTTAAAAATATATATGTATATTTCCTAGGAAAAAAATAAGGACTGAAAAGATGAGAGACCTTAGAACTGAGCCTTACAATACTCAGCATTGAATGGCTGGGGAGGAAAGAGATTGAAAATGAGGCCAAGAAGGAAGAGCTCAAGAAGAGAGAAGAAAGTCAAGACAGTGCTTTAGCGTCAAGCTCTATCCCATAGGAGCAAGTTTCAAGGAAAGTAAGAGGTCTGTCGTATTAGTGCTGTGGAGAGGTCAGTAACATTAGGACTAAAATTCCTATCCCATATTGATCATTGATGACACAGTATCAAGTTATTTTAGTGTAATTATGGGGCCAGATTAGAACTGGAATGTGTTTGGGAGAAGATAGGAGGCAAGGACGTAGAGAGTTGTGCTGGCCAACTCTGGCTGTCAAATAAAGAGAGATCAGGTGATAGGTGGACAAGGATAGGGGGTTAAGGATTTCTTTTTTCCTCTTGTTTTTTTTTTTTTTTAAGATTTTTTTTTTTTCATTTTAAGAGAGAGAGAGAGCAGGGGAAGGACAGAGAGAGAGGGAGAGAGAATCCCAAGTAGCTCCGCATTGTTAGTGCAAAGCCAGACATAGGGTTTGAACTCACGAACCACTGCAGGATCATGACCTGAGCCGAAATCAAAAATTGGAGGCTTAAGTTACTGAGCCACCCAGGCACGCTTTTTTTCCCTCTTGTTCTTAATGAGAGTGTTGAGTGTGTCTAAAAGGCTCCTGTTGAGAAAAGGTTGTACAGTTGGCCATTCACAACAAGGGTTTAAAATGTTCAGGTCCACTTATACAAATATTTGTTTTGATATATACAACACAGAACTATCAATGTATTTTCTCTTCTTCATGATTTTCCTAATTACATTTTCTGTTCTCTACCTTACTTTATTGTAAAAATACAGCATATAATACATATAACATACAGAATAAGTGTTAACTGACTATTTAACTGACTGGAAAGTCTTCCAGTTAGCAGGCTATTAGAAGTTACATTTTAGGAGAGTCAAAATTTGTACTCGATTGTCAATGAGTCAATGCCCTAACCCTCACATTGTTCAAGGGTCAGCTGTATATATAAGAGAGAAAGGGGAAAGCTAGAATAAGATGGTTCTAGAAATGCCAGATGAATTGGGATTTTAAGCACAGGCAGGAGGACTGATATTACATATTAGGAGGGCCATGTCCTCTTTTGTATCTATGAAGTATGACAAGGAAGGGTACAGATGTAGGATTTTTGGATATTTTGTAGTTGGGACACTTCGAAGTTCTTATCCGATGGTTTCTTTCTTTCTTACGTCATTCTAAATTTATTCTGTGAACAAAAAACCAAGGTATTTCTTGGCAGGAAAGAAGCTGAGAAATTTGGGGAGAGTCAATACTGTTTGAAAATGTGATTGCAGAGCACAAGAACAAGAATAAACATACCAAGAGCCAGCATAGGGATCCCTTTTGAAACTGTTTCTGCTGGGACTATTATGGAACCATAATATTGGTCTACTAGGAAGGCTTCTTCCATGGTGCTCACCTTGGTATATTGGTACATATACAAAATTATTTAGATTTTTGAGAATAACTTATCAAAATGTAAAAATGAATGTGAGTGTCTCATTATTCCTGGGATTCGGTCAAGTGCTCTGTATGCTTCTGGCAACATTTGCTTCAGATAACTGGATGCATCTCAGCTTGTTGAGTAATGCTGCCTTGACAGTAAATTCTGAATTTCTACCTTTGATCTACAAGGCTTTGGACAACTTGTTTTGCGTTAATGCCCCCATCCTCATTCTCCTCTCATCTCCATGTCAGCTTTACTCCAGCATCATGCCTTTCCATTCTATCCATTTGTCAAGCTTCTTGCCTCAGGAACTTTGGATAGGTTATTATTCCTTTTTCCAACCTACTCTTCACTCCCCCTGGCTCTTCATAAGCATGTATCCTTCTGAATCTTGAGATATCAGTATAATACTCCTCAAAAACCCCTTCTGTGACTGCATTATTTAAAGTAATCATGTCTACTCCATCCTTTCAGCTGTTCTCTGTCACATCACTTTGCCTGTTTCCTTCAGAATACTCACCAAAATTGTACTTATTTATTGGATTTTGTGTGAATGTTAAATTTTTTCCACCAAAATTTAATCCCCTAGGAGGGCAATTATCTCCTTGTTTACTATTTATTGTTCCCTATCTTGCTCTTACTCTAAATAAATTTTTTCCAGACATATTTGTGTGTAGTTTCATAGGTATGATTTGTGTGGATTAGGCTCTAAAATATGCAGAAAGAATGGCGCCTGGGTGGCTCAGTCGGTTAAGCATCTGACTTTGTCTCAGGTCTTGATCTCACGGTTCCTGAGTTCAGGCCTCGTGTCAGGCTTTGTGCTCACAGCTTAGAGCCTGGAGCCTGCTTCAGTTTGTGTCTCCCTCTCTCTGCCCATCCCCTACTCGTGCTCTGTCTCTCTCTCTCTCAGAAAAAAAAAAAAAACATTAAAAATTTTTTTAAAGTAAAATATGCAGAAAGATGGACGTTACGTAGTGTCGACAATAGTATTCCACCTTAAAATTACTTGGGGCAGAGACTAACACCCTCTCTCTCAAAATCTCAACACAGCCAATTCTCCTTCAGAAAAGCATTGGATCAAATCATTGTTTCTTTATTTGAATACAAAATAAACTATGGCTTGGGCATAAAAGAAATTAGTGTGAGAAAAATGCCTTAATATACCAAAAATACACTGAACAAACATTCAGGACTGAAGTAAGATGCTTACACTATGAGAAGCACATGGAAATTAAAACAGGAAATAGCAGATTCACGAGTTCCATCTCACATGTTCATCTTCCTTAGGGGAACAGAATCATGGATTAAAAGGTGGCAGAAATCTTCAAACTAAGTTTGTTGTTCTCTTGTATATTTTACGTTTCTGCTTTTAAAGCACACATAAAGCTATGTAAAAATGTTCATTCTCCATTCCCCCAGGGCATTACATGATTATCCAATTAAACAGGTAAATAAAAGCGGCTTTAGGTACCTTTGTAGAAGGATTAATTTCTGCCATACACACTTAACTTTCCTTATGGGAACCTTGGACATCTCTTGCAGTCACTATACTCTGAGAATTGGCTCCAGTTTGTAGACTGAGCACAGGATTGTGAGTTTCATTGGAAACATTGACTGTGCCTTCTGCTCAGTGATTCTTCATCTCATTTGAGTATAGACATTAAGCAACAGCCCTGTTGCATCTGTGCTCATCTCTCTTTATCCCCAGTGGACACTAGCCACCTTCTTAGATTCCTTGAAGATCAGGTCACCCTGGACTTCATGCTGATCTTGCTGTTTTTATGGTAATGACTTCTACTCTACTTTTGATGCTTAAGTACTGCCAATTTGATGGGGAAATTAAGGCACTCTGAAGGGGAATTAGATCATTTTGCAGAGTCAAGGAAACTTCATGTTACTGGAGACTTAAAGGATGAAGAGATTATCAAGTGTTGGAAGTTTAATCAACAGGTTTCTCTGGAATAGAAACAGGTTAGTAGAGGTCACTCAGATCTTTACTAATCTTTACCGAACTTAACACCCTGTGCTTTTCATGAAAAATATGTTCATTGTATCTTCTTGTTCATTACCATGTTTTATTCTTCTCTTAAGTATTTGCATTATATTATTAACCACAAATACACTTATCTATTTATCTAGAGATAAATAAACTAGTATTTCTAGTTTCTGTGTTTAATGAATTATGTTATATTCTAATACAGGAGAAAATATCTGCCATTATTAAGTTTATTTTATAGAGATTGCCATTTTTAAATCTTTAAATAGGTGGATGTTTATACTTATGTGAAAACGATACACCAGTTGTGTGAATGTTGTGTATTTTTACTATGTTAGTCTTTAAAAGTCAAAGGTAAGAGGAATATTTTAGCAGCAGGTCATACCTGCCACAATATTTGCATTTTTTTATTATGTAGCTTTCTGAAATTTCAAGTATCAGATTGTCACTATTCAAATGTTTTCTCCATGCAAAAAAAAAAAGTCCTTATTTTTCTCTTTTATATTGCTAAGGTTTTTTCACTCCAGAGATAAAATTTCAATAGGCAGAATAAGTCTGCCAACTCAAACTTATACTAGATGTGAATCTGCATTTTAAAATATGTGTGAGTTGTTAACCAAAAGCCTATTAGATCTCTGTGGCAGTAGGAAAAAAGGGGGAAAGAAATAAGAAGGAATAAATATATACAGAGTCAAGCTTAGTCGAATAATTCATTTCTTCAGCCTAGAACTTTTTAAATATATGCCTGCCAATCTATTGAAAAACATGCATATAGTTGGTGCAGAATATTCTTAGAGTTAAGCTATTCTTTCTCACGGTGTTTTTAGAGAGTAAATGGGAGCAAATGCATGTAAAATATATTGCACATAGCATCATATACACATGTATGCATATATGATAGTCCCTTATTAAACATAAGCTTCATTTAAATTCAAATTTGACAATTTACTGTGATTTATGGTCTAGATTTCTGAGCAATTAAATCTGTATTGTCATTCATAAAATGTGCACGTACTAATAAAAAGGAAACTAAGTCTTGGAAGAAAGATAAACAGCAATTGCTAACATGGCATTTAAATTCATGAAGTGGAGAAATGGAGAAATGATTATGATTGATGATAAACTCTAAAAGCAAAAATATTATTAAACCCCAGGACTTTAATTCAAAAATTATGCAGGCGTAGTAAAGGGGAAAAAGATTTTCAAGGTTACAGTATTCCAGAGTTTTATTAAAGAAAAATGTAGTGGATTATATTACCAAAAATTATTTTTTAGATATTACAATACGATTGAAATGACTTCATACATATTTATTTTATAGTCAAATTTAAGTAGGTCATTCATAGAAAGTAGTCATATATCTGCTGCAAAGCTAGGAAAAATCAAGTGTTGCAATCTGTCAGGTCTATCAAAGAGCTAACAGAACCAGAAATTTCCAACAAGGGTGACCTACTGAGATTCTTTATGAAGAGAAAATCAAGATGGTTCCATTCTTTACATTTAATTTGTGCTTAAGGCCTCACATCATTCGGAAATCATTCTCACTGGTGGTGATGTCTTCTCTCTGGAAAGAATACGTTCCCTCATGTGTGGGAGGGTGTTACCTTCTATGAGGGAGAAAAACAAACTCTTAAGTAACAGACTCTGAGGCTCAAAAGTAGGTTTACTTCATGAATAGAGTTGAGACATCCCTCATCACAGGAAACTGGTTAAGAATAGAAGAAGAGGGCAAGGGGCTTAGGAAGAAAGCTTATTCCACAAAAGAATTCCATCATTGGACATAAAAAAAATGTTAATGTAGTCTTGTTACGAGTGGATTTTTCCAACTGCATTTTTGGGGGGTGATTTTCAGAAGAGCAACAGTAATAATAGCATTTTACCTCTGTGCTTATTTTCAAAAATTAGGCCAGTAATATTGACTATCAACCATTTGCATATCAACTTCAACATTTTTCCTTACATACTATGTCTTAATACTCCTTAATGATGTTTTAAAGTGGATTTTAAAATGACTGGCTTGTTTGCAAGTGTGGGGACTAATAAATGGGTAAGTTATAAAAAGTGTAAGAATTATTCTTACACTGCTAAAGAGATTTCTGTGTCACTAATTGGGATGTACTGGTTGGGGCACTGTCCCTTATAATTGTCTCCATTAGTCCTTGCCAGACTTCAGTCTGAGTGGTTTATAGAGAAGTAACAAAACCCATCACAAACTCTATATAGTCAAAGGAAGCCAAGAACCAAAGTATCTTGAGTTTCGTGCAATTCCCTCCTGACCACACAAGTGTTTCACTGAGCAGTTCCCTTGTCACCTAATACTAACATCTGACCCAAGGAAACAAAAATAAAATAAATGTGCCCAGGTAAGGGAGCAGTAAAGGACTTTGTTTCTCTAGTATCTTCTGAAGGAATACCTGCGTGGCCTCTCCCATTTCTGTAATTAAGATGTTAAGAATGTTTAGGTTCTGATAAAACCTGAACACCTTGACAAAGTGAAAGGGCACACATTTAAATTGTCTTTTTAGGGAGGGTCATTTGATTTCCATTCATCTTTCAAAACTTTGTAGTTTAAGTCTTTTTACTAGTAGATATCAGCTAATTGATATAAACAGTTCAACTCCTTTATTAAACCCTCCCTTGAACATAGTCTCTCTAGATTTTGGTATTCCAGTTTGCTCCAGTAAAGCTCCACGTTCTTACAGGTCTGGTGGTAACTTTATGTCAGCTTCTGGGTAAGTCTATTAGAGTCCTTGGGCTTTTTTGACTTTTTAGTATTTACTTTCAATTCCAGTGCTTGTTGGATGCTCACAACAGCAGAAAAGCTTTCCTACTGAAGATATTGATCTAAATATTTAAACATTTATTGAATGTCTTGTGTTGCTGTTGAGGTTACAAACAGACTTATTAAATACTAACAATTTCTTCTTGTTAAAAAGGTTAATTTTTCACAATTGTTTCCAAGAAAAGCAATCTTAAGTAAAAGCTTTTATATTTAGGAGAAGTTCTATGGATAGCTATCCCTCTATTAAGAAAACAGAATTCATAGCTCTCCATTGTCTTCTCCATATCTATGTGTCTGAGTCATGGGCTGCTGAAAATTGCCTTGTCATTTAAGGAAGAAGGAAGGTATAGAAGAAAGGTTATACGTTTGAAACCAAAATGAGAACCAAAACTTATGTGTCAAGGCCATTTAGATAAGATTGTAGACCATGTGGGTCAACCTCATTTAGTTGTTTTTTTCCAATAAATCTTTGCCAGAGAAAGGTAGAATTATCTATCTTTAATTTTTAATGAATAATTTCGCTGGTTTAAAAAATTCTTACAGATAAATTTGTGTGAGACAAAAATTTACTCAATAGGGCCAATGGTATGTTCTTTACACAATAATTTACTTCCCAAGACTCACAATCAAGACCCTCATATCTCTGTTTCCACCAATTCTAAGCCATTATACCAGGAACCTTGCCTTCTGTCATACTGTTTCCTAGATATTGCTAAGACTCTCTCAAAGTGGTATTCTCCTTATTCCAGGAACTTCTTTAGATATGGTTTGTTAACAGGTTGTCTGATAGTATTTGGGGGAATGCAAACAAACAAACCAATACCAAATCTAAAAAGCAAAACTGTGTTTAAGTTCTAGCTTACTGTTATGGACTGAATGTATTCCCTCAAATTCATATACTTTGAAGCCATAACCCCAAATGTGACTGTATTTACAGGTAGGGTCTTACTCATGGTAGTAATTGAGATTAAATGAAGTCAAAGGGGCTAGGGACCTGATCTGGAAAGATTAGCATTCTTACCAGAATAGCAACCAGAGAGCTCTCTCTCTCTCTCCCTTCACACAGGAAGGTGACCATCTGCAAGCCAGAAAGAGAGATCTCACCAGACCCCAACGATGCTGGTACCCTGATTTCACACTTCTAGCCTCTAGAACTGTGAGGAAATACACTTCTGTTGTTTAAGCCACACTAGTTTGTGGTACTTTGTAATGGTAGCCCATGCTGACTGAGGCATTTCTTAAGTAGCTAAATAGATAATCATTGGCAGTTTGTTTAATCTCTTAAATCACAGCTTCTTCATTTATAATTTATAGATGAGTCAACTGCATATTCTCCAAAAATCGAGCGGGCATTAAGTGGCAACGTATTTTAAAAAGGTTGTCAGAAAGGATTGCACTTTGTGTTACTGGTTACGCTGTTCCTCATTGTTTTTCATTCCGGTTGTGATTGTAGCTATCAGAATGGACTAATCTGGTTTCCACGTTTAGTAGAAAAATAATTGTCTCTTTTTCCTTTGTTTTGGAAAATTCGGTTTGCTCAAAGGCAAATTAAGAAAGAGGGAAACACTGGGGCGCCTGGGTGGCGCAGTCGGTTAAGCGTCCGACTTCAGCCAGGTCACGATCTCGCGGTCTGTGAGTTTGAGCCCCGCGTCGGGCTCTGGGCTGATGGCTCAGAGCCTGGAGCCTGTTTCCGATTCTGTGTCTCCCTCTCTCTCTGCCCCTCCCCCGTTCATGCTCTGTCTCTCTCTGTCCCAAAAATAAATAAACGTTGAAAAAAAAATTAAAAAAAAAAAGAGACAAACACAATTTTGGGAGACAGCTCTTCATGAATATTTTCATATTTCTGCAGGGTTAAGGCCTTGTGAGCACAGAGCACTGGCAGCGTTGGTTAAAGAGATGGACAGGTGATAAACACGCATTGGAAGCTAGAGTTGGGGCATGCCTTAGAGCTTTCCCACCCCCAAGAGTTTTTTTGCTTTACATCCTAGCAGAGAAGCTAGAGACCTTCCTTGCTCCTCCCCAGAGGAGAGTTGTTTACATTCCAGAGTCAAAGTCTCTCTCTCTCCAGAGGGGACTAAGAGTGAATAGGCTCCACCTCTCATAATTTGCATATACAGTGTAACACCAGGCTCTTACCACATGGCACTCCCGGGACTCGGCCTGGGGAACTGCCAACCGGGAAACTCTGGGAGTCGGTGTTACACATGGGTCTGTGATCCAGGGGTTCTTATCCGAATACACATACACAAACACACATACATGAAAACACACAGTTGCTGCTTTGCACCATGATTTAGATATACACAAATTTCATTTTACTAGTTTTATTAAATAACACCAGTCTCCCAACAACATGGTTCAAGTTGCAGTTAGTATGGAATAGTAACTATGAATATTTTTACACAGTCATTCCCTGCTGGCTCTTCGTTTCACAAATCAGTATGTAAATTAGTTGCCTGTCATCATTAGTGACCGATCACTTCCCTTCGTTCAAAGTCTGCCAGGAATTGGTCGCTGTGTATTTGCTACTCAGCTCACAGACAGCAAAGCACGTAATTACGTACGTTGCCTCCTACATATTAGTGATAGAATCATGTGATGTTTTACAAAAATAATCAGAAGAAGGAATCAGCTTACTCAAGTTCAGCAAGGAAATTAAAAGTGCTGATGTTAGATGTGAAAGTCTAATTGGATAAAGACGGAGTTACAGGAGAAACAGCTAACCGTGGGGATAATACTAGATCCACAGCCGGAAGAGCCAGAGAAGAAAAATGGCCCAGACGAAGAGACACTGGTGGAGAAGACAACAAAAAACCTTTACATTAAAAGAACTCTAAGAAATATTTCATGACATTAAAAAATACTAAGGATAAAGTACAAGGATCTGATCCCAAGTTAGAAAGGAGTATGACAATTTGTCAAGGCATAGAAAAGTTGCGCATTTCATACCGTATGTTACAGGACTGCTTACAGTCCCACACTACAGTGCAAAGCGAAGACTGCCTGTGTAAGAATGTAACAGATGAAATCCTATAAACAAGGTGCATGAAACATAAGACTGCTTCTACGCTGACAGTCACAATTTAGAACTCTCCCGTCATGTAATGTTCCAAGTGGGAACTGAGATTTGTTTCACTGTCACAATTTATAACTCAGTATTTTTTTTTTCTGCACTATAAGAGCTTATAAGATCTTATAAGAGCTAAACTTCCACTGTTCTCATGCTCTTTCAAAAATCTCAATAATCCCCTTGTTGACTTTCTAAGCAATTACTAACCCTGGGTTCTAGGTTTATTTCTTTTTCAGACAGGAACACATAGAACCCAAATATCTCATTTATATCTCTCATTGCTAGAGGATTGCAAAATTTCCCTTGCATAATTTCAACAATAAGGTTTACACTGCTCACTTACCTTTAATATTTAGTAAATACAACATGCATATTTTAAGGGGTGTTTTTCATTCAGATATTGAACTTGCCTGTTATTTTAAGTGCTTTTTGGATTTTGAGGATTCTGCGTATTTGATAGCTTGTATTGGCTATTTTAAGATAACTGTGTTTCTGAAAAATAGTTCTGAGGCAAAATGAGTTATTGCAGAGCTAAAAGGTATACCCCTAGTTACTGTATTTCAGATAGGGCCACAACTTCGCACTATGCTCTCTTTTAAGAAATCTCTTATAATTTCTTCTTGCACTGTAAACTGTCGAGCTGTCATGATTCTTCTGTAAGTGGCTGAAGGAGCCACTGGAGAATATAAAAAAAAAAGAGGAAATAAAGTATGTCATGGTCACGGGAAGCCATTGTGCTGTGGCTTCTGTTTATCTGGAGTTAGCCAAGGATTTCAGTCATAATCTCCTACTGACTTGATTCGTGACCCTGTCGAAGTCTCCAAATATGTCTGGGAATAGCTTCCTCTTACGTAAAAATGAAGGTGTTCAACTGAATGGCCTCAAATTCATATATAGCATTATAAGCATCATAACCACTACAAGTTATAGCAAACACATGAGAAGGCTTCTGAAGTCGAAAAGAAAAGAAAATACAAAATGCTGGCATTATAGAAAAACTTTCTTGTTATTTTTCAAAAAGCGAAGTGCAGTACTTATTTGCTTAACATGTTGACAGCTCCTCAAATATTTGAACAAACGAGACTGCATACCTTCCCTGGCCCTACAAACTAAATGGTGCCACAGGTTATCCAGGGTCAAGGTAACATCTTTGCTTGCTTAATATTTCTTTGTGCATGGGACCTGGACTAGAACCACACGTACTTTATCAGCTTGCATGCTGTTCTTAACAGATTTTTCTGTGCTTGTTCGCTAGATAAATTAGTAAGTACAGATTGTGCCCTGGGCTCTTTTTTCTTTTCTTTTCTTCCTTTTTTGGATGTATCTCTACCACATCTTGCCCAGGGCTATAAATAATTTGATAAATCAAGTCCAATCATACCACTAGCCCCTCCCCCACAGAAATATATATGAAGTTTTACTTCTGTGAGCTTGTCAGTTATTCTCATTGCCTAGAATTATAAACTGTTTCCATTCAAATACTGCCCATCCTTGAAGACTCAATGCAGAACCATGTGATTTAAGATATACTTGTTTGCATGCACCTACACATCCCTTCACTGCATTAATATTCTGCTACACTCTCAAAATTATAAACATTTTTCTAGTCTGATATAAAGTGATGTCTCATTTGTTCTAACTTGCATCATTCTTTTCACCTAAGTTTTCCATCAATAAACTTCCTAATTCATAGTATTTGTTCAATTTATAATGGATTTCATTACCTTTTCCTAATTGGTTTGAAAGAATTATACTTTTTCTTTTATATTCTAGTCACTTGTATACATTACAAATATTACTACACATTTATCTTTGAACACTGTTCAAAGTGTACTTAATTAAGCAGACATCCTTTAATTTTATATATATATATATATATATATACATACATATATATATATATATCTGTTTTTTCCTACCCATATATAACACAAACATTATTCTCTTTTATATTGATAATTTTATCTTTGATCTTTAACCATGGCCCTATGTGAAATTTTTATATGCAGGCATAAATTGATAGTCATTTTTATTTTTCATATGACAAATCAGTTTTCTGCGCACTATTTTCCAAATAATTCAGCTTTTCCAGTGATTTTCTGCTTGTTGTTAAATCTTTATTATAAAATTTCTAAACAAACAAAGAATACCACGGTAGATTTTTTTGTACCCATCACTTAGCTTCAACAATTGTCAATATGTGGATAATCATTTATATATACCACCCTCAATTACTCAAAGGCCTCATATTACACAATGCCTCATATTCTCCAGATCTAAGGGTAAATCCTAGACCTTATGTCATGTTTCAAAAAACAATTTTTTTTAACATTCATTTGTTTTTTAGAGAGAGAGAGAAAGTGCGAGCAGGGGAGGAGGGGCAGAGAGAAGGGCAGACACAGAATCTGTCAGCATAGAGCCCAACGTGGGGCTCAAACTCACGAACCGGGAGATCATGACCTGAGGCGAAGTCGGATGCTTAACCAACTGAGCAACTGAGCCACCCAGGCGCCCCTAGACCTTATGTCATTTTATCCATAGTAAGTTAGTATTTATAAATATATACCTTTAGGAGATAAGTTTAAAAATCTCATTATAATACCATTATTATATCCAGTATTAACTCCTATTAAGGCATTATTCATATTTTTTCAAATGTCTCACACATTTTTTGTAATTTACATTTAGTTTGTTTAAACTAAGGTTTGAAAAAAGTCCCCGCATCTTACACTTTGTTGATATTTTGTTTAACTCCTTTAATAGCTATAGCATATTTTCTGAAGAAATCACGTCATTGACTCAGTAGATTTTCCTTATTCTGGATCTTGCTTTATGTATCACCATTTAATGTGTCCATCTCTTCCTTGTATTTTCTATAAGCTAGTAGTTAAAATTGAAATCTTTGTTATATATAGGTTCAGTTTCGGCAAGAATATTGTCTGTGTTGTGATGTATATCTCCTATTGAATATCACCAGCAGGCAAAATATGCCTTTTTATAATGTCAAGATCAATCACTGTGGTGACCCTGTTCCATGCATTATGAAATTCTTTATTTTAACATGTTTCTTTAATGGAACAGTGAAAATAGAATCAAAGTGTGGCTTTTTCAGACCCAGTGAGGATACACGTAAGAGGTAGAAAGAAAGAGAAGGCAATGAAGAAAGATGAGGAGAAAAGATTTTAAAAGTCGATTAACAATATAATCAATAGATATGATTAGGCTAACAAGAAAAAGTAACAAAAATTATGATTAAGTATGCAGCACTAACTGGGTTGCCTAATCATATTGATACCCACTTACATAAGATTGATAATTTTCAGTATCAATGATTATGCACAAATCAGACACTGGGTACAAGATCGAAACCTGCAAGAAGTTTTCTGTTATGATATTGAAATCTTTGTCTTAAAAACAATCCTGCTAATTCAAATTATAACAATGGTTATATTAATGAAATAAGTAATAATACTTGTTTCATTGCTAATTCTTTACCAGAAATCGTGCCAAGAATGTTCCCTTTATTATTAAATTCTCTGGTATATTTATTGTTGTCACACCTGAAAAATAATTGGACTAAATATGTATAATAGAATCTCCTTTATTAAACCAGAGCCAACCCAAGTATGGATGCTTCTAAATGCTTAGTTAAGTGACTAGAAGGATTTATTCTCAACTGCAATGAGGCATTTTGGTGATAGGTGGGGGATTGGGTGAGTTAAAAGGGTGTTATTGCTTACTTCTTTACAAACTTCTGTATCACTTTGATTTTTGAGTATGTGTTACTTTTAAGATAGAGAAGCTATGACAAGATAAATACGATTTTCACAATGTAAGTTAAGGTTTCTATAATTTAAGTCATTAACTCTAAAATAAAGAGACAACTTTACTTACTTCCATTTCTTTTAAGAGCTGGCTAATATCAAGGATTCATAGAAATGTGACAAAAGATTAGTAACTATTTGAAAGCTGAGAGGAGGAGCAGTTGAGGAGAAGTTAATCGATTTTGTAGGACATCATGGACATTCATATTGTGTGGGAACCTGGGGTGGGGGGCTGGTATGAGGATATATACTTTGGGTCTTGCCAGTTTACTTATAGGAAGGGAAGCAAAAATAAGATGAAAACAGAGAGGGAGGCAAACCATAAGAGACTGTTAAATACAGAGAACAGACTGAGGGTGGCTTGAGGGATATTGGATGGGGGCATGGGCTAAATGGGTGACGGGCATTGGGGAAGGCACTTGGGATGCGTACTGAGTATTGTGTGAAGGTGACGGATCACTGAATTCTATTCCTGAAATCATTATTGCACGGCGTGTTAACTAACTTGGATTTAAATTTAAAACTACAAAAAAAAATAAATTTAATGAGAAAAAAAGATTAGGAGTTAGTGCATCATAATAAATTAAAATTTTAGACTTAAAAAAAAGAATGATTTTAGTAACACAGTGTTAACAAAATTAAAGAATAAATATTCACCTATTATTGAATACTTACTATATACAAAGCAGTCTTTAAAGAATTTTGTATTAGTACCTCTCAAACCATTTTAGACGAAGGGGTTCTTTTTTTGTTTTTGTTCTTGTTAACGTGGAATACATCATAGGCCAATACTTTAATAAAATGCAGAAAATGAATTACTAGAAAGTGGGGGAACAAAAGACCAAATACAAGCACTACAGTTTGCAGACAAGCACTACGAGTATTACAGTTATGCAGAGCACTCTCTGGGTCATACAGGTTCATTTTCTTAAACCGTCGAGTCCTTACATTGTGTCAGTGAGGTAGTCTATAATGTCTGCATCACAGCGGAGAAACTAAAATACAGTGAGGTGTGAAGTAGCCTGTACAAATCACGCAACTCTCAAGTGGCGGAATAGGGACTCAAACTGGAGTAGCCTGGTTTAAGAGTCTGTACTTTCACCGCTAGGACGCAGTAAAACCTTGGTTTGCGAGCATCATTGATTCCAGAAACATGCTTGTAATCTAAAACACTCCTACATCAAAGCGGATCTCATAAACCATTGACTCAATTGTGACCATGTGATGTTAGGCGTCACGTACTACTCACATTCCGAGACATCGCTCATTATTCAAGTTAAAATTTATTAGAAATCGTTGCTGGCCTGGCGGGACATTCGCAGAACAAGTTACTTGCAATCCAGGGTTTACTGTATGCTGCTAGTGCCAGAAGAACCCAGAGATATGCTTTTATCAGAGTTTTTTTTTAATGCCCTTTTACTCTGTTTGCCGTACATATTTATATAGTATCTCATATCATTACATTCTGCTTAGGAAAAAATAGCAATGTTGACCACATAATTTTCAAAATCATTCTGCAGAATAGGAATAAACTTCAGCACTTGCAAAAACTCTCCCTACCTCTTCATTTGATCTTATCTGCATAGCTTATTCCTCAGACTGATGATTGAAAACACCACGAAGAAAACTGGTCTCGGGCCAAGATGCTCACACTGTTCCCATAAACATGAAGGTTTTAATTCAAAGCGAAAAGTAATTTGAAAAGTAGAATCTCATTTCTTAGTTGTACCCAGAAATAAGCCAAATCACACATTTGTAACAAACTGACAAAAGTGAAGCAGTTTATATTAATGGCTAAAGCCACAAAGATTGCAAAATTCTCGAAATGAAAAACATAGTGGTAATAGCAGTTTTTTACATATCTATGTAGATGATAACTAATCCATCTAAAACTTTTGATAAACATTACAGAGTCTTTGCTTCCTTAATTCTTGTTATTTTTCCCCCAACCCACATCAAATTCCTTTAAATCTGAAGGGTCATAAACTTTCCTGTATAAACAATAGTGCTTGTATTCATTGAAATATCAGAATACTTAATAATTAACATACTAGATTATAATAATTTATGGTTTGGTCATTATTGTTATCTGATTTGAAACAAGTCCTAGATTTCAAATTAGTAAATCATTCATCCATGGATAAAGTGGCTGCCAATTTTTCTTGTCACAAAGTTGTTGAAAAGAAAACTAACACACAGGGCTCCAGGACTAGGGCAGAGTAAAGATTTTCATTGCCAGTAGATACATTGTGAGAAATAGTGTGTGTGTGTGTGTGTGTGTGTGTGTGTGTGTGTGTGTATACATACATATATATATATATACATACATATAAATATATGTATGTATATATATATGACTTGATATTTCACTGCTCAAAAATGTGTTTGATCCTCCACTAAAAAAGTTTTATTTTTCTTATTCACTTCAAAAGAATTCAGTGACCAACTTTCCTTTTTAGACTTGCTTAAAGATACATTCTGAACTTCCTAATTTATAATAACATAATATTAATCACTCATAATCACAGGGTTTGTTTTATGTGTCAAATCAGTTTTTTTCATTCAAAACATTTTTATTGAGAACAACATCCTTATCATGGACTTGCTTTCCAGGTTTCTTTCAGATTTTGATCAGATTAATAGGGGTGCCTGGGTGGCTCAGTTGGTTAGGTGTCCTACTCTTGGTTTCAGCTCAGGTCATGATCTCATGGTTTATGAGTTCGAGCCCAGCCTGCTTAGGATTCTCTCTCTCTCTCCTTCTTTCTCTGCCCCTCCCAGCTCGCTCGCTCTCTCACAAATAGATAAACAAACAAACAAAAAAAGAATTTGGTCAGATAAATACTGTTTTGCACTTAAGCACAGGCTAAACTCCCTCCCCTCACTCTCTGCCAGAATTGCCTTGTAGTCAGCAGGGAGCAGGCTTCAAGGGGGACAGCAACATTTGAAATCTGTGCTTAGACTATGCAGTTGGAGAGTGTTACAATTATTTTCCAGTGGAAAACTAAACATGTATAATTTTTTTGAGATTTTTCCCTCTTATTGACACCATGGGTTGTCCTGTTACAAAGCTGATATTTTTAAATAATTATATTACTTGAACCTCTTCTCTCTCCTTAAAAAAATAATGAATACAGTAACTGAAGCTGTAATATAATTTCTACTTGCCTAAGTAGAAAAGCTCTTTTGTGACCACTTTAAAAGAACACATATAGCAATATATTTTAGGGACTATCAGATTAAATTAATGCACATTCAGATTCTACTGGTAAGAATACAGGTACAACATTTTATCTTCCTTTGGCGTTATTTGTTGTTTACCTCTAATTCCTACTCTATTTTATAGTATAGAGTATATAGCTAAAGATCTGAAGGCTGAATTCAGCAGAGGACAATGTGTCCTATTTCCCTCAAAAAAAATAACAATTCATATTGCCTTTAAAATATGTGGGACTATATTTAAGTCTTTAAATGAAGAGAATAATTTCTCTATAGAAACATGAGGAAACCAAAATTAACAGGAAAAGCTTAGAATACCTGCAAAGCAATAACAATAACAGAAATCCTTTTGCTCTTTAAATCACCCCAGAATGTACAGAAAGAAGAGACTCCCTCTATGTTTCTTCAATTAAACACATATTTTAACTTTTCATCTTGAAATAATCATGGGTTTCCATCGTCAATTTACAAGTCAAGTCCAATTTTGTAGTCATGGGTTTTTGAAGATGAATTTTGAAACCTTTTTTTTTACATTATATATGAGAAAATGAGATAAAGATAAGTCCCCTTTTTATCTAAAGATATATATTACATATATGTGTGTGTGTGATGAGAGAGGAAGGGGGAAAGGGATTCACTTTCTTATTTAGTAAAAAATCCAGAAAACATGATTGATGTTATACTGTTTCGCCCTGAACTGACAAAAGAAGAGATTTTAATCTTGGCAGAGCTTGTATTGAGTTGCTGACAATATTCTTGCCTATATTTGATAATACTGAAAACCTCAGAATGGTCTCACCCAATATCAGTTGGCAGTGTATACATTTCCTATTCCTTTTACAGCCTTCTTTGTTAATCAAGTGAAGTAAATAGGATTTAAAGCGAAAGAAAGCCCATTTGAAAACCTCAGAAGATAAGCTGACCAAGTCCCCAAAGTTGTGTATTATTTTTGCATTCCGGCTACCGCTAGTTCTAGAATGCAGAACATTTGATTTGTGTGCACTTAGTCAAGAAAATCCGCTCTTAAATTTATTTTTGCTGACTTCTTGTCAAATGTGGGATCTTGCTTTTTTTTTTTTTCGTATAATAAAACAGCTGCTTGCTGACTATTTAAGAAAAGAAACATACATAAAAACATCAAACACATACTTCAATTCTTCTATCCGCTTTAGTTTTAGGTTTGCTGATTCTCGGAGCTGCAATCAGCACCATTTATTGTTTTCATTGTATTCTCCTCAGTGCCTGCCAGGTTGGCTAAATTGGTTCTACTGGTATTGCTATCAACTTCTTTAAAAGGATTTATAAGATTCTGTGAATAGGAGATTATACTTTCCAATTCCAAATTGTAATTGAAAACCCCATCTGCTCCCTTGCTTTTGTGTGGCACCACATTTACCAACGTTGTCATCTTATTATTTCCTCCTGATTGGATGAACACAGAGCTCATTAACCAGTATGTGATGTGCTAAGCAAAACATTTAAAAGTAGGTACCTGCCTCTCCTTCACCCCCCCCCCAACCCTCCCCATCTCTTGGCTATCATCTCCCAGACAGCAGTTCCCAAGGTTTTGTGGGACCTATTTCCTTGAAGTATCAGTACACCCAATTTCAAATACATATTTAGATACAAAATGGGAAGACATCTCTTTAGAGTGAGAGCAAGAATGATAACAACTTAATAATTTACAAAAGCTGGCCCATTGCACAATCATTATATTGAGAAGACTTTTCCAGGGTCTCTTGCAGTCTTGGAAAGGGCTCTAGAGTGAGAGCTCTTGAAGCTTCAGTTTTGCATGACGTTCACACTCAGCCTCTGCTCTCACCAGGCCTCCCAGCTCACCCTGGGCTAGAGCTGCTCTGGCTCTTTGGTATTCCTGGAGGTCTCCAGAAACATGCGAGCCTCAGTGTCTTGCAGCTGTCACTCCCTTTCTTTGGGGAATGCTCCTCAGGGTCTCCCTCCCTCTTCCTGTCTACTTTTTCACTTCTTTGTTCTGGCATCACCTTCTCCAGGAGGAGTTCCCCAGATACCATATTCAGAATTACAGCCACATCACCTGCTAGCATTCTCTAGCTTTTCTCTATTTTCCTTCCTAGCATTCATCCCACCTTAAATAGACATTGCACTGAAGTATTGGCCTGTTGTTTGTTTCTCCTCATTAAGATGTACAATTCCATGATGGAAGACATTTTTGCCCTTTTTCTTGAAGTATCTGTCGGTCCCCAGTGCCTGAAAACAGAACCTCGTATATAATATGTCCAATGAATATGTGTTGAATAAACGGAAGTGCCAGAGGAGGTTCAAATTTGTCTGACAAAGTGCACTATAATCAAAATACAATGAACAAATATAGTTTGGCCACGTGGAGAAGCCAAGAGAGGAGAAAAAGCATAAATACATGACTTGAAAAGAAAATTAGAATCAGTAACCTATGATTAAAAAATAAAAGACTGGGAAGACTTGACTCAACCTTCTTGGTATTCTTGGTTTCTAAGAGTCAGCACTTGAAATCTTACTTACTTTGTTGCTTTGGTCTTATGTAAAGACAGTTTATAGAGAAGAAAAAAAAAATCTCTCCGTGTGGGGAGCACTTGGCTTAAACATGAGGGCAAATAGATGCTTGAAAGTAAAATAGGTTTCAATAGCAATTTAAGGAATTTAACTTTGGGTTAATGATTATTGTACTTGAAATATGATTTGTAGAAAAGCAAGAGATGCCCTTTTTACAATATTGATAAGACAACACTTGTGTGTGCTTTATTAACATCTTGAGTGAGATCTGACTTATGAAACCGTGAACTTTTTTACAGTTCCGTTTCTCCTATTACAATATTTTGGGAGATTTTCAAGAAGAAACCACTAAACACAATTCACAAAAGTTACAGTACAGTTACATTTATTTATAAACACTCCATGTGTATTAATGATGCATGTGTTAAATACGCACCGCACTGTTCCTTTGAAAAGTAAAGGGCAAAGAGATAATAGTAATGTATATTTAATTTTAATCTTTTTCCTGCCTACCATATTAGTTTTCTATCGATATGCCAACAATTGACCACAAAGGTAGTGGCTTGAAATAATGCAAATTTATTGTCTCATAGTTGTGTAGTTGAGTCGCCTGACATGGGAGTCACTGGGATAAAATCAGTGTCACAAGCCTGTGTTCCTTCTAGGAGACACTAGGGGGAAAATCGCCCACCTTGCCCTCTCCACCTGTCCTCTGAAGGCCTTGCACATTCCCTGGCTCGTGGACCCCTTCCTCCAGCTGCTGGTTACTTTTAAGGTTTTTCCTGTGATTAGATTGAACCTTCTTAATTATCTCTGAAAAGTCCCCTTTGCTGTTTATGGTAGCATATTTACTGGTTCTGGTCTTAATTTAAACTATTTTTAGGCAAGAGTATTTAAAGTCAACATCAGTACCCAGTGTATCTCATGCTATTAAAATCTGGATACATTAAAACACACACATACACAAAAACATCCTTTTATCCCTAAGAAATTATAATTAGCCTATTAGCATTTCTTACTCTGACCTGAGTAATTTGAGTATGTAAAAATTTATCAAATAGGATCCATTCTCACATGATAGATATAAATATTTTCAAGGATTAAATTATCATTTTGAGCACATAAAATAATCCTTTAATCTGCCACTTTTAAATCAGTTTATATACAGTTGAGGTAGAAATAGAGCAACTCTGGCAAAGAAAGAAGATAACATTGAACAAATAAGATAATGTGCAAATTCCCCTGGGAAAATAAGGAAAGAAATAATGATTTAGATGGTTGTGTTCTGCTATTATTTTATTTAAGTGTTGCAACTATAATATTTAATTTGTAATCAACTTCTTATAAAATTACAAGACCACTACTTTAATGTGAACTTTGCATGGCATCATCTTTTAACAGTTATTGGGAATAGCACAAATAGTTAATCATCTCTAATAATATATTAAAAAAGTATCCTAGTTTGAAAAATCTGCACATGCAAGATTTTTTAAATCCTATATAATTATAATAATTGTGGAATCCTATATATCAGTTGTTCTAAACTTGTGCTCAAATAGCAGCCGCCTGGGGAGTTTTTGCCAGGCCCATAAATTGATTAAATTTGATTAAATCAGAATGTCTAAGGTTGGAGCCCTAACATCAGTATTTTCAACACATTTCCAGATGAACGTAGCGAACCAATGCATATACGACTCATAACAATTTAAGAATACTATTTTCACTTCAAAGTAATTCTGGTTACCTGCTGGTATATTCTACAAGCTTTGTAACTTGGTTCTGATTCATAAAGGTAATGGGGGTTATTTTTGCAACGTGTTAAAAAAGTCTAGAGTTTAATACTTAAGTTACTGCTACTATACAATGTCACATTTTAAAAATTTCCTTGCAAAAACTGTTTAGCAAAGTATTAAAAAGAATGTATAGATAGCGTATTAAATAGAACGAATTTACATGGAAATCTTATGCCTTTTTAGTTATCAAGGTATTTTTCTTACAGATGTTCTGCCTCTGGCTGTATTAAATGCGTTGTAGCCTAACAGGTTTAAATTGATTACGTGAATTCAACCCCATAATATTACACAGGGTATTTACTTCTCTTTTAACAAAAAGTAGGTGCTCTTATTTCTTGTCTTAAAATTGTACAGTGTCGCCCCGCTACTTATAAAATAAAGATGAGGCTTCCCATTTTTGGGAGCTCTTACTTCTCCCAACTTCTCTGCCACTCCAATATTGATTCTGTGCACAAATAAGTCATCCTAAATGTTCAGTTTTCGTTTATTCCTCTATGAGAACTGGCCTGTCTTCTCTGAATCTTCTTGGCACAATAGGCTTTCACCACTCGTTGTAGGTACCTACATTCAGTTGAGATAAAATAATGAACTAAATGGTCAAACCAGACTGACACGAATCAGGGATCTTACCTAGAATCAAACTTTACTAAATAATCCAAGTGACTTGGGGCACCTGGGTGGCTCAGTTGGTGAAGCACCAACTGTAGCTCAGGTCATGATCTCACAGTCTGTGGATTCAAGTCCTGCGTCAGGCTCTGTGCTGAAAGTTCAGAGTCTGAAGCCCGTTTCATATTCTGTGTCTGCGTCGCTCTCTGCCCCTGTCTCTGTCTCTCTCTCAATTTGTGCTCTGTCTCTCTCTCTCTCTCTCTCTCTCTCTCAAAAATAAATGAACATTATTTTTTTTTAATGATCCAAAATGATTCAATTGACTTTAAGGCATAAGAAGGAAAGAATGAATGAATGAATGAATGAATGAATGAATGAATGAAAGAAAGAAAGAAAGAAAGAAAGAAAGAAAGAAAGAAAGAAAGAAAGAAAGAGAAAAGAAAAGGTCCTCCCTTGCCATATTGTTACCACAATGTGCCTGGACCAAGATTTCACGTGTGTAGTTCTCTGTAACCTAAGTGGTCTCCCTTACACTGTACTCATGAAACAGCTTCATTGTAACACATACTTACCCAGGTGACACTAATGTTTTCCAGTGGGCCGTGTTCCATAAGTCCACGATACCAGATTCGTTACGTTCGGTAAAGAAGACACAGCAGTTACCTTCTTTTCTTCTAACTCCTCCCCCTTCTTCAGCACCGGTGAGAAGTTCAAACTACATGCAGGAATCTTCCCCCTGGCCTTACCGCTTCACCACCATAAAAGTGACAAGCCAGTCTCTTTTTACTGCTCTCTCAAGCCATTTTCAGACCTGCTTGAGAACCACGCTGTTCTGCCAGAACGCCTCATTATGTGAGCAATAAAACTTGCCATACCCTCTTGGCACGTATACATGGTGTCATCACTGTCAACATCCAAACCAAATTTGGCATTGGAATCCAGCCTGCTTTTATGGGTGGCCCCAATGATGCTCCTACCTGTTGTCACCTCCAAACTTATATGTCCCCCTCCATTTAAAGCAAAAATGGCATTCTTAAAGAGTTAATATCCTTAAAGACTTAAGACCACTTTAATTGGATGTCCTCATTCCCTATCTTAAAATGAAATGCCCAGCCATAGTCTAAAAGCCCTGTGTGACATGAGCCTTTGTCTCTTTTCTGATCTCACATGGCACTCTATTCTCACAGAAATACCAAGCTCTGGATATTATAATCTTTTCTGAGTTTCTCGAATATTCCATTTTCTTTTAATTTACCGCAAGACCTTTGAGCATGCTCTTATCTCTGGTTGGATGCTCTTCCTTTTCCTTGTTCTCTTCACCTTTGAATGGTAAATCCTTTTTATTTTGTTTTTAATTTTAGCTTAAATGATGCTTCTTTAGAGAGGTGTTTACTATCTACTCTGCCTGCCTAAAGAAGGAACAGTTGTCCAGTTTCAATCCCAGTCTATAATTTGATTCCTTCAAAGTTTCACAAAAGCACAGATTTTTTTTTTTTTTTGGTTACTTTTTATAACTAAAGCCCAGTAGAATATCTACCATATGATAAATATTAAATTAATGAATATTGCTGACTCACTGACCAAGTGATTCAGAAATGAAGCCCTTAATTTCTGATAAAGACATAAGAAAGGTGATTTCAACAACTGTCAAGATGAAACTCACCCAACTGAGTAACATGGAAATAGTCAAACACAAACAAGCAAGCAATAGACAAAAACTGCCAGCTTGGGATAAATAGAATGCTAAAAACCATAAGCATTTTCTCCCTATTTATGCTAACTAGAAAGCAAACAGATGGATCTAAAAATTCAAAAAGAATTTTTATTCCTCCCTAAGGTTGGGAAGGTAGAAATGCAGTGAGTATGATGAAGGCAGCTGTTTCATTTCTCAGAAGGATAATGAAAATAGAGAAACAGATTATCTCTTTTATGAAAGTGAAAGCCACAGCATATTCCTACTTAGTTTCTCCAGAATGCAAACACTCCTTTCATTGGAGCATTATATATTAACATTCTTTACTTAATGTATTAACATATTTTACTTAATATAGACAAGTTAACAGCAAAAGAATGAGTATATCAAATGAACAACAAAAACTTGTTTGGCTATATTTATTGATTTTATATACACTTGTATATAAATATTAAATTTGAGGAAGTCTTTTTTTTTTTCACTCCTGGGCAGGAAAGCAGGACATTGATCTATTGAATCTGACTCACATGCAATTAAGAAATTATTACCAACACTCCTAATAAGATAAGAAGTTAATAATGGAGTTAAACAATACTGTTGTTAAATAAAACAAGGTCTGGGATAGGCATTAATAAAACTAAGTGAAAAAGCAATTCATAGAGTTAATAAGTGTTTTAGAACAGTCTCATCCAAAGAAGCTATGACAGATATAAAAAAAGAAATTGGAAAGAAAAGGAAACATCAATAAAAACAAATTGTTCTGGTTAGTGAGTTTTTGTTTAGAATGTGAAGTAAATGTAGAGATAAATTTGACATGACTTGAAATAGCCACAAAAATTGAAATGTTTTATATATAATTATTGCAAGTGATATTCCTCAATCCTCTAATTATTCAAATATATAATTCTTTATAAATCTAGCTTGATTTTTGAGCTTTTTCTTGTTTCCCCTGCATAACTTTTCTTCTATTTTGCCAAATCTCAAAGAAAAATATTTATATTTAAGAAAATATGTTCCCCTTTCACAAACCAGTAGAATATTTTAATCAACATAGCAAGTAAAAAAAGTCATTATTTCTATTATAAATAATAATAGTGAATGTTAATTACCTTTGTTTCATTCTATTACTTATGATAAACATAAAAGGATTGTAAAGTTCTTTTATGGCCTGGAAACAAAATTTAGAAACATATAATTTTGAGTATATTACTTTTTTCTTTAAAATGCATATAATAGAGTTAAAGGAGATTTGAGTGATTAAAAATAAAGAATGATGCAGAGTCCTTCATAATAAAATAAAAAAAGAATGTTTATTTTCAAACATAATAAAATGTTTAGTTTATTATGAAGGGAATCAGTAGGCTTTTTTTTTTTAACTTTAATGTTTATTTATTTTTGAGAGAGAGAGAGAGAGAGAGAGCGAGAGAGCACAAGCATGGGAGGAGCAGATAAAGAGGGAGACATAGAATCTGAAGCAGGCTCCAGGCTCTGAGCTGTCAGCTCTGAGACTGACACGGGGCTCAAACCCACAAGCCGTGAGATCATGATATAAGCCGAAGTTGGACACTTAACCAACTGAGCCACCCAGGAGCCTCCACTATGCTTTCTTATAAACTGGTTCAGTGTCTTCTCTGCACATGGTAGCCTGTTGGGCATGGTGGTCCAGCCATAATCCTGGTATTTTTTATATGAGTAAATTTTATGAGTTGTAGATATCAATTTCCTTGAAAACTTCTCTCACACTTTGAAGTAACCTTGGTTTTGATTCTTTTTTTTTTAACATTTTTTTATTTATTTTTGAGACAGGGAGAGACAGAGCATGAACAGGGGAGGGTCAGAGAGAGGGAGACACAGAATCTGAAACAGGCTCCAGGCTCTGAGCCGTCAGCCCAGAGCCCGACGTGGGGCTGGAACTCACGGACTGCGAGATCGTCACCTGAGCCGAAGTCGGCCACTCAACCGACTGAGCCACCCAGGCGCCCCTGATTTTTAACTTAAATATGTTTAATAATTTACATCTCATCTACGTTCACCGAAATGTGCAATTTATCATACCATGCCAACTATTTCCTTATAATTCATTGATTAAACCTCATTAATTTTTGTGTACCAGTGAGACTTGAAGATTAGTCGATTTGTAGTGTCTCTATGTCTGCCGTGTTCAATTATTTTTGAGATGTTTTGTGCACAAGCCAGTAGATCTGAGAAATAAAGTGTTTCCCTGTGGCCATTAAGAGAGAAAATCATTGGAGTCTGTATTTGGCTTTGCTGAACCTTTGTTGTGAGCACCTTTGGCTGCTGTGAATATCTTTTCTTTATTGCCCTTGCTCTGTATTGTATCTTTTTATTTCACTAAACCATGGAATCGTAAGTATTGACATTTTGAGTTCTGTGAATCTTCTTTATCGTTTGAACCCTGTTTGACTACCACCATTATCACCATTCTCCAGTCAGTTATCTTGAGTTTTCTAACAACTCAGGCATATCATCTCCAAAATCAATTTTATTAACCCATCTTTACAATTTTTATATTTCTGAAATCTTTATTTTTCTGATGTATAGTGGTCAGCACATTTTGAAAAAATATTAAGCATATACATCCTAATTTAGTGAGAATGTATCCAATATTTTCTTAGTATTTTGTGAATATTTAAAAATTAATATTGCTTGAGTTGATCTATATATATTTCCTGTTTTGCAAACTTTGGATATTTTTAAATAAAAATAAGTTAAAAAAATTCTCTTCTTTTAAATATATTCTGGATACTCTTAAGCAGAATTTTCCTTTTCTGTATTTTAAAAATTTAGTTTTGGTAGAATTCCGTTATAGAGTCATCTGGGTTCATTGTTTCTAGGGGGAGTAGTGCTTTTGGCAAAATTCTATATTCCTTCTATAGTAATAACTTTCTCTTGTCTTTATAATTTGGGAGAATGATATTTTAATAAAATAGTCAAGGAGTCTAGTTTTTCCTTTCCCCATTTTAACTGCATGGAATTGAGCAAATTGTAAGTCAATTTTTAATTTCTGTCATATGTATGTAATAAAATTCTAATTTTAAGCATTTTTTAAATTTTTTGACATTTATTTATTTTTGAGAGAAGCAGAGAGAGGGAGACACAGAACCCAAAGCAGGCTCCAGGCTCTACACTATCAGCACAGAGCCCAATACAGGGCTCAAACTCACAAACAACAAGATCATGACGGGAGATGAAGTCGGATGCTTAACTCGCTGAGCTACCTAGGCACCCCAGTAAAATTGTAATTTTAAATTGTCCTTTTTTTCTACCATAATGTTTTCTGATATTCGTTAAATAACGCTAGAAATTTATTACAAAATAGGAAAAAAATGTACTGTCTTGATATTGAATAAATAGGAGATCACACTAACCTACGAAAAGGAAACATCAAAATCAAATTACAAAGTAGTTCACAAATTCTCATGATATACATTAATACATATTGAATGCATCATGAAACAGTGTCTAGAGAAAAGTTTGGACCTCATTGTCTGCATCATTAAATCATGTAGTTAAAAAATAACCTTTAAACTTTGAACAATAAATGGTTTAAGAAATAAAATAAGGCTAAAAATGCAGAAATGATTCTAAATTAGTAATTTCAAAAAAATTTAAAAAATTAGAACTAAATAAATTCAAAAGCTAGATGCAAATAGTAGTCAACTAAGGAAACAGCTAGCCAGATGAATAATTTTAAGTCAGATATATCAGAAAAATGCCTAAGGGACGCCTGGGTGGCTCTGTCAGTTAAGGCATCTGACCTCGTTTCAGGTCATGATCTCGTGGTTTGTTGTTTGAACCTCATCAGGCTCCGTGCTGACAGCTCAGAGCCTGGAGCCTGCTTCAGATGCTGTGTCTCCCTCTTTCTGCCCCACCCCTGCTTGATCGCTCTGTCTGTCTCTTTCTCTGTCTCTCTCTCTCTCAAAAATAAATAAATGTCAAAATTTTAATTTCTAAAAAAATAAAAGAAAAATCCCTAAAAAGAGCAATAATAAAAAGGCAAACAATATTCATAAATACCAATGACTGTGAAGGCCTGATACATTTCATTAGCAATCAGCCACCTACTAAAAGTCACAAATTACCATCTTCTTTCCCTCAGATTTGCAAACAATGATGAAAAGCATATGTCAAGCTGTTTGATCACATGATAAGTGACAAATGAGATCACAGTCAGTTTGTTGAGAGCTTTGAATGGGGATTTTATGTTTCTGTTTGTGTTTACTTTTTTTAAGCAGGCAGATATGCATTGTTTAATAACACCAAATTTCATTGCAACTGGAGACAAAGAAGTACTATTGTAGTCACAGACAATAGGCTGCATCTTTGACAACTCTACATTCCTGAACTTACATAGAGCAAAATCAGCAGCCCTGATCTGCAGTGGGAAGTCAGAGAGGCTGTGTGGTTGGCATGTTTTCTTCCCTTGGGGGCATTGCTGCTCAGTGGGGTCACTGGCTGACAAAGCTCCACTAAGGATCATGCCATTTCACTTGAGGAAATTGGCTACGTTCCTGTTTGTTCTGAACTGAGATAATCCTTCTTCCTTCCTTTCATCCTGCACTAGCCGATTTCTGAGATTTCGACACCTGAAGCATGAGGGAGAACAGGAGGTTAATTCAGCAATTCTGTAAATAGTTCAGTACCAGAAGTGTTTGCCAAAGAACAAAGCTGCTGCTTCCCCCAGGGACACAGAAGTGAAGACATTATTTTTTAGAAGCATGAAGTGCAGTGTGACGAGGATGGTGTTGGCATCTGGCCAACCGTGAGCTCCACAAAGACCATGGGGCTAGGGCTGCTTGTGGCTTTCTTTATGGCTCTAGTTCTCTAGAATAAATTGTATCAGGCCATCACCTCAAGAGTCTTAAGCGTGTCCCTGTCTTTCAGTCCTGTAGTCCTTTTTCTGGAGAGCTAGCTTAGGAAACAAATGACAGTCATCAGCCTATAACTAAAAGTGAGTTTCAGCAGGACAACCACAGTAGTTAGTTCAGGGTGAAAGAGTAAAAGTTGACACATCACCAGCTAAACTGGCTCCTGGAACATCTCTGGAAATCCAGAACAAACCAAATAAGGCCACAGTGAGTGAAATGACAGACTGGAGAGACTGACGGGTAGAGACTCGAGTGTGCCATCTCCAACCCCAGAGAAGCAGCTGTGTGGCAATGCACCAGATTGAAGAAGTCTACAATGCCTCCTAGTGAGAGCCCCGGTGAAAAGTCAACCTCTCAAAAAACTGGGATGCTTTTTCTCGAAAAGGGAGAAGGTTGGTGGCTACAGGCTCATTTAGGGCTCTGATCTTGCTTACCAAAGCAGCCAAAAGGCTGTGAAGCCTTGATGCCCCTGAGAAGCTGGGCCAACCAGGATTTGGGACCACTGGTACACTGCTGAGTGCCTAAAACTCTCAAGAGGACAGCCACTGCTACAGCATGGGGCTATGAAAGGGACAAGAGGCACTAGAATCATAATTAGAATATTCTCCAGAGACGTTTCAAAGATTGCCATCATGGAAGCCAGAGATATGTTGCTATTAGGCATGTCTTACTTTGAGGTTTTGTATGTGGGCTCAGTTTATATATAACTGGGATTCTTATGCCGAGCTTATAACTGCCCACAATAAGCCAGGAAAAACGACTTTGTCTTCTAATTTCCAGTCAGAATGATGATATGCCTACCATCTGCTAATGCATTTTAAAATATGGTTTGCCCGAGTAGGCTTTACCTTTTTTTTTTTGTATGTCCCCTTGAAGAATAATAAAAAAAAACAGTATACTCTCTCTTGTTAATTATAGATGTTATTAGTATATAATAATATCAGCATGTATACCATATATTACATAATTTTAGAAATAATCATAGAAAAATATTAAAATTAAAAAGAAATTAAATGTTATTGGAAATCTCTTAATGATCTGAATAGAGTTAAGGTTTTTAAAAATTCATTCATCTGCATACACATAAATAAAATGTATTCCTAGAATGAGACAGAATTAAGCATTATTTCTAGTCCTGCATTTTTGTTCTTATAGTTGTAAATTCTAAGTAAATATGAAGATGGAAATGAAAGAGTTTAGTGATAGCAACATCATATGGCATTTCTCAATTTTATTGAAGTTATTTTCCAAAAGTATCTAGTGATCTATAAAAGTTATTTTCAAGGGCAAAAGCAAAATGAAAGAATGGAAAAAAAAACACCTGTCTCGTAATGATGTGTTACTCATTCGCTTTGACAATTTTGGACACTTATCAAATGAATATAAATAATTTCTGCTTTTTTTTTCCTTCAATTTGAGGTACAATGTTTACCATTGTACTCAGAAAGAGTATAAAAGGAAATATTAATTTAAATCCATTCACCAAGAAACTATTTTCCTCAGGTTTACTTAGGTGAATTGACAACTAAAATGTATATATCTAGTATGCACCAAGTAATATTTCCATGGACAGTTACATTGTGAAAATATTACCACAATGAAGCTAATTAACATATTCATTATCTCACATTCTTACCATTTGTGCCTGTGTATGTGTGTGTGTGGTTAGAACACAAGTTTTCTCTCAGCAAATTTCCAGTACACAGTAGTGTATTATTATAAGTCACCGTGCTGTAAAGTAGATCTTCAGGGATGATTTATCTTGCACAACTGAAGCTTTGTGCCCTTTCACCCAATCTCCTCATTTCCCTCACCCATCATCCCCTGGCAACTACCATGCATCTCTGTGTTTTTATGATTTTGACTTTTTTAGAACCCACATAGAAGTAAGACCATGCAGTATCTGTTCTTCTGTGTCTGATTTCTTTCATTTAACATAATGTCCTCAGGTTCATCCATGTTGTTATAAATGGAAGACTTTCCTTCTTCTGTAAGGCTGAATGATACTCCACTGTGTGTATATGCCACACTTTATTAATCCATTCATCCACAGATGGGCACTTAATGAGATTTCTATATCTTGGTTTTTGTGAATAATGCTGCAATGAACATGGGAGTGCAGATACCTCTTTAATATACTGATTTCATTTCCTTTGTACATACACCCAAAAATGAGATTGCTAGATCATATGGTAGTTCTATTTTTAATTTTTTGAGGAAACTCTATCCAGTTTTCCACAGTGGCTGTAATAATTTACATTCTCACCAGCAATGCACAAGTGTTCCCTTTTCTCCATATTCTCTCCAATGTTTGTTATCTTTTTTTTTTTGAAATAATAGTCATTCTAAGTGGTGTGAGGGGATATCTCATTATAGTTTTGATTTTTATTTCTTTGATGAGTAGTGATATTGAGCATCTTCATATACCTGTTAGTACTTGTATGTCTTCTTTGTTTTTCGGCTGTTGACTTGTAGGAGTCCCTTATTATTTAGGATATTAGCCCCTGATTTAGTATATGGTTTGCAAACATCTTCTCCCATTCCATAGTTGTCTCATAATTCCGTTGATTGTTTCCTTTGCTGTGCAGGAATTTTTTAGTTTTATGAAATCTCATTTGTCTATTTTTGCTTTTGTTGTGTGTGTTTTGGGGTCATAGCCAGAAAATAAATGCTGAGACCAATGTCAAGAGACTTCTTCTCTATGCATTTTTCTAGCAGTTTTACAGTTTTAGATATAATGTTTATGTCTCTGAATCATTTTGATTTTATTTCTGTATATCGTATACCTAGTAAGGTCCCATTTTCTGTGAATATCCACTATTTCCATTACCATTTATTAAAGAGACTATTCTTTCCCAACAGTGTTTTCTTGGCATCCTTATGAAAGATGAGTTGACCATGCATGAGTGGATATATTTTTGAATTTTCTCCTGTGTTTCATTGGCTTATATGTCTTTATGCCAGTCCATAATTGTTTAATTACTACGGTTTTGTAATATATTTTGAAATTAAAAAGTATTGCGTAACTTTCAGATTTGTTCTTTCTCAAGAATACTTTGACTATTTGGGGTCCTTTGTGGTTCCCTGTGAATTTTAGGACTATTTTTCTTTGGTAAAAAATGCCATCAGAATTTTGGTAAGGATTATATTGAAACTACAAAGTTGATTTGAGTGGTATGGGCATTTTAATATGAATTTTCCAATCCATGAACAAAGGATGAATTTGCATTTATTTGGTTGTCCTCAATTTCCTTCATCAATATTTTATAGTTTTCAGTTTACAGATCTTTCACCTCCTTGATTTAATTTATTCCTAAGTATTTTATTTTATTTCCTGTGATTGTAAATGGGATTGTATTCTAATTTCTTTCTTTCTTTTTTTTTTTTTTGATAACTCATTAGAGAATAAAGGGCAACTGATTTTTGTGTGTGTGTGTGTGTGTGTGTGTGTGTGTGTGTGTGTGTGTGTGTGTTTGGAGTTCATTTCCTTATTTTGAGAGAGAGAGAGAAAGAGAGAGAAAGACAGCAGGGGAGGGGCAAAGAGAGAGGGGGAGAAAGAATCCTAGCAGGCTCTGTGCTGACAATGCAGAGCCCAACTTGGGGCTCAGTCTCACAAACTGTGACAACATGACCTGAGCAAAACCAAGAGTTGGATGCTTAATCCAGGTGCCACCCAGGTGCCCTGCAACTGATTTTTGTATGTTGATTTTGCTTTTTTATTTGTTTTTATTTTTTTTAATGTTTATTTATTTATGATACAGAGAGAGACAGAGCATGAACGGGGGAGGGTCAGAGAGAGAGGGAGGGAAACACAGAACCGGAAACAGGCTCCAGGCTCTGAGCCGTCAGCACAGAGCCTGACACGGGGCTTGAACTCACGAACCGCAAGATCATGACCTGAGCCGAAGTCAGACGCTTAACCAACTAAGCCACCCAGGCACCCCAGATTTTGCTTTTTGATTTACCATTCCCACAAAGGTCCTCTCATCTCTGTGGAATTGTCAAAATCAGTGTTTCAGTGAGTGCTGGAAACTCCTTTCCACTATCTTACTCATGTCACTCTCTATCAATAAACTATTTTTAACAAATTTTTTATCATGATTTTACGAGCCCAATAAAATCAGATTTTATTTAAAGCTATTTTAAAACAATTGGTTAAGTCAAAGTTATTTTCTGTCATAAATTCCGGCTTTAGTTTTTCATTCAAATAAATATGTATTTTGAGAAATATTATTAATAAAACACTGAGCAATGGACATTTAAAGCAACATATAAGAAATATCACTAAATTCAAATAAATATTATAATTATATAAACTTAATGTTATAAAAATAATCCATCTCTGTATTATTTCTTTTTTATATACTTTTATTTATGTATTTGCCAATGACATTTATTTATTATTTTAATTTCAATCCCAGTGTAGTTAGGATACAGTGTTATATTAGTGACAGGGTACCCTAGTGATTCAACTAGTGATTCAATAATTCTGTGCACTTTTCAGTGTTCATCTTGATAAGAGTACTCTTAATTCCTTTCACATATTTCACTCACCTCCCCACCCACCTTCCCTCTGGTAACCATCAGTTTGTTCTCTGTAGTTAAGAGTCTGTTACTTCACGGGGGCGCCTGGGTGGCACAGTCGGTTAAGCGTCCGACTTCAGCCAGGTCACGATCTCACGGTCCGTGAGTTCGAGCCCTGTGTCAGGCTCTGGGCTGATGGCTCAGAGCCTGGAGCCGTTTCCGATTCCGTGTCTCCCTCTCTCTCTGCCCCTACCCCGTTCATGCTCTGTCTCTCTCTGTCCCAAAAATAAATAAACGTTGAAAAAAATTTTTTAAAAAAAGAGTCTGTTACTTCATTTATCTCTTTTTGTTTGTTTGTTCATTTTTTTTTTAATTCCACACATAAATGACCTCAAATGGTATTTGTCTTTCTCTGGCTGACTTAGTTTCTTTAGCATTACAGTCTCTCTCTGGCTCCATATGTATTGTTGCAAATATGAATATTTCATTCTTTTTTATGGCTGAGTAATACTCCATTGTGTGTGTGTGTGTGTGTGTGTGTGTGTGTGTGTGTGTGTACACACACACATGGCATCTTCTTTATCCATTCATCTATTGATGGACACCTGGGCTTCCATAATTTGGCTATTATAAATAATGCTGTTATTAACATAAAGGCAGAATATCTTTTTAATATAGTGTTTTCACTTTTTTAAGGTAAATACCCACTATTAGAATTATCGGATCATATGGTATTCTATCTTTACTTTCTGAGGAACTTCCATACTCTCTTCCAGAGTGGCTTTACCAGTCAACATTCCAACCAACAGTCCATGGGAGTTCCTTCTCCATGTCCTCACCAACACGTGTTTCTTGTCTTTTTGATTTTAGCTATTCTGAAGAGATATCTCATGATGGTTTTTTGATTTGCATTTCCTTATTATTAGTGATGTTGACCATCTTTACATGTGTCTGTTGACCATCTGTATGTCTTCTTTGAAGAAATGTCTGTTCATGTCTTTCACCCATTTTTAAACTGGATTATTTATTTTTTTGGTGTTGACTTATACAAGTTATTTATATATTTTGGATACTAACACTTTATAGGGTATTGTCATTTGCATTTCTCCAATTCAGTAGGTTGTTTTTAGTTCTGTTGATAGTTTTATTTGCTGTGCAAATAGTTTTTAATTTAATGTAATCTCAATAGTTTATTTTTGCATCTTCTCTTGCCTTAGACCACATATCTAGAAAAGTGTTGTTATGGCTAACATCAGAGAAATTACTGCCTCTGCTCACTTCTAGGATTTTTGAGTTTATTATTGTTTATTGTGTAAGAAATTTGTCCAGTTTTATTCTTTTGTATGTTGCTGTCCAATATTCCCAACACCATTTGTTGAAGAGACTGTCATCTCTTTCTCATAGCATATTTTTGCCTGCTTTGTCAAAGATTAGTTGACCACATAATTTTGGGTTTATTTCTGGGCTCTCTATTTTGTTCTATTGATCTATGAATCCATTTTGGTGCCAGTACCATACTGGGTTGATTACTACAACTTTGTAGCATATCTTGAAATCTTGAAATGTGATACCTTCAATTTTATTTCAACATTTTCAAAATTGCTTTGGCTATTTGGGGTCTTTTGTGGTTCCATAAAAAATTTCAGATTATTCTTTAAAAATTCTGTTGGTATTTTGATAAGGATTACATTAAATCTGTAGACTGCATTGGGTAGTATAGACATTTTAACAATATTTGTTCTCCAAACCCATGAGCATGGAATATCTTGCCATGTGTTTGTGTTGTCTTCAATTTCTTTCATCAATGTTTTATAATTTTCAGAGTACAGGTATTATACCTTAATGGATAAATTTGGTCATAAGAATTTTATTATTTTTGGTGATGCTGTAAATGGGAATGTTTTCTGAATTTCTCTTTCTGCCACTTCACTTTTAGTGCATAAAAATGCAATAGATTTTTGTATATGGTTTGTGTGCTGAGGCCTTAGTGAATTCATTTTTCAGTTCTAGTAATTTATTGGTGGAGACAGTAAGGTTTTTTATTTCTATATATAGTTCCATGTCATCAGCAAATAAAGTTTTAATTTCTTCCTTACTGATTTAGATGCCTTTTATTTCTTCTTGTTGGATTGTTGTGGCTAAGACTCACAATACTATCTTGAATAAAAGTCGCGAGAGTGAACATGCTTGTCTTGTTCTTGATCCTAGGAGGGAAGCTCTTAGTTTTTCCTCATTAAGTATGGCATTAGCCGTGGACTATTCATATAACGCCTTTATTATGTTGAGATATGTTCCTTTAAGCCTATTGTGTTGAGGGTTTTTATCATGAATGGAAATTGTACTTTGTCAAATGCTTTTTCTGCATTTGTTGAAATGATCTTACGGTTTTTATTCTTTCTCTTGTTGATGTAATGTATTATATTGATTGATTTGCAAATGTTGGATCACCCTTTCATCTCAGGAATAAATCCTGCTTGATTGTGGTGAATGATTTTTTTAAGTATTGTTGAATTTGGTTTGCTAATATTTTTTTGAGGATCTTTGCATCTATGTTCATAAGAGATATTGACCTGTAATGTGTGTGTGTGTGTGTGTGTGTGTGTGTGTTGTTTTGTTTTGTTTTGTTTTGTTATGTTTTGTTTTTGTAGTGTCTTTATCTGGCTTTGGTATCAGAGTGGCACTGGCCTCATAAAATGAATTTGAAAGCTTTCCTTCCTGTTCTCTTTTATGGAACGTTTGAGAAGAATATGTATTACCTTTTCTTTATGATTCTATACTGTCCTTTTTTGTTTCTTGTCTCAGCCTGTGTTTTAATATCTGTTTTGTCTGATATAAGTATCAGTACCCCAGCTTTCTTTTCACTTCCATTTGTGTGATTAATGTTTTTCTGTTCCTTTACTTTCAATCTGTATGTGTCTTTAGGACTGAAATGAGTTTCTTCTAGGCGGCAAAGAAATTATTGATGGTTAAGTACTTATTGCCATTTTGTTACTTGTTTTATGGTTGCTTTTATAGTTTTTGTCTGTTCCTTTCTTCTCTTACTCTCTTCTCTCAAGGTTTACTGGCTTTCTTTACTTATGTACATGGGTTCCTTTCCCTTTATTTTTTTTTTATTTATTTTTATTTTTGCATATCTATCACTGTGATTTGTAGTGATCATTAGGTTTATATAAAACATCTGACAAACTATATTTGGTTGATGGTTACTTAAGGTTGAACCCATTCTAAAATCACCAAATTTTACTCCTTCCCCTTCCTCACATTTTAGGTTTAATGTCATAGTTTACATCCTTTTATTTTGTGAATCCCTTGACTTACTTTTATAGATTTACTTCATTTTACTCCTTTTGTGCTTCCTGATTTTCTTACGCCTACTTATGCTGTTTACTTTCCACTTAACAAATCCCCTTTAATGTTTCTTGTAGAGCTAGTGTAATGATCATGAATTCCTTTAACTTTTGTTGGTTTGAGGTACTCTTTATTTATCCCTCTATTCTGAATGATAGCCTTGCTGGATAAGGTATTCTTGGTTGCAGGTACTTCCCCTGCCCCTACCTCAGTATCTTGAATGTATCCTGCCACTCCTTTCTGGCCTGAAGAGTTTTTGTTGAAAAATCAGCTGGTAGACTGATTTTTCTACATCATATCTGTTTCCTTTTGCTGCTTTTAAAATCTCTTTTTATCACTACTTTTTTTTTGCCATCTTAATTACTATGAGTCTTGGTGTGGACCTTCTTGGGTTGATTTTGTTGGGGGACTCTCTGCCTCTCTTTTCTTCCCCAGAATTGAGAGTTTTTCAGCTATTATTTCTTCAAATTTCCTACCCATTTTTCTCTATCTTCTCCTTCTGGGATCTCTATAATGTGGATATTGTTATACTTGATCGTGTCACTGAAATCTATCATTTTTAATTTTTATTTTGTATTCATTTATTTCTCCTATTTAGGTTTGATTGCTTTCCATGGTCTCTGATCTATTCTTTTGCTTCCTCTAGTCTACTATTTATTCCATCTAGTGTATTTTTAATTTCAGTTATTGAGTTCTTTATCACTCAGTGGTTTTTATGTTTTATATATCTTTGTTGAGGGTTTCACTGAGGTCATTCACTCTTAAATCCAGTGATTTATAACCATTAGGTTAAAGTCTCACTTACCTCACTTACTGTGATTTTGTCTTCTTCTTTCATATGGTATATATTTCTGTGTCTCCTCATTTTGTCTAACTCTTTCTGTATGTTTCTATGTGTTAGGAAAGTCAGCCCATCTCCTCCTCTCATAAGTAGTGGCCTTATGAAGAAAAGGTCCTGTAGTGCCCTGCAGTGCCAAGTCCCCTGTTCGCCAGAACCTGGATCTTCTGGGATGACTTCTATGGGTGTTGCGTGTGCTCTAATGTTGTGGCTGAGCTGCTTTTGCCTTCAATCCAGTCGTCTTCAATGGCTCTTTTCCTGTTGTGGACAGGGTTTGTGTTTTAGTGTGCTGGCTGGGGCCACCTTGGCTTGAGTTGAGTCAGACAAGGTGGTTGCCAGAGATGTGGTCGCACCAAACTGCTGGGTACGTGCCTTGTGTTGTACCTTGAGAAGCTTTTTCAGTGGATGAGGCCTGCAGTCAGAGCAGATGTCTGCCCCCAGCTTACTGCTGGGACTGCAGTTGGACTCGTGTGTGTCGTTATTTTCCCTTCTCCCTGGGACAAAAGTAATTTTGAAATGCGGGTTTATGTTTGGGACGCCTGAACACTGCCAGGCTTTTGGCACCACTTTGGATGGGCTCTAGCCACAGGCAAACTGGAAAGAGCAGGTGTGCAAGAAAAGATGGTTGTGGGACATATGATGGCAGCATGGTTTATGCAGAGCTACTGTGGGCAGGGACTTGCAGTGGTCTGAGACCAAAGCTGGCCATATTGAAGGGGGGTAGATCTGCTGAAGAGCATGGAGGTGGGGGACTTGGTGTTGGCAGAGTTTGCACAGATCTTCTTTGGGAAGAGACCTGAAGCTGAGGCCTTGCTGGAAGGGCTGTGTCCACAGGAGAATGTGAGGGTGGAACATGCTGTTAGCAAGCTAAGTGGAAAGTGTGAGTGCTGTGTTGGTTCCTGCACATGACCCTGTGCCAGGCTGGAAAGTGGATGAGGGAAATAGCACCCATGGGCTCCTTTGTTCCTCGAAAAGTCTTGTAAAGATCCATACACTCAGTACACACTCTGAGATTAGTAAATAAATCTTCTATAGCCTAGGTTTTTTTCAAACTGATGCTTTTGTGCTGTATCTACATGGGGTTATTTGTTTTACTGTCTCTCTAAGGAGGGGAACTCTGCCTTCATGGCTCTCCTAGAGCCAAAACTAATATTGTTAAGGTTTTATTTAAATTCCAGTTAGTTAACATACAGCGTAATATTAGTTTCAGGTATACAATGTCGTGATTCAACATTTCCACAATTAGCACACTTCCTTGTGCTAAGTTTGAGGTGGTAAGCCCCAGTGAATGTTAGACCCATCTGGTTTTCAAAGCCAAATGTTAAAGGGATTTGTCTTCCCCATGTGGGTTTTCTGTGCCTGGGATGCCTGGAGTGGGGTCTGGTCCTCTCCCCTTTTCACACCCATAGTGTCCTTCCCTTCCACAGACGATCCTATGGGTTGTTTGGCTCCTGACCACATTCCTGCCCTTCTTACCCTCTTTGATGTGGCCTCTCCTCTACAGTTAGCTGTGGAGAGTCTAGTCTGTTCTGCCAGACTTTGGGCCATTTTCTGAGTTATTTACACTGATGTGGATGTTATCGAGTTGTATCTGTGGGATGAGGTGAACTTAGGATCTTCCTACTCTGCCATCTTTTTCTGTTATTTCTTAATTTGTATTAATACAACACAATATGTACTATCATGGGTTTCATATGAAATGACAAGTGTAATAAAATATATGGTGTTCCTTTTTTCAGGAAATGTATGTGTATCAGTATATTAGGATTTTGCATTCAGCTTTTGAGAATAATTAAATGAAAAGTATCCGTAAATTTAATAATTTACATACTGTTGATTTTCTTAGATATTATGGCCAAGTTCTCCCAATGTTTTAATAAAAGGTGTATTCTGATAAAATTAACCAAAACAGCAGCTAGGCTAAGCATTTCACTGTTTTAAAAGGGTTGGAAAAATTATTAAAAATGTATAGGATAGGGGTGCCTGGGTGGCTCAGTCAGTTAAGCATCTGGCTCTTGATTTAGGCTCAGGTCATGATCTTGCAGTTTGTGAGATCAAGCCCCACTCTGGCTCTGTGTTGATAGCATTAAGCCTGATTGGGATTCTCTCCCTCTCTCTTACTGCCCCTCCCGCACCTACATGTGTGCACACTCTCTCTCAAAATAAACAAATGAACTTAAAAATATTTTTTAAATGGGGCTCTTGGGTGACCCGGTTGAGTGTCCAGCTTTGGCTCAGGTCGTGATCTTGTGGTTCACGGATTTGAGCCCCACATCAGCTCTGTGCTAATAGCTCAGAGCCTGGAGCCTGCTTCAGATTCTGTGTCTTCCTCTGCCTCTGCCCCTTCCTTGCTCACTTCTCTCTCTCTATTTTTCTCTCTCTCTCAAAAATAATAAATAAACATTAATTTTTAAAAAAAAATTTAAAATGTATAGAATGAACTAATATGAGATTATAATTTCATAAAATATAACTTAAGGACATTTAGATGTCCACCTAATCTAAAAATGTCACATAACATTTTACGATGAATTTTACCATTATAACATACAAATACTGCTAATTTCAGAAAACATTCCAGTTTCACCTGTAGAATCAACATGATTTCTTCTGATTAAAGGTGCTTTGCTTTCCAGCTAATGACAAGTCCTAATGAATTTTGTAAGAGTTGATACGGATTACTTACGTTTTAACACAGGGAAAAACCAGACTTAAAATCTCTCTTATGAATCTTTTAGCAAAGTCTCCCTTGCCAGCCTGTCCCTCAAGAGTTGTACTTTCTTGGGGTGTCTGGGTGACTCTGTCGGTTAAGTGTCTGATTTTGGCTCAGGTCACATCTCACAGTTCGTGGGTTTGAGCCCTGCATTGGGCTCTGTGCTGACAGCTCAGAGCCTGGAGACTGCTTCAGATTGTGTGTCTCCCTGTCTCTCTCTACCCCTCCCCTGCTCATGCCCTGTCTTTCTCTGTCTCTCAAAACAAAACAAAACAAAACAAAACAAAATAGAATAGAATGAAAACATTAATTTTTTTAAAATAAAAGAGTTGTACTTTCTTTCACACTAGTCAAGAAACAGAAGCGAGGTGTTTCAAATAAAATTGCTACTTGTCCCAATGCCTTTATTCTATGATGTATTTCATTTAAGTCCTTCCCCAGTATTTGCTAAAATGTCCATTCTTGTGACGTGTTTCAAGCTTATCATGTGTATTTAATAACATAGAAGACCGGAGGTTTTGTGTTGGTATTACAGTGCTCTGATTACTCACCAAAGGAGTCTTTACCCATCCCAATAGTTTATAGAAAGGGAGGATTCACCCAAAGGGGCATGTAATATTGTAAGATTTGGTGGGAACCTAGGAGGCTCAGTTGGATAACCAGCTCTTGGTTTCCTCTCAGGTCATGATTTCACGGTTTGTGAGATTAAGCCCCTCATCAGGCTCTGCACCAATGCAAGCCTGCTTGAGATTCTCTCTCTCCCTTACTCTGTGTCCTTCCCTTGCTTGCTCTCTAAATACATAAATAAATAAATAAATAAATAAATAACAAATAAATAAATAAATAAATAAATAAATAAATAAATAATTTAAAACCTATATTGTAAGATTTAGGATGAAAGAGCTATTCTTTCTGTCTGTAAAGTTAAAGAGGGTTGGCGTGAAAGGGAAAATGGGGAAAGAGAACAAAATAATAATCTTAGAAGAGAGTCCATAGAGAAGCAGAAGATCTGCCAATGTGTTCCCCTAAAACTGACAGTATCCAGTGCTTTCTGGAAAGTAGCCCAGTTAAATCACACTTGATGTAGGGGTTCAGAAATTGGTAAAACTGGACTCTTGTAGTGATAATATAAATTAAAAATGGAAAATTCTTCTAAAAGCCAATGAAAATTCTGCAGGTACTGAATCTTGTGATTGCAGAAGTAAAAGGAGGAATTTTTGTTGATCAAAAATAAAAGAAGTTTACTGTGTAACTCACAGCTAAGATTCTGGGGTGGTTTTGACAAACTATAAATGTTAATGTGATTAAACATAGCCCAAGACTTGTGGACCTTGCAGAAAGCAATGAAAAGAGCTCTGGTCTCCATTCCAGGGATCATCTGCAGTAGTAGTTTTCAATCCAGATTGCATGTTTGAATGAGATTCTTCTCCAGGGTTTTAAAAACTACCAGTGCCTAAGACTCACCCAAGACCAATTCAGTTAGAATCCTTGTGGTTGGAATCTAAAAATTGAGGTATTTGAAAAGTTCCCCAGGTATTCCAGTGTTCAGCATAGATGGAGAGCCAATGTGTTTGTTTGTTTGTGTTTTAAGATAAATTTGATCTAGGAGAATTGTGCACTTAAACAAGATTTGACAAAATAGAAAAAAAGAGACTGCTGGTGATTTAGACGTGCTAGAAAATGGAAATTATAATAACCATTGTCATGGACAAGACTGATTCTTGCCTCACCCTCCTTCTTAAAATTTGAGAGAGAAATTAGTAAAGATTAAATTTTCTTTTGGGGTTATGTTTCTAGAGCAAGAAAGGGACTCAAGAGCAGGGCAGGAGTCATATTTTATATAAAGGCTATTTCAAAAATGTAGGCAAATACTTATGCTAAAACATGTTTATGAAAAAATTATAGAAAAATATGTGCTACAACACAACAATGGTTGCAATGTCACTTCCATATAATGGAATATAATGCTGTTATTAAAATAATTTCACATGATATTCAATGTGTTCCCTGAAACATGAATGATTTTAAGGCACTAGGTAATACTATACATAAAACATTTGTGTGTATGTATGTGCATGCATTATACAAATAAGTGTGTGTTGTATATACGTGTGAAATTTTCTAAACATTAACAGAAGCTATTGATTGGCTTATTTTGTTTCCTTACTGTGTTTTTTCTTCATTTTTCTTTTTAAAGAAGACAAGAAGAATATATTATGTTTAACATCTAAATGTTTAAAAATTTTTTAAAGACTGTATAGGCATGACATTAATCACATTCTGGCGACTCATTAAGTGATATAAGCTTGGAATATTTTAAAATAAATCTGCCAAGATAAAGACTGCTCAAATGCTAAAATGTATGCAATTCTCCTAAACACACATATCTCTTCCTAAGATAATATTCCTTGAAAGCAATGTGTGCATGTGTGTAATAATTTTAATAGACATTTATTGGGTTCATACCTGTACTAGCTTTTATGACTCAAATTTTGCTGATTGTTTTCTAAGAATATTGTAACTTAAGCATGTGTAATTCCTGAGAGAAGTATTTTAGGGTGCAGTGTATCATTTTTATTTAAATACTATTTGACCATTATTAGTCATTTTTAAATTTAGGTAACAGAAGTGTGATAGAAAAATTTAGAAGGCTTATAGAAGAGTTTTTAAAAAGCTGAAATGGCAAAAAGATAACTCCTTTTTTGTATATTTCTTAAAATTCATTCTAGAAATTTTATTAAAGTATAGTTTGCATAAATAAAATTCACCAAATATGTGTAGGGTTTATAACATATAAAAAGTGTATACAGTTGAGAGGAAGATGGTGTTGGAGTAGGAGGCTCATCTTGTCCCAAAACACAACTCGGTAACTATCAAATTATCCTAAATACTCCACAAATCAACCTGAAAACTGACAGAACGAACATCACAACCAAAGGGAGAGATGAAGCGAAAATGAAGAAGGTAGGAAGTGAAGAGATGTTGTTTAGAGGAGAAAGAGATTATAGGTTTTATGGAGGGGAGAGAGCTGTGGTTATGGAGAAGAGAAGGAGGACACAGGGGACTGCACAAGGAGAATGTTTCCTTAAATCCATTGGCTTGGAAAATGAGAGGGGCTGAATTTCTTGAGCTCTTGCAACCAGTGGGGCCTTACAACTTGGAGTTTCAAAGGTCAGTGGGCTTGGCCGGGGTAGAGTCCAGATGGCACTCCTGGAGAGAAGGCAGGCAAACAACCAGGGGCAGACAGTGCAGAAATAGTGATCTGAAGAATGCCTGGGACACACAATGGGGATTATTTGTTCTTTTTAGAGCATGTCCCTGAGAGGTAACTTTCCCAGAAAGGTATCTCTGGGAACAAAGGGGCTGAATGACACCTCAGAAGAAACACAGAGAGTCACCTGTAGGAAGCAGTGCAGTACCAACACTGGCTGCCTAACTTGCTTACACCAAGTCCCACAAACCTACATTGTGGCAGGACTACCCTTCTCAGTCAAGTTTGCCTTAATCCCAACATAGTAGGCTCTTTCCCCAGAAGACAGTAGGAACCCCCCCCACCACCACCACCACACCACGTCTCCCAAACAGAAAGTTCTTCAGGACTTTGGTTCTGGTAGAGGTGGTGTTAGGTGTCATTTCACAAGCAGATCAGAGCACATCTCATTAAAAATTGCCACATTTAGGTCTAGGACCAAACACTGCCTACAGTAGACAAGGAGAACCTCTGCAGATGACCTCTATGCTTGAAGAATAGAACAGCCAAAAACACAATGGGAGAGTACACACAAGAGCAGAGCAGTGCCAAGCCCTGGGCAATACATAGCCTCTTCTTTTGGCCATTACTTTCAGGAGCATAAGACATAACTGGCTTTTCTGATACAGAGAGGAAGGCAGAGGCTTAGACAAAATACAAAGACAGAGAAATGTATCCCAAATGAAAGAACAAGATAAGGCCATGGCCAGAAATCTAAGCAAAACAGATATAAGTAACATACCTGATGGAGACTTTAAAGTAACATTCATAAGGATACTCACTGGGCTTGAGAAAAGAAGAGATCAGTGAGAACCTTACCACAGAGATAAAAGAATTAAAAAATAATCAGAGATGAAGAATGTGACAAGATTGGAAAGGTTGTATGCAATGAAGAGCAGGCTGGAAGAAACAGAAGAATGAATTAGTGATCTAGAAGACAAAATAATAGAAAATATCAAAGCTGAAAAAAATAAAGAATTATGCAAGACAAGAATAGATTTAAGTATTTCACTGGCTCCAACAAACATAATAGCATTCACATTATAGGAGTCCCAGAAAAGAGAGAGAGAGAAAAGGGGGAAGAAATTTTATGTGAAGAAATAATAAATGAAAACTTTCCTCATCTAGGGAAGGAAAGAGACCAGGGGACACAGAGAACTCCCATAAAAATAACAAAAGCAGACCAACACCAACACACATTGTAATTAAGTTTACAAAATATAGTGATAAATATTCTTAAAAGCATCAACACAAAAGAAGTCCTTAATGTAAACAGGAAAATGCATAGGGCTAGCTGCAGAAGAAGGAAGGAAATAATGAAAAATTAGAGCAGAAATAAATATATAAACTAAAAAAAAAGAACAGATCAATGAAACATGGAGCTGTTTCTTTAAAAAAATAAAATTTATCAATGTCTAGTCAGAATTATCACAAAGAGAAATACCCATATAAATAAAATCACAAGAGAGGAGATATAACAGCCAACACCACAGGAATTCAAACAATTATAAGAGAATATTATGAAAAACTATATGCCAACAAATCAGACAGCCAGAGGAAATGGATAAATTCTTAGAAACAAACCACCAAAACTGAAACAGGAAGAAATAGAAAATGTGAACAGACTGATAACCAGCAATGAAATTGGATCAGTAATCACAAAACTCCTAATAAGCAGAAGTCCAGGACCAGATGGCTGCACAGGTGAATTCTACCAAACATTTAAAGAAGAATTAATACCTATTTCTTTCAAAGTATTCCAAAAAATGGAAAAGGAAATAAAACTTCAAAATTCATTCTATGATCTTAGCATTACACTGATACCAAAACTAGATAAATACTGAAAGAGAATGGCAGGCCAACAACCCAGATGAATATGGAAAAATTCTTGGTAAAATACTAGCAAAACAAATCTTATGATAGATTTAAAAAGTCATTCATCACGATCCAGTGGGGTATTCCTAGGTTGCAAGGGTGGTTCAATGTTCACATATCAATCAATGCAATATGCCACACTAATAAATGAAAGGGACAAAACCATATGATCATTTCAATAGATGCAGAAAAAGCATTTGACAAAGTACAACATCCATTCATGGTGACAACCCTCAACAAAGAAGGTTTAGAAGAAACATACCTCAATATAATAAAGGTCATATATGGAAAACCTACGGCTAATCTCATCTTCAGTGGGGAAAAATTGAGAGCTTTGCCTCTGTAGTCAGGAAGAAGACAGGGATGTCCATACTCACTGCGGCTATTTAACACAGTACTGTAAGTCCTAGCCATAGCAATCAGACAACAAAAATAAATAAAAGGCATCCAGCTCAGCAAGGAAGTGAAGAAGTGAAACTTTAACTCTTTGCTGATGACAGAATACTTTATGTAGAAAATCTGGAAGATTCCACCAAAAACTGTTAGAACTGATACAGGAAAGTAAAGTCACAGGATAAAAAATCAATTATCACGAAATCCGTTGCATTTATGTACACCGATAGTGAAGTAGAAAAAAAAAAAAAAGGAAATTAAGGATCAATCCATGTTACCATTTCACCAAAACTAAATACCTAGACCTAAACCTTACTAAAGAGGGGAAAGAACTATACTCTGAAAACTATAAAACACTAATGAAAGAAGCTGTAGATGACACAAACTAACAGAAAGGCACTCCATGCTCACGTATTGGAAGAACACATATTTTGTACATGTGTGTAAATATACACATGTAACACAATCCCTATCAAAATACCACCAGCATTTTCCACAGCGCTGTAACAATCCTGGAATTTGTATGGATACACAAAAGACCCCGAATAGCCAATGCAACCTTGAAAAAAAAAAAAAAAGAAAAGCTTGAGACATCACGATTCTGGACCTACAGTTATATTTCAAAGCTATAGTGATCAAAATACTATGGTACTGGCACAACAGTAGACACACAGATCAGTAGAACAGAATAGAAAACTCAGAAACGAACCCACAACAACATGGTCAATTAATCTTTGACAAAGCAGGAAAGAATATCTAAAGGGAAAAAGACAGTCTCTTCAACAAATGGCTTTGGGAAAACTGGACAGCCACATGCAAAAGAATGAACCTGTACCACTTTCTTCTACAATATACAAAAATAAACTCGAAATGGAATAAAGACTTAGATGTAAGACCTGAACCATAAAAATCATAGAGCAGAACACAGGCAGTATCCTCTTTGACATCAGTATCATCAACTTCTTTCTAGAAAGGTATCCTGAGGCAAGAGAATCAAAAGCAAAAAATAAACTATTGAGATTTCCTCGAAATAAAAAGCTTCTTCACAGCAAAGGAAACAATCAACAAAACTAAAAGACAGCCTACAGAATGGGAAAAGATATTTTCAAATTATATATCAGATAAATATATAAAGAACTTACAAACTCACGACCCCCCCCCCCGCCAATATAATTCAGTTAAAAATGGGCAGAAGACATAAATAGACATTTTCCCAAAGGAGACATACAGATGGCTAACAGACGCATGAAAAGATGCTCAACATCACTGATCATCAGGGAAATACAAATCACAACTGTGATGGTATCACCTCACACCTCTCAGATGGGGTGAAATCAACAACACAAGAAAAAACAGCTGTTAGTGAGGATGTGGAATGGGGAAACCCTCTTGCACTATTGGTGGGAATGCAAATTGGTGAAGCTACTCTGCAAAACATTACAGAGGTTCCTCAGAAAGTTAAAAATAGAGCTACCCTATAATCTAGCAATTACCCTAATAGGTATTTACCCAAAGAATACAAAAATACTAATGCAAAGGTACATATGAACCCTGATGTTTACAGCAATATTGTGTATAATAGCCAAATTATGGAAACAGCCCGTGTCCATTGATGAGTGCCTATAGAAGTGATATTTATCTCTGTGTGTATGTGTGTGTATAATATATATAACAATATATCTATAATATTCCATTTTACTAGATATAGTTTTTGCAAATATTTAATCCCAGTCAGTGACATGTCTTTTAATTTTTTACAGTGTCTTTGAAAAACATGTTTAAAATGTTATGAAGTTTAAGTTATTGAATTATCAATTTGTATTGTTCAGTGTTTTATGTTCTAAGAAATATTTTCTTGTCCTCAGTTAAAAGGATTTCCCATATTTTCTTCAAGAACTTTTGTACTGTAGCTTTTATTTTTTTTAAGCCATGCACAATTTTTTTAAGTTTTAAGTTTTTTAAGATTTTGCAAGATGGAGATTGACAAGTTTCAAAGCTTAAGACAGTTGAGAGATTTCTGGAAAACTGACTGATACACCATTTCATCTTGAAGAAACTAACAAGGAATATATTGGCATTATTTTATACAAGTTACTTGCACTTGGAGGACAGGCAGCCCCACTAGACAGAGTTTTTATATGAATCTGTTTGCTTAGTGTGACAGCAATGGAGTGGGCTCATGATGGCTCACAAGACCTGATAGTTAAATTTTCAGGGATTCTTCAAGTCAGTGATTAAATAGTCATTATTAAAAGTTAAATTATATGAACTCATACTTCAAATAATTATAGTAAATTAAAGCTAATAAATACAACCCGTCACTATCAATGTCTAATTATTTTACTGTATTTACTATTACCTCTAATCCTTGATTTATTTATCTCTATTGTATCTGTAACATTTAAAAATTATTTAATTGTTTCTTGCTGCATATGTCTTCCCAACTCTGCATTCAGTAATATTACATTAAGAGCTTTAAAATTGACCTTGGTCGCAGTATCTATCCCACAGTAATTGTCAAATTTTATAAATTAAGACTTTCCTTATTATTTTATTGATTTTATAGACCTATAAAAGTGATAGAAAATCATTAATGAAGTAGATTAAAGATCAAACTTTACTGTATCTGTGGCCATTAAAATGGGAATTCAACAATTTATAAAAAATGTGTTGTATTGAATACTTTTTAATTTTAATTTTTTAATCTTCTAAAGATATATTTATTTAAAGAGATATATAAGAGGTGGTTATTAGACATCTACCAACACACTGCTGGGTGTGTGGATAATAAAAGTTGGGCCAGATGGTGACTATTGGAATACTGATCATTGCTTCTAATACTGGAACAATTTTTAATTTGCTCCTCTGGCTTTGTGGAGACTGCTGTCTTCAACTGTGTGAGCCTTTGTGCTGCATTTGGGGTCTGCGCTCTGAGTCTCTCTCTGTCTGCAAGCTGGATAGTTACTGCAATTCCCTCCAGGTCTTGATATATGGTACCAAGCAGAAGTTTTACTTGGAGCTCATAGTGACTAAAATATTTTACTGTGAACAAAAGGCGGAAAAAGGCAAAAAGTCCTCTGGAAAAAAAAATATTCTTTTATTTTTTTCTTACAGGGAGACAGGATTTTACTGGCTTGAAAAAAAATGCCCCTCTTGAGAGGCAAAATGTATTCAGGAAGAATCTTAGGGTCTCTGGTGATGAAGATATGGCATGGTCTATGAGAGTTAATGCTTATTAAGCCATAACTCTAATGATTCACCCGGAACATTTTCATGATCTGAACAAAGACCTTAGAACCAAAGTCACATCAAAACAACTAGAACCTCTCCCTATTTTTAAAGCTTGATTCCTTGCTTGCTTGCTCACCTACTATATGTCTGTATGTATGCTTGCATGCATACATGTATGTATTTGAAGTATAATTATCATACAGTGTTATATTAGTTTCTGGTGTACAATAGAATGATTCAAAAATTCTGTACCTTACTCATTGCTCATGTTGATAGATGTAATCTTAATCTCCTTCCCCTATTTCATTCATCCCCCACACACTGCATCCTCAATGGCAACCACTAGTTTGTTTTCTATAATTAGGAGACTGTTTCTTGGTTTGTTGGCTTGTCTCCTTTTTCGGTCTTTGTTCATTTGTTTCGTTTCTTACAGTTCACATATGTGTAAAATCATGGCATTTATCTTTCTCTGACATTTCATTTAACATATCCTCTAGATCCATCTATGTTGTTGTAAAGGGCAATATATCACTCTTCTTATGGCAGAGTGATATTCCCTTGTATATATGTACTACATCTTTTTATTCATTCATCCATCGATGGATAGTTGGGTTGTTTTCATAACTGCCTATTGTAAATAATGCTGCAACAAACATAGGGGTAGGTATATCTTTTCCAATTAGTGTTTTCGTATTCTTCAGGTAAATATGCAATAGTGAATTACTGGACCACAGAATAATTCTATCTTTAATGTTTTGGGGAACTTCCATACTGTTTTCTGCAGTGCTGGTACCAGCTTGAATTCCCACAGCATTACGTGAAGGTTGCTTCTTCTCATTCCCACCAGCATTTGTTGTTTCCTGCGTTTTTGATTTTAGACATTCTGATAGGTGTTAAGTAACATCTCATTGTGGTTTTGACTTGCATTTCCCTGATGATTAGTGATTTTATCATCTTTTCATGTGTTTGTTGGCCATCTGTATATCTTCTTTGGCAAAATTCCTATTCAGGTCCTCTGCCCACTTTTAATTATATTATGTACTTTTGTAGTGTTGAGTTGTATACTTTAAATATTGAGTTGTATTCTTTAAATATTTAGGTATTAACTCCTTATTGGATATATCATTTGCAAATCTCTTCTCCAATTGGTGAGTTGTTGTTTGGTTTTATTGATGTTTTCCTTTGCTGTGCCAAGATTTTTATTTTGGTGTAGTCCCTATAGTTAAATTTTGCTTTTCTTTCCCTTACCTCAGTAGACATATCTAGAAAAAAAAAACAACAACTTTTCTACAGCCGATGTCAAAACGATTACTGCCTCTGTTTTCCTCTAGAAATTTTATGGTTTCAGGTCTCACATTTGGGTCTTTAATCCATTTTGAATTTACTTTTGTGTATGGTGTAAGTTTCATTCTTTTATGTAACTATCTGGTTTTCTCAGCACCATTTGTTGAAGATATCATCTTCTCCCATTGTATATTTTTGTCTTCTTTCTCATAGATTAATTGACCATATAATCATGGGTTTATTTCTGGGTTCTCTATTTTGTTCTCCTGATCTACATGTGTCTGTTTTTGTGCCAGTGCCATATGATATCTTTGCAGTATATTTTGAAATCTGGAATTATGATACCCTCTGGTTTTATTCTTTTTCAAGATTGCTTTGGATACTTGAGGTTTTGATATTCCTTACAAATTTTAGGATTACTTATTCTAGTTATGTGAACAATGCTGTTGGTATATTGATAGGGATTTCATTAAATGTGTAGATTGCTTTGTGTAGCATTTTAACAATATTGGTTCTCCTAGTCCCTGAATATGGCATGTCTTTCCTTTCTTTGTGTCATCTTCAATTTCTAGTTGTTCATCAGTGTTCATCTAGTTGTTTCATCAGTGTTCTAGTTTTCAGAGTAAAGGTATTTCAACTCCTTGATTAAGTTTATTCCTAGGTATTTTATTCTATTATGTGCAATTGTTATAGTATTTTTTTCTTAATTTTTTTCCTGCGATTTCATTATTAGTGTATGGAAATGACCCCAATTTCTGTATGTTGGTTTTGTATCCTGTGACTTTACTGAATTCATTTATTAGTTCAAATACATTTTTGGTGGAATCTTTAGGTTTTTTATATATAGTATCATGTTATCTGCAAATAGTGAAAATGTTATCTCTTCGTTACCAGTTTTGATGCCTGCTCCTGTCTGATTATTGTGGCTAAGACTTTCAGTACTATATTGAATTAAAGTGGTGAGAGTGGATACATCCTTTTCTTGTTCCTGATCTTATGGGAAAAGCTCTTAGTTTTTCACCATTGAATATGAGGTTAGCTGTGGGTTTTTCATATATTGGCTTATAATATTGAGTTATGCTCCCTCTAAGCCTACTTTGTTTAGAGCTTTTGTCATGAATGCATAGTATACTTTGTCAAATGCTTTTTCTGTATCTATTGAAATGATAAGATGGTTTTTACCCTTTCTCTTGCTGATGTGATGTATCACATTGCTTGATTTGTGACTATTGAACCACACTTGCATCCCAGAAGTCAATCCTGCTTGATGTGATGAATGAATTTTTTAATGTGTTGTTGGATTTGGTTTGCTAATATTTTGTTTAGGATCTTTGCATTTATGTTCCTCAGAGACATTACCCTGTAGTGCTCTTTGTTTTCAGTGTCTTTACCTGGTTTTGGTATCAGAGTCATGCTGGCTTCATAAAATGAATTTGGAAGCCCTTCTTTCTTCTTTCCTCCTTCTCTTCCTCTTCTTCTTCCTCTTCTTCTTCTTCTCTTCTTGATCTTCTTCCTCTTTTTGATCTTCTTCCTCTTCCTCTCTGTCTCCTTCTAGGAATAGTTTGAGAAGAACGGGTGTTAATTTTTAAAATGTTTGGTAGAATTCACCTGTGAAGCCATCTGGTCCTGGACTTTTTTTTGTTGGAAGTTTTTTTGTTTGGTTGGTTGGTTGGTTTTTGTTTGTTATTTTAATTGATTCACTTTCATTGCTGGTAATTGGCGTTTTCAAATTTTCTGTTTCTCCCTGATTCATTTTTGGGAGGTTATGTGTTTCTAGAAATTTATCCAATTTTTCTAGGCTGTCCAATTTGTTGGCACGCCATTTTTCAAAATATTCTCATAATCGTTTGTATTTCTGTGCTGTTGGTTGTTATTTCTCCTCTTTCATTTCTGGGTTTCATTTCAGTCTTCTATCTCTCTGTCTGTTTCTGTCTGTCTGTCTGTCTGTCTGTCTCTCTCTCTCTCTCTTTGGCTGTTGTTTGATGAGTGAAGCTAAGGTTTATCCATTTTGTTGATCTTTTCAAAGAACCAGCTCATGGCTTCATTGATCTGTTTGGTTATTATTATTTTTTGTATTTTTTAGTGTCTATTTCATTTATTTGTGTTTAATCTTAATTATGTACTTCTACTGGTTTTGGGTTTTGTTTATTCGTCTTTTTCTAGCTTCTTTAGGTGTAAGATGAGGTTGTTTCTTTGGGATTTTTCTTACTTGTTAAGGCAGGCCTGCATTGCTGTAGACTTCCTTTGTAGAACAGCTTTTGTTTCATCCTAAAGATTTGGGTCCATTGTGTTTTCATTTGTTTCTGTGTGTTTTTTGGTTTCCTCTTTGATTTCTTCATTCACCCATTCATTGTTCAGTACCATGTTTTTTGACCTCCATGTATTTGTATTCTCTCTAGATTTTTATTGTGGTTGATTCTAGTTTCATGACATTGTTATTGAAAATATCATTGGTATGATGTTCTTTTTGAATTTGTTGAAACTTCTTTTGTAGCCTAATATGTGACCTATTCTGGAGAATGTTCCATGGCACTTGAAATGAATGTATATTCTGTTTCAGGATGGAATGATCTGAGTATATCTGTTAGATCCATCTAGTCAAATGTGTCATTCAAAGCCACTGTTTCCTTGTTGATTTTCTGTTTGGATGATCTATCCATTGATGTAAATGAGGTGTGTTACAGTCCCCTACTATTATTGTATTATTGTCAGTTTCCTCCTTGCTGTCTGTTAATAGTACCTTAATGTATTTGGTGCTCCCATTTGGTTGCATACATATTTTCAGTTGATATATCTTCTTGTTGGAATGTTTCCCTTATTATTATAATTGCCCTTTTTTTTTGTTTCTTGTTTCAGTCTTTCTTTTAAAGTCTATTATGTCCAAAGTTAAGTATTGCCACCCCAGCTTTCTTTTTGTTTCAATTTTCATGACAAATGATTTTCCATCCCTTCACTCTCAATCTACAGGTGAATTTAGGTCTGAAATGAGTGTTTTATAAGTAGTATGTAGATGACTCTTGCCTTTTATTCTATTCAGTTATTTTTTACCTTGATTGTAGCATTTATTCCATTTATATTCAAAATAACTGTTGATAGATATGTGCTTATTGTCAATTTGTTATTTGTTTTACAGCTGTTTTTGTAGTTCTTCTCTGTTCCTTTCCTCTCTTCCTTTCTTCACTTGTGGTTTGATGGCCTTCTTTAGTGATATACTTGGATTCCTTTATTTATTTTGCATGTCTATTTTAGGGTTTTTGACTTGTGATTAGGTTTATAATACAGTATATTAGGTTGATGATTGCTTAATTTTGAACTCACTCTAAAAACACTACATTTTTATTCCCCTTACTCCAAGATTTTGTATGTGATGCCGCATTTTACATCATTTTATTTTGTGAATCCCTTGACTGACTTTTTTAGATAAAATGTATTTACTGTTTATGTGCTTCAGCCTTTATACTGGGTTCATAAGTGATTAATCTTCTACTTTTATATTGTTTGTATGTCCATGTGAATTTTTCTTTTTCTTAATTTTCTTACTCCTGATAATGGCTTGTTTTGTGGTTGCTGTTTTGTTTTGTTTTGGCTTTTTTGTTTTGTTTTGTTTTTGTTTTTGTTTTACCACTCAGAGAATTCCTTTAACATGTCTTGTTAGGCTAGTTTAGTGGTGATGAATTCCTTCAACTTTTGTTTGTCTCGATAACTCTCTATCTCTCCTTCTGTTCTGAAAGATAGCCTTGCTGTATAGAACAGTTTTGATGTCATTTTTTAAATTTAAGTTCTTTGAATATATCATGCCACTCCCTTTTAGCTTGCAAAGTTTCTGCTGAAAAATCAGCTAATGGCATTATGACGTTTTCCTTGTATGGTACTGTTTTCTCTTTCTGTTTTTAAAATCTCTATCACTATTTTGTGCCATTTTAACTATTATATATCTTGATGTAGACCCCCTTGGGTTAATTTTGGGGGGCTGTGTCTTCTCTATCTGGATTTTTCTTCCTGAGATTAAGGAAGTGTTCAGCTATTATTTCTTCTATTTTTCCCCTCTCTTCTTCTTCTAGGTTTCCTGTAATGTGAATGTTAACATCTTTGATAGTGTCACTGAGTTCCTTTAACAAAATCATTGTTTATTGTTGTTTTTCTTGTTCTTCTTCAGCTTGAATGCTTTTAATTACTCTTTCAACCCACTGATCTAATCTTCTGCTTCCTCTAGTATTTATTTCATCTAGTATATTTTTAGTTTCTGCTGTTGAGTTCTTCATCACCAGTTTGTTTTATATTTTTTTCTACTGAAAGTCTCCCTGAGATCCCCAACTTTTTCTCAAGTTCATAAGTATGTTTGTGACCATTCATTTGAATTGTGTATCAGCATATTGCTTACCTCCATTTCATTTAGATCTTTTGCTGTGATTTTGTCCTGCTCTTTCATTTGGGGCATATTTCTCTGTCTCCTCATTTTGTCTAACACTCTGTCTGTTTCTATGTGTTAGAAAAGTCAGCTATGTCTCTTGCTCTTGAAAGTGGTGTCCTTATGAAAAATTCATCCTGTAGTGCCCATCAGTGCAGTGTCCCCTATTCACCAAGACCTGGTGCTTCACAGGTGTCTCCTATGTGTGTGGTGTGTGTCCTACTGTTGTGGTTGGACCATTTTTGTCTTCTTTCTAGTTGTCTGCCTTGGCTCACTTTGCGTGTTGAGGGCAGGGTTACGTTCATTTGCTGTTTAAGTAGTCAGTTTGGGGCTGCCATGATATTGAGTTGGATCAGACCATATGCCTTCCATCAGCCCATTCACTGGGGATGTGTTTGCACCTATCTGTAGGTTGTTCCCCCTGCATTGTCCCTGGGAAGGCTTTTGTTGATGGGCAAGGCCTACAATCAGACCAATATCTGCCCCCATTCTGTTGGGGTTGCAGGGACCCTGAACTGCTAGGCTTTCTCATTGTGCTGCCTAGTATGAAGTTTTTTTGTTGGTAGAGGGACTAGCAGTCAATTCAGATATCTTTCCCCAACCTACTTTTGGGTCTGCATTCCAACTGGTATGTGTGTGGTCTGCTTCTCCTCTTCCCAGAGCGCGAGACACTTTGTAGTAGCACTGGCTACTGCTGGAGCCGCTTGCAGAATGAGAAGTGTCTAGGGAAGCTTTGGATGAACTCCTACGGAGTGGGGTGGATTGGATGAGCCAGTCAGTGAAAGAATGTAGGGGTGGGGTATATGTGTTAGCAAAGCTAGGTGGCAAGTGATTGTGCTGTTTCCTACAGGTATCTAGGTATCTGTGATGGGCTGTGGCAGAGAGAAATGGTGACTTCCAGCCCTTTTTTGGAGAAGTCTCCAAAGATTCCTGCCCTTCCAGTGCATGTTCTGAGATTAGTACACCCCAGGAGCTATTCATACTACTGCAACTACTGTTGCAACTACGGCAACTACTGTATCTGGGCATAGTTATTTGTTATGCTGCCTCTTTAAGGGTAAGGACTGTTTCCTATCACCCTATGGTTCTCCCAGAGCCAAGCTTACTGATTTTTAAAAGTTCTTGTTTTTGGACTTATAGACCAGTTGAATAGAGTAGATAACCCAGAATTGGACCCACAAACGTATGGCCAACTAATCTTTGACAAAGCAGGAGGGAATATCCAATGGCATAAAGACAGTCTCTTTAGCAAATAGTGCTGAGAGAACTGGACAACATGCAGAAGAATGAAGCTGGGCCACTTTCTTACACCATACACAAAACTAAACTCCAAATGGATGAAAGACCTAACTGTGAGACAGGAAACCATTCAGAACCCTAGAGGAGAAAACAGGCAACAACTTCTTTGACCTCAGCCACAACACTTTTTACTCAACACGTTTCTGAAGGCAAGAGAAATGAAAGCAAAAAGGAACTATTGGACCTCATCAAGATAAAAAGTTTCTGCACAGCAAGGGAAACAATCAATAAAACTCAAATGCAACAGACAGAATATGATAAGACATTTATAAATGACATATTGGATAAAGGGTTAGTATCCAAAATCTATAAACAATTGCCAAACTCAATATCTGAAAAACAAATAATCCAGTGAAGAAATGGGCAGAAGACATGAATAGACACTTTTCCAAAGGTGACATCTAAATGGCCAACAGAAACATGAAAAGATGCTCAATATCACTCGTCATCAGGGAAATACAAATCAAAACCAAACTGAGATACCACCTCACACCTTCCAGAGTGGCTAAAATGAAAAACTCAGGAATCAACAGATGTTGGCCAGGTTGTAGAGAAACGGGAACTCTCTTGCACTGTTGGTGGGAATGCAAACTGGTGCGGCCACTCAAAAAATTGTTGAGGTTCCTCAAAAAATTAAAAATAAAATTACCCTATGACCCAGCAGTAGCACTACTAGGAATTTACCCAAAGGATGCAAGAGTGCTGATTCATAGGGGCACATGTACCCCAATGTTTATAGCAGTGCTATCAACAGTAGCCAAATTATGGAAAGACCCCAAATGTCCATCAATTGATGAATAGATAAAGAAGATGTGGTGTGTGTGTGTGTGTGTGTGTGTGTGTGTGTGTGTGTATACACACACACAAAATAGAATACTACTTGGCAATGAGAAAGATTGAAATCTTGCCATTTGCAGCAATGTGGATGAAATTGGAGAGTATTATGCTAAGTGAAATAAGTCAGTCATAGAAAGAAAGATACATGTTTTCACTCACATGTGGAATTTGAGAAACATAAGACCATGGGGGAAGGGAAGGGGAAAAAATAGTTTTGAACAGAGAGGGAGAATAAACATAAGAGACCCTTAAATACAGATAACAAACTGAGAGTTGAGGGCATTGAGGAGAGCACTTGTTGGGATGAGCACTGGGTGTTGTATGTAAGCGATGAATCATGGGAATTTACTCCTGAAGTTAAGAGCATGCTGTATGCGCTGTATGTTAGCTAACTTGACAGCAAAATATATTTAAAAATACTTTAAAAATTAAAAAAAAAGTTCCCGTTTTTAATCCCCACTGATTGTAAAAACTCATGAAGTTTAAACCTCACTGTCTTTCACAGCCAAATATTATGGGTACTCATCTTCCTAGTGCAGGTCCCCCATGCCAGGGTTCTGTTTTGGGGTCTTTTCCTCTCCGTCATGCTTGAGGTGTCCCTCCTGTTTGTGGTTTATCTCAAAGGTTAGTTTGGTTGCCCACTGTGCCTCTGCCCTCCCTCCCTTTTTTGATGAGGCCTCTTCTCAATGAATACCTGTGGTAAGTCAGCTCTGCCAGTCTTTCTGGGTTAAACTGATGTGGGTGTTATCTTAGTGTATCCCTGAAATGGGGTAAGCTTAGGATCTTCCTTCTCTGCCTTCTTCTTCAGAAGTCTCCATAATAACTATGGTTTCTTTATTTGCGTGTCTAGAACATTATGAGAAGTCACAAAATATCACAATACCTCTTAAAATCTCTGTAACATTTTCTATCCCATACCTTTAAACTTCGAACATGGCTTTTGACCATCTGTACTCTCAAGGTCATAAAAATATCCTTCTTTTTAAACTCATCCCTTCTCCACCAATTATTGCTCATTAAGCTTCCTGTCAGGGGCGTCTGGGTGATTCAAGTGGTTGGGAGTCTGACTCTTGATTTCTGTTTAGGTCATGATATCACAGTTCATGAGATCAAGCCCCAAGTCTGGCTGATTGGTGCAGGCAGACAGAGCCTACTTGGGATTCTCTCTCTCCCTCTCTCTCCCTCACATGTGCTAGCTCTCTCAAAATAAATAAATAAACTTAAAAAAAAAGGATTCCTGTCTAAAGGAAGAGAATGTAGAGTATAAATGAAAAACTGTGGCCTAGAAATCGACTGCCCATGTTAAAATCCTGATTCTTTCCCTTGGTAGTTTTGTGACAGACCTATGGTTTCCTCATTTTTTTTTTAATTTCTTTTTTTTCAACGTTTATTTATTTTTGGGACAGAGAGAGACAGAGCATGAACGGGGGAGGGGCAGAGAGAGAGGGAGACACAGAATCGGAAACAGGCTCCAGGCTCTGAGCCATCAGCCCAGAGCCTGACGTGGGGCTCGAACTCACGGACTGCGAGATCGTGACCTGGCTGAAGTCGGACGCTTAACCGACTGCGCCACCCAGGCGCCCCAAGGTTTCCTCATTTTTAAACCAGGGTGATAATAGCAAATGGCAAGAGTTTGTAATAATTAATACAAAGGGCTAAATCAGAGTTTTACATACAATAAGGACTAAAGAAGTATCAGCATTATGTACCTTTTCGTCTTTCCTTCTGATTGGTGAACAAGTTCTGGCAAGCAGATGGAGAGGGAAGCAAGATTTAAAAAGACCTAACATTGGGAAACTATGTAACATATTCCTATTAATATCTTGACAAAATATAGAATAGGAGCATATGTGGGAAAATGGGTGAATTTCAAAAGGGAAAAGTCTAGAAAGAAAGAGAACCCCCTCTTCAGTGATATTTATGTTCTGGGATTAGTCACTATTTTCTAGGAGAGAACATTATTTTAAAACTCTTCAACACCTGGACGCCTGGGTGGCTCAGTCAGTTGAATGTCCAACTCTTGAGTTCAGCTCAGGTCATGATTCCAGGGTTGTGGGATCGAGCCCTGCTTGGAGCTCGGTGCTAAGTCAGGAACCTATTTCAGATTCTCTTTCTCTCTTCCTCTGCCCCTCTCCCCCACTTGCATGTGTGCTCTCTCTCTCCAAACAACAACAAAACCCTTCATCACCATGTACGTGTCAAATACCTCATTGTTTTGTTAATACTTACATCACTTTGTGAAATACTATATTGGATTGTAAGTAAAACATGCATAATACTTCAGTCTTTTGCCTCAGGTAGTGTTTGTGTAATATACAGTTCTCTACACCCCCATCAAATGTAGCCTAATCACACACTGTGAAGGAATCTCTGACCCCAAAATTATATAACTTTATTACAGCACAAAGTAATGTCTTTAAAATCACATGTGTCTCGGTACAAGGGTTAAAATACTTGTGTTCAAATTCAAATGCTCTCATATTCAGTTTTAAAGTTATGCATTAATACCTTGAATAAAGAGATTTTTAAGTTTCTGCTTCCAATTTGCACAAATAATTGATGGCTCATTAACAACTCTGTGGGAATACTGCAAAACACACACATGCATGAGAAAAACAACCAGTTGTGACAGGGAGAATAAAATCCATGTCAATCATATTGAAATCCTCTATTAAATTCCAAATAAGAAGTTAGAAAACACATTGAGTAATGCATTAGCATAAATAAAAAGAATCTCATAAATTATGCTTGCTAATGACATTCACAATTTTGCAAAATCATATAATACACAGATGTTTCCTTTTTTTTCTTAGGCTCTTTCCAAATTGTTTTTTCTGAGAAAATAAACTTGTTCAAATGCTGTTGCCAATTGCATTGGGGGTATGTTATTTAACCATGATTTTAGAATATTAGACAGTGTTATGAAAAGTAATGATAAATATAATATGTACTTATCTTTTCCCATATTTGGGAAGTAAGCTTGAACCATTTTGGTAAATTTGTTTCAACAAAGCCTAAGAATATATTGCAGTACATTTTTTTGAGAAATCAATTTTTAAAAGAAATTGCATATGTAGATTGTGATTGTGACACTGTCTAGAATTTAACTTGAAAAGTGTTAGGAAGCCACCAGTGCTATGGTCACACTCATTCACACAATTATGCATGTGAACAAATTACTTTCTGCTTTCAGGGATTTCCAATTACTAGGCAGGGGTGACACCAGGTACAGCATGTTACGATAACAGAATTTAAAATTTGGGAGGGCAAGCAGTATGTTAGCATTTATTCAACGAAAAACAAACTGGTATCTTGTTCCCTGACACATGGCTTTTTTAACTCCTTCTGGCATAGCACTATTTTTAAGTGGTAAAATTCAGGATAGCAAGTAAAATATCCTTTAAGATGTGGAAGAAAAGTAGGCTTTTATTGTTTGGTTATTTGAGTGTGAGATTGTGACTTATTCCTTAGTTCATCTGAATACTGGAAAGAAATCTGTAGGGCTTATTTGAGACGTTCTGATATTCACATTTACATAGGAAATTCTGTGTTGTCCAGGAACGAGCTGGATAAAGTGAAAACAGAGGTTAAAACTTGGTTTTAAGGTTTTCTCTTGGTTGGCACTCTCCCCATCGCTTATTCCCTCAGCACTTCCCTTCCACACATCCATGATACGACTGTGCTTACATAAATTACACTACTCACGTGGCCTCACTGCCTGGATTATTGTCAGTCTGATACTTAGTCTTCCCCTGATTTACTCCAAACCATCATGCCAGACTCAGCTCAGGTATTGTACCCTCCAGGAAATAGTATCATGGACCATGCCTGCCCTTACAGGAGGTAAATTATCCTCAGTGATTTAGCCTTCTGATTTAGCACGTATCACTCCATGTTATAATTGTCTGTCTAGTCATATATTTCTCCCATGAGATGGAAGCCTGTGAGGGGATTATGTTTTACATCTTCATATCCCCTTTAAAACCCCTAAATAGGAGCATGATACACGACTTCCCTCCTCTCCTCTCACTTTGACAGTTTCATTTACTTCCATGACTTCATATTCCACTTGCTTACTGAAAATTCTGTTATCTATCTCCTGAATTGTAGGATTGTGTAACCAAAGTTTACACTGGAAATCTCCATTCAGCTATATCACAGGCTCTTCAAAATCCGCCAAGTCCAAACCAGAGCTCCTCTTTTTTTCTGAAATCCAGATTGGATACTTCCCCAACATCTTCTCAGCAAATATCACAGCCATCTAGTCAAAAGAGCAAAATGATTAATGGTTGGACTCGGAGGGAGCCATGTGTTAAGCGCCACTATTTATACTGTGTACTCTTGAACAGCCTCTATGCTTCACACTCATTCTTTTTAAAATAAGGATAATAATACTCTGTCAAATGATTGTTGTGACTATTAAATTAGTACATGTAAGTCACCTAGAATAGTACACAGCAAACAGAATGCGGTCAGTGAGTATTAACATTATTTCAGTTTGTCCATTTACTCAAGCGAAAATCCTGAGTTATTATCTCTGGCTACCTTTCCTCTTCCCCTACCCACCTTATATACATACATATATACACATACATACACACATATATATGTATATACATATGTATACATATACATAGATATGTATATATTAAATTAAAATATATACAGTTACATATATATATACACATATATATACACATACATCCACACATATATATATATATATGTATATGTATATGTGTGGATGTATGTGTATGTGTATATATGTGTGTATATATATACAACTGTATATATTTTAATAATATTTAATATATAATATATACATAACACATAATATACATATGTATGTAATTTTGTATAATATGTATAATATATGAAGTCTATATTTATAAACTTGTCAGAACTATTTCTGTCTCTTAGCTCTTTCCATATCTCTCAATCTCTCTTACCACCATCCTACTTGAAAGCTACCATCATCTCTCACTCAGCTTACTCTGAGTAGCCTTCCACTTCATGTGCCAAAGCTGTCCTTCTCTAATCTGCCACACAAACCCCGGGCTCTGTGACTTTAACACATACCTCAACACATGGCTGTGCTATTTACAATCTTTCTGTCTTCTCTTTGAGATTAATATGTCTAAAAATACTTACCTTGTCTCTTGATTTCCTCCAAACTCTGGCATTTGTGCTGCTTCATCTGTTTCTCTAGCTGTTGTTCACAACACTGCCTCCATTGGCGATGTCCTATCCACATGACATTTCATTCAGTTCCTCTAAAGCACCAGACACTTGCTCACCTCTCTGACCTCTTGGCCTTCCTACCATTCTGTTCTCTCTTCCTAGAAAACATTTCTCTCCCTGCAAAAATTTCCTGGAACACTAAACTATTCAACTTCCCCCAGAAGCCCAGGTCTCTCTTGATATTTATGTATTTACTGTCTATAATAATAGTCCATACTAAAACACAGTATTCATTAAGCAGGACCAGTATCTTTCTTTTTATTTAATTTTTTTAAATGTTTATTTATCATTTTTGAGAGAAAAAGAGAGAGAGAGAGAGCATGAGAGATGGAGGGGCAGAGAGAGAAGGAGACACAGAATCCAAAGCAACCTCCAAGGTCTGAGCTGTCAGCACAGAGCCCGACGTGGGGCTGGAATTCATGGAGGGCGAGATTATGACCTGAGCTGCAGTCAGATGCTTAACTGACTGAGCCACCCAGGTTGCCTAGGACGACCAATATCTTTCTTAATCTTTCTGTCATGACAGTTACTATTGGAATACCTAATTCATAGTGAAAATTCAACTAAATTGAATTAGTTAATGAGTTAATGAATTAATTAGTTAATTGATTAGTTGCTAAATCCAAATAGAAGATATTTCTAGTAGTCAACAAACATCTATTGACTAAGTAAATAAAATTTTGGCATTTTTCTTAAAATCCTATTTGGATTAACACTGCTTCTGTCATACTCGTCCAGTTATGTACAACATGAGATTAAGTATTTGATGAAAAGTATAATCGAACAGTAATAAAACAATAACTTATGACTAACTGTATTTCTCAGTAATATTTATATTTTTTGAGGACCATGTTCTCTGCATTAAAGTCAAGATCCACACTCTGACAGAAAAGCAACATTTGTGGAATTGACACTCTTGATTAAAATAAGAATATAATGGTTTCCATTTCTGCATATAAGAAACTTGGAGGTCACCATTCCTTCCTACCAATAAGTGAAAAGCTGACTACATTGAAAAATCAAGTGTTCGTGGGCCTTTAAAAGAAGGTAGGACACAGGATAAACTGCTGCCCCTAGGACAGAAGAGATAGGCAATTACAGAGAGTGAGGGCTCACTGGGACAGACACACAGGAGCAGAAACCAGCACCAGAACGAGGGACAGGGTAGGTCACAAAGCATGACCCAACTCTATACTGCCTATAAGAAACCCAATTTAAAGAAATACATGTATTAACAGTAAATGGATTGGGAAAAATATACCATACTAACAGTAATCAGAAGAAAGCAGGAGTAGCTCCATTAGTTTCAGACAGAGCAAACTTAAAACCACGGAAAGTTTACATGAATAAAGAAAGGCATTACATAACGATGAAGGGGTCAATTCTACAAAAATCAAAACAAAACAAAAAACCCAAGGAAACCATAATTGTTCTTAGTGTGGGTACACTTAACAACGCAGCATCAAACTACATGAGAGAAAATGATAGAATTGCAAGGAGAAATGAGTATTTTCCCTATTACTATTAGACTTCCATACCTCGCTCAGAAATGAACAGACCCAGAAGACAGAAAATTAGTAAGAACACAGTCAAACTCAACAACACCATCCATCAATACCTATAATTTACATCTGTAGATGATTTCATCCATCGCCAGCAGAACTCACGTTTTTCTAAAGCTCACATGGAACATTGACTGGTAAAGATCACATTCTGAGCCACATTCTGGGCCAGTGCATGTACTTTAAACCATGCACTTCTGAATAACAGGTGGGTCAACAAAGAAATGTCAGAAGAAACAAAAATTTTTTGAAGAGAATTTAAATTTTAATTTATCAAAATTTGTTGGATTCAGTGAAAACAGCACTTAGAGAACAATTTATAGCAGTGAATGTATAAATCAGAAAAAATTAGATCAGTGTTAAGCCTACTATTACCATATGACCCAGCAGTCATGCCCCTTGATATTTGTTTAAAGGAATTGATGACTTAGGTCCATATAACAACTTTCATACAGATGTTTATAGCAACTTTATTCATAGTAATCCAAACATGGACACAACTAAGATGTCCTTCAGTAGTTGAATGGATACATAAAATGTGCTATATCTACACTAAGAAGTATTATTCAGTGTTTAAAAAGAAGAACTATTGGGGCGCCTGGGTGGCTCAGTCGGTTGAGCGACCAACTTCAGCTCAGGTCATGATCTCACGGTTTGTGAGTTTGAGCACTGCGTCAGGCTCTGTGCTGACAGCTCAGAGCCTGGAGCCTGCTTTGGATTCTGTGTCTCCCTCTCTCTCGGCCACTCCCCCACTCATGCTCTGTCTCTGTCTCAGAAATAAATAGACATTTTTTTTAAAAAAAAAGAACTATTAAGCCATAAAAAGGAGTGAAGAAAACTTACATGTATATTACTGAATGAAAGAAGCCAATATAGAAGACACTATACTCTATGACTCAACTATATGCCATTCTGGAAAAGGCAAAAACTTTGGAGACAATAGAAACCAGTGGCTGACAAAGATATGGTGAAGGAATAGGGGAGAAATGAATAGGCAGAGCACAGAGGATTTTTAGGGCAATGAAAATATTCTGTATAATATTATAGTGATGGATATATGCCATTATACTTTTGTCCAAACCCATTGGATGTATAACGCCAAGTATGAACCCTTTCATAGACTACAGGCTTTGAGTGATTATGATGTGTTAATATAGGTTCATCTTGGTACAAAATATACCACACTAGTGAACAGTGTTGATAATGGAGGCTGTACATGTTGGGAAAAGGGGATATATGAGAACTCTCTGGATCCCCTCTCAAGTTTATTTTAATTTTTTTAATGTTTAATTTATTCTTAGAGTATGAGCGGGGAAGGGGCAGAGTGAGAGAGGGACATAGAATCCGAAACAGGCTCCGGGCTCTGAGCTGTCAGCACAGAGCCCAACACGGGCCTCGAACTCACAAGCCGTGTGATCATGACCTGAGCTGAAGTTGGATGCTTTAACTGAGCCACCCAGGCGCCCTCAAGTTTATTTTAAACCTATAACTGTGTAAATTTGATCACTGGCTGTAGAGAATAAACCTAAGAAATTCCTTAACGTAAATATTCAGGACAAATACTTATATCCAAAATAGTATTTGTTATATTGAAAAAGTCTTATTTTTTATTGAGTTATAGGGAAAACCACTCTGTTCATATCCTTTATTTTTAAAGTAAAACGAAGATGAATTATTGATGATTTGTTAAATTTGTAATGTAATAGTGTGTTAATTTAAGGTACAAACTCTAGACCTAGACTTTATGAAGAGTGCTTAAAGAGAAGCTTTTTAAAAATATTTATTTAGTTTTGCGAGATAGAGAGAGAGCAAGCATACAAGCAGGGAAGGAGCATAGAGAGAGAGGGGGAGACAGAATCTGAAGCAGGCTCTAGACTCTGGGTTGCCAACACAGAGCCTGATGCAGAGCTCAAACCCATGAACCATGAGATCATGATTTGAGCTGAAGTCAGCTGCTTAACCAACTGAGCCACCCATGTGCCCCAAAGAGAAGCTTTTTAAGAGCATGGATAGGGAGAAAAATAATTATAACTGTAGTAAAATAATGCTTCACAAGGGAGAGGGCATTGGTTCTGTAACCTTAAGTATGCACACAGTTTCAGTGGTGGGACAGTAATGTCATTTCAGAAATGGAATCATTATCAGGAACAAATATGATAGGGTGGAATTTTCTTGAACATTAGGACTCAGGCTATAAATTGGTATTGAAATTTGGATGGCACTGAATAAACAGTCTCACATGGGTAATCAAACTGTTTTCTACTCAGACAATAACTCAACTCTGTGCTCCTACAAGTTAACTATCAAGTGCCTACAAGAAAGAAAAAAATTGAGATAAATTGAGGGCAAAAGAACATTTTTAATAATCTAAGCAAACATGAGTGTCCATAAAAGTGAAAAGAAAAGCAAGATATTCAAAAGCTCTTCAGAAATAGTATTTATGAGTTTTGGTTAAAGATGTGCCCTGAGGTTTGGCGATATGGGGAAACTGAAAATTATTATTACAGTTTTATGTCTGCTGTATTGGAAGTATGTTGATATAAGTAACTGGGAGAATTATCAAAAAAAACAAGAAGCACATTTTAGCAAAGAGATAAAAATATTTGTTAGGAATAAAATTGGACTGTAAAATAAACTAGACTTTGGTGTTATAGCCAAACAATGTTTAGCTCCTATGATGGGAGTGGAGATGCTTGCCAAGAAAGGATGATAGGATAATGGAAGGAAGGATAAGAAGATTGTGGTTTTTTTTTTAATTAAAAATATAATAATTGTTTATTTTTGAGAGACAGGGAAAGCCATAGCATGAGCAGGGGAGGGCAGAGAAAGAGGGAGATGCAGAATCCAAAGTAGGTTCTGGGCTCTGAACTGTCAACACAGATCCCAACACGGGGCTCAAACCCATGAACCGTGAGATCATGACCTGAGCCAACATCAGATGCCCAATGAATGAGCCACCTAGACACCCCGAGAAGATTGTGTTTTTAACTTTAAAAAGTACTCTTATTTAAGATAATTCTTATATTGGCTATTAGAGGGAAAGTTCAGTCACTGAAGAAGGCCAAAAAAAATTTTTTTTAGATTTTTGACCAGATTAAGAGAAGAACCATGAAAACAAAATGTAAATAAAATAAAATTGAAATAATTTCAATGAGGAGGAATTTTATTGCCAAATGGTATAGATATTGTACTTCAAAATGCTGAAAAATAATCTGGTGTTACAAAATTCCATCCAACTAATGGAAACATGTTAACAGATTTGACTTGATTTTTTAAGAAAATCCACTGGTGTACATGTTAAGTTAAAATGCTATATATTATTTATTATTATCAATAATAGAGGTTCTTTGCATTACTTATACCTTATTTAATCTGTATATTCCTTTATCTTTGCTATTGTAATCTCAGACCCTCAAAGCTCGTTTATTATTTACTACATGCAATGCAGAATTTCTGCAAATGTACCTGTGGGGAATTGGCTTTCAAAAAAAAAAAAAAGTATAGAATCTCTGCAGTGTCTAAATGCCATTCTTCCATTTTAAAGTACAAAATTCATGAAACACAGATAGTTACATTTTTAATAAATGTGAAACTTTAATGTCTTTCTTTTTAAGCAATTAAAATATGCTCTTGTGATTATTTTTCTCTCTGGGAATAAAATCAAGATTGTTTCAGCATGTGTTTGCAATCATGCTAATCTGGGAAAACTGGTGTAAATTATTTTATAAATATTGGTAACTTGTTATCTTTGTATAAATCTCTTAGATACAAATTCACCAAGTTAAGTATTGTATTAAGCATAGGGAACATGGAGAAAATGTAAGTTATTTGTGAAGAATTTTCATCCTGATTTTTTTGTTTTTGGTTTTATGAAAGGTATGAAAACTTGAGTTTCACCATCTGCTTCAGTTTCTGTTTCTTATGTTGTATTTTATGGTTTACAATAATTTAGAGGAGTATTTTTTAATAGTCAAAATATTATTTTCAGTAAGAAGAAAGCACATGTGCACACTGAAATTACTTCTGAATATGCTCTGATTGCTGGATTCTTCTATGAAGGCGTATGGGTTTGAATGGAAAGAAAGGCAGAATTAAAACATACTTGAAAATTCTTTGTGAAGTCCCTGGTTTAACCAGTTTGTCACAACATACCGCAACTAATGGGAGTCAGCTACAGTCCAGTATCGTGCTAGGACTTTGTTCAGTACAATATCTAATTTTAGCAGAGTGGAGTCTTGGCATGGGGAAAGACCTGTATTCATGCAAAATTATTCCACGACTTCTTACTCCCAGGTCTCACTTGACCACTGGAAACTTTCACAGTCTTATCTATAAAACAGAAGTAACCATCATGCTTGCTTTGTGGGTTTGTTGTAGAATTAACAAGAAAATAAACAAAAGGTACTTAGTGGAGCCATGCTTAGCCAGTCTTCTAGTACATCCTCGGTGATAAACGGGATCTTATGGCTGTGGTGTGGCAATAAGAACCTAAAATCCAAGTATGAACAGTTGTATTTTTAATGTGTGACCTCACATAAGTCAGTGTGTAATCTCATATTCTTTTTTTCTGAAATGGAGAATTGTATTGCTAATGTCACTAGGTCAATATGGTTGGGAATACTAGTGATTTGCATGGAGAGAAGGTCATGGAAAAGGATGTTTAAAAGTATGCCATGGGATTCAGGCCAGAAATGTAAAAGAGAAAAAAAACTGGAGAGAACAGGCTATATTTTGGGTCACCAGACTGGAGCCAAGGAGTAGATTTTTCTTTTTCTCCTATAACTCATCTAGGCATCAATGACCTGAAGTCTCGAAGGAATGCATTGCCATATCATCACTCTAAATGTGTAACATTTAAGAATTCTCTGAGCCTGTTCCCTGGACATTATAGTGCTTTCTGGGTTTCTTAGAACCCCAGAGCATCAGAGTGCCCTGTAGCACATAACAGGGTGTACCAAACATGGAAGGCTCATTAGATACCCAACATCCATGAGGTGGTATCAGCATTGCCAAGCTTCCCTGAGCATGCAAAACGTGTTTGCAAATCGCTCAGAAGTAGAACTTGGGACCCTGTGGAAAATTAGCAGAGGTCCTACATAGAAGTTAAGGACATTGAAACATGAGTGAATATAAATGGTAGTGTGGATTCATGTACATTCACTTATACCCCCAAAAATAGGGAGTTTGGGAGCTTTTAAATTAAACCGTTCTGTACTTGGTGTTTTAGGGCACATTTTCTCTAGAAACAGGAAAATAACGCTGCAGATAGGTGTTATAATTTTCTTTTTTTTTTCCAATTGAGGAAAATTAAACCTCACAAGTATAAGTAATACACCCAGTGTCGCAGAGCTAATAAGTAATAGATCTACAACTCACATTCAGAGCCGCCCAACTCCAAAAGCTATTTACTTTTCATTACACTGCTCTGAGCTTATGAAAATACTTTGTAAAGTGGAAGTGTGATGCAACAAGTAAAAATTATGTTATTTTATCCATCACATTTTAATCTTTCATGGAAATGATTGACTAATATTTTTAGCCCTAATCCCAACTCATGTTCATTAGACTTTCAAAAATTTACTCCTAAACACCAAGTACCTTGTCTCATTCTCAAATAAAGTACATTGTGAATAATTCATACAATGGTCATTAGGGTTTTATATAACATGAGACTTTATAGCTGTAACTAAGTATAGTACCATAGGTTTATACTCCAGGAGAGAGTCATTTTTTGTATTGAAAACACTACATCACTTTAGGGAACTTGTTATCACAATTTAATTAAAGTAATCTATATAGTTACCAAACATTTGGACATATCTGTCTGGTGATCTGATTCTCAAACTAGAGGTTGGAAGGTTTAAAAGGTACTTTTTTGGAAGGGGTAAAATTAAGACAATTTCTTCATGAGAATATAAAAGTTATTATTCTTCCCCCTCTGAGAATGTGTACACTTGTTCCACTTTTAGAAGATTGGTATGTAGAACTGACGTCACAGACTTACATATTTTATACAAAGTGGGAATTAAGTAAATATTCATTCATACTACTTACTTTAGAGAAGCAGTATCAAACAGTGGACATAATGCTTGCTCTGGAGCTACAACTGGCTTAAATTCTGAGTCTGAATTTCGATTTTCTCCTCTACTGGCAGACAAATGAAATCAGAACTGTCCCATAAGATGCTAAATATTAGGTTCACTTAATGAAATATATGTTGAGCAGAGGTTAATGTTTGAGCTTTCAGTTGACATTCAGTAGCTGTTGGCCATCGCTGACCTTGTTTAGGGAAGCTCAATGAGTGGCAAATGCTTTAGCAAATATATTTACAGAAGCCACAATTTTTATGTACATCAATATGAATTTTTCCCCAAATCTTAGCTATCTTGGAAGCCATAAACAATCATGTGACTACTCATTTTTTGTATAGTCAAACCATAGTTGCGACTTGGACAGTTTTCTGTCCAGTTATGGTTGTTGTTCACTGATCTTCCTCCATAATCAGTGATCTCTGCTGGTTTTCCTTAATAGTCCTCAATCTTTCTATATCCCTCTTTTCTAATTTAAAGCCAGTGAAATTTCTTTAAGTTAGAATTGAAATAATGTCTGGTATCCCCATGTAGCCCCTTAATTCTCTCTTAACAACAAAAAGAGTAAAATGCAAGGAAACTTAAAAATACATCTGTTTCATATATGGCAGTTAAATAACCCATACTTTTAATATATGGAAATAACTAAAAAATCAAGTATAAAATGATGGATGCTTTCCCCCAAAGTGAGTAAACATCTTGAAAAGATAATCTTCAAGTAATAAAACCAACATGATATGAAAGTATATCAAGTATCATTACCAATAAAAAATCAATAAAAATAATGGGATTGCATTTCTATTCCATTGGGTTCAATTAAAAGTAATAAATATATGTTGACTTGCGTCAAGAACAGCAGTGTGTATGATGGGTGTTAGATTGTCTAACATACTACCTAGATTTAAAAATGGGTCCTATCACCGGGGAAATGAGTTAGCTTTTTTTCCAACCTGTTAACCTCGTTTTTCTCACCTGTTAAATGTGTGAAATACTAGTATTTATTTCATTGGACTATTGTAGTAAATGAGTTAATATTTTGAACAAGTTTATAATGGTGATTATCGTTCAAGTCTACAAAATGTTAATTTTCCCTTCTTCCTTCTCTTCTTACTCCTTATGGGAGAATAAATTGTCCAAACCTTATGAATAACAATTATAGAAGTCTTAAATAGGTTTATATCATTTGAACTTCAATATCTAGGATGTCATCTTTAGTAACCCTGATAATAATAATGATCATACTGATGAAAGTAATGCTATAGTAATAATTCATATCATTGGTTGAGCACTTAGTAAATATCATACATAAACACTATCTAATTTTGCTTTTCAATAGCCCTACGGAGGCTCATATCATCATTATATAAGTGAGGGAACTAAGACTTAGCTGATAAAAACCTTACCTGAGTTTACAGAGCTAACATCTGAAAGAGACATTACAGTCAAGTCTGTTGACCTCAAAGTCTGTGCTCTTCATTTTTAACTACTGCACACATTTGCGTGTGTTCAAGACTGTTCACTGCGATGTTCTTAACATAAGCAAACATGGAAAAAATTGAAATGTCCCAGAACATATTTAAATAAAATCAATACTTAGAAGAATTACAGTTGGTAGGCAAGATATTCAGAATTAGGAAAAACTAGGTTTCAAAGAGCATAGTATATAATAATGTTTTAAAGGGAAGAAATAAGAAAAACCAGGAGAAAATATTCATATTTATTAACACTATTTCTTCTTATTTATAATTTTTCCTTTGTTATTCTAAGCTTGTCAAAACTTCTGCCTTGCCATTTAGTATGTTTGTGCTTAGGGAGAAAAAGGTCTATTAAAATTTTGAGAGATATACTTCTCAAATTAAATGAAATACATATTATAGATACGTCCCAAATCTTCTACGATGAAATGATTTCTTTTTCTCATATAATTTCAATAATTATAGATCATGTATTTTTTTATGTCAGATTTTTTAAACTTTTTTTTCCTTTTACCCTAAGTTCTTCTTACATATTTTTTAAAATTTTTATTAAGCGTTTAATTTTAATTCCAGTATAAACATACAACGTTATGTCAGTTTTAGGTGTACAATATAGTAATTCAATAATTCTATGTATTATTCAGTGTTCTCATGATTAAATATCCCTATCACCTATTTCACCCATCCCCACACCCACCTCCCCTCTGGTAACCATCAGTTTGTTCTCTTTGGTTAAGTGTCTGTGTCTTGGTTTCTCTCTATATATATTTTTTCTTTTGTTTGTCTGTTTTGTTTCTTAAATTCCACATATGAGTGAAATTATGTGACATTTGTTGTTCTCTGACTGATTTCACTTAGCATTATAGTCTCTAGCTCCATATATGTTGTTGCAAACAGCAAGATTTCATTCTTTTTTTGGGCTGAATTATATATATATATATATATATATATATATATATATATATATATTATATATATTATATATGTTATATATGTTATATATGTTATATATGTTAGATAACATATATATGTTATATATGTTACATTACATATAATATATATATGTACACACACACACATATATATATATGTACACACATACACACACATATACACACACACACATATATATATCTTATATATCCATTCATCTATTGATGGACCCTTGGGCTGCTTCCATAATTTGGCTATTGTAATTAATGCTGCAGTACACATAGTGGTGCATATATCCTTTCAAATTAGTGTTTTTATATTCTTTGGGTAAATACCCAATAGTGTGATTAATGGATCATAAAGCAGTTCTATTTTTAATTTTCTGAGGAGACTCTGTACTGTTTTCCACAGTGGTTGCACCAGTTTGCATTCCCACCAACAGTGCGTGAGGGTTCCTTTTTCTCCACATTGTCACCAACACTTCCTTCTTGTGTTTTTTATTTTAGTCATTCTGATAGTGATACCTTATTGTAGTTTTTGTTTTGTTATTTTTTTTTTTTATTTCTCTGACAAGGAGTTACGTGGAGCATTCTTTCATGGATCTTGGTCATCTGTATGTCTTTGGAGAAATGTCTGTTCTGTCTTATGCTCATTTTTTAATTGGATTATTTGTTTTTTAGGTGTCAAGTTGTATCAATTATTTATATATTTTGGATACTAACAATTTGTTAGATATGTTATTTGCAAATATCTTCTCCCGTTCAGTAGTTTGTCCTTTAGTTTTGTTGATTGTTTCCTTTGCTGTGCAGAAGCTTTTTATTTTCATGTCATCTCAGTGGTTTATTTTTGCTTTTATTTCCCTTCTTTCAGGAGACTTATCGAGAAAAATGTTGCTATGGAGGATGCCAGAGAAATTACTGTCTGTGCTCTCTTCTAGGATTTTGATGGTTTCCTGTCTCACATTTAGGTCCTTGATCCATTTTGAGTTTATTATTGTGTATGGTGTAAGAAAGTGTTCCAGTTTCATTCTTTTGCATGTGGCTTTCCAGTTTTCCCAGCACCATTTATTGAAGAGACTGTCTTTTTCTCAATGCATATTCTTGCCTGTTTTTTGAGAATTAATTGACCATATAACCTAGGTTTGTTTCTGGGCTTTCTATCCTGTTCCATTGATCCATGTGCCCATTTTTGTGCCAGTCCCATACTATTTTGATTACTAGAGCTTTGTAGTATAACTTGAAATCTGGATTTCTGATACCTCCAGCTGCTTTGTTTCTCTTTCTCAAGATTGCTTTGGCTGTTTGGGGTCTTTCCATGTGAATTTTAGGATTATTTGTTTTAGTTCTGTGAAAATCCTACTAGTATTTTTATAAACATTGTATTAAATCTGTAGGTTACTTTAGATGGTATGGAGAGTTTAAAAATAATGTCTTCTTTCAATCTATAAACATGGGATATCTTTCTTTCATCAATGTTTTATAGTTTTCAGAGAACAGGTGTTTCACCTCCTTTTGTAAAAGTTTATTCCTAGGTATTTTAATGATTTTTAGTGCAATTGTAAATGGAATTGCTTTCTTATTTTCTCTTTCTTTTGCTTTATTATTGCATAGAAATGAAATGGATTTCTGTACATTGATTTACAGTGATTTTTATAGTGATTTAGGTGCTTTTATTTCATATATTAAATAAAATATTTAGGATTATTAATTGAAATATTACAGGGCGCCTGGGTGGTGCAATCGGTTAAGCGTCCGACTTCAGCCAGGTCACGATCTCGCGGTCCGTGGGTTCGAGCCCCGCGTCAGGCTCTGGGCTGATGGCTCAGAGCCTGGAGCCTGTTTCCGATTCTGTGTCTCCCTCTCTCTCTGCCCCTCCCCCGTTCATGCTTTGTCTCTCTCTGTCCCAAAAATAAAAAAAAATGGTTAAAAAAAAAGAAATATTAAATATCTAGCCTATTGTGAAATAATGTGGGACACTATATAATGCAAAACTGCTTAAGAAAATGGTGTGTTATTTTTGAAAAACTTAAAACAGATAATTATGTAGATTATTTTCTCAAATGAGAAGAATATTTTTATTGATACATTTAAAATTTATAAATATATCTATGTACTGCGTATATTGTGTGTGTGTCTATGTATTTATACTGGTATGCTGGTAAAGTTGAATAAGATAATTTTATAAAATATAAGAGCTAAAAGTTGGCATTCTAGAATGGCAGAGTAATGAGATGTATGGATCTGCTCTCTATCAAAACTATAATTTAACTGCTGAAAACTATTTTAAAATAATTAAATCCTCTGCAGTCTGTCCTACAAGCATACAACAAATGGAGAAGTACTATTTTAAGAAAAATCTACTAAATTTTGGTAGGAGTAATAAGAACGACCTGCTCTCTCACCCAGATCCATATTACGGGAGCTCTAGCCCAGATATTTTTCTCCTGGCAGTTGTAGCCAAGAAGAGAGGATTCCCTCTCTGTATAGCTCTCACTGAGACTGCAGTTTCACCCGAGAAGGGGTGGGCAGCTGGTGTTTCTTATTCCCCAGACCTATGTTGGAAAAGTTCCGTTTTAGGTAGGGCCAAGAGGACTGGGTCTCTCTTCTCATAGCCAGCCCCAAACATAGATTAGAAACTGTACTCCAGGTAAAAATCAGGGTGAAAATCAGGTCCCAATGAATACAAGAAGACTGGAGGCTGACACCTGCCAACACCAGAGCTCATTGTGTCTAAGGGTATCATTGAAAATAATGGAATTCTTGGTGGGAAACAATCCAGAGGAAACTGGTAGTTCCAGGGATGTAGGAAAAATCTAAGAGCAGTCACAAGTTTAACGGAGAGAACCAGGGAAAGTGACAGTCAGTTAAGAAAAGTCTTCTACGTCACAATCAATTCTCTGAGGTCTAAATGCTGTTTAAGTGTCCTACTAGGCTGTTAAGAGCAGTGTAAGAACAATCAGAGTACATGGGACTGACTTTAGAGCATTCCCAAGCCACACGGACTCCTCATTTGAAGGCAGCTTCCTTACTGGTACAGGGGGCTTAAAAGCAACCTTTGACCAAACCTCAAGGAAGGTAAGACAAGGGTAACAGAAGAATGAGAAAATAAGAAGCAAGAAGAACACAATATGGCAGATTTGAGCCTTACCATATCAGTTACTTTAAATACATTGTTTTATTTTTTTTAATTTTTTTTAATGTTTATTTATTTTTGAGACAGGGAGAGACAGAGCATGAATGGGGGAGGGTCAGAGAGAGAGGGAGACAGAATCTGAAACAGGCTCCAAACTCTGAGCGGTCAGCACAGAGCCCGACGCGGGCTCGAACTCACGGACCGCGAGATCATGACCTGAGCTGAAGTCGGATGCTTAACCAACTGAGCCCCCCAGGCACCCCTAAATACACTATTTTAAAGACAAGAGATTGACATATTGATCAGGATGAAAAAATAAAAACAGGTTAAAAAAAAACAACAATTGTCCATTTACAAGTAACTTTAAAAACAGTGACGAAGATAAGCCGAAAGCAAAGCAGTGAACAAATATTCCATGAAAATGTTAAAAACAAAACTACGACTGGCTATGTTTCGTCAGAAAAAAATAGACTTTAGATAAGAGAAATTTACTAAACACAGTGACATTACAGAAAAATTAAATCATCCATCCACCCAGATGTCCTAGAGATCTTAAGTGTATATGTACTAAATAGAACTCCAAACACATGAAGCAAACACTGATAGACCTGAAAATACAAATAAACCATTTAGGGGTGCCTGTGTGGCTCAGTTGTTTAACTGTCCAACTTTGGCCCAGGTCATGTTCTCATAGTTCATGAGTTTGAGCCCCACTTTGGGCTCTGGGCTGACAGCTCAGAGCCTGGAGCCTGCTTCAGATTTTGTATCTCCCTCTCTTTCTCTCTACGCCTTCCCTACTCATTCATTCTCTCTCTCTCTCTCTCTCTCTCTCTCTCTCTCTCTGTTTCTCAAAAATAAATACAACTGTTTATATTTGGATACTTCACCAGCCCACTTTCAACCAATAGAAAATCAGCAAGGAATAGAGGATATGACAAACACAAGCAACCAACATTTTCTTTTTTTTTCTTTTTTAAAGTTTCTGTATTTTACTTTTTGTATGTATATTTTTTTAATTTTTTAGAGAGAGCCCAAGTGGGAGAGAGGAGAGAGAGAGAGAGAGAGAGAGAGAGAGGGAGAGAGGGAGAGAGAGAGAGAGAGGGAGAGAGAGAGAGAGAGAGAGAGAATCCTAAGCAGGCTCCGTGCCCAGCTCAGAGCCAGAGGTCGGGCTCAGTCTCACAAATCATGAGATCATGACCTAAGCTGAAATCAAGTCAGATGCTCCATCAACTGAGCCACCCAATTGCCCCACAACCAAGTTTCCAATTAACCTATGGTAAACTCTCCATGAAACAATAAGAATACATATTTTTTGAAGCATGCTTGGAACATTCCTCAAATGTCTAAAGTAAAAAATGGAGAAGCGTTCAATGGTGGTCAGAGGTAAGGGGGTTGAGGAGTGGTGCAAGGGAGGTAGGTGTGGCTCTAAAAGGGTTACACAAGGATCCTTGTGATAATGGAATTGATCAGTATTTGTCAATGTTCTGGTTATGATATTGTACTATATAGTTTGGCAATATGTTACCATTGGGCAGTCTGGATAAAGGGTATATGAGGCCTCTTTTTATCTTCTTACAACTGCCTATGAAGCTACAATAGTTTCAAAATGAAAAGTTTAAGTTAAACAAAAGTGTAAATTTGCCTACTAAATGAAAGAGACACTTTTCATTCAAGAAGAGTCTTCAGGAACTGAAATTAGGTTATGGAAGCCTCTGTTGGGTTGAGGTTATGTAGCATGTACATTTATATATGCATGCTTAGGACATGGTAAATATTTTTCTCTTATAGGGATTTAGATTCTCAATAAAATGTGATTGGTGTTGCAAGAATTGTGCATAAAATTATTACGGGGACACATGTAAAGGGCATCAGAATTTTTTCCTGGAATGGAGGTGAGGCAGCGATCATTCACTGAGTTTGAAAAAGAAACATTTTAAGACAGTAATGGAAGGAAAAATTTTCCCCTAATTCTTAAAAAAATGTAGAAATCTTTGGAAGTCTAAAAATCATTTTGATTTTGAAAAGTAATGATTTGTTTTTGGAAGTTTTGGTGCCATGCTTTATTAAACATAGAATGTTATTAATATGAGAGATAGCATATAGTGGAAATAGTGGGGTAGACCTCAATGACAGGTAGCATTGTTAGGTTTGTATTTTTTTTTAATATGTTGTCTTGAACATGTAATTTAACTGCCCTAAATCTCAATTTCACAGGGACAATGAAACATCACTAACACGGTTGTTGTAACCTGCATCTATTATTTAGTTACTGGCAAAAGAACTAGCTACTTAGCCTCATTATCATTTTAAGCTAAAATATTTTATTTGGAACCATCGTTTTCATCATTTAAGTGGACACTAACTGTCATTCAAACATTAGTATCACATTCAACACGTTAAGTTGCAGTGGTTGTCAACGTGTCTGTGCACGAGAGTCACCTAGGGAGCATGTTAAATGCACTGAGCCAGCGACCCATCCACAAAGGTTCTGATTAACTCTTGGATGGATGGAACTCTGACAATAGAATTTCATTGTTAACGCTTCTCACTTGATGTTAGTGATCATCCAGGGTTGAGAACTATTACATTAACTTCCCCAGCTACGTGTGGTTATGTTATGCCATTGACTCTGGCTTGTAAGTCCATGTGAAGGCAATACTAATGAACATAAAATATGCTTACAATGAGTCTTTATGAAGGACAGAGTTTTGTGGGACAATTTTTTTTAGTGTAAGATGTTTATTAACTAGTTTAGAGAGTTCTTATTTCTTTTATGTTGTTTAATAAAGAAAATGAGGTCTCGATTGGGCAAATGTTTGAGGAAATTAAGTATATGACTGAGGATTTTACCTAAAACTACTCCTCTAGTCTAATCTTTACTGGCGTGTAGTGATGCTGTATCCTCAGTAGAAGTTATTATCAGATTCCCAAGGTTTAGTGACAGCATAGCAAGTTTCTAATGTATGTAGTGTCCAAAACAAAAAGCTTTCATTTTAGCCAACAAAATCTGCAGTATATGGCTTTTAATTAGCAACTCAAACTCAGTGCCTCTGAGGCAGTGCTCGGCCAGCCTCAACTAAGAGATCTGACATCTCCCAGAGCAGTCTGCCGTAAATGTATATATGTCATTTAGCCATGCTTAGAAGTCACATATTTTCCCTTGGATAACTAAAGTGTCACAATGACAATCACATTTTTAAAAAGCCTACTCTATTACAATGTGGTCTAAATTTATAGAGGACAGATAGAAGAAGCGCTCATTTCTTGTTCTTCTAAAATTACATTTGAAGACACTCTGTGTTTGCTAATGTTCCTTTGATGAGAAACAGGATGATCAGTATCATAAATTTTGTTTGGGAGTAGAAAATGTTTTCCAAAATAATTAATTTCTGTTCTGTATCAGTCAAATAAGTTGATGTATTTTTCATTTCCGCCATAGATACCAGGAAGCTCAAATTTACATCACAGATATTAAAGTTAGGAAATCTCTGCTGCTTGCCTCTATATGTACTTCTCTGTCTCCCCTTTCTTCTTCCATTTGTGCCTCCCTCCCTTTTTCTTCCTTCTTTCTCTCCTTCCTTCCTTTATCTCTTAACTGATATTGTCTCCTCTACCTTATAATTTGACAAGTATTATTGGTCTCATAATTTGTTCAGATTTCTCATTATTATGTTGTAAAATGTTAGGTAAAAGGCATAATATTACATAAGCAGCTGCATATTGCTTGTATAAGCTAAATCATTACAGCTAAAGCTGATGGCCCTGTTGACCAACATCCGACCCTTAACTTCCCTACTTCCTTTCCCCTATCACATTGTCTAGGAGTTATCAGATCAGTCAGCATTATTCCAGATTTATATTCCACCTCTACATTTATATATGCTCCAAAAGAAAATAGTATCTTGTGGGTATTTTTAAACATGAATGGTATAACATACATAAAATTATGTGACTTTTTAGAAGTTCAGCAGTGCATAGGGTCTTGCCATAAAGCTATATACCTATAAATTATATATACATAATTATATACAAATATACACACATACCAGCTCATATGAAATTACTCATTTTACCATAATCCCATGAACCTTGGAGTTTAATTTTTTTTTAATTTCTCCAGTCCAATAAAAAAATTATCTAATCTAGAAACATAGACAAAGATCTTCATCATCTGTCGGAATGAGCTTCTTTTCATATTTCATTGACTATTTGTATTTTATGATTTGTGGGTTGCCTATACACATCCTTTCACTATGGATTGTTATTTTCATAACTTTTAGCAACTTTAAATCAAGATACTGATCATTAGTCTGGGATATAAACATATTGAACATTCTTATGATTTTCTTTTTTTTTTAATTTTTTTCAACGTTTTTTTTTTTATTTTTGGGACAGAGAGAGACAGAGCATGAATGGGGGAGGGGCAGAGAGAGAGGGAGACACAGAATCGGAAACAGGCTCCAGGCTCCGAGCCATCAGCCCAGAGCCTGACGCGGGGCTCGAACTCACGGACCGCGAGATCATGACCTGGCTGAAGTCGGACGCTTAACCGACTGCGCCACACAGGCGCCCCGTGATTTTCGAGTATCCTTTGCCTTTCTATCATCTTACAGATATTTAAGTGGCTTAACATGATCAAGATTTCAAATTTTTTTGTTACATGCTTCGTTTGTTTTGTTGGGGAATATTTTCTGTTCACCATGAACATAAACATATTATTGTATATTTTCTGATAATATTTTTTGACATGTAGAATTTTTCACATTTTCACTTTAGCAATCAATATATCTGTTTTTATCCTGCATAGTAAAATATAAGGAATCTAATTCTACTCTTTTTAAGTACTTCATTTTGTTTCTTTTTTAAATTTTTTAATGTTTATTTATTTTTAGAGAGACAGAGAGGGAGAATGAGAGGGAGAGGGGCAGAAAGAGAGGGAGACACAGAATACGAAGCTAGCTCCAGGCTCTGAGGTGTCAGCACAGAGCCTGATGTGGGGCTTGAACCCATGAACCACAAGACCATGACTCGAGCCGAAGTCAGACACTTAACAGACTGAGACACCCAGGCACCCCCTGAATTTATTTTGTTTCTGAAATACAAACTCTCTCCTCCATTGGAGATAAAACATGAATATATATATATATATATATATATATATATATATGTATATATATGTATATATATGTGTGTGTATATATGTCTATGTATATATATACACACACACATATGTACATATATGTGTGTGTATATACACACACATATATATATTCCTAATTATATTTATTTATTTTTATATCTTTATTACCACTCTTCAAGCACATATTAAATAAACATCAATTCATTATACAGTGCATTCCAAGGACAGTGTCCAATATCATTACCCTATAAATTTCTACCTAATGCAGTGTTATTTGGGAAGTGTGAAAAGTTTAATTCATGTTTGCATTATGTCCTGCCTGACTTGTACATACATTTAAAATGAACTACTATAGTACAGCTTGAGTTTTTCTCTTTGCTTTGAGCTGACTCATCCTGTACATGTCCTAGAATTAATAGTTCTCTGGGAGTTGAAAGAAGCTGGGATAAAGAGCAGCTGATTTTGAAGATTTAGTTTCCTGTTTGATAACCTTATCAGTACACTACCAGATGTTACAGTAATCATTTTCTCCACTGAAGCAGCTGCGATTTTTATGTGGAATACCTAATTAGTCATCATGAGGGCTGTATTACTGTCAAATGCAGGAAAAGTCATTGAAATTGGATTAAAGTAAGAACTAGATTATTGCTACATGGGGCCCTAGGAAGCTTTGAGCACTTTTGACTGACTTGGAACCAACAAAGAAGAAAAATAGCTAGATAAATCCAAATTTGTGTCTGTTCATACTTAGGGTTATAAGAACAGGAAAACCTAGTGAGTCTTCAAGTGTAAAAGTAAATAAATTACTATTAAAAGTCTTTTCCAAGCTTGTATAAAAATGATGGCTTAAATAAACCTGAAAGGGGGCGTCTGGGTGGCTCACTCAATTAAGCTTCAGACTCGGTTTTGGCTCAGGTCAGGATCTCAGGGTCATGGGATTGAGCCCCACATCAGGCTCTGGGCTGAGCGTGGAAGCTGCTTGGGATTCTCTCCCTCCCTCCCTCCCTGACTCTCCCTTGCTCCTGCTCATTCTCTTTCTCTCTCCCTCTCTCAAAATAAACATTTAAAGAAAATGTATAAACCTAAAAAAATAATGAAACTTACAGAAAGATAACTAAAACTTACTAGCACAATAGCAAGGAAGTGAAAATAAATTAACCTATTTTTAATATTTTTAATGTTTATTTTTGAGAGACAGAGTGCAAGCAGGGAAGGGGCCGAGAGAGAGGGAGACGTAGAATCTGAAGCAGGTCCAGGCTCTGTGCTGACAGCTCGGCTCTGAGCTGTCATGGGGCTGACATGGGGCTTGAACTCACGAACCATGAGATCATGACCTGAGCCAAAGTTGGAAAGTTAACCACTTGAGCCACCCAAATTAAACTAGTTTTTAACACATATTTATCGGGGCGCCTGGGTGGCGCAGTCGGTTAAGCGTCCGACTTCAGCCAGGTCACGATCTCGCGGTCCGGGAGTTCGAGCCCCGCGTCAGGCTCTGGGCTGATGGCTCGGAGCCTGGAGCCTGTTTCCGATTCTGTGTCTCCCTCTCTCTCTGCCCCTCCCCCATTCATGCTCTGTCTCTCTCTGTCCCAAAAATAAATAAACGTTGAAAAAAAAAATTAAAAAAAAAACACATATTTATCATCAAGCTCCAACTTGTCCAAAGTTCAGAAATAACAGAAGCAAAACCAGTGAATCACCTAAGTAGTGATTAAAAAGTTTATTGTGCACACACCAAAAAGACAGTTTGCAAACTTAGAGCGCTACAACCCAATATAGAACGGAGCTCAGGGGTTTATTACTGTAAAGCAGCTTATATAGTAAGAAAGCAGTAACAGTTTATTCTGCCCAGTGATTCACTATAGTATTAGAATTTTCTTAAATTTTAGGCATTGGTCAGTGGTTACCTCATATCAACCTTGAAGAACAGTTTAAGTTTTGCTTATGATTTCCAATGACAGAAGCAAGAACTGGCCTAGATCAATTTAGTCTTGCAAAATAAGGCAAAGTAAGCTTTGAATGACTACACTGGTTTTGTCTGCTCAGAAAATTTTCAAGGTTGGTCTCTGTTTTTTTGTTTGTTTATTTGTTTGTTTTCATTTTTATTTTAACACCCCATGCTAGACACTTTGAGGTCAATATTTTATGCTCAGAGGAATCAAAGTAAAAGAAGATGCTTGATTGTGCGAGGCAACATCTCCTCAAAACTTTCTCTCCAATTTTTCTGGCATGCCTTATAAGAATCGGGTGCAACATAAATAGATTTTTCTCTCCTACAAAACAGTTTGTAAACATATTTTTGCCTATATAAAGATCTGGTGTCTCTAATACTAGGCTACATTTATTGTGTTCCAAAATGCATTCACTTTGTAAAAGTGAATAAATGGAACAGTGAACTAAGTTTTCAAAGTTGTTTTAAATTACTTATGCATAAAATTTATGCCTATGTGTTCTCTTTGTAAATAGGGGTCACATGTGTACATTCTGTGCCTGGTTTGGAGAAACAGACCTAATAAAGATGTCAGATATTCTTTTAAAATAAAACATAATGCTTTTTCAGCATTGGACCCCAAACAACATTTCCTATATAAGTATCCTTCAATATTCCCGGTTACTACAAAAATCATCTATGGTTTAGGTTGAAAGATGGATAACAAAAATAAAATTTAGATAGAAAACAGAAAACAAAACAACTTAATCTTTATCTACACATTCATGAAAAAAGTGATCCCAGTTTTCTGCTTCAGTGATGAGCAGAATCATCTGATCAAGTCACTGTAAAGGTTCCCCTAAGAGCTCTTGGTAAGGGTATTTATTTGGTCATTATACTTTTCAGTTGATTACATTGCTTGTAAATATGTCATTTGTGTGACCTTAAGAATGAAGACTAATTTTTAAAAATACTTAAGAAATTTGCAACGGACTTTTATTTCATTTTCCCCCCAAATTTTGAAGAGATTATTCTTTTGTGAAAGGTCATTTCTACTCTAGTGACTTTTGGATAGATACTGGTGAAATGGATTAGCAGTGAGGGATTTCTGAAGGGTCAATAGCCAAAGCAGAACACTTCTCTCTACCTTCTTGTATTCTCTTCCAAATAATGAAATCCTTTTCAGCCAAGTGGGTTCAGAAACTTGGATGTTACAGTAATGATTTTCCCCACTCCTTCATCTTCCCACCCAATCAGGAAGTTATCTCTGTGTATCCTGTTACTTCCTCCTCCACGATGTCTAGTACTGTATGTTTTTTTCCCATCTGACGTACAACTGTAGTATCCCAAAATACTGATGTCCCCAGTAGCTTCCAGCTTCGAATCTGGTCTTACAATTTTTAAAGCACGGGTCACTCCTAGCCCTTTTATATTTGCTTACAAGCACTGGTGATAGAAAATTGTGTCTACCTAATAAAGCCACAAACACCATTTAAATGTCATTTAAATTATTCCAAATATTTTCCTAGTCTAGCTTTCTGTACATAATTCGCTTTATCCTTCTGCATGCCCCCTAGTGCATTCACATTAAGACCATATGTTTCCTAAATATGTCATTTCCTTTTGACCCCCCTCATGGTTTTGTTTATTCTCTTCTTTCAACTTACAATTGCCTTCCATTCCAATTTTTACCTTTCAAAACTCCATTTCCTCTCCATTGACTTATTTTAAGTGACATGTCTACAGGACACCCCCAACACACAGATAAAATCAGTCTTTATTTTTGATTGCTCCCAAACCATTTCGTTAAGAATTTTGGTAGAGTCGAAAGGAAAAAGGATTATGAGATAAATACCTCTTTGTTTTAAACCTTGAATTCTCTACTTGCAAACTGTAAACATAGCTGCCATAATTAAATACTTGCTGAAAGAGTGATTCAGTGGTAGATGATTAATAAAATTGAACTATTTAATTATGAAGATGTGAGTAAATGTGATGAAAGATTTGTACACTTAATTTATAAGAAATAGGGGCGCCTGGGTGGCTCAGTCGGTTAAGCGTCCGACTTCGGCTCAGGTCATGATCTCACGGTCCATGAGTTCGAGCCCCGCGTCGGGCTCTGTGCTGACAGCTCAGAGCCCGGAGCCTGTTTCAGATTCTGTGTGTCTCTCTCTCTCTGACCCTCCCCCGTTCATGCTCTGTCTCTCTGTGTCTCAAAAATAAATAAACGTTAAAAAAAATTTTTTTTTAAAAAAAGAAATAATTACCATCTGTTGTGGTGAACACTGGGTGTTACATGTAAGTGATGAATCACTAAATTCTCCTGAAACCAATATTACACTATATGTTAATTAATTAGAATTTAAATAAAATGTTGAAACAATAAAAAATATATACATTTCTTAAAAAAGAATAACTTTATGGGGCCCTTGGGTGACTCAGTCGGTTAAGCCTCCGACTTCAGGTCATGATCTTGCAGTTCGTGAATTCGAGCCCCACGTCAGGCTCTGTGTTGACAGCTCAGAGCCTGCTTCGGATTCTGTATCTCCCTCTTTCTCTCTGTCCCTCCCCCACTCATGCTCTCTCTCAAAAATATATAAACATTAAAAAAATTTTTAAATAATTACAATTATAAAATATAAGCTCTAGCCTACCCAAAAGAAAAGGAAAGAGGCCATACACAAAAGAAAAACATGTTATGAATAAGAAAATGTTTAACTTCAATACCAGTGAAAGAAACAGACTTTTGAATCAATGAGATACTACATTTTATTTATTTGTCAACTCTTAGAACTGTAACATTCAAGCTTAGGTTGATAAGACTGACAGAAGTAAGCACTTTCTCATGCTGCCAGTGGGTTGGGTAACTTGGTACAATCTCTTTGGAAGTTATTTGGGAAGATGGACGGCATCTCACAAGTGGAAATTTTCCTTGTGTCACTGGAAGAATCCAGTCTTTGTAATCTGCATAGGTGCTATCAAGTATTTGTACATAAAGTGTTCAATGTAGTTCTGAAACAAAATGGAAGTTTAACAATGGTTACAGGGATGCCTGGAGGCTCAGTTGGTTAAGCGTCTGACTCTTGATCTTGGCTCAGGTCACGATCTCAAGGTTCATGAGATGGAGCTCCATGTTGGGCTCTGTGCTGAGTGGAGCCTGCTTGGGATTCTCTCTCTCCTTCTTTCTCTCCCTCTCTCCCACTAGCTCTCTCTCTCTCTCTCTCTCTCTCAAAATAAATAAACATTAAAAAAAGAAAACAATGGGGGCATGTGGGTGGCTCAGTCGGTTGGGCATCCGACTTCAGCTCATGTCATGATCTCACGGTCTGTGGGTTCAAGCCCCGTGTTGGGCTCTGGGCAGACAGCTCAGAGCCTGGGGCCTGCTTCAGATTCTGTGTCTCCCTCTTTCTCTGCCCCTCCCCCCCTCAAGCTCTGTCTCTGTCTCTCTCAAAAAGAAATAAACATTAAAAAAATTTAAAAAAAGAAAACAATAGTTATATCTTAGCCTTAGAACTAGAGATAATGTTTAATCTTTAAACTTTTTGTATTTTCCATAATCGATCATTTAAATTTTTTATTCTGAAAATACATGTTAAAAGACAACTGAGAGTGTGCTTCATCCTTTATTTTTACTTAGATTAATAAAAAAATATAGAAAAAAAGTGTAGAAAAAAGAGGAAAATAGGCCAACCCATCACAGTTTGAGGTCCACTTAACATGGAAAATAAGGAAAAAGTTATTAATTCAACATAAAGGTCTTCATTTTTTTCATTTAAAAAAAAGTTTATTGTTCTGAGACAGAGCTCATGCATGAACAGGGGAGGGGCAGAAAGAGAGGAAGAAAGAAAATTTTAAACAGGCTCCTGTGTCCCCAGCACAGAGCCCGATGCAGGGTTCGAACCCACAACTGCGAGATCATGACCTGAGTCGAAGTTGAGTTAGATTTCCAACCAGCTGAGCCCCAAAAATTCTTACTTTAAAAGACTCTTTCCTCAAGTACATATATTCAATTATTTTGTGTGAAAATTAAGTCTATATTTTTTGTTTAATGCATTTTTATGTGATACACATGAAATTTTTATTAGGTTTGAATATAAGTCTAAAATATTCTAATAATGTTTAGTTGGCTATAAAATTATATTTCCAGTTTTTCCATTTTTATTAGACACTGGCATTTTGCAGATACATATGCTATATCAGAGACTCTGTGACTTAAATAAAAATAGCATAATATTGAAGAGTATTTTCATTTTCTACCTGGTTATAAATCCAGAGAATATCTTTTGCTAACAACTACTATTGTTCTTATAATATAAACCTGGTTATAAATTTCCTTTCCAATGAGTGATTTCAGTTGAAAATTTAAATGAAAATTTAAATAGTTGCTAAACATTGAATTTAGGTCTTGCTGAGTAATAGGATTTGTGAAAACATACAGCTCTATAAATGTAGTCTGTTTTATCAACATTGTTTGCTTTTCTCTTTTTCTATGAAATATATTTAGATACCACCATACTTTCACAATGGAGTTAAAATAATATTTAAAGCTCAAAAGGAGTGTTGATTTTCATACTGACAGAAGAGATTGAGTTGAAATGTCAGGGATATTCATAAAGACATTTAATAACTCACACTGATTGAAATAAAAGTCCATTGGCTGTAATGGCCATCTGTAAAAACAGGCTAAGCCAGAATGCATGTTTGGCCATGTCTACAGTTAGTATTTTTGTTGGATGATTAATTTACGTGTGGATCTTAATTTTTTTTTTCCAGAAAACACTAGAATCAAAGCTTGCATATTAATTAGTTTTCAGAAAGCTCTGGAATGACCCACTAAACGCATCCCTGACAATTAACACATTCAATACCACCATGCATTGTATGTTTTAGCAGAGCAGTAAAGCAAAGACATAATCAATTTAAAAAGAAAAAAAAAGCAAAAAGGACAGGGTAGGATGAGGAGAGGAGCCATTCTCAGCCCTTTAGATTGTGGGATCCTTTATGGGGGTCCCAAAGGAAATATCCTTATTGTGATCCTGATGGAAGCCCATCCTTTCAGAGAGCCTACAGGAAACGAAGTAGCTGTTCAGTATTGTTGGCCTTCTTTCTGAGGTTCAGAGTGAGCAGTGACACGCCTTCCCGTAGAGACCATACAGTAAAACACTATAAAGATGAATGAAGAGTACTGGATTTTAACAATGTCTGAAATATAATAGAAGTCCATTAAATTCCTACTCATGGATAAATAAAAGTTCTTTTATCCAGTAAAATAAAGTTTGTCTTTGTTTCTTAAGTACTGGCAAACCAATTCAAACCGAGTTAGGCAATTTTTCTCTTCCTTACAATATCACAACGTTTCTAGAAGAAACACATACCTTTGATACAATGTAAAACAATACTTCTGGTCTTCAGTGACTATACTATGAATGTGCTTTAGAAGCTTCATTAACTTATTATAATATTTAAATATCTATTTGCAGAAATGCAGTGCAGGGATAATTGTGAAATCTTTCCTAAAACAGGTTATTTCAGTACAGTCTATTGTAATCTCCCCAATCAATAAACATGTATGGGCTGAAGTAAACCCTTGACACAGACATTTAAATATATGAGGCCTTCTCCTTCTATTCTTATTCACATTTCCTGAGTTCTTTTAGAGATTCTACAGAGTTCCGGATGTTGCATTATAAAATTCATTTTTCTTCCTTAAAAGACTTGTGACACAAAGAAAACGTTTCAAGTATTTTTATATATGCAGGTAAGCCTATAGTACACCCTGGGAAGTAAAACTCTACAAATTTGATAAACGCAATTGTCCCCCAATAATTACCTGACCTTGTACTATGATTTAAATGTGTCATTAATTCCACATTTTCTCACCATGTTGTTTTGAACTAGTTGTGAATCAATGTGACTAATACATATTAGAAGTGATATTTATTCTGGCCAGTCTGATAAGTTATAACGTTGCCTCTAATTTTTCTTATATATTTCTTTCACAGTTTCTTAATACTGATTTTAGGATTTAAAGGCTCTCATTAATCGTATTAACATAATTGTTGTCTATTCCACCGAAATATTTCATTTTCATAATGCTCTGCAGTGCCCTTTACCTCCCAGATCCTAATATAGATATGTGACTCCTTTCTTTTTTTGTCTCCAGACATGTACAATTTTGTAAAATAATTCTTATCCCCTCCACAGCTAAGATTATCATATGCAAACATCATAAACTATTTGATACTCTCTTTTTCCCCAGAATTAATGAGTAAAATACTCAGTTTGTATACTTGCTTAGTGTTACTATACTAGTAAAAGCACTGTGATTTTCATTAAAAGACTATCATTTAAAAGTAAATGTTTTTAAATGAGTATTAATTTGTTATTACAACCACAGTCACCAATAGACTAAATTCCTGGGGTTTCCTTTTACAAAGAACAAAAAATCCAATTCTCATTAACAAAACTATTTAACCTGCATGAATAGTATTGCAGTAGCTTGACTTCTTTATTTGTAAAATCAACTCCATTTCTTAATTTTTCTTCCTTAATGTATTCATGGATTTTTTTTTCTCATTAACATTTACTTTGCTAGATTTCTTCTTCTCTCCACACTCTCTCTCCATATTAGAAAATGTATTGTTCTTGTCAAGAGAAGCCTGTACCTAATCCTGTCCACAAGTTTCTCCATATGAATGCTTTTATGAAAAATTATTCAGTTGGGTATATTCGTAATTGTGAAAGTTATCATTTCAAACTTGAAATGAAAAATGAATATGCCAACTGGTATTCCTTTTGGTGACCCTTTTTTCAAAGAAAGAATATGAAAAATCTTCCATACCATGTCTTTTCATGTTCTAAATATGTCCTAAAGTCAACTTATCAAAGAAAATTCGAAATTAAATGGTCCTGATTTCTCAAAGCTCTTATTAGTCATATTTTCTCTCTATGCAGGATTTGGAGTCAGATAAGCTTTCTCTGATTTGAAACTGAACTACCAGACCATGCTGACGTGTTAAGCGTGCTGATATGCAAACTTTCACATAAATATTTGCGCCATGAGCGGTTCTGAAAATCCAACGGAAAACTGACAAGGCTGCTCTTGCAGTATGGGAAGCAAAATTTTCTTTTTTTCTTTTTTTTCTGTTCAAATTGAATCACCCTGAGCAGCTTAACTCTCTGTTATATTTCTGCTTTTCTACTAGGCAGAACTGATGGAATACCTAGTTTTAGATCATCTAGTTCAAGTACCTTCATTTGGCACATAAAATATTCCATAAACTGCACTGTCCCCAAAATAATCAAAAACACTATGGGTCATGTTAATGAGCAACACTCACCAAACCAAGATGGCAACTCACCTTTAATAAAAGATCAATTTATTTTGATTTTTTTTTACATTTATTCATTTTTGAGAGAGAGAGAGCACAAGTGGGGGAGGGAGAGAGAGAGAGAGGGAGACACAGACTCCGAAGCAGGCTCCAGGCTCCGAGCTGTCAGTACAAAGCCCGACGCAGAGCTCGAATCCACAAACCGCGAGATCATGACAGGAGCCGAAGGCAGACGCTTAACCAACTGAGCCACCCAGGCGTCCCAAATTAATTTCAAACTCAGACGCATGGTATGTTTTGACCACACCATCCACATCACTCTCTGTTAGGATCCCAAGAGCATTCTCTACTGAACAATCATTACTCGAATTTCTGAATCACATTCTACTGATTGATCTCCTACAAGATGTTATTAAAGTATAATGTCCAAACTGTCCTTGTCCAGCTGGCTGATGCCTACTCACACTTAGAGATTCAACACAGAAGGGTATTACCTTAGAAAAATTTTCCTGATTTTACAAAGATCTAGTGTTCTGTGCTGATAGATGGATGGATGGTTAGCTAGGTAGCTAGAGCACATGGTATGTGTATATATATACATATATATCTACATATATATATGTACACACACATATACACATAATACTCTAAACATGACATATATGTGCATATATATATACACTCTATATATGATATATATCATATGCATGTCATATATATCATATATGATAACATCACATAATATATATATTCTATCTTTAATGTAAGAGCACTTTTAAATGAATAGAATCCTTGTTTTTCTCATTAAATAGGTAACTGATAGACAATGAAAAATGAATTGTTCTTCTTTGTACAGAAAGTAGCTTAGACCTTGATATGAATGCTTAATAGAAGAAAAATATATTTGATTTTCAATGTAATATCATTTATATCGTACCAATTTTGTGTCTAAATCTCCCTAGCAAGTAGTTCCAAACTTTCAATGCATATAATAATCTACCTTCTAACCTCTGCCCTTAGCTTTTAGCTTTGCAGTCTAAACAGGCAATACAAATAGGATTTCCTCTCTGGTGAAAAGATGTATGTCCAGCTTCTTCCTATATAGTCACTGCTACATACACACGCGCGTGCGCACACACACACACACACACACACACACACACACACACTTTCTTGTTTAATTGTGATAAGCTTTATTCTGCATACAGGTATCTAGAAAATAAATCTTCCTTCCTTCCTTTCCTCTAGAAAGTCCTGAGCTTGTGTTTGTCCCCTGTGCATGCAGGAATCCCAAATCTTTACATAAGGTGCTATACTCTCACTGTATGGAATCACTGATTTATATTCAGTTGGGAAAAGTGGCATTAAGGCAACCAATTCCTTGTTCGGGGTTGCCTTTTCAAGGGTGTAGGAACATTGCAAGGAGCAGCAGCTCTTTGTTTGGATGATTTGCTTCTTCTGACTTTTCTTCACCAACAGGCCTACTTGACATACAACAGGAAACCTCGGGCAGATTTTCCTAATGATGCCTTCAAGTGATTAACTTAACATTTTACCGGGATAACTGTAGACTTCTTTGTTTTACCTGCTCTGCCCATAAGTTTAATCCAATCTTTCTCTGAAAGATGAAGCGACTTGTTCAAAGGCACTAATAGTTTTAGTGAAAGATGAGTTTGGGGAGTCACGTGTTCCTATTTCCCGGTATATTGACTTTCTGAACTTAATGCCCTGGGCACTTTTGTTCATACTGAAAAATCTGAGGTGTTTTTCCCTAATATGCGTCAGAAAAGGGTGTTGGGGGATGCTAGTTCAGCAAGAGGAAGCAGTTATGATTTATGTTCACAATAATAAATAACTCCCCTCTGAATCATGAATTACATTCATAGCAGTTATCAAATTTTCATGCTTTTTTTTTGACAGATGGGGAACAGATGGTTATTAGTTTCATGAAAATAAGAAGTGTTAGAATTAAGGATTAAAATATTTATTGGGCTTTATACCAAAATTCCAGTAGTGAAAATTTTATTGGTAGAGCTTGTGTGTTGCAAATACCGCAAAGCGCCTCGGTCTCTGCAGACACGTGGTGCCTCTGGCTGAGCAGTATAGATGTAATTTATTTCCTTTAAGATATTCTGGACTCGACTATAAACGCGAAGCTATTAAAGTCTCACAGACTCCTACCTGTGGGAAGAAATACTAAATTTGTTTCCCTGGTGTGTACAGATTTGCAAAATCACCTTCATTGTATCATTCAACAACACAGATTTAACAATTATACTTAGTCACAGTGCTTGCAGACTTTTTACCAGAGACATAATCTAGCTAGTGAATGATATGTACCGAGACTGTGGTTTCTATTCCCACTGACGGTTTTTCCTTCTAAGCAGTAGTTAATTTTTGGCAATTTATCTCCCCCCGATAATCCAGACCATTTCTGTCTTTGAGAAATTCTTAACCAGCTAATTTTTTGGCAAATCTTCTTATCGTATATTCCAGATTATTTATATATTTGAAAGACGCTTCAGTTTTTGGTTCGCTTTATCTGTGAAGTCTTTCAATTGGGTTACAATGGGAAGACTGCAAATACAAGGATCATTTGACACACAACTTTCTACATATTGGAACAAAACCATTCAAAAAGATGTGTTGTTTTTTTTTTCCTGTAGATCTCTACTCTCCATAGAATCAGATATCAAATATTTAAGGCTGATCTTGCCTGAGTCCAACCAAATGCAAGTTTTAAATGTCCAGTTTCCTCTAATTCATGAGAAAGTCTACTGCAGGGTTGTGTGCTGGGTCTGAAGTGAAATCATATGCATGTGTTATGCCAGTGTTAATTCAACCCATTCCCTTGACCTCTGAAGGCTACAGTTTATTCACGGGTAAAATTAGAACCATTTTACTCTAAGTTTTCACTTGCTTTGTCAAAAAATGATTATAATGTATTATAAATGAGGTAAGATAATGATTCTCTTGCAAATGTGAGGTAAGTAACGAGAATCACTTGGCGTGTCACTGACATGTCATATATATCATAGTGGATTCAATACATGTAAAGTGATGTCAAAACTGTCTTAAGTTCTGTAGATCTTAGTTCATAATATGAGAAGTAATTAAAAATTGTAGGAGAAAATCGAATATTTCTTTATTCTTTTAGCTAAAATAGAGCAAGCCTTAGTAAATAGAAAATTTAAATATCTTTGATTTTTGTTTGAAGTGACATAATTTACATTAATTTTTAAAAATCAATCAGTGTACTGAAATATATGTGTATATGTATATAGCATTATTTTGGTTAAAAAGTACTTATTTACTAGTACTTTAACTAGTAATACTTTTAAATATAAAACCATTTTGTCTTCTATTTGAAAAAGCATTCTGATTCCCTGAAATTTTGTTACAAAAAATCTTGCCTAAGTAAGACTGTTTTTCATTATTTCATTTGAATATTCTTAGAAGAATAACGTTGATGAGTTGATATTGACAATGACAGTGATGATGATTATAAAAATTAACATTTATTGAAAATGCACTAGATACCAGGCAATGTCCAAAATGTTCGTGTTCCGCTACTTAATCTACCAAACAATCTCATAAGACTTATGCTAATATTAACCCAATTTTAAAATTACGATACTCAGATACTGACAGTTAAGTGTGTTGCCAAAGGTCAGCTTATAGAATATTGTGGAATTACTCTGCCCCTTAGCTCCTTACTCTGGGGGGTTTCATCAAACTTTTTTTTTTTTTAATTCAACCATTATCACATAAATGGCCAATACTCAGGTAAAAAATGATTCCCAACATCATTAGTTATTAGGGAAATAAAATTAAAACCACAATGAGATATGACTTCACATACCCTAGGATAACTGTAATAAAATAGACAATAACAAAGTGTTGGTAAAAATGTTGGAAAATCGGAGCCCTTGTGCATTGCTGGCGGCAATGTGTAATAGTATAGCAGCTTTGGAAAAACTATTTGGTAGTTCCTCGAAATGTTTAATAGTTCCATGTTACTTAGTCATTCCTTCCCACAGGTATATAGCCAAGAGAAGTGAGAATATGCATCCGCACACAAACTTGTATACAAATATTTATAGCAGCATTCTTCACCATAGCCAAAAAGTGAAAACAACTCAGATATTCATGAATCAATGCAAAACAAAACGTGTGACTTATCCCTTCAATGGACTATTACTCAATAAGAAAAAGAAGTGAAGGATTGATCCATGCTACACCATGGATGCAGTTTGAAAATCTGTATGCTAATCAAAAGTAGCCAGTCACAAAAGTCCATGCATTGCATGACTCCATTAAATATGAAATGTACAGAATCGGCACATTTATAGTAACAGAAAGTAGGTGAGTGGTTGCTTAATGCTTCAGGGAAGTAAGAATGGGGATTGATTATTAGTGGCGACAGTGTCCTTTTTGGTAGAGAATATAGATATTCCAAAATTAGATTATGGAGATGGATGCATCAACTGTGAATATACTAAAAAAGCATTGAATTGTACATTTTGAAAGAGTAAATTTTGTGATATGCGCATTATATGTCAATAAACTTTTAAAAGTAAATAAATTATAAAACATAGAGCTTGAAAAAAAAGAGAAAGTTCATGGGGAAAAGCATATTTTTAAATTTCTAACTGTGTATTTTTTCTCTTTTTCAAAATTAAGAAACTATAATATCAAACAAAAGTATAAAAATTGGAATTTCATCTGCCAAATACTTCTTAGGAAAGATGGTGAATATTGAGACAATTACCAAAAATAGATGTATACTTTTACTTCCTAATCCCTCAGTAATAATGATCAATAATTTTATTTTTAGGTAAAAATACTCCTTTCCCTCTATTCAGTCCTTTTGTTTTTAAAATGAAAATTAGTCCAAAAGCAATAGAGAAGTTGGTCACGGAATCTTTTAATTGGATTTTTATGTCTTATTATATATAACCCTTTATCTACTCTAAGCCATTTACATAAGAAAATCTCTAATGTACTATTCTAAGTAATCAATATTTTAGCTATAGAATATTGAATGACAATATAAAAATCAGCAAAAAAATTTCCTCGTACAATATAACTGACTTCATTTTTATATCAAGCTATAAATTTAAGTGGTTGAGACAACTTAATGTCATAAAATTGAAAAGCAAAATCAAGTGTGTAAGTGAATATGATAGTCACAGCAAATATTTCCAAGGAGGAGACTATGCATTAATTTTTTTAATGTACTTTTTGGGGGCACCTGGGTGGCTCAATCGGCTGAAAGTCCAAATTCCAGGTCATAATCTCATGGTTTGTGCATTCAAGCCACGTGTCGGTCTCTGTGCTGTCGGCGCAGAGCCTGCTTTGGATCCTGTCTCCCTCTCCCTCTGCTCCTCACCAGATCACACTCTTTCTCTCGAAAATAAACAAACATTTTTTAAAAATGAACTTTTTGATAGCCACAATCTTCTTACCTGTTACTCTAAACACAATCTGATATTTTTGAATTTTGTAAATTATTTTGTGATCAAAGAAAAATTCACATTATAAGATAATATATTTGCAGACAAAATTTTTGGAATCCTAAACTATTTTCAGTTTAAAATACAAATTAAGGTCAACTAAAATAAATTAATCTGAGATGTCAGAATGTATCCATATCTACCAAGTTTTATCTAGAATTAACTTGAGTCACTGCTAAAGATGAGGACAAGGAACATATAAATGAATGACTCTTTGTTCTTGTTGCCACACCCTTTTAATTGCATGATAATGTACATATTAATGTAATCTTTTGCTGAGTAAATATAGAAATCATGTGATTTTCTAGCTTTTAAATCAGTTCCTTTGTATTTAGTCATTATTTTCAATTAATTCTGTAATGGTTCATATTCTTTCTTTCTTTCTCCATTAAATCTCTAAGGCATAGATTTTCCCAGCAGGAACTCACTGCTGGGTGTAGAGTGTATATTTGAAATGAGGCTTACATGAGTTTTAGTACTGTTCTGGTATCTTTAAGCCTTCAAATCAATTTTAAAACATTGGTCTTATTTTTTTTTTCCCTTGTACCATTTAAAAGGAAATCGCAGCATTAGAAAAAATTCATCCACTTTGCAATCTCTTATCTCATCACTTTCCCCCCCTTCTATTATAACCCCTCTTTAGTCTTGATTATACCTATTATACTTCCCTTCTAGGGGAAAAATAGCACGCTACTGAAAAGAGTGCTTCCATTACAAAATGGAGAAGCATTACATTAAAAACAGTTTTGAGGGGGAAAAACAGGAAAAATAGAGAACAGCTGCATTTTCATTATTACTCTAATTTATTCTTCCATTATTCACTCTGAGCTTAAGTGTCAGGCATGGACTGTTGTTTCTATATGTATTTTATTCTGTGTTTGTCACCCTTGCTAATTTAGTCCAAGTTTAGAATTAAGTCAACCAGAAGACAAAGTCTGCCCTGAAGGGTTTATGCAATCAAGATGGCCCAATTTGTTTCTAACTTCATGTTTCTTAGGTTTTTGTAATTGTATGAGACATCAGCAGTTTTTGACAGCAAATTATTAAATTCTAATTATATAGAAATATTAAGTAAAGCTGAATTGGTGATTATATAATCATATATATAAAGAAAAAGAAAAGTTTGCAATGGGTTCATGAAGGAAAAACATGTTGAAAATAATTCTAGACAATATGTTGAATTCAATTCATAGTCTAATAAACAGAAATACATAACTTATTAGGAATTTTTAGATGTCACGATGTGTTCTTAGAATTATGAAATACTTAATACTTTAAAAACTTTTGTGGGGGCGCCTGGGTGGCGCAGTCGGTTAAGCGTCCGACTTCAGCCAGGTCACGATCTCGCGGTCCGTGAGTTCGAGCCCCGCGTCAGGCTCTGGGTTGATGGCTCAGAGCCTGGAGCCTGTTTCCGATTCTGTGTCTCCCTCTCTCTCTGCCCCTCCCCCGTTCATGCTCTGTCTCTCTCTGTCCCAAAAATAAATAAAAAATGTTGAAAAAAAATTAAAAAAAAAAAACTTTTGTGACTTTGACATCTGAAGAGGGATTCATAAAAGTAAAATAAATAAGATAGTAATTTTGTCTATCATAATTATTAGCATATTCATCTTTTTTTTTTTAAGTTTTATTTATTTTTGAGACAGACGGAGCATGAACGGGGGAGGGGCAGAGAGAGAGGGAGAAACAGAATCGGAAGCAGGCTCCAGGCTCTGAACCATCAGCCCAGAGCCTGATGCGGGGCTCGAATTCACGGACCCGAGATCGTGACCTGAGCTGAAGTCGGACGTTTAACCGACTGAGCCACCCAGGCGCCCCTAGCATGTTCATCTTTAAAAAAACATAAATTTTCTGTCTTTAGCAGTGTTGCCTATGTGGTATTATTTACATGTTCACCTCATTTCTTTCTTTCCCCCCCAAAAAAGGGCTATGAATTATATAAAAAAGGGACAATGACTATTTTAGAATGTGAAGTGTATCATCTTCAGTTGTGTTCACATATGAACTGAAATAAGCAATTAACCAATTGAAACGGTTCTTTTTTATTGTAACACTCTATCCATTTACCTCAAATCTTCCCACCTCAAAAGTTATCAATCTTCTACAGGTTTTTTTTTTTTAATTTTTTTAATGTTTATTTATTTTTGAGACAGAGAGCATGAAAAGGGGAGGGGCAGAGAAAGAGGGAGACACACAATCTGAAACGGGCTCCAGGCTCTGAGCTGTCAGCACAGAGCCGGACGTGGGGCTCGAACTCACAGACCGTGAGAACATGACCTGAGCCGAAGTCGGACGCTTAACTGACCAAGCCACCCAGGCGCACCTATCTTCTACAGTTTTCATATAAACTCTCCTCGATACCCTGTAGCACCACATAAATGGGCCCTGCAGTGAAACCCATTTCCGTTAAGTCTTAATTTAAGAAAGCAGGACTTACAGAAAAGAAGTCATTGTTCAGATTTCTTCCTTTTGCTGTATCATAATTCTCCCATGAAGCCATTATGATGTTCACCACAGCTATTTGTGGTAGTTATTATGGAATTTCACCAAATATTTGTTCTCTGCTCTCGCGATTCATTGAACAATTGCACCTCTTGCTTGACTCCCTTGTGGTTGAGTTGGGCCTTGAGGCAAGTCCATTGTTTGCATGAGGAGTATCTGGGGTATTCTCTTTCTCTGTTCTTACAACTAGCAACATTAGTGATGACGTCTGCTCTGTCAACCTGGGTCTTAAGAGTGAAGACAAGAGTTGATAGACAACTTAAACAATCAGGGATAGATATATATGTAGAATGACTGAGACATAAATGTCTTGTTTGTTTCTTACAAGCTACTAAGATTTTGAGTTTGTAATTTCAGCAACTCTAATAGAAACTAATAAATAATTATTAGGGTCAGTTTTGGATTGTTATTTTAAATACTTTTCAGTTAATGGGGCACCTGGGTGGCTCAGTCGGTTAAGCATCCTGCATTGGCTCAGGTCATGATCTCGCGTTTCATGAGCTCAAGCCCCGCATTGGGCTCTGTGCTGACAGCTCAGAGCCTGGAACCTGCTTCGGATTCTGTGTCTCCCCCTCTCTCTGCCCCTCCCCTGCTTGTGCTCTCTCTCCGTTTCTCACAAAATGAATAAATGTTAAAAAAAAAGTTTTTAATATTTTCCAGTTACGTAAGCTCAAAAGCACACCAGGAAAGATTTATCAAATGTATTAATTTTCAGCTAGCACACAGAATGAAATCTCAAACTTTTACAAACTCAGTAGGAGCTATGAAAGCCATTCTAATCACATTATGCATTTAATGTCTTAATGGCCTTTAAACATATCCAGGTATTACACAGAATAATTTTAATTCCCTCACAGATCAGGAAACTTCTCATCATTGATGCCACTGCTCCCAGTGTAGACAGTTTTCACTGGTATCAGAGAGTTTCCTTTAATATATCCCAAACTTCTTCCTGGCAGTTTCTACACACTTTTCCTCACTTTATTTATTCTTGCTATGAAAATGCAATCCTACTTATATAAAGCACTACAAATGTCAAATATTTGAAGAGAACCAAATAACTTTAAATGACTCTTTTAAACTGTTGAATACATTCTATTTTTCTCTACTCGTTTTCAAATGTATGCTAACTAGAATGCCTCTTGGGTTCTTTTTGAAGTCCTATGCTTCTTGAGACATTGTTTTAAATAAGACAACATAAATTTCATAAATCGTTTTGGCAAACACTTAAAAAATAAGGTATCTTAAATTGCTAACTTTAATTGTGCTTACCGTTGTCTAATATCCTTAACATTTTTTAAATTCCTCTATTAAGTCTCACCTCCCCAACCTTCTCCTTAGGAATTTTATATTTGGTTCTAAGGTTCATATTCAAATTAAATATCATATTTTAGATTTGATCTGCATTTTACTACTCTTATTTGAGTTTTTTGGATCACGAATTTATCAGAGATTATATTAGCAATATGTGTTACCACTCCAATTATTATCTGTCCTTTATCTTCAGAATTTGCATTAATGCCATTTATAAAAATGTGGAAAACAACAGACAGGACCTATACCAAGTTCCCTCCAGAGTGACACCAACTGATTTATGAAGATTCATTAATTCTGAACATTATTAGTAGTCCACATACATATCCTAATTTCCACCCTATTTTGTGGCATTTGGTTCTCTAAATCTACAGAGGAGTTTTGTCACAAAGGAGTTCCAAGGAAATGGAAATAGATTTCGTGAATTTGTCTAGGCACTTCTAGGATAAAAAGCAAATGCTATGCTTGGGGCTTGTTTAAAGTAATCAGAACTAGTACTTCATGTATCTGGGACATAGGAGATGTTAAGAATCATTTCTTGCTTGAGTACCCAACAGATAAAAATTTAAAAAAATCAGAGAAAATGGGATGCATAAAAGGAAATAGAGATATCTAAAGAATGGGTGGAAAGCACCCAAACAAGTAACAGAGAGACAACAAAAGTTATCTGGCAGCTCAGAGGTACCCATAAACATTGTTCAGACAGAGGCTGATGAATGAAGTAAATGTTCTTTAACTCTCTCATAAAGACTAGAAAGTCTTTTTCAGTGGACATTCAGTATTCCAGGTCAGGTAGAGGACAGCTCTCTGGCTGTGTAGGTCTCAGTACCACCTAAAGTATTTCTACTTAACGATAAAGGTAAAATCTTACCAGTTGGGCATCTTCTCTCAGTTCAAAATGAACAGCAGTGTTGTAACATTCATTATTGATCTGTACCTATTTTTAAAATATTTTGCCTGAAAAATTGGTTTCCCTTAAAATTTTGAACTATCTTACTAGTAACACTTACTGAATGATTAATGTAAATCCGGATCAGATTTCTGAAGAAGTACCAATTCATCCAATTTGGAATAAACATTTATAAGAAAAATCCACCATAATTCTGTTGCACAGTTAGCACATTTGCTGTCCACACTAGCTACTCCACCGCAACAATATGGATTTGGTATTTTTTTTTTTTTATCCCATAGTCGTTGATGACCTTGTCTCTAAAATTGTTTTCTTTTTAAAAATTGCAACCTTTGTAACAAAATGGAATTGTTATATCAAAAAAAATGATCAACATAAGTCCTGAGGGATTTATATTCATGGATCTAGTTTGAATGAGGTAAAGAATTCATGCAAAACCATGAGCTCTTCAAGCCACTTAAAGTAAATATTTTTTCAAGGACGCTTACTAGTTTCACTAGTTTTAATTCTTTGCAGGTCACATGGTCATTGACTTGTACGTGATATCAGGATGGACACAGTAAGAGTAAATGAAAATTTCGAGGGAAAATTGCCTTTTTTGGAGCATATGCTTCCCTTATAAAGGGTGATACCAGTTTATGAGAGTAAAAATGTTCATTATGTTCTTAGAACGTTCTTACGGAGAAAACTGATAAAGTGGTAGTGTTTGCCATAAAAGCCTTTTCATCTGAGATGCTAAATGGAATATCAAAGAGAAAGCCTTGTGGAAAAATCATAGAGGAGCCATTTAGCATTTAACATCGGCACATTCTTTGCGATCCAAGGCTATGCAATTTTCTGCAAAAAGGAGGAAAGGAAATTTAATACATCTTATATACCTTACAATGCTGCTCTCTAAATGAATCTAATATGTATAACTGAATGTATTCAAATTTTAAAATTGACAGAGTAAGACTAATAGTAGCCAAAAATTCATTGTGTTCTTGTTTTGCCTGTTTTTTATTAATGCCTTGCAGCAAATTGTAAGTATTTAATTTTAAGTTCAACTCACCTTATTGGTAGAGGATGGGAGGGAGGGAATCAAAATGACAATGTCAATGCCATTTTATGGCCAGTAAATTTAATATAAGCATGACTCTCATCATTATAGGAAAAAACAAAATAAAACAAAACATGAGCTGGCGACAATACTCACTTAAGAAAGACTTTTAATAGTAATAAGGAAGTAAATGCTGAGTGAGGTCCAAGTTCTAATAGGTGGAAAGTAAAAATGACTAAATTTTATTCAAATTCTTTTCTAAATTGTTTTTCTTTTTATGTGAACTTTCACATGTATCCCAAATAAGTTGCATTTCTGTGCAGGAAAAACACTCAGGTCAGTTCCACTCTTTACTCCTACGCTGCATCCACTTGTAGAGTTCCAATATCTATGACACAGAACGACATGTCACTTAGCCAATTCTACAATCCATAGCCCATCACGGGGGAAGGAGAAGCATGGTGCAAGGCAATCATTTCTATTCAGATCTAAAGAAAATAAGAATTTCTATTTATTAGAATTCATGCATTTTTCTTTATTTATTTTGTGTGAGAGAGAGAGAGAGAAAGAAAAAGAGAGAGATTCCCAAGAACGTTCTGCACTGTCAGCACAGAGCCCATTGCAGGGCTCGATCCCACAAACTGCGAGATCATGACCTGAGCTGAGATCAAAAGTCGGACTCTTAACCGATTGAGCCCCTCAAGCGCCCAGAATTCCTGCATTTTTCAAAGCCAATGATTCCGTGCTGAAGAAAACATGCTGAAAGTCCCTGTTACTAGTAGAACCAAAAGAAGAGAAGCCACTGTTTAAAATTAGAATCAGTATTAACAGTAAAACTTCTTAGAGGGAGGATGATAAAAATTGAGAGAGGTTTCACCTCTTTATATATCAACCCTTAAATTATAAATTTTTATCTTCCTGACAATACCTGCCTTCAAATGATTTTTTTCCATATAGGGGACATGTAATTTAATTCACTTTGTCCCATAAAGAACCTATATTTCTATCTGACTCTGGAATGCCCTTAGAATTCTGAGAAAATAATTTTTGTGAAGTCCAGATTTCTGGAGCTCCAGCTGATTCCTAACCATCCTATTGGGAGGTGGAGGGAACTGAAGGAGTGAAGGTGATTAGGAAGAAATAGAAAAGAAAGTTCCAAACCTAGTCTTTCTATTTCAAGGTATACAGTTCTAGGAGTCAAGCCATAGGAGAAGGTCTTGAATTCTAGAGAAGTTTCTACAGCTGGCAGCAGAATTAGCTGGCAAATATTTTGTTGTCTCTTGAGGATTTTTATTTCTGGGATCTCAGGACAAAAATCATTGTGTGGGGATTCCTGGGGGGCTCTGTCGGGTAAGCCTCTGACTCCTGATATTGGCTCAGGTCATGATCTCAGGGTTCGTGGGATTGAATCCTGCATCTGGCTCTGTGCTGGCAGTGTGTAGCCTGCTTGGGATCCTTTCTCTCTTTCTCTTTCTCTGCCCCTCATCTACTCTCTCTCTCTCTCTCTCTCTCTCTCTCTCTCTCTTCCTCAAAATAAATAAAAACTTTTTAAAATTTTTAAAAATCATTATCTGGGTAAAATTTCTTTCTCTATTTCATCTCAATTACTTGGGCTGGTAGAACAAGCAATAAATCCATTTAACTGAAGGGTCATCTTCATCTATCCAGAAACCTCCTATGTATTGATTAGAGCCATGAGGTTTGCATGATTTTAGTTCTCAAATTTCCCCTATGAAATCTCCTAGGGTAGCAATTTGCATCTAATAGGGGTTCCTTCCCCTTGCAGGGTCAACTGCTGACAGTCTGTGGGGGGGGGGGGGGTTGGATAGGGAGGAATTCTCTGGCAACTGTAATTCTGATGGGTCATTTGTAAGTTAATCAACAGAGCATTAAGCATCCTATCTTTGCCATGAAAAGTGTAACTCTAATGAGTCGCCTTCCACGGGATGTATGGCTTACTTTGTTTTCTGAAATACGTGATGGAAAGGCACCACCTCTATTTCTTTATTTGTACTCATTGTTAATAGAGACTGACAGGGAGCAAACCTGGGTTAGGATTATTAATCACAAAGTTTCTGAAAGGCTATAGTGCAGTTGTCATCATGGCCATGACCTCTTTTTCATAATGCCCTAACTAATCACGTAATGACACTGTATATGAAACACGTTAAGTATATCAAGTAGATATCAGCAGAGACAGGAGGTTCCAGGTCATTTTTAAAAAGATTAATGCTTGAGTCAGGGTTATACTGTGTTTGGCTGGGAATCTGGAGTATAGTGGGTTGGGCTAAGAGTTGAAGTCTTCCCTAAGCTCTAAACTGGGAGAAGGGATTAAATGAATGTCTTCTAGAAAGGACAGCTGGAGTTTACTTCAAAGATGTTTCCAAGAGATACACTTACCAACTTAGAAACAAAAGTTCATATTTGGTCTTCTTTGTCTGGCTCAATAGAGGATCCTATGATAGGCGCACAAATCATACAGACTAGAAAGAGTAAGACTGATTTTAGGAATGCTGTAAAGCTGTCTGAATACCCATGGAAGAATAGGGTATAGAACTGCTTCAGTGTGCTGCTTCCAATGTTGAGATTGCACAATGGTATCCAACACTGCCTGGAAAGTTAATATCATTTGGAAAGATATTAAGCATAAGTAATATTGTGGGCTTAAGTATGTAATTACCTCAGTGATCCACATCCTGAGTATATCCCAGATAAGCTTTGCAGAAGATAACTGCTGTTGGAAGTATCAAGTTTCTCATTCCAAATCTTGCTCTATTTTAAGTACTTAAGGGTAGAGGAGAAAAATGTGTATAGGAGAATGGTCCCTAACAAGAATCCCTACTTGGAGAAAATCTGACTATATATAATCTAAATTATCTAAAATGTATATTAATCTTAAAGTTATTTTGAATACTGAAACTCTAGCAGTAATGAATCTAACAGAAGCTATTTCTATTGTCATGAAAATAATATTTATTATAATGGTAGAAACTATAGTAAATTATAAAGAAGTAGGAAATGGCCAATAACTTTGATGCCTGAGGATCAGGCTGTGTATACATTAGCATTTTTCCTTGCAGTAGTTTCCCTGTGTGTAGATTTGAAGAAAAGGATTGTGCTGATTATGTAATAGAATAAGAAGATGGGGCGCCTGGGTGGCTCAATCAGTTGAGCTTCCGACTTCAGCTCAGGTCATCATCTCACAGTTTGTGGGTTCGAGCCCTGCATCGGGCCCTGGGCTGACAGCTCAGAGCCTGGAGCCTGCTTCAGATTCTGTGTCTCCCTCTCTCTCTCTGCTCTTCCCCGCTTGCACTGTCTCTCTGTTTCTCAAAAATTAATAAACATGAAAAAAATGTAAGAGAATAAAAAGAAATGGAATGATCTCTGTAAATGGCAATAGGGTAGTTTGCAAGAACACACTCTTTTTTAAAAAAAAAATTTAATGTTTATTTTATTTTATTTTTTTTTATTTTTGAAAGAGACAGAGTGTGAGTGAGTGAGGAGCAGAGAGAGTGAGACACAGAATCTGAAGCAGGCTCCAGGTTCTGAGCTGTCAGCACAGAGCCCAGTGTGGGGCTCGAACCCACAAATGGTGAGATCATGACCTGAGTTGAAGTCGAACACTTAACCGATTGAGCCAGCTAGGTGCCCCCACAAGAACACACTCTTGACATCAAAAATCAAAAGAAGTTGAAGAACATTACATATTATAATATGATATCATCACAATACCATTTACAAATGTTATAAAACACCTATAAGAGGGGCACCTGGGTGGCTCATTTGGTTAAGTGTCAGACTTTGGCTCAGGATCAGACACTGTTCTGACAGCTAAAAGCCTGGAGCCTGCTTCAGCTTCTGTGTGTGTCTCTCTCCCTCTGTCCTTCCCCTGCTCACACTCTGTCTCTGTCTCTCTCTCTCTTTCTCTCAAAAATAAATAAACACTGGGGCGCCTGGGTGGCTCAGTCAGTTGAACGTCCAACTTCGGCTCAGGTCATGATCTCATGGTCCGTGGGTTCGAGCCCCGCATCGGGCTCTGTGCTGACAGCTCAGAGCCTGGAGCCTGCTTCAGATTCTGTGTCTCCCTCTCTCTCTGACCCTCCCCCGCTTGTGCTCTGTTTCTCTCTGTCTCAAAAATAAATAAACATTAAAAAAATTAAAAATAAATAAATAAATAAACATTAAAACACCTATACGATTAATGTATAACATATTTACATATGCATATTTATGGATACACACATATAAAAAGTGTGTACACAGAAAAGAATATAATACAACTAGATTATTTATCATCTTATTCATAAAATAGTGTGTATAAATTTTGCACAGGTTCATTATCCGTCTCTATCTTTTAAAAGGCTAATGAACATTTCTGTGCGTTCTGATTTTTGTATCTAGAACTTTCATGTCTCTGAACTTTATTGCCAACCAAGGAAAGCATGTTTTGGGACAAATGAGCTGCAGCAGAGGTCTAGTGACGCCCCTACACAAGAGTCACAAGAGTCACAGCGCAAAAACTTAATATGCTTTTCATTCTCTTTTGCCTCCTGTTACCAACATGTTATTAAATCCTAAGATCTTAGTATTAATAACTCCCCAGAAAAACAACCATAATAAATATTTTTACTTCTTGAATTCCTCCTAGAGAAGAAGGTAGGAGTAAAAGATAGGATGGTTTGAGGTGTAAGGCTCTATTCTCAAGTGAAATTCAGTGAAATTGATGCCTGTTAAGAGATTTCCTTTTTCTTATCATTTTACTTCATTTGAACATAATTTCCCTGTTATGCTTGCCTGTTCTGATTTTCTGCTCGCAGCTCTTCCTTCCTTCTCTGTTTTACTCTTTTAGATGTCCAAGAGTTCGGGAGGGAAAACATTTAAGAATGGTCTGTGTCAGTGGGATGAAAAATTGGAGAAGGATGCCCTTTTACTTTACAGCTTGAGAATAGCTGCAAATGTTAGATAAAGTTTTAATAAAAAGAAAATGAAAGGCTCAATCTAAGACCAATAACTTTGCTAGAAATAAATCACAGAGATGACAAGTTGGACTTTAAAATTAAAGGAAATTGTCAGAAAATTCTTTTTTTTTTACATGTGTGATTAGTAGGACCATTGTAAAAATTCACTGACTCTTTCAAAAAAGTGAAAGCTATTTAAAAGGTATAGGGCCTTATCTTCTAATACAAAGAACTACTCAGGTCTTTCCACAATAAAATGATGACATTTCACCCATTTTCTCTGTTCTTTCATTTTTTTCAAAGCAGCTAGAAGAACAAAAATTAAAATTAAAGGAAAAAGATTTCTATAGGCTTGTCAGGTGAAATTTCATCGAAGGAGGCAGCTAGCTATGTTCTTTCCATTAGAAGAAGTTTGTTAAATGTCAGCATTACCTTTCAATCCTGAAACAGAAGTACGTGGTTTTTTTTTTTTTTTTTACTTACATAAGTTGTCCTGATCAGTATAAAGTCATTCCAGCAGAATATAATGATTCTTATTTACTCAATTTAGTTGATAAACTGAAATATTTTTAGGCAGGTTACATGCCTATTTTTTCTCTTTTAGAAAATAATCCTCAAATTCACTAGTGAATTAAAAACAGAGCAGCAGTCGAGAGGTATTTATTGTGTGCCTATGCTCTGAATACTGGGTTCCATGACACAGAGTTCTTTGCAAGGGGAGCTAAAAGCAAAATTTGACTAGCCTTTACAAATAGACACTGTATGCATTCTTTGATGAACTACATTTGTGTTGTTATCTAGTTACAAAACCGTAGGACTGGGTATGGACTTAGCAGCAAGTCTGAGGCGTCTAAAGGAGTGTTCATGGGGAAGAAAACCCTTCAATGTCTATTATAATTAACCCAGCACATGAAATGTTTTATTATTGCAATTTTGCATAAAGCAAACAACTGAGAAGAATAAATTTTACTAAAAGGTAAGGAATTTAAATTTAGGGACTCTCAAGGCGTTCATTTTCTGATTGCATTCCCAATCTAGCTCAACAAGTTCATACTAGACATCTATTAAAGATGTACCTTTTTGAGAACATACTTCTTTATATCTGAACAATGATAATGAAAAATAAAGGTTAGGGACCTGTTTCAATCCTTGCAGCCTTTAGGGTGCAATGTTTAAAATCGTTTTAATTACCTTCCATTAATATGATGTGAGTATAATATGTATAGAGCAGTTATTTTGCTACTGGCATTTAATGAAAAAGGGCAAGAAAACTGTAGGAATATCACATACAGATATGGTATATGTACCCATGTCCTTTTATCACTCTACATTCACTTCAAATAATTGTACTCACAAAAGTACTTCTTGACATACAGAAAACTCTTTCTCTAAATCCATCCTGCTCTGACTTAATCAATCATTCATGGCAAGGATGCTGCCATACTTGGTGAAAATCCGTAAGTCTCTCACTCCCCTCTCACAGGACAGCCTAACGAAGCTGGATAACACACGCCTCTCAGGAATAGAATGTAGGCGGAATCTTGTAAATCTAAAGTAATGTCAGATGGTAACTCCCTTTCTGATTCACGGGGGCTCTGTTCTTCGTGTCTCTCCAAATACAAAGAGAAATATTCAGTGATGATGGTAACCTAAAGAAAATCGGTGATGTCTTTTCAGACTTATCTTTAGTGATTTTCTTTATTTCCCAGTCTGGTCTCCTCATATCTAGCTAAAAATGAACCATAGCAGTGCTATTCATGGTCTACTCAAGATCTCCTCCTCCTCCTCCTCCTCTTCTTCTTCTTCTTCTTCTTCTTCTTCCTTCTTCCTTCTTCCTTCTTCCTTCTTCCTTCTTCCTTCTTCCTTCTTCCTTCTTCTTCCTTCTTCCTTCTTCCTTCTTCCTTCTTCCTTCTTCCTTCTTCCTTCTTCTTCCTTCTTCCTTCTTCCTTGTTCTTCTTTCTTCTTCTTTCTTCTTCTTCTTCTTTTTTTTAATTCAAAAAACTTCCTGTTTTATTTCTCCCTCATATTAGCTGGCAGTTCCTTCGCAATTTCCTGCTTGACGAATTTACTTGAGTGGCACCTTAATAGGCAGCACAGTGTTCTTAGGAGTCTACACAAGGTCCCTTCCTGTTTCAATGTTCTATAAAATGTAAACTCATTTAGCTAAAACGTGCAGATAACTAGTTGTCTTCCTAGACTCATTCATCTCACAAGCTCCAAAGTTGTAACAGAATATTCCTCTAGACATAGCTGCTTAGAAATTATTTAGCCACTTCCAAATTTTCCCAAGTGAGATAATTTTGTGTGCGAAACTCACTTCTCACCAGAGGCTTACATTTCTTTATCATATAAAAAGCCTGTGTTCTTTATTTTCCACACACATAGCTAGGTTATATTTCCCATTGGATGTAGCTGTGCAATTTCCAGTTGGATATGACTGTGCAGTTACTAAATAAATGGTATTAAAGGTGATGGGAGCTATGATCTGTACCACCCACATAAACCACTCTCCGTGAGTAATCTTTTATTCCCTCTGTTTGCTTTCTAATAGTTGATTGGAGAGGACCCATAAACACCTAGGTAGTCGAACTTGAAATTTAAATGAACTCACAGAATGCCCCTCAACCAAGAATACTCACATTGAGCTATGGTATAAACTAGAAATATTATATATTAGTATATATTGTGTTTAGTCACTGAGAAGTCAACATCTATTACATTAACTAGTGTTTCTTAAATTACATCAAGGCTCTTATTTTCCCTGGAAATAAATTCAATATGTCCAAGTATATACTATATATATATACATATTTTTTACTACCTGGCCCCTGATTACTTTTCCACCTCAATTTTTGCCTCCTGAAAACCTATTCCATAAACAGAATATATTACCCCTCTTCATCTTGCATATTTCTATAGTCCCTTTAGTGGGGAGTCAAGATGTCATTTCCTTGAATTTTCAGACCTCTTGCAAATCTAGGCCAAATGGCCTTTGGAGAATATTATAGTATGGGGTACATACCTCCGTCTTAGTCTCATAGCTTGCTTTAATCTCCCACTAGTCTGTAAATTTCCTAAGAGCAGGGACTCTATTTCCCATTATTATATGTCTAATACTTAGCATAGTACCTGGGATAAAACTGATGTATAGAGTGTGTTTATTAAAAAAAATAATAAAGTTAGAATGTACAATTATAAGCCTAAAAATATAATTAATGAATTAAGTGTAACTCAAAATATGGTGAGTGAGACATTATGATCTGCTACACTTGGAATATAATGTGAAAAATCCTAAACCTGAGTTCCTATCTTGACTCTAATACTTTTCAGGAATGTTACAATATTCTAAGACACGGTTTCCTCCTAGTAATGCAGAGCTGGTATTACCAAACTCATTCCCTACCTGAAGATTGAATATTAAAATGCAACTATGTGTGGTAGATTATTAATTTAAGTTAGATATCCGCCACTGCTAATATGTAATCAGTTACTAAATCTTACGTGATTTGACACAAACTATAGAAGCATTATATATATTGGTATAAGCACTAGGATAGCAGATAGGGTTCTCATTTTTTTCTGTTATCAAGCATGCTAAAACAACATTAGATGTATAGCAGTAAGTAAGATCCTTAGACTTTTGAGGTCCCAATTTTACTATTATTAACAATATTTAGTAACCTAAATATTAAGTACTTACTGGATATACTATGTGTCTGTATACTAGTCACTGTATTAGGTGTTGGGGGCAAAGTAGGTATGTAAGATAGACAAATTCCTGACATTAAAGGTCTTAGACACTGATAGGGAATAGAGAAAAGGAACTACAATATATTGTCATAAGTACAATGGAGAGCAAGCACAGGGAATCACATGAAAGGGGCCTCTTCACCTATACTTGAAAGATTATTTTCAAGAAGAAAGGGCACATCAGGTGAACCATTGAAAATCAGTAACCTGATATTATGCAATAATCAATTTCATGGTCCTGAATAATACTGGGATGAGATCAGGAAGACCATAGCAGTTACAAGGTGCATCATGAGGAGACATCCCCAGAAAACAGACATGATACAGAGCATAAAAATAGACACATCTGGGAAGCTAGTGTGGAGACAAGCCTGCAGAAGTAGGCAGGAGCCCACTTCTGACAAGGGATTGTGAGCCATTTTATGAATCATATGAAAATATTTGATGCTTTGAACAGAAGATGGCACATTCAGATGTGTGTTTTTGAAAAACCATTCTGCAAAGAATGGATTGAATTCAGGTAACCTTAGGCAGAAAGACCAGTTAGGAAGCACTTGTAATAATAATTAAGAAGACATATAGTGGTGGCCTAAGTTTAGGTAACAATTTTGGTAACAGAGAGACACTTTTAATGTCTAAGTCTTAAAATGTTACCACATGGCTTTCATACTAATAAAGAAGGAACACGTGACAGATTTTTATTCATTTAATTTATGGGGAAAGCATGAAGATGATAAAGCAAGCACACACACAAAAAGAAACTACATTTTGAGGAATTGGCTATTTTTCCTTTTTTAAGAGGAATGCAAAAATAAGATTCAAGTAAGATGCAAAGCCAGTTAATGTCTGGTAGGGTGATAAAACCACAGTTTTTGCCATCATTTTTCCCCCCCAGACAGGTGTCTTCAAATTGCAGTTTCATTGTGTCTGGGCTTCAAATGCAGGCGCTTTCTCCTAGATAATTAAATGCCTTGGTTAAGTTTGTCAAAAAATGCCCATTGAAAGTTCATGCTACTCTTATGTACATTTTTAAGTTTTGGATACATTATCTACAGTTACACAAATATTTTAGATACTCTAAGATTAGTGTATAGAAATTGGTAATTGCATGTTAGGGTAATGGAGATAGAGATTAAAAATGTTACGTAGTCTTCAACGTTGAACAACTGATTGGATGGGTGAGTCATTCACACATAGAACACAGACGGTGGAATAACTATTTTGGGGAAGGAGGGTGTACTAGTTTGGGAAAGAAGAGAGAAATAAGAGTGCATAAGTTAAAAAAAAAAAGGCTTAAGTTTAATGCCCAAACAGAAGATAGTTTATAGTCAATACAGAAATGAAAACAGGGGTACCTGAGCGGCTCAGCCAGTTGAGCATCCAACTCTTGATTTGGGCTCAAGTCAATGATGTGTAGGATCAAGCCCTGTGTCAGGCTCCGTGATGAAAATGGAGCCTGCTTGGACTTCTCTCTCTGTCTCTCCCTCTGCCCCTCTCCAACACTTGTGTGCACTTTCTCACTCTAAAATTTAAAAAAAAAAGAAAGAAATGAACACGAATTGGGGGTGTGGAAGATGTGGGTGCAGATAAAACTTTCCGAGCACTTGATAGCGACATGGAAGAGACGGGAGAGAGAAAGCGGTGGTTTGAAGAAGGTAGGGCTAGTGCACATGTGTGTGAGCCTATTAAGATGAGAGAGATCTGGGGCGCCTGGGTGTCTCAGTGGGTTAAGCGTCCGACTTCCACTCGGGTCGTGATCTTGTAGTTCATGAATTCGAGCCCCACGTTGGGCTCTGTGCTGACAGCTCAGCCTGGAGCCTCAGATTCTGTGGCTCTCTCTCTCTCTCTCTGCCCTTCCTCTACTTGTGTGTTCTCTCTCTCTCTCAAAATGAATAAACATTAAAAAAAAAAAAAAGATGAGAGAGATCAAAATCATTTAACATATCAATGGAAAGAAGACATAAGAGGCAGGATAGAAGGTAAATACGGTGAAGAGAGGGTACCATCTACCGGCAGACAGAAGACACATCTGAATCACAAGTGGAGAGATTAGCCTTAAGTAACAAAAGGACACACCACATGAAGGGGCAGAGGAGATAAAGAGAAAACGTACACGTGAACGCTTGTAGGTTTTATTGTGCATGGCTTCCTCACTCTGAGAAATTAAAAGTGATGCCATTTGCTGAGAATGAAGACACTGGTGGTGACAAGTAGAGAATAGGTACAGTGAGTGAACATATGACTTCGGTGTAGCACTCATAGACCACTTCATGTTAAAAAAGAAAAAAAAAGTACAAGTGTACTCATCTATTTTTGTAATTCTCCAAAAATTATTCCACTGAATTTCTAGTAATAATTCATTTCTTGCCTTTTTTTTTTTTTACCTTTATGTGCATTCCTTCCGTCATACATGATTAGGTGTTTTTGTAAGAGAACTCTGTCCACTGGTCACATCAGTTTGGAGATGAGCAATATGATGGCAGCATTTTATGAGAACACATAATATTCTGATAATAAGATCCTAAAACTGTGCCAGTTTCTATACTTCTAATGGCCTGGTCGTTTCCCTTAATTCTGTGATTTATCTTATATTTAAAGTTTATTTATTGTTTAATGTGGTTTTGATTGTTTAATTTAGAATAGACAGTTTCTTTGCTCATAGTCAAATAATTATAAGGAAGATAAGAATATATTCCTTAAAGGTGGTTGTTGCAAGTGGCAGATATTAAAATGTGAAATGGGAGGGGTCGAATATAGTAATGGTAATGAGGATCCACCTGATCTCTACTCCTGATTCATAATTTGACACACCTTGTTATTATTGAAACAGCTCAAAATTGTTTTGTTTCTTAGATATCAAGGTTATAGATTTAACAGAGCCATGACTTTAGGATGCTTACCAGAAAGTCAGAATGTTGGTATGTGTAGGCCATTTTTTTGCGTGTGAGTTACAATAAAATCTTGTACTATTTGCTTGTCAAGAAAGCTTAACTAAATTAGAAAGAGAATAATATATAGCTTTGTTAAAGGAAAGTCTTTCAACCTGTGCCCAGCAATACAAAACAGGAGAGATCAGATAATCATGATCTTGAATTAAAAATTCTACATCCAATGCTCCATGTTCAAGTTAGTAGGCAAACAAAGAAGAAACCACAAGAGGAAAGAAAAGAAACTTGAAATCAAAGAGGAGCCAAAAGAAAGAAGAAAGCAGATCCTAGTGTGCCTCCCAATGTTTACAATTCTTTTCTTTTTTAAAAAAAATATTTACAATATGTGACATATTTACAATATGGTGAAAATAAATATCCTCTTTGTAATACACTATCTGCTTGGACACAACTTTGGGGGGAAGATGTATATCACCTTTAGATTTATAATATTCTTGGTTGATGTTTACAATAGTCTTGATCTCCCAAGTGCCAAGAGAGACACAAATTTAATAGAACATGTGGATTGACCTCTAAGTACATATAATCTATTAGAATACAAGTTTGGAAGGAAATAACAGGTCAAAAATTGTAGAGGGCACCTAATAATACAAAGTAGAATGGCGTAAGTGTGCCATTAAAACAATGCAAAGGATTCTGATATCCATACCTGGTTCTTATATAGGGAGGGAAAGATTACATAAAAGGGCTGACATTTTTTAGAGATTGGAAGTTTGGCTACAATTTCCTGCATTGAAATAGGAGTAGAATTTTAAGTATTTGAGAAGTATCACATTGTCCCAGCCAGTAAGAACAGAGGATTGATCAGTATATATTCAATATCCTACTTCAGATAGGAATACTACAGTTTTCAAAGTATTTTTTCAGTGTTACAAAGTATTTGAAAGTCTCTGTATTCTGTAAAGCAAGATAATGTGGAATGCGGTATTGATTGTTTTAGCTTATCTAAAAATAAAGGTTTTGTCATTTAAGTTTGTAAGGATATCAGAATTAGCATATATAGTATTCCTGTTTTTTTTTTAACTATATGATTTGTAGTGGTAAAACTGAAGTTTTTCTTTATTTTCTATCATCCATTGTTTTATCTATTATCATTATTTTCATGATAATCATCCCCATACATAGCAACAGCAACACACATTTTTTTAAGTTTAATAATTTATTTTGGGAGAGACCGAGAGAGAGCGTACAGGAGGGGCAGAGAGATTGAGAGAGAGAGAAAGAGAGAATCCCAAGCAGGCTCCATACTGTCAGAATGGAGCCCAACACAGGGATTGATGCAATGAACCATGAGTTCATGACCTGAGCCTAAGAGTCAGACCCTTAACCAACTGAGTCACCAACTCTGTGCCTGGCCACACACATTTTTAAAGCACTTGTATGTTTTCATTATCCTGCTTTCCCTCAAAGCTGCAAATGAGTCTGAACTAGTTCGTGCTCTCAGTGGCGTTTACGTTATGATCTAAGTTAAAGAGGCATAAAGATGATCTTTAGAGGTTTACCAGGTACACATCTTTTTTCCCCTTAATGCTTAGCAATGTATCTGAAATATACAACAAAAGACCAAAAGTACATGTTGAATTATGGGAAGAATTACATCCAGACAATAGGATATCACTCAGTGCTAGAAAGAAATGAGCTATTAAGCTATGAAACAAATGGAGGATTTGAAAATGCATTTATTAAAAGAAAGAAGCCAATCTACAAAGAATGCATTCTGCATATTCCAAGTATGTGACAAAAGCAAAACTGGAAACAGGAAAAAGACCACTGGCTACCAGTGGGTGGTAGGAGGAGAAGGGTGAATATGTAGAGGACACGATAGTTTAAAAGATACCTCATATGATATTATAACAATGGATTATACATTCTTATACATTCGTCACAACCCACAGATGTATAACGTTGGGTGATTACGATGTGCCATTGTACATCCATCATTTGTAACAAATATACCCCCCTGGTGGGAGATGTTGATAACGGGGTTGGTTATGCATGTATGGGGGCAGAAGTTATATGAAATATCTCTGTACCTTCCTTCTATTTTGTGAGAAACCTAGAAATGATCTAAAATTGTTTTTTTTAAGTCACAAATATTTAGTAAATAAAGGTCAACGGTATTTTTGAATTAGTGAATCAATAGATGAGCGAATGACTAGAGGATGTTCAAGCTTCAAGCTATGTTATCAAACACCTTGACAGTCTGTTCATGGAGTGTATTTGATAGAAGTTCTGTACATGGAAGCAAATGAGAAAGCAAATCAATTGCTATAAAAAGGAAATTTAACCTGAAAGCAATGTAGACAACAGAGTAGAGGAGAGGGAGCTGGGAGCAGACAGTCCAGGTTACAAGATTTTTGCAATTATCCATTAATTATTGTGTTTTCTACTGCCACATAAAGTAGTTTGGCATGATAATTTAGTTATCTTTGCTGACAGCAGGTTCATTCTGTAAGATGAAGATTCCATGAGTTGTCATTTAAAATACTTGAGAGGCCCCTAGGTGGCTCAGTCAGTTAAGTGTCTGATTTTATCTGAGGTTGTGATCTCATGGTCTGTGGGTTCAAGCCCCGTGTTGGGCTCTGTGCTGACAGCTCAGAGCCTGGAGCCTGCTTCAGATTCTGTCTCTCCCTCTCTCTGCTCTCCCCTCACTCATGTGCTCCCTCTCTCTCTCGCTCTCTCTCTCTCTCTCTCTCTCTCTCTCTCAAATAAATAAACATTAAAAATTTTATAAATAAAATTAAATACTTGAGAAAAAATAATATAATCTATGCCTTATCCCCATAATATAAAGGGTATTATTGTATATAGGTAAAATTCTAGAATACTAGTAGATTCTAGTATGAAGTAAGCAGGGATATTAATTTCAAAGTTCATATTTGCATAGCATTTGTTCAATTATCTTTTTTTGAACTTTAGGATATTAAAGTAAAACGTTGTTTAAACACAGTTTTGTCCTAGCTTCAGTGAACACAAAGAAAATAGCAGAGTAATTTGACAAATAGATTGGAGTTATAAAGCAATCTAAAACCATTTTTAAGAATTGGATGAGCCAAGTGTAATTGATTCTTGTATGTGAGCAGCGTATTGAAGAGACATCCACCAGCAATCAAACACTCTGTTCTTTTCTAAATTAACCTTAATGAGAAAGGAAAGATCATAATTTGCTTAGTGAAAAACGCTAGAATAGAAATTAGTTCACATGAGAGTAAAGTGCTTTCTGTCTATGATTTGTTCCAAGGAAACTTATTCAAGACACTTAATAGCTATTCTCTAATTGAATATGCATGGTGTGTGTGTGTGGGGGGGGGGTAGTCTGAGAGAGATTTTTACACATATTCTTGTAAAATTATCATGATGGAGAGTTTATGTATGTCATACTTGATTTTCTTAGTGATTCTTAGCCAACCATTTGAGTTACTTCTGTTGAAAAACATCATTACATAGCATTAAGATAACTCTTTTCTTTATTGCAGAAATATGCCTTCCCTACTTTTCTCACTCTGCATATCCTACCCTTTCCTCACAAACATACTTAGAGATCATGTGTACCTACAGATTACATTGTTAAATTTAAGAAAGTTAAAATGATTATAATTACAAAGTACCATTTACTGAGCAAGCACGTACAGAGTACTAATTCAACATTGCAGGGAAATTTATTAAAAGAGAAGAAGAGTCAGGTCTGGAGGGTTTTTTTTTTTTTTGCTGTGATTTCATATAATTTTTGACAAGAGTAGAATACTCTCCTGTCAACAGGAAATGGGCTTTATCCAGTGGCGTTTAGACCAGCTTGTACCAGTTGCAAGAGTTAATAGGACCCATAATCCTCACCCCGCAGGCAGCGTTTTCAGTCATCTGAAATCAGCTGCAGTAGAAGTATTTTCATTAGTCAGTAAACAGTGTACATCAGCACGTCATCCCACCCCCATCTTGTTTTTACATCTTTGCCAGTGCATCACAGATTTTCTTTTCATTTTAATAATAATCCAACCACCCCTCTTACCCAAGCTCCGCTAAGATTCATGAATGAGTTTAAGATTGAACATGGTGGTTGTCAAAGGGGTTTGTTTCACTTTGAGCACAGTAAGCTGTGTTGGTAATCTCCAAATTTTTGAACATGCCCTCTCCCTAATACACACACACACACACACACACACACACACACACACACACATATATATATTTTTTGCTTAATTATAATTTGGTGAATATATATGCACTACTCTATGGATAAATTATTTATAGCAGTCAAAAGAGTAAAAATAAGGATGCATCAGGATGTATCAAAATAAAACAAGGTACATTTTGAATTAATAATTTTATTTTTATGTGCTAACTTTATAAAAACCTCTAGGCCTTTACTATAGTTATTGCAGCAAAGTGAACAAACCTTTTAGAATTTCCAAAACAACAAAACAAACAAAAAAAAAGGAAGACAAATTTTATTCAAGTCCGAAGGAGGACAGCTGCCCAGATACACAGTCTTCACAAAGAAGAAGAAAGCCCTGGAGAAGGAATGTTTAACCAGGGTTATACATGATTTTTGTTCCATCAAGAGTTACAAATCATCAGGAAGAAGGCCATTTCAGGAAACTACAGACTTTATTCTATGTTTTGAGTAAGTACAACCTTGCAGGCTTTGGAAGTATGAGAACGGAACTCAGGGAGATTTTTACTCTTAGTTTGAAATATTTCTTTTAGGTTATTTGCTAACAAAACAGACAGATGTACAATGTGTGCTCCTGGCAGAAACAGAGCCCGCACTTTTTGAAGTTTGATGATGTCACTCTCACCCTAGTCAAAGTACAGCTTCCCTGGGAGCCCACAAACATTAAAAGTAGAAACGTTTTTTATCACGGTGCTATAGATAATTTAATATTTTACACAGCATTGCACTTGTATACACTCTATTATTTATGAATATTCATGTTTAGCATTTTGAAAAAGTAACCTGAAACTTTTTTTTTTTAAGTTTAGTTTATTTTGATACTTGGTTGTATTAGCTGTGATATCTGAAAATGAGGCACCCAAAGGTACATAACATACCAAAATATATACCAATAGAATAATAGTAATGGCTAAACTTCACAGTATTACTTTTTCAATCTGTGTGTATAAGTATGTGAAAGCATTTCTTAAAATTGAGAGGTTAAAATCCTATCTTCTAAAAACTTACATGTTCTTATTAACTACTATGAAAATATGTGTTTTGTATGAATAAATGGCTCAAAGTTTATTGAAGATACTGATTTTGAAATATTTTAAATGAATTGGAATATGTTTGAACATTTTAAAATGTTTTATTTTTGAGAGACTGTGAGCGGGGAGGGATAGAGAGAGGGGGACAGAAGATTGGAATGGGCTCCATGCTGACAGCAGCAAGCCCGACGTGGGGCTCCAACTCAGGAACTGTGAGATCATGACATGAGCCAAAGTCGGATTCTCAACTCACTGAGCCACCCAGGTGCCCCTAGAATATGTTTCAATTTTTTAAGCATACAGATTAAACATATTATTTTAAGTCATACAAATTACTTTAGGTAACAAAATCATGAAGTAGTGGAAAATATTCAAATATTCGTATTTCAAAACTGTTTCTTACAGAAATTTCTTTCAGAAAATATTGTTTTCTCACTCATTTTAAAATCATGACCTTGACATTTTTGGGATGGATCATGTTTATCTTTTCAGAAATATCTATCAAGGAGTATACTACTAACAGACATTTATCATCAAAAAGGAATCAACACATTTGGAATTCTTAATATTTGTAGGTAAAAAAAAAAGGTGCCATTCATTTTTAAGTTCACACAGCTATTCTCCATATACTTATAAAATATTTATAAGTCTACTATACATTCCAAAACTCTCATATTTTGAAATTGATGATCTGGATGTTGTCATGTATAATTTGTGCACCTCTGATTTCTACCTATGTAAAGAGACAATAGCCTTTCTCTGAAAAATACTGTGAATGAAATCTATGCATGATATGATCTTTGTACCTTGATATTAGAACATTTAGCTTGTTCTCAAAATGTTTTTAAGGTATTACTTACTTTTAAAGACATACATTTCCCAGTGCACCTTTCCTTGAGCAGCTTAAAAAAGCACTTCTTGATATATGAGTTGGTGAAACAAAATCTAGGAAACAAAATGAGGCACATTAAAAATATTGGACTGTCATGTAAGTCTACAGTAAACCTCCCACAGTGCATAATTTTCCTACAGTTTGTTTCTTTAAGTCATCAATAATATATTCCCGTACCTATCAACAGTGTATACTGACAAAAGAAAGTGTTTTTATTTGTTTCCATTTTGTTTTCTGTGTACTATTCTAGATAATTTTCGTAGAATGTTTCAGCAATGGTATATGCTCTTTGTCTCCCATTATTAAGAAACATGAGAAAAATCATTATTTCTCTGAGATACTGACATTGGGTTTTTGTCTTCTCTTATAATATGGTCGTCCAATGAGAAACACTGGCCCTGCCATTTATTTTAATAGGTAACATGTTCTGAAATACTTATCGTTCTTTCTTACTGGTTGTTTTTTGTAGAAAGATTGTCAAGTCAGTTTTCCATTTTCTAAATCTTGGTTCAGGTAAGACTACAGAACATAATCTGTAAAATAACTAGATACAAGATGACTGTCTTCTAATGAAACTTACAGAAAAGTGAAGGAAGACAGCCCTTACAACTCCTTGCCTTGTGGAAACCCAACACTTCCTTAAGGCTACTCCACATACCAACAGGTCACCTAAGGGAGACTAGTTCTATTCTATACATTAATATTACTAACATCTAAGTTCTACCTTATTTTTTTCAGTTAAAAACAGAATAATAGAAGGCCTATTTACCCCCTAGACCACAATGGTTTGTTTGGTGCCTTGAAAAAAAAAAACTTTTTATGTAAGAAAATGAATTTACTGGTAGTTCAATGGCTTTCAAATGTCAGCGTACCTAAGAAATACTCTGGGGTGCTTTGTTTTTTTATCTTTTAAAAAATTAGTGTTTATTTATTTTTTGAGAAAGAGAGAGGTAGAGAGTGTGAGCAGGGGAGGGGCAGAGGGAGAGGGAGACACAGACTCTGAAGCAAACTCCAGGCTCTTAGCTGTCAGCACAAGCCTGACGTGGGGCTCGAACTCATGAACCATGAGGTATGACCTGAGCTGAAGTCAGATGCTTAACCAACTGAGCCACCCAGGTGCCCCTACTTTTTAAAAATTTTTCAGTGTACTTATTTATCTTGAGAGAGACAAAGACAGTGTGAGTGGGGGAGAGCCAGAGAGAGAGGAAAAGAGAAAATCCCAAGCAGGTTCTGTGCTGTCAGCATGGAGCCTGATGGAGCGATCAATCCCAAGAGCCACGAGATCATGACCTGAGCCGAATTCAAGAGTCAGACGCTCAGCTCTACCAACTAAGCCATCCAAATATGCTTTAGAATGCAGATTTGCAAGCCCTACTCTAGACCTACTGAATCAGAATCATTGGGAGGTGTTGTTTAAACTGGATAGCTAAATTTAGAAAACTCCCCAGGTGATTTTTTACAAATGCACTATAAATTACATACTGATAGCTATTGATTTAGAGTATGGAAAGTTAAATCAGTGGAGTATAGCATATAAGGATGAGGACACATGACTCACCTGAAATGCTTAGGGCCAAACAGAGATAGGTTGTTTTCCCATCATATATTTGGAACATGCTATTCTGAAGGGGTACCATAGGGAGACAATATAAAGAGGCAGTATAAATAGCCCCAATCATGCTTTATGTAAAGCAGGGAGATAGTTTATAGAGCCTAGCATCGCAGGTTCCTTTGCAGGTGAAAAGAATCATGAGATACAAAATTGTTACTTAAACAGAATCATTAAGTCGTTTTTTGTTTGTTTTGTTTTGCTGTTTTAGTGGTTTGTGTCTGTGTATTTGCCATGGTACATTTCAAATTTAGTTTTAATAAATTTGCTTTTTTTCTCCCTCTTTTAATGTTTCATCCACTAGTAATAGTGAAGCTTTCACAATATTTTCCTTTCCTGTGATTGTGCTAAGAGATAGCAAATTTAATTCAATTTAGATGACTGTAAGATAATTAGTCTTGGGATATGGGGACTGGGACATTGATCAGTCCTGCAGCACTGATGAGGAAAAATGAGAGAAGTGATTGTAGAAAAATACTTGTCAACATCAGACCCAGGGCACAGCTTCAGAAAAGGAAACAAGTTAAAGTAAAGGAGGCACGGAGGATGAGAGAGAAAGCATGTTTTTAAGATGAGATTGGACATACTGCTGACATAATGACGTTGAAAGTTAGGCAGATCACAAGATAACAGGGCTCCCCAAAGTCCAGGTGAGAGGTCAAAAAATAAAATGGATTTAGAGCTACTAAGAAAGGAGATGACTGATGTTAAAAACAGGAATAAAAATCAGTCATGCCATGACATCACAATCAGCTTGACATCTAAGGCAGATGTCTGATCTTAAGGAATACAAATTAAAGACCGTAAATTAAGGTGAAGTCAATTCAACGTTTTTAAAAGGCTATATTATCATAGGTTTAGAAATTAGGCACTATATATGCAGATTCTTCAAATTTCTGAACTAAGCTTTCAACCTAGGTACATTGTCAATTTTTAATTCTTATCTACTTCCAATAGCAAAGAGTAGGAGATATATTTATGAAAAATGTGTAGTGATATAAAATACTTGAAATAACATGCACATCTACATTATGAACAAAATAGTCTTAAAAATATTAAGGCAAAGAATTTTGACACTCCTCATGGAACCAGCCTAGCTTAATATCCAGAACTTTAGAAAAGGTCACATGCGCTTTTTAAAAAACAATACTCATTTCATACTTCTTGAAATCTCAGCCAAGGAAAGTTATCACTGGATAATATTCCTGGGTTCTCCTTTTCTTAAAGTACAATGTCAAGAAAAAAAATGAAGTTCAAGGTAAAAATAATTTAGCTGTGTCAAGAAAAATTGTTTATATTGTCAACAGAAATATTCTACAATGAAAATATGTATTCATAAAGGTTAAATATGACTTATGATCTAACTTCTAAATATATGTCTGATATCTCCTTCATATTAAAAAAAAGGTAGGAGAAAGAAATATAAGGGAAATATTACTGATCTTAGACTTATCCCCTAGCAGTTTGATTAATTTGAACTTCATCTTTCTGGTCAGCCCTAAAGATAAAAGCCATAAAGTAGCAATTTAGCTTAATTTTATCCTCCAACTCTTCACAGATTCCAAGTAATGAAAATTCTCCGGAAGTGACGTCTGCTTCTCCTGTTTTATCTCCTATATTCTGTCTAAATCAAGACACTAGTAATTTACTCATAGACAGTACAAATTGCCCTCTCTTTCAACCTAGACTAGTCATAAAATTAAGGGATTAATTTTAGAAATAAATTAGGAATAATACTAGCATTGACCAACCTTTCATACATTTGTTGGTCAATTGTTACTCTTGAATAAAATGTCATTTACCTGCAGGAATTTTCTTCTTTGCTTCTCTGCTTTTGTTTCCTTTACTTTTGTTTCAGTTTCCATTTATAGTAACATTCCCATATTGTAGATAAGATCTTTTAACTGTAGCATATGCTGTAAATATTTTCTCCCATTCTGTCACTTGTTCTTTGTGTTTGCGACATCTTTTATCTTACAAGTGTATTGAATTTGTTGGCTTTTTATGTATCATTTTATGGTTTTGTTTCCAAAATAATTAGGTTGCTGTGTGCTCCAGTATTCAGAACCGTTTTAATCTCTTGAAAGGAACACACATTTTTCTGAAATTTCATCTCACCCTTTATTCATTTTATGCTTTTCGCCTTGGATCTTTTTTGGTCATATTGCCATTTTGAACAATTATTGATACTAGCATTACTGGTAGAAGTGGCCAGATGTTTACAAAACCCCTTTTCTGCTCAAGTACATTATCTGGGAGAGTCCTGCTCTATAGCCTCACCTATCTTCCTCTTCCTCAAGCGTCCACATACTGAGATAAAGTGCTTGTTTGCCTATTTTAATGCATGTATCATTTTACTATTGCTGCTGTAACAAATCACCACAAATCAGTGCTTCAAAACCACACAAATTTATTAGCAGCTAACAAAGTCAGAAATGTGAAATAGGAATCACTGGGCTAAAATCAAGTTGTCAGCATGGACTGTATTTTTTCTGGAGGTTCAGGGAAAATTCTACCCCATGCTTTTTCTAGCTTCTAAAAGCTTTCTTCTTTCCTTGAGTCTGGAAAGCATCTTCAAAACCAGCAATCTTTTCACTTTCACTTCCATGTAAGTAGTCACGTCTCAATATATTATTTTCTTTCTGCTTCTTTCTTGCCTACCTCTCTCACTTATAAGAGTACTTGTGTTTATCCTGGACCAATCCAGGATAATCTCTCTAGCTCAAGATTCTTAGTTTAATGACTTCTACAAAATTTCATTTCCATTTAGGTTTCATATTCAGTTTCCGTGATTAGGACACGGAATTATTTGGGCATCCATTTTTTTCTGCCTACCATAGTATGTAACATAGTATGTGAATCCTTGAGTTCAAAAACTGTCTTCTCATTTATTGCTGAAGACACAGCACATAAAGCAGTATGTATAAGAGTAATACTTCCAAATTTTCTTAAAGTTTCGAATATTTTTAAGCCAGAGTGAAAACTACACAAAGCCATAAGAAGAAAAAATTTCATAGAAGTATACTTCATAAATAAAAACAACCAAGGCTTTTTGCCCTTTCCCTGTAAATAACTTTTGGTATAATAAAATGCCTTACAAACAATTAAAAGACAAATTACAATGTCGGTGAAAATATTTACAACATACACAATGTAGAAGAGATCTTTTTTTTTTTTCTTCGTGAATACAAAAAAGATCTCTGGAAACAATAAGAAATAATGATGTTCAATATCAGTAGTGGTCAGGGAGATATACGTTAAAATAAAAAGGTTTATATAAATACATGTTATCTAGTACTTAGGGAGGCTGTAACGTAATTCACTTTCACACCCTTGGTGGAAATAAAATGTGTACAGCATTTGGAAGGAAAGTATCTTTTGGAGATTAAAAGTACTTCTACATTTAAATAAATATTCTAGAGACATAAATAAGCACAAAAGAATCATGTACAAGCATGTTTCTGAAACATCATTTGTAATAAGCAATATTGGGGGCACCTGAGAGGTTCAGTCAGTTAAGCGTCCAACTCTTGATTTTAGCTCAGATCATGATCTGGTGGTTCGTGAGATCGAGCCCCACATTGGGCTCTAACAGTATGGAGCCTGCTTGGGATTCTCTCCCTCCCTTTGCTCTGCCCCTCCCCTACTCACACTTGCTCCCTCTCTCAAGCTAAATAAACTAAAATAAAATAAAATAAAATAAAATAAAATAAAATAAAATAAAATAAAATAAATAAGCAATATTGGAGGAGAATAAAATTGCATTGCAGTAAGGAAATGGTTAAATTAATCTAGTTGCATGGGTACAAGTCTTCAGAATTAAAAATAATGAGATAAACTATGTTTCAACATATGAAACTCTTTACCTAGTTGTGTCCACCAAGGAAACAGGCCCCACCTGCGTAGACCACTGGGGATGGTCCTTTAGTTCTTAAGGCTCTGGCTGCTCATCTGCCAGGATGACGCAGAAAACGGGGTTCATAATGAATCCAGAAAATGGCTGTTGCCCAATGATGTAGAACCTGGGGAAACCTACTACCTCAGACACTGACCAAATCAACAGTTAGTATTTGTGTAATTCTTAGTCAAGGAAATTTTTACAATTATTGGTTTAGCATAATATTTCTCAGGTAACAGATATATTCCACTCTAGGACATCTAATAAAATATATGAAAACCCAGATGTATAAAGAAGATGTTTGATGATTTTGAAAAAGCAGCATTTGCCATAAATGAACATAAAGGGCCTCTGATTTCATAGTGCATAAGAGATATTATTTAATGAAATGGAGCTTTACCAATAAATGTGTAAGAAATATAGTTTATCATCAAAGATTCATTCGTTTATTGCATACAGCAAGGAGAGCTGCATTTTAAGAGCCTCTTCTCTTTTCATGGGGAACACGTCGTTTACAAGTTCATCTAATAGTTTTTGACTTTAAAGAATCACAAGGGAGCGGAGCATTGGAGGAACTTTGAGATCCAAATGAGTTTGGCTGTTTTTTTGAGACTCAAATGAGTTTGAGCATTAAAGCCAGCCATGTAGTCCAATGTACCCTTCAGTTCCTTTGCAGTGGGAATCAACAGCTACACAATACAAGAGAGGGGAACCAGATCAGCACGGTATTTTAATCTGTTGGCCCATGCCCATATATAACTGTATGTGACTTGATTTATTAAAACTTTGAAGGATGCTTGTGACCTTAGATGATAGCGAGGAGGAGGGTTTGCATTGAAGTCCCCTCACTTTCTGCTCTAAACCATTAATTGTTCATTATACACATCATCTCCTTTCCCCGACAGACTTTTTTCTCAGCAGGTCTTCGTCCAAGTTCTTCAAAAGTCTGAATTTAGAATATTTTTTGAAAACTTTTCCTCAACAAGCTGCTTTTCCAGTCTTTTTATCTGTTCCATCTGTCTCCAGAGCCCTCCTGAGACATCCTTTCATCTTGCTCTCGTCTTCCCATGCCTAATGGCCAACACCTTTGATGAGTGTTCATTTTTTTCTCTCACTTGTAAATCCGTCTCTATTTTTGTAGTATTTGTTGTAGAGCAGCAGACGCTTCAATCCTCTCTGGTCAGTCTTGCATCTCTACATCTCATTTCTCTCTCGCTCTCACTCCCTCCCTCCTTCTCTTTTCCCCCTCTCAGCAGAAGGATGAATTCTTCAATAAATCATTATTTGCATGTGAGGAATACTCAGTTTATCTTCCAGTGTCACTTATTTCAACAATCTCTTATGTGGTTGGTTTCCATATCTTGCCATTTATTTGGTGGTGGTGGTTTTCATTTGTTCTTAACATTCTTATCCTCTCTCCCTATTTTTACATTGTAATTATCTTTATCATTTTTTTCTAGTGTGAACCTCTTATCTGTGTAACTCTAGGGCCATACCAGAATGCACTCATATTTGGGAAAATTATTTGTGATTTCTATCTTCATTTTAAGAAATTTGTCATTTGTTTTTTTTTTAATTTTCCCTGCTTCTAACAATACTCACATCATTGTATCTCCTAAATAACATTTGTAATATGATTAATAAATCCTAGTTGCTTTTAAGTAAATATTTTGATGTATGTAATTTCATAGTTCATGGGATGTTCTCCATGTGAACTAATAGCAGTATATGGCTTAGAAAATATTATTATAGGGGCACCTGGGTGGCTCAGTCGGTTAAGCTTCCGACTTCGGTTCAGCTCATGATCTCACAGTTTGTGGGTTCGAGCCCCACATTAGGCTCTGTGCTGACAGCTCAGGGCCTGGAGCCTGCTTAGGATTTTGTGTCTCCCTCTCTCTCTGCCCTTCCCCTGCTCATGCTCTGTCTCTCAAAAATAAACATTAAGATTTTTTAAGTATTATTATAGAATATACGATCTTTTAAATTATTTTGTTTTTATTTTTATAGTGAATATAGTCTAAGAAGTTGAATCTTCATTAAAACTTCATAATAGTCATTAGCGATGTGAAATTATTCTTAGATTCTACAATATCTTTAGGGTCAAAGAGCTCCAGGCGCTTTGCCAGAAGATTCATAGATATAATTTAATAATTAGAATAATCCTAAAGCATGATCTTAGAGCCTCATTTTTTCTTTTCTTTTTTTTTTAACCTTAATTTGTAAAAACTGAATCACAGAAAACTTAGTTAAGACTTTTCTTGAAAGACCTACACATAGTAAATGTTAAAGCTCAGATCCGGGTGCCCAGAAATTTTATTTTTATGATTTCATTTTATACTGCTCCGGTTCACTTACTTTCAGTTTCTTATCAGTGAAGCCCTACTGTTTACAGTGAAGGTCACAATTTTCTGATCCGTACATACCTCAACTTCCCACTTATTATTTTCATGCCATTCTTATTTCTATCTGTATCCTTGGAGGAAACCTCAAAGGTAACCTCTACAGGAATCACTGCATTTTCCTCTTTATTTAGTTCGACTTTAACTGCCTTGGGTGTGTACTTTTCATCTTTTCTCTTTAGGCATATATCACTACCTGTTGTCATTCCATCTTACAAAAACTTGCACTACTCCATTTTTAAAATTTCATATGGTTGGGTGCCTGGGTGGCTCAGTCAGTTAAGCATCCGACTTCAGCTCAGGTCATGATCTCATGGTTTGTGAGTTTGAGCCCCATGTTGGACTCTGTGCTGACAGCTCAGAGCCTGGAGCCTGCTTTGGATTCTTTCTCTCTGCCCCTCTCCTGCTCATTCTCTCTTTTTTCTCTCTTTCTCTCTCTCTCTCTCTGAAAACTAAAATAAAATTTCATATGGCTGAATTGTTTTTTAAATAAACTATATCAGGAATTAATTTTTAGAAAATAAAATACACCCATTTGTAGCATATAGTTTAATGCACTCTGGCAAATAACATACACTGATGTAACCATCCTCACAATCAAGGTATTGAATGTTTTTTTTTGTTTTGTTTTGTTTTTTTTAATTTTGTTTTCAACGTTTATTTATTTTTGGGACAGAGAGAGACAGAGCATGAACGGGGGAGGGACAGAGAGAGAGGGAAACACAGAATCGGAAACAGGCTCCAGGCTCTGAGCCATCAGCCCAGAGCCCGACGCGGGGCTCAAACTCACGGACCACGAGATCGTGACCTGGCTGAAGTCGGACGCTTAACCGACTGTGCCACCCGAGGCGCCCCCAAGAGATTGAATGTTTTGACCATTTCTATCAGTTCCCACATGACCCCGTATACAGCACTCCTTCTTCAACCTGGGCTCTAAACAAATTAGATCTGCTTTCTGACACTGTAGTTAACTTTTACCTCATTTGGTATTTCTTATAAATTGAACAACAGAACATGCACCCTTTTGACAGTGGCTTTCACTGTTCAGTGTTTTCAGCATTTCACTCATGTCAAATGTAGCAGTAGTTTGCTCTTGTTCATTGTTCAGTAGTGGTCCATTATATGAGTGTGCCACACTTTGCTTATCCATTCTCTAGCTGGTGGACCCAGGGATGGTTGTCCAATTTTGGTTATATTAAATAAAGCTATCGGGGTGCCTGGGTGGCTCAGCTGGTTGAGTGTCTGATTCTTGATTTCAGCCCAGGTCATGATCCCAGCGTCATGGGATCAAGCCCATATCTGGCTCCATGGAGCCTGCTTAAGATTCTCTCTCTCTCTCTCTCTCTCTCTCTCTCTCTCTCTCTCTCTCTCTCTCTGTTTCTATTTCTTTATCCCTCTCTACTCCCCTCCCCCACTTGCACATTTTCTCTCTAAACTGAAAAGTAAATAAAAATAAACACAGCTAGTATAAACTTGCATGTAAGTCTTTATACGGATGTATGGTGTCATCTTTATTCAATAAAAATCTAGAAGTAGAATTACTGTTTCATCTAATGAATATAGGGTTATTTCTATAAGAATTTGACAAACCATTTTCCAAAGTGTTGGTCAAAATTAATATCTCTCTTCAATAATTTATGAGAGCTCCAGTCCCACATCTTATCAACACTTGGTTTTGGTGATCTTTTAAATTAAATTTTTCTAGAAAGTGTGTTATACCATTTCGTTGTGATTTTTGACATTTCTCTAATGACGAACAATGTTAAACATATCTCATGTGCTTATTTTACATTTGTATATATTCTTTTATAAGTATCTGTTCAAATGCTTCACCTGTTTTTATCATGGTGTTTGTACTGCTGTTACTTATTAGCAGGTGTATGATAAAACACCAGTTCTTAACTGAGTATGATAAAAAAAAAAAAAGTTCATCATTTTATGAACCAAAAAAAAAAAAAAAATGGAACAAGTCAACAGTAAATGTTTGTTTGTTTACTGTTGTTCTATTCTCAAATTTCCTAGCACAATTGAAGATAGTATCATTTCACTTTATTACCTCAATTAGATTTTTTAAATTTAATGGTATATTTAAATAATCTTAAGTGGGTAGCAGGAGGCTCAAAAATTACTCAAACTGTTTTGAAACCTTGACAATGCTGTCTACTGATACTTCATAGCAATTTATTTCACCTCTCTGAAAATTAATTACCTCATTTTAAAATGTGAATCTAAACTCTGGGGTTGTTTTAAAGATTTAAATGTGATTGTTGTCCGTCTGTATGCGGAAAGGATCCAGGGAGGTCTTCATTTCTGGTACAGAAGTACTCAGTAAGGTTAGTTTCCATTTCTCCAGCCCTTGCTATTGAAAGGCTAAAGTAAGTAATAAAGGCTAATATAAACCCACTTTAAATCACAGGCAGAATGAATAAATAAATGAATGATCCATACTTTCTATGAGAAATAGTAAATTCCTTAGCCATTTCAGTTAGTAGCATTTGATGATAATTGAAGATACTAGAGGTCAAAGAAAATTCAAAGTCAGTTAAGATTCTAATCACATTTGCTAAGCAAGCCATACATGTTCTTTGAATTTTGAACTTTTCTTAGTAAACAAAACAAATCTGTGGAAGAAAATCTATAATTATATTACCATAGACTTCACCTACATAAAGTAATACCATATAATTTTATTTTGAAATGCACTTAAATATATTCACCCAGGCATTTTAAATTATTCATACTTAATTATGTAGTTAGTCTATAATCTTAAAGACTGTTGATTTAACAAAAAATGAATAACTTCTAGGGGCGCCTGGGTGGCTCAGTCAGTTAAGCATCCGACTTTTGGTTTTGGCTCAGGTCATGATCTCACAATTTGTCAGTTCAAGCCCCACCTCGGGCTATTTGCTGACAGTGCAGAGCCTGCTTGGGATTCTCTCTCTCCCTCTGTCTCTGCCCCTCCCCCACTCACTCTGTCTCTCTCTCAAAAATAAATAAACTTAAAAAAATTTTTAATTAAATAATTTTTAGACTCACAGTTTGCAGAGATAAAAACAAGACTATCAGGTGTGAATATAAATTTTGCATTTTTGACAAAAAATAATAAAATTTACATTTATTTTCATTTTTATGAAAAATCTGTTCTTTGGTGATAAATTGGAAACAAAATCTTAGAAATAATAAAAAGCTTACAGAACTAGCAATACTCAGAATAGTATGCATCTATTGAGTGTAAAACATAAAACAATGAAACTTTTACCAGAAAACATAGGAGGCAATGTGTGTGACTCAATATTAGGAGAAGCATTCTTAGACATACCACCAAAGATAAGATCCATAGAATAAGAAAGTGAATAAGTTGGACTTCATCAAAATCAATACCTGTGTCTCCGTAACTGACTGTGACACAGACGAAAAAGAAGCCACAGACTAAGAAGAAATATTTGCGAGCAAGGTAGCCAACACAGTACCTTGATCTAATCTGACATATAGAAAGAACTCTCTAAATTCAATAGTAATTACAACTACAAATTCATCAGGGAAATAAGCAAAAGATTTGAAAAGCTTCTTCACAGCAGAGAGTATATAGATGGAAAACAAGCACATAAAAAAAAATGTTCAACAAGATAAACCATTAAGGAAATACGAATTAAGGCTTCCATGACCTACCATTACAATACCTATTAGAATGGCTGAAATAAAAATTACTGACAACCAAGCGCTGGTGAGAATGTGAAACAAGTGGCCCTTGCATGTGTTGCTGGTGGGAAGAACAGAAAGGTACGACCCTTTAAGAAAACGGTGTGTCAGTTTCTTATAATGTTAAATATACTTGCCATAACACCTAGTAATTGCCCACCTTGATCTTTTTCTAGAAGTGTAAGCTTACGTTCATACACAAAACGATATGAATCTTTACAGCAGTTTTATTTGTAATAGTACCACATTGGAAACAAACTAAGTGTGCTTCAGTGGGTGAATGGATAGTATTTCTGTTACCTCCGTAACATGAAATACTATCTTTCAATACTATCACGGAATTAGCTACTGCTGTATGCAACAATTTGGATGAAACTCACAGGCATCAGTGTGTGGAAGGAAATAATGTTGATCTCAAAGGGTTCTATATTGGACAGTTCCACACATGTAATGTCCTCAAAGTGACAAAGAACAGTGATAGAAGATAGATTATTGCTTGTAGGGGTTTGCGTTGGGAAAGACTATTACAATTAAGGAGTTACCTAAGAAACCTTATTAGTAGTAATGGGACAACCTTATTCTGATCGTGGTGGTGGTTACTCAAAACTACATGTGAAACATTTTCATAGAAGTAAACATTTAAAAAGTGCATGCAAAAATTGGTGAAATCTGAATAAGGTCTATACTTATGTTCCTCGTAGTTAATAGTCAATATCCTGGTTTTGACAACCTTCTGTGGCCGTGTGGAGCTTTGGGGACAGCTAGATGAAGGGCACGTGAGAACTGTGTACTGTTTTTCGAACTTCTTGTAACTTAAACTAAGATGAAAGGCTAGAATACAGAGAAAAACAAGTTTTTGCCCTAGAAGAAGTGCTATCGATTGTGAGAGGAGCCTGCCATCATTACTTCGATGCACAGGCAGTACCACAGTCACATTCCAACTCATAATGCGTGCTTGGAAAGAGGAGACATGTGTGGGAGAGATGGTGATCTAGACACGTTCAAAAGAGGAAGGGACTGAGCAGGATGATGGCGGTAGCTGAGAAGCAGCAGTCCTAGAGTAATCTGGCAGCAGGCAACAGGAAGCGGGGTTGTAGCGTGGAGCCTGAAGTTCAGCCAGGATCTCGTCCCCACCAGTAGCCACATAAAGCAAAATATGTCTTGGTCAGATGTCAGGACAAACGCTAAAAGATGGATAAGGGCAGCATTCCATTTTCTGCAGCTAAGGTCTTAATCGTTATATCTGACAGTGTTAATCAGATTTACTAATATCTGGCTTCTTAGTTGCCTCTACCTAGGGCTAAGACTAGCCCCAAAACCTGGATCACAAACCTGGAGGAAGAAACAAGTTACTTGCCCAGATTCACACAGTTTGTACGTTAGTTCAGAATACACCATAGTATAAAATAAACACATACCCTGTATTTTAAGTTTACGTGTAAATATCTCTGTAGAATCATAGAAAAATTTTCATGTCAAGCAAGAAGAGTATATGATGTGCAATTTTGTAATCAGTTATTCAGATGACTGCTTTTTCATTTTCCATTGTCTACTTTTATTTTTTTGGTACATTTGATCTGGCATTAGAATAACTGGACTGTGGCTTATTTAATCACTTAACCAACATTAATAATAATCTCTCAGCATGTAATTCCATTTTATCTGCGTGGCATGTTCCTCTTACATGTAATATTATTTCTTTTTTGGTATAAAGTGGTTAAAGGTAATGAGAATAGAAACGAGGAAAAACATCATTTTTTTTAAAAAAATAATTTTACTGTCCCAATTTCCTAAACATTTTTAATGGAATGTCACATCTCATTATTAAACAATTAAACAATGACAACTAACATTTACTTCAGAATTATAGGATGGCATAACTCAGTAACTGCAATAATCCTGTGATACCCAACTCAAGTAAACATTTGGAGTCTACTCAGCTTCAGACATGTGTAACTTAAATCCAACATAGTTTACAAGGAAAATGAGTCTGAGTGGTACTGTTTAGCCATTCAAATTACACGTCATCAAAAAGATGAATTGAAAATGTAGCTATTAAAGATAAGGAAAGGTAATTGGAAGCAAGAAAAAAAACATACATTTCTTTCTAGCTATCAGTGTTAAATCAGTAGAGAAATGATAAATGGTCTCCAGTTTAAGGAAGATAATAAGCTTTTTAAAATACCTGAATCATCATTTTGTAACACTTCTAGCAAAACACCACTTTAAGCATCTTGCCTGTCATGGGTACGAAGCCTGCTTTCAATATCAGTTAGACGACTACTGGCTGTAGCAGAGACCCATTGGAGATACATCCTTCCCTAAAAGTTCAGTTGGTATTGTGTTATTTCATGCAATTCTTGGGCTTTGAATACATTTAAATAGCTGGGAATGTAGTTAAAGGAGAATAAGTGGCCCAATTGGCAGTCATGGGCAGTTATTATTTTGTGGTATTATAAATACACAGTTTTCACTTCTCAGTTTAGTAACACATGTATTCAACCAATATTTAAAAAAATTTTTTTTACTCTTTATTTTTGAGACAGAGAGAGAGAGAGATACAGAGTGTGAGTGGGGGAGGGGCAGAGAGAGGGGGAGACACAGAATCCAAAGCAGGCTCCAGGCTCTGAGCTGTCAGCACAGAGCCCAATGTGGGGCTAGAACCCATGAACCATGAGATCATGACCTGAGCTGAAGTCGGAGGCTTAACCGACTGAACCACCCAGACGCCCCATCAACATATATTTTTAGAGTATGAGGTTATGGCAAAGAAGTATTCTTTAGTAAAGACACTGTTCCTAAGTTGACAGATGGTTCCTACACTAGGGAAATACTCATGACAAATATCTTCTCGGCTCCAGGCTTCTTCTCTCAGCATCCTCTACACCCGCCATGTTACCCAGGATGTTTAGTATCATGTATTGAATACCATTGGTATTAAAATTGTTTATCTGGCTCCTCCAGATAGCCAGAGAGATAGACTGAGAATCTGGCTCCTCCAGATAGCCAGTCCAGATAGACTGAGAATTCCGTGAGGATCGAGATAGCCTTTTATCTCTGAGTTCCTGGAGCCGGGTGCGGTGCATGGCCCTTATCAGGCCGGGAATAACTGTTTCTTGAGTGAAGAATAGGAGTAGATTAAAAAAAAAAAAGTATATGATGCTCCAGCTGTATTCCTCATACACTTGCTGGTCCATAAAAGATGTCACCCGATCTCATTGAGATAAATATAATAATGCGGAGTGTTTTTATAATGATGTCTCTGGTTATTCACTTTTATTATATTTTTAAAGTATCACTTCACAGCAGATTAGAAGTATATTTGAAAAAATAAAACATCGTCATTGCTGGAATTTGAGAAAAATGAAGTAGATTATTTATATGCACCATGGCCTAATCTACATAAAGCTGCATATGCCAGAAGAGTTATGTTAATGCTAATTTAAAACACAACATCATAAGAAGGGGTATCTCTAAAGGGTGAATTTAGGATAAAGGCTTGAAAAATGATAAACGTTAATCTAATTTCTACATTGTGAAACAACGATCACATTAAATTTAAAAAACAGTTATTAATTAAGCTGAAAATGCACAGTGGAGCCCTCTCTCTCCTGCAGGCTGAACACATGCCTGCTATTTTTGTTCCTAACACAGGGTTCCAGGTAGTTACTGCTGAGTCACTGCAGTTTGCATAGGAGATGGAATCTATTCCTCATTTGAAAATTCAGTGTGGAGGGAAACTTAGAGTAGTTTAGTCTCAGGGCTATTGACATGAGGGTCCAGAAAATTCTTTGTTGCATAGGTTATGTTGATTGTAAAATGTTTAGCATTCAATAATTGACAGTTGTAATCCTTATCCTCTCCCTCCACGACCCTGAATATGTAACGATTAAAAATGTCTTCAGACATGACTGAACTTCTCCCAGTGGCTAAAATCACCCCCAATGAGAATTACTGACTGATGAAAAATTGAGACATTAGGGACTTTTGGAAAAGAGCATTGGAACTATAGTATCTGTACTATGGTTTACACTTATTCTTTTTATCTTTATGTCTGAAACACAACTATTGTAAGAAACTGGCACAGTAGAAAATTCACAGACCTGGAAAAGAATGGGCTTGGATTCTCACTAGTCAGAATTCACTGTGACTAAGTTTCAACAACTTGAGTTCTGACATTGCTAGACCATGCAAGTATGTAAGAGTTCTGAGATTTCATATTTTCTGATTTTGTCAAGAACCAGTGTCTTATTTTTAAAACCCCATAATATTTATAATACTGCATTAAGTTGTCCTTGGACTAATGATATTCTGTGAAGAAATAAGACCTTCTTAAATGATACTTTCCAAATTTTTAATATAGTTTCATTTAGAAGACCAGAAAAATGGCCTAGATGTTGTTGGCTTTATATCATATTATAGTAAACAAGAAGCATGTTTATAGGTTGTAATAAAAAGTTATTATTTACATAGTCATTTGATCTAAATTCTGGTATCTCTTGGGCCAATTTCCTAAAAGATAGCAGCAATAATACTGGTAATATTCCTTTTTGGAATAGATATTATATGGCTCCAGGATTTTATAACCTGAAAAATGTCTCAAGAACTCTTCTGGTTTATTCATTAAATTGAATTTACTCAAGATTGCGAATAATGCTGAAGATTGTTTGGGGTTTCTGAGCCATTTAGTTGCCTTCTAAATTGTCAAAGAAAAACCAAGTGACATTTGTATAATATGTCCTTTATTAACAGAGGATTATTAAAATTTCAAATTTTATCTGAAAACGTTTTAAAAAATAATGAATGCTCATAAATTATCCTAAACTGTGTACATCTTTAACTGAAAACTGTCATTTTCTTTATATCGACTGCCTGTACATTTGTACATGGAAGCTCCATAGCTTTGATTCACAATAGGCTGATTTTTTTTTTCAACGTTTATTTATTTTTGGGACAGAGAGACAGAGCATGAACGGGGGAAGGGCAGAGAGAGAGGGAGACACAGAATCGGAAACAGGCTCCAGGCTCTGAGCCATCAGCCCAGAGCCCGATGCGGGGCTCGAACTCACGGACCATGAGATCGTGACCTGGCTGAAGTCGGACGCTTAACCGACTGCGCCACCCAGGCGCCCCCACAATAGGCTGATTTAAGGTCTCTCTCTTCCATCATAACATTTCGAGCTTGGATTCTGGGAGAAGAGGTTAAACACTCCTACCCTTGTCCACAGCACACATCACTCACATACAAGTGCACACACACAGACACATGGGTGCATCTACTTGTAACCAAAGTAAATAGGGGTTTAAGCCATTACCACCATCCCACTGGTGTGTGTGTGTGTGTGTGTGTGTGTGTGTCTGTGTATGTGTGTGTGTGTGTGTGTGTATATATATATATATATATATATATATATATATATATAGCACTGCATGGGGTCAGGAGGAGGAGGTCCCTGAGAAGTACCTCACCAAATAGGTTGAAGTTATTTTCCCAAATAAAACATACTCTGCTTCAAGGACTGAGCGTCAGAGAGCAGTGATGACTTAATTGCACCTAGATGCTTCTTCATATTAGGAAATGAAAAAAAAAATATCCAGAGATGTTAGAAAGGAAACAGACTCGACAAAAACAAGTTTAAATGGGCAGAGACCAGGATTTTTTGTTTGTTTGTTTTGGTTTGAGCATTCCCTGAGGAGAATAAGAAATTAGCGTCTTTTAACTTCTTACTCGCATCCGTCCCAGAGATCTGCTTTGCTGAACTAAGGCCAACAGACTGTCACGCAGTGACGTGTACTGTGCCTGCTTCTGGCTTCACTTCACACCAGAGGGAGACAATGGAAAGAGTGTCAGATACCCCCCAGCTCTTCACCTAGACTTATCAGAGGAGCCTTTGACGGGACAAAGCCTACTAAAGCCGTCGGGAGACAGAAGCTGTCTGGCTTCATTTCAAAAGTAGTTTCAAGGCACTCGTTCCTCCAGTAGGCAGCAGCAGGTCTGAACAGAATTGCGCTGACTCATTCTAAGAGCTCTGGGGTGTTCTGGGGGAAAGGAAACCACTAATAGACTGGAATTTATGTTGGTGAAGTAAGAGTGGCTAAGAGTCATTGTAATTTGTTAGTCTGATATAAACATAACCATTTTATCCATAGATCAAGGAACTTTATATGTCTCTCCCTAAGTGTAGATGGAACTATTATTAATACCGTGTTCCTCTAATCTAGCCCAAATAAAAGAAAACATACTAAAGAAGTTACAGCATCCTTTAACTTTAAAAATATATGGGGCGCCTGGGTGGCGCAGTCGGTTAAGCGTCTGACTTCAGCCAGGTCACGATCTCGCGGTCTGTGAGTTCGAGCCCCGCGCCGGGCTCTGGGCTGATGGCTCAGAGCCTGGAGCCTGTTTCCGATTCTGTGTCTCCCTCCCTCTCTGCCCCTCCCCCATTCATGCTCTGTCTCTCTCTGTCCCAAACATAAATAAACGTTGAAAAAAAAAAAAATAAAAAAATAAAAATATAAAATCTACTAAGCTCTTAGTAACCATCTACAAGAATGAAAACACTGATGAGTTGACCATGGTCCTCAGAGTAGTCGCATGGCACAACAGTTTTTCTGGGTTGTTCTCTTCTGTTTCATTTGGCCCTTATAGTATTCCTACCGGGGTCCAGAAACTGCTAACTTTGGTCACCTTACACTCATCAGGCCAACTGCTGAGTTAGCGTCCAACAATACTGTGCTTCATTCACATTAAAGTACAAAAGGGCACATTGACGCTCTTGTCTCTGCATAGACTCATCACTCCCAACTCCTAATATTTACCGAGCGTCTTATACGTCGAAACAGCTTTAGTCAATGCAGGTCAGGCAGTCACATGTACTGACTCACTGTGCATTCGATAATATTTGAAGGGAAGGGACGACAAAGGGCTCTGTCAGAAAGTGGATGGACCTTTGAGCCAGAGGATCCCAAGGCCCACATCCTGCCTTCCCAACCTACTAGTTGAATTAGCTTAGAACATTAGTAACCTTCTCTGAATGTTGGAATTCTCAGCCATAAGATGAAATCAAGAAACGTAACTTCTGGGGTGCCTGGTGTCTCACTTGGTTTAGTGTCTGACTCTTGATTTCAGCTCAGATCATGATCTCATCATTCGTGGGATGGAGCCCTGTGACAGGCTCTGCACTGATGGTGGTAGGTCCTGCTAGGGATCCTCCCCCTCCCTCCCCTGCTCGCGTGCTCACTTTCTCTCTCTCTCTCTCTTTCTCCTTCAAAATAAATAAACATTAAAAAAAGAAACATAACTTCCAGGGTTTCATCAAAATTAAATAAAAACAATTATGACAACCCAACGAGCGTACTCTCTGATGCTTACATGCTAGTCTGTAGCGTTTTCAACATGGGCAAGTGAAAATTGTTGCAAAGTGAGTGATGGTGGGAAGGTCAATGGTTGGAAAATAACATCCACAAAATTAGTTCCCACACTGAAGAGTGCTACTGTGTTTGGGCTGTGGATTGATTTGAAGCTAGTCTCACTATGGTAGACGATGTATTTTATGCCAGACACACTGAGTTACTGGTCAACATATTTTCTATTTAATATTCATGGCTACCATTGTGAAATAAGCATGATGATAGGTTCCATATTATAGATGGGCCAAATGTAGTTAATAGAAATTGAGTATTTTCCTAAGGGTCACGCCAGTGGTAAGGAAAAAATAAAAAGGCAAAAATTAACCCTTATCTCTATTGTTTCTCCTTTACAGTTACCCTTCCCAACAGGGCTTAAAATCATAGAGTGTGTGTGTGTGTATATATATACGTATATATATATTTGTATATATACATTTATATATATATACGTATATATACATATATATGTATATATACATTTATATATATATACATATATACATACATATATATATATATATATGTAACATTTATTCATTTTTGAGAGACAGCACAGGTGGGGTTGGGACAGAGATAGAAGGAGACACAGAATCTGAAATAGGCTCCAGGCTCTGAGCTGTCAGCACAGAGCCTGACACGGGGCTCAAACCCACAAACTCTGAGATCATGACCTGAGCTGAAGTCAGAGGCCCGACTGACTGAGCCACACAGCTACCCCTCAAAGAATTTTTTTTTAATTTTGTTTTATCAAACAGAACTGGAATCGATAGGATGTGAATCGCTTGAATTGTAATTTGCCCTCAGACCATAATTCCTGAAATTGGTGATTTTCAACGTTCCTACCTCTTATATCTTCCTGTATAGGCTACTCCCCAGTTCCAACATACTAGAATCAAATCTAAAAAACAGAGAACCAGATAAATAATTTGAAATGGACTTTTGTTGCTCGACTGTTCACTGGGGCTGTGTTTGTGGAGGTCACTGAAGGAAAGACCAGAACACCTCCACTTGAAGGTACATAATGTCCTGGGAGGCTCTAGGATTCTGAAGGTAGCAGAAACACTATTGGGATGGAAGGAAATCAATGAAGAGTCAAATTGAGTTATTACAAACTAAAACCAATAAACAGCCCCTGGACTCCAGGCCTACATGACAAAACAATTCAATAATTCACTGTAAAAGTAAAAATATATGTCATTGCTGGAGTTCCTGTAATTTCCTCAGATTAGAGAGGTTAACAGAGCATGTACCACTGTTAAATGTTTAACTCTGAGGAGAAACCAATTTATTTCATGCTCTTGCCAAGTAAACTTTTGTCATTATAATCTTGATATATTCACTAAATTGATAGTGCTTTAGAAATGTGTATTTTCAGAGCCTGCTCTCTAATTTAGAGAAGAATTCAAATTTAAGAAGACCTTTTTTTAGGAGAAGCTTTATCTTAATGACCCTTTGGTTAAACCCTTAGAGAGTGTCTTATTATTTTTATGTTCAGTTTCTCTGGGGCTGTGAAAAAATGAAAGCTGTTACTGGAACTTATTTTTGTTATTTTTCCTGCTGACATTTAAGAGACAATTATACAAGCTGTTTCTGTTCATCCTCTGAACCACGACATAAAATTCCATATAGAAGGGTATTGTGAATGAGGCTAAGTCTGCTTTCTTTCTTTTTTTTTTTTTAATGTTTGTTTATTTTTGAGAAAGAGACAGAATGTGAGCAGGGGTGGGGTAGAGAGAGAGGGAGACACAGAATCCGAAGCAGGCTCCAGGCTCTAGGCTCTGAGCTGTCAGCACAGAGCCCGACGCGGGGCTTGAACTCACCAGCTGTGAGATCATGACCTGAGCTGAAGTCGGATGTTCAACCTACTGAGCCACCCAGGCGCCCCAAGTCTGCTTTCTAATTGTAGCTTTGTTCCATTAGAATTAACTCCTCTCGTCATTAGGAAAAAATTATTTATTCATAAGCTATGGCTTCTATGCAGAGAATGGACTAGAAACTATAATTTGGTTCTGAATTTCTGTCATTTAAATAATACCTCCCAGTCACTATTTAGTGTTTATACATATTGTTAAAAATGTGCTAAGAAAATCCCATTCACTTGTATTATGTTGTGCAAATAGTTGTTCAATCCCCTCTAATTGAAAGGAAGTATTAATTATTCATTTAATTCAGATAGCAAATCATTATTTTTAAGTAAATAATTTCTTTTTATTTTTTTAACGTTTATTTATTTTTGAGACAGAGAGAGACAGAGCATGAACGGGGGAGGGTCAGAGAGAGAGGGAGACACAGAATCTGAAACAGGCTCCAGGCTCTGAGCTGTCAGCACAAAGCCCGACGCGGGCCTCAAACTCACGGACCGCGAGATCATAAACTGAGCCAAAGTCAGACGCTTAACCGACTGAGCCACCCAGGCACCCCTAAGTAAATATTTTAGAACACCTTTAGGTTTTAAAATTTTTGCAAAGATTTTACAGAGTCCCTGTATACCCCACACCCAGTATATCCTACTGTTAAAACTTTACAGTAGCAGCATGGTACATTTGTTATAATTAATGAACCAAAATGATAAATTAGTATTAACAGAAGTCCATACTGAATTTTTACGTGATACGCTTTATATTGTCCTTGAACTAATCCAGGCTATTACATGACATTTCATAGGCACTTGTTGGCTGAGACAGCTTCTTAAGCTTCTCTTGTTTTTGACGATCTTGACAGTCTTGAGAAATATTGGTCAGATATTTGGAAGAATGCCCATATCCTGAAGTTTGTCTTTTTCTCAAGATTAAACTGAGATTATGGATTTCTGGGAAGAAGACCACAGAGGTAACCAGATGTTTTCATAATAGCATATTCACATGCCATTTCTGTTAATAATGATCTGGATCACCTGGCTGAGGTAGTTTTTTTCAAGTTTCTCCATTAAAAGTTACCCTTTCCCCATTCCTTCTCACACTAGAACCTTTGGAAGAAAGTCAAGAGGGAAAACAAAACAAAACAAACAAAACAACAATAACAACAAAAAGGACTAGAGAAATTTAAAGCCTCTGACACAATAATCACAAACATTAAACACAGTCCAGTTCCTACCCAGATTGGTATAGATCTACAAAATCATTTACCTCAGTTCCTGTTACATGATTAAGCACATCTTCCTTTAAAGAAAAAATTAAAAGGCATGTCAAAAGGCAAAAACAAATAAATAACAAAACAAAAGCTTTAAAAACAAACAACAACATAGAAACAGTCGGAAGAGACAAAGAACCACATTCTGATACAACAAAGATAAAACTTATAAGAAAGAGAACTTAATATGATTAATAAAATTAAGAGCTCTAATGGGAAAAGGAGGCAATATAAAATAACAGGTGGAAAAGATAGACTGCGTGAAAGTACTGAAGAATGATAGAAACTCTAAGAAGGAATCAAAAGGAAATGCTTTTATCAAGAACACTATAACAGAAATGAGGAATGCCTTTAATGATCCCATCAATAACTGGCTTATGGCTGATGAAAGAATGAATCATTAAACTTGAAGGAAAATCAATTATAACTTCCATTGAAAAGAAAAGAATAAAGAAAAAAAATGAAAAGACCCTTCAAGAATGCTAGGAAATTTCAAATCATGTAACATATGCGTTATTGGAATACCAGAAGGAGAAAAAAAAAAAAGAATGAAGCAGAGGCAATATTTGCAGTAATTATAATCAAAATCAAGAAATTTACAAATGAAGGACAAACATTAAGCCACAGATCTAGGAAGTTCTGAGAACACCAGACAGAACAAATACTAAAATAATCCCATAATAAGGGGTATTATATTAAAATTGCAGGACGAAGAGCAAGGAAATCTTGAAAGAAGGTGAGAAACAACCCAACTTAAAAAAAATGGGGAAAAGATCTAAACAAACAACTTGTCAAAAAAGATATACAGATGGCAAATAAGCATTTTAAAGGTGCTCTACATTATTTGTCATCAATACGCTTCAAATTAAAACAATAGGATACCACTGTGCATCTCTTAGAAAGGCTAAAATAAAAACTGACAACACTAAGTGCTGTTGAAGGTGTAGAACAAAGGAATTCTCACTCATTGCTTATAAGAATGCAAAACGGAGTATCTGTTTTAGAAAACAGTTTGGCTGTTTCCTACAAAGCTAAACATAGTCATGCCGTATGACCCAGCAATCATGCCCTTAGCCATTTACTGAACTGATTTGAAAAACGTGTTCACACAAAAACCTGCATGTGAATGTTGTATAACAGCTTTATTGATAGTCACCCACAACTTGGAGCAACCAAATTGTCCCTTAAAATGTGAACAGATACAATTCTGGCTTCTCTATTCTATTCCATTGGGCTATGTGTCTGTTTTTGTGCCAATACCCTACTGTCTTGATGATTACAGCTTTGTAGTAGAGGTTAAAGTCTGGGATTGTGTTGCCTACTGCTTTGGTTTTCTTTTTCAATGTTACTTTGGCTTTTTGGGGTCTTTTGTGGTTCCATACAAATTTTAGGATTGTTTGTTCTAGCTTTGAGAAGCATGCCAGTGCAATTTTGATCAGGATTGCATTGAAATGTGCACATTGCTTCGGGTAGTATTGACATTTTAACAATATTTATTCTTCCAGTCTGTGAGCATGGAAGGTTTTTCCATTTCTTTGCGTCTTCTTCAATTTCCTTATGGAAAGAGACTAAATGTCCATCAAATGATGAATGGATAAAGATGTGGTTTATATATAGAATGGAATACTACTTGTCAATGAGAAAAAATGAAATACTGCCATTTGCAGCAATGTGGATGGAACTGGAGGGTATTATGCTAAGTGAAATAAGTCAGAGAAAGACCAATATCATATGTTTTCACTTATATGTGGAACTTGAGAAACATTAATAGAAGACCATGGGGTAAGGAAAGGGGAAAAAATAGTTACAAACAGAGGGAGGGAGGCAAACCATAAGAGACTCTTAAATACAGAGAACAAACAGGGTTGATTTTGGGGGGTGGAGAAGGGAAAATGGGTGATGGGCATCAAGGAATGCGCTTGCTGGGATGAGCACTGGGTTTTGTATATAAGCGATGAATCACGGCAATCTACCTCCCAAACCAAGAGCACACTGTGTACCCTATATGTTAGCCAACTTGACAATAAATTATATTTAAAAAATTACAAAAATAGTGCTTCCATAGGTATTTAAAAAAATAAGTGAATAGGTAAACAGTGGTTCATCCATGCAATGGAATATTCATCAATAAGAAAAATGCACTCTCAAGCCACAACAAGACATAGATGAACCTTAGTTACATATTGCTAAGTGAAAAGAAGTCAATCTGGAAAGGCTATGTACTATATGATTCCAATCATATGACATTGGAAAATGCATCCCCCTAAGGTGAGACAAGAAGACTAGAGTGGGCTACAGTGTGAAGAATATCCTTTCTCCGTGTGGCATAAGCTCCAGTAAAAAGTCTTTCATGGAAACTAAGCCTTTGTATGGAGAAGTATCAGTTTATTTCACAATGATTAGTCCTCACCTTTCCCTGTCGGAGCCACTCTGTGATCTTTCTCAGATCTCCCCCATGAGAACCTCATGGGGTTCCTGAAGGTAAAACTCAGGAAATGTGGTTCCCTTTCTAAGACTTTGTCCCTCCGAAAAAAAAGTGTCCCTTTCAGAGCGCCTGGGTGGTTTAGTCGGTTGAGAGTCCAACTCTTGATTTCAGTTCGGGCCATGGTCCCAGGGTCATGGGATCAAGCCCTGCATCAGGCTCGGAGCCTGCTTAAGATTCTGTCTCTCTCTTCCTCTGCTCCTCTTCCCTGCCCTCTCTCCCTCTCTAAAATAAAATTAAATTAACAAATGTAAAGTTCTCCTTTCACTAGTCTACACGCACCTCCAGAAATTCAAAATGATTAATTACGTGTTCTCACCCATGGCTCCGTTCCGTGTCTCCAGATCTTGCTGTGGCTCCTCTGGATGTGTCTATCTCTTTGGACTTGGGGATTGCAGTTGGCTTCACAATCCAAGTGCCACAATAGCTTCAAGAAAAGTGAAGGTTCAGGTTTTTGTTGTTGTAAGAACAGCAATCGCAACTTTCAAACTCTTTTCAGGTCAGAGCTGAAAACAAAAACTAATCACTATGATTTTTTAAAGTATACAATGCTACATTCAAGAGGAAACAAGAAGATGCCATTTTTAGGGAAGTTGTTTCACACATTAGTTTTGTCTTCTTTCATTTTCTTGCTCATATGATATAATGGAGGCTCCAGAAAGTCCAAAAGATAGTAAGGTAGTATGAGAACTTGCTGCTAAAATTTCAGTGAGTTAGGAGAGATTTGTATTATTTGAATCTTTATGAATAATTATGAAAGCAGTGCCCATCTGAATATTTGTATTCATGAAAACCAATACTGTGCAACAACTATTTATTGTTCTAATTCAGATGATTGTGAACAGATAGGTAATAAGCTTGCTCACACATAATGATCACGTCAATATGACAGTGAGAAAAGCAGTATCAACTCCTTTGACTTTGCTGTAATGCAAAGCAGTTAACATTGTATTGAAAGGTCGAAATGCTTTTCTATCTTCATTATTTTTTTCTTTTTTAATCGCAAAGCTTCCCAACATTGGTTAAGAAAACATGGGATGCTTCACAAATTTGCACTCCATCCTTGCACAGGGTCAAGCTAATCTTCTCTGTATCGTTCTAGTGTTACTATATGTGCTGCTGAAGTGAGTGCAGGTGGACATGCTTTTAAAAAAGTTTTTTGCTTTGCTTTTTTATTTTTATTTTTAAAAAAAAATTTTTAACGTTTATTTATTTTTTAGACAGAGGGAGACAGAGCATGAACAGGGGAGGAACAGAGAGAGAGGGAGACACAGAATCTGAAACAGGCTCCAGGCTCTGAGCTGTCAGCACAGAGCCCGACGTGGGGCTTGAACTCACAGACTGCGAGATCATGACCTGAGCCAAAGTCGGATGCCCAACCGACCAAGCCACCCAGGCACCCCTAGCTTTGCTTTTTTAAATAAAGAAGAGCAGATACTCCTGGAAATTATTAACCACCTGGTGGCCTTGGAAACTGCGGTTATTTCCTTAATACTTCAAAAAGCCTGCCAAATAAAAATTTAAAAAGCAATGGCTAAAATCATAGTTCTCAAATTGTGTCATAAGAAGCCCCAAGAGGGGCACCTGGGTGGCTCAGTCGGTTAAGTGTCAGACTTCAGCTCAGGTCATGATCTCGTTATTTGTGAGTTCAAGCCCCATGTCCGACTTTGGGCTGACAACTTGGAGCCTAGAGTCAGCTTCAGATTCTTTGTTTCCTTGTCTCTCTGCCCCTCCCCCAGCGCTCGCTCGCACTCTCTCTAAGATAAATAAACATTAAAAAATTTTTCTTTGAAAAGCCCCAAGATACTATAATGAACTCTCAGAAATGCCTTGGATATTTTAAGTTTTTGAGAATATCACTGATTCTTGACAACTATCATACATCAGAACTACTACTATAATTTTATCATAAGATCCTGCTACATAAGTTTTGATGAAGTCATATCTTTGCAGTTTCCTTGCAGCTTTAAACATAAAGTAAATACAACCAGCAGCATAAAATAGGACATTAGTAGTTTTTCCTAATCTGTTTCTAAGGTTTAAGAATGTGTGCATTGTCCAACATGCGCACATTATTCCACAAGCATGAAATTGTGGTTATTTTGGAATAAAATAAATGTTTTCCTTTAATTAATGTGCGTTCTTGATTTATACAGCTACTAGAATTTTGGACAGATGTACTAGTTTGGATGTAACTACTTTATGAAATTCTTAGAGGTTCTTTAGGTCTTAGGTTAATATGAAATAATTACTGAAACTCTAAGAATACCAGAAACCAACAAAAGGTTGAGAACCTCTCAACTAAAACAAAGTGATGTGGATTTAAAGACAAAAGATCAAACAGTAGAGTCAAACACAAAACATTTAAATGGAGATTTTAAAATATAATGTGTTAACTATAATTTTTAACAATGAAAAATGGACTGAGGACAATGCTTTGCAAAAGCAATTATCTTCAGTATCCGGGAAAATAACAGGGAATGGAAAGATGAGGAAATAAGATGGTTAATGGTCCTTAACTCTATGTTTCTTTGATATTAAAGCTGTAAATTAATTTACAGTGACATAGTATGGTTAAAATTTTTGTTCCATTCGATGACTGGGCTAGAGAATCTCTTTACTTCAAAATATAATTTTGTATAGATCAAAACCAGGCTCATTATATCAGTGGAGTATGGTCCATATAGTTTCTGTACTTATTTGCATTCTCCTTAGAGGCCAATCTTTGATTTAAGAAACAGTCAGAAGTGTTCATGTTACTTAGAAATAGGTTTAGTGGTTATTGTCTTTTATTTGAAGTGTTATTTTTATAATTGCAAACATTAGCAAACTGACAGGTCATAATTACATCTCCAATTATGTGTCTCAGATGTTATTTAGGTTGTGAATGCTTATTATAGTAGTTATTTTTAAATGAATACCCCTTAGATTGCTTCTAAGAAATCACCATGGAAAAATTCGAACCTAGTTTGTAAATACACACAGTATAGTTTCAGTTCTGCTTCAATATATGTGAGTCATACTATTTTCTGTACTGTGGTAAATATACATGACATAAAATTTAAGATTTTAACCATTTTTGTGTATAATTCAGTTGTGTTAAATGCATTCTCATTGTTGTGGCATCATCTTCACCATTTATCTTCAGAACTTTATCCCAAACTGAAACTCATTATCCACTAAAAATAATTCCCCATTTGGGGCTCCTCGGTGGCTCAGTCGGTTAAGTGTCTGACTGCAGCTCAGGTCATGATCTCACAGTTCATGAGTTCGGACCCTGCTTCGGTCTGTGTGCTTACAGCTCGGAGCCTGGAGCCTGCTTCAGATCCTGTGTCTCCCTCTCTTTCTGCCCTTACCCTGCTCATGGTCTGGGTCCCTCTCTCAAAAAAGGAAGAAATATTACAATTTTTTAAAATTTGCTATTCTCCTTTCCTACAAGTCCCTGGCAACCACCATTCTACTTTCTGTCACCAGGAATATGATTACTCGAGGTACCCCACAAAGGTGGAATCATGCAACAACGTTGTTTTCTATGCCTGACTTACTCTCACTCAGCATGTTTTCCAGCAGCAGCATGTATCAGGATCTCACTCATTTCGAAGACTCAACAATATCCCATTTTATGTACATATCACATTTTGTTTAGCCATTCATCTGTCGATGGACACTTAGATTGTTTCCATCATTTGGCCCTTGTGAATAATACTGCTAAGAATATTGGTATGCAAATATATTCATACTGTTTTATACTGCTTTTTAAAATGAATAGAACATTAATTCATAGAAATTCTTATTCAATGTGACATTTTGGTGAATAGTTTGAAAACTGTCAGTTAAAAAACAGGGCGTTGGCAAATCAGTTCTTTCTAGGAATGTTCCTGAGTAGAATGGTTCCCACAATTACAGGTTGTTATACTACCACATACCTCTACCTGATCACATTTATTCTGGTCGCTCGTGAATATTTACTAGTGTGATGATTTGATTAGTAGTTTTCTCATTTCCTCACTATACTGTAATCTTTGTGAAGACAGAAACTGACTCTGCTCACTGTATTTTTACATGTCAAATGTAGTCCCTGACATATGGAATACAAAACTAGATACCAATCTTTACATAATCTCTAAAATATACATATACTAGCAGCAGTATAGATGAGAAGGAAGACACTCCTTCAGGATAGTCTTACATAGCCTCTTTTTCCAATTTCAATTTGCACTTGAGTCAAAATTACAGCTATTCTTATCATCTTAACCCAGAGGGTAAAGCAGAACCTATCAGCACAGAGGGTCAAACTTGCTAGTTTCAGCAACCTGCACTCTTTGTCCTTTGATGCCGACCCCCAACCTTTCTTTGTAATATCTTGGACTTACCCATCTCAGTGAATGACATCGGTAAGCAAGGATAGTTGTCCGATTACCAACTAATTATGCCTGCTACATCACATATTATTTTTTTGAAGAAATGAACATAAATTACTTGTACAATAAAGACATAAAAACATTCTAAAGATATAAAATAAAACTTTCATTTGTATAAGTATAATAATATTTTAACTTATTTTCTCTTTTGCTGGCTTCAATATTGTTATAAGAAATACCAATGACTGTGCCATCTTGTGCAAGTGTAGAAAGGACTGTAGCTGACAATAGATATGACGACATGATCTCAGTATTTCCCCTGAATATTTGCTCTTTGAAGGAATTTAGAGTAATAGTATTTTTACAGTCTTCGTTTGTATTGAAAACTGCATGCTGTGGAAAGCTGCAGAATAAAATTTGAGAGCAAATCTTATTTAGACTATAATTAAATGAAGTTTTACTTAAAATAAAGCAGGAACCAAAATAAAGTCATATCCAGGCATATCATTTTAAAAAGTCACATTTATGTCTAGATTGAAAAAAATAAATGAGTCTTAGAGTTGATTTTCAATTTAATTGAGGATATTATGTGTTTAGCTAATATGTTAATTACCTATTTCTCTGTGTACACATTTTAGATATATAGATATACACATATAGATATATACATATATACACACACATATAGATACACACACACACACACACACACACACATATATATACACACACACACACAATTTTTTTTTTTTTGCTCTTCTCATTCCTTTACCCACCAATGTAAATTATTTTAAGCAGCATGTACCACTGGGACAAGTGAGACCATTCTTGTTTCCCTCAACATCACATAATTATATGCACATCAACTTGCTATAACCTGGAAGGGCAGACACTCCTATAGCTGAATATTATACCTTATTGACAGCTTTAAAGAGTCCAAACTTCTCAAGTTCATGAGCCTTCCAAATTGCCTAATCCAAATTAAGTGAAGGACTTTAAAAGTCACCTCTTTAGTTGAAATACCCCAGGGGGAGAAATTAGAGCCAATGTTTTAAGGCTTATTAGTATTAAATCAATATTTGTCAAACACCTAATTAGTCAAAAAGGGGCCAAGTGTCTTAGTTGGCAGGATAGCTGACATTATTTGACTTCCTAGTCTCGAGTACCTGAGAAGCCACACAGCAGGACCGGAAGGATCATGTTGTAGCATTAACAATTCCTCTTCACAATGAATATATAAGGGTCATAGAACTTTGTGAATCAAATTGTATTACCATGGCATTCAAAGCAAAGCCACTTGAAATGCAAGTAGAAGACTCCAATATGTTTATCTAACATACAGATGATTATCAAGTATATGACATAGGGATGAAATAACAACTAGATTCACATATACATTTATTTTCCTTCATATTTATAATTTGGCTAAAATTCTGCTTGCATTTTTGTGAAGATATAGTTTTATTCCCCAATTTCTTACGTTTTCAGTATGATGCAGACTATTATGACAAACGTGTGTTATCCAATGAGTTGTTTTTTGTTGATGGTGGTGGTGGTGCTTGTTTTGTTTTGTTTTGTTTTTTTCCTCTGTGAGATTACCTTGAAGCAAATGGTTTGGGTACCTGAAAGCAGAGGGTCCACAATGGAATTTAGAAGGAAAGTGTCAATTGTCAGATTTTTGTTTTAAAACAGACTAATTATTTTTAATTAAAGTACGTATAATAAAATTTACCAAGCGTACAGTTCCATAGTTTGACAGTTGTATAGATCAATGTATTCACCATCTCAATATATATATTTTTTCTCACCCATAAAATCCCCTTTCATGTTTTCATACTCAATCCGCCCCCCCCCCTTGCAGAGGCAACCACTTTAGGAATTCTATAAAGATTAGTTTGTCTGTTCTTTGACTTTATACAAATTTAATCATACAATATATACTCATTCAGATTAGTTTCTATGGGGTTCATCATATTATCATGTGCTTCGTAGTTGACTTTCTTTTATTAATGGATAGTATTCCATGATTTGATATATCACAATGTGTTTATGAGATCCCCTGTGGTCACTAGTGTAATGGTTTGTGCTTTGAACGTCCTATCCAGTGAATTGTGTGTGCTCTAGGTTCATGATGATATTCTCTTAATTTTGCTTCAAGATAGGTAATAATGCTAGTGTTTAGATAGGTCTGTAATAAATCTATTAATTTTTGTGTATGGAGTTAAATTTTGGAATTCATTTTCTCTGTTGTGATATACAATTTTTCCAACACCATTTATTGAAAAGAGATACTATTTCCCACATTGCCAAATTATTAGTTGACCTATAATAAAATTAAATATCACAATGCCTTGATTATTGTAACCTTAGTGTAATTCTGGTAGACAGGCATTTTAAGTATTCCGATTTTGTATGTTGCCAGGATTGTTTGGTTATAAGAGATACTTTGCATTTCTATAGAATTTTAAATTCTAAAAAGCCTTAGAATTTTCATTGGAGCTCTATTGGATCTAAAACTAATTTGGGTAGAATTAAATCTTTAAAACACTGTTTTTTGTTTTCTTTTGTTTAGTTTGTGCGTCTGCGTGGGTCAGTCAGTTAAGCATCTGATTCTTGGTTTCGGTTCAGGTCATGATCTCATAGTTCATGAGTTCAAGCCCTACATCAGGCTCCATGCTGACAGCATGGAGCCTGTTAGGGATTCATTCCCTCCTCTCTCTGCCCCTCCCCTGTCATTCTCTCTCTCACTCTCACTCTCTCTCAAATAAACTGAAAGAAATAAATTTTTATCAAGACACTATCATAACATATCTCTTTATTTCTGTCTTCTGTAATTTTTTGCTTGTAGTGTTCAATACAGAGATTTGGTACATCATCAACTAAATGTATTCCTAAGTACTTATTTTTGTTCTTCTGAAATAAAATTTTGTACCTTGTATTTTAACATATCATGTGACTTTTGCTAAATTTATTATTTTGGAGGGTGTTTTGCGGATTTTTTAATAGTTTTCTGCATACAAAATCTTATTGTCTTTAAATTAATAGTTTACTCTTTTATTTTTAATCTTATATGGCCTTCACGTTTTTTACTTATTATTTTTTTTACTTTTTACTTATTATTATTATTATTATTATTTTCACTTTTTACTTATTATAATGTCTGGGACCTTCAGTTTTGTATTGGATAAAACAACTCTGCATCGATAGGCTTGAATATATCAAATCTTAGAGGAAAGCATTCAATATTTTCCATTAAGTATTATGACAGGTGGAAGACTTTTCATTCGTGAATACACTTAACCAGATTGGCTGATTCTTTTTTCATTTTCTCTTCTTTCTAGAGTGCTGATAGATTTTATTTGAGAGGGTATTGAATTTTACTTAATACTCTTCCTCATATTGAGAATGCCAAATGCTTTTACTCCTTTTTTTCTATTAATATGGCTATTTACATTGATTTTATAATGTTAAATTAACTTAAAATTTCTAAAATAAATAACATGTGCCATGGTACATTATGTGTTTTATATAATGCTTGATTCAATTTTCCCCAAATTCTGCTTCAATCTACAATCATTTGCATAATTAGTATGGTTGAGGAATATTGGTCTGTATGTATATTTTAATATCTTGGTCAAATTTTGATATCAGGATAATGGCAGCCTTATAAAACTAGTTGGTTGGAAAACTTTATTTTCATAAAATATTTATATTTTCAGTTATTGCACAGGATGATAGAATTGGCTATTGAAATTACGTTCCTGGAATTCATTGACTTGAATACATTTAGTGCAGGCTCTGTAGCACAATGGATAGTGCATTGGACTTCTACTTGAATAGATTTAAGACTTTTCAAAAAAAATAAATAGCAAAATGTTTAAAATCAAACACATCAATAATTACATTACATATAAATGAACTGAACACTGCAGTTACAACATAGAGATATTTAGATGGATAGCAAAGCGGTTCCCAAGTTAAGGTGTCTACAAGAAATGCATTTTATTGGATATGTGTGTGGGGAGTGTCTGTGTGGATATGAGGTTTCTTTAAAAGTGAAGAAAATGTTGGGGCGCCTGGGTGGCGCAGTCGGTTAAGCGTCCGACTTCAGCCAGGTCACGATCTCGCGGTCGGTGAGTTCGAGCCCCGCGTCAGGCTCTGGGCTGATGGCTCAGAGCCTGGAGCCTGTTTCCGATTCTGTGTCTCCCTCTCTCTCTGCCCCTCCCCCGTTCATGCTCTGTCTCTCTCTGTCCCAAAAATAAATAAACGTTGAAAAAAAAAAATTAAAAAAAAAAAAGTGAAGAAAATGTACCAGAATTAGATTAATGTGCCAGTAAGACCATTCTGTAAATGTACTAAAATTCATTGAAATGTGTGCTTAAAATGGATACATTTTATAGTTGTATAAATTATATCTTAATACAGATATTTTTAAAAGTGAAATCCATCTTAAATATAAAGGATAGGTTATGAGTGAAGTGATAGGAAAGGTATAGCAAACAAACAACCTAACATGGTCTATGTTTCTATAAGAAAATCTCATTAGGAAAGTGATCATTTTTCATTTTTAAAAAATCTCAAAATTTAAGCAATGCTGAAATCATTTGTGATAAAACACTACAGTGAAACAATATCCAAATAAAAAATAGACTTTATAGAACATTCATGCTTATATTTTAATGGTGCATTTAATAAGTCCAATTTACTTATGGGATTCTATGTGTATTTTCCATTTAAAATAAAGCCATTTTGATGCGTATTTTGTATAACAAAACTCCTCATTCCCACTTGAACCCCCTATCATGATCTGTTTGTTTGATTGGCGTTCCAGTCAACATCAGCATTAGGCAAATAAGCATAAAGATAAGAGCGAAATAGATTGGTCACATTGATGAACTGATCATTGATATAGACTATAAATTAATACAGGTGAATATTATAGATATTTTATATAAATGTAAACAGCAATAGAATATTAAAACATTCATGATTGATTCAAAATTATCAGTAATTATCTCTGGTGAACACATTAATAATATATTTTATATATTTCATTTGGTATAATTAACCTATAACATTAAAAGTTTAGGGGCGCCTGCGTGGCTCAATTGGTTTAAGTGACTGACTTCGGCTCAGGTCACGATCTCGCAGTTTGTGAGTCCGAGACCCACATCGGGCTCTGTGCTGACAGCTTAGAGCCTGGAGCCTACTTCAGATTCTATGTCTCCCCCTCTCTCTACCCCTTCCCTGCTCAGGTTCTGTGTCTCTCTGTTTCTCAATAATAAATAAATGTTAAAAATTTTTGTTAATTTAAAAATTTAAAACAAAAGAGGGATACCATTAAATAATTCTTTAAGCGGACAATTTTAGTTTCCTAAAATATTATACTATAGCTATAGGTCTCATATTACAAAAATACTTATAATGTAAGGTCATGAATTTATTCAGCAAGAATATATCTTAATGGTTTATGTGAAGGCTCTCCATGTTTCAACATCTTTTTTTTAACATATATTTATTGAGCACCTTATGTGAAATGCTGCTACGTACTATAGTAGAATTGGTATGATTAAACACTAGGGACGGATATATGATTTTGAGAATTTGAAATCATTAGTAATCTTAAACGCCATGGCTTTGTCTAAACAATCATGTTTGTCAACCAGGTAATCAACATTCATTCTCAGTTCCCGCTTTCTTTTTCTGGTTCTTAATTAATGTGGGAATTAGATTCATAACAAGGTCTTCAAGCCTCTAATATTGACCTTCCTTATTTTCAAAGATTATTGTAGGGATTAAGCGGTAAGAAGCAGAGAGGGCTATTTGTTAAATAAGAATCAAGTTTCAATAGAATTTAAGATATGAAGTTTAAAAGGGTATAAATTACATTCCCCAAGCTAAGAACATGAAAAATGTGCAGTATCTTATTTTAGAACTCCATTGCTAACATGATATGCAAGAAACTAGGAAGAAATTTATGAACTAAAGTATACTATCTTGGTAAAATACTACTCTAAAATACTAAAGGATGTCAATACCCCACAGAATAGGAAGAATTGAACAAGTAAATCTCAAGTACTAGTTCAAATGTAAAACTCTAGTCTCAAAATTATGTTGCTGAATTATTTTGAAAAAGAGAACAAGGACAATTATTTAGTTGACATTTATATGAATTAACGTAGCCTCTCCATGTATACTAGTGGAGATTTTTTACCAAAAAAAAAAAAAAAAGTTACCAGATATATATTACAATAGTAAAATGCACCACTGAGCTACTGAGTTACCTTTCTTTCGACTGAATGGCTAAAATTGTTATTATGATGATACATTTTGCATTTATACTAGGCACTCACATGTTGCCTAATTAGTTAATTTGGGTTCAACATTCATTTGTCTGTTGATTGCAGTCAACCCTGTCTGCTTTTTCAAATCAAGGAGGAGGCTAACTGCCTTGGAATCTTACGTGGAGGTTGAGGAAGAAAAAAAACTTTCTTTATCCCATGCTTAGAATGTTTCCAATATCCTTATTTGGATTATATTAGGAATATTAGAGTGTGGGGTGTGTGTGTGTGTGTGTGTGTGTGTTTACGATCAAAACATATGGGGTCATAAAAATCCTTAACTGCCACTTAGTTTTAAATCTTTATTTAAATGATTGTTGCAATTAATCTAGCATGGATTACATTATTAAAGCTATGTCAATATTTTAAGACTTTATTTTTTAGAGAAGTTTTAGTTTACACTAAAATTGAGAGGAAAAGTGTACAGAGATTTACCCTGCTGCACCCATGCATAGGCTCCTCCACTATTAACACCCTTCACCAGAATGGTCCATTTTCTTTTTTTTTTTTTTTTAATGTTTATTTATTTTAGAGAGAGAGAGAATGAGCAGGGGAGGGGCAGAGAGTGAGGGAGACACAGAATCCAAAGCAGCCTCCCGGCTCTGAGCTGTCAGCACAGAGCCGGACATGGGACTCGAACTCACAGACTGGGAGATCATGACTTGAGCCCAAGTCAGACACTTAACCAACTGAGCCACCCAGGTGCTCCCAGAATGGTACATTTTCTACCATGAATGAACCTACACTGACATGTCACAATCACCCAGAGTTCACACTTACATTACAGCTCACTCTTGGCATTGCACATTCTATAGGTTTGGAAAAAATCTGTAATGACCTGCATCCATCGTACATCATAATATCCATCATAATATCATAGAGTATTTTCACTGCCCTAAAAATTATCTGGGCTCTGCCTATTCATCTCTCTCCTTTTCTACCCATCATAACCATTGATCTAATTTTCGAGTTTTACCATTTCCAACATGTTAGTTAGTTGGAATTATACAGTACAAGGCCTTTTCAGATTCAATTCTTATAATTAGTAATGTGCATTTTAAGTTCCTCCATGTCTTTTCATGAGTTCAGAGCTCATTTGAGTGTTGAATAATGTCCATTGTCTGGATGTACCACAGTGTATTTATCCATTCACCTACTGAAGGGCATCTTTGTTGCTTCCAGGTTTGGGCAATTATGAAAAAAATGTTATAAACATCTACATGTAGATTTTTGTGTAGACATAAGTCTTCATCTCATTTGGGTAAATACCAAGGAACATGATTGTTGGATTACATAGTATGAGTATGTTTAGTTTCTAAGAAACTACCAAACTCTCTTCCAAAATGGCTGTACCATTTTGTGTTCCAACCAGCAATGTATGAGAGTTCCTCTTGCTTCACAGCCTCTCCAGCATTTGATGTTGTCCGTGTTGTACATGTTGGCCATTCTAACGGGTAGTAGTATATTTCACTATTTTTTTAAAAGACATTTATATTGACAATTTTTTCTCATTTTTCTTTTCTTCCTGTCATGTTCTTGTAATAAATTCAAAATCCATATACATATTCCCAATGATTGATATAGTCAGAGTAAGTAAGTAGCCTGAGCTATGGAATACCTTCTTGAATATACAGGATTAGTTTCTTGGCAGTTCTTCTGGTTAGTTACTTTACCCCTCTAATACTTATGTCTTGATCTTAAAAATGGGGATAATAATAGAATCTACCTCATAAAACTCTTCTAATCTGAATAAAGTACTTAATACAATGAGAAGAAAAAGCAGAGCTCATTAGCAATTATTTGTGTTACCACTACTATTATTTTAAAGCTATGGGATAATTCCTCTATGTCACCTAACAAAATATATAAAATACTTTTATATAGTAGTCATATTGGTTAGTGGGTTTCTTGACAATAGTTTTTTGATATCAAGAACAATGTTTTATTTCTCTTCTTAGATCCAATGTCCAGCAGAGTTTTGGGAGAGCACTAAGTGAACAGTTGAATAAATGCACACAAATAGAACTAAAATAGTGACCAGATTTTCAAAGCTGATGTGAAACATAATTAGTAAATTTAACTTAGTTTATATGAACTGTAAACAGTAGTTTTGTCTTTTTAGTTTTTATTATTTTGACCATGTTCTGTGGGAAAATACTTAATATTGAGTTAAACATAATTTCTGCTATCATAGAGCTCATGCTATCATAAAAGTCATTCCTGAAATTAGATAGCCATGCAGTAGAATTTTCCTTTTTGTGACTGTTTATTCTGTTATCATATAATAACTATAAAATATAGTCTGAAATGGTCAATATTTATTCTAAATAAGATACATAAACTCAGAGATAGAAAATAACTTTAGGTTGTCTTCTACTTAATGCTTAGACCTGTTCATGGACCTTTCAGCAAACCCTAGGGCAAGGATTATTCTAACCCTCACAATCATTTCATAGAATAATGAAAACTCAGTCCAGGAAGAGAGACACATGAATTTAAGAAATAAGTGAAATAAAACATGATGAAATCCATTATAAATTATATACAAAGGGATCTCTAATGTGCTGAAAGTTCTGGAAGAAATTTGAAATCATGTTCATTTCAGGGAAGGACTGGATACTTTTGTGTTTACTCAAATAAATATGGGCCATGGCTAGATCTTTCAGAATCTGAAAATGAAAAAAACTATGAAAAGAATTATTTTTGTGTGTTTTTACCATGTTACTTTTCTATAAACTTGAAATTTAGTGAAGTCATGTACAGTAGTTAAATTTTGCTTCCATCATAATTGATTCAGCTTCATTGACCTTACAATCAGTACAACACAGAACCACAACTAAGAAGTTATCTGAAAACCACAAGTAAATCAAGTAATCCAGGAAGATAAACATTTTAGATTTCATTAATATCTAAAAACATGTAAATACCTGAAAAAGATACTATACACAGGTAATTTTAAAATATGAAATGGACACAAACTTATGAAATTTAAAGAAACCCGTTCTTTTGTTGCCATTGTTTTTTTAGTATAGTTGACACACAGTGTTACATTGTTTCAGGTGTACAACTTAGTGATTTGACAAATTTACCCATTATGTCTTACTTCATTTTGCTCAATTCTCTTCCTTTCCCTTCTGGCAACCATCAGTTTATTCTCTGTATTTGTAGGTCTGATTCTGATTTTTTTTTTAGTTTATTCCTTTATTTAAGATTCCACTTACGAATGGAATAATCTGATATTTGTCTTTTTCATTCTGATTTATATCACATAGCATAATACCCTCTAGGTCCATCCATGTTGTCTCACATGACAGAATCTCATCCTTTTTTATGGCTAAGTCATAGTCCATTGTGTGTGTGTGTGTGTGTGTATACCACTTCTTATCCATTTGTATATTGATGGATATGATTTCACATCTTTGCTGCTTAAGTAGTGCTGCAGTAAACATACGTATGTATTTTTTTCAAATTAGTGTTTTCATTTTTATTGGGTAAATACCTAGCAGTGTAATTACTATGTTGTACGGTATATCTATTTTTAATTTGTTGAGGAAACTCCATAATCTTTTTCACAGTGGCTAGACCAATGTACATTTCTACTAACAGTTCACAAAGTTCCTTTTTCTCCACATCCTCACCTACAAGTGTTATTTCTCATCATTCTGATCTTAGCCATTCTAACTGGGGTAAGGTGATATCCCATTGTGGTTTGGATTTGTGTTTACCTGGTGATTAGTGATGTTGAGCTTCTTTTCACGTGTCTGTTGGCCATCTGTTATATCTTTTTTAAAACAAATGTCTATTCAGGTCCTCTGCCTATTTTTTAATCCAATTGTTTTGTTGGTGCTGAGTTGTAGAGTTTCTTTATATATTTTGGATATTACCCCTTATTGGATATAGCATTTTCAGATATATTCTCCCATTCAGTAGGTTATCTTTTCGTTTTGTTGATGGTTTCCTTTGCTGTGCAGAAGCTTTTTACTTTCATGCAGTCCCAGTAGTTTGTTTGCTTTGCTTTCCCTTGAATGAGGAGACATTTCTAGTAAAGTATTGCTACAGATAGTATCAATTACAGATAGAGAAATTACTGCCCTAAAAAAGGCCTAGTACTTTTATGGTTTCAGGTCTCCCATTGGGTCTTTAATCCATTTGGGGTTTATTTTTGTGTATGGTGTTAGAAACTGGTCGAGTTTCATTCTTTTGCATGTAACTGACTGGTTTTCCCAACCCTATTTGTTGAAGAGACTGTCTTTTCCTCATTGTATACTCTTGCCTCCTTTGTCATGGATTAATTGACCATATAATTGTAAGTTTACTTCTGTAGTCTCAGTTCTATTGATCTAGGTGTCTATTTTTGTGTCAGTACCACACTGTTTTGATTTCTACTGCTTTGTAGTATATCTTAAAGTCTAGTATTGTGATATCTCCAGCTTTGCCCTTTTTTTCTCAAGGTTGCTTTGGCTATTCAGAGTCTTGTGTGGTTCCATATGAAATTAAGTGTTCTTTATTTTAGTTTTCTGAAAAATGCTATTGCTATTTTGATAGGAAATTCTTTGAATCTGTGGATTGCTTTGAGTTGTATGGATATTTAAACAATATTTGTTTCCCAATCCATGAGCATGGAGTATCTTTCCATTTGTTTTTGTCATCTTCAAATTCTTTCATCAGCGTTTTATACTTTTTGAAATACCAGTCTTACAACTCTTTGGCTAAGTTTATTCCTAGGTATTTTATTCATTTTGGTGCCATCATAAATGGTGTTGTTTTTAAAATTTCTCGTTCTGCTATAGTGTGTGGAAACACTACCAGTTTCTGGGTAGTAATTTTGTATCCTGCCACATTACTCAATTTGTTTACTATTTTTAGTAGTTTTTGTTTGTTTGTTTGTTTGTTTTTGTGTATGAAGTCTTTAGGATATTTTGTATATAGTATCATGTCTTCTCCAAATAGTTCCTGTTTAAATTATTCTTTACCAATATGGATTCCTTTTATTTCTTTTTCTTGTATGATTCCTGTTGCTAAGACTCCCAGTACTATATTGAATAAAATTGGTGAGAGTGGACATCCTTGTCTTGTTCCTGACCTTAGAGGGAAAGCTCTCAGTTTTCCACCTTGGAGTGTGATGTTAATGGGTTTTTCATGTATGGCATTTATAATGTTGAAGTATGTTTCCTCTAAACCTTCTTTGTTGGGGGTTTTTATTATGAATGGATGTTGTATTTTGTTAAATGTTTTTTCTGCATCTATTGAGATGATTGTATGATTCTTTTACTCATTTTGTTGATGTATATGATGTTGATTGATTTGTGAATACTGACCTATTCTGGAATAAATCTATCCTGATGGTGCTGAATGATCTTAATGTATTATTGTGTAAAGTTTGCTAATATTTTGTTAAGAATTTTTGCATCAGTGTTCATCGTAGATATTGGTCTATAGTTTTCTTTCTGTTGTTGTTGCTGCTGCTGTTTGGGGGCTTTGTCTGGTTTTAACATTAAATAAGATAATGCTGGCCTCAGAATGAATTTGGAAGCTTTCCATCCTCTTCTATTTTTTTTTTTTTTGCAATAGTTTGAGTAGAGTAGGTATTAACTATTTAAATGACTGAAAGTATTCACTTTTTAATCCATTTAGTCCTGGACTCTTATTTTTTTGGTAGTTTTTTGATTACCAATTCAATTTCATTGATTGTAAATTGGTCTGTTCATATTTTCTATTTCTTCTTAGCTCAGTGTTGGATGATTGTATGTTTCTAAAACTTTATCCTTTTTTTCTAGATTGTCCAGTTTGTTGGCATATAATTTTTCATAATATCCTCTTAGAAACCTTTGTATTTCTGTGGTGTCAGTTGTTTCTCCTCTCTCATTTCTGATTTTATTTGTATGGGTCCTTTGTATTTTTTATTGATGAATCTGGCTAAGGGTTTATCAAATTTGTTTATTTTTTCAAACAAACTTCTGTTTTTATTGATTTTCTCTATTCTTTTAGTCTTTATATCATTTGTCCTACTATGATTTTTATTATTTCCTGTCTTCTACTAATCATGGGCCTGCTCTTTTTCTAGTTCTTTTAGGTTTAAACTTAGATTATTTATTTGAACTTTTCTTATTTCTCGAGGTAGGTATGTATCCCTATACACTTCCCTCTTAGAACTGCTTTTGCTCTGTCTCGAAGATTTTAGGCCATTATATTTTCATTTTGTCTTCATGTATTTCTTGATTGCTTTGTTGACCCATGGTTTGTTCAGTATCATGTTGTTTAATCTTCACATGTTTGTGTTTATCCTTTTTTTGTGTGATTTATTTCTAGTTTAATACTGTTGTGATCAGAAAAAAAATGCATGGTATGATTTCCATCTTAAATTTATGAATCCTGTTTTATGGCCTAATATGTGATCTATACTGGAGAATGTTCCATGTGTATTCGAAAAGAATGTGTATTCTGGTTTTAGTTTTTGAATGGAATGTTCTTTATATATTTTTTTATGTCCATCAAATCCAATGTGCTTTTCAAAAACATTGTTTCCTGATTATCTGTCTGTATGATCTATCCCTTGATGTAAGACATGAAAGTCTGCTATTATTGTATTACCATTAATTTCTCTTTGTGTCTAATAACATTTGCTTTATGTATTTAGGTGTTTCAGTGTAAGGTGCATAGCTATTTACAATGGTTATATCTTCTGTTTGGATTGATCCCTTTATCATTTTGTAATGACTTTCTTTGTCTCTTGTTACAGCCTTAGTTTTAAAGTCTATTTTGTCTGATATAAGTATTGCTACCCCAGGTTTTTTTTTTTTCACTTCTATTTTCACGGATATATTTATCGATCCTTTCCCTTTCAGTCTGTATATGTCTTTGGTATGAGTTGAGTCTCTTGTAGGTAACATATAGATGGGTCTTATTTTGTAATCCATTCCACCATAGTGTGTCTTTTCATTGGAGGATTTAGTCCATTACATTCAAAGTAATTTTTGGTAGATATGTACTTACTGCCATTTAAAAACTTTGTTTTCTGGTTGTTTTTTATAATATTTCTTTGCTCCTTTATTCTTCTCTTACTCTCTTTATTTTTGTTGATAAGTTTCTATAAGCGTCTATAGTGTTTGCTTTTCTTTCTCTTTACCTTATGTATGTAATAGGGGCTTTGGGTTTGTGGTTACATGAGGTTCATTTATAACATTCTATGTAAACAGCAGTCTATGTAGACAGCAGTCTAGTAGATGGTCATTTTGGTTCAAACAGATTCTTAAAAAAAAAAAAAAACTTTGTTTTTCACCTTCTTTAATCTTTTTACTCCTTTTTCCACATTTTATGTACATGTTGTCATAGTTTACATCTTCTTATTCATAATATGGACTATGTCTAATTATAGACTTTTTTTTTTCCACTTAAAGGTCCATAACATTTCTCTTAAGATTAGTTTAGTCGTGGGGCGCCTGGGTGGCGCAGTCGGTTAAGCGTCCGACTTCAGCCAGGTCACGATCTCGCGGTCTGTGAGTTCGAGCCCTGCGTCAGGCTCTGGGCTGATGGCTCGGAGCCGGGAGCCTGTTTCCGATTCTGTGTCTCCCTCTCTCTCTGCCCCTCCCCCGTTCATGCTCTGTCTCTCTCTGTCCCAAAAATAAATAAAAAAACGTTGAAAAAAAAATTAAAAAAAAAAAAAGATTAGTTTAGTGGTAATCAACTCATTTACCTGGGAAACTTTTTATCTCACCTTCAAACCTGAATGATAATCTTGCTGGGTAGAGAACTCCTAGTTGCAGGTTTTTTTCTTTTCAGCACTTTGAATATGTCCTCTCACTCTTTTCTGGCCTGGACGGTTTCTGCTGAAAATTTAGCTGATATAGCCTTATAGGTTTTTCCTATCAGGTAAATTGTAGGTAGATTTTGTTTCTCTCTTGCTGATTTTAACACTCTCTCTCTTTAATCTTTGACATTTACTTATATATGACAGGGTATGGCCCTCCTAGGGTTCATCTTGTTTGGAACTGCCTGTAATTTTTGGACTTGGATGTCTATTTCCTTTCCTACAATAGGGAAGTTTTCAGTTATTTCTTCAAACAAGTTTTCTACACCTTTTTCTCTTTTCTTCTCCTTCTGGGACCCTATAATGTGAATGTTTGTTTACTTTATGTTGCACAAGAGATCTCTTACCCTCATTAAAAAATATATTCTCTCTTTTTTCTGTTCAGCTTGAGGGCTTTCCATTACCCTGTCTTCCAGGCCACAGATACATTCTTCTGCATCCTCTGATCCTTTGATTGCCTGTAGTTTGTTTTGTATTTCAGTCATTGTATTCTTCAACTCTGATTGGTTCTTTTTAATATGTTCTATCTCTTTTTTCAAAGTCTCACTGAGATCCTTAACTCTTTTCTCCAGCCCAGTAAATATCTTTACAATCACTGCTTGAAATTCTTTGTCGGACATATTGCTTATCTCTGTTTCATTTAGTTCTTTTTCTGAGGATCTTTCTTGCTCTTTCTTTGGGGAATAATCCTGTCTCCCCATTTTGCTGACTTTCTGTGTGTGTTTCTTTTGATTACCCAGAATGGCTACTTCTAAATTTGAAAAAGTGGTCCTGTTCATTGAGTCCTCCATGGAGACTGTGTTTGCTTGGTGACTTTTGATGGGTACTGGAGCTGTGGCTGTATTTACTCTTAAACCACAGATTTTTATAGGAAGCAAAAAATAATAAAAGAAAATTAAAATAATAAAAGAAAAAATAAGGAAAAAATAAGTAAAAAGAAAACCAAAACAAAAAAACAACAAAAGTTAAAAGATAACAGGACAAGTTTTAAAAATATTGATTTCAAATAAATATTTATTTAAAATAAATGCACTGGGGCACCTGGGTGGTTGAGCATCTGAGTTCAGCTCAGGTCATGATCTCACAGTTCATGAGTTTGAGCCCCCATCAGCAGGCTTGCTGCTCTCAAAAATAAATAAATATTAAAAAAAAGAAGAAAAATAAAATGCATAGAAATAATTGTTTAATTAAAAAAAGAACAAAAAAGTTAAACAAGAAATACTCCATGGCTTGTCTCATGTGGGCTTGCCAACCTAGGGCTCACTGAGGTTGTAAGCTTACTGTGATCTGGAACCTTTTGTGGTCTGGACTTTAAAGGTAAGGGGGAAGAGTGTGTCCCCACAGCTCTTTGGTCCTTTTTTAAACCATATTGTTTTCTTTTTTTCTGTCCCAGTGTGACCAAGGTTGATGTGGGCTTGGGGATTCTGGTCTAGCTGAGCATAGAAATTCCTTGTGAGGACCAGGCTTTCCACTTATGGTGTTTGGACCTGCCTGTTATGGCATCCATGCTTTTCTCCAGCCTTGTCTTTAAGGAACAGGGAAAAAGAATGTTGCCACCACTTCTTGGTCCTTCTAAGCTCCAGCTTTTTTTCTGTATCCCAGCCTGACCGGGGTTGGTCTGGGCTTGTGGACCCTGTGCTTGCTGAGGTTGCATGCTCACAGTGACAAGAGCTGCCCATTGTAGTGTCTGGACCCTGCTCTGGATTAGGCTTTTAAGATGGAAAGGGCACATAAAATATATATTTCTCCAGTCTCTCTGACCTGGACAGTGTTCCAGCAGCTTCTTTGCCCCTTGGCAGAGTCCTAGTATGATCTCTGTCATATGCTAATTGCTTTTTTAAACCATGGCTTTTTTTCCCTCTATGGACAGGAAGAATCTGTTCTCCCTCTTCCAATGCTCTCTCTCACCGCACTGCTGTTCACAGTGTTGATGGGGGTTTCGTTATCATGCGTTCATCTCTCTTGCCATTCTGTCTTTGGTTGTTCAGTAACTGTTCAGTCACTCCTCAGTCTTTCTTCAGGAGGAACTGTTAAGTATTAATAGGTGTAATTAAGGGTTCTGTGGAGGAGGTGAGGCCCAGGTCTTCCTATGCTGCCATCGTGGACCAGAACTCCCTTATTTTTTTTCTTTTTATTATTGCTTGACTTAATTATTTTTCCTTCTTATCACCTTTTACATGCATTTTATAGAGAGTATCTTTTTCTATCCTACTAAAGATACCTGTGGTAGATAAAAAAAAAAAAATCGTCACAAATTCTTTGCCATTTCTTCCATTGAGAAATTCAGACTATTTCACTTCTCCTTGGATTTAGTTGGTCTTGTGACTAGTTTTTACTAATAGAAAACAGTGGAAGAGATGCTGTGTGATTTCTGAGGCAGAGTTTTAAGAGATCTGCATCTTCTGCCTTTATAACTTAGAATATTTCCATCTAGAGCCACCATGCTATGAAGAACCCAAATAAGTTGAAGAAGAGGTCATTTGAGAGGAGGAAAGGCATGCTGTCTAGCCCAAGCTAAGCCCCAAGCCTACAGCCAACAACTTTTAGCCATGTCATTCCGCTATCTTGAATGTTTTAGCCCCACTGAAGCCTCCAGTTGAATATAGTCACAGACAACACTGTGTGAAACAGAAAAATAGATAGCTGCTCCCAGTCAACCTAAAAATCATAACACTTTTTGTCTTAAGCCAAATTTTGGGCTAGTTTGCTAGGTGAAAATAGGCAAAAAAAGATATGTATGGTTTTCTAAATCTTTATTTCTTGTCATAGAATATTTTCTTCTCTTGTGTCACCTTTCAACCTTTAAAGTGTTACCTTTTTTTGCCGATTCAATAGTGTATTTTCCCACTGGTACCCAAGTGTGAGTGTGTGGGAAAACATGCATCTGTGCAGCCATAATCATAATTTAATCCTTAAAAAATAGTTAATGATTTATAAAAACAATACCTTTAGGTTACAGCATCTCACTACCGGTTTCTACTTCTCTGTTTCTACTTTTCTTAATGTTAGAAAGTTAAGTATTTGAAAATCAGCTTAGTGAGCATGAGTATAGTGGGTACAATGTTTTATGAATACTTTTGAGTTTTTCTGGATGTAGAGAATGACAGACTCTGAAATGAAGACTGAGGATGGGTGACAGACATATTATCTTTTTATATTCTTTGACTAGATGAGTCTGTTCTGTTTCATTATACCAAGCATGGGTATGCCTCCATTTTTGTTGTTATTGGAAATCCAGTTCAAAGTTTCTTCCATATCCTAGTTACCCTAACTTAATAGGAATTGTATCTTTATAGATGTGTTGGTGTTTAACCAGGAACTGCCAGTCAGGCAACATTTAAAGGGTGGGGGAATTGTGAAATTTTATATATCATCTATCAATCATAATCTCTGCCTCTGGTTTTGAGTACAGAGCTCCTAAATATCTTAGAATTTCCTGGGTGTAAGTAGTGTCTTTTGTTTTAATGAGATGACTCTTAGTGGGTTCCTGGATAGTTTCAGGATGGAGGCTGATCACCATGAAGTCCAAGTCATGATTTGAAACTTGGAACTGCCAGACCCACTCCCGTTCTCTGAGAAAGGAGTGGAGCTGGAGATTGAGTTAATGATTAATAATGCCTACATGATAAAGTCTCCATAAAAATCCCAAAAGTATGGTGTTTGGTGTGTTTCTAGGTTGGCAAACACATTTATAGGACAGGAGGGTGGTACCCCATCTCCATAGCAATATAAGGCCCTACTCTGGGGTCCTTTCCAGACCTTACCCTATGCATCTATTTCTTAATCTGTCTATTCATTTATATCCATTATTATATAGTAAACCTTTAAATATAAGTAAATACTTCCCTGAGTTCTGTGAGATGTTCTATCAAATGATGGAATCTGAGGATGGGGCCATGGGAACTTGGATTCACAAGTGGTAACTGAGGTGGAATTAGAGAGACAGTCTTGTGAGAACTTAATCTGTGGCATCTCCACCCACTCCAGTTTGTATCAGAATTGAATTGATGTGTTGAACACCAGCTTGTGTCATAGATAATTGCTTGATTGTGTGTGGATGGTGAGGGGAGGGGATCCACACATTTGGTATCAAAAGCGTTGTGAGTAAAGCGACAGTAAAAGAAAAGTAGTGAATTCTCCCTCTACACAGGAATTCATAATAATCTTTCCTAAATCTAGCCATTAAATATACAATTCCACTCAAACAATTGAAAATCTAATTTTAAAATAAATTCATTTGATTTGAATCATTTAGATTTTTCACTGATGTCGGTATATTTTAAGGGTAACTAATAGCAATGCCATTGTTTCTTACTGAATTGATATACAAGCAGAAAAATAATTTATTAGAACAACAATGAAATAGAGTTTGGGAACTTTTTACAGATACTGGGAAAAGAAGGCCAATACGGACATTTGATTCAAACATAACAAGATAATGAGTGTAGTGTGACCCAAAGGTAATAGATTTCACGATTAAAATATTACAAGTGATTTTTCAAAACCTGGGTATGGAATATATATGCATTAATTAGTTATTTCAGTCCTCAAATAGATGGTCTATTTGTGAGTATGCTTGTGCATTTATGAATAAATGAAATGAGGATACAACAGAATATAACATATTTCATCGTTTATAGAAAAATCTATTTCTGAACTAGTATCATAATTATACAAGGTATATTCTATTTTCAAAATGCTCTTACATATGTGATATATACTACAAAAGAAACTACAAAAATGTACAGAGTACTTTCAGCCTAAGACGATTTGCCAGCAATGTTATCCTCACTTGAAAGGGCAACGAGGCCTTTGCTTAATAAGACTTTGAACCTCCTCTGTCTTAAATCTCTTCTAATAATATTAAATCATCACACTGAACCAACAAAATGCACCATATCATTAATACCAGATAGAATTTTCCAGGACATCCTTTACAATCACCAAACACAAGCTCTAACAGCTCTTTCAGGGATAATTCTAAGCCTACATAGTAAGAGGGTGCTTGACTCTTTGTAAGCCAGGAACAGTTGTAATATGACATTTTTTTTTATCGATACCGTTGTGTATCTTACTAATGTTCAAGAGCAACCTTCAGCTACTTCTTTCCTGCCACCTACAAGTTCTTTCCTCGTGTCTGTCGCCATGTCAATTATATTTTGTTCAGGGGAGATGCGGCACCCATTTTATTATTTCCTTCATTACATTTTATTACAAGTTCATTATATAAAGGATCATTGCGAGGTTTTATTTGTAGGAGTAGGGAGATGGAACTGTAGCAGCTCTACTCTTGAGGCGTATACGAGTGGACCATTTCCTACCACATTATCGGGTGTGATTCTGATACTAATCAGCTCTTCTATTTCTAATTCAGATTCTACTTTTCTAGAACTTTTTAATTTACTCAAATTTTACTGCATCCAACTTTCTCTTCCTATACAGATAGACATATTTAGGTACAAATTACAGACAGATATTCACATAATCGATAATTTATTCATATACTATTACAGAAAGATGCACTTACCATTTTTTTGTGAGAAGATGTGTATACGTAAAAGAAAAAAATATTCATGTCAGCAGTCAGGAAATATATTCTCATGAGTGTTTCACCATATCATAATGAAATTAAAAATCAATGAAATACAGTTTTAGTATCACTTCCTATGATGACTTTAACAAATAATTAAATGTGAAATCACAATGTTTGGTATTGGCCTTTTTAGTCAATGGCATGAAAGGCCATTGACAGCCTGGAGTTTGTTATCTACTTAATTTATCTATTCATTGTATATAATTTTTTACCTTCAAAACATGCAATATTTTAGACAGTGTTTACTTTCTAAGTAATGTGTTATTTCCTCCACATCATTGTTTCCCGGGGAGAGTTTGAAGCAAAATTACAAAGTCTGATACCAGAACATTTTTCAGGGGGTTTCTAAAAATCTACCTTTAATTGTAGAGTCTGGCATTGCCCCAAGGAGCTCTTTATAAGTTGATAAGCAGGCAGTGGGGGAGGGAGGGAGGAGTATCGTGGAATACCAGCATGTTTGAAGATAAAAGGACATTCTTTGCAAGTCAAATGAAGATCACCTGTTTACAATTTTATTTTTACTTCACCAAAGATGATTGAGAGCTTTTGTAAATATAAAACAAGGGGGGAAAGCTTCCATTTAACCTTCAGTGTCAAACAATAAAAGGGGCATTATCTATAAATAGGTCCTTCTGTGTCTCATATAATTTGAAATGTGCTAAAATAAAAACATAATAGCCTTGATGTTAGCAGTAGCAAAAGACATAGCCTTTCCTTTTTAAAGTTAATTCACTACAAGCTTCAGATATTTTTGTTTTACCAAACTATAGCTGGACTTTTGGAATTGTGTATCTTACTGCCCTTTGTGTGTGTGTATGTGGAGTGTCCTCTTCCCTTTACGTATTTGGACAGTGTAAGCAATTTGAAATATTTTCTTATGGCATGCTTACGTCTGAGAAGTAATCCTTTGCATTTTATGTAGGGTCATCTCCTATAAGCAAACAGTAACATGTATGCTGAGCACCATTTGACTTACAACCCATTTCATTGAAAGTATTTCTCTGTGTAGTTGGGGAGGTCAAGCTTTGAGACACACGGTTTAGTGACAGAACAAGGATGCATAAAAAGGGATGACAGTGAGAAATAATCATAAAATCCTAATACTGAAGGTTTATTTTTTTGAGAGAGAGAGAGGGCAAGCTGGGGAGGGGTAAAGAGAGACAAAGAATCCCAAGCAGGTTCAGCACTGTCAGCACAGAGCCCAACGTGGGGCTCAAACTCACAAACTGTGAGATCACATCCTGAGCCAAAACCAAGAGTCACATGCTGAGCTGAGTCACCCAGGCACGCCATAATACTGAAGGTTTCTTGGTGGTATTTCAAAAGGAAATCTCCTCAAAAGCTTATTCACAAATAGTTCTTCAGCCTCTGCTTGAACATTTCAATTGTAAGAATCTTAATATTTTCCATGCCAGTATTTTCCTTACTGGGGTCACACTAACATTAGAATTTCCCTTTTATTAAAGCAATCTTTAATATAAGGTAACACTAATTTTCCCTATAAGGAGCATTAATATGTTTATCAATGCTAATCAAATTTATTTATCCCATTTATTTTTACTGATTAAATTTTCAAGATAGATACGCCCAAATTCAGTCATTCTATTTTGTTACTACAATAAAGTTAAAGAACATTTTGGGAAAAATAAAATATTATTCTACTACCTGAAGTTATTTTATTCTTGTGTATTATTTTTCCTTTTATGCTAGAAAAAAAAAGTTTTGTAGCTTCTCCCACTTCCTCCTAATCCTTTGTTATATAGACATAAAGAATATATATAACCTTTTTCCTCCTGTAAACCTGCAAATATTTTGGTAACATCGTTCTATTCCTTGGATGATAACTTTATCTAAGTTAATGGTATTAGGTGACAATTAGAGATTAGTCAATTGTGATTTCAGAGCCCTTCATGTTCCTGGTCAATCAATTATAAACATATCATTCAAAAGGGAAATAGTGTCTAAACATGACCCGAGACTATATACGACTTGATGAGGACATTTCCTACGTTTTTGTTATAACAACTTGTATCTGTATTTATTTGGTCTTGAGTTTGTTTAACCTTTCAAGTAGCATCCTTTTCTTTCCTCTTTTGTATAAATATGTCAATTCAGTTTCCACCTCTATTTGGTGTCATAATCTATTGTCTAATTGTGCGCATGTCTAATTTCAGAACTGTAGCCTTTATTGTTTCTATAGTTCGTCTTTTATTTTATTTTATTTTTTTTATAAGGATGACTTTTTAACGTTTTTATTTATTTTTGGGACAGAGAGAGACAGAGCATGAACGGGGGAGGGGCAGAGAGAGAGGGAGACACAGAATCGGAAGCAGGCTCCAGGCTCTGAGCCATCAGCCCAGAGCCTGACGCGGGGCTCGAACTCACGGACCGCGAGATCGTGACCTGGCTGAAGTCGGACGCTTAGCCAACTGCGCCACCCAGGCGCCCCTATAGTTCGTCTTTTAGCTACCATTTCGGTTTATTTACTGATGTTAGGGAATTTTGATCTCTTTAACTGCATTTTATGATTTTGTATCACTCATTTTATTAACAGAATATTTGTTTTCATTTAACAGTCAATTACAGTTTTGACTATATAGGGTTGAAGAAAATGTAAAAAAAAAAAAAAGCGACACTTGCTAATGGCACGTGGAGATAAACTCCATCAATCAGTATCATTTGGATGCCATCCACTTAAAATGTGCTTACGTCAAACTGTTTTAGACACGACTGAGTCAGCTTTTGTAGGAACAGTAAGAGAAATAAGGTAATTTTGAATGACCATTTTCTATGATAGTGTTAAGTAAACTCTACTCTCCTTGTAAGTGCGAGTTAGTGTTTTATTGGGAAGACTGACAGCAATTTTCATGTGGAACAAGCACCACAATCTAGGTCAGGAATGTTCACACAAGACTTTATTCTTACTGCTCCTTACCCTCCTCAACATCATTGAACCCTTATGTCCTGAGATTCTGCTCAATGTTTTAAGCCCATGTTCTATTGTTCTTACAGAAATACCATAACAACCTCATTTGTCTAAATAACAAGGAAATTGGGGATCATATTCGTGGTTACTGGCCAGTAACCGGCATTGATTTCAAGTCACATCTGTTCTCTTCTGACAGTGTTGATGTTTTAGGGCCTTTCAAAAACAAAAGACAACTGTCTTCCTTGGTTTTGCTCTAATGAGTTATTTGATTCTTCTGAAACATTGCAACAAAACTCCACAGGCAACTATCCAAATGGTTTTCCTACAAACCCTGTTAGTTTTTCCAACGCGATATGCAATAAGCAGCTATTACACTCATGACTATGTCATCATTGGAGTGACGAAGATTCTGCTCGATCCTCCTTGCATTGTAAATATCCAAACAGCTTGAGAACATTGTCTTTGAAGGAGCAGGTTGGGGTTAAACTCCCTGAGTATGGCCTGGTAAGAGCTACCGGGCAGGATGGTGCCATGCTATCTCTGGTCTATTTGGTTTCCTTTTGGAAAAAGATAAAAGACTGCAATAAAATTTAATTAGTACTCTCCCTTTTCCTCTCAATTTGAGCCACTCAAAGACTTTGTATGCATGTTTGTTCCTCGCAAAAGAGCTATCAGAAGTATTTTACCGGGTGTTAAAGTCATCTACCCTTGTTAAAAGAGAGAAAGGGCACTATCATGGTTTGGGATACTCTGTGCGTTGCACTGATAGTGTTGTGACACGTGCACGAAAGCACCCCAGCATGCGGACAATCGTCTAATGTCTCAGAACGTCCTGCACTGCACATTTGTAATAAGGGCTGGAGAAGGATGATGTTAAAACATTGAAAAATATTTTGTTGGACAAAAACAATCCGAGATAATGTTTATCTAAATACCATTATTTGTATTAGTCTTTTTTGGTCATTCAAAAGGAGAAAATAAAATACTTGTGAAAACGTTACCAGAGGCCGGGCGCTTGGGGTGGCTCAGTTGGTTAAATGTCCGACTTCAGTTCCGGTCAGGATCTGGCAGTCAGTGAGTTCCAGCCCCACGTCAGGCGCTCTGCCCTTCCCCCCGCTTGCACTCTCTCTCTCTCTCTCTCAAAAATGAATAAATGTTAAAAAAAAAAAAGTTATCAGAGGCATGGATTTTGGTAACAAATATTACATGGCTTCTCCATTTTATCATTCAAAAAATGATTAATGTCTAGCTTTGACAGTTTTGTGTAGAATTAGATAAAATAATGCAAACACCTGGGTCACTCATTCGATTAAGTGCTGGCTCTTGATTTCAGCTCAGGCCGTGATCTCTCGTTTCATGAGTTTGAGCCCCATGTCAGGCGTCAGGCTCATGCTGCCAGTGTGGAGCCTGCTTGGGATTCTCTGTCTCTCTCTCTCTCAAAATAAATAAAATAAAAAACATAGAGAGACAACATTAGCACAGTGTTTGGCTCATAATAAGTTCCAACAGTTGCTAATATTTGGATTATAAACTTCTGGAATGAACAATTTTGTATATTTTCATTTCCTTCTATTTTCCTATATATAAGTTCTCAACATTAGAATATATAAATGCTCAAAATTAGAATATAATTTTAAATATTATAAGCCCTTTACTGATTGCTGGCGTATAGTATTAAAATGCTTTCCAGAAAAATTTTAACAATGTTTACTGCTACTAGAAATGTGCTCCAACTTTTCCTCTCTTGTGTATTCTCTTTCCAAAATTTGTTACTGGCCAGTAACAGGCTTATTTAATAAGTTAGTGTGTTTACCTCATTGTTTCTTTGAATTGTAAACTTTTTTTAAAATTGTTTTAATGTTTTATCTATTTTTGAGAGAGAAAGAGACAGAGTGTGAGCAGGGAGGGACAGAGAGAGAGAGAGGGAGACACAGAATCTGAAGCAGGCTCCAGACCCCGCCTGAGCTGTCAGCACAAAGCCCAATGTGGGTCTGAAACCCATGAACTGTGAAATCATGACCTGAGCCAAATTTGGACGCTTAACCAACTGAGTCACCCAGGCACCCCTGAATTTTAAACTTTTGTTAAGCTTGAAATTTTTTTCTTTGCATACCAAATATATGAAATTTTTTCTTAAGCATATTATGGGTTCATATCCTATTCCTATTTGAGCAGAGACAATAGAAAATAGCACCGGATTTAAAGCTAAAGGCCTAATTACTAAATTAGGAAGATCAAGTGAGCTGCTTCTCCCATAGAAAGAATTTTCCTTTTCACGAGGCAAAAAATTTCTTGCAAAGTGGTGGAAACTAATTCCTTATATCAGTTCCCAGGCTTCCTCTTGGAATGCTATTTTAGCTAGTGACTCAAGGTATTCTCATAATCTCTTGATCCATTCTTGAGATTCTCAATTCAGGGATTCCTACAAACTCTTTTAAAAGTTTACATTTGTTTTTTTTTTTTAATTTGCATTTAGCAATGACAAACTTTTCTAATAAAGAATATCACTGATCATGGTTATTAGAATCTTTATTAAACTATGTTAAAATGTAAATTGAGTTGTTAATATGTGGAATTCACAGTCATCATCTGATAGTAAATTCTGACCTTTCCCCTAATAGCATGTCCTTGGGCAATTACGTAACTTCTCTGTACCTCAAAGGATTCTTTTCAAAAATATATAATCTTATTGAGTTTCTATGAAGATTATTTAATTAATGTACCTATAGCATTTTGCACTGCCTTTGCCATATGTTAAGCACTCAATAAATGTTTGCTATCAAATGTAGAATCACTTAAAATCAAAATTTATAATATATATATATATATATATATATATATATATATATGTAGTTATAATTAATCGAATTTCATTTCCAAGCACTTGGACTGAAAAATGTTCTTGCCAGAATTGACTAGAATATGAGTATCAGTCTACAATGTTTAAGAATATGTTTTATGGTTTGTTTTAGGACCAAGTTGCTGAAATAATTCTCCTGAAGCATCCAGTACAAACACAACCTTACCAAAACCTTGATTTTAGACTTCTGATCTCCAAAACAGTAAGAAAAAATTTTTATGTTACTTCAAGTCGCCAAGTTTGTGGTAATTGTCATACAGAAGCAATAGGAACCTAACACAATATCCCAGGCCAGCATCTTCTTAGCTGGGTCAAATTACTTAACCCTGTGTGCTTATTAAGTAATTGGTGAGCTTATTCACAGAAAGTACTCAGGGTTTTCTACCTCTGTACAACTTCCTCCTGTCTTGTGAAGATCACCCTTAATCATACCTCATCCTGTTAGCTTTTCTCAACTGTCCTAATCTCTAGCAGCCAGTATCACTATGCCAATATAACACTGAAAGGCTGAATCCACTGGTATTTAGTAAAATTTAGTCCTATTCTATTATGTTCTATCTCTTTGATCACAGCAAGCTTTGAGACTTTTACTTACATCACCCTATCACTAGATCTAGTGCTGAGCATGCCCTATGCACTCCGGTATGCCTTCCTCTAGCCATCGTCTACCATTCACAGGATGGAGGCTTTTAATAAGGGTCCCATGCTTAGGGCTTTTTAAAAACATAACCATAATAGTGGAAATATTCATCACACAGTTCAAAATTACTAAGGCTATTGGAAGAAATATTTTTTTTAAACAACTTAGAATAGCTAGATTTTGAGAATCATGGAAGAGAAAAACATATTACTCTCTTGTATCGAAAACTTTCCTAATTAAGAGATCCTTACAAAGCTACTTCCTCTATGGTTACTAAAAGTGGAGAAAAATTAATTCATAAAATTGACCAATTTATCTGTGACAGCATTTGATTTTGGATTCCTAGGGGTCTTATCAAAATGTAATCACACTACTTACTATTACTAAGAGCTACAAATTTATTATGGATTTAAGATGAAAACAAAAATAGAATATTTTTCCATAAATGTAATTTTGGGGATATGTGTCCTTATAGGAAAAGAAATTTTATATTCTAAATTATTTAAGTATTAGGAAACCTACTAATATAAATGAAATTAAATACAACCAAAACATGCGGTTTTATTAGCATATTTGATGCTCTCCACATTCTATATTATAGCTGTGCCTTCTAAAAATAGCAAAACAACTTTATTATTTGCCAAGGAATTAAATGTCTACTTGGCATCTAACTTTCATTAGGACAAATACTATAACAGCATTGGAAATAATGCATTTGGTTTTGTTTTTTGAAAAATCTGTAAAACCATAGATGTTTAAGCTCTGTGGGTTATCTGAAAGTGAATGGAAAAAAATGAAAATCTTTAAATATAGTATTTTTAAATTTTTTTAAATTTATTTTTGAGAGAGAGACAAATCATGAGCAGGAGAAGGGCAGAGGGAGAGCTTTAGAGCCCACATTGGGCTCTGTGCTGATAGCTCAGAGCCTGGAGCCTGCTTCAGATTCTGTGTCTCCCTCTCTCTCTCCCCTCCCCTTCTTACACTCTCTCTCTCTCTCAAAAATAAATAAACATTAAAAAATAAAATAATAAAATAAGAAGAATTTAGTTGAAGTATGTTCGTTCTGATAAACAGATCAAAATACCTAAAGCTTTCTTGACTATCAGTTTCTAAGCCTCAGACAATGAAAAATACCCAGTGTCCAAGGTTAATCTATGTAATTATGGTATAAAAAGATTGTGTATAAGATTTACATAGCTCCCTCAGTTTACTTAAAATATAGCCTAGTTGTTTATAAATACATTATTTTGTACCACAATTTCCCAATTGATTTAATCCTAAAATTAAAATATATAGGGTTTTAATACACCGGAAGCTGCTGTGCACTAGCCACGTTGGCTAAACACATTTTATATAGATTTAAAATAATTTTACATGAAGCAGCCAACATTTTTAAATGTTGTCATTAGAAATTATCAATTAATTAATCAATTGATCAATTATAATCAAAGTATTTTGATCAAATTTTTCAGGGATTCTACGGAAAACTGCTGTGTAAGAACTGAATATTCTGTATTTCTTTACATGCTTATAGGTACCTAAAAATACTGTAGGTTAGCATTTTTAAAGTATCAACTTTTCCCCCCACCACACTCCTTTTCTTTTAAAAAAAACTTTTAACTTCAAAAACAGTGACACAAGTAATTCAATTCTCTAAGGAACCAGGACAAGACATAAGGGAGTTTTTGATAAAATATTACTGTATAATATGTATTTATTGTTTAAAAGGAGACAATAGGCACAAAAGAGAGTCATTTGTGCTAAACCCATGTCACCAAACCAGGACTTAATACCTAAATTACAGTTTCAACATCTCTCAGGAGTGGAATCTTAAACCAGTTCATCTAAAATTTCCTGGTCAGCACTAGTGAGGCGATCTGCCTGATGGACCCCAGCTGCCCCCCAAAGGAAGTAGACCTTGTCTAAAACAACCCACTCTTTGCTAGAGGACTCCCTTTGCCTATTGAAGTCATTTTGTATAGCTCTTCTCAGCTCCTTTCTATTTGCTAGACCGAATGCTGCCAGAATCATGAATCTGAATAAAGCCAGTTAGACCTGCTACCATTACATAAAATTGATTTATTGACACATAATGCCATGCTTGACAATGCAGGGGCAGAAGAGTTTTCCTTTCTTCCTTTTTATGTCCTTTGACTGGTCTAATAATTAATTTGATTTAACATAGCTTAACAGGAGAAAAGTGAATAAAATTTTAATATCATGTATACCACCTTTGTAAACGAGAGCGATCCAGGAAAACTAAATAATTCCCAAAATAGCTAAAGCCAACAACCTTAAGTATCATCTTCAGCTAAAGACAAAAGATGTTGGGGATGGGGAGTCAGTTAATGGAGGTTACCAGGAAAAGTATAGCAGACAAGGGAAAGGTTGTTATGAAGATTTAAAGTCAATTGTCTCCTCCATTGACCAGTTTCTAGAGATTTAGAGTCCTCTCCTTTTTCTAGCACAGTGAGGGAGACACTGTACAAATAGAGATTTGTACAAAGAGAATCTTACAAATAGAGATATCCCTTATTCATATGTATGTCCCTTATTACTGAAAATTTCCACTTGGTTTTTAGAGATTCTTTTGTTTTTGCAGTTTCTTAAAAAATAATCAGCCTACAGGGAGTTCTGTTCCAAGTTTATGACTTAGAAAGACCCTGAACTCATCTCCTCTGTGGAACACATCAAATTACACCTATTAATAGAATAATTCCTCCTGAGAAAGAACAGGGCTGACTGAAGAGCTACTGAACAATCAAGCACAAAATGGCAAGAGAACAGAAAAAGAGACGGAGACCTGGCCACAAAGGGAACTGTACCCACAATGCTGTGAACAGTGGTAGGGGCGATTAGTTCTCAGGGACCCAGAAGTAGGCTCCTCTGTCCTTGGGCACAGAAAATAAGACATGGTTTAAAAGAGTTACTAACTAGCATAGAACAGAAAAACACCAGGACTCTGGCTAAGGAGCAGAGGATCTGTGGGAACACTCTCCAGGTCAGAAAGACTGGACAAAACAACATACGTTCCTATGCCACTTTAAAAGCCTATATCAGGACACAGTGGTAATGGGTGGGTCTGATGGTCACTATGAGCTTGAGACCATAGCAAGATCTAGTCTAGTGTCTGCAGGCCCATGCCAGCCTTGATCATGCTAGGACACAGGAAAAAAAAAAAAACTCCAGGGTTTAACAACACCAAAGAATTGTAGGGATAGTATTTTCTCCTCCAACTTAAAAGCCCATAACAGAATAGGGTCCAGTTTACAGTGGGCTTTCAACCTTAGTGAGCCCAGGGTCTTCAGCCTACACCAGCCACTGTGATGCTAAGGCACAGAAAATAACCCACAGGGTCTTTTTCAGATTTATTATTATTCAGTTTTTTAGAGGTTTTTAAATTACAGTTAGATAACAAACAGTATAATATTAGTTTTGCACATACAATATAGTCATCCAACACTTCCTTATAACATCCAGTGCTCATTGCCAAGTGCATGCCTTAATCCCCATCACCAATTTTCCCATCCCCCACCCAGCCCCTCTGGTAACCATCTGTTCTCTATAGTTAAGAGTCAGTTTCTTGGTATGCCACTCTCTTTTCTAGTCTCTTTGCTCATTTGTTTTCTTAATTTCCACATATGAATGAAATCATACAGTATTTATCTTTCTCTGACTTATTTCACTTAATATTATACTCTCTAGCTCCATTCATGTTGATGCTAGTGGGAAAATTTCATTCTTTTTCATGACTAATATTCCATTGTATACATATGCCACATCTTTGTGCAAGTTTTACTGTGATATGTCTTGGTGTTGACCTGTTTTTGTTTATTTTGAGGCGAGTTCTCTGTGCCTCTTGGACTTGAATGCCTGTTTTTTCCCCCTGATTAGGCAAGTGCTCAGCAATAATTTATTTAGATAAACCTTCTGCATTTTTCCTGCTCTTCTTCTGGAACTCTTATGATATGGCTATTATTACACTTTATGGGATCACTGAGTTCCCGAAGTCTACATTTGTGATCTGATAGTTTTCTTTCCCCTCTTCTTTTCAGCTTCATTGTTTTCCGTAATTTTATCTTCTATGTCACCTATTCATTCCTCTGTTCTTCATCCTTGTTGCGATTACATCCAGTCACATCTCAGTTATAGATTTTTTAGTTTGGCCTGACCAGGTTTTAGGTCTTTTATCTCTGCAGCAAGGGTTTCTCTGGTATCTTCTATGCTTTTTTCAAGCCCAGCTATTAGTCTTAAGATTGTTGTTCTAAATTCTTGTTCGTATATATTGCTTGTATTTGTTTTGAGTAAATCCCTGGCCGTTATTTCTTCTTGATTTTTCTTTTGGGGAGAATTCTTCCATCTAATTTTGTCGACGTTTCCTGCTCCTGAGAGTTATGCTATATTAAGGAAGGGTCATGTAGTGTCCAGGGCCTGGTGTTTCCAGAAGTGTTTCTGGTGTATGCCGCGTGCACTCCACTGTTGTGTTTTGGCTGCTCTTTCCCATAGGTCATTCCTCTGCAGAATTCCTTCTTGCTTGCAGTGGGCAATGTTTGGACCTTTAAATAGGTGTGCTTTGATTTGTTTCTTAAAATAAGCCCCATTAAAATATTAAAAAAAAAACCCTGATTCCAAAGAAAAAGAAAGAAGCCTGATCTAAAAAACAAGAAAAGGAAATGAAAAACAAACAAACAAAAAATTATACGCCTGATTCCAAAGGAAAAGGAAAAAATCCTGGTCCTATTTCCACCAAAACTGCAGCTTTAGAGCACTCTATTATCAGTAAACTTGATACATGCAGGAGAGGCCCACTGCACAACCTTATAGACTTGCCCTAGTAAAGAAGCCCCTGCAGGACACAGGGGTCCGTGTTTGGTGTAAGTGGCTCAAGCCTCCACTGGGGCACTATGTTGCTCACTGAAGTCCAACCATTCTGGTGAACAAGAGGAGCAGCACCCCACTGTCTCATCCCTGGGGAAGGGAGCTCACACCCACTGCTGTTCAGGAAACTCACAGAAAAGCAAACAATATCCCCTTCTATGTCCCAGTCCTCTGTCAGATCCCAACTCTCAACTTGTCTGTGCCTGGGCCATTGGCATAGACTGCACCACAGCTCTCCTGTGTGCACGTGGGATTCAAAACTTGAAATCACTATTTGCAGATGACAGGATACTCTATCTAGAAAACCTGAAAGACCCCACCAAAAAACTGTTATAAATGATACGATACACAAATTCAGTAAAATTATAGGGTATGAAATCAATGTACATCAATCTGTTACATTTCTATATGCCAATAATAAGCAGCAAAAAGAGAAATTAAGCAAGCAATCCCATTTATAATGGCACCAAAAACAAGAAGATACTTAGGAACAAATCTGGAAAGTATAAAACACTAATGAGCAAAATTGAAGAAGACACAAAGAAATGGAAAGATATTCCATGCTCACAGATTGGAAGGACAAATATTGTTACAATGTCTACACTACCCAAAGTAATCGATGTATTTAATGCAGTCCCTTTCAACTACAAAATGCCAACAGCAGGGGTGCCTGGGTGGCTCAGTTAAGCATATGACTTCAGCTCAGGTCATGATATCATGACCTGTGAGTTTGAGCCCCATGTAGGGCTCTGTGCTGACAGCTCAGAGCCTAGAGCCTGGAGCCTACTTTGGATTCTGTCTCCCTCTCTGCCCCTCCCCTGCTCACAACTGTCTCTCCAATACAAATAAATAAACCAACCAACCAACCAACACCATTTTTCACATAGTTACAACACTCCTAAATTTTTTATAGGACCACAAACGACCTTCAATAGCCAAAGCTATTGAAAAAAACCTTGAAAAAGAAAAGCAAGCTGCAGGCATCACATTTTCAGAATCAAGTCCTATTAATTACAGAGCTGTTGTGATCAAAACAGTACGGTACTGGCACAAAAATAGACACATATATTAATGGAGAACAGAAAACTCAGACATTAACCCACAACTATATGTTCAACTATTTTTCAACAAAGCAGGAAAGAATATTCAATGGGAAAAAGTCTCTTCAACAAATGGTTTAAGGAAACCTGGATAGAAACTTGCAAAATAATGAAATTTTTGTTTTATTTCCTTACATGTTTTCTTCTTTTACTCATTTTCTTCTTTCTCAAAAAATCTGCAGTTTAAAAGAGTAACTAGCATACCATAGTCACAGCTCCAGCCATCCAGCAAAAGTCATCAAGCATATCCAGTCTATATAATACCATGATCAAGAATGCTCCTTCAAGTTTACAAGTCACTGTTCTGCCTAATCTAAAGAAACACACACAGAAAATCAAGCAAAATGGGGAGACAGAGGAATATGCTCTAAAGAATGTAGAAGTTAAAAATTCAAAAACAACTAAATGAAACACAGATGAGTAATATGCCTGATAATTTAAAGTACTGATTATAAAGATACACACCAGGCTGGAGAAAAGAGTAGAAAATCTCAGTGAGATCATCAATAAAGGGATAGAAAACATTAAAAGAAGGAACCAATCATAGATGAAAAATACAGTAACTGAAATAACACACTAGAGGAAATCAATAGATTAGATGATGGAGAAGAATGTATCTGGAAGACATGGTAATAGAAAGCACACAAGCTGAACAGCAAAAAGAGAAAAAAAAATTTTAATGAGGATAGATTAAGAGATCTTTTGGACATCATCAACTGAAAAAAAAATTCACATTATAGTGTTATCAGAAGAAGAAGAGTAAAAATGGTGTAGAAAACATATGTTTTTTCTTTAGATAACTGTAAACCGCCATAACCTATGGAGGGAAACAGACATCCAAATCCAAGAAGCAGAGGGTTTTAAACAAGATGTACCCAGAAGGCCACAACACATAATAATTAAAATGTCAAAGGTTAAAGATAAAAGACTCTCAAAAGCAGCTAAGAGAAAAACAAAATAGTTCCTTTCAGGGAAAACTTTTAAGGCTATCAGCTAATTTTTCAGCAGAAATTGTGCAGGCCAGAAAAGAGTGAAAGGACATATTCAAAGTGCTGAAAGGAAAAAAACCTACAACCAGAAATACTCTACCAGGCAAGGTTATCATTCAGGTTTGAAGGTGAGATACTTTCCCAGACAAAAGATAAAGGAGTTTTTCGTGACTAAACCAGCCCAAAAGAAATGTTAAATTGACTTCTTCCAGTGGAAATGAAGTGGCAAAAATCAGACATAAGACTAACAACACATACCTAAAATGTGAAGGGGGTACAAAGACATGTGGGAAAAGGTTTTTTTTTTTTCCTGTTATTTATTAGTAAAATGTTTGAACTTAAATGACCATCACGTTAATATAGACTGCTGTTAAGATCTTATATATGAACCTCATGGTAACCACAAACCCAAAACCTATGTGGATACATAAAAATAAAGAGGAAGAAAGTCAAACATAACAGTATAGAAACTCATTGATCACAAAGAAAGAGAACAAGAAAGAACAAAGAAGTACGTAAAAAACAAAACAGAAAACAACTTAAAAAATGGAAATAAGTATGTACCTATCTCAAGTGTACATCAAACATTCTCCAGAATATATCACATATTAGGCCATAAAACAAGCCTCAATAAATTTAAGAAAATTGAAATTATACCATGCATCTTTTCTGATCACAATACTATGAAACTAGAAATAAATCACAAGAGGGGCACCTGGGTGGCTCAATCAGTCAAGCTTCCGACTTCAGCTCAGGTCATGATCTCACAGCTCATGGGGTCGAGCCCCGTGTCGGGCTCTGTGCTGACAGCTCAGAGCCTGGAGCCTGTTTTGGATTGTGTGTCTCCCTCTCTCTCTCTGCCTCTCCCCTGTTCATGCTCTGTCTCAAAAATAAATAAACATTAAAAAAATAATGTAAAAGAAATAAATCACAAGAGAAAAACTGGAAAATATGCAGACATTAAACAACATGATAATAAACAACCAATTAGCCAATAAAGCAATCAAAGAAGAAAAACAATACATGGAGACAAATGAGGAGGAAAACACAATTGTCCAAAACCTGTGGGATACAGTGAAAGCAGTTTTAAAAGGGACATATATAGTGATACTGTCTTACCTTCCAGAAAAATCTCAAAAAAAAAAATGTAATGTTATACATAAAAGGACTAGAAGAAGAACAAAGCCCATGAGGAGTAGAAGAAAGGAAATAAGATCAGAGCAGAAATAAATGATGGATTCTAAAGAAAATAGAGAAAAATCAATAAAACAAAGAGCTGTTTCTTTGAGATGATTAACAAAATTGACAAACTCTTAGACTCATCAAGAAAAAAGGAGAAGGACATACATAATTCTTTGTCATTTCTGATTTTATGTATGTAACAACTGACACACAGAAATAAAGATTATTAGAAAATACAATAAAAAATTATATGCCAATAAACTGGCCAACCTAAAAGAAATCAATAAATTTCTAAAAGCATATAATCATCCAATACTGAATGAGGAGGAAATAGAAAAATGAAAAGACCAATTTCAAGTACTGAAATTGAATTGGTACTCAAAAAAATACCATAAAATAAAAGCCTAGGACAAGGTGAATTCACAAGGGAATTCTATCAGACATTTAAAGGACACCGAATATCTATTCTTTTCTTACTATTCCAAAAAAATAGAATAAAAAGGAAAGCTTCCACATACATTCCATAAGGTCTTACCCTGATACCAAAACCACAAAAATATCTATAGGCCCATATCCTCAAGGAACACTGATGGAAAAAATCTCAACAAAATATTAGCAAACTGAGTCAAACAATATATTAAAAATATCATTCACCACAATGAAGCACCATTTATTCGAAGGATACAAGGATGATTCAACATATGCAAACCAATCAATGTCATAACCATATCAACAAAAATAAAGATAAATATCATATGATCATATCAATACATGTAGAAAAAGCATTTGATAAGATTCAAGTCCATTCATGATAAAAATTCTCAACCAAGTGGGTTTACAGGGAACTTACATCAACATAGTAAAGTTCATATATGAAAAACCCACCACTAAGTTCATACTCAATGATGCAAAACAGTTTTCCCTCTAAGGTCAGGAAGAAGACGAGGATGTCCACTCCTAATGTTTTTAATCAACATAGTACTGAGAGTCATAGCCATGCCAATGAGACAAGAAAAAGAAATGAGGCATCCATATTGTTAAAGAAGTTAAACCGTCACAATTTGCATATGATATGATGTCACACATAGGAAATCCTAAGGAAACCACCATAAAACTACTAGAAGTAATAAGTGAATTGACTAAAGTGGCAGGATACAAAATTAGTACTCAGAAATTGGTAGCCTTTCTATATCCTAATAACTGCTCTGTATAGAACTTGTTAGAGTGACTTGTCATTTCTGCCCATAGCAGCACATACACAATCATGGGTGACTTAGTTGACTTGTACTATGTATCTAGCTGTGAGACTGGAACTGTTCATGATGCCAAGAGGGATTAATGTGCCTCACCACCTTGAGCCAGACAAGGCTGGCCCCCTGGAATGGATCAGGGGAGAAGAGAAATATGCAGATGCCTAGGCTCCTAAGATTATAAGATATAAGTGAAACAGAGAAAACAACAGCTTTCCCAAGGCTGCACTTAGGCAAAGTTAATGGCTAACTGTAAATCACACATGGGATATGTATATATTGCCCTGGCAGGAATAGTTGGAAGTCTTACCTGAGGGGAGGACACTCAGCCCAGGACTCTCAGTTGGGACTTCAACCCTGCTTCCCCAGCTAGAATGTTGAATGTCCTGGGCACCCGATTTGATGTATTAACCCATTCTTCATTCTTCTCCATACGTCTCTTTGTTTCTATAATTGCTTAATTCCATGCATTCCCTTTCCTTTAAAATTAATAAAGCTTTCCACCATGAAACCAAAAGTGCAGCTCTCATGAATTACTATAATTCAGAACAATATCAAAATGGCAGAAAGAGAAACTTAAAAAACAACATCATTTATGATTGCATCAAAAATACTAGGAATAATCTTAATCAGGGATGTGAAAGACCTATACTCTGAAAACTATAAAACATTGATGAAAGAAATTGAAAATGATACAAACAAATGGAAAGATATTCATTCCAGATAATGGATGAGAAGAATCAACATTGTTAAAATGTACATATTACCCAAAGCAATCTACAGATTGAATGCAATCCCTATCAAATTCCTAAGCATTTTTTTTAACAAAACTAGAACAAATAACCTTAAAATTTATATGGAATCACAAAAGACCCAGAATGGCCAAAGTATCCTGAGAAAGCAGAATAAAGCCGTAGATGACACAATTACCAGATTTCAAGATATATTACACATCTCTAGAAATCAAATCAGTATGGTACTAGCACCAAAATAGATACATAGATCAACAGAGCAGGATAGAGAGACAAGAAAGAAATGAATGACTATATATGGTCAGTTAATCTCTGACAAAGTAGGTAGGAATATACAATGAGTAAAAGATAGTATTTCCCATAAAATGTTGGGAAAACTGTACAGCTACATGAAAAACAATAAAACTGGCATTTAACATTTTAATACCATACCCCAAAATAAACTCAAAATGGATTAAAGACTTAACTGAGACCCAACATCACAAAAATCCTAGAAGCATAAGGAGTATTTTTTGGAAATAGTCCATAGCATCATTTTTTCTAGATATTTTTCCTCTGCTAAGGGAAACAAAAGCAAAACTAAACTATTGGGACTACCTCAAAATAAAAAGTTTTTTGTGCATCACAGGAAACCATAAAAAAAAAAAGAGACAAACTACTGAATGGGAGAAAATATTTGAAAATGATATATCCAATAAAAAAAAATCTGAAAAAAATAGGCAAAGCACCCGAATATTTTTTTTCCAAAAAGACATACAGATGGCCAATGCACCCATGAAAAGATCTTTGACATCACTAATCATTAGGCAAATGCAAATTGAGACCAAAATGAGCTATCACCTTATACCATTTAGAATGGCTAATATCAAAATGACAAGACATAACAAGTGCTGACACAGATGTAGAGGAAAAAACCCTGTACACTGCTGGTAGAAATGTAAATTGGTACAGCCACTGTGGAAAACAGTACAGAGTTTCATCAAAAAATTAAAAATCGGAATACCATATGGTCCGGTAATTCTTCTACCAGATATTTAAATGAAGAAAATGAAACACTAATTCAAAAAGTTATATGATTTTATATGTTTATTGCAACATTTTTTACAGTAGTCAAGGTATGTAAGTAACCTAATTTCCATCAATATATGAATATATAAAGCAATGGGGTTTGTATATATAAACAAAGCATATTACACAGCCATAAAAATGGATGAGATTGTGCCATTTGAGACAACATGGATAGACCTAGAGGGTAATATGCTAAGTGCAAGAAGTCCAGAAAAAACAAATACCATATGATTCTGTGCATAAGAGGAATCTAAAAAAATACATGAACAAAAAGCAGAATCAAAACTTCTGGAGAAGATGGCAGAGTAAGAGAGTCCTAAGAGCAACCTGTCCGATGGGTACACCTAGATAATACAAACAGCAGTGTAAATAATCCAGAAAATAATCAAAAGACTGGCACAACATACTCTTCATAGCCGAATGTAAAGAAGAGGACATATTGAAAAGGTTAGGAGAGGGGTGCCTGGGTGGCTCAGTCAGTCAGGTGTCTCTTGATTTCAGTTCAGGACATGATCTCACTCTTCATGAGTTCGAGCCTCGCATCGGGCTCTGCACTGACAGAATGGAACCTGCTTGGGATTTTCTCTCTCTGCCCCTCCCACCCCCCCGACACATACACTCTTTCTCTCTTAAAATAAATAAACTTTTAAAAAAAGGCTAGGAAGGGTGGACACATGGTCAACAACCAACCTGACCCACAGACCTATTCACAGAGGGAGGGAAATAACAGGCATGCAAATGGGAAAGGGGCAGACTCCACACCAGGCATCCATGTGTGTGGATCCTGCCCTGGGAAGACAAATATCTATAATATTTGTTTTGAAAATCAGAGGGGCTTAACTTTAAAAAATCTTGCAGACTGCGGGGCTTTACATCTATAACTTCAAAATTCAGCAGGCTGTGCTCTGAGAGAGCTGGAGGGCAATAGGAAACTGAGTCTCCACCCTTAAAGACACACCATAACAAACAGCTCCACTGAGATACAGCATAGAAGCAGAAGTTTGAAAAATGCCTGGAGTAAAAGAAGACATACATTCTGACTTCTGCCTGTCAGAATGTGTCCTGGACGGGGAGGAAACTTTAGGAGAGGTCTCCAAGAACAAAAGAATGGGTGGGCACCATCTCCCTCTGCTAAACCAGCCTATTTATTTATTTATTTATTTATTTATTTATTTATTATTTTTTCAATATATGAAGTTTATTGTCAAATTGGTTTCCATACAACACCCAGTGCTCATCCCAAAAGATGCTCCCTTCAACACCCATCACCCACCCTCCCCTCCCTCCCACCCCCCATCAATCCTCAATTTGTTCTCAGTTTTTAAGAGTCTCTTATGCTTTGGCTCTCTTCCACTCTAACCTCTTTTTTTTTCCTTCCCCTCCCCCATGGGTTTCTGTTAAGTTTCTCAGGATCCACATAAGAGTGAAACCATATGGTATATATCTTTCTCTGTATGGCTTATTTCACTTAGCATAACACTCTCCAGTTCCGTCCATGTTGCTACAAAGGGCCATATTTCATTCTTTCAACAATAGCCAAATTATGGAAAGAGCCTAAATGTCCATCAACTGATGAATGGACAAACCAGCCTATTTATAGGGACACAAGAGGGACCAATGCAGCATGAACACTATCCTACCTAGCTAACAATGCACCCCACCCTTGTGTTCTCCTGTGAATCTATTGCCTACATCCTGGCCTCAAAAGAAGTCTATTCAAAGATGCACCACAAATATGGCAGTGTGCTAACAGCTCTCAAAGGGGCAGGATACTGCCCCAAGTAGAGGGGAAGACAACCACACACACAAACACACACACTCATTTGACTATAATCCCAGCAGTGGTTTTGGGGGATATATATGTGGTCTGACTGTAGGCCCCAACCATCAATGAAGCTTCTTAGAGAACAACATAGGGAAAGTGCCTTGCAGTTGGTGTTACTGCATCTACGGAAAATTCCTGGTCTGACTCAAACCGAAGGTGTCCCCAGACTGGCCCACTAACAAAATAGGGTCACCATCCTGTACACGATCAGGAAAGAGAGCCATTGCAGACAACAAGAAAATATGGCTCCATCACAACAGTACTATACATGCAACATAAATGGGAGACACCCTGGAAGCACCAGATTCTGTTGAACAGGGGACACTGAACAGTAGGGGACTACAGTATCACTTCTTCATGATAAGATATAGGTGACTTTCCTAACACATTAAAACAGACATAAAGAGTTAGAGGAATGTGTCCCAAATGAAGAATGGGACAAAATCACAGTAAGAGAGCTCAATGAAATAGAGACAAGTAATACACGTGATAGAGAAAGTAATGTTCATAGAGATACACACTGGACTTGAGAAAAGAGTGGAAGACCTCAGTGAGACCCTCAATAAACAGAAAGGAGACATTTAAAAAGCCAATCAAAGATGGAGAGCTCAACAACTGAAATTAAAAATACACTAGAGGAAATAAATAGTAGGCCAGAGCAAACATAATGAATTGGCAATCTGGAGGACTGGGCAATGAAAAGTAATCAAACTGAACAGGAGAGAGAAAAAAGAACAATAAAAAATGAAATAGGTTACGAGTACTCAGTAACACCATCAAGCATAGTAACATCTGCATCATAGAGATCACAGAAGACGAGCGAGAAAAGGTGGTAGAAAAATTTTTTGAAGAAATAATAGCTGAAAACTTCCCTAATCTGGGGAAGGAAACAGAAATGTAGATCCAGGAGGCATGGAGTCCCCAGCAAAATCAACCCAAGTAGGTCCATGCCAAGATATATGGTAACTAAAATGCAGGGAAAAGTAGTGATGAAAAGAGAATTTTAAAAGACAAAAAAAATCAATTACATACAAAGGAAACCCCATTAGACTATCAGCTGATTTTTCAGAAGAAACTCTACAGGCCAGAGGGGACTGGGACCATACATTCAAAATTCTGAAAGGGAAAAATCTGCAGCCAGGAATATGCTATCCAGCAAGGCTATCATTCAGAATAGGAGAGAGAAAGACTTTGCAGGACAAACAAAAGTTAAAGGAATTCATCACCACTAAACCAGCCTTAGAAGAAATGTTAAAGTGGATTCTCTGAATTGAAAGGAAAGACCAAAATAAGCAAGAGTAAGAAAATTGAGAAGCACAAAAGAAGTAAAATTTCGTATATCTACTAAACAGCAAATGGGTCAACCAAGAAATCAAAAATGAAAACACAATGGTCCAAAACAGCAAATGGGTCAACCAAGAAATCAAAAATGAAAACACAATGGTCCAAAACCTTTGAGATGCAGCAAAAGCTGTCCTAAAAGGAAAGTTTATAGTGGTCCAAGTCTACTTCCAGAAGCAAGAAAATAACAACATATCCTGACCCCTAAAGAGTCTAGAAAAAGAACAAACAAAATCCAAAAGCAGTTGAAGGAAAGAAATAATAAAGATTAGAGAAGAAATAAAATAGAAGCTAAAAAACAAAACAAAACAAAAACCAATACAAGAAATTGATGAAACCAAGAGCTGGTTCTTTTAAAATATCAACAAACTTCATAAAGCTTTAAGCCAGACTTACGAAAAAGTAATAGACAATACTCGAATAAAATCAGAAATGAAGCTGACACCACAGAAATACAAAGGATTATGAGTATGATGAAAAATTATATGCTAGAAAATTGGACAACCAAGAAGAAATGGTTAAATTCCTAGAAACATATAACCTCCCAAAACTGAATAAGAAACAGATGATTTTAACAGATGATAACCATCAATGAAATTGAATCAGTTATCAAAACAAAAACAAAAATAACCAAAAACAGAAAGAAAAAAAAAACTATCAGCAAATGAAAGTCCAGGATCAGAGAGCTTCATTGTTGATTTCTACCAAGCATTTAAAGAAGAGCCAATACCTATTTTTCTTAAACTATTCCCCCCAAAATAGAAGAGGTGGTGTGTAGGAGGCTGAATTAAATAGATGATGAGGATTAAGGAGTGCACTTGTCCTGATGAGCCCCAAATGAAACATGCAGTTGTTGAATCACTACATCATACACCTGAAGCTAATACAACACTGTATGCTAACTGAAATTTAAAGAAAAATTTAAAAAGTAAAAAATAATAATAAGAGGGAGGAAAGCTTCCAAATTCATTTGTGTGGCAAGTATTACCCTGATACCAAAATCAGATAAAGACACTACAAAAAAAAAAAAAGAACTACAGGCCAGTATCTCTGATGGACATAGGTGCAAAACTCCTTAACAAAATTTTAACAAACCTAGTCCAACAATATATTTTTAAAAATTCGTCATGATCAAGTGAGATTTATTTCTGAAAGCATGGTTTAATATTCAAAAATCAATGTGATACATTACATTGACAAGAGCAGGGATAAAACCCATATGATAATTTCAATATATTCAGAAAAACAATGTCACAGAGTATAACATCCATTCATGATAAAAACCCTCAACAAAGTGAGTGGAAAGGAAACATACCTCAACATAATAAAGACCACATATGAAATCCCATAGATAACACCATACTCTAAAAGCTTTTTCCTGAGATCAGGAAGAAGACAAGAATGTCTACTCTTGCCACTTTTATTCAACATAGTACTTTAAGTCTTAGCCACAGCAATCAAAGAAAAAATATAAAGGTATCCACATTGGTAAAGAAGAAGTAAAATGTTTGCTACCTGCAAATGACATGATACTACACATAGAATACCTTAAAGACACCACCAAAAAATTACTAGAATTGATAAATGGATTCAGTAAGGTTTCAGGATACAAAATCATTATGTAGAAATCTGTTCCAATTCATTATGTTAATAAACAAGCAGAAAGAGAAATTAAGAAAACAGTCCCATTTACAACTCATCAAGAATAGTAAAATACACAGGAATAAACTTAACCAAGGATGTGAAAGACCTATACTCTAAAACTATAAAATACTGATGGAAGAAAGTGAATAAGACACACAAAAAAATGTGAAGATACTTTGTGCTCATGGACTGGGAGAAAAAATATTGTTAAAATGTCCATACTACCAAAGCAATGTACAGATTTAATGCAATCTGTGTCAAAATACCAACAGCACTTTTCACAGAGATAGAACAATCCTAAAATTTGTGTGGAACCACAAAAGACCCCAAATAGCCAAACAACCTTGAGAAAGAACGAATCTGGATGTATCATCATCCCAGATTTCAAGATATACTACAAAGCCTTGGTAATCAAAACAGTATTGTACTGGCATAAAAGCAAACATCTAGATCAATAGGACAGAATACTCAATCCAGAAATATACCATAAAGAAATAAATCATAAAATAAATGATTATATGGCCAATTAACTATGGAAAAGGAGCCAAGAATATGCAATGGTAAAAGACAGTCTCTTCAACAAATGGTGCTGGGAAAACTGGACAGCTGCATGCAAAAGAATGAAACTGAGCCACTTTCTCATACCATACACAATAATAAACTCAAAATAGATTAAAGACCTAAATCTGAGACCTGAAACAAGAAAATCCTAGAGGATAGTGTAGGCAGTAATTTCTCTGAACATTGACTGTAGCAACGTTTTTCTAGATGTCTCCTAAGGCAAGGGAAACAAAAGCAAACATCAACTTTTGGAACTACATCAAAATAAAAATTATTGGCACAGAAAACAAAACAAAATGACAACCTGCTAAATGGGAGAAGATAATTGCAAATGACATACCCATTAAAGTGTTAGTATCCAAAAAATACTATACAACTCAATATCAAAGAAACAAAAAAACAACAAAAAATAATCCAATTCAAAATGTGCCTAAGACATGAACAGACGTATCTCCAAAGAAAACATTCAGGTGGACAACAGACACGTGAAAAGATATTGAACATCACTAATAACCAGGTAAATGCAATCAAAACCACAATGAGACACCACTTCACACCTGTCATAATGGCTACAATCAAAAACACAAGAAACAAGTGTTGATGAAGACATGGAGAAAAACGAACCCTCTGGCGGTGCAGCCACTGTGGAAAACAGTTATGGAGTTTCCTCAAAAAATTAAAAGTAGAATTACCATTTAATCGCGTAATTTCACTACTGCGTATTTGCCCAAGTAGTACAAAAACATGAATTCAAAAAGTTATACGCCCCCCTATGTTTATTGCAACATTTACAATAGCCACATTATGGAGCCACCCTATTGTTCATTGATAAATGAATGGATAAAGATGATGTGTGTGCACGCGCACACACACACACAGTGGAATATAATTCAGTCATAATGGGAATGAAATCTTGCCATTTGCAACAACATGGACAGATCTAGATAGAATGATGCTAAATGAAATGTCTGTCAGAGAAAGACAAATACTGTATGATTTCAGTCATATGGAATTTCATAAACAAACTAGCAATGAAAAAAAAGAGACAAATAGAAAACAGACCCAAATATAGAGAACTGGTGGTAACCAGAGGAGAAGTGGGTGGGAGGAATGGATGAAATAGATGAAGGGGATTAAGAGTACATTTACTGTCGTAAGTACTGTATGGTGTACAGAATTGTTGAATCACTATATTGCACACCTGAAACTAATATACTACATGTTAATTATAATGGAATTGTTTTTAATTAAAAAAAATATTTTTGAGAGAGTCAGAGACAGAGACACACACACCAAATCCAAAGAGGCTCCAGGCTGTGAACTGTTAGCACAGAGCCCAACGCGGGGCCCCAACCCACTAACTGTGAGATCATGACCTGAGCCGAAGTCAGACACTTAACGCACTGAGCCACCCAGGCGCCCCATAATGGAATTGTTTTTTAATGCAGAATGAGACCTATAAATACAGAAACTGTTTTGTGCTGGAGGGGAGGACAGTGGTGGTTGAGCAAAATTGGTGAAGGTCAGAGGAATATACAGGTCTTCATTTATGGAATGAATAAATCATGGGAATACAAGGTACAAACTAAGGAATATCATCAATGGTATTGTAATAACATAGTAATGGGATAGACGGTAGCTTCATTTGTGGGAACATAGCATAATGTATGAACTTGTCAAATCACTAAGTTGTATGCCTGACACAAATGTAATGTTGGGCGCCAGCTATATTCAAATTTTAAAAAATAAATCAGCCTACAAACTTCCAACTATAAAATAAATAAGTCTCAGAGATGAAGTTTACTGGATAGGGAATATAGCCAATCATATTGTAATAATGTGATAATGTATGGTGACAGTTGGTAATTTTACTTATCGTGATAAGCACTCAGTAATATATTGAATCAATATATTGTACATCTGTAACTAATATCACATTTTGTGTTAATTGTACTTCAGTAAAAATCCCAATTCAAAAAAAAAATCACCTAAAATAATCCTTATACCAAAAGGACATATTTCAGGATGGCAAAATCTGCTTCCCTTCAACAGCTAATAATAATGGTCTTCCAAGGGAAGAACACATTTAACCAACACATGTTTTCACCATTCTTATTAGGGGTGTTGAAGCATATTTGTGCAGACAACTAAGTTAACGCAAGAGAGGACTTTCTGCTAACAGAAGGGCTAAATACTAAAATTGGCTATTAACAAACCAGTGAATCTCTTTCTCTGGGCGTTTTGTTTTGTTATACTTAGTGTATCTTATAGTATCATACATTCTGATATACTTAATTCATTATCTAATATCTGTTTCAGTGTCCCAAACACTGCCTAATGCCAAATTTTCCATGAAATACTGTCTGTTGTCACTGCGGATTTAGTATCTGTGCCAGTTTTTAATAGGAAAAATTATCAAGAAGTAGAAAACTTTAGATGTCACCTTTTCGGCTACTTGCTACAGGTCATTGCCATAGCATTTCCCCTTATCAAATTGAATCATACAGTGGCAATAATCTGATTGCATTCGGCACAGTGCCTGCAGAAATATCTTTGCTTTCTGAATTGCTTTACTGTGTTCACCTTTTTTTATGCTGCATCCAGTTTCATTAAGGAACTTTGCAAAAAGATTTTATTCAGACTACAAGGGGTGGGGGAGAATAAAAAGCAAAATACCAAAATTGTCCTGAGAGACTTCAATAACATCAGTTTAAATTTGTCATATCTCCAAGTACATTTCAAAAAGACTCTTTAAATGAAAAGTTGCCAGGAAGTTTTTACCACCAAACACAACTTTCTTGGCATGCACAAGTCACTTAGCCTTTCTGAACTGTATTTCCACCTAACAAATAGGAATCAAAAATATGTGAGGGAAAGATCTACGTAAGCTGTAAAGTGTTTTTCAGATAGAATCTAAATATCTGTAGGCCTCTACAGCATGTAACAGCCATGAATTTATATTAGCTCTTAAATCTTAATCTTGCTTCTCCCATCTATACAGGTAAAGGTTGTGGATGGTTAGAAGCCCCCACCGAATCCTTTGCTTTCCCCAAACCCTTCCTTTCCAATTAAATCCTAAGAAAAGTGTCCCTTCATTTTTTTTTCTTTCCTCTTTTCTGTGGCTACTCTTAAGTACTCCCTGTATTCATTTTCGTGCTGCTAAACCTGTATTTTATTTTCGCAGAAATTTGAACCCAAGGTCTCAAACAATTTTGCCCTGTATTCCAGGGCCCATACTCCAAATACTGCCCATATTCCCCACAAAACCTTTTGTAAAGACCGCCTCCTTTTCTTCTCTAGAGACATGAAAAATTGGGGGGCGGTTCTGGAACAGGTCTTATCAATTCTCCTGAACCAATTATTCAGTTCTCGGGACTTTTGGAAGTTACTAAACATGGATATTCAAAGAAATTTAACCATATGAACTAGAGCAAAATAAACTATATTGAAAACATGGGCACTGAATAATCAAAATTCCTACTTCCTAATAATTTTACTATACTTTGCTATCCATCCTGTTGAGGTTATCTGTAGCTATTGCGTCTATATGTTAGAAATACTATATAATGGCATAGCTTCCCAACGCCACATTCAGTTGTATCAGGTTGGTAACTTAGAATCGTCCATAATGAGCATTTCAGTGCTGTGCTGGTCAATGGTTCACAACCAGTTCTTCCGAAGAAAAAACACTTGATTTGTACTATTTGCCAATCGCCATGGTACAAATGTTCCCACAGTAGCTAACTAGTTTGTAAACTTCCTGAAAGTGGGCAATTTCCTCTGGTCAACTTGTTGATGTTAGCTCCAAACTAACTGACTGCTCAGGGCCAGAGATAATAAAATTGGCAAACATTAGCAAATTGGGTTTTATTGTTTTGTTTTCTGTGGTTTTCATTTATTATCATCATTCTTATTGCTGCTGTTGCTACTATTCTTTATTATTATTATTATTTTTTTTTTGAAAGCAATTGTTAAACACTATGCGCTAACAGAGCATAGTGTCAGGTTGTTTCTGAGCACCCGTCTTCTTCTCTGCCTTTGACTCAGGCAGTTTTCAAAACCTGAGACTCCCTAAATCAGAGGTAAGCAAACCATGCCTCCTGCTAACCTGCAGCCTGTTTTTATAGTGCCCTGGAAGTGAGAATGGATATATACACACACACACACACACACACACACACATATATATATGTATGTATGTATGTATGTATGTATACTTCTACACTTTAAAAGTGTTGTAAAATAAAGAAGGATATGTGTCAGGGACCATATGTAGCACATGGAGGGGAGCAAAATTTGCCACCCAAAAATGCGTGTCTGTGGCATGTGGATTATTTTAGGCTATTTTTAAGAAACAGAAGACTCAAAATGTTTTTCTTTTTGCCTCCCTCCTAAAAGAATTAGAGGGCCCATTCCCAAGGGAGCTGTCACCATAAATGACTATAGTAAAATGTGAATTAGGTATGGTAGGGAGGAACCAGCAAGGCCTGTTTGACCAAAATCCTCTCCATGTCCCTTCGTTTCTGGATGTCCCAGCAAAATTTGGTTTACCAAACATTTACTCATTTTGTTCTTCCTGTGAATTGCCATCCTTCCCTTGGAAGCCCCAGACCCCTCCCTCCTACTCCTTAGTCCAGAATGACATATATACCTTGTCTTGCCTGTCTTTGGAATCTCTCATGTTTATGTGAATGCATGCATATGTGGTTAAATTTGATTTTCTTCTGTTAATCTGTCTCATGTCAACTTAATTCTTAGGCTATTCAGAAAAAAAACTTGAGGAAAATTTTTCTTCCCCAACACTTACAAAATTTAAAATATTTGCTATCTGGCCATGTAAGAAACAGTTTGCTACTCTTGTTCTATTTTCTTATTCTTAAATATCTGACTGGACTATAATGTTGGCTCTTCCCTCAAATATCAGTGATTCCAGGTGAATAATACTGCATCATAATTCTGTCTCAATTTATTGATTTCCATCAGGTATTTTACTGTTTCAAGACAAGGTGCTATATAATTTTTAAGTATTTCTCCTGTCAAAAATACAATGTTGGAAACAAACTAGATGCTCAATATTTAAAAATCGTTAACCATGTGCTGTAGGAGTGAATTTTCTAGAGAGAATGATAACGAGTGGAGCAAGCATGCAGAGAAAAGCAGGTAGGAGAGGCTTATGTAAAGAACTTTTGTCACCAGCTGACCCCAAAACCTTATCTCTACTGCCCACAAGCTTGTACCTGCAAATCTTTGCCCCACATTTTTTCTTAAGCTCTTCTTTCCAGCCTATCCCTTAATTTAGGGAAAAGACCCAACAGGCATAGCGTCCCATGATAACACCAAAACTATGCCTTTACACAGTAACAGTTGCCCTGACAAAGAGCTCCAGCCAGCCAAGACCACCCAAACCAGTTTGAGTTCAACCCCTGATTGACACCTCCACAGAATGGAGTATGCAGTGAATGACCAAGTTACCTTTACCTCATTATAATACTCAAATCTCTACCCAAGGAAGAGCACAAACCCCATTTATGTAATATACAATATATATCTAGGCACACCTGAGACCTTATGCCTGCCTCTACATGTGACGACAAAACACCTCTTTCTGATGCATCCTAACCCTCAATAAAAGGAACCCATTCATCCTTGCTCTGGGAGTCACATCTTTGAAAGTCATTCCCCAAGTCTCCTTATTTGCTACAAATAAAGTTTCCTTTGTATGACAACCCTATCTGGCATAGTTTCTACCTGTAAACTCACCAAAGATTGAAGTCACATTAGTTCCATTATCCTTTGGGCTCATTATTTTCTAATGTCCTCATTCATTAGAAAGCACAATGCTGACATTGGAATATGGAGCCGAGCAAAACAGAGACAAACCCACTCACAGGAGCCCCCACATCCTGTGTCTAGACCTCCGCATCAATATTAGCTGCAATTTTTACTCTGGTACTGTGAGAAAGCATTATGTCCTTCTAAAATGCTCTCTTTGTGACCCAGCCTGTTGTGAAATAAATTACTGTTCCATGCTTAAGACAATAAAGTTGGAAATAATCAAAATTCCTGTGTTTTTAGGGATTTAAAATATCAATTTCAATTTATAAACTGATACCATTTATATATTTTTATTATATATAGAATCTGTGTCATTTTATTTATATATAATATAGTTATTTATTATATATTAATATATATTAATACAATATGGGATATATTTATATATATTATATATAATACATAAGTATATATTATATATGGAGTACATATAAATGCATATGCATAATTTATATATTATATATTTATATATAACTTATTTAAATATATCTACATTTTATTATATATAATTTGTTTTTTTCTTTTACATATGTAATTATAATTTTAAATATAACTATATATTTGTTTTTATATATAGTTTGTGTTTTATTATTTCACCTATATTTGATATTCTGTTGAGTTTCTTCATCTGAAATAATTTTACTTTACACCGTGAAACATACACGATTTATGTTTGGGAATTCCAGCCAAGCAGTGTTTCAGCTCTATAACGTGAGGCAGGTACAAACTCTTATTAATAACTTAAAATTTTGAGGCACACCTGGGTGGCTCAGTTAAGTATCTGCCTCTTGATTCCAAGGCAAGTCATGAGCTCATGCTTTATGGGTTTAAGCCCTACATCAGGCTCTCTGCTGACAGTGCAGTCTGCCTGAGATTTTCTCTCTCTCTCCATCTCTGCTCCTCCCCTGCTTGAACTCTTTCTCTCTCTCAAGATAAATAAATTAATAAGTTAAAATTTTGAATCACAAAGATTATATTCATCATAGCAATATGGAAAATGTAGCTAATGATCCTTAATTTTTTAATATATATGAACAGCCTAAGAAGTTCTATGATACTATTATCCTATTATTTCATTTTTATGCTCAGATTTCAATGCACAGATAGTTTTCAGATTTGTGGGGTATTTGCCTACCTCTGTAAGATTTACCAAAATAAATAAATTTTATCTAAACTAACCCAAGATTATGGAAAAAAATTACTTTGACAGTGAAGCAAAGGGGAGGAGTGAGAAAGATGGACAGTGATTGATGGTCAAGTAGCATTTCCTGTTTCCATTTCATTAATTTTAAACTGTACTAGATTGCACTTACAATGCCGTTAACTCTTCCCCATGGAGTCTTCCAGGTGACTGCTTAAGAGCTCAACTACTGAAAGTCTTTACAAGTGACACGTCATTTTGTACTTTGACATACAGTAGAATTTGATTTTCAATCAACTTAACAAGGCTTGTCTTAAAATTGCTGACGATTCTTATTTTCATGGGTTACCAAGGGCCTATTTCTTTGCTTACTGCTGTATAGTATCTTTCTTACATTTATTTAATCTAAGAATATGCATTTCTGACTCCTATAATAATATTCCTGTTCTAAAACAATAACCCTCTTTGTTCATATCACTTTCCCATCTCAGAACTCTTAAACCATTATTTAAAACATTTAGCACATGTAGCTTGCAGTATCTATTTTTTCAGGGTGCCTGGGTGGCTCCGTCAGTTGAGCATCCCACTTTAGCTTAGGTCATGATCTCGCGGTTGGTGGGTTCAAGCCCCGAATCGGGCTCTGTGCTGACAGCTCAGAGCCTAGAGCCTGCTTCAGATTCTGTCTCCCTCTTTCTCTGCCCCACCCCCGCTTGCACTCTGTCTCTGTCTCTCTCAAAAATAAATGTTAAAATAAAAATTTTTTCTGGCCAGTTTTATCTTCACAAATACATTTCAATTCTTTAAACAACACGAATCATGATTTACACAAAATGTGGTCTCCCCGTATATCTCATCAGTGCTTATGACATTAACACAACACATATGTAGGGGAAAAATAATTTTTGCTCCATTCTTCTGAGTTCTTAGCTGAGACAACTGTAATAAAAGATTAACAGAAAAAAAATAAATGGAAGTTTATTAACATGTATATCTCTTGTATACATGACAGCTATCCAGGGAAAAATGAGTAACTCAAAGAGGTGGCTTAGAATTCAAACTTAAATACCATTTTAATCAGGGAAAGGGAAGGGAAATGAAGGAATGAGCCCTCAGAAGAATAGATAGGAGGTATGGTAGTTTGTGACAAAGCTTGTCTGGTTTGTTGGTGATTTTTAGCCTCCTTTTTTGTGTTCAAAGTCCATCTTGCACAGTTGATGAAATTCCCAGAGAGAGAAGCTACTACAGTTGAGTTCCTTTTGGAAGATCTGTCTTTAGCAGAGAGAAGAGTTCAAAGAAAGGTTCTCCCTGCATTTGCTGCTTTTTAAGTGCCTATAGTTCAAAATAATCAATACAACAAAGTGGCATATTTTAGGGGGGCACATTCTGCTTTTCTTCTTATGCCTCATGAATATATAACAGGACTATCTTTGAAATACAGTCTCTAAATGTGCCATTTAAGAAATTCCATTCAATTATTTGAATATTCTTAATTAGCCCAGAATTATTAGAATAGAACTATTCTAGTAATCATTTTATATACATTACAGTCTTAGAGCATATACAGCAAAAAGGAAAATCCATGGTTATAACCAGACATTTTTTTTTTTTAATTTTTTTTTCAACGTTTTTTTTATTTTTATTTTTGGGACAGAGAGAGACAGAGCATGAACGGGGGAGGGGCAGAGAGAGAGGGAGACACAGAATCGGAAACAGGCTCCAGGCTCTGAGCCATCAGCCCAGAGCCCGACGCGGGGCTCGAACTCACGGACCGCGAGATCGTGACCTGGCTGAAGTCGGACGCTTAACCGACTGCGCCACCCAGGCGCCCCATAACCAGACTTTTAATAGGATGACAGAGGAAGAACCGTTTGATGCATTATATTCTTAATACTTTTATTCATATTTCTTTTAGCTACAATTTATAATTTTAAAACTATTTTGAAAATAAATGTAAAGGGACCTTAGAAATAATATTCTTCAGCAAATACATTTAAATACTACACTGAGCAAAATTTCAAAGTGTACATAAACACAAACACACAGAGACAAATGTCTATTTTCAAAACTTTTTGACCAGCCCTAATTCTAAATATATTTTTGAGAAATATTTAATGAGGCCACCAAGAGGAACCCTTCCTTCTAAAGAAAAATGGTTAAATAATAACATAATACTCTAAACATAAACAAACCAAAATAAACACAAATCATATTTGGAGTTGGAAAAATACCCAGTAGGACAAATATTGGATAAACTGGTCATTGTACAAATAAAACAAAAAGGGATCGATGAATGCGCTTTGTCTAATGTTATTCAGATATAGGGCTAAAACTAGAAACCATTTCTCCTTACAGAGTTGCCTATTACCCTTTGTCTCTGTCCCTGTCCCTCTCTCTTTTCCTTCTGTATCTTTACTGAAATGAATAAAAGTTAACAGTGTATGTTTCATTATCTGAAGTATAGAATTCATGAAACACAGAGCACTGTTCTATATATAAAATATACAATAGAAACTTAGAAATATTATTGAAATCAAGCTTCTCCAATGAATAAGAATGAAAAAACTTATCTAAAATCAGCCAATAATTTGACTTTTTAATGCTGCTGAGACGCAAGTTTTACCTACTGAACCAAGTATCAATAATCAATTTTTAAACTATTAAAAAATAACAGGGGTGCCTGGGTGGCTCAGTCGGTTAAGCTGCGGACTTCAGCTCAGGTCATGGTTTCCCAGTTGCTGAGTTCCAGCCCCGCATCAGGCTCTGTGCCCACAGCTCAGAGCCTGGAGCCCGCTTTGGATTCTGAGTCTCCCTCCCTCTCTGCCCCTCCCCCCACTCACACTCTGTCTCTCAAAAAATGGTAAGTGTTAGAATAACAGTTTTAAAAAAAGGAAGTAGAAAAGACTAGCAGTGCCACCAAGAAAGTTAGTTTTAACCTGGCATAAAATCTCCTAACGTTTAATTATTTCTAAGTTGAATGAAAGACGTTATCCAAGGGGCAAATTCATTTGTGAGTCTCTTTGAACAGCAGTCATGTTTTCTGCACTTAGGAAATAAGCATGACAGTATGGTCAGGTTTTTTCTTTCTTCCTTTTTTTTTTTTTTTTTTAATGTGGACATCTGTCTCTCTATTCTGGAGAACATAAATACAGCCCACATGATATATTCCAGATGGTGAGCTTTTTTAGTTACTGTGGCCCAAATACACTGCTGAGGTGGAACACCAATGAACTTGCTGAATACGATAGCAAGTGAGGAGCTGAAACTTTCAGAATTCGATATAAATGACAAAGAGATGTAACGTTTGCATTTGGAAATGCTTGGGATGTTTTCCTCGTGTGTAATATGTTGTGTTTACATGCTGTATATAATCTGTCCATATTTAAAACGCCACTATTAGTTGCTTCCGGATAGCACATTTTCTTGCATAATATCCCTTCGTTCCCTTGATGTTTTCTAACTAAACAACAGATCATTTTCAAGCATATGGATTCTAATCTTACATCACCGTTTGGCATTTTGCAAAGCCATATCGTAATTTGCTAAATGAAAACGAAACACCGAGTTTATACAGTAATTGGAGTAAAGTATTACAATCTGCATCGTCTAAAAACGCCTCCCTTAAACACCTAACTTTTTACAGAAAACTAGTCAAGGGTATCTATAACTGAAGGGCATTTGTGGGGAAAAAAAAATGCTTTGCGAGGCATTTCTTTTGTGGTGCTGACATTCGTGGGCTCTTTCAAGGCTTCTATTCCCTTTGAAATTTTTAGGTTCTGAACTTAAGCATCAGTAATCCAAGAGGAGGATCCAAGAAATAATGTACCAACAATTACCTGCCATAGTCGCCTCATATAAGTGAGTGGACACTGAGGATATGGGCATTCTAAACACAGGTGAGGTGGGGTAGGTCTTTTGCAGGAAAGAAGAAATTGTGAGGTAGCTACTTAGTAGAGTCAGAGGGGACTATTCTCCCTGATTTCAATACCTGGTTTATGTTTGTTATTTAAAACTCCCCCTGTGTTTTCCGGAGGAAAAATACTATATTACCACAGTGAGGCTATGGACAAAAGAAACTTGTTTGAAAGTAAAATTGTGGTCAAGGACTTGAATGTTCAAGAAAGGTAATTTTCTTTAGGCTATTAATATTTGAAATGAGAGAAAACTATATATAAAAGTATATGACCATATACATTTAGATTTTGTGCCATAAATACATTCACACTGGGCCATGAGTTGTAAAATATTCTGTGGGCTTATATTGTTTTTTAAATGAATTAGAAATCTTATTTATAAAAGAGTCCAAAATATTTATCCCCATAAATACTGTTATTAACCTAGCTGGTTAAAATGCAATTATTTAGTTATTAGGTTAGTCATCTTTATGTTGTTTTCTAGATTAAAATGAGTGAAATGTGGGGATTACTTTTGAAAAAGAATTTTGAAACTCATTGATGCAAAAGTTATATTCACCTCAGGACTACTTAACTTGAGGATTCTTTTGTTGGAAGGCTCAATATTTGTGCAAAATGTGCTTCAACTTAAGCCCATATTGTAAGCCTAATAGACTTCTATTGATATGCCACACTATGGATTCCCAAGGAATCTAAAAAACAAAACAAAGAAACCAACTTCTAGAACTAAGAAGTGAATTCAACAAGGTCACAAAGACTCAACATAATACAGATACCACTCTTTCCCAAACTGATATATGGATTTAAAATAATTCTTATCAAACGCCCAGAAAGATTTTTTTAGATATATATACAGATGAACTTTTACTAACATTTGTATGTCAAGTCAGCAGTATTCTAATAGTTCCAACAATTTTGAAAAATAAGAATAAAATGAGGGAAGCACCTTTACCCAATTTTTGAGACCTATTATAAAACTATGGTAATCAAGAGTTTGAGATTGGTGAATGTATAGACACGTAGATCAACAGAACCATATATAGGTATCCCTTGCTTTTCAGAAGTTTGAATTATGCCACTTGACTTTTACCAAAGACCCACATTACTGTTTTCACCAACCAAAGGAAATCCGAAGAGGATTTTTATAAAGACAAACAAGCAAAAAAGTATTCAGCATTTGTTCTGCAGTGAGCTGGTCGAGCTAGAGGCAGCAGGTACCAAGAGCAGTGAGAGTGGCCCTGCCCAGCTCCTTCCTGGGACCTATACTCAGCATCTCAGGATCAAGTCACCAGAGCTTTGAACTGTGTTTGTGAGCATCTGTACTTTATCTAAATTTATTTTGAGCATCTGTTGACAAGATGTATCCTAAGTTATCAGAAAAGCTTAAGAGGCGTTCTTTTTCAGGCCAAGGAACACTCAAAAATGTTTTCTTATAATGGCATTTGCTTCTTTGCTTTATGTCATTTCAGTTTATGAAAAATTTCATAGGAATGCTCTACTTTTGGATAGCAGGAGAAACCTATAGAGAACACAGCTAGAAACTAACACAAACAGGCCACACTGATTTTTGACATAGGTGAAAAAGCAATCCAACGTAGGAATGATAGATTTTTAACAAATATTGCTAAATGAACTGTATAACCATAAACAGAAACAGAGAGCGTGAAGGAGGGAAGGAGGTAGTGAAGGAAAGAGGAAGGAAGGAGGGAAAGGAGGAAGGAAGAAGCAATGTACATAGGTAGATGATAGATATATAGGCAGGCAGATATTTGATCATATTTTGGAATGATAAAATGGCAGAGAAATCAACAGATTGATAGCAATCTGTTGTGTGTGTGTGTGTGTGTGTATACACACATATATGTGCACATATATATATACAGACAAAATGTGAATATCTTCATATTTACCAATAGCTTGCATATGAAGAATACACAGAAAGATTTTGGCTAGTAGAATCAGGAGAGAGAATTGGAGGATTGGAGGACTGTGCTTTCAAACCACAAAGGTATGATCACTGGAAAGGGAACTGTTGCAATTTTTTTTAAGTTCATTTATTTATTTTGAGAGAGAGAGAGAGAAAGAGAATTCCAAGCAGGCTCCTTGTTGTCAGCACAAAGCCCGATGCAGGGTTTGAGCCCATGAACCATGAGATCATGACCTAAGCCAGTATCAAGAGTTGGAGGCTTAACCCATTGAGCCACCCAGGCACGCCTGTGGCATTTTAAAACAGGCCACCCACTACAATCAGCTGTCCGCATAAATTTATTAGGACGGAGTAACAGCTTTCTCTAAGCCTAATAATGGTAGTTCCTGCCAACATTAACCTTGAGATCTGGAACTTTGAGATCCGTGAGATCCTACCCACGTTTGCTTCCTAAAACTATACAAAGTTTACTTTTTAAGTTGCTCGTGCCGGAAAGGCTACTCAATTCAGCTTAAGTATAAAGAGAACCTCAATGGCTCATTAGATGGTAAACTTTGCCCCAGGAATGATTCCTTTGTCTCTGCTTTTGTTTGATCTAGGTTATGATCTCTCCCTTCTAATAGAGATGGTTCTATTTCAAATAGCAAGAGGAGTTAGTGACACAGAAAAGAGAACTCCCCTCTTGCCACTTCATTAGGTTTACATTTCAGGGAAAGTATCTGATTGGTCTGACATGGAAACAATGCTTATGCTTTTTGACACAAGATTTGCCCCATGGCAGTGGGGCAGATATTATCTTAGTCCAGATCCTAGGGCAGAAGGAGCTGCCCAAAGAAGTAAAGAAAGGCCTGCTGCACTGTCATTCTCAGTTGCTTTGGCATCTTTGCCTCTCCACCCTGGTATCTAGCTTGGCCCGTTGTTCTCTTCAACATAGAACACACATTGACACTAATCATAAAGGGTTAGGATAAGAAATGATTGAGTTAAAGATGTACTTGTTGAATTGAATCTGAATTTATGTCTGTAGCTTATACATGGTCCATCTCTAAGGGAAGCATATCACTATGAGATGGCACCATAATTTTATATATTATGTATTTTACATATGATACATTGCCTCCTCGTTTAATATAATATTTTCCCCAACAGGTGCTGAAAAAATAACACGACAAATAAGTTTACCAAAAAAACCATTTTTATTTGCTTATTCATTTGCTATTAAAAACTTGACTCTTCAAGTCTTTTTTAGTGTGTTTATGCAAAATGTATAAAACTGAATTATCTCATGTTCTGTATATGAACTTTGTTATGGCCTTGAAATTAAGCAACTCCTTTTGGCAAGTGGTAAATCATTCTTTATAATTTTCAGAATCTGTTCAATTTAGTATCTGACATATATCAGAAGCAGGTTTAGTTCTAGAAAAAGTAGATCATATATACATTCATCAAAACTTACAGCACAACTAAGAAGGGTATATGTAATACAATGATTTAAATTATATTTTAACATTTATTTATTTTTGAGACAGAGAGAGACAGAGCATGAAGGGGGGAGGGACAGAGAGAGAAGGAGACACAGAATCGGAAGCAGGCTTCAGGCTCCGAGCCATCAGCCCAGAGCCTGACGCGGGGCTCGAACTCACAGACCGCAAGATCGTGACCTGAGCTGAAGTTGGACGCTTAACCGACTGTGCCACCCAGGCACCCCTGTAATACAATGATTTAAAAAACCTTCTTGTGAGGGTATCTGAGTGAGGGTGTGAGGGTGGCTCAATTGGTTTTATGTCTGACTCTTGATTTGGGCTCAGGTCACGATCTCATAGTTCAGTTTGTGAGATCGAGCCCTACATCAGGCTCCAGGCTGACAGCATGGAGCCTGCTTGGAATTCTCTCTCTCTCTCTCTGCCCCTCCCCTGCTCATGTACATGTGCTCTTTCTCAAAATAAATAACCTTTAAAAAAAAAACCCTGTTGTGTAAAATATAAGGTTCTATCAACAGATACCTTTAGGGTGTGGCATATTAGACCCAATGAAACTAAATATATCTTAACTTGAAATGTATTTTAAAATAGAAACATCTGCTACAATGACTTTTTGCCTATTCACCTCTCTTCCTTAATTCCTATACTTCCCTTATGACTACGTTAAGAATGGACTGAAGTTGAGGGGAAGATGGTGGCGTAGGAGGACGCTGGGCTCACCGCGCGTCCTGCTGATCACTTAGATTCCACCTACACCTGCCTAAATAACCCAGAAAACCGCCAGAGGATTAGCAGAACAGAGTCGCCAGAGCCAAGCGCAGACGAGAGGCCAACGGAAGAGGGTAGGAAGGGCGGCGAGGCGGTGCGCGCTCCACGGACTGGCAGGAGGGAGCCGGGGCGGAGGGACGGCTCGTCGGCCAAGCAGAGTCCCCGAGTCTGGCTTGCAAAAGCAGAGGGGCCTGACGGACTGTGTTCCCACAACAAGCGCGACTTAGCGTCTGGGAGGTCATAAGTTAACAGCTCTGCTCGGAAAGCGGGAAGGCTGGAGGACAAAGGGAGGGAGAGCTGCTGAGCCCCCGAACGACAGAGCTCAGTTTGGTGGGGAACAAAGGCGCTTGCCAGCGCCATCTCCCCCGCCCATCCCCCAGCCAAAATCCCAAAGGGAACCGGTTCCTGCCGGGGAAATTGCTCGCTCTGCACAAACACCCAACTCTGTGCTTCTGCGGAGCCAAACCTCTGGCAGTGGATCTGACTCCCTCCTGCTGCCACAGGGCCCCTCCTGAAGTGGATCACCTAAGGAGAAGCGAGCTAAGCCTGCCCCTCCTGCCCCTGTGCACCTTGCCTACCCACCCCAGCTAATACGCCAGATCCCCAGCATCACAAGCCTGGCAGTGTGCAAGTAGCCCAGACGGGCCACGCCACCCCACAGTGAATCCCGCCCCTAGGAGAGGGGAAGAGAAGGCACACACCAGCCTGACTGTGGCCCCAGCGGTGGGCTGGGGGCAGACATCGGGTCGGACTGCGGCCCCGCCCACCAACTCCAGTTATACACCACAGCACAGGGGAAGTGCCCTGCAGGTCCTCACCACGCCAGGGACTATCCAAAATGACCAAGCAGAAGAATTCCCCTCAGAAGAATCTCCAGGAAATAACAACAGCTAATGACCTGATCAAAAAGGATTTAAATAATATAACAGAAAGTGAATTTAGAATAATAGTCATAAAATTAATCACTGGGCTTGAAAACATTATACAGGACAGCAGAGAATCTCTTGCTACAGAGATCAAGGGACTAAGGAACAGTCACGAGGAGATGAAAAACGCTTTAAATGAAATGCAAAACAAAATGGAAACCACCACGGCTCGGCTTGAAGAGGCAGAGGAGAGAATAGGTGAACTAGAAGATAAAGTTATGGAAAAAGAGGAAGCTGAGAAAAAGAGAGATAAAAAAATCCAGGAGTATGAGGGGAAAATTAGAGAACTTAGTGATACACTAAAAAGAAATAATATACGCATAATTGGTATCCCAGAGGAGGAAGAGAGAGGGAAAGGTGCTGAAGGGGTACTTGAAGAAATAATAGCTGAGAACTTCCCTGAACTGGGGAAGGAAAAAGGCATTGAAATCCAAAGGGACAGAGAACTCCCTTCAGACGTAACTTGAATTGATCTTCTGCACGACATATCATAGTGAAACTGGCAAAATACAAGGATAAAGAGAAAATTCTGAAAGCAGCAAGGGGTAAACGTGCCCTCACATATAAAGGGAGACCTATAAGACTCGTGGCTGATCTCTCTTTTGAAACTTGGCAGGCCAGAAAAAATTGGCACGAGATTTTCAGGGTGCTAGACAGAAAAAATATGCAGCCAAGAATCCTTTATCCAGCAAGTCTGTCATTCAGAATAGAAGGAGAGATAAAGGTCTTCCCAAACAAACAAAAACTGAAGGAATTTGTCGCCACTAAACCAGCCCTACAAGAGATCCTAAGGGGGACCCTGTGAGACAAAGTCCCAGAGACATCACTACAAGCATAAAACATACAGACATCACAATGACTCTAAACCCATATCTTTCTATAATAACACCGAATGTAAATGGATTAAATGCACCAACCAAAAGACATAGGGTATCAGAATGGATAAAAAAACAAGACCCATCTATTTGCTGTCTACAAGAGACTCATTTTAGACCTGAGGAGACCTTCAGATTGAGAGTGAGGGGATGGAGAACTATTTACCATGCTACTGGAAGCCAAAAGAAAGCTGGAGTAGCCATACTTATATCAGACAAACTAGACTTTAAATTAAAGGCTGTAACAAGAGATGAAGAAGGACATATAATAGTTACAGGGTCTATCCATCAGGAAGAGCTAACAATTATAAATGTCTATGCGCCGAATACCGGAGCCCCCAAATATATAAAACAATTACTCATAAACATAAGCAACCTTATTGATAAGAATGTGGTCATTGCAGGGGACTTTAATACACCACTTACAGAAATGGATAGATCATCTAGACACACGGTCAATAAAGAAACAAGGGCCCTGAATGAGACATTGGATCAGATGGACTTGACAGATATATTTAGAACTCTGCATCCCAAAGCAACAGAATATACTTTCTTCTCGAGTGCACATAGAACATTCTCCAAGATAGATCATATACTGGGTCACAAAACAGCCCTTCATAAGTTTACAAGAATTGAAACTATACCATGCTTACTTTCAGACCACAATGCTATGAAGCTTGAAATCAACCACAGAAAAAAGTCTGGAAAACCTCCAAAAGCATGGAGGTTAAGGAACACCCTACTAACGAATGAGTGGGTCAACCAGGCAATTAGAGAAGAAATTAAAAAAATATATGGAAACAAACGAAAATGAAAATACAACAATCCAAACGCTTTGGGACGCAGCAAAGGCAGTCCTGAGAGGAAAATACATTGCCATCCAGGCCTATCTCAAGAAACAAGAAAAATCCCAAATACAAAATCTAACAGCACACCTAAAGGAACTAGAAGCAGAACAGCAAAGGCAGCCTAAACCCAGCAGAAGAAGAGAAATAATAAAGATCAGAGCAGAAATAAACAATATAGAATCTAAAAAAACTGTAGAGCAGATCAACGAAACCAAGAGTTGGTTTTTTGAAAAAATAAACAAAATTGACAAACCTCTAGCCAGGCTTCTCAAAAAGAAAAGGGAGATGACCCAAATAGATAAAATCATGAATGAAAATGGAATGATTACAACCAATCCCTCAGAGATACAAACAATTATCAGGGAATACTATGAAAACTTATATGCCAACAATTTGACAACCTGGAAGAAATGGACAAATTCCTGAACACCCACACGCTTCCAAAACTCAATCAGGAGGAAATAGAAAGCTTGAACAGACCCATAACCAGCGAAGAAATTGAATCGGTTATCAAAAATCTCCCAACAAATAAGAGTCCAGGACCAGATGGCTTCCCAGGGGAGTTCTACCAGACGTTTAAAGCAGAGATAATACCTATCCTTCTCAAGCTATTCCAAGAAATAGAAAGGGAAGGATAACTTCCAGACTCATTCTATGAAGCCAGTATTACTTTGATTCCTAAACCAGACAGAGACCCAGTAAAAAAAGAGAACTACAGGCCAATATCCCTGATGAATATGGATGCAAAAATTCTCAATAAGGTACTAGCAAATCGAATTCAACGGCATATAAAAAGAATTATTCACCATGATCAAGTGGGATTCATTCCTGGGATGCAGGGCTGGTTCAACATTCGCAAATCAATCAACGTGATACATCACATTAACAAAAAAAAAGAGAAGAACCATATGATCCTGTCAATCGATGCAGAAAAGGCCTTCGACAAAATCCAGCACCCTTTCTTAATAAAAACCCTTGAGAAAGTCGGGATAGAAGGAACATACTTAAAGATCATAAAAGCCATTTATGAAAAGCCCACAGCTAACATCATCCTCAACGGGGAAAAACTGAGAGCTTTTTCCCTGAGATCAGGAACACGACAAGGATGCCCACTCTCACCGCTGCTGTTTAACATAGTGCTGGAAGTTCTAGCATCAGCAATCAGACAACAAAAGGAAATCAAAGGCATCAAAATGGGCAAAGATGAAGTCAAGCTTTCGCTTTTTGCAGATGACATGATATTATATATGGAAAATCCGATAGACTCCACCAAAAGTCTGCTAGAACTGATACAGGAATTCAGCAAAGTTGCAGGATACAAAATCAATGTACAGAAATCAGTTGCATTCTTATACACTAACAATGAAGCAACAGAAAGACAAATAAAGAAACGGATCCCATTCACAATTGCACCAAGAAGCATAAAATACCTAGGAATAAATCTAACCAAAGATCTAAAAGATCTGTATGCTGAAAACTATAGAAAGCTTATGAAGGAAATTGAAGAAGATTTAAAGAAATGGAAAGACATTCCCTGCTCATGGTTTGGAAAAATAAATATTGTCAAAATGTCAATACTACCCAAAGCTATCTACACATTCAATGCAATCCCAATCAAAATTGCACCAGCATTCTTCTCGAAACTAGAGCAAACCATCCTAAAATTCATATGGAACCACAAAAGGCCCCGAATAGCCAATGGAATTTTGAAGAAGACCAAAGCAGGAGGCATCACAATCCCAGACTTTAGCCTCTACTACAAAGCTGTCATCATCAAGACAGCGTGGTATTGGCACCAAAACAGACACATAGACCAATGGAATAGAATAGAAACCCCAGAACTAGACCCACAAATGTATGGCCAACTCATCTTTGACAAAGCAGGAAAGAACATCCAATGGAAAAAAGACAGCCTCTTTCACAAATGGTGCTGGGAGAACTGGACAGAAACATGCAGAAGGTTGAAACTAGACCACTTTCTCACACCATTCACAAAAATAAACTCAAAATGGATAAAGGACCTAAATGTGAGACAGAAAACCATCAAAACCTTAGAGGAGAAAGCAGGAAAAGACCTCTCTGACCTCAGCCGTAGCAATCTCTTACTCGACACATCCCCAAAGGCAAGGGAATTCAAAGCAAAAGTGAATTACTGGGACCTTATGAAGATAAAAAGCTTCTGCACAGCAAAGGAAACAACCAACAAAACTAAAAGGCAACCAACGGAATGGGAAAAGATATTTGCAAATGACATATCGGACAAAGGGCTAGTATCTAAACTCTATAAAGAGCTCACCAAACTCCACACCCGAAAAACAAATAACCCAGTGAAGAAATGGGCAGAAAACATGAATAGACACTTCTCGAAAGAAGACATCCAGATGGCCAACAGGCACATGAAAAGATGTTCAGCGTCGCTCCTTATCAGGGAAATACAAATCAAAACCACACTCAGGTATCACCTCACGCCAGTCAGAGTGGCCAAAATGAACAAATCAGGAGACTATAGATGCTGGAGAGGATGTGGAGAAACAGCAACACTCTTGCACTGTTGGAGGGAATGCAAATTGGTGCAGCCGCTCTGGAAAGCAGTGTGGAGGTTCCTCAGAAAATTAAAAATAGACCTACCCTATGACCCAGCAATAGCACTGCTAGGAATTTATCCAAGGGATACAGGAGTACTGATGCATAGGGGCACTTGTACCCCAATGTTCATAGCAGCACTCTCAACAATAGCCAAATGATGGAAAGAGCCTAAATGTCCATCAACTGATGAATGGATAAAGAAAATGTGGTTTATATACACAATGGAATACTACGTGGCAATGAGAAAAAATGAAATATGGCCTTTTGTAGCAATGTGGATGGAACTGGAGAGTGTGATGCTAAGTGAAATAAGCCATACAGAGAAAGACAGATACCATATGGTTTCACTCTTATGTGGATCCTGAGAAACTTCACACGAACCCATGGGGGAGGGGAAGGAAAAAAAAAAAGAGGTTAGAGTGGGAGAGAACCAAAGCATAAGAGACTGTTAAAAACTGAGAACAAACTGAGGGTTGATGGGGGGTGGGAGGGAGGGGAGGGTGGGTGATGGGTATTGAGGAGGGCACCTTTTGGGATGAGCACTGGGTGTTGTATGGAAACCAATTGGTCAATAAATTTCATATAAAAAAAAAAAGAATGGACTATCTCCTACCATTGACATTCCAATGAATGGCTCTGCTGCCTATTGCAAAAGAATAGGAATAAGGATACCCACTTCAAATTAGTAGGAATCAGGCATAAAATGTAAATATCAGAAAAATGCATACTGCGAACACAGCTATTTTGTAAGCCTTTTCTATTATCTGGAAATAAATCTCTTACTGTTATTGACTTTCAAAATGGGGATAAGTATAGGGGCGCCTGGGTGGCGCAGTCGGTTAAGCGTCCGACTTCAGCCAGGTCACGATCTCACGGTTTGTGAATTCGAGCCCCGCGTCAGGCTCTGGGCTGATGGCTCAGAGCCTGGAGCCTGTTTCCAATTCTGTGTCTCCCTCTCTCTCTGCCCCTCCCCCGTTCATGCTCTGTCTTTCTCTGTCCCCCCAAAAAAAATAAACGTTGAAAAAAAAATTTAAAAAAATGGGGATAAGTATAATTTAAAATTTAATATATTTGCTTAATGATTTTTAAAATTACACTGTTGTCTCTCCATATATCTGTAATGTCTTTCTTTTTCCTCAGAATCTGTTAATTTTCTTTTTTCTTATTATAGTGTTTCATCACTCATTTTGAATCCAGAGGGTTTTAAATGTTAACCTGGGTCAAAGCGTTACATGTGACTGATTATTAGTTAGAAACTTATTCTTGAAATATTTGTCCCCTAACAAATCCTTCATGATTATTAACAGTCTCAATTGTCAAACACTGCCAACCACTAAATCATGCCATAAAGAATTTGAGAATTACACAATATAAAAATCATTATTTCATATAGCATATAACTTTCCTATGATGTTTACTGAGTAATAGATTCCATGACTTATTAATGTATATAAAACATGACTAACACTTTTAGAATAGATCATAGATAGGTAAGATGTGGACCTCACTTAATTCAAAGCAATTCAAAGAGAAAGATTTTGGTTAATGTTAAATTGGTTACCCATAGTTTTGAATAAAATCTGAATATTGCTTAAATGACATAATATTTAATTTTATTAAAAAGGCAAACATCATATCGAACTGTAATCACAAGAGTGATATAAATGGGACTTCAGAGCCAAGTGGATGTAACAAAAATAAGAAGGTGAATATTTATTAATGATTTATTATAAGTGTATATAATGCTGTTATTTGTATATAATATGTATTACTACATTTAATATGATGTTATAATATGGGTACCATTGTATCCCATTTTACAGATGAGAAAACCTGAGAATCTATGTGAACTAACCAAAGTTAAAGTTAGTAAATAATGAAAACAGGATTACAACACAGGAAGTTGGGTTTCCACAGCCTGTTCTATGCTATCAGTTCTACTGAGAGTTACAGGTATGAAAATGTTTGGCCTCTTAAAGGATTTTCATTTATTAAAATTGATCAAATTAATAATCCAGGTATTATTGAATAGTTTAATAATTATTAAATCCATAATTTATTATTTTTAAATGACCTACGCCTTTATTTAAAATCAATCAGTCAATATAGGCTTGTGGCTTTAGCTGTTTCTGGTTAATCAATTCATTTACTAATTATACCGTTTGAATTATACATGTTTATACAATGCATATATATCCACATTAAGCAAAACACTTTTTCTTTAAAAAAATTTTTATCATTAGCTTTTAACTTCTTGTTTAGTGTATGTATTGATAATTAGAATATTCTATAAGAGAATTTGTCGAGGGAGCTTATATAGTTTTTTAATGTTTTTTATTTATTTTTGAGACAGCACAAGCAGAGGAGAGTAAGAAAGAGAGGGACAGAGGATCTGAAGCAGGCTCTGTGCGGATAGCAGTGAGCTAGATGTGGGGCTTGAACTCACCAATCACAAGATCATGCATGACCTGAGACAAAGTCAGACACTCAACTGACTGAGCCACCCAGGTACCCTAGGAGCTTATCTTTTTAACTGATAAATTTTGACTCTTTAAATCTCCATTAGAAGAAACTAACAAACTTCTGTTCTTCAAAAGTCAGTGCACTTTGATATTTCCAAGTTTCAAGTCAACTCTCAAAGCCACATGGGAATAATTTCTACATCTGTTCATGCTTACAGTGGAGTAAAGCATTTAAATATTTTTTGTCTTCAGTTTATTTCCAAATCTTTAACACAATTTTTTTTTTTACTTTTCTTTGTCACAAATTTTGCACTGTTCATTTTAAATGCCTCAGGCAATTATTTGGCAATTTAATGCCAAACTTTTATTCACTTTTTCCCTAATAGCTTATTTTATATAAATGTAAATCATGACCTAATCCTTAAAACTGATATTTAAGCAAGTAAACAATGAATAAAATTGTTTATTTGCAAAATATTATTTGTCTAGAATTCCAGTTGAAATCAATAAAACCATGTATTATTTTCATCTATATAATTTTATTTTCAAAGATAATTTTTACTTAATACAGTTTTATAAGTAATTCAATAAAAACTTATTGAAAAGCCTATTATTTGTCATACACAGGCTCGGGGCTGAGAATACAGAAATGACAAAATATAACCCTAATCTGGAGGAATCTAGGACTACTTTAAATGTAGTAGTGAAGCAAAATGGACAAGAATTAACTGAATGGGAGATAAAACAAGAAATGCATAGTATTAGGAAACCATATATATTTCTGTTCAAATGTGTGGAAAGAATCTTATGAGCAATCTTTAAAAATAATAAATTCCTAGTGGATACTGTACTAGAGCATTAATTCTTTCAGAGCATTAAGTTTAGTCAATGCTCATGTATGCTAATCCTCCCATGCTATTTAAATAGCTTATATAAATGTGACCTGGATCATTCATGGAATTACCCTTTTTATCTGTTATTTCTATTTGTCAGCTCTCAAGACACTTAAGTAGAACTTTGGTTTTAACATGTGTACAGATAGATACACACACATACATATACATATATGTATCACACATAACACATGCACACAAGCATGAAGACACATATTTTTAGGTCCTGAGATTTGATTTTGTAGTTTTAAACAAGATAGAATGAATAAAAACAAACCAGACTTCAGTTTCAGTTGTAATCACACAGACACCCATTATAATTAACTTACACAGAGATAGAGACTGTGGTTCCCTTTGGTACCTATGTAAATCATACAAAAATTAGCTATGATAATAAAAATCTATTTCTTACCATTCATATGTAAATTTAAAATCAAGGGTTTAATTAGAAATCATTTTAATATAAAGCAAATATTGCTGGCTTTGAGTACTTTCTGGAGAATTAATATTTAGAAATAGCCTGAAAGCAAGTACCAAGCTGCGTTTTAATTAAATGGAGGAGCTAAAGAAAGGAGTTTGAAAGCATCATGTTCAAAAACGACCTCATGAGATAAATTGTTGGTAATCTTGGATGAGTAAGTTAAAGGAGGAAAATGTCAACTAATCTAACAATATATAAAAACATGCAAGCTTTCTTACTTTCTTCACTACTACCCGAAAATACATAATTCAAAATAAAATAACTGACACAATAGAATAATACCTAGAAGGGCTTATTATTTTGATTGACTGTTTTAAAAAGGTAACAAAAAAAAAATTAAAGTTTCAATGTAAAATCAGATACATGACTAATTATTGTATTGGCTATGAATAATATGTGTTTGGACATTATATTTGCAAAATATGTAAATGTATCTGAATGCAAACAATAAATATACAGTTGCTAATTTAAATAATTTTAATAAAATTTCATAAATTTGGGGTACCTGGGTGGCTCATTCACTTAAGTGTCAGCCTTTTGATTTTGGCTCAGGTCACGATCTCACTCACAGTTCAGGGATCGAACTCTGCATTGGGCTCTGCCCTGACAGCATGGAGCCTGCTTGAGATTCTCTCTCCCTGTCTCTCTGTCCATCCCCTGTTCCTGCTCTCTCTATATATAAATAAATAAATAAATATTTAAAATAAATTTAATACATGTGTGGAAGTGTAAATGGTGTCTCTAAGTCATGGTCATAGAGGTCATAGAATGTTAACAAGATCAATGCAGGAATTGTCTAATTTGCAGAAGCATAAAAACTTTAGCTGACTTGTGACTATACAAGAATCATTATATGTGTCTTAGGCATATTTAGGAATGTATTTATAGCCAGTCACAGTAAAGGTGTGAAAAGCAACACTCTTTGGAGGATCGACCATTAAAAAGGAGCTCTCCACTACAGAACTTAAGACTCTTAGCTTTCATGGTCCAGTGTCACTTGTCACTGCAGATGTGCATGAGGGTCTCTCAGGTTGAAGACTGACTCTCAGCCTGAGGCAGAGCAATATCCTTTGATGGGATACTACCCACAGTGGTAGTGCAGCAGTTTTCAAAGAAAGAGCTCATCTGTATTTTTAAGGCAACCAATGATCAACTATCAAAGAAATACACCTAGGAATGAGTGTGTTAATAGGAAGGATCAACCTACATAATTGAAAATTTTCGTATTGTAGATATTTGTCTTGTTGGATATATGTCTATAACAAATAAGGGTGGAAGGATTCCTGTGGCCAGTTTCCACTTAATACATTTAAGCCAATAGAGTGAATCAATGTAACATGGTTCATTATAGGGATTGGCCCTCCTTGCCCAATTTTGATAGAGACTTCTAATATCTGTTCAAATCAAAAAGAAATTAAAATAAAATATACTGAAGAATTCCAAAATATTTCTGACACTAATAAACAATGGTAGTCCTCAGAACTTTCTACTCTTTTATGTCCATAAGGAAAAATGTGTAAAGAGAGAAGAGGAAAACTTAAAACTTTTCTTATATAAAGATACCAAATTGTCCACTAAAATAATGGAGTCTAGCAAGATTACATAATGTCATCATAAAAATTAATCATAGTTTTATATGCTGACAACAGAGAACTTGAAATTTAACAAAATAGGATTTAAAGTATCATCAAAAGCATGAACTTAAGGATACATTTTTAAAAACATGCAAGAACTATACTTCAAAAACTATGACAGGGGCACCTCGGTGGCTCAGTCGGTTAAGCGTCCGACTTCAGCTCAGGTCATGATCTCACAGTTTTTGAGTTCCAGCCCCACATGGGGCTCTGTGCTAACAGCTCAGAGCCTGGAGCCTGCTTCGGATTCTGTGTGTGTGTCTCTCTCTGCCTTCCCCTGCTCATGCTCGCGCTCTCTCTCTCTCAAAAATAAACATTAAAAAAAATAATAATAATAATAAAAACTATGACATATTACTGAGAGAAATTAAATAAGACCTAAATAGAGATCATGTCACATTCATGGTTTGGAAAGGTCAATACTGTTGAGGTCAATCCTCAGTTGTACTTCAGATTTATTACAATCAAAATCAAAATTCCAACATCCTCTTTAAATATAAATTTTCAAGAATATTTTAAAATGTATATATAAATTGCCAGGGCCCAAAACAGTCAAGACAAATTTTAAGAAAATCAATGAAATTGGAACATTCACATTATCTAATTTTAAGAATTAGTATAAAAGTACAATCGAGAGAGTGTTATTGGCAAATTGTTAGACAGGTAGATTGATAGACTATACAGTTCAGAATTAATTCCAAACATATCTAGTCAATTGATTTTTGACACAGCGCCAAAGCAATCTAGATGGAAAGCAGAGTTGTCTTTTTTTTTTCCAGCAAATAGTGCTGGGAAATTAGATAGCTTTATGTAAAAGAATGAACCTTGACCCTTTACCCCACTGTAATAAAAAAATTAACTCAAAATGCATCCTAGACCTAAATGTAAGAGTTAAGACTATAATATTTCTGGAGAAATATAGAGCAATAAATCTTTGTGACCATTAGTTAGGCAAAGGTTGCTTAGATTGGACACAAACTTGTAAGATATTATAGGAAAGAAAGAACAAAATTACCAATATGAAAATTAAAAACATCCGTCCTTCAAAAGATACTATTCAGTTTTTATAAAGAGGAACAGCAGATGTAAGAAAACATTTTTTTGAAACTAATTTCTGTAAAAAGCTTGTATTCATAATACTTAAAGGAATCCTTAAGTAATACAAAGAAAACAGTCCAGGGGACAAAAGGTTTGAACTTCACTTCACCAAAGAAGATATATGAATGGCCCATCAGTACAAGAAAACTTTTCAAAAATGATGGCCTTTCATAAAAGGCAAAATAAGTTGATAATAATGTAGCATTACATATTTGTTAGGTTAAAACAAAACAGAACAAAACAAAAAAATGAGCAAGAACATACAAAAACAACACCCTGACAATTCCAAGTACTGACTACGATGTCAATAAACTAGAAATTTCATACATTACTGGTGGGAACACAAGTGGTATAGCCACTTAGGGGGGAAAATGTTATTAGTTTTTTTGTGTGTTTTGTTTTTGTTTTTTGTTTCTTACAAATGCTATATGGCACTTTAATCCTGCTCCTAGGTACATACCCAAGGGAAATGAAAATTATGTTCACACAAAACCCTGTATGGCAATATTTATGTAAGCTTTTTTTTTCATAATCATCTAGAATTGGACACAGTATTATGTGATTTCATTTATATGACATACTGGAAAGTTAAATTTATTGGCATAGAACAGGCATGGGGGGGTGAGAATTAACCACAAACGTGTCACACAGGAAATTTTCAGACTGATGTGATTGTTTTAGATAGCTAGCTCTAGATTTGTCAAAAATTATGTAACTGCCACAAACAATAAACTTTGCTACAGAAAAATTAAATCCAAATCATTTGGGGGTATTACAAGAAGGAATGCATGGTGTGACAAATGAATCTAACTACATTACAAATTGTATATATATTGCAATATATATACACAACTGTATATATATTGAATATACTTAAAATATACCTGAAAATTTCTATTCAAAAAGAGGATGTTGGAATTTTGATTGTGATTATAATAAACATGCAGATCAATTTGGGAGGACTGGACCTCTTAACATGTGTTACACATATATGACAAACTCCATGAAAAGGCAAGGATGTAGTAGCTGACCTTATTAAAGCAATATCCTTTGATGGTTACTTACAAGTAACTCTGAGAAAGTGTCTTAAATGGACACTATGAGGTAGCAGACAGAAAATAAGTTTACCTAAATACTATATTCTAGGTTTTATATCTTTTTATTTTTTCTCTCAAAGCAGTGCTGGTTAACAACTAAACAATCTTACATGGATACTGGGGTCAGAGACATTAATACTTAAAAAAACAATAAAAAGTAATTACTATGAGCCAGGCATTTCACTATCTGAGAAAGAATTTAAAAATCAGCTTATAGGGAGGAAATAATGCTAGAATAAACCCTGTGGTACCAGATCAGAGGCACCAGGTCAGATCAGAGTAGAACATGCCTGTATCAACTCCTATTTATCTCAAAATATCTGCAGATGGATAGACCTAGAACTAGAGTGTTTTGTATGCAAGACTGTGTACACACTGGATGTCCTAGCTCTACCTCGAGACAGACTAGAAGCAGCGACACCTTAGAAGTAACAGGCACACCTACAGCCCAGATCTTAGTTTCTCAATGTCACTCTCCACCAGAAGGAACCAAAGCGCTGGAGACAGATGTCTACTTTTAGGGCTGGAGCAAAGGAAATACAAGATAATCCTGGAGCATCTTGTAGCATGAGAAAGTAAGGAATATTTAAAAATAAGATTGGCGGCATGTCATATAACATAGAAACTAACTTGAAAGAGCCTCTCATGACCCAGTGTAACAGTTTACTTTTGGGGGCTTCCCCCACTCACAGTATACATACTAGAAATTCCTAGTTTTAAGAATCTACCAGAAACAGGGACACCTGGGTGGCTCAGTTGGTTAAGCACCCAACTTTGGCTCAGGTCATAATCTCACAGTTCATGAGTTCAAGCCCCGCATCGGGCTCTGTGGTGACAGATCAGAGCCTGGATCCTGCTTCTGATTCTGTGTCTCCCTCGCTCTCTGCCCCTCCCCCACTCACTCTCTGTCTCTGTCTCTCTCAAAAATAAACACTTTTTTAAAAAATCTACCAGAAAAATTCAAAAGTAATTAGGTGTGAACTGAAAACAGAAGAGTTGGAAGTATGCAAAGTAGATATGCATTGCAAATACTAGGTTAGTTCTACGGCTATCTATCGCTTTGCCCTACTGGGTAATGTTTGGACCTATACTGAAGACTCCTTGAGACCAGATAAGGTGCCCCTCCTCCACCCACAAAATCCCTCGTAGTACCTTAGGAAAAGAAAAAAGAAAAAAAAAAAGAAAAAGAAAATGACAGTTTATTTTTGCACTTTACATAGAAAATCTAGATTATTTTACAAACTTACTTGCCCAGTGAAGTCACATTACATTAGAAGAAATTTTAAAGTTGTCTAGTCATATAAATCATATATATAATGCATAAGTGTATGTTATTATATAGTGCATTATTCAGGCTTTTATTCAATATCTCATGATAATCTTTTTTCTGCTAATTAATATATATCAATGTATGTTTTAATTACCTTGTATTATTATATATTTTTAATTAATTTGCATTTTGTTTAAGGAAAAATGCAGATACCTATCCAAATTCTTACTTTATTTCGTGCCATATAGGTATAATACTTCTAACATGAAATACTTTAAAAGCATTTTCATAAATTTCATTTCATCTAGTCTTTGTTTTTATTGTGGAAAAAGAGCCTTAAATATTAACCACCATAAAGTATAAAAAATCATTTTTATAGGTCTTCTATTGATAAAGGTTTTATTATCATTGTCCCTCCTTATCTATCCCAAAGCACAGACCTACTCTGGTTTCTGTTTAGTATCTCAGTGCTCCTTGTCAACACCAATTAACTCAGGAGGTGAACTGTTTGTTTTTCTTTGTGACTTCTTCAGGCAATAAATAAAGACCCAGAATAATAAAATCTGAAATACTTATGCTGGCAGGTCTATTGCCATGATTTATGGTCAATGTAGATTTTGCTCGTACAGTAAAGTCTTATGCCAGAAATATTTTGTCATAACAATATTACACAAAATACAATCATAGTGATATTATTGGAAAAATGTATTGGTGTCTAGAAGCAGACTTTAGCTCATCAAGGAATGTTATTATAATACCATTTTGGTAAAGAATGTTTTAGCTTCATGTTTGTCAAAGTGAAGGGAGAACTATTTGGGGCTCAACATTTTCCCGTTACCACACATGTATTTCATGCTTTTTGTTATGCTGGCTTTCCATTAAATTTATTTATGCTCTATTGCTCTTAGGAGAAAATAATATTCATGCAGAATTTTAGTTGATCTGACTCTAACAAATTTATTCTGTTTTTTCTTCTTTGGTGACTTTCCCATGCTACTGTTTTCTTCTTACATAAAAAAAAAAAAAACTTTAGTAAAACCATGGAATTAGATTTTGACCTCTTACATTCCTTATCAATAGTATTTTAACAGTATTATTGAGGTACGATTGACCTATAATATTTGTACAATTTTGCTTTAATAGATGTGCATATTTATAGAACCATCACTATAATCAAAATAATGAACTTATCTATCACTTCCAAAAGTTTTCCTCGTGTCTTTTTTTACGTTTTTTTATTTATTTTGAGAGTGAAAGAGAGAGAGGGAGAGGGAGAGGATGGGTGGGGGAGGGGCAGATAGAGAGAGGGACAGAGGATCTAAAGTAGGTTCTGGGCTGACAGCAGAGAGCCTGACATGGGGCAAAAATGCATAAATCATGACATTACGGCCTGAGCTGAAGTCAGATGCCTAACCAACTAGGCCACCCTGGTGACCCTCCTCATGTCCTTTTTTTAATGCTCCCTTTTGGTCCCTCTTCTTTGCCCCAACTCTTCTCTCCAGGAAAACACAAATCTACCTTCTGTGGCTATGTATTTCCATTTCCTATAATTAAAAAAAAATTTTTTAATGTATATTTATTTTTGAGACAGAGAATGAACGGGGGAGGGTCAGAGAGAGAGGGAGGTACAGAATCTGAAACAGGCTCCAGGCTCTGAGCCTTCAGCACAGAGCCCGACGCAGGGCTCGAACTCACAGACGGCGAGATCATGACCTGAGCCAAAGTCCAGCGTTTAACCGACTGAGCCACCCAGGCGCCCCTCATTTCCTATAATTTTTAAAAGTGGAATCATGTCATACATACTTTTGTCCAGCTTCTTTCACTCAACATTATTTGCCGATCTGGCCATATTGGGTCATATAGTTTCTTTTTGTTGCTGAGTAGTAAGTATTGCATTATATATGCATATATCAAAATTTATTTATTCACATGTTAAAGGACATCCCAGTTTATTCCAGTGTTTGGCTATATGAACTAAATGTGATAAATCTTTGTATGGACATATGCTATCATTTTTCTTCCTAGGCAAATACCCTAAATAGAATTGCTGGATCACACTGTAGGTACACGTTTCGTTTCCAACAAACTGCCAGAGTATTCACTGAGACTGTAAGGAAATTTGAGGAGTAATTGACATAGTCAAAGTGATAGCTATAATTCCTGTTGAAAATTTATGTCTTTATATGTGGTGGTAGAAAGATGAGAAATTCTTCAGTCATAAGAAGAGTAGCTGTATTTCTTTAGGTATAAATATAACATTGTTTTGTTGTGGTATGAAAGTTCCAATGAAGATAAAAAGATGTTTATGGGAAGTGAGCACCCAAGTTAGCAATTTATTACCTCTTGGCTCCTAATTCACCCTTATTGCCTCCTCTGTGGTAATGAAGATGTGGTTTGTAAAAAAACTACTTTGTCACCTGGTATAATGTTAATCCCGGACAATAGAGGAAACAAACATGAAGGAAGAAGGGGTGTTTCTTCCTGGTTCTTATGTATCTTGTTTGCTCACTAGGCTCCTGGAAAGTCTTATTTCTTACTTACCAGGCTCCTAGGGAGTACCCTGTCTCCAAGTACCATCTCCTATGCACATGTAATTTATCCTATGCACATGTAGATTTCTACAGACTAGATTTTTCCATGACTTGATTCCTCAGTGCATGCTTCTATCTTTATGTCCCTTTTTTGTATCTGGAATAATTTAATCAATGATCTATATTATTTGACATTCAAATATACTTCCATGCTGAATAAATAAATGAATAGTTTCACATTGGAAAGTCTTCGGATTGAGGAGTCAAGATGGCAGAGTAGTATAGGGACTGTGAACTTGTCTCATCCCTGAAACAGATCAGCATCAAACCATTTGAACACCTAAGAAATTCATCTGAGGAATAATGCAACAATCTGCATAACTGGAGCCAGAGAAATTGACAGATATGCAATGCAGAGAGGTGCATTGGGGGAGAGAAAAGCTGTGGAGACAGGGAGGGTAGAGACCCATTTTTGTAGAGAGATGACAGAGAAAGAAAGGGGGAGACCGCAGCACATTGGGATTGCACAAGAAAAGCACCCCCCTGAAAGTACCCGGAGAGAAAGAGTGAAAACACTCACAGGGTACTGGAAAAAAATCTGTTCACCAAAACCACTGATGGCAATAAAGAGGAGGGTTTCAACACTGCCAGGATTCTATAAACAGTGGAGCATGGAGTCTGAAGTTTCAGAGCTCAGTGCCTGGTGGTGCTCTGGCGAGGAAGCAGGGTGAATCCCCAGGAACAGGCAGTGCAGTCTGAGGGATCCATGTGCCACACAGGGAGAAGCAGTTCGCCTCTGAGTGTGCATTTGGTAGAGGCCATATGGCCTCCTTGTAGGCAAAATCTCAGTGGACCCCAAAGAGCAGCCATAGTTACTGATACTGGAACAAAGACACTAGAGGGCAGCAAAACCTGGCACCAGCTGTGTCTTGTGATTTGCCATCAACTGTGGATCATGCTGCTACATGATCACAGGAACATTTTCTGTGACAAGCCAGCACCCAGCTATTGCTTGGCGAGACTCTTCCCCAGAGAGTCCACATGGGTCCAAACCGCAAGGGTCTCTGAAGTGTGGGGTTTGAAATAGAGCCTTATCTGAGATAAAACTCTCAAGGGAAGTGCTGCTGGGCAGGTAGATGGCTTACACATGGACAGAGTAGAGGCAGGGAGTGGAAGGAGGCCTGAGACAAAGGAGGAGTGCTTGATCGTGGGTCGGTGAGGGCATAGTGTTCCTGTGCCAGAGCCCAGGGAGCTGGTTGAAGGAATTTCCACCCCTCCTACCCATGGGCATGCGCACACACACTGATCCACTCCAGTAAGTTAACCAGTGCCACTAAGTGGAGAAGGAAACCCTTACACAAAGCCCCGCCCAGCTGCCTTATATGGACATCCCCCAGAAAACCAGCACAAATCCCTTCCACCTGCTTATGTTCTACAAATTATAGTGTGCTGCAAAGTTTCAGTTCTAGGGGAAACTGGATGTAACTCCATTCAGGTTTCATTCTATTTGTTGGTTCATTTATTTGTTAATTTTCTTTTTTTTTTTTTTTTTTTTGCTTAGGGTTTTTTTTCCTCTTTCTTGAATACAGAAAGATGAAATTTGATTGTCTATTCTATTATTTAATTTTTTTATTTTAAAATTTTTAACTATTTTTTTTCCTTTCTCCTTTTTCTCTAGTCTATGAAGCTTCTCTCAACAAGCAGACCAAAACACACATGGAATCTAGCTTCCTTCATTGGATTTTTTTGTTTTGTTTTTAGTAATTTTAATTGTTTATTTTATTAATCTTTTTCTTCCTCCAAAATGACAAGGTGAAGGAGTTGACCCCCAAAAAAATAAAAGGAAGAAATGAGGCCAGGGATTTAATCAACACAGATATAAGTGAGATGTCTGAACTAAAATTTAAAACCATGATTATAAGAATACTAGCTAGGGTTGTAAAAAGCATAGAAGATACCAGGGAATATATTTTGCAGAGATAAATGAAATAAAATGTAGTCAAGCTGAAATTAAAAATGCTATAACCAAGATATCTTGAATGGATGCCATGACAGAAAGGGTGGATGTTGCAGAGCAGTAAATCAGTGAGATAAACGATAAAATATGGAAAATAATGAAGCAAAAAAAAAAAGAGGGAAACAAAGGCAAAATATTATGAATCAAGACTTAGAAAATTCAATGACTTATTATACAGTAATAACATTCAAATCATAGGCAGGTCAGAAGAGAAAGAGAGAAAAAGAGGCAGAAGGTTTTTGTGAGCAAATTATAGCTGAAAATTTTCCAAATCCGGAGAAGGACCCAGACATCAAAATTGAAGAACCACAGCAAACTGCCATTAGATTCAACAAAAAGTTACCATCACCAAGACATATCACAGTCAAATTCACAAAATACACAGACAAGGAAAGAATTATGAAAGCAGCAAAAAAAAAAAAAAGTCCTTAACCTACAAGGGAAGACAGTTCAGGTTCACAGCAGATCTATCCATAAATACATGGCAGGCCAGAAAGGAATGGCAGGGTATACTCAACATGTTGAATCAGAAAATTATGCATCCTAGAATACTTTATCCAGGAAAGTTGTCATTCAAAATAGAAAGAAAGATAAAGAGTTTCCCAGAAAAATAAAAACGAAGAGTTCATGACCACTAAACCAGCCCTGCAAGAAATTTCAATGGGGACTCTCTGGGGGGAAAGAAGCAACGAAGACTAGAAAGTACCAGAGAACATCACCAAAAACACCAATTCTATAGGCAATACAATGGCACTAAATTCATATCTTTCAATAACCGCCACAAATGTAAATGGATTATATGCTCCCATCAAAAGACATAGAGCATCAAAATGGATAAAAAAAATAAGACCCATCTAAAAAAATAAATAAGACCCATGTATAGACTGCCTATAAGCGACTCATTTTAGACTTAAAGACACTTGCAGATTGAAAGTGAGGGGATGGAAAACCATCTATCATGCTAATGGATGTCAAAAGAAAGCCAGAGTAGCCATACTTATATCAGACAAACCAGACTTTAAAGCAAAGACTGTAACAAGAAATGAAGAAGGGTGTTATATCATAATTAACGGGCCTATCCACCAAGATCTAACAACTGTAAATATTTATGTCCCCAACTTGATACAACCAAATATATAAATCAACTAATCACAAAATAAACTCATTAATAATACCCTAATAGTTGGGTTCTTTAATGCTCCACTTACAGCAATAGATCAACTAAGCAGAAAATCAACAAGGAAACAATGGCTTTGAAAGACACAAGGGACCAGATGGACTTAACAGATATATTCTGAACATTGAATATATGGTCTGTATATTCTAAAGAATAGAATACACATTCTTCTCAAATGCATATGGAGCATTCTCCAAAACAGGTCACATACTGGGTCACAAATCAGCCCTCAACAAGTACAAAAAGACTGAAATTATACCAAGCATGTTTTCAGACCACAATGCTATTAAACTTGAAATCAAACACAAGAAAAAATTTGAAAGACCACGAATACTTGGAGATTAAAGAACATTCTATTAAAGAATTAATGGGTTAACCAAGAAATTAAAGAGGAAATTAAAAAGAACAAGGATGCCAATGAAAATAAAAACACAACAGTCTAAAACCTCTGGAATGCAGCAAGGGCAGTCAAAAGAGGGAAGTATATAGCAATCCAGGCCTTCCTAAAGAAGGAAGAAAGGTCCCAAATACGCAACCTAACCTTACACCTAAAGGAGCTGGAAAAAGAATAGTAATTAAAACTCAAAGGCAGCAGAACAAGGGAAATAATAAAGATTAAAGCAGAAATCAATTATCAAAATTGATAAACCCCTAGGTAGATTGATCAAAAAGAAAAAGGAAAGGCCAAATAAATAAAATCATGAAAGACAAGAGATCACAACCAACACCACATAAAACAAACAATAATAAGAGAATATCTGAGCCATTATATGCTAACAAATTGGGCATTCTAGAATAAATGGACAAATTTAAACATAAACTTATAAACTACCAAAACTGAAACAGGAATAGAAAATTTGAACAGACTCATAGCAGTAAAAAATTGAATCAGTAATCAAAAACTTCCCAAAAAATAAGAGTCCAGGGCTGGATGGCTCTCCAGGGGTATTCTACCAGACATTTAAAGAAGAGTTAACACCTATTCTTTTGAGGCTGATCCAAAAAATAGAGATGGAAGGAAAACTTCCAAACTCATTCTACGAGGACAGCATTATCTTGATTATAACCAGACAAAGACCCCACTCAAAAGGAAAATCACAGACCAATCTCCCTGATGAACATGGATGCAAAGATTCTCAACAAGATACTAGTAAATCAAATCCCACAATACATTAAAAGGACTATTCACCACAATCAAGTGCGATTTATTCCTGGGCTGCAGGGCTGATTCAATATCCATACATCAATCAACATGATATAGCACAATAAAAGAAAGGATAAGAACCACATGATCCTTTCAATATGTGAATAGAAAGTATTTGACAAAATACAGCATCCCTTCTTGATAAAAACCCTCAAGAAAGTAGGTATAGAGGAAACATACCTCAAGGTCATAAAGACCATATATGAATGCACTACAGCTAATATCTTCAATGCAGAAAACTCAGAGTTTTCCTCCTAAAATCTGGAACATGCCAGGGATATCCACTCTCGCCGCTGTTGTTCAACATAGTGTTTCAAGTCCTAATCCCCGCAATCAGACAATAAGAGATATAAAAGGCATCCAAATCAGCAGGGAAGAAGTCAAACTTTACTCTTTGCAGACAACATTATAATTTATATGGAAACCTGAAAGACTCCACCAAAAAACTACTAGAACTGATATATGAATTTGACAAAGTCTCAGGATACAAAATAAACATACAGAAATTGGTTTAATGCTATACACCAATAATGAAGCAGCAGAAAGAGAAATCAAGGAATCGATCCCATTTACAATTGCACCAAAAACCATAAGATAACTAGGAATAAACCTAACCAAAGAGGTAAAAGATCTGTATGCTGAGAACTATAGAAAGCTTATGAAAGAAATTGAAGAAGATAGAAAGAAATGGAGAAACATTCTATGCTCATGGATTGGAAAAATATTTTTAAAATGTCTCTACTACCCAAAGCAATATACGCATTCAATTGCAATCCCTATCAAAATACCAACAGCATTCTTCACAGAGCTATAACAAACAATTCTAAAATTTGTATAGAAACAAAAAGTACCCCAAATAGCCAAAGTAATGTTGAAAACAAAACAAAACAAAACAAAAACCCAAAGCTGGAGGCATCACAATTCCAAACTTCAAGACAGTAGGGTACTGGGACAAAAACAGACACAGACACATAGATCAATGGAACAGAATAGGAAACCCAGAAATGGACCCACAAATGCATGGCCAGCTTATCTTTGACAAAGCAGGAAAGAACAGACAATGGAAAATGTCAAAAATGTCTCTTCAGCAAATGGTGCTGGGAAAACTGGAGAGCAACATGCACAAGAATGAAACTGGACCACTTTCCTATACCATACACAAAAATAATCTCAAAATAGATAAAAGACCTACATGTGAAACAGAAAACCATCAAAATCCTAGAGGAGAACACTGGAAGCAACCTGTTTGGTTTGGCTGCAGCAACTTCTTACTAGTCATGTCTCCAGAGGCAAGGGAAACAAAAGCAAAAGTGAACTACTGGGACCTCATCAAGATTAAAAACAAAACAAACAAACAAACAAAAACCTATTCACAGAAAAGGAACCAATCAAAACTAAAAAGCACCTGAAGGAACGGTAGAAGATCTTTGCAAATGAGTTATTATCCCATATCTATAAAGAACTTTTCAAACTCAATACCCAAATATAATCCAGTGGAAAAAAATGGGTAAAAGACATGAACAGACATTTTTCCAATGAAGACAACCATATGGCTACAGAAACATGAAAAGATGCTTAACATCACTCATCATGAGCAAAATCAAAATCAAAATCACAATGAGATACCACCTCACACCACTCAGAATGGCTAAAATTAACAATTCAGGCAACAACAGATGTTGCTGAGAATGTAGGAAAGAAGAACCCTTTTGCACTCCTCGTGGGAATGCAAACTGGTGCAACTACTCTGGAAAACAGTATGGAGGTTCCTCAAAAAATTAAAAATAAAACTACCCCAGGACACAGTAATCGCACTACCAGGTTTTTATCCAGAAGATAGAGGTGTGCTGTTTTGAAAGAGCACATGCACCCCAGTGGTTACAGCAGTGATATTAACACTAGCCTAATTATGGAAATAGCCTAAATATCCATCAACTGATGAATGGATAAAGAAGCAGTAAACACGCACACACATGTACATGCAAACACACACACACACACACACACACACACACACACACACACACTGGAATACTACTCTGCAATGAAAAAGGATGAAATCTTGCCTTTTGCAACAATGTACATGGAGTAAGAGTGTATTATAAGGGAAGTCAGATAAAGATAAATATATGATTTCATTCATATGTGGAATTTAAGAAAAAAAACAGATGAACATAGGGGAAGGGAAGGAACGATAAGATAAAAATGGAGAGGGAGGCAAAACCTAAGAGACTCTTAAATACAGAGAATAAACTGAGGGTTGCTGGAGAGGGGAACGGGGATTGGGCTACATGGGTGATGGGTATTAGAAGGGCACTTGTTGGGATGAGCACTGGGTGTTATATGTAAGCAATGAATCATTGGGTTCTACTCCTGAATCCAATACTACACTCTATGTTAACTAATTGATTTTAAATAAATTAATTAAAGAAAATAAGAAGACGTGTTAGAAGGCTATTGCAGATATCTGGTTACAAGCTAAGGTGGTTTAGTCTAGGGTGTACATACCATTAATACAAATTGATGAAATATATATTTTGGAAGTAGAGATGAACATACTGAATGTTGAATGGCATATGAAAAGTGAGGGGAATAAAGTCAATAAAGCTATTCATAGATCTGTGGCTCAAGTAAATGTGCTATTGACTAGACACTGGAAGAGGGGTATGTTTGATGGTGCAGGACCTCAAGATTTCCATTTTATCTTTGTTAAGTTTAAGATGGCTAAAACACATCCATGTGAAAATATCACAATGCAGTCGGAAGTACCAGAGCAGTTCTCAGAGAGTTGAGTTTCACAGATAGAGATATAAGAGATAACTACAATGTTGATGGTGAAGCTGAGACACATACTGTCCACCAAAAATCTACGTTCCCTCCTAATTTACCAGCCCTCTTGGATTTAGGCAGGTCCACGGTGATTAATTGTGCTGAAGGACTATGATAAAATCACATACATCATTTTCAGACCAAATCAGTTAGGAAACATGTGACCATTTAGCTCCTCCTTTGCCCTGCTGACTTAGGTGGCCAAGTTTTTATATGATGCATTAAAATATGGTAAAATGTTTACCAGTCTACTTTCCTGAATATTAGGTTTTATATGTCTATCAGAACCAAAATGAATACATCAAGAGAGTACCTGAATATATAAGTCCAGGGTTCAAAAGAGAGGTCCTTTCTAAAGATACACATTTGGGAATCATGAACATATAAATATTTTTAAGTGCTGACAGGGATTCTTTGCTTGAACAAACTTGAGTCAATCTCCTAAATTTTCTGGGCCTATCTATGCACTTTGTAAATCTAGTTTTAGCAAAAACACTCCTAAGTCAGTTTAACCAAACTCCCCACTCTTGATACCTCATCACCCTTTGTATCTTCCTAAGTTCCTCATCCTTCACCATCCCCCAGATGAGATCTAATCACCCTGGTTTGTCTGCAGCAAGAATCCTGAATCCTGTTAGGTCAGTTTAGTCAGACCCCACCGCCCATCCCTGATGTTTCCTCTTAGTGATTTCCTATCCACCTACCTCCACCCTGCTCCTTGGGGGTACATTTCCACCTGTCCATGCTCTATTCAGAGTTGACCCTCTCCTCCATAGCAAAATCTCATTGAAGTGGTGCCTATCCCTATCACAATGGTCCTGAATCAAGTCTATCTTACCGTCCTTAACAAATCACACTGAATCTATTTTTTTTTTTGGGGGGGGGGGACAGTATCCAGAATGAATCAGATGAGGAAGTGAATAATGTCAAGAGGCCAGAAACATTGGAAAGAGCCAAGACTAAGGGGATGTAAAAGTAAAAGAGCCTGAGAAAGAATAGTACTTGAGGTAAGATAAAAACCAAGAGGGTAGTATTCTGAAAACTACACATAGAAAATATTTTGAGAAGAAACCAGAAAACTGTTTTGTTCATCTATCAAGTAAAATTTAGATTTGTATTCACTAATGCCTTTAGGAACATGGAGGAAATTTGTGACTTTAAGACATAAATTTGGAAAAGCAATGAGTATATACAAAACTAATTGTAGAGGGCTTTAAAAAGAATGGGAGGAGAGAAATTATGTTCAAAGACTGAAGACAACAACTTTACAAGATTTTGTTCCTGGAAAATACAACATGCCATTGGATCATTATGATGGGGGAATTTGGAGTTAAAAGAGATTATTTTTACAATGGAAGAAATAACTGCATACTTTTATGCTCATGAAAATGATTTGATAGAGAAAAAGTGCATGATGTAGGAAATCTGAAGTATTTTTTTTTTCTGGGAGAAATTTTGAAGTGATGTTTCTGAGTAGAGAACATGTGATGTGATCCAGCACATAATAGGAATTCCTCTTAAAGAGAACTATGGAAAGTTCATGTATAGTAACAGGAGAGAAGGCCATTAGGATGCCACAAAGGCAGTTTGACAAAGTATTAGGATTACATTATCCTCCAACAGCTTCTATTTTCTCAGCAACATAGAAAGTAAAGTCATTACTAAAAACGAAGAAAGGGAGGGAGATACCTATGAGAGAACAGAAAAAGGAAGCTAGATACTAGCTATTTTGGGAAAGTGAGAGCATGAGTATTCTAAGAAAATGCAATAGAGTTCCTTGAAAACATTTTGCAAAAAAGACCAGATTCTGAATCTAGAGTAAATGGTCATTTACTTTGTCATCACAAGAAGGAAGGAGAGGCACTGACATCATCAGAGCTGAAGATCATCATACCATCATAATCAGGAAAGATTTAACAGTGCTGTAATAACAAGGTATCCCCTACATTTTAATTATTTAATGAAACAACAGTGTATATCTAATTATGCTAGTCAAAAACATTTCATAAATGGTTTTGTTACATGCATTCCTTTGAAGATTAAGTTAATGGATTCTTTTACAATAAAACACATGTATCCTTATTTTGTTGCATCAAAGAAAGATACAGACTTCAAAATGACATACTTAGTTCTTAAATGTTTTGTCCTGGAAGTGACATATGCCACTTTACTCATGATCCATAAGCTAGAAGTACTCACATGTTTCTGGATAACTGCAAGGGAAAAATGCAGAAGAGTCCAAAAATAATCAATGAATAATAAATGTCTATGACCCAATATCTTGGTTATTTAACATTTCAAAATTATGACTTTATTTTGTACAGTAGTACAACTTAAAGACCACTCAGAGAGCTTACATGAATATCTACTGCACACACCAGTAAGTATAAAAGAAACATCACATTCCCCCAAAATATGAATCCTTATTGATTTAATGGGCATTTTGAGTCCTTTCAAAAGCATGTCATTGCCACTTCTACTTGATTGTCAAGTTAAAGTCCTCAAAATACTAGGAACAGGGATTTAAGTGACATAAGGTAAATTCCACAAGGAGAGATGATGTGCAAGTATTTTCTGATGGCTTGAATTTCAAATATTGAATGGAGGATTAATAGAAAGTAGAAATGAGATACAAAGAAAACACTTTTCTTCTCATAAGCCAGTGGGAGAGCATCAGTGACAGAATGAAGTACCCACTCATGAGAAGGCTATTGGAAGAGCAGAATTTTCCAAAAATCTTTCACTTAAAGCAACTAATGAAAGGATCACTCAGAAAAAAAAGATGGCGAACATAGGGAATGTTAATAATAAGAGCTACTGAAGGCACAGCAAAGGCACAGAATGTTAATAATAAGAGCTACTGAAGTCACAGGGACAAGAGGAGGCATAGAATCAATGAGGTTTACAGTGAGGAGGAGTATGGATGATTTGTGAGTCTTGGGGATTTTTCTGTGGTGACTTAAATAAACAGGATAAAGAATCTAAAGTGAATACTTTGGGTATTTATTTGTACCAACTTTGGGTTGGTAGAGCAGGAGAGGTGAGGATTTTTGCCAGAAACATAGTGCCCACTTTTCAATTTGGCTAATTATTGAGTGGAGTGGTGGCCTTAATTCAAATGGTCAGGATTCAGAGGTTATTCTAGAGTATTATAAATGGAGGCTAAAGGAGTATAAGTCGCTTGATTTCCTCCTCCTTAAGGAAGTATGACATTTATTAAGGAGATAGGGCATTGGGAATACAGCTTCTAAAAACAACCAAAGAAGCTAGCCATGAAAACAAAAACAAAGGATGTGGTCAAGTGAAGCAAAGAAAACTAAGAGTGCTGTCACAAAAATAAATCAGATCCAGACAATGTTCAAAGAAAAGAGAGGCAAACTGCTAAAATGATGCTGAAAGATCCTTTGTGTTTGTGTTCATATATATGTTCATTCGTTTGTTCTTATGGCTGTGATTCTCAAGTGTCCTTATTGGGGAAAGACACTTGGATTTTTTTTGATGTTTCATTATTCATATTTTGAAAATTATATATACACGGAGAGAGACAGAGATGGAAAGACAGAGAGAGGGATGGAGGGAGAGAGAGATAGAGAAGACATACTATGTGTAAACAATGGCTTTGAATGACACATTGGACCAGATGGATTTAACAGATATATTCAGAACATTTCATCCTAAAGCAGCAGAATATACATTCTTCTCCAGTGCACATGGAACATTCTCCAGAATAGAACATATACTGGGACACAAATCAGCCCTAAGTAAGTACAAAAAGATCGAGATCATACCGTGCATATTTTCAGACCACAACGCTATGAAACTCGAAATCAACCACAAGAAAAAATGTGTCAAGGTAACAAATACTTGGAGACTGAAGAACATCCTACTAAAGAATGAATGGGCTAACCAAGCAGTTAAAGAGGAAATTTAAAAGTATATGGAAATCAATGAAAATGATAGAAACACAACCCAAAACCTCTGGGACGCAGCAAAGGCAGTCATAAGAGGAAAGTATATAGCACTCCAGGCCTTCCTAAAGAAGGAAGAAAGAGCTCAGATACCCAACCTAACCTTACTCTTTAAGTAGGCGGAAAAAGAACAGCAAATAAAACTCAAAACCAGCAGAAGACAGGAAGTAATAAAGATTAGAGTAGAAATGCTATTGAAACCAAAATAAAAAAAAAAACAGTAGAACAGAACAATGAAACCAGAAACTGGTTGTTTGAAAGAATTAAAAAAAAATGAAAAACCACTAGCCAGTATGATCAAGAAGAAAAAGGAAAGGACCCAAGTAAGTAAAATCAAGAATTAAAGAGGAAAGATCACAACCAACACAACAGAAATAAAAACAATAATAAGAGATTTTGAGAAATTATATGCCAATAAAATGGGCAACCTGGAAAAATGGACAAATTCCTAGAAACATATATACTACCAAAAGGGAAACAGTAAGAAATAGAAAATTTGAACAGACCCAGAACCAGTAAGGAAGTCGAATTAGTAATCAAAAATCTGACAAAAAAAAAAAAAAAAAAAAAGAGTCCAGGAACAGATGGCTTTCCAGGGGAATTCTACCAAACATTCAAGGAAGAATTAACACCTATACTCTTGAAAATGTTCCAAAAAATAGAAATGGAAGGAAAACTTCCAAACTCTTTCTATGAAGCCAGCATTACCTTGATTTCAAAACCAGACAGAGACCCCACTAAAAAGGAGAACTATAGACCAATTTCCCCGATGAACATGGATGTAAAAATCCTCAACAAGATATTAGCCAACCAGATCCAACAATACATTAAAAAAATTATTCACCATGACCAAGTGGGGTTTACACCTCGGATGCAGGGCTGGTTCAATATCTGCAAAACAATTAACATGATTCATCACATCAATAAAAGAAAGGACAAGAACCATATGATCCTCTCAATTGATGCAGAGAAAGCATTTGACAAAACACAACAAACTTTCTTGATAAAAACCCTCAAGAAATTAGGGATAGAAGGGTCATACCTCTAGATCATAAAAACAATATATGAACGACCCAATGCTAATATCATCCTCAATGGGAAAAAATGAGAGCTTTCCCCCGAAGGTCAGGAACAAGACAGGGATGTCCACTCTCACCACTGACTGTTATTCAACATAGTATTGGAAATCTTAGCCTCAGCAATCAGACAACACAAAGAAATAAAAGGCATCCAAATAAGCCAGGAGGAGGGCAAACTTTCACTCTTCACAGATGACATGATACCCTATATGGAAAACCCAAAAGATTCCACCACAAAAACTGCTAGAATTGATTCATGAATTCAGCAAAGGTGCAGGATATAAAAACAATGCACAGAAATCAGTTGCATTCCTATATGCCAACAATGAAGTGACAGAGAAATCAAGGAATCGATCCCCATTTACAGTTTCACCAAAAACCATAAAATACCTAGATTTAAATCTAACCAAAGAGGTGAAAATCTATACATTGAGAACTATAGAAAGCTTATGAATGAAATTGAAGAAGACACACAGAAATGGAAAAAGATTCCATGCTCCTGGATAGGAAGAACAAATATTGCTAAAATGTTGATACTACCCAAAGCAATCTACATATTCAGTGCAATCCCTATCAAAGTAACACCAGCATTCTTCACAGAGCTAGAACAAATAATCCTAAATTTTGTATGGAACCAGAAAAAAACCCAAATAGCCAAAAAATCTTGAAAAAGAAAACCAAAGCAGGAGGCATCACAATCCCAGACTTCAAGCTATACTACAAAGCTGTAATCATCAAGACAGTATGGTACTGGCACAAGAACACTCAGATCAATGGAACAGAATAGAGAACCCAGAAATGGACCCACAAACGTATGGCCAACTAATCTCTGACAAAGCAGGAAAGAATATCCAATGGAATAAAGACAGTCTCTTCAGCAAGTGGTGATGGGAAAACTGGACAGTGACATGCAGAAGAATGAACCTGGACTACTTTCTTACACCAGACACAAAAATAAACTCAAAATGGATGAAAGACCTAAATGTAAGACAGGAAGCCATTAAAATCCTTGAGGAGAAAGCAGGCAAAAACCTCTTTGATCTTGGCTGCAACAACTTCTTACTCAACACGTCTCTGGGGGCAAGGGAAACAAAAGCAAAAATGAACTACTGGGACCTCATCAAAATAAAACGCTTCTGCACAGTGAAGGAAACAGAAAAACTAAAAGGCAGAATGGGAGAAGATATTGGCAAATGACATATCAGATAAAGGGTTAGTATCCAAAATCTACAAAGAACTTATCAAACTCAACACCCAAAAAAGAAATAATCCAGTGAAGAAATGGGCAAAAGACATGAATAGACACTTCTCCAAAGAAGACATCCAGATGGGCAACCGACACATGAAAAAATGCTCCACATCACTTATCATCAGGGAAATACAAATCAAAACCACCATGAGATAACACCTTATAACTGTCAGAATGGCTAACATTAACAACTCAGGCAACAACAGACTTTGGTGAGAATGTGGAGAAAGAGGATCTCTTGTGCACTGTTGGTGGGAATGCAAGCTGGTGCAGCCACTCTGGAAAATAGTATTGAGAGTCCTCTAAAAACTAAAACTAGAACTACCCTATGACCCAGCAATTGCACTACTAGGCATTTATCAATGGGATACAGGTGTGCTGTTTCGAAGGGACACATGCACTCCCATGTGTATAGCAGCACTATCAACAATAGCCTAAGTATGGAAAGAGCCAAAATGTCCATCAATGGATGAATGGATGAAGAAGATGTGGTGTATATACATACAATGGAGTATTACTTAGCAATCAAAAAGAATGAAGTGTTGCCATTTCCAAGTACGTGGATGGAACTGGAGGGTATTATGCTAAGTGAAATGAGTCAGAGAAAGACAAAAATCATATGACTTCACTCATATGAGGACTTTAAGAGACAAAACAGATGAACATAAGGGAAGGGAAACAAAAACGATATAAAAACAGGGAGGGGGACAAAACAGAAGAGACTCATAAATATGGAGAACAAACTGAGGGTTGCTGGAGGGGTTGTGGGAGGAGGGATGGGCTAAATGGGTAAGGGACATTAAGGAATATACTCCTGAAATCATTGCTTCACTATATGCTAATTTGGTATAAATTTTTAAAAATAAAAAATAAAGCTAAAAAAAGGCTTCAAAATAAGGAAACAGTACCAAATTCCATGTCCTCATTAACTTCTGATGTTTTTTTGCTCACCATGCTAAGCACTAATTAAGATTCTGTCTTCTTAAAATTTGTTATTGACTAAAATATAGGAAAACAAGAAATTCAAAATCAACAACTAATTTGGTTTGTTTATTCTTCTAATCAAGGTAAGAAATCTCATGAGAAAAAATTAATAATAGATATATGGGGTAAACAGGGTCCTAATTAATGACTGTTAATCCATCTTTTCTTTACAATGGATATTATTTAGGCTTTGGTCTTTATTCAGAACATTATTGTAAAAATTTGTTTATGTTGGAAACACAGTGAATGGCAATACATTTGAAAGACATGAGGTATTCTTTCAAATTAAAGTATGGTTGTTACAATAATATAAAACATGCACTTAAAATATTGATATTAGGGGCACCTGGGTGGCTCAGTTGGTTAAGTATCTGATTTTTGATATCGACTCAGGTTGTGATCTCCCAGTCATGAGTTCAAGCCCCGTGTTGGGCTCCATCCTGACAGTGCAGAACCTGCTTGGGATTCTCTCTCCTTCTCTCTCCTTGCCCCTCCCCTACTCACACTCTCTCTCCCTCTCTCAAAATAAATATTTTAAAAAATAAAAATAAAATATTGATATTAATGGGATTTCAAATTGGAAATGTGTAAGATTTACATAGATGGCTACTGTACAGAAGAATGACTTTGCTATCTTCTGTATCAAAGCATGAACAATGAAAAGGATGGGTTTCATGATAGGTTTCATAGCATTATAACGGCCCATGCTAACCATATCTAGATCTATTTATGATAAACAGGAGCAACACTTGTAGATATTGCTAGAATAATCCTACCTCTTTTGTCCCTTGAAATGTTTGGGATAATAAACTGAATACTTTGTTATTATGAGGGTGCTTTACAAATATATTCATTTGTTTTGAAAATGTCCTTTCCTTTTATCTAAGACATCTAAACTCAGACTCCCATTAAATTTTAGGCAAGTATAGGTGGATATATGTTTTATATAACATAATTGGAAAATTTTTCCTGAGGTCTACATTTGATGGAAAACAATACTATATAATGTGATGCTCATGAAAAACCTATTATAATATATATTGGACTTTCACAATTTTTAGAGACAAATATAAACTGAATTTAGGTCTGTTTGAAGAAGGATTGTGATTTGAGGTTATCACTAAACTTTAGGTACCTCAGGTATCAATAACAGAATAAGTAAAAATAACACATGAGTATTTACACAGAGGAAAACAATGGAAAAGTACTATCAATGTGATGGCTTATTGCAGCCCTGCAAGTTTTGCACTACATCTGCTTCCTAAACGAAGAACTGAGACTTCAAAGATGAAATAAATAGTCCAAGACCAGAACTGGATTAAAACCTCATTTTCTGAATATCAACTCTTTCCTCATTTTGCTTTTTACACTGAGTTGTTTCTTTGGATGTGCTATTTTTGATATCATGTTGACACCAACTTGACTTGAACCTTTAACTTTCATTCCTATTGTTATAGACTCCCTGTCTCTTAAATCTAAACTAAGAATAGACCCTTAGATTTTCACACTAGGGAATATATATAGTATGGCAATGATGACTTTAGTAACTCAATTATTACTGCCTTTATCTATAGAAGAGATTGCTTTGGCTGGAAAGGGTGGAAAATTTTATTTTGAGGCCAAGTATCCATAACATAAGACTAACTGAATATATTGAGCCAGCCTGTCTGAGCTTGGATGAGCCTGGGATCAGATCTTTCTCTGGGTATGATACCATGTAAAGAAAGGAATGATGAAGACAATCACTGAAGACTCAAGAATATGTCACAATTTATTCTACTCTGCTGTGGAAGAGGATTCCCAACTTCCTGTCCTCTGACATTATTCTGATTCTCAAGATTTTCTCTGCTACACTGACTTTCACTTAAGTGTATAACCAAACCAAAAAAAAAAAAAAAAAAACCCAAAAAACAAACAAAACCTTTCAATGCAATGGTACAGCAAAAACAATTTATACTATGTACTATGTTCTCTTCTTAAATTGTACTTCACTTTCAAAAGAGTCCTGTGCTTGTATTTTTAGCAAACTTTAAGACATTGAGTAAGATTTTATATATCAGTGTTGGACTTTAAAACAATTCCATGAAGAAAATGTCTGGAAACTGGTTTCTGAAAATGTTTTTTATCCTGTGTGCTCAGAGATTACAAGAGAAACATGATGTATTCCAAAGAAAACACATACACAATGATTTTCTACTGGTTTTGAGGGATAACAAAGAGGCAAAAATCAAACAAACAACCAAAATAAAACCAAAACAGCTCAGCACTTTTTGTAATTTAAATGATACGATAGTAGTTTCTATGGTTCACAAATTATACATGAAGTATGCTTTTAAATAATTAACTCTTTGCCGTCTAAGAAAATTTGGGAGTGATTTTCAGAATGTTTCATTCAGTTAAAACAAAGCAAGTTTTGCTTTAAAACAAAAGCAAAATTGTTAGGATTAGTAAGTAGTTTATAGCAGTTAAATGTTATGATCTAAACTCCAAAGGGTTTCAAAACAGGACTACACTGTATTTGTTGTGTTCTGGTCTTTAAGTTTGGCTAATAGTGAAAAATTTTTGATGAAAATAATCCCTCAGAGGACTATTTCATAAAGTAAATGTAACTGAGTTTCCTTTACAATTTCTAAGTGTCTTGTCATTTCCCTCCTCTATATAAGAACTATATACAAAATTTGTGTTTTAGGGATGCCCAAGTGACTCAGTCAGTTAGGCATCCAACTCTTGGTTTCTACTCCGGACAGGAATTCAAGTCATGTGTTGGGTTCAGTGCCATGATCTCTCTCTCCTCTCTCTCTGCTCCTCCCCAGCTCATGCTTTCTCTCTCTCTCTCTCTCTCTCTCTCTCTCTCTCTCTCTCTCTCTCAATAAATAAACATTAAAAAAAAACTTAAAAAATAAATTTATACTTTAGTGTTAAAGAAAGCATAAATAAAATGAGAAAATGTCAAGCAAACAGCTCTAGGCATGAAACTTAGGTGCTTTGTGACCTTTGTTACTCAATTTAAACTTTCTGGGCTGTAATTTCATCATATTTATATTCTGAAGCACAGCATAATGAAAAGGTATTAGCTTTTGGAGTCAGAATATCTGCAATTCTGGTTCTGTCATCTGTGTATGTTTAAGCAAATTTCTAAACCTTCCTAAGTGCTGTTTTTCTCATCTATTGCCTGTAACAGATGTAATAAACAATAAACTATATGTTCCAAGGTGGTTTTAAGGATCAAATATGATGATATATGTAAATATATTATACATGGTACATAAAAGTATTACAGCTAAAACACTATTATAATGCAAATGAATAAAATTGGTCAATGATATAGCTGCAGAAACTCAAAACAATTACTTATAGAAAAATGGGGAAGTGAGTATAAAAGGTATTTACCTTTTGACAAAGTAACTCTAATTTTATGACTTCGTCTTTAAGAAATAACCCTAAATATTGGTCAGGATGGGGCAAGGAAGGCTGAAAGCATCTAATATTTATCACACTATTATTTGAAAGAGCAGGAACTAATTTAATTGTTCAAGAATATACTTTAGTAATTTGGGGAACTATCAATTCAATACACCTGTGATAAATTTACAGCCTAAGCAGATTGCAAAATGATCACTACACAAAGCGTAGAAAAAAGGAAGTTATTACTTTTTTTTCTTTTTCTTTGTAGTAATAGAGCATATAATAAATTTATCAACTTATACTTTGGATGCTCTTGCTTTGGCTTCAAGTCATTGTGTCCCATGCTGCTGATTTTCTTCCTCTTTCTCCATATGTATATGGTTAGATTATATAAGCAAAGGCATATAAATGGTAAAATTTCATCCTGTTAGATTGAATTCAAGCTTTTAGATATTCTGCAATCTTAAGCAAGCATTCACTCTAAATTTAAAGGGCATACCCTCTAGCAGGTTGCACTTTCTAAATATGACAACATTTCCCAACCTACCAGCTCCTTTATCAAGAGCTACAATATATTTGGTGCCTTTGTTGCTGCCACAACTAGTACAATCGTGTGATGGAAATGAGGCTATGTGGCTCCAAGAAAACCATGCCCCAAACACCTTCTGACTGCAAAAAACACAAGAGACTCAAAGTGAGAACATCAAATAAGCCCAACCACCAGAAACCATGATCAAAACCCATTTGCTGTAGCTTTTTAGTCAGTTTTGGGGTGATTTGTTATACAGCAATAGATAACTCGAACAACCTTTATTACTTTATCTCAACTGTAGACAAACGTATAGAAGTTACAAAAGAAGCTGCATTTCAAAATCTGCTGACATACAAGTTCAAATACAGATTCTGGGCATTTATTTTTACCCACATTTCAGATATGGCCAGAGAACTGTTTAACATTTTTATTGTGGCAAAATACACGTAACATAAAATTTACCATTTTTAACCATTTTGAAGCATAAGAGGCGTTAAAGACATTGACGGTATTGTACAACCACTATCTACTTCCAATAATTCATCAGCCCAAGGGAAATCCCATACCCAATTAGCAGTCACTCCCCATCCTCCTCACCCCTAACCCCTAGCAATCATAGTGTACTTTCTGTAGATTTTTAAATTCTGAATATTTTGTATGAATGAAATTACACTTTTAAGTAGCTTACCAAGTGATTTTAATAAAGATCAGGATTTGTTAGCTGATGGACAGTTTAGGAACAGTATGCTACTATGTACTAGTATACTAATATGTACTATAATAAAATTTCTTCCAGGTTAACATAGATCTAGTCTAGTGTTCCTTTCCCAAAGCATTAGTTTCAGTTTCTATCCTGGGTTTAATTGCTTGTTTTTCCTTCTACTAGGTGATATAAAATAATGAGTTTATTTTTAGGTTCTATAATCTTTCTCAGAATGAATATAAAATTCTTCAGTTTTTATTTTCCACAATCTTTCTTTCTCATTTTGACCATCACAGCAAACCAGAAGAGTGAATTGGGATTTAATTCTAGACACACCCGATTTCCATCTTTCATCAGAATCCGACTGTGGTTCAAAGAATCACAAATTAGTTGGCTACATTTATGTTGTCAACCCAGAGACCTGGCCTCTAGGAACTCCATGAATTTCACTGCCTCCAAAGTATTTGTCTCTTTTATGTTCTACTCTACAAATTAAAAAACAAGAAACTTTGGTGATTAGTACTTTTTCTTTTTTTTTTTTAATTTTTTTTTTCAACGTTTATTTATTTTTGGGACAGAGAGAGACAGAGCATGAACGGGGGATGGGCAGAGAGAGAGGGAGACACAGAATCGGAAACAGGCTCCAGGCTCTGAGCCATCAGCCCAGAGCCCGACGTGGGGCTCGAACTCCCGGACCGCGAGATCGTGACCTGGCTGAAGTCGGACGCTTAACCGACTGCGCCACCCAGGCGCCCCAGGAATTTTAATTTTAATGCCATTGTTTTCTGGTATCAGATTGACAGAGCTTAAAAATAACGAACATAGGAGTGCCTGGGTGGGTCAGTTGGTTAAGTGTCCAACTGTTGATGTCAGGTCAGATAATGATCTCAAAGTTCGTGACACTGACAGCATGGAACCTGCTTGGGATTGTCTGTCTCTCTCTATCCCTCCCCTGCTTGCGCTCTAGCTCTCTCAAAAATAAATATATTAAATAAATAAATAAATAAATAAATAAATAAATAAATAAATAAACTTTTAAAAAAATAATGGAAATAGCCTATTGTTCAGAGTTCAGGAAAACAAAACTCTCTTATGCTGCTTGTGAGTGCATAAATTAGTATAATCTTTTGAGAAACTTTTAATAGTATGTAAAAAAAATTTAAACATGCATAATATTAACCCAGCATGCCTAATGATGCATATAGATGTATATAGAAGATGATGGCGAGAGAGAAGAAAACTGGTAACATCATAATATTCATCAATAGTTCAGTAATTATGATACATAGAAAATGTGGAACATATTCAGCCATTGTTTTATTTGCTGACATTGAAAGATTTCTATTATGCACTAAATAGAAAATAAATGATCAAACAGTACACATTGTATAGTGTGGGGTTTTTATAAGTACAAATATATAACTATGTCTGTTCATTAAAAAGGAATATACACTGAAATGCAAGCAACTGCTATTGCTGTGAAAACAGAATAAAAAGTTGTAAATATCCTATGCTGATTTTGGTTAACCTTCTACCATCTTTTCTTTCCACTTATTAATGATACTGAATAAATAAATGCTTGGAAATGAACTTCAGTCTTTTATAGAATATAAGATCACTGCCATAAGAAATTAGAGCACAGATATATCTTTACCATTTGTAGGTAACACAAATCATTCAGCTATATGTAAACAGACATATGCTAGAACAATGACATTGTAGATTATTACTAGAAATCATATGGGTTAACATTAATATTTATGCCATTTTTATTAAATTAGCAGATTAAGGGGGTGTCTGAGTGTTCAATCGGTTGGGCATCTGACTCTTGGTTTCAGTTCAGGTCATGAGCTTGTGGTTTGTGGGTCAAGCCCTGCATCAGACTCTGTGCTGACAGCATGGAGCCTGCTTGGCATTCTCTCTCTCCCCCTCTCTCTGTCTCTTCCCTGTTCACTCTTTCTCTCAAAAATAAAGTTAAAAAATTTTTTTCAACGTTTTTATTTATTTTTGGGACAGAGAGACTGAGCATGAACGGGGGAGGGGCAGAGAGAGAGGGAGACACAGAATCGGAAACAGGCTCCAGGCTCTGAGCCATCAGCCCAGAGCCCGACGTGGGGCTCGAACTCCCGGACCGCGAGATCGTGACCTGGCTGAAGTCGGACGCTTAACCGACTGCGCCACCCAGGCGCCCCTAGTACTTTTTCAAAATTATTTTTGTTCTCACACTTGAATGTGTGACATAACTTTTTTTTTCTTTTTCACCTTCTCTTTTTTATGTTATTTCCAACTTCTAACATATATGAGAATTTATCTCCATTATCTCCATACTTTTTTAGGTATTCTACACACTTATTCTCAATAATAAGATGTGCTTTAAAGTGAAGTTTTTGTTGTTTTTTAAAATACAAATTTCTAAAAAAATGCAATAAATATTTTGTTATCATTGTGTTTATGATGCTTCTATTTTATATATATAATTTCAAGCTCTTTAAGGGCTTTAGGTTGGGTAAGAAATTTTTTATAGAACGAATTCTTTTTTGAAGTGTTTAAAATGTTTTTTATTTAGTTTTTTTTTTTTAATTTCGCTTTTAAGAAAAGCTCTGCTCACCTTACCCTGAATTTAATCTTTTAAATATGTAAATGTAGTAGGCTGAATCATGGCCCTCAAAGATTTCCTAATCCCTAGAACTGGTGACAAGATTATTTTAAGTGGTAAAAGGGACCTTCAAGATCTAAAGAAGTTAAGAACCATGAAATAGAGAAATCAGCCTGGATAATTGGGATGGGTCCTATGATGTAATCACAAAGGTCCTCACGAGAAGGGCACAAGAGGATCAGAGGAAGAAATGGAGAAATTGGAAGGTGACATGGCTCTGGTTTTGAAGATTTATGATGGGTCTATCAGCCAAGGAAGGTAGGCATCATCCAAAAGTGAGGAAAGGCAGGGAAACAGATTTCTTCCTGGGGAAAGTGACCCCTTGATTATAGCCGAGTGATACCCACTTCAGAGTTCTGACTCTCAGACGTCTAGGATAATAAACTTGTATTGTTTTAACTTACTGTGTGTTACACCACTAATAGGAAATGAATAGATTAAAAGAAGCTTAGTGATATTCTCTGATAATTCTTGATAATTCTCTCAAAAATATATGCCCTCATTGACAGAAACAATAATTCTATCACTTTAATATTTACAAAATTATTCTTCAGAATGGGTATTGTAGAGATACCTTTAATCAAAATGCTAGTGATTGACTCTCCTCCGCAAATAACCTTTGGGGGAATCTAAGAAATCTTTAGCTCTATCATTGATTGAGATTTTCCACCTAAAGTCTCATAAGCACATATTTGTGTTTCAAATATACAGAATTATTATTACTCTTTACAGATTAAAAGCTCAATTTTTAGAGGACTATATGTAAATATGATAATAGAACATTGTTATTTTCTTAATCTTCCAAACAGAGAAACAGTCAATCCTAATTTCTTTAATAATATGGCTAGAGTTGCACCTTCTATGACTATTATTACCTCAGTATGGGTCACTGAGGTAATTTGTCCAATGGGTGAATAAGAGATAGTAGATGTATAATAGAGGAACATTCCATGATATTATATATGGTTTATAAAATTATTTCATATATTAATTCCCATAGGATCTTACAGCAAGTAAGTTACAGGATCACTATGGTTTGTTTGTGTCCTCCCAAAATTCATGTGGAGACCTAATCCTCAATGTGACAGTATTTCTAGATGAGGCCTAGGGGAAATGATGAGGTCATGATGGGGGAACCCGCATGCATGTCATTAGTGCCGCTACAAAAGGAGCCTGAGAGAACTTCCTTGTCTCTTCCTTGTCTCAAATACAGAGATATCCTTAATCATTAATAACAAATGTGCTCCTGAGTTTTATTCTGAAATTATGATTGCATGGATTTTTCAAAGTTCCAACCATCATATGGGAAATAATAATGATAAAAGTCAGATATTATTAATTTCATTTATGATGATGATATCAAGGCTTCAAATGGTGTAGAACTTGAGGAGTGAAAATATTTGTTGATGACCTACGTAGTAAAAAAGACCAAAGTCTTAGAAATCTTCCATAACTGGTTTTGGATCTTAGCTTCTTTACCAGCTAAGTAATTTTGAGTAAATCAGCCTCAATTTCCTCATGTAACAAATACTTATAAAAACAATACTTATACCAAAGGGTGATTTTAAGGTTAAATATACAAGTTCAAGTACAAACTATGTGCTCAATAATGGTACTAGAATGTGACACACCTCTGAGCTTGACAGTTTACATGCATTCTTAATTGATCTTCAATGCAATTACATCATATGTGTAAATATTTCTAATTTGGAGGTGAAAAAAATTTTGCAATCCTCCTATTAACCACAGCATGTTCTCTAGGATAATTTAAGGAAGAAGTCTTTTATTCTAATAGTTAGCATAGGTGTAGAAGTCCTGTTCAAATTGAAGTTGGTAAAAGATGGTATATGAGTGTGGAGCACAAGATGGCGTCCCTTAATAAAAGGCCAGTATGTATCTTTTGCTCTTGAGAAAACTTGGGAGGCCTCCTGCATGTTGGAAATGTATATTCAGAGAAGGTGAATATACATCATGGATTTTAATAAAATTCAGAACCAGTTTTGCAGCCATCAAAAAATTGCCATAGTAGGGTCTCTTTGTGGTGAAGTCAGCCTCATGTTTCTTCCTGAAATAGGGCCTCTTTTATGACAGAAAAATCTGAATTTGTTTTCTCATTTCTAAGACGGGAGTGCAGAATAAACAAGGTAATGTCTGACATTTCTACCCACTTTTAAATTCTTTAACTGCTCAAGTCAGTGATTTATTTCATCCTTTAAATAGATTTTACTCTTAGTAGCAATGTGTTGCACTTTTCTTTTTGAATTAAGCTGACAAAATATGAGTGGCTCAGTTGGTTAAGTGTACGACTCTTGATTTCAGCTCAGGTCATGATCTCGCAGTTGTGACATGGAGCTTGGAATTCTCAATTTCTCCCTCTCTCTCTCTCTCTGCCCCTTCCCCTCACTGTCTCTCAAAATAAATACACTTTAAGAACAAGAGGATAGAGTTTATTTTTTAGTAAAGTTTTAGATTTACAAAATAATTGGATAGTACAGAGCTTGTTATATACTTCCCACCCTCAGCATACTTTCTATGATCTTTCATTAGTATGATTCATTAGTTATAATTAATGAATCAATATTGATACATGAGCATTAACCAAAGTCCATAGTTTACATTAACGTTCATTTTTTGTGTTGTACAGTTATGTGTTTTGACAGATGCAATATTACGTATCATACAGAATAGTTACATCGCTGTAAAGATCCCTAATACTTCACAATCCAGCGCTTTCTCCTCTCCCTGAGCCTGTAACAACCACTGACTTTATACTATCTATATAGTTTTATCTTTTCCAAAACATTATATAATTGGAATCAGAGAGTATGTAGCCTTTTCATACTGGCTTCTTTCACTTAAAAATATGTCGACATCCACAAAATAATTTTCTGGGATTTTGGTCAGGACTGCACTGAATTATAGATCAAGCTAGGAAGATCATACATCATTATAATTTTGAGTCTCTTAATCTCATTCCATTTCGCCCACCTATTTAATTTTTTAATTGGTGTTTTATAGTTTTCTTCACACATTTATAGCACATATTGTGTTAGATTCATTTCTAATTATTTCACTGTCTTTTGGTGTTTTTAATTTCAAGTTCTAATTGTTTATTGCTAGTATATAAGAAAGAAATTAGCTTTTATATATTAACCTTATTTCCTGTAACATTATTATAATTATTGCTTAAAGGAGTTTTTGTTGTTGGTGGTTTATTAATTCTTTGAGATTTTACATAGGCAATCACCTCTTTTACAAACAAAAAATTCTTTTTCTTCTTATCAATCTGAGTACCTTTTCTTTTTCTATTACGTTAGCTAGGATTTCTAGGACAATGTTGAATACTGTAGTGTGAGGAGGCATCTTGCCCTATTTCTAATGTTACAGAGGAAAGTATCTAGTTACAACCCATTACCTGTAAGAGTAAATACAGATCATTTGTACATGCTATCTACCAAGTTGAGGAAGTCATCCTCTAATTTGCCGAGAGTTTTATGATGAAATAATGTTGGGGTTTTGTAACTTTTATTTTCCCCTAAATTCATCAAAGTGATCATATGATGTTTCTTCTTTAACCTGTTCATCTGGTGAATTATATTAATTGAATTTCCTATGTTGAATCAGCCTTGCATATATGGAACAAATCCCAGTTGGTTCTGGTATTTAATACTTTTTACACATTTTTATATTTGATTTGCTGATACTTTATTAAGGATTTTTACATTTACGTTTATGAGATATACTGATCTGTAGCTTTTCTCGTAATGCTTTTTAAATGTTATCTATTTATGTTTTTGCTTATTTTTAGAGAGAGAGAGAATGAGTGGGGAATGGGAAGAAAGAAAGGGAAAAACAGAGGATCCCAAGTAGACCCTGCACTGTAAGCACAGAGTCTGATGGAGGGCTCAATCTCATGAACCACAACATCATGACATGAGATGAAATCAAGAGTGGGATGCTTAACCAACTGAGACACCCAGGCACCCCTCTCTTATAATGCTTTAATTTTGTTTTTGTCTTAGTGTAATTCTGACCACATAAGGTGAGTTAGGAAGTATTTTCTGTGCTTCTATTATTGCAAAAGACTGTAGAGGATGAGAACAATTTCATCCTCAAATGTTTGTTAGAATTTACCAGGAAAACCATCTGGGAACATTGCTTTCAGTTTGGCAAGATTTCATTATAAACTTTATTAACATCTACCAATTTCAGAACTGTCAAGGAAGATGGCAGAGTAGGAGGATCATAGGCTCGCCTATAATCCTGGATAAAACCCATATCAGTGTAAATAGACCAGAAAATGACCCAATGACTGGCAGAACAGACTCTCCATGGCTAAATATAGAGAAGAGAACATATCAAAAAGGGTAGGAAACATGGAAACATAGCTGAGAGCAAAATTGACCAGGGGGACTGTCCATGGGAGGGAGGTTATAAGAAGAAGACACCACAATGGGCATCCCAGGCACAGGACACTTACACTGGGAAGATGAATCTTAACATTTTGGTTTGACTATCAGAGGGGTTACTTTGATGAGCTATACAATCACTTAGGCTTAACACCTGGAACTTTAAATATCAGCAGGCTGCACTCTGGGGGAGCCAGAGGGCAGGAGGAAATTGAGTCATAAAAACCATCCTGCTGAGGTACAGCATAGAAGCAGCAGTTTGAAAAATGCCTGGGCTTTACTAGATGAAGGTTTTTTTACTCATATTAGAGCTTGTGATGGAGGGGCATCTTTGGAAGATTTATCCAAGAACAAAAAGCTGGCAGGCACTATTTCCCACCCTGCTTAAATACACAGACACATGTGGGAACTACTGTAGCACAAACACTATCTAGCTTCTAACAATGAACCTTGTCCTCCCTACACCGCCCCGCCCCCATTCTCGTGTGAAACCACTCAGCCTGGGCAGTAGTCCATCCAAAGCACAGCTTTAAGTGTAGCAGTGTACAAGAAGCCCTGACAGGGGCCAGCAGCTCCCCAAAGTAACTTCTGCCCCAGGGAGAGGGGAAAGTAACCATACATACCAGTCTAACTATTACCCCAGCAGTGGGCTGGGGACAGACATCTGGTGTGACTGCAGGCCCAGCTCACAAATGAAAGCCTCTCAAGGGCCAACACAGGGAGAGCATGCTATAGTTGAGTGCCATCATAGCTTAGGCAAACACCTGGAACTCAAGCTGATGTTGGCCCTAGACTAGCCCACTAACAACACACAGACCAAATCCTGCCCACCAAAGAGAGTCATTTCAGACAATTGGACTGCAGGCAAACATGGTTCAGCCATAATAGAGCACACACAACACACATACAAGAAAAGATGGTGGCATAGGAGAACGCTGAGCTCACCATGTCCTGCTGATCACTTAGATTCCACCCATACCTGCCTAAATAACCCAGAAAACTGCCAGAAGACTAGCAGAAGGGGGGGAGGGGTGGTGCGCGCTACACGGACTGGCCAGAGGGAGCTGGGGTGGTAGAGGAGCAGCCCTCCCAGCAAGGCAGAGCCCCCGAGTCTGGCTTGCCAAAGCGGAGGGGCCAGAAGGAGTGAGTTCTGACAGACAGCGGGACTTAACATCTGGAATGTTAAAAGTCAACTGCTCTGCTCTTGGAGAGTGGGGAGGGCGAGAGAACACCGGGAGGGAGACTTGCTGAGCCCCGGAAGACAGAGCTCAGCTCGGCAGGGGACAAAGGCACTGGCAAGTGCCATCCCCCTCTCCCACCCCCCAGCAGAAATCCCAAAGGGAAACAGTTCCCTTCACAGAACTTCCTTGCCCCAACAAACGCCCAACACTGTGGTTCTGTGCATCCATCCCTCCAATGGGCCTGCCTCCCTCCAGGTGCTGCGGGGCCCCTCCTGCAGGGAACCACCAAAGGCGAAGCAGACTAAGCCTACCCCTCCCACCCCTGTGCACCTTGCAGATCCACCCCAGCTAATTCGCCAGATCCCATTGAAGAAACACCACAAGGCTGGCAGTGTGCAAGTAGCCCAGATAGGGGCCACACCACTCCACAGTGAGTCCTGCCCCTGGGAGAGGGGAAGATAAGGTACACATCAGTCTGACAGTGGCACCAGTGGTGGGGTGGGAACAGACATCGGGTCTGGCTGTGGCCCTTACCACCAACACAAGTTACTCAGACAGCACAGGGTAAGTGCCCCAGAGTTCCGCGTCACTCCAGGGACTATCCAAAATGACGAAACGGAAGAATTCTCCTCAAAAGAAACTCCAGGAAGTAGCCACAGCTAACAAATTCATCAAAAATGATTTAAGTAATATAACGGAACAAGAATTTATAATAATAGTCATAAAATCAATCGCTGGGCTTGAAAAAAGTATAGAGAGAGCAGAGAAGCTATTGCTACAGAGATCAAGGGACTAAGAAATAGTCACGAGGAGCTAAAAAATGCAATAAATGAGGTGAAAAATAAAATGGAGGTGACTAGAGCATGGATTGAAGAGGCAGAGGAGAGAATAAGTCAATTAGAAAATAAAATTATGGAAAAAGAGGAAGCTGAGAAGAAGAAAGATTAAAAAATTCAGGAGTATAAAGGGAGAATTAGAGAACTAAGTGATGAAATCAATTGGAACAATATCCGTATAATAGGAATTCTAGAAGAGGAAGAGAGAGAGAAAGGGGCTGAAGGTGTACTTGAAGAAATAATAGCTGAAACTTCCCTGATCTGGGGAAGGAAAAAGCCATTGGAGTCCAAGAGGCACAGAGAACTCCCTTCAGACGTAACTTGAATTGATCTTCTGCATGACATATCATAGTGAAACTGGAAAAATACAAGGATAAAGGGAAAATTCTGAAAGCATCTAGGGATAAACAGGTTCTAACCTACAATGGGAGACCCATAGGACTAGTGGCAGACATATCTACTGAAACTTGGCAGGCTAGACAGGAATGGCAGGAAATCTTCAATGTGATGAACAGGAAAAATATGCAGCCAAGAATCTTTTATCCAGCAAGTCTGTCATTCAGAATAGGACAGATAAAGGTCTTCCCAAACAAACAAAAGCTGAGGGAATTCATCACCACTAAACCAGCCCTACAAGAGATCCTAAGGGGGATTCTGTGAGTGAAATGTTCCAAGAACCACAAAGTACCAGAGACATCACTACAAGCATGAAACCTACAGATATCACAATGACTCTAAACCCATATCTTTCTATAGTAACACTGAATGTAAATGGACTAAATGCTCCAACCAAAAGACATAGGGTATCAGAATGGATAAAAAAAAAAACAAAAAAAAAAACAAAAAAAAAAACAAAAAAAAACAAGGCCCATCTATTTGCTGTCTACAAGAGACTCATTTTAGACCTGAGGACATCTTCAGATTGAAAGTGAGGGGATGGATAACTATCATGCTACTGGAAGTCAAAATAAAGTTGGAGTAGCCATACTTCTATCAGACAAACTAGACTTTAATTAAAGGTTGTAACAAGAGATGAAGAAGGGCAGTATATAATAATTACAGGGTCTATCCATTGGGAAGAGCTAACAATTAGAACTATGCACTGATTTTAGGAGCCCCCAAATATACAAAACAATCACAAACATAAGCAACCTTATTGATAAGAATGTGGTAATTGTAGGAGACTTTAATACCCCACTTACAGTAATGGATAGTTCATCTAGACACAAGATCAATAAAGAAACAAGTGCCCTGAATGATACATTGGATCAGATGAACTTGACATATATATTTACGAATCTGCATCCCAAAGCAACAGAATATACTTTCTTCTCGAGTGCACACGGAACCTTCTCCAAGATAGATTACATGCTGGGTCACAAAACAGCCCTTCATAAGTATAAAAGAATTAAGATTATACCTTGCACACTTTCAGACCACAATGCTATGAAACTTGAAATCAACCACAGGAAAAAGTCTGGAAAACCTCCAAAAGCATGGAGGTTAAAGAACACCCTACTAAAGAATGAATGGGTCAACCAGGCAATTAGAGAAGAAATTAAAAAAATGTATGGAAATAAATGAAGATTAAAATACAACAATCCAAATGCTTTGGGATGCAGCAAAGGCAGTCCTGAGAGGAAAATACATTGCCATCCAGGCCTATCTCAAGAAACAAGAAAAATCCCAAATACAAAATCTAACAGCACACCTAAAGGAAATAGAAGCAGAATAGCAAGTACACCCCAAACCCAGCAGAAGAAGAGAAATAATAAAGATCAGAGCAGAAATAAACAATATAGAATCTAAAAAAACTGTAGAACAGATCAACGAAACCAAGAGTTGGTTTTTTGAAAAAATAAACAAAATTGACAAACCTCTAGCCAGGCTTCTCAAAAAGAAAAGGGAGAGGACCCAAATAGATAAAATCATGAATGAAAATGGAATTATTACAACCAGTCCCTCAGAGATACAAGCAATTATCAGGGAATACTATGAAAAATTATATACCAACAAACTGGACAACCTGGAAGAAATGGACAAGTTCCTAAGCACCCACACACATCCAAAACTCAAACAGGAAGAAGTAGAAAACTTGAACATACCCATAACCAGCAGAGAAATTGAATCAGTCACCAAAAATCTCTCAGCAGATAAGAGTCCAGGACCAGATGGCTTCCCTGGGGAATTCTACCAGATGTTTAAAGCAGAGATAATACCTATCCTTCTCAAGCTATTCCAAGAAATAGAAAGGGAAGGAAAACTTCCAGACTCATTCTATGAAGCCAGCATTACTTTGATTCCTAAACCAGACAGAAATCCAGCAAAAAAAAAAAAGAGAACTACAGGCCAATATCCCTGATGAATATGGATGAAAAAATTCTCAGTAAGATACTAGCAAATTGAATTCAACAGCATATAAAAAGAATTATACACCATGATCAAGGGGGATTCATTCCTGGGCTGCAGGGCTGGTTCAACATTCCCAAATCAATCAATGTGATACATCACATTAATAAAAGAAAAGATAAGAAGTATATGATCCTGTCAATCGATGCAGAGAAAGCATTTGACAAACTTCAGCAGATTTTCTTAATAAAAGCCTTCGAGAAAGTCGGGATAGAAGGAACATAATTAAAGATCATAAAAGCCACTTATGAAAAGCCCACAGCTAATATCATCCCCAGTGGGGGAAAAACTGAGAGTTTTCCCCCTGAGATCAGGAACACGACAGGGATGCCCACTCTCATCTCTTGTTTAACATAGTGTTGGAAGTTCTAGCATCAGCAATCAGAAAACAAAAGGAAATCAAAGGCATCGAAATTGGCAAAAATAAAGTCAAGCTTTCACTTTTTACAGATGACATGATATTATACAAGGAAACCCCAATAGTCTCCACCAAAAGTGTGCTAGAACTGATACATGAATTCAGCAAAGTCACAGGATTCAAAATCAATGTACAAAAATCAGTTCCATTCTTATACACTAATAAAGAAGCAACAGAAAGACAAATAAAGAAACTGATCCCATTCACAACTGCACTAAGAATCATAAAATACCTAGGAATAAACCTAACCGAAGATGTAAAAGATCTGTATGCTAAAAACTATAGAAAGCTTATGAAAGAAATTGAAGAAGATATAAAGAAATGGAAAAACATTCTATGCTCACGGATTGGAAGAAGAAATATTGTTAAAATGTCAATACTACCCAAAGCTATCTACACACTCAATGCAATCCCAATCAAAATCACGCCAGCATTCTTCTCAAAGCTAGAACAAGCAATCCTAAAATTTGTATGGAACCACAAAAGACCCTGAATAGCCAAAGTAATATTGAAGAAGAAGACCAAAGCAGGAGGCATCACAATCCCAGACTGTAGCCTCTACTACAAAGCTGTCATCATCAAGACAGCAAGGTATTGGCACAAAAACAGACACATAGACCAATGGAATAGAATAGAGAATCTAGAATTGGACCCACAAAAGTATGGACAACTTATGTTTGGCAAAGCAGGAGAGAATATCCAATGGAAAAAAGACAGTCTTTTTAACAAATGGTTCCAGGAGAACTCGACAGCAACATGAAGAAGAATGAAACTAGATGACTTTCTTACACCATTCACGAAAATAAACTCAAAATGGATAAAGGACCTGAATGTGAGACAGGAAACCATAAAAACCCTAAAGGAGAAAGCAGGAAAAAACCTCTCCGACCTCAGCCGCAGCCATTTCTTACTTGATACATCTCCAAAGGCAAGGGAATTAAAAAGAAAAAATGAACTATTGGGACCTCATCAAGATAAAAAGCTTCTGCACAGCAAAGGAAACAATCAACAAAAATAAAAGGCAACCAACAGAATGGGAAAAGATAGTTGCAAATGACATATCGGACAAAGGGCTAGTATCCAAAATCTATAAAGAGCTCACCAAACTCCACACCCGAAAAACAAATAACCCAGTGAAGAAATGGGCAGAAAACATGAATAGACACTTCTCTAAAGAAGACATCCAGATGGCCAACAGGCACATGAAAAGATGCTCAATGTCACTCCTCATCAGGGAAATACAAATCAAAACCACACTCAGGTATCACCTCACACCAGTCAGAGTGGTTAAAATGAACAAATCAGGAGGCTATACATGCTGGAGAGGATGTGGGGAAACAGGAACACTCTTGCACTGTTGGTGGGGATGCAAACTTGTGAAGCCTCTCTGGAAAACAGTGTGGAGGTTCCTCAGAAAATTAAAAAATAGATCTACCCTATGACCCAGCAATAGCACTGCTAGGAATTTACCCAAGGGATACAGGAGTGCTGATGCATAGGGGCACTTGTACCCCAATGTTTATAGCAGCACTTTCAACAACAATAGCCAAATTATGGAAAGAGCCTAAAAGTTCATCAGCTGATGAATGGATAAAGAAATTGTGGTCTATATACACAATGGAATACTACATAACAATGATAAAGAATGAAATATGGCCTTTTGTAGCAACGTGGAAGGAACTGGAGATTGTTATGCTAAGCGAAATAAGTCATACAGATAAAGACAGATACCACATGTTTTCACTTTTATGCGGATCCTGAGAAACTTAACAGAAGACCATGGGGTGGGGTGGGGGGGAGGAAAAAATAGAGAGGGAGGGAGCCAATCCATAAAAGACTCTTAAAAACTGAGAACAAACTGAGGGTTGATGGGGAATGGGAGGGAGGGGTGGGTGGGTGATGGGTATTGAGGAGGGCACCTGTTGGGATGAGCTCTGGGTGTTGTATGGAAATCAATTTGACAATAAATTTCATATTAAAAAAAGAAAAATAATAAAGGGGGTATTTCATTAAAAAATAAAATAAAGCATTCATTATCAAAAAAAAAAAAAAACCACACACACACACATACAAGACACTCATGAAGTGCCAGTTTCTGGTGAACATGGTACAATTAACTACAGGGCGCCACAGAACCTCTCCTTCTTAAGGCCACTACTTTCAAGAGCAAAAGATATAACTGACTTTAATGACACACAGAAACAACCACAAAATATAAGACAAAATGAGGAGGGCAAGGTCCCAAATGAAAGGTAACAAAATCACAACAAGAGAGCTAAACAAATCAAAATTAAGTAATATGCCCAATAAAGAATTTAAGGTAATCTTTATAAAGATACTCACTGGAGTTGAGAAGAGAGTGTAAGACCTCAGTAAGACCATCAACAAAGAGAAAACATAAAAAGAAGAAATTAGAGATGAAGTAATCAACAACTATAGTTGAAAATACACTAGAAGGAATAAATATTAGAGGAAGCAGAGCAACACATCAGCAATCAAGAGCACAGAGTAACGGAAAACAATCAAGATGAGTAGGAAAAGGAATAAAGGGAACAGGTTAAGAGAAAAATAAATATAGGTTAAGAGAAATCAGTAACACCATCAAGAATAATACCATTTGTAGTATAGGGGTCCCAGAAGGAGAAGTCAAAGAAGGAAGAAAATTTGTTTGAAAAAATAATAGCTGAAAACTTCCTAAAATTGAGGAAGGAACCAGAAATCCCTATCTAGGAGGCACAGAAAGTCCCCAACAAAGCAACCCAAGAAGGTCCATACCCAGACACAAATTAAAATGACAAAAAGTAGTGATAAAGACAGAATTAGAAAAGCATTGAGAGAAAAGATAACGATTACATACAATGGAAACCCCCTAGTGCTATTAGCTGATTTTTCAGCAGAAACTTTGCTGGCCCAAAGTAAGCAGAATGATATATTCCAAGTAATGAAAGAAAAAAAAAAAAAACCTGCCAACAAGAATATTCTATTCACCAAGGCTATCATTCAGAAGGGAAGGAACAATAAAGTGTTTTCCAGAAAAATCAAATTTAAAGGAATTCATCACCATTAAACCAGCATTACAAAAATGTGAAAGGGGACTCTGAGTGGAAAAGAAAGGCCATAAGCAGGAGTAGGAAAAGTAGAAAGGACTAAAGCAGTAAAATAAAAGATACCTATAACAATCAGTTAAGAGATTAATAAATTAAAGAGACAAACCATGACACCACATAACTACAATGTGTGTGGGAGGGAGAAGAAGTACTAATTTAGTGCTTTCAGAATGGGTTCAAACTGAAGCAACCATTGGGTAACCTGAGTGGCTCAGTCAGTTATGCTTCTAACTTTGGTTCATTTCATGATCACATGGCTTATGAGTTCAAGCCTCACATTGTGCTCTGTGCTGACAGCTCAGAGACCGTAGCCTGCTTTAGATTCTGTGTCTCCCTCTCTCTCTGCCCTTCCCCCACTCATAATCTGTCTCACTCTCTTTCTCTCTCTCTCAAAAATAAACATAAAAAAAATTAGAAAAAAAAACTTAAGCAACCATCAACTTAATATATACTGCTATATGCAGAATATATTTATATAAACCTAATTGCAACCACAAATCAAAAACCAGCAAAACATAAAGGGAAATAAATCCAAATATACCAGTAAAGAAATCCAGCAAACTGTGAGAAAAGAAAGAAGAGAAAAAGGGAACAGGAAGAACTACAAAAGCAACCATTAATTAACAAAATGGCAATACAAACATGTGTCAATAATTACTTTGAAGGTAAATGGACTCAATTCTCCAATCAAAAGATAGGGTAACTAAATGGATTTAAAAAGCAAGATCCATCCATATGCTGCTTACAAGAGACTCATTTCAGATCTAAGGACACATGCAGATTAAAAAGGAAGGGATGGAAAAGCATTTCTCTTGAAAATTGAAGTGAAAACAGAGCAAGATAGGAATACATATATTAGACAAAATGGACATGAAAACCAAGACCTTAAGAAACAAAAAAGACACCACATAATCATAAAGGGAATGATCCAACAAGAAGATGTAAGAATAGTTAATGTTTGTGCACATGACATGGGAGCACTAAATACACAAAGCAGCTAATAATAAACACAAAGTCAGTAATTGAAAGTAACACAATAGTGGGGGGGGGCTTTACTACTCTACTTACATTAAGGGGTACATCATCTAAAAAGAAAATCATCATCATCAACAACAACAAAAACAGTGGTTTTGAATGACACATTGGACCAGATGGATCTAACAGATATATTCAGAACACTCCATCTTCAAACAATGGAATGCACATTCCTTTCAAGTGCACATGAAACATTCTCCAGAATAGGTCATATGCTAGGGCACAAAAGAAATCTCATAAAATTCAAAAAGAAATAATACCATGCATCTTTTCTGACCAAAATGCTATGAAACTAGAAATCAACTGCAAGAAACAAATCTGGAAGGAAAACAAATACAAAAAGGATATGTAACATGCTAATAAACAATGAATGGGTTCACTGAGAAATCAAAGAGGAAATTAAAATATACATGGAGACAAAGAACATGAAAACACAACAGTCCAAATCTTTGGGATGCAGCAAAAGCTGTTCTAAGAGGGAAGTTAATAGCTAAATAGGCCTACTTGAAGAAACAAGAAATCTCACATAAACAACCTAGGAGCTAAAACCCCAAAATAGTAGAAGGAAGAAAATAATAAAGATTAGAGCAGAAAATAACAAAATAGAAGCTAAAATAACAGTAGAACAGATTGATGAAATCAGGAACTGGTTCTTTGAAAAGATCAACAAAATTAATTAAACTTTAGCCAAACTCAATGAGAGAGAGAGAGAGAGAGAGAGAGAGAGAGAGAGAGAAGAAACACAAATAAACAAAATCAGAAATTAAAGGATAGATAACAAATGATACCACAGAAATACAAAATAATGTAAGAAAATATTACAACTTTTTTAAAGATTTTATTTTTTTAAGTAATCCCTACACCCAACATGGGGATCAAACCCACAACCCTGAGATCAGGGGTCACATACTCCACGAATTGAGTCAGCCAGGTGCCCATAGTATGAAAACTTGTATGTCAGTAAGTTGGACAATCTAGAATAAGTGGATAAATTCCTAGAGACATATAACCTCCCAAAACTAAATTAGGAAGAAATTGAAAATTTGAACAGACCAACAATGAAATTGAATCAGTATTGAAAAAACTCCCAACAAACAAAATTCCAGGACCAGATGGCTTCACAAGCAAATTCTACCAAACATTTAAAGGAGAATTAATATCTATTCTTCTCAAACGATTCAAAAAATAGAAGAGGAAGGATAATTTCCACATTGTTCTATGAGGCCAGCAATACCCTGATACACAATTCAGGTAAAGATTCTACAAAGAAAACTACAGGCCAATATCTCTCTGATGGGTATAAATGCAAAAATCCCCAACAAAATATTAGGAAACCAAATCCAACAAAACATTTAAAAAAATCATTCGTCACCATCTAATGGGATTTATCTTTGAGATGCTAGCACGGTTCAATATGTGCAAATCAATCAACATGATACATCTCATCAGCAGGAGAAAGGTTAAAAAAATGATTATTTCAACAGAGACAAAAAACGCATTTGACAAAGTACAACATCTAGTTATGATAAAAACCCTCAACAAAGTTGGTTGAGAGGGAACATACTTCAATATAATAAAGACCATACATGAAAAACCCATAGCTAATATCACAGTTAATGGTAAAACACTGAGAGCTTATCCCCTAATATAAGGAATAAGACAGGGAGATCTATTCTCATCACTGTTATTCAACTTAGTACAGGTACCCTAGCCATAGCCATTAGATAAGAAATAAAAGGCATTCAAACTGGTAAGGAAGAAGTAAAACTTGCAATATGTGCAAATGGCATGATACTCTATTTAGAAAATTTTGAAAACTCCACCAAAACACTACTAGAACTGATAAATGAATTCAGTAAAGTCACAAGATACAAAATCAATGTACAGAAATTATTTACATTTCTGTACAGTAACAGTAAAGCAGCAGAAAGTGAAATTAAGACAACAATCCCATTTACACACACCAAAAATAATAAAAATAACCCAGGAATAAGTTTCACCAAGGATGTGAAAGACCCATAATCTGAAAACTCTAAAACACTGATTAAAGAAATTGAAGATGACACAAACAAATGAAAGGATATTTCAGGCTCATGGATTGGGAAAATATTGTTAAAGTGTCTCAACTATGCAAAGCAATCTACAGATTTAATACAATCCCTATCAACATACCAACAACAATTTTCACAGAACTGTAACAAATTACCCTAAAATTTATGTGGACACACACAAGACCCTGAATAGCCAAAGCATCTTGAAAAAGAACTTTAGGTATCACAATCCCAGATTTTAAGATGTACTACACAGCTGTAATAATCAAAACAGTATGGTCATGCCTCAAAAATAGATACATAGGCCAATAAAACAAAATAGAGAGCCCAGAAATAAACCCGTGAGTATATGGTCAGTTAATCTTTGACCTAAGAGGGAAGAATATGCAATGGAAACAAGACAGCCTCTTCAACTAACAGTGGTAAGGAAGCTGGACAAATACATGCAAAAGAATGAGATGGCATTGCTTTCTTATACCATACAGAAAAAATAAACCCAAATTGGATTTAAGAACTAAGCATGAGACCTGAAACCATAAAAATCCTAGAAAAAAGTACAGGCAGCATTTTTTCTGACATGAACAGTAGCAATATTTTTCTAGACATATCTCCTGAGGCAAGGAAACAAAAGCAAAAATAAACTACTAAGACTACACAAAATTAAAAAAAAAAAAAACCTTCTACGGAGCAAAGGAAACAATCGACAAAAGACAACCTACTACATAGAAGATTTTTGCAAATGACGTATCGAAAATATATAAAGAACTTATACAATAGTAAAAAATCCAATTAAAAATGGGCAAAAGACATGAACAGACCTATCTTCAAAGTAGATACACAGAAGGCCAACAGAAACTCGCAAAGATGCTCAACATCACTAATCATCAGAGAAATGCAAATTGAAAACCACAATGAAATGTCATCTCACACCTGTATAAAAGAAAAAAACAGAAGAAACAACAACAGTTTATGAGGAGGTGGAGAAAAAGGACCCCTCACGCACCTTTGGTGGGAAGGCAATCTGTTACGGCTATAGTGGAAAACAGTATAGAGATTCCTCAAAACAATTAAAAATAGAATAATCATATTATCTAGTAATTCTACTACTGCATATTTACCCAAATAATACCAAAATGCTAATTTGAAAACATCTATGCACCACGATGTTTATTGCAGTATTATTTACAATAGCCAAAATATGGAAGCAACTGATGTCCATCAATAGTTGAATAAAGAACATGTTGTGTGTGTGTGTGTGTGTGTGCATTATATATAAACATATTATATATATATATATACACACACACATACTATATATATATACATTATATAAAATATATACAATGGAATATTAGTCATAAAAAAGCATAAAATCTTGCTATTTTCAACAAGGGTGAATCTAGAGGGTATGATGCTAAGTGACATAAGTCCATCAGGAAAGACAAATACCATATGATTTCAGTCATGTGTGGAATTTAAGAAATAATACAGATGAATACAGAAAAAAAGAGACAAACAAAAAAGACTATTAAATATAGAAAACCAGCTGGTAGTTTTTAGAGGGGAGTTGGGTGGGGGGGATGGGTGAAAAAGATAAGGGGTTTAATAGTACAGTTGTGGTAAACCCTGAATAATGCAGAGAAGTGTTTAATCACTTTATTTTATACCTAAACCTAATACAACACTGTACATTAATTATAATGGAATTTTTTTTAATTCTATGAATTTCATTAATAGAAATATGCCTATTCATGTTTTGAAAGGAATTGATCCATTATCTACATTATCAAATTTGTGGACAGAAACTCTTACTCTATCCATATGCTCTAATTACTGGTATTTCCAAAGAACCAGCTTTTTGTGTCATTGACTTCCTCTTCCGATTTCTTATTTTCAGTTTCATTGATTTCTGCTATAATTATTTATTTTCTTCTCCCTGGGTTAAAATTATATTCCCCTTCTTTTTCTAGTTCCCTCAAGTTGAAGCTTAGATTATTTAGATGTTTCTTCTTTTGCAATATATGCATACAATGCTCTAAATTTACTTCTAACTGACCCACAACTTTTAAGTAGTTTCATTTTTATTTCAAAATATTTATTTTTCATTTTTTAAGTTGATTTATTCGCTTTAAGACAGAGAGAGAGAGAGAGAGAGAGAGAGAGAGAGAGAGAGAGAGAGAGAAAGGGAGAGGGAGAGGGATTGAATCCCAAGAAGGCTCCGCACTGACAACGCAGAGCCAGATGTGGGGCTGAAACTCACAAACTCAAGAACTGTGAGATCATGACCTGAGCTGAACTCAAGAGTCAGACACTTTATTGAAGGAGCCACCCAGGTGCCCCGAAATATTTTTCAATTTTGTCTTGAGATCACTTCTTTGACCCATGTGATATTTGGATGTGTGCTGCTTTAGGATTTTCCAAATATATCGGTTATTGATTTCTAGTTTAAAGAGTTTAAATTACTTAAATTTTAAGAATTTAGTTTTGTTGTGGTCTGAACATATATCCAGAATTATTTCTATTCTTTACAAATTTTAAGTTGTGTTTTATGGCCCAGACTATTCTATGTAGGTTAATCTTCCATATGACCTTGGAGACAAGGTAATTCTGCTATTGTTAGATAATATATTCTATAAATATAATTAGATTCAGTTGATTGATTGGACTATTCAACTATATCCCTACTAATTTTCTGCCTAGATCTGTTCATGTTGGATAGAGTTGTATTGAAATCTCTAAATGTAACCATAGATTCACCTGTTTCTTCTTGCAGTTCTATCAGTTTTCATGTCATTTTGTTGATTCTCTGCTGTTAGGTATGTACACATTATTATATATTGTTGGAGAATTGCCCCGCTTTGTCATCATGCAATTCTCCTTCCTATTCCTGATTATTTTCCTTGAATTCCTGCTCTGTTGGAAATTAATATAATTACTCCAGCTTCCTCTTGATCAGTGTTAGCATGGTGTATTTTTCTCCATCCATTTACCTTTAATTTGTCAGTGTTTTCATATAAGTGGCTCTCTTTTAGAAAACAGAGTTGGGTTGTTGTTGTTGTTTTTTTTTTTTAATTTACTCTGACAGTCTCCGTATTTGCTATATTGAGACCACTTTCATTGAAAAGTCATTATTGATATAGTTGGACTAATATTTACCATGTTTGTAACTGTTTTCTACTTGTGGCACTTGTTATTTCTTTTTTAAAACTTTCTTCTTTCTGCCTTCTCTGATTTTATTCACTTTAATTTTTTTGTGAGAGAGAGAGAGTGCATGCGTGAGCATAAGCAGGGGAACGGGGCAGAGGGAGACAGAGAAAGAATCCTAAGCAGGCTCCACACTTAGCACAGAGTCCAACGTGTGTCTCAATCCTATGACCCTGGTATCATGACCTCAGCTGAAATCAAGAGTTGGATGCTCAACCAACTGAGCCACCCAGGCACCCCATGCTTTCTCTGGTTTTAAATAAGCATTCATTTGATTCTATTTTCTCTTCCTTCCTAGCATATCAAATGTCCTTCTTAAAAAAAAATACTGGGTACTTCAGTTTGGAATACACATTTACAACTAAACTAAGTCCACTTTCACATAACACTGTATTACTTCATGGCTAGTGTATTTAACCCGTAATAGTGTATTCCTAATTCTTTCATCTCACTTAAAATAACACTTCCACAATTCATTTCACTTATCCATATACCCTAATTACCCAATATATTGTTATCATTGCTTTGAACAAATAATTATCAGATTAAGAATATGAAAAATATTTTTTTGTTCTTCATTCTTTCTCTGTTGTTCTTCTTTATGTTGATATGAGTTCTGACACATGTGAATTATCTCCTGTCCTCTAAATTGTAGGAAGAGTATAAAAGAGGTCATCTTTTACTACTCAACTGCCTCTTAAATTTTTTGATCCTTGGTTAAGTGCTCATTTCTTTCATTGTTTAAGTTTTACTCTTTTAATTTCAGGAGTATGTGTTTTTATTTTCCTTTCAAATGAAACCTAGAAAGTAGGATTCCAAAATTTTGTTTCTTCTAAAGCAGTTCTCAAATTCATAGACAATTTCTTTTTAACTTTTCATGATTATGTATGACAATAGCACAATAAAACTGCTAAAATAAATAAAGTACTCCAAAATGTACACAGTGCTTTTCTCTGGTTGATCACATTATTCATTAGAATAATTGCCTTTTAAAAATCCATGTATTTATTTTATAACTGGAAATCTAAATATCAGAATGGCATGAACATATCGGCCTAAGTGGTTGTTTGATTACTTTTTAAAAGACTAAGTCAGGTCATGCTACATTAAGAAATCAATTTAAGAAAAATCTGGTTGATTATGGCACTCTTTAATCTCCTACTACTAAAGCTGTCCCTTTTTTTCTACTTAAGCTGACTCTTTCCCAATGATTAATTGTCAACCTGGGATTTTTCAGGGTGTTTGTGCACTGATACGGCTCAGCAGGAATGCCTAAACAGAACATTAACATGAGCAGTGGTGTGGGAAAATCAAAGATTAAAAGTTGCATTTCATTTTCTAATCACTGGGAGGGCAATTTGCCCCTGGGATGCTTCCCTTAGCAGGCTGCAAGCCCCGAGAACTGTATATAATAGGAATGCTTTGATTTGACTTAGAACTGAACTTTTACCTTAAGATGGAAATTTTTAATATGCACAGGTGTGCTCCATTATATTGAATTGTCTCAGTTCTCTTTATGTCTTAAAGTAGCAGGATACTATAAAAACGAATGAGATACTATTTATAAAAAATTCTTACAAAAACTATACAGGAAGCACTTGTTCTCCCTAATGCCTGTTATGGTCATACACATCACACAAGCCATCTCTATCATAATCTTTTATGTGAAATGTTCTCTGACTCTTAGTGTGGGTTCATTAATGATCGTATTTTCAGAGTCCCCATGCCATTTGTGCACCCCCCCCTTATGTATTTCATTATATGTCATTCTATTTTAATAGGCATGTTGGGTCTGCCCACTTAACTATATCCCTGCTCCCTAGCAAATTAACTGCTGTGCAAAAACTGACAGTTGGAATGGTTAATATATTTTAGCACTTGTATTTGACTTATGCTTCAGATAAGTCACAGTCTAGCCCTCAAAACAGCCTTTTAGGGGTTTAGAGAGACTCTCATAGTAAGGATCATTGCAGCAATTATTCAACAATCATGTAAGCTGGGATTTAAGTCCAGATCGGTCTTATTCCAGAGACTGATTTTTCCCCAACATAGCATACGACCATACTATAATTGACAACATAAGAGTTGCTAATTCTTAAACACGTAACAGGAAGTAAATAATAGTGTTGGAATTTTTACTTTGTGCTATGCAGTTCTGAGGCCCTAACATGAAAAATATTTGCATAATGAAGCAAGCAAAACGATGTGTATATAAGCCTAAGTCTGGCTGCTCTAACAACCACCAAACTCAGTAGCTGTCAACAAGTGTTTTTTTTTATTGCTAAATCATATAAATAGTCCACAGAGCTTTTTTGGTGAGGGTGAGGGGCAGGAAGAGGATAATGCTCTGTAGGCGTTTGGGGTCTCAGGCTGATGGAGTCTGTGCCATCTGCAATATGGCACAACTTCCTGGCTTTTTTTGGTCACCAACCATCCAGCTAGCAGAAAGGGAGGAAGCTGGCGAAACACACTTGGAAGCTTTTCAAAGGCAAGACCCAACGTGGTACACGGTCCTTCCATTCTTTTCCACTGGCAAGAACCCCATAACATGACCATAACTATCTGTGTAGGAGGCTAGAAAATATAGTCTACATGCCAGGAATATAAGAGAGAAAGAGCTTTGATGAATACCTCGCTAGTTCAGACAGGATGATTTCCTCGTCACCAGTATCCATTTCCCCACTAAGAACATTCTCATCATCTCTCCAAAGGAGCAACCAATGGTTCTACTTAACCATTGTGTCTGACTCAGTGTTTGCATTTGGTTTCTTAAGGAAAACCCTTTTCCAGGTGTAACCTCTAATCTGTGAAGTGCCAGCAATCAAAATCAGTATCAGCAAACTAGTACTAATATGTCTTTGAATTTGATATATGCAAATGTCCTGTCATCTGAATAAGTGGTAGTTTTGCTCACATTTGCTTTCGATAGATTTCCAGTATACTTAATTATAATATTTTCTGATTCTCTCTAAATTAGAATCAGCATTTTTGTTGGTTGGTAGAATGTGGGAGAAACCAAGTAATAAAAAAAGCAATTTTGGAAAAATAACAGAATCTGTAAGATAGACAACAATGCAGATTCTAGCATTCAAGATTTAGTTACATGGAGCTGTTCCTTTCAGGGTATAGATGTAAGAAAATAAACAAGTGGGGTGCCCTGGTGGCTCAATCAGTTGAGCGTCCGACTTCAGCTCAGGTCATGGTCTTGCCACTTGTGAGTTTGAGGCCCATGTTGGGCTCTTTGCTGACAGCTCAGAGCCTGGAGCCTGTTTTGGATTCTGTGTCTCTCTCTCTCTGCCCCTCCCCTGCTCACACTCTCTCTTTCTCTCTCTCAAAAATAAAATAAAACATTAAAAAAATTAAAAAGCAGAGAAGTTGTCCCAATTTCACACTTGGATGTTGTAGAGATCTGAAATATGGAAATACAAAATGTAAGGAAAACACACAGTGTTTGATTTAATATTAAAGATACTTTACAAGGATGGCAGAATTTACTTTTCTATTCAGCAATGCATGTAAGAAATGCCATCATAATTCTAGTTTTCAAGCACAAGATTTGCTGAGCATGTTCTTTTGTGTTTTTGAAGCATGTGTACCAGATGCATAAAATTGCAAACCACCTGAAATTTTATGAGCCTTATTTGTTATGTCGCACCACAGTTTAAGTGTAATATATTCTAAGACCAGCAGAATACTACATAAACACAAGGAAAGATGTGTCTGGGACAATTTATAACTGACATGAGGGGAATAGTGAGTGAGAGAGCTGGGATTAAGAGTGTTTTCAGAGGTCCTGAGCAACAAGAGAAATGTTTGTTAGGAAGCATGTTTCACACAAGGTCAGAAAAGGATGGGGTCAAATTATCTCTCTGTGAAGCAAAGTCTTAAAAATTAAGATTAGTTACTTTAACTTGTCTATAAAGCTTCACAAAACAGTTATCTTATGTTATAGTATCTATTGATAGATACTTATAACCACTGAGGAACAAGTCTACCTTAAAATGGAGATGAGAATATGTTATTAACTCTATTTACTGTTTATCAAGTCCTGCACTAGAATCATTTCACGGTTTCCATTCAAGCCTCAGAGTAAATATTTATTCACTTATATTTATTGTATTACATATATATAATACAATATCAATTAATATACTTAAGGATTCTATTATAGACCTGAAGATCTAGGTTTTACAGGACCTAAAGTTCATACAGTTTATTTTGTATGTTTTTCATTCTGTATACAGGCAAGATTTCATTCTATATACAGCAAATGACAGGCATAACCTTCTATAGCTTCATAGTAAACACTACCTCTGCCCATAGTAGAGATGAGAAAACTGAGTCTTAGCAAAGTGAAGTAACTTTAAGAATCATTGGTAAAGCTGACATTCAAATCCATGTGCTTGTGAATCTATAGACCATGATCTTTCAATTCAAAGTGTGAATAATTAGGAATTGACCTAAAAAGATGGGGCATGTGCACCAACCCTGGTAGATCAAAGGAGTCCGTGCCCTATTTGCCATTACTTTAGCCACTGAACCCAAGTAGCCTGCTAGGTGTGTGCAAAAATTCATTGAAGTGGTCTTTGTTTTTCTCTTTCTTTCTTCTGCCTCTCTGTCTCACATTTATTGCAGTAAATGTGTATTTTTATTGGGAAAATTATGGCATTATGTAATCATTATCTCTGTGCCTTTCTTTTCCCTCCGTCATCTAAGAGTTTGAAGATAGTTATTATATCTAAATAATGTTCCTATCTCCAGTGCTTTGGACAGTGCTTGAAATACAGCAGGTTCTCAAGGACTATCTGTACTGTATTTGAATATACAATAGAAACTCTTTGATACTCAACAGATGACAATTTTTATGAATACCCATGTATAAAAACAGTTCATAGTTCTGATCCAAAACAAGTTGTTGATTCATACATTTGCAAATTAACACTACAACCTGTATCTTAAGCTCCTCAGAGTCTGAGAATAGGAGAACGTTCACAAGATATGGTGCCAGAAATCTCATCTGAGCTCTGAGGATGGTCTGTCTCAAGATATCAAGGTTACTGGGGTGCCTGGGTGGCTCAGTCGGTTGAGCGACCCGACCGAGTTCAGCTCAGGCCAGGATGTCAGCTGTGCTGACAGCTCAGAGCCTGGAGCCTGCTTCCGATTCTGTGTATCCCTCTCTCTCTGCTCCCCCCCCCCCATCCCCTCCTTGCACTCTCTCTCAAAAATGAACATATGCCCAAAAAATTTTAATAAAAAAAAGATATCAGGGTTACCGACATCAATGCTAGGAAGATAACAACACTGTATCTTATAATACAGACTGCTTGTAGGGGTCATCTTTTAACTGTTGAATATTTGGCTCCTCCCATTGAAAGTGCAACCATTATACATCTTTATAGTGTACATGAAACTGAAAAAAATATATATAGTGCCAGAAAACGCTGCAAAGGCAAGAGTTAACAAGCAAAGTAGCAGCCCTGCCTGGCATGCGAGTAGGCTGTTTAAGTCACTGTTTGTACTCATTCTTTAACAAATGACAGAATCTCACTTTAAAATAATTTAAACCAAAAGAGAATTATTGGTTGTACTAAATGGAGCAAGTAGGAGTGGTTTTCAAAATGAGAAAATTGAGAAGTTAGTTCTTTCCCCTCACAACCCATCTCAGATTCTCCATTTTTTTGTATTTATTTCCTTGCACTGCACATGTGCTTTCTTCATTTTGAAGAGCACACAATGGGGAGCACTTTTCAGGGGTAAATCTAGAATGTGGGCAAATACAAGTACGGGACCATCTCCTGCCTTCGTCAATCAAAATTCCTCAGTTGTGGGCATATGCCCATTTCTACTTACTAGGTCATGCATCCATACTGGTGATCAGTAACTTGAGTGAAAAACAGCAACTGGCCAAAACAAGGGGTGCGATTTTAACTGGAAGACAAACAAAAAGAAACAAACAACAAAAAAAAACCCCACTGTATGCCTATCACAGTAATGGCTTCATACAAAAGTGAAAAATGTATACGTGAAATATATTCTGGAGTACATACAATAATGTCTATAAATGTGTTACTTGTTTCCATTTTTCCAAATGCTCACATAATCTCTCTCAACTATACATATCCATAATTTCAAATTCTCCAGATTCATTACCTTTAATATTGAAATTAATCATTACTGTCTTATACCTATCCTATTCATTTACATATTTAAAAATTGCTATGAACTTAAATCTTAGAATCATTTTAGTTCAGTTTAATTCTTTTTTTAAATTTTTTTTTCAACGTTTATTTATTTTTGGGACAGAGAGAGACAGAGCATGAACGGGGGAGGGGCAGAGAGAGAGGGAGACACAGAATCGGAAGCAGGCTCCAGGCTCTGAGCCATCAGCCCAGAGCCTGACGCGGGGCTGGAACTCACGGACCGGACCGCGAGATCGTGACCTGGCTGAAGTCTGACGCTTAACAGACTGCGCCACCCAGGCGCCCCTAGTTCAGTTTAATTCTGAATAGACCCTGTGCATCTAACTTACTGAACATGTTATTAAATACCCAGGATAAAATTTTTTAATTCTCACCTATTCTTTTCAATGCCATTGCTGCTTATTAATATCATCTCATATGAAAGTAATCTAAAATGAGGAAATAGCAATTAAAACATCTATGCAATTTTTGCCTTTCCTGAGTTTTGTTCAACAGCTTTCACGATTAGTTTTAGAGCAACTAGTAGTATGACTAAATGCACTTACTCAAGTTTGTTTTTATACTTTTATAGTCTATAAACTTTGTCTCAACAAGTTTTCTTATGTGTATCAGCATCTACTAGCTTTCCATTTTGAGGATTTTAAATGATGCACATATTTTTTTCAAGAGCGTAGATTTCAAAAGTTATGAGTTATCCCCTTACATTTCTTCTCATTGTCATATCTTCCCTGCATTTGCTATTTGTTAAATCTCCTGAGATCTCAGGCCCAGAGACTGGGATTAGATTCATTATAAATCAAGCACAGAATTATGTTTTGCTCTGTAATACCTATCATCCATATAGAAATCTATAATAGCTTTTAAAAGACCCCCATCACCTCTGTGGAAATGAATTGCCATTTCTTCACATTATATTTTACACCCACAAAATTTGCCTTGTTACTCTTATAAAATATGTTGGGTTCTTTGTCTACTAACCTTCAAAGTAACTGAATTAATGCTTTCTTTCTGTTTTAATTTTGGTGAAAGATCTTCATGTCATACTATATGGATTACTGTTTAAATATCAAGTCATTCACTTATAAAACCCCTAGTTTCTGAAACACTTTTATTACAATAGGAGGAATCTCAGAGAAAGGCAAATTAATGATGATAATTAGCACTCTGAAGAAATAGTTATTACCAAAATTATTTTCATTGTTTATTCCAACTAACTACTTCTAGACCTGGAAGGGATAGAATTAAAACTAACTTACATTCATTATTTTAATTTTAGAAAACAAAAACAAATGTAGTGTATTATATACATCTACCGATACACGGCCTTTTTTTTTTTTCAAAGAAGTCAGCCTAATATATCAGAAGTCTGCAACTGATAGAATATTCCAAATGAGTTTTACATAATTACAAAACACGTATGTTATTAATATTTTATTAGCCCATGGTGAGTTTTAAAATTTGACATGATAGGACACTTGTTAGGGACTGAAAAGATTATCTCCAAAGATTTGGAAACACAAAGTATAAAAGAAAGCAAAAACTACTAAAGACTGAAATGGCCTCTGAGACAGCCTATGAAATACGCAATGGCATCGAATTCTGCTGAATGGGTGAAGTAAGGAAACATTTTTAAATTACTGCTTTCTGAGCGAGCATAATGATTTAAGAAACAGTACATCAAACCGCTGTCAGATTGAGTTGGGCCATCATAAAATCCTTTTATGTAGCAACCATACTACAAACTATCAATTTCTAAAACAATATACACACATTGGCCACTTTTATATAATATTCACTATTCATCATATATATTATTTGCTTCATGTCATTTTATTAATGAATCAAGTAATATGTCTTTTAATACCTTCAAATTAAAATATGTTGAGGTAGAGTAAGAATATCTAAAATGTCTATGGAAACAATCATCAAAAAGCCCTAAAGAAAGAAAATTATTCTAATAAGATTACTAATTAAAAAAAATTCTGTCAGACAATATGGAAACTAAGGGTAAATATACTAAGTTATATTATACATTTTTCTTCTTAAGCATGTGTAAAATTACCTAAATCATTTGGCCTGAATATTGAAAAAGTATAACTTTGAATATTAGAGTAGGTATAATAGACCTATTCCATGATGTGATTAAAAAGGATTATGATTTTCTGCGACAGACCTCTTTCACGAATTCTTGACGTATCTCCACTGTCCTTGGTCTTTAATGAAGGGTAACTTATGGAGCGATACAATAGCTAAATTCTTATGAACTTAAGGTTTCTTACAGCACTATTTCATTATAGTTTCTGTTCAAAAGTTAATTTGCCAAAGAAATCTCTGACGACCACATCAGAAATGGACCTACTTTTACTCTATACACTCAACAAGCTTTACTTTTCTTCACAGTACCCACCATACTTCCCCATATTTTCATATATATAATTATTTAAATTTGTGTTATTTCCTTGTTTACTAATTTGTCATCTACCCATCTGTTATAATGTAAACTCAGTATCAGAAGTTGTGTATTATTTTATGCTGAATGTCTTCAGTTTCTGGTTCATTGAAGTTTCTCAATAAATATTTGGTGTAGGGATATTTGACAGCCAAAGATATAAAAAAATATTTAAATAAAACATGCAAATCAAAAAGTACATATTCATCAATCAAAAGTTTGACAAATGAATAAGGCTGGGAAAGGCCACATATCTTGATGAATTTGCATTCAAGTCTCCTACCTAAGAGAACCTTAGACTGGAGTACTTAGGTTATCAGAGAGAGCAAGAGTAGGAATGTGGCAGAGATTAGTGTAAGCACTGAAAGTCTATATATAAAAAACAGCTGATATTCTCTCCCTTTTCTACCACTCCCGTAGAGAAAATGGTCTACATACAGATGTTTATCACCAGAACAAAAGAGGGAAAAAAATGACAAGTTCTACACTTCAAAATTGAACACACAGTAGTTCAACCAGGACAAATAATAGAGGCGTGGTGTGTCAGTGTAAAGCCATTTGCGTTTAGGTATTTTGCAGTCCTTGGACTCATGCTTAGCTCTCTTGCCATCCCCTCTAGAGACAATGCTCCAGGCAAATATACAAAGTCCTTACAGCACTTTCATAAATATGAATGTACAACCACTTGTTAATAGATAAATGATAGAGAAGGTACAAGATAATGATCAGAGGAACTCCAGCAAAGGTATCAGTAATTACCTTGAATGCAAAAGCATTAAATACACAGTTAAAGAGTGTAAACAGACTGAATTCATATAACTAACAAATATATGCTGTGTACAAAAACATATTCTAAATAAGGACATGGATTGGTTCAAAGTGGATAGAAAAGATTGCTATACAAAGCTAGCCTGCCAATAGGCTGTGCCACTGTATTAAAATGGGCAAAACAGAACTTTGAGCAAATATTCAGAGAAGAAAAGGGCATTTTTGATGCAAAGTAAATTTAAAATGACGACTCATAATAACATATAAGAGTTAGAAAGAAATCTCAATCTAAACAGGACATGATTGTATAGTTAGCAAATCCAAAATCATCTTTTTTTAATTAATTAATTTATTTTGAGAGGCAGAGACAGATAAATAGATAGAGACAGAGAGAGGCAGAGAAAAGCAGAGTGAGAATCCCATGCAGGCTCTGCACCTGACACGGAGCCTGACACAAGGGCTCAATCCCACCAACCATGAGATCATGACCAAAACCAAAATCAAGAGTTGGACACCTAAATGACTGAGCCACCCAGGCATCCCCAAAATAATCTTTTAAAAATAACTTTAGAATAATAATTGAACTCAGTAAGATGCTGGGAAGATCAGTATGCATTTTTTAAATGTCTCCTTATATACCAGAAACAAATATTTGGAGTATAAATATGAAAAACATCTTTTATGATAGCATCAAGCAATTCAATATACTTAGTCATAAATATCTTGATATATGTCCAAGATTATCTCAGTTAAAATTAGAAAATACCGGTAAGAGAAAGTAAATACTAATGAAGAAATTGTATTGACAGCCTTTCAGATTCATTATTTCCAACTAGCTCATTTCCCCCCAAATGAAATATAGCTGTAGTGCCATCCTAATCAAAACCCTAACAGACATGTTTCCTGGAAATTGTCAATCAGATTATAAAATTTGTGTAGAAATGTGATGATCTAGAATAGCTAAGCCACCTTAAATGAAAGATGTAAACTTATACTAAATACGTCAAACTTACTTAAAATTTTCAGTAATAAACACAGTATGTTACTAGTTCAAATACAGAGACATATACAAGAATACAAAGTAAAATTGTGAGACAAGCTCATGCTTATGTCCAATAGTATGATTTACAACAAAGACACCACTGCAAAATTAAATAGTCAATCATGGAAAAATATGAACCAGGTTTACTAATATATTGCAAATGCATATATAAGAGAAAATGTATTACATATTTTTTGTGGAAAAAAATAATGCTTCTAGAAAAATATAAAGTATATTCATGAAATCTAGGTCACTAAAATGTTTCTAAGAAGTTTTAAGCATAAAAAAATATCTAATGTTTTGGACCCAATTAAAAGTAAAAACTTTTGTTCATTGACAACTGACATTAAGAAAAGGAAGTTAAACCATGGACAAGGAGAGGTGTTCATAATTCGGTTTTATTATTACATAGCCATATTTAGAATATTCCATAAATCAATGAGAGAAAAAAATGTAATTCTTTTTAAAATCAGGGAAAATACTTGACTAGGAACTGAGAGTATAAACAAACTTCCATGAACCAATGGGGGAAAAATGTTTAATATCATTGCCCATTATGGTGCCTGATTGCTGTGGCTAGGATTTCTAGTACTATGGTAAATAAAAGTGTTGAGAGTGGACATCCCTGTCTTGTTCATGACTCTGGAGAAAGAGCTCTCAGTTTATTCCCATTGAGGATGATATGAGCTGTCGATTTTTCATATATGACCTTTATTAGGTTGAAGTAGGTTTTCTCTAAACCTACTTTGTTGAGGGTTGGTATTATGAGTGGATGTTGTACTATGTCAAATTCTTTTTCAACATCTATTAAAATTGTCATACATTTCTTATCCTTTCTTTTATTAATGTTGCGTATCATGTTGATTGATTTGCAAATGTTGAACCACCCTTTCACCCCAGGAATAAATCACACTTGATCATGGATAAGGCCTGTAAATCAGCAAGGAACAAGTAAAAATTTTACTACTTGCAAATGACAGAATGCTCTATGTAGAAAACATGAAAGAGTCCATCAAAAAACTGTTCAAACTGATACATGAATTCAGTAACGTTATAGGATACAAAATCAACAAACAAATCTGTGGCATTTCTCTACACAAATAATGAAGCAGTAGAAAGAGAAACTAAGGAATCAATCTCATTTATAATTGCACCAGAACCCTATGATACCTAGGAATAAACCTTATCAATGAGGTGAAAGACCTGTATTCTGAAAACCATAAAACCCTGATGAAAGAAATGGAAGGGGACACAAAGAAATGGAAAAATATTCCATGATCATGGAGTGGAAAAATAAATATTGTTAAAATGTCTTTACTACACAAAGCAATCTATACATTTAATGCAATCCCTATCAAAATCCCAACAGCATTTTTCACAGAGCTGGAACACAATTCTAAACTTTCTATAGAACCACAAAAGAACCTGAGAAGCCAAATAAATCTTCAAAAAGAACAGTAAACCGGAGGCATCACAATTCTGGACTTCAAGTTATATTACAAAGCAGTAGTGATCTGATCAGTATGGTAGTGGCACAAACAAAAAAAGACACGTAGATTAATAGACTAGAAAACACAGAAATGGACCCACAACTGTATGGTCATTCTTAAACAAATAAAGAATATATAATGGGGGAAAATAGCAGTCTCTTTATCAAATAATGCTGGGAAAACAGGACAACATGCCAAAGAATGAAATTGGACCACTTTCTTTCACCATACACAAAAATAAACTCAAAATGGATTAAAGACCTAAATGTGAGACTTGAAATCATAAAAATCCTACAGGAAAACCCAGGAAGTAACCTCCTTCACATTGGCCATAGAAACTTCTTTCTAGATGTGTCTTTGGAAGCAAGGGAAACAAAAGCAAAAATAAACTATTGGGACTACATCAAAATAAAAAGCCTATGCACAGTGAAGGAAACCATAAACAAAACTAAAATGCAACCTACAGAATGGGAAAAGGTTTTTTTAAATGACCTATCTGAAAAGGGTTAGGATTCAAAATGTATTAAGTGTTTATAAAACTCCATACCCCCAAAACAAACAACCCAATTAAAAAAGGGCAGATTACATAAATAGACATTTTTTTTTCCAAAGAAGATATCCACATGGCCAACAGACATATGAAAAGGTGCTGATCACCACTGATAAGGGAAATACCAATCAAAACTACAAGGAGACATCACCTCACACCTGTCAGACGGGCTAAAATCGACAGCACCATAAACAACAGGTATTGGCGAGGATGTGGAGAAAGGGTAACCCTCTTGTTCTACCGATAGAAATGCAAACTGGTGCAGCCACTGTGGAAAACAGTAGGCAGATTCCTCAAAAAGTTACAAATAGAAATACCCCAGGATCCAGCAAGTGCACTACTAGGTATTTACCCAAATAGTGCAAAAATACTATTTCAAATGGATACATGTACCCCAGTGTTTATAGCAGGATTATCCACAATTGTCAAATTATGGAAACATTATATATGTCCATCAATTGATGAAATGTTAAAGAAGATGTGGCACAGGTATATAACGGAGCATCAGCCATAAAGATGAAATTTTGTCATTTGCAACATGGATAGAGTTAGAGGGTATTATGCTAAGCAAAATAAGTCAGTCAGAGAAAGACAAATATCATATGATTTCACTCACATGTAGAAAATAAGGAACAAAACAAAAAAGCAGAGGGGTGGGGGAAGGAGAGAGGGCAGCGAAACAAGAAACAGGCTCTTAACTATAGAGAACAAACTGATGGTTACCAGAGGGGAGGTAGGTGGGGGGATGGGTAAAAGAGGTGATGGGGATTAAGGAGGGCACTTGCTGTGCTGAGCACCAGCTGTTGTATCCAAGTGTTGAATGGCTATATTGTACACCGGAAATAAATATTACACTGTATGTTAACTAACAGCAATTTAAATAAAAAAAAAAACTTTTAAAAAAATTAAATAAACATCATTGCAAAAAAGAATTCATATGGCAGAGAAGTAGGGAGACCCTGAGTTTTCCTTGTCCCTCAAACACAGCTATACTGAGGTCAGATCACTTGGAACACCCAGGAAATTGATCTTCAGACTGATGGAATGATCTCCACAGCTGGAAGGAGACAGCATGGCAGATGTGAGGTGCATAGAAGTGAACTGGGGGAGAGATAAATGGTGGTGCTGCTGAGGGGAAGGGGACCATTTCAATGAAGAAACAAAAGGGAAGGAAAGAGAGAGGGGTTGAGAAAGTATAGCATCGAATTCATACAAGAGGAAAACCCCTTTGGACTGCAGAATGAGCAGCAAGAAGTACTGAGTGTCACAAGGTTTTTTTTTTTGTTTTTTTTGGGTTTTTTTTTGGGGGGGAGGGGGACTTGTTTTGTTGCAAACAGCATTTGGAGCTCGAACTCTGAGGTTTTGGAAGTGCATGACTTTCTCCAGGGTGAGCTGTGACGTGCACCCCTGAGGAAGAGGGAGCTGGCCCCTGAGTGTATAGTGTATTGTAGAGATCTCTGGGCACACTGGGAGAGAACATTCCCTTTCCTGGAATGCCTTTGGAATGGGGCATATTGCCTCCCCAAGGACAAAAGACCCTACGGGCACCAGCCAAAGGCCTTTCATCAGTAGGGGACAGAGGTACACGTAAGGAATATAACCTTTGCTGCTTTTAGCAGTGCTACATGACAGATTCCACACACTGTTTTTCTAGGACAGAAGGCTTCAGACACAACCTGCAGAGGCTCTACTCTGAAGGAGGGGAGTGGATCTGTGTGGTGCTGGGTCCTTTAAGAGTTCAGGTTTTGAAAAATGTCTATTCATGTCTTCTGCCCATTTCTTCACTGGATCATTTGTTTTTTGGGTGTTGAGTTTGGTAAATTCCTCATAGATTTTGGATACTACCCCTTTACCTGATATGTCATTTGCAAATATCTTTTCCTGTTCCATCGGTTGCCTTTTAGTTTTGTTGATTATTTCCTTTTCAGAAGATGATGGGGGAAGGGAAGGGGAAAAAATAGTTACAAACAGAGAGGGAGGGAGGCAAACCGTAAGAGACTCTTAAATACAGAGAACAAACTGAGGGTTAATGGTGGTTGGGGGGGGTGGGTGGGAAGAGAGGAAAATGGGTGATGGGCATAGAGGAGGACACTTGTTGGGATGAGCACTGCGTGCTTTATGTAAGCGATGAACCATGGGAATCTACCCAAAAACCAAAAGCATACTTTACACACTACTAGCCAATTTGACAAATAAATTATTAAAAAAAGAATAAGAAAAAAAAAAAAAAGAAAAACATCTGGCAAAAGACCTGTACACCAAAAACCATGAAACATAATTGAAAGAGGGGTGCCTGGGTGGCTCAGTCGGCTGAGTATCCAACTTTGGCTCAGGTCATCATCTCTCACTTCGTGAGTTCAAGCCCCACATTGGGCTCTGTTTTGACAGCTCAGAGCCTAGAGCCTGCTTTGGACTCTGTCTCCGTCTCTCTGCTCCTCCCCCCCTCGCGCTCTGTCTCTGTCTCTCAAAAATATATAAACGTTAAGTTTTTGTTTTAAAAACATCACTGAAATAAAGAAGCTCTAAATAAAAATACATATATACATATGTATGTGTATATGCATATGCGCATATGTATATACTAATGCATATATGCATATGTATATATGCATATGCTATATACATATGTATATGCATATATGTGCATATACATATGTATACATACATATACACATGCATATGTATATATACATATGCATATGCATATGCACATATATATGCATATATATGCATATATGTATGCATATATACATATGCATATATGTATGCATATATACATATATGAGAGAGAGAGTTAGTTCAGGTTTTGTATCCCAGCTGCACGCCTAAGAAAAAATGCAAGAGAGTTGTGACAACGGGGGAACTTACTACTGAACGCGCATACTACTCTGTGAAGGCTGTCTGAACAATGCAGGTGTGAGATCCCCTGTCTGGGGACAAGAGATTAAGGTGGCGCTATTTCCACCCGCCCCCCCACCCCGGAACATCAACATGGCAGGACTTTGGAGAACAACACAGCAACCCCCAGTGGAGGCAGGACATGCCTACACCCAACCCTGCCTCCCATGCCTGGCAACTGCTTATTCACTGGGGCCGGACCACCTGTGAGCCAATGCTCCTCCAGAAGACCAGCAGAGTCAACATCCACCATGCACAAAGAGTACTGAAAATCGAGTACTTCAAACAATACCTGCGGTTATGGGGGAAAGAGGACCAGGCTTATTTATTATTATTATTATTATTATTATTACTATTATTATTTACTATTTTTCTTCCTTCTTTTTTTTCTTTTGGTATCAGACTCCTAGTTTCTTGTTTTCATTTCCTCTTCTCTTTTTCTGCATCAGGTTTTTTTTTATTCTTTTCTTTCTCTGTTTGTTTCTTTTATTTTTCCCTTCCTCCGTTTGTGTTTTGTTTTTGTTGTTCCCTTTCCTTTTCTATTTTTTGGGGGTCAGGCATTCCCCCCTCCCCACCATTTTTACAGGCTAACATCAAGAAACAAATCAAAGCACACCTAGCTAAAGGTGTAAACACTCCCCACTGCAACCAAGGAGGAGCTCTGCAGAGGACTGACCAGTGGGAAAGAGCAGCCAAAACACAAGAACAGAGTGCACACAACATACACCAGAAACACTCCTGAAGTGCTAAGCCCTAGACAGTGTATGACCCCTTTTTAATTTAGCAGTACTCTCAGGTACAGGAAACCTAACAAGCTATTAAAATATGCAAAAGACAGAAACTCGGCCAAAATAGTAAGACAGAAGAATACTCCCCAAAACAAAAGTCAAGATGAAATCACAGCCAGGGACTTGCTCAAAGCAGATATAAGCAAGATGTCTGAACAAGAATTTAGAATAACAGTCCTAAGAATACTAGCCGGGCTTGAAAAAAGCATAGAAGATGCAGAAGAAACCCTTGCTGCCAAGATCGAAGACCTAAAAACTAGTCAGGCTGAAATAAAAATTGCGGCAAGTGAGATGTAAAACTGACTGGATAGAGTCATAATGACAATTAAAGAAGCCGAGAAGAGAATAGGTGATATAGAAGATAAAATTATGGAAAATAATGAAGTTGAAAAGAAAAGGGAAAGGACACTATTAGAGAACTTAATGATTCCTTACAATGAAGCAATATCTGTATCATGGGACTCCCAGAAGAAGAGTGAGGCAAAGGGGCAGAAGGCTTATTTGAACAAATTATAGCTGAGAACTTCCCTCATCTGTGGAAGGAAAGAGGCATTCAAATTCAAAAGGCACAGAGAACTCCCTTAAAATCAACAAGAACAGTTTAACACCATGACATATCATAGTGAAACTTGCAAAGAACAAAGATACACAAGTTCAGGACAAAATGTCCTTAACCTGTAAGGGTAAACACATAACATGACTAGCAGACCTGTCCACTGAAACTTGACAGGCAGAAGGGAGTGGCAGGAAATATTCAATGTGCTGAATAAAAGAAATTCTTTATCCAGCAAGGTTGTCAGTCAGAATAGAAGGAGAGATAGAGTTTCCCAGACAAAGAAAAAGAAAGGAGTTTGTGATCATTAAACCAGCCCTGTGAGAAACTTTAAGGGGGACTGAGTGGAAGGAAAAACAAACAAACAAACAAACAAAAAACACACACAAAAAAACAACAACAACAAAAAAGCAACAAAGACTACAAAGGACCAGAGAACATCACCAGAATCATCAAATCTACAGATAACACAATGGCACTAAATTCTAATCTTTCAATAATCTATCTGAATGTAAATGGACTAAATGCCCGAATCAAAACACACAAGGTATCAGAATGGATTTAAAAAAATGCATCTCTATGCTGCCTACAAAAGACTCATGTAAAATTTGTTTTTACACTTATTTATTTTTGAGAGACAGAGAGAGACAGTGTGAGCAGGGGAGGGGCAGAGAGAGAGGGAGACACAGAATCCGAAGCAGGCTCCAGGCTCTGAGCTGTCAGCACAGAGCCCGACGCAGGGCTCGAACCCATGAACCATGAGATCATGACCTGAGCCAAAGTCAGACACTTAACCAACTGAGCCACCCAGGCGCCCCAAGAGACTCATTTTAGACCTAAAGACGCATGCAGATTGAAAGTGAGGGGATGGAGAAGCATCTATCATGCTTATGGATGTCCAAAGAAAGCCAGAATAGCCATTCTTATATCAGAGAAACTAGATTTTAAAACAAAGACTTTTTAAAGAGATGAAGAAGGGCATTATATCATAATTAATGGGTCTATCCATCAAGAAGATATAACAAATTATAAATATTTATACCTTCAACTTGAGAGCACCCAAATATATTAACCATAAACATAAAGAAACTTATTAATAATACCATAATAGTAGGGCAATTTAATACCCCACTTATAACAATGGACATATGTCCTAAGGATAAAATCAACAAGGAAACAATGGGTTTGAAAGGCACACTGGATCAGATGGACTTAACAGATATATACAGATATATACAGAACATTTCATCCAAAGTAGCGGAACACACATTCTTCTGGAGTGCACATGGAACATTCTCCAGAACAGATCACATACTGGGTCACAAATCAGCCTTCAACAGGCACAAAAACACTGAGATAAGACCATGCACAATTCAGATCACAAAGTATGAAACTTGAAATCAACCACAAGAGAAAATTTGGAAAGCTCTCAAATACATGGAGGTTAAAGAACATCCTACTAAGAATGAGTGAGTTAACCATGAAATTAAAAAAAATAAAGAAATACATGGAAGCAAATGAAAATAAAAACATGACAGTCTAAACCGTTTGGAATGTAGCAAAGACAGTCCTAAGAGGAAAGTACATTGCAATTCAGGCCTGTATTGGAATGTAAGAAGCAAGAAAGGTCCTAAACCCACATCTTAACCTTATACCTAAAGGAGTTAGAAAAAGAGCAGCAAATAAAACAAAGCTAGCAAAAGAAGGGAGATAATAAAGACTAGAGCAGATATAAACAATATAGGAACAAAAAAAACATTAGAACAGATCAATGAAAATAATGCTGCTACTTTGAAAGAATAAATAAAATTGATAACCTCCTAGACAAATTTATCAGAAAGAGCCAAGAGTCAAATAGATAAAATCATGAATTAAAGAGGAGAGATCACAACCAACATCACAGATATATAAACAATTAGAAGAGAATACTATGAAAAATTATGCATCAAACTGGGCAATCTGGAAGAAATGGACAAATTCCTAGAAACTTATGCACTGCCAAAACTGAAACAGGAAAAAATAGAAAATTTGAACAGACCCATAATCAGTAAAGAAATTGAATCAGTTATCAAAAATCTCTCAACAAACAAGAGTCCTGGGCCAGATGGCTTCCCAGGGGAATTCTACCAGACATTTAAAGAAGAGTTAATACCTATTCTTCTCAAACTGCTCCAAAAAAATAGAAATGGAAGCAAAGATTCCAAACTCACTCTATGAAGTCAGCATTACCTTGATTCCAAAAGCAGACAAAGACTCTACTAAAAGGGAGAATTATAGACCAATATCCCTGATGAACATGGATGCAAAAATTCTCAACAAAATACTAGCAAATCAAATCCAACAGTACATTAAAATAATTCACCTCAATCAAGTGATATTTACTCCTGGGATACAGGACTGGTCCACTATTTGCAAATCATTCAACGTGATACATCCCATTAATAATTAAAAAAAAAAAGGATACAAACAATATAATCCTCTCAATAGATGCAGAAAAGCATTTGACAAAATACAGCATCCTTTCTTGAAAAAAACCCTCAAGAAAGTAAGATAGAAGGAACACACCTCAACATCATAAAGGCCATATACGAAAGACATGTAGCTAGTATCATCCTCAATGGGGAAAAACAGAGCTTTCCTCCTAAGGTCAAGAACACAACAGGGGTGTGCACTCTCACCACTACTGTTCAACATAGTGCTGGAAGTCCTAGCCTCAGCAGACAACACAAATAATAACAGGCATCCAAATTGGCAAGGAAGAAGTCAAACTTTCAGTCTTCACAGATGACATGATACTCTACACTGGAAAACTGAAAGATCACCAAAAAACTGTTAGAACAAGTACATAAACTCAGCAAAGTCACAGGATATAAAATCAATGTACAGAAATTGGTTGCATTTCTGTACACCAATAATGAAGCAGCAGAAATAGAAATCAAGGAATGAATCCCATTTACAATTGCACCAAAACCCGTAAGATACCTAGGAATAAATCTAACCAAAGAGGAGAAAGTTATGTATGCTGGAAACTATAGAAACTTATTAAAGATATTGAGGAAGACACAAAGAAATGGAGAAAAATTCCATGCTCATGGCTTGGAAGAAAAAATATTTTTAAAGTGTCTATGCTACCCAAAGCAATATGAACGTTCAATACAATCTCTATCAACATACCAATAGCATTGTTCGTGGAGCTAGAACACACAATTCTAAAATTTATATGGAACCAGAAAAGACCCTGAATAGCCAAAGTAATGTGGAAAAGGAAAACTAAAGCTGGAGGCATCACAATTCTGGACTTTAAGCTGTGTTACAAAGCTGTAATCATCAAGATACGGTATGCTACTGGCACAGAAACAGACACATGGATCAATGGAACAGAATAGAGAACCCAGAAATGGAGCCACAGACATATGGCCAACTAATGTTCAACAAAAGAGGAAAGATTATCTAATGGAATAAAGAAAGCTCTTCAGCAAATGGTGTTGGGAAAACTGGACAGTGACATGCAGAAGAATGAAACTGGACCACTTTCTTACACCATGAACAAAAATAAACTCAAAATGGATGAAAAACCTAAATGTGACACTTGAAACCATCAGAATCCCAGAGAAGAACACAGGCAGCAACCTCTTTGACTTTGGCCACAGCAACTTCTTGCTAGACAGGTCTCCGCAGGCAAGGGAAACAAAAGCAAAAAGGAATTATGGGGACTTCATTAAGAGAAAAAGCTTCTGCATAGCGAAGGAATCAACAAAACTAAAAGGCAACCAATGTAATGGGAGAAGATATGTATATGCCATATCAAATAAAGGGCTAGCATCCTAAATCTACGAAGAATTTATTAAATTCAATACCCAAAAAACAAACAATCCAGAGAAGAAATGAGGAGAAGACATCAACAGACTCTTTTGCAAAGAAGATATCCATATAGCTAACAGACATATAAAAAGATGGCTCAACATCTCTTATCATCAGAGAATTACAAACCAAAACCACGAGGTACCACCTCACACCTGTCAGAATGGCTAAAATGAACAATTCAGGAAACAACAGAAGTTGGCAAGGATGGGGAGAAAGAGGACCACTTTTGCACTGTTGATGGGAATGCAAAACTGGTGTGGCTACTCTGGAGAATAGTATGAAGGTTTCGTAAAAACTTCAAAATAGAACAACGCTACGACCTAGTAATTGTACTACAAGATATTCATCTAAAGGATACAAAAATGCTGATTTGGAGGGGCACATGCACCCTAATGTTTACAGTAATGCTATCAACAATAGCCAAATTATGGAAAGAGCTCAAATGTCCATCGACTGATGAATGGATAAAAAATATGTGGTATAAATATATATACAAAGGAATATTACTTGGTGATCAAAAAGAATAAAATGTTGCCATTTGCAACATTGTCGATGGAACTAGAGTATTATGCTAAGCAAAATAAGTCAGAAAAGATAGGTATCATATGATATCACTCATGTGGAATTTAGGAAACAAAACAGATAAACATAGGGGAACAGAAGGAAAAATAAAAATAAGATAAAAACAGAGACAAACCATAAGAGACTCTTAACTGTAGAGAACAAACTGAGTGTTGTTGGAGGGGAGGTGGGTGGGGGAATGGGCTAAATGCATGATGGGCATTAAGAAGGGCACTTGTTAGGGTGAGCACTGGGTGTTGTAAGTAATGAATCACTGGGTTCCACTCCTGAAACCAGTACTATACTATATGTTAAGTAATTTGAATTTAAATAAAAAATAAACAAGCATATTTCTCATCAGAGAAATACAAATATAAAATTGACATACCAGTACATATCCATTAGAATAATAAATACCAAAATGGGCAAGAATGTGTAAAATGTGAATGTGGCGTCAACTGTTACTTTATTTATAAATTAGTACAAACTTCTTGACAATTGTTTGGTATTATCCACAACAGCTAAACATACATCTGCCTTATGACCTATCAATTTTAGTCCTGGGTACATAAGAAAAAAGAATACATACATATGTCCACAAAAAGACACAGAGATGATTATTCTCAGATTTAATCCAAGTAAGCCAAATTGGATATAATCCAATTATCAATCATAGGATGGATAAATTGGGATATATTCATTTAATATAGGATGCAAACAGTAACTTAAAAAAATGGTGTATATCAGATAGGGGCGCCAGGGTGGCTCAGTCAGTTAAATTTCCCACTGGCTCGATCATGATCTCAAGGTTTTTGAGTTCAAGCCCTACTTCAGGCTCTGTGCCGACAGCTGAGAGAGTGGACCCTGCTTCAGATTCTGTGTCCTCTCTCTCTGCTCTTCACCTATTCACACTTGCTCAGTCTCTCTTTCTCAAAAAATGAGTAAACAAATAAACAGACAAACAAAAAAGATGTGGGGCGCCTGGGTGGATCAGTCAGTTAAGCAACCAACTTCCACTGAGGTCATGATCTCAGTTCATGGTTTCAAGCCCCCATGTCGGGCTCTGTGCTGAGAGCTCAGAGCCTGGAGCCTGATTCAGATTCTGTGTCTCCCTCTCTCTCTCTCTCTCTTCCCCTCCCCTACTCATGCTCACTCACGCACTTGCTCTCTCTCAAAAATAAACATGAAAAAAAATTTTTAAAGATGGATTCTTTCAGTAGTAAATTTTCATCTGAGATGCAAGTGCAAAACACTACATATTGCATGATGCCATTTGTGTAATGTTCAAAAATACAAAACTGATCTATGATGATCACAAGTCAGAATAAAACTACCCTTATATGAAGGGCATATTTACTGGGAGGAATAAAATGGGGAACCAACAGGGTCATGAAAATATTGTATATATTGATTTGGGGTGATTATAAATATTCTCAGCACTCTACAGTAGGAAGGAGATAGACAAGTTTTAAAAATACTAATAATATATCTATATATGCTGGTAAGGTCTCCTCAAACACAATTTGGTGGCAAGAGACAATTCGCCTAGTGTATTTTACCGCAATACAATTAACTTAAGAACAAATACTTCTACCAACTGCTATTTCATAGTTGCTGGGGACACAGAAAGAAAGATATTAAAGGCACGATAAACTACAAATACCAGCTAGAACTGATGGTGGAGTTTAAAGTATGGGACTAATGCTGGGAGCAATAATCAAATAAATCTTTAGCCTTATATTTTATGCTTTAATATTTTTTTAATTAATTTATTTATCTTGAGAGAGAGAGAGAGAGAGAGAGAGAGAGAGAGAGAGAGAGAATGTGTGCATTTTCAAGTTGGAGAGGGACAGAGAGAGACTCTTAAGCAGGTTCCATGCTCAGTGCAGGCTGATAGAGGGCTGAATCCTACAACCCTGGTATCATGACCTGAGCCAAGACGAAGAGTCAGATGCTTAACCGACTGAGCCACCCAGGCACACCATATGCTTTAATATTTTAAACAAGACTAGATTTGTACGTTACTTTTTTAAGTTTAAAAATATCAAACAATTTAAGAAAGTGTTATAAATTATGATTTTTGAAATAAAACAAGAGAGCAACAGAATTGCTAAAAGGAGAAGACAGTAGTCTTCCAAAATGCTGTGCAAATGGCAAAGGGATGGGAAATATGAGTCAAAATGTAGGAGTCAGAGAAGATCAGTCCATAATTGCTATAATAGTCCTACTGGTAGGTATTTGTTCTGGACTATTAGCTCATCCTATCTCCCTTTGGCAAAAGCATCCTGATTTTCCTTCATGGTGTTACTGGTGTTTGGTTACTGGATATAGTCTGGAAAAACTGTTATATCATTTCTTCTGCCTTTGTCTAGAGGTTTGGGTTCAGGTACTCCATTCAAAGTTAATTCTAATTATTCTCCTTATAATTAGAATCTCATGTAAAGTAACAAAAACTAAGAAGGATTAGTTTTTTTGTTTTTTAATCATTCCAGTGCTAACAACTAGACAAAATCAGAAATCATGATGGGCCCCGTCATTTCTTAGCCTGTCCTTCGATCTTCAATTTTACAACCTTCTCAATAATATATCCATTTTTTTTCATTAAATTCACATGTTACTTAAAATAGCCAGATTTATTTCCCCTAGATTAAACCAATTTTCACTGATAGCATGGGCATCAAAAATATAATAACTACTATATGAAGATGAAATAGGAATTTTGGAGAAAATTAACTACACAATAAAAACAAAACACATTTCACAGAATGGATGTAAAAAAAAAAGTCTCTCAACTGCATACATCCCTGAAGAATATTTGGAGATCTAGGTGGGGACAATACTCATTACTCATCTTTTATCTACTTGAACTGTTTGAATATTTCACATGTGAATGTAGTATCATCATAGTGCAAAGACTTTAAAAGTATAAATGCTTTTATCAACCTTGCAAGTCCTAAGAAAAGATATCTATCAAGAGCCTTCTTGAATAAATCCATCAACTCAGGGATGAAATGAAAAAAAAAAAAAATCCAGAATGGAGAGGTTCAGGTAAAATAACTAGGACTAAGTCAATATTCAAAAATGAAGAGCTTGTGTTAAAATGACTAGAACAAGATTGATGAGAAATCATTTTGTAGTTTTGTTAAAGAATTAATATCAAGCGAAGTAACATAAATCAATTTGTTTTTCCCACAAATATAAAATGGTATAAAGACTTGCTACTCCCATAATAAATAAATACATAAGCTTTAGGTTAAACACTGACGTTGATCGTGTTTATACATTTGTCAATAACTGATTGGATATCAGGGAAAAAAAGCAGTAATTTTGCCGTGATACTGACCTATAACTGAATCCCCAAACCTATCACGTGATACCTACATAGCCATGGGCAAGCCACCATTTCCTCATCTATAAAAGAAGAGTACACTGCACCCAATTGTGAAACAGAACCCAGAATTAAATTAGATAACGTGTATGTCCTCAAGTTCCTGAAGTGTACCCTTGCAGGGACTCCCAATTAAACTGCTGGTTATTTTAATATTTGTGGATTCTGCTACTTTGACGTGGTGAAGACTTCAAAGGTTAATGAACATTTCAGATTTAACTCGCGATTGTATTTATTTATATCTCTTTTTTACCCATAATTATCCCATAGTAGAGATAATGTTCATTTACATAACACATTTCAATAGTGATAAAGAATTAAGAGCAGACCTGCCTGAGAAGACACTGATAGGCTGACAAATTTTCTATAGCTTCTGGACATGAACAGTACATAAGCAAGCCGTTCAAAGATCACTTTAAATTAAGCAGGGCTGGCTGGCAGTTGTATAGTTTTCTTATATTGACAAGAGCAATTATATCTGGCTTCTTGCAATGTTTTGTCTTGAGCAAAATAAAATGACATGCATTCTTAACCTTAACATCACATGAAATGTGATTCAAGGCAGCAATTTAAGTTGCCTGCTTATAGAGATTAAAAATGTAGCAAAACTCAAATAGTGTGCAAAATAATAAAACCTATGCATTCATAAAAATATTAATTTTCAAAATGCCATTTGTTGTACCTTGAATTTAAGGAAAAAATCCTGATCCAGGGTATTGAAGTGATATACTGTACAAATATTAATATTTTATAATTACTAAATTTTTAAAGAAATTTTTGTCTTCAACAGTTACCTATACATTCTCTCCAATTCCTTGTCATCCATTTATGCTTTATTTTACGTACTCAAACGTTCTATCCTAATAGGCATTTAAACTGCACTCTTAATTGGCCTCCAAAACACCAGATATAAAATATTGTATAAATAGATCTTTATAGAAAAAACCTTTATTCCAGTTTTGAATAATTTAATCGACCTTGCCTCTTGGTATTCTTTTCTTCTATTGTTTTTGTTTTATTTTACTGACTCAGTTCTCAAAGTACTTTTCTGAGTGCAATGAAAGAATGATTCTTCTTCTCTTCAAGCCCTCTCTTTTGAAATACGGGTGATCTTAATTTTCTGTTCTTATCCTGGCCAGCTCTTTCCCCGAGGTATACTACTTTTATTTTAGCTCTTCTTTTATACAAATGATGACTAGACTCATGACTCAAACTTTATGGTCTAAATTGTTCTGAAATCAATTAAAACACTCATTAATTCAAAATGTTTTATTGAGAACCTGCTCCGTGCCTTGCACTGTCTGGTGTGCAGAGACAAACCAGTACGAGTGTGGTTTTATGAAGGGTATGTCCTAGTGTTAGTTAATCATATCGGGTCAGGAAAAGATAAGGATGAAGAAATACAGTATGATAAGTGTGTGTATAGGAGGGGGAGGGTGTTGTTTTAGGTAATAACCAATGAGATTACTGACTGGTTTAAATGATTCCATATGATTCCATACTTTTTAAACCTCAGTTTTGATATATTTTATTTCATATTCAAGGATAGAACATTATTCCCAACTTCCCATTTTACACTCTGAATGACTCTTCAGGTCTACGTCTCTCCCATATCCGGCACCACTAGACTGATGCACACACATCCCCTGCACCTCCAGTATAAAAAGGTCTGCAAATAGTGCTTATGCCCTACCTCTAAATGCACTCCTTACTGAATTACTTATTCCTTATGAATTCATTAATTTATCTAATCATAAACATCATGGTAGACATTGTGGTTGGCCCTGCAGCAAAGAAGATGGCTTCATACTTTTTCCTACTGAATAGGACTTTAATTAAAGATGCTATGCTCCTTGTAGCAGAACAAGAAGTCCAATTACATAGTCAACTCCTCCCTCCAATTGTCCTTTCAACGCACATACTTCATTCTCTTGGAACCACTAAATCTCCATGATTCCTTATTTAAAATGTTTCCAAAAATAATGCCTTTTCTTATACGATCACTTGAATTGCTCTGGTTTCATTTTTAAGATCCACAACAACAATGAAGTCCTAATACAGCAGCTTTGTAATAGAATGTTCTACCCCCTTTCTCACTTTTCATTAGAGTTTACATGCTATCACCACACTCCACATGGTTAACACATTTACTCAATTCTCACACCAACAAAATGAAGTACATCCCACTATTCTTACAATTATGCTGCTGGGCCAAGTGCATACAACTAAGAAATGGTGAGTCAGGATTTAACTAATCTCAGGCTGGTTGTCTCTAGGTTCTATGCCTTCAACCATTTCCTTTACCCAAGATATGTATTTCCATTCCATATTTTAACTCTAGGTATAAAAGAGGTAACTAGAGAATAGAAGAGTCTAATATACGTACAGGCACACCAACATTTATAGCTACTTCTGTTGGAATATCACCGTATTGCTTCATCAACGGTTATTATCAACATTATAAAAGTTAGTACCAAGAGCTGCTTGCTTTTCTGGTACTCTCCACCAAGTCTTTCTGAGACATCTTGTTTGTAGGTAGTGATTTTTAATTGCTTCAGCTCCCTCCTAGCCCATCCTCCACTCTCAACTATGTCAGATGTAAGAGAAAGTATACCTTCTTTGTTCCACTGATAGGTCACAGGCTCTGGTGCTATGCTTCAAAACTGTATTATCAGCTGAACGATTATGCAGCTTTATCCTATTCAAATTGCAGTAAAGTAGAGAGACAATCTTGCAGGTAAGTATGTATTATTTCTTTTAGGTTTTTTTTTTTTCCTCTTTGAAAATACTTAAGTCCATGGCTTAATGTTTGACGATTTTTCAGGTACTTGAAGAGTCTAAAACATAATAATGCTCCAATATCAACTGGTTAATGCTGATTAAATATTTGGGGATTCCTGGCAAAGTGGCTAGTCACACATGAGGAAAGGTAAGTAAATACTCTGTTTAGGAATATGAGCCACATGGATCCTGTGCGTGAACACACACTCTCCATGCATTGACTGCAAGATACTGTCTGAGTATCAGCAGGAGCTGATAAGCATTTCTAAGAAGGTAAGAAAATACATAAATTCTTTAAAAATCTCTAAAAGAAAAGAGCTAAACTCTTTTTTTGAGAACATTTTTATTTAAGTTCCAGTTAGATAACATACAATGTAATGTTAGTTTCAGGTGTACAATACAGTGATTCAGCATTTCCATCCAACTGCTGGTGCTTATCACAAGGTGCACTCCTAATCCCCATCACCTCTTTCACCCATCCCCCCACCCACCTCCCCTCTGGTAACCATCAGTTTGTTCTCTAGGGTTAAGAGTCTGTTTCTTAGTTTGTCTCCCACTGTTTTTTCTTTCCCCCTTTGCTCCTTAGTTTCTTAAATTCCACATATCAGTGAAATCACATGGTATTTTTCTCTGATGGACTTATTTCTCTTAGCATAATACTCTCTAGCTCATCCATGTCATTGTAAGTGGTAAGATTTCATTCTATTTTATGAATAATATTCCAGCATATGTATATGTGTGTATATATACATATGCCTGTGTGTATACACACATATATACATATGTGTGTATATGTATATACATATACACACACCAATCACATCTTTACCCATCAGTCAATGGACATTTACATTGTTTCCATAATTTGGCTATTACAGATAATGCTGCTAGAACATCAGAGTACGTGTACCCTTTGAATTAGTACTTTTGTGTTGTGGGGGTATATACCTAGCAGTGCAATTGCCAAATCCTAGCGTAGTTCTATTTTGAACTTTTTGAGGAAACTCCATACTGTCTTCCACAGTGGTTGCACCAGCTTGCATTCCCACTAACAGTGTAAGAGGGTTCTCCTTTCTCCACATCCTCGCCAATACCTGCTGTTTCTTGTGCTGTTGATTTTATACATTCTGACAGGTGTGAGGTAATATTTCATTATAGTTTTGATTTGTATTTCCTTGATGATCAATGATATTGAGCACCTTTTCATGTGTCTGTTTGGCCATATATAGGTTTTCTTTGGAAAGATGTCTAAAAAAAAGGCAGAAAACATGAATAAAGAATTTATTTATTTTGAGAGAGGGGGAATGAAAGCCAGGGAGAAGCAGAGAGAGAGAGAGAGAGAGAGAGAGAGAGAGAGAGAGAGAGAGAATATCCCAAGCAGGTTCCACACTCACCATGGAGACCCATGTGGGGCTTGATCTCATGACCGCAAGATCATGACCAGAGCCAATAACAAGACTTAGAAGTTTAACTGACTGAACCACTCAGGCACCTCATTTTAAAAAAAAATTTTTTAACTGTTTATTTTTTGAGAGACAGAGAGAGGCAGAATATGAGCAAGGGAGGGGCAGAGAGAGAGGGAGACACAGAATTTGAAGCAGTCTGCAGGCTCTGAGCTGTCATCACAGAGCTCGATGTGGGGCCTGAACCCACAAACCGCGAGATCATAACCTAAGCGGAAGTTGGACGCTCAACCAACTGAGCCCCCCAGGAGCCCCGTGGGCACCTCATTTTTAATTAGTTTATTTGTGGGAAGGGTTGAGCTTTTTTAAGTTTTTTATATAATTTGCATACTAACCCTTTTCAGATATATCATTTGCAAATATCTTCTATTTTGTAAGTGGCATTTTAGTTTTGTTGATTGTTTCCTTCATTGTGCAGCTTTTTATTTTGATATAGTCCCATAGTTATTTTTACTTCTGTTTCTGTTTCCTCCAGAGACACATCCAGAAAAAAGTTCCTATGGCCAATGTCAAAGAGATTACTGCCTGGGTTCTCTTCTAGGATTTTTCCGATCTCAAGTCTCACATTTAGGTCTTTAATCCATTTTCAGTTTGTTTTTGTGTATGGTGAAACAAAGTAGTCCAGATTTGTTATTTTACATGTTGCTATCCAGTTTTGATGGAGAACCATTTGGTGAAGAAACTAATTTTTCCCCACTAGATATTCTTCCTTGCTTTGTTGAAAGTTAATTGACCATACAATTGTGGATTCATTTCTGGGTTTTCTATTCTGTTCTACTGATATATGTGTCTATTTTTGTTCCAGTACTATACTGATCAGATCACTACAGCTTTGCAATATAATTTGAAGTCCAGAATTGTGATGCCTCCAACTTTGCTTTTCTTTTTCAAGGTTGCTTTGGCTCTTCAGGGTCTCTTGGGTACCATAAAAATGTTAGGATTGTTTGTTCTGGCTCTGTAAAAAATGCTATTTGTATTTTGATAGGGGTTGCATTAAATATACAGATTGCTTTGGGTAGTATAGGCATTTTAGTAATACTTGTTCTTCTAATCCATGAACATGGGATGTCTTTCATTTCTTTGTGTCCTCTTCAATTTCTTTCATCAGGATCTTATAGTTTTCAGAATACAGATCTTTCACCTCTTTGGTTAGGTTTATTCCTAGGGATCTTAGTGTTTTTGGTGCAATTGTAAATTGGAATGATTCATTAGTTTCTCTTTCTGCTGCTTCATTATTGATGTAAAGAAATTCAACAAATTTCCTTAAGTTGATTTTGTATCCGTGACATTACTGAAATCGTGTATTCGTTCTAATGGTTTTTAGGTGGAATATTTGAGGTGTTTTTGTTAACATTTACTTTTGACAGAGCACAAATGGGGGTGGGGCAGAGAGAGAATGAGACACAGAATCTGAAGCAGACAGGGTTTTCTATATACAGTATGTTAGAAGATATTTCAATTGTGATTTATTTGGGCTCTTTCTCTTTTATTTTTAGTAAGTCTACCTAGAGGTTTATCAATTATTTTTTTCAAAACCTAGAATATTCTTCCTTCAGTAAAGTAAGGGAAACATCTTTTGTATAGCCAAGTGACTGCATGGGAAGCCCCAAAGCTATTTTATATATAAATCTCCTCTTAAAATTTATATTATTGAGGACTTAAGACCCAACTAGAAAAGATAATATCAAAACGAGAGTCTTACATCAGGATATAAACAGAAGTCATGGCTGTTTAAGACAAACCATTACTGAAGTATTCGTGCAAAATAACTTTCAGTAATTTCTACTGTTTTATAAATGAGAGACCTCTGCAAAAATAATAATAATAGTAATAATAATAATAATAATTCAAGGTCACTGCACAGTTACAAATAAGTAACAGTTTTTCAGAATATTAACTTCCCATGTGATAAGGAAATTCTCTTTTCCACAGTAGACAGAAAACGATGTAAGAGGAAGATACATTCAAGGATAAATTATTTTTCTGAATATTTTTCCTTCACTTTTAAAAACCTCATTCAATTATAGCATCAAATATGCCATCTTAGCTGGAGCTTTCATAAACTAAATATATTTTCATCCAATTATTTGCTGTTTTTAAAATCTGTGTTTTTTAGGCATTGATCAAGATAGAAAAATAAGTGGTTACCAAAGATACCCATTTTTCAATTTAATATTAAAGTGTTGGACATCATTGAGTATTTATACTGAAATATGGTCATTGATGATATTGAGAGATTGATATTGTGCTTTCATTTTCATTTGTTTTTCTGTGTATTTTTATTTCTTGATTTCTTGTTGACCCATTCATTGTTTAGTAGCATGTTTTTAGCCTCCACATATTTGTGGAACATTCTCCAGAATAGATCACATGTTAGGTCACAAGAAAAGCCTCAACAACTACAAAAAGATTTAAATCATAAAATGTACCTTTTCTGACCACAACAATTAAAAACTAGATGTCAACCAGAACAAACAAATTGGAAAAACACTTTCTATTTTAAGTGTTAACCCAAAATAACATGGTATACCTTCCAAATCAATGGACGAGATAAAATTAAGCAACGGTTTGTTCCTGTATTTCAAGGACTCAAATAAAACAGCTATGAATATAAAGAGCCTTCATTGGATATGCCATGAGTAGTACCAATATATCAGTTATTATAATAAAATTAGATATACATACCACCATATTGAGACAAAATTGATTTGTTTTAAATGAAGTGCATGTCCATATACTTTCTCTCCAAATATATTCCTAAAACCACTCTACAAACTTGAAAAAAGTGAACTTTTAATTAAAAAATAATAATACACTATTAGACCAGACATTTTAAATATTGTTTCACAACTACTGTTGTACAACTGTTCAATATAGAACAGTATAAGAGTAAAAGGAAATCTTAGTCCTCCCACAATTTTACTAGATATGATTTCTTAACATTGATCAAGGTACCATTTTTTACTTTTTTTAATTTAGTAAAATTTTTATTTGAGTAGAACATTCAAACATTAATACTTATCACTTAAATTCACTTATTCTGCTCTGCTATACTAGTCAGCAAGATGCTGTCTGAGATATTCTTCATTTCTGTAATTTCCATTTATTTTTCATTGAGTGTAACTATTGAATTACTTCTGGTGTTTCCTCTATTTCTCTATCTTTTCTCTGCTTTCATTAGTATACTAATTACCATTACTTTGAAATTCTTGTCCCTTGACTCCGATATCTGGGTTATCGTTGTTTGCTAATAATTACTATTTTACCTCTTGATTATCAAATTTCCTGATTATGCCTATTTTTTATTCCATTCTGTATCGTTCCAGAGACTGAATTATATTGTCTGTCTTCCTCTAAAATAGAAGTTGGCAGCTTTTTCTTTAAGAGCCAGACAGTGACTATTTTAGGCTTGGAGACACTGTGTCACAGAGAGTGACTTAATCCTCATGTTCTTGGGTGCAAATATCTACAGAAATTGTAAATACACAACCACGACTATGTTCCTATAACAGTTAGTTGCAAAAAAGGTAACTGGACTACAGGTCATAGTTTGCCAACCCATGCTGTAATGTGTGTTCAGTCCTATTGTGGCAGGCAGTTCAATTTCCAGGGAAGAATCTACTCCTCTAATTATTGTTGCACTATATGCTAATTTGGATGTAAATTTTAAAAAATAAAAAATAAAATTAAAAAAAAATTCAAGTGAATAATCTTATTCTTGTCAAGGTTTGGTTTTAGGCTTTGTTAGGGTAGTTGTTTCTAACCAGGTAGTTGTTTCTAGGGTGGGTGGTTGTTTCTAGGGTAGTTGTTAGGTAGTTGTTTCAGCTTTCTGCTTAGTCTCCAGCTTTTGCGCTTTTCTGAACGTTGGACCTAAATCTTAGAGCACGGGCTTCATGTAGTCTCAAATGAATGCCTGTGTTTACCATAGTCTTCCTTCACTGTGTTTCCTAGCAATGTGTGAGCTCAGAAGCCATTCCCTGTCAAGCCTCCAGGAGCCTCGCCTTCTGTATGTACATCTTAGGAATCAGGCAGGGACACAGGAAAAACCATACAGAGACTTCAGGGGTTTTTCTCTGTGGTTCCCTACTGTATGAAACTTGGTAGTCCTAAACTCTAATCTTTTCCCTCCAGCTTTCAACACACTGCTGATCTCAAATTTAACTCCATTTCTCTGTGAGGTTTACCTATGTATTTATCTTCTCTCAATAATCACAGCCCCGTGTTTTTACTACTAAACCCCAAAATAGTTGTTTTATATGTATTATCCATTTTAATATGTTCATTATGGGAGTGAAATCTGATACTAGCTCCTTCATCATGTACGGAATATAAATGCCAATTGCCAAGTGACAATCGTATAGGTTCCAGGTGAAAGACACCGTCTTCTGATAGAATGGATTATTGGTCTTTGCTGGGCAGTAGGACTTGGGGCTGATTACCTTTATCGAATTAGCTACTGAGCTGAATTGTGTCTGGGTTTTAATTTGTTAAGGCTCACCCTACCCCTGGTGCCCACTTTTTTCTAGAATATAGCCCTCCAAAGATTTTTTACATGATAACTTGTCAAGTTCACCAGAACTCCTTCCCCAAGTAGGATCTGAACTCGAGTTCTTTTCTCTTCAGCACAGTGAGACTCTTGAAAAGAAAATAAAAGAATTTATTCGAAGGCCAGGAAAAACTGACAAAGTAACAGAGCAAATGAAACTTTTGCTCAGAGTCATTCCTCTACCATTTAAAACTTGTTTAATTGGTATTTTTCTTGAAGCAAGATGTATCTGGAGTTCTTAAAGCTCTAAGTGTGTTTGAGGATATTCATAGAGGCAGAAGACACAATTTTCTAGGAAGACAGAAAAATATTAGCTTAATTAGAAGTAAAAAGAAAAAGAAAAATCTTTTTTGGGCCTCTGTGAAAGGGCCTTTGATCTCAACTGAAGGCCACATGACTCTGCAGATATGCTTAGATGAACTCACCTACAGCAGCCAATTATACTGCCTAGCCAGAGACACATATCTCAAAGGTTGCTAAAACCCTATCACTCTTTTTCTTGGTCCCTAAGGTGACCTCATGTGACAAATACGCAATTTGGCTAAAATCACTTTTTTGGTTAAGTGTGGGGAGAAATATTTAATGGCCTCCTTAAAGAAATACAAGAATGGATGAAATTCATTTTTACTGGGACGCCTAGGTGGCTCAGTTGGTTAAGCGTCCAACTTCAGCTCTGGTCATGATCTCATGGTTCATGAGTTCAAGGCCTGCATCGGGCTCTGTGCTGACAGCTCAGAGCCTGGAGCCTGCTTTAGATTCTGTGTCTCCCTCTCTATCCCTCCTCCACTTGCTCTCTCTCTCTCTCTGTCAAAAGCAAACATTAAAAAAGCTTTTTAATTCATTTTTACTTATACTAGTCCATAGAAATCAAGAAGCACTAATTTAAAATAGGCTAAATAAAAAAAAATGATAGGAAGTGGTAAACTGAATTTCTAATGCTTCAAATGCACTGAGCTTTAAGAATAACCTTTCTTGAAATCCTGCCATTTGTGACAACAGGGATGAATCTAAAAGACATTATGCTAAGTGAAATAAGGCAGACACAGAAAGATGAATACTGTATGAACTCACTTATATATGTAATCTTAAATAGTCAAACTCATAGCAGCAAAGAGGAGAATGATGGTTGCCAGGGGTTGAGGGTTGGAGGAAATGAGTTTATGTTGTTCAAAGGATACAGAGCTTCTGTTATGCAAAATGAGTAAGTTCTGGAGATCTAATGTACAACCTGGTGACTGTAGTTAAAAGGTACTGTATTACATACTTGAAATTTGCTAAGGGAATAGATACTAAGCGTTCCTACCACACACACAGTAAAAAGTAACGATGTGAGTTATGGATATGCAAATTAGCTTGATTATGATCATTTCACAATGTCAAATAACAAAACATCAAGTTGTATGCCTTAAATGTATGTAATTTTTATTTGTCAATTATACTTCAATAAGGCTAAAAAACAAACCCCCAAAACCTTTTTTTTCTTAGAAATAGCCAACGTAAAAATACAAGAAAGAAAAAATGAAAATCAGGCAAAATCTTACTAATGTTCCCATTTTACATGAATATTTGGACAAATTAGATTGATAGATAATTTTTGCTTTCAAACATCTACATGTCTTCTAAATTACTTGAACCTTATAAATTTAATATACTGGCTTTATGTGGCAAATAATTTAACATTCTTTCCGCAAAATATTTTAAGCTTGAGACTGTAAACATAGGTGTTTAACTGCATTGAATATCATAATTAGTATTTTTAAAATATGTCCCTGTAAACTCTGAACAATGCTGCAACTATTTAAAAAGTGATTTCTCTCCTGTTGTCTGTAAAGTGTACCATATGCCTTCTCGATAGCGATGACCATATTTCAGTATAAATTCTTAATCATCTTCAACATTTTAATATTAAATTGAATAATGGGTATCTTTGGTAACCATTCATTTTTCTATCTTGATCAATTCCTAAGAAACACAGATTTTAAAAATAGCAAATAATTCAATGAAACTCTATTTAGTCTATGAAAGCTCCAGCTAAGATGGCATATTTGATGTTATAATTGAGTGAGGTTTTGAAAAGTGAAGGAAAAATATTGAGAAAAATAATTTATCCTTGAATATAGCTTCCTCTTACATAAAGTTTTCTGTCTTCTGTGGAAAAGAAAATTTCCTTTTCACATGAGAAGTTAATATTCTGAAAAACTGTATTTATTTGTACCTGTGCAGTGACCTTGAGTTATTTTATTTTATTTGCAGAGGTCTCTCATTTATAAAAACAATTGAAATTACTGAAATTTTTACTAATTCTTCAGTAATGGTTTGTTTTTAAACACCCATGACTTCCACTTATCTCCTGATGCAAGTCTCTTGTTTCGATATTATCTTTTCTATTCGCGTTTTAAGACCTCAATAATAAAAATTTTAAGAGAAGATTTATATATAAAATAGCTTTGGGGCTTCCTACGCAGTCACTCAGCTATACAAAAGGTATTTCCCTTACTATACTGAAGGAGGAATATTCTAGGTTTTAGTTAGTGCTACACAATGTTTTTCTGTCCTCATGAATTGAAAGAAAGAAAGAAAGAAAGAAAGAAAGAAAGAAAGAAAGAAAGAAAGAAGGAAAGAAAGAAACCCACAACCTGGAAAGCCAAAACGACATTTCTCCTCAGGTTAATTATTTAGAGGTAAATGTTATCACCATAAATGTTTTAGCAACTGAGTTCTTGTCAGGTTAGACAGATACACTTAGGTTTGTTTTCAAAGAATACAGTACACTGTAAACAAATTGATTTTTTCCTAAATATATATGCTCTTGTGATTCTTGGTGATTATAACTTTTCTTTATGGTACAAATCAAAATGCCCTGGAGGTCAGACAGGAGTCTCCTTATCATACTGCTCCTGACCTCAGGAAATCATTGACTGAATATTCACACATAGAGGTTTTTACTCTCCTCCATTATAATAATGGGGGTTGGTATAATTAACTGACCAGACCTATTCATATTTGTCACCAACAAATTAGCTTTTGCTTTTACGCTACCATAAATAAAGGTCCTTGCTACAGAGTGCATGTCAGAATTCAGTTTTGTGAAGGAAACAGCAAAAGAGCTGTAATAAAAATCTGTACCCCATTTCTGCAAACAGCCAGCATGCATCTCTAGCAAGGGGCTGGGTTAGGATTCCCAGCATGCCGTCAGTCCAGAGGCCAACAACTCTGAGGAAAAAGGCTGCCTAACTCAAGACTCTCAAAACAAGAATCAATTCCCTAAGTAAACTGATTTAATTATGGCTTTTCAATAGATCATTGGCCCTAAATTTTACATACTTTTGACTGGTATCTAGTTTCAATAGATTTCACAAAATTTAAAAAGAAAAGTCATGACCTCACTATTCGTGGGTTTGAGTACTGCATGGGGCTCTGCACGGACGGTAAGGAGCCTGCTTGGGATTCTCTCTCTTTCCCTCTGCCCCTCCCCTACTTGTGCTCACTCTCTCAAAATAAATAAACTTTGAAAAAATTATGAAGGATTTAAATATGGATATAAACATTTGTTTCATAAAATATCAACTTAGTGATGATCGATAGGTCTTGTTTACAAAATTATTCAAATCAGTAGCTCAATATTATACTAAGAAAATTCCTGTAAAGAGACAGTTGGTAACTTAGACAGAATCATAAAATATTTCAGTGCAAATAAGTTAGTAACCAACAGGACAGGTTAGGCAAAGATAATGTAAATTAGTAACCCGTAAGATATTTTACGCCTGAATTAAAGTAAATCAGTAATCTGTGAGAGATGTTAAGCAAAGATAAAAAAATAAGCAGATAATACTTTTGCTGAAGATAAAGAAGGAATGAAAGAACCAGAAACACCAAATATTGATGATACACTTACTATAGATGAAGCACTCAATATTCATGAGATGATAAATTGGCTATCCCATGGCGACAGCCATGTTGGGCCAATGAGTAGTACTCTACTAAGAAATACAAGTAAAATCCATAGCTCCTTATAAGGTTACTGGTGAACTACAGCTATTGGCCAGGCACACTTGCTTCTATGTTGTCTCAATATAACAAGCATATGTTGGTTTAGGCACCTTCTGTTTGCTGAGCACCCTTTATCAAACCTCAACTCTGGTCCTCAAAACCACACATTTGACATAGAAGTCTAATACATTTCTAAGGACAGGAACAGAAAACATTGGGTACCTCCATTTTCAAGTATCGTGGTCTTTCCTCCATGCTTGCATCGTATTTTAAGTATGATAATCTGCTTCATCTATTTTCCCCTACTTACCACTGCATATTTTAAATTGGATTTAAAAAAAAATCAATGATTCAAACATTGTAATATGATCTGAGATCTTTACTGTTCGGTCACCTCCAAAATAGCTAGTGTGGTAATGTATTTGGAGACTACAATTGTATAAAGACTATGATTATATTAATGCAATATCCCAAACAACACATATCGAGAATTTGAACCTCATTAAAATCAGAGGAATAATTAATTCCATTAAAATCAAATCAGCAGCCAGAAGGAGCTCCATCAGTATGTCAGATCACGTCTTCTCTTCAAAGGTCACCAATTACCCTGAGAATACAAGCCGAAATTCTTACACTGGATTATAGTCCCTACAACAATCATCCTCTCACTCCATTCCTTTTCTGGACTTTCCTTTTACTACTTATTCTGTTACCTACTCTGCTTTTGCATATTTTCCTTCTCACTCTTGCTAGAAAGTCTTTGTCTCTTGGTTCAATCTGGAATGTTTTTAAAAAATACTCCCTGAGCCCAGAGATAAACCCATGACTATATGGTCAATTAATCTATGACAAAGGAGGCAAGAATATATATTGGGAAAAAACAGTCCTTTAATAAGTGGTGCTGGGAAAACTAGACAGTTACATTTAAAAGAATGAAACTGGACTATCTTAACACCACACAGAAATAAATTCAAAATGGGTTAAAGACCTAAATGTGAGACCTGAAACCATAAAAATTCCACAAGAGAACACAAGCAGTAATTTCTCTGCCATCAGCTGTAGCAACATTTTTGTAGATTTGTCTCCTTAGGCCAGAAAAACAAAAGCAAACTATTGGGCTACATCAAAATAAAAAAGCTTTTGTACAGCAAAGGAAGGCATCAGCAAGACAAAAAGACAACCTACTGAATAGAAGATCCTTGCAAATGATGTATTCAGTAAGGGATTAATATCCCAAATATGTAAAGAACTTATACAAGTCAACACCAAAAACACAAACAATATGATTAAAAAAATGGGCAGAATTTAAATAGAGATTTTCACAAAAAGACATACAGATGGCCAACAGACACAGGAAAAAGATGCTCAACGTCACTAATCATCAGGTAAATGCAAATTGAAACCACAATAAGAGATCACCTTACACCTGTCAAAATAGCTAAAATCACAAAGATAAGAAGTAACAAGAGTTGATGAGGATGTCAAGAAAAAGGAAACTCTGTACACCATTAGTGGGAATGTAAAGTGGTATAGCCACTGTGGAAAACAGTGTGGAGTTTCCCCCCCAAAAAATAAAATTACCATATGATCCAATAATTCTGATTCTGGATATTTACCTAGGAAAATGAAAACACTACTTCAAAAAGATATACACATCCCTATGTTTACTGCAGCATTATTTACGGTAACCAAGATATGGAAGCAACCAAAGTGTCCATCCATAGATGGACAGGTAAGATGTGGTATCTACATATACAATGGAATATTATGCAATCGTAAAAAGGATGAGATCGTGCCATTTGAGAAAATAAGAACAGATCCAGAGGGTATTATGCTAATCGAAGTAAGTCAGACTGAGAAAGACAAACCATATGATTTCACTCCTAAATGGAATCTAAAAAAAATGAATAATGAGACAAAAAGCAAAATCAAATATATAAATAAAGAGAACTGATGGTTGCCAGAGACGAAGAGGTTGGAGGGTTGGGCAAAATAGATTCAGGGAAGTGGGAAATGCGTGCTTCCAGTTAGGGAATGAATAAGTCACAGGAATAAAAGGCACAGCATAAGGAGTATAGTCAATGATATTGTAATAGTGAAAAATGGGGATAGTAGCTGCACTTGCAGTGAACAAAGCATAATGTATAAGCTTGTTGAATCACTATGCCCTACACTTGAGAATAATGTAACATTGTATGTCAAGTATACAAAACACCTCCCTCAGTTAATCCCTTCAAGTGTTTGCTTGAATGTCATCCTTTAAATGCCCAGCCACCCTAGTTTTATTTAATATTAGGGCGCCTGGGTGGCTCAGTCGGTTTTGTGTGAGACTTCAGCTCAGGTCATGATCTCACAGTCCGTAGGTTCGAGCCCTGCATTGGGCTCTGTGCTGACAGCTCAGATCCTGGAGCCTGCTTCGAATTCTGTGTCTCCCTCTCTTCCTGCTCTCCCCCACTCGTGCTCTGTCTCTATCTACCTTTCAAAAGTAAACAAACATGAAAAAATCTTTAGTATTAAATTCCGTATATCCCAAGACCAACATTTAAACTCTTCCATTTTTCCATACAACATTTAATGCTGCTATCATCTCATGTAATTTATTTAATATATGTATCGTAGTCTTTCCCAGTAGCATCTTAATTTTATTAGGGCAGGTGGATCTATTTTTTTGGTTCTTTTCCATGATTCTTGCTCTTAGACTAGTAGCTGGCTTACATTCCATTAATTAATGGATAAAAATTACTGTTTTCACATTTAAAATTTTTTTTTCAACGTTTATTTATTTTTGGGACAGAGAGAGACAGAGCACGAACGGGGGAGGGGCAGAGAGAGAGGGAGACACAGAATCGGAAACAGGCTCCAGGCTCCGAGCCATCAGCCCAGAGCCCGACGCGGGGCTCGAACTTCCGGACCGCGAGATCGTGACCTGGCTGAAGTTGGACGCTTAACCGACTGCGCCACCCACGCGCCCCTGTTTTCACATTTTAACGTAGCCCAAAGTTAAAAGAACTCTAGATCTCAGACTGGTAAGAATCTTGTGAGAAACTAATACAAGTATATTTGTTGTTGAAATAAAATATGGCATAGTTCATTATAGAAAATAATTTAAACATCATTACCAGTTTTACATATGTCCATATAATTTTCCATCATTTATTCAATTTTTGGTACTCCATTTAAGTGTTTGGATTATAGGGAACAATGTTAAAGTGTTCATCCATCAAATGTAGATATATCAGCAATTTTTTCATAGCTTTAATCAGAAAACATAGTGAGATTTAAAATTAGTCATTTGGGGGGCACTGGGTGGCTCAGTCGGTTAAGTGGCCAACTTCAGCTCAGGTCATGATCTCTGTTAGTTCAAGCCCGCCTCGGGCTCTGTGCTAACAGCTCAGAGCCTGGAGCCTCCTTCAGATTCTGTGTCTCCCTCTCTCTCTGCCTCTCCCCCACTCACCCTCTGTCCTCTTTCTCTCTCAAAAATAAACATTAAAAAAAGATAATTAAAAAAATAAAATTAGTCATTTGGTCTTTGCTTTTCAGGGGAACATAGAATTCAAGCATAATAATGACTCAATTTCTTGAATCTATTTTTTTTTTTTGCCAGACATTTCATAGCAGAATTTTCTGAGCTGATGTTTTAAAATAAGATAGTGAAGTGATTTTTAAAGGGGAGGGGCACAGAGAGAAGGATACAGTGAATCCCTAGCAGACTCCGTGCTGTCATCACAGAGCCAGTGCGGGGCTCGACCCCACAAACTGTGAGACCATAACCTGAGCCAAAATCTAAAGTCTGATGTTCAACCGAGTCACCCAGGTCCCCACAACTCTTTCTTGAAACAGAGGGACTCTGCCATTTTCCACATCATAAGGATGATGGTCATCACAGTTAATCAAACTTCACTCTTACTGGTCAAACAAAACTAAATTACAAACACATTTAACAACTGAGATCATGGCTCTTCAACCTACTTTTATCAAAAAGATTGATTTGACATAATTTTAAGTTTGATGGATTTAAATATTGGACATCTGAATTGTGTTATGATTCTGTTACCACCCGTTACAACTCTAGACATTTTAAAAACTTTTTTTTTTAATTTTTTTTTCAACGTTTATTTATTTTTGGGACAGAGAGAGACAGAGCATGAACGGGGGAGGGTCACAGAGAGAGGGAGACACAGATTCGGAAACAGGCTCCAGGCTCTGAGCCATCAGCCCAGAGCCTGACGCAGGGCTCGAACTCACGGACCGCGAGATTGTGACCTGGCTGAAGTCGGACGCTTAACCGACTGCGCCACCCAGGCGCCCCTTAAAAACTTTTTTTAATGTTTATTTATTGAGAGAGAGACAGAGTGTGAGTGGGGGAGGGGCAGAAAGAGAGGGAGACACAGAATCCTAAAGCAGGCTCCAGGCTCCAAGCTGTCAGCACAGAGCCCGATGCCGGGCTTGAACCCATGAACTGCAAGATCATGACTGAGTCGAATTTGGATGCTTAAACGACAGCCACCCAGGTGCCCCTACAACTCTATACATCTAAATTTAAAATTTTTTTATTTGATTAGATTATGTATCTGAGGATATTTAAATCACTTTTTCAGAGACGAAAATATTTCTTTTGTTAATAGTCACTGATCTTTCAAAAATATTGTTTGGCCTATCTCTGCATAATGAACCATCCACAACATAGGAGCCTAAAAAAACTATTTTATTATGCTCACAGATTTTTTAAGTAAGGAATTCGGGGCATAGTAGTTATGGCTCCTCTCTGCTTTCTATCTAGGGCCTTAGCTGAGACGACTCAAATGGGTACCTCCAAACACTGGAGGCTAGGAAAACAGTAAACCAGAGGAAAGATTTCCAAAATAGTTTCTTCAGTTAAGAGTCTGGTACTTTTCAAAGAATGGGTTCGGGGCACCTGGGTGGTTCAGTTGGTTGAGCCTCCAACTATTGATCTCTACTCAGATCATGATGCCAGGTTTGTGGGATTGAGTCCTGCATTAGGCTCTGCACTGAGCAGGGAGGGATTCTCTTTCCCTCTGCCCTTTTTCCTTGCACACTATCTACAATAAAATTAAAAAAGAAGAAGAAGAAGGAGAATGGGTTCAGGTGAGATTCTTAATAGAAGCGCTACACTTGGCGTCTCTAATGTGTCAACATTAGGTTAGTCAGACTTCTTATATGGAGGCTCAGCACTCCAAGAATGAATGTTATAGTGAATCAGACGGAAGCTTAATAGGTCTTAACAGGAATTTATTTTCTGACAGTTCTGGAGGATAAAAGTCCAAGATCAAGATTCCAACTGATCCATTTCTGGTAAGAGCTCTCTTCCTAGCTGCAGATAACTGCCTTTTCCGTATCTCCTCATATGGTCTTTCCTCAGTATGTGCTTAAAGAAAGACCAAAAGTGAACTTTCTTTTGTCCCTTCTTATAAGGCTACCAAATCCTATTCGATCAGAATTCCACTTTTATGACTTAATTTCAATCATGTCCTTAGAAAAAAATGTATTTTCAAATATAGCACCTGGATTAAGTCTTCAGCATATGAATTGTGAGGAGGACACCAACTTTTAGTTCGTAACAGAGAAACATTTGTGTTATTGGCTTTTGAAAAGTTCTTATCCATACCTAAGCTTCAATTCCCTACCAAGAGCCAATAACTCTCCTTTAAGACAAGCAGGTCCAGGGGTGCCTGAGTGTCTCATTCGGTTAAGCATCTGACTTCAGCTCAGGTCATGATCTCACAGTTCGTGAGTTCAAGCCACGCATCAGACTCCGTGCTGACAGCTCGGAGTCTGGAGCCTGCTTCAGATTCTGTGCCTCCCTCTCTCTTTGGCCCTCCCTTGCTTGTGCTCAGTCTCTCTCTTTCTCTATCAAAAAAAATTTTTTTTTAATTAAAACAATTGAAAAAAAAAAAAAAAGCAGGTTCAGGGCTACATTATAAGTTACCTTAACATGTATTGGCTAACTAGAGGCAGATAATTCTAAAAAAAGTAACGACAACAAAAAGAGTGAACAGAGAAGTAGTGAATACAAGTCAAGAAACTGATCTAATAGAAATCAAGAATCAGAATGTATCAAAGGGAATCAAATGTCTATCAGAATAAAATGCTACCGAGATGTCAAGGAGGACATTAAATCATCAGTATTCAGAGAGTACGTTATCTAATCTGCTCTGAGCAGAAACTGTTAAGGAGTTTTAAAAATATTTTGAAAGTTCAATTTGTGCCATTCAGGATAAATATCATGACACAGTGCTTAGCATCTGAGTAATAATCCACCTATAAATAATTATAGCCTCAGAGTGAATCATCTACCCATTAACACACTACTTGAAATAAGAGGCTGAAATCTTTCTCTTTAAACGTTTATATGCCAGAATGTAATAGTATATATAATTATATCAATACACACATCCTTTCTTCAGTAATTTATAATTAGCGTATGCTGGAAATATGTTAAATGGCAGTCTTCTATTTAATAACATATGACTAATAACCCTGTGTTTCATGCGTGACACAGATTTCTGCTTCTGATTCATATCACACAAGATTAGCAGCCAGAATATTTTGTAAGCTAAGTAAATATAAAAATATCTTTGCAGAAAACTTTAACAAAAATAAATCATTTGGCAAAACTGTTATGTGACTCATACAATGTCATAATTATTAGGCACTCGCTAGCACCAGTGATTCAAGCCCTTTACCTTGTCTTTCAATTTAAATTGTAACAAAAATAAGCTTGTAAGATAAACCTCTGAACGCTAATTATCTATTCACCACTGTGTGTTAAAACCACAAGTTTAGTGAAGTCCATATAATTTTTGAAATTCAACATATAGCTATTGGTACTTATTTGCTTTCCATTTACTCTATGTTAAATCAGGTGAGATAAACCCTAACATGTGACTAACACGGATATTCACCTTAAAAATATTCTGTGACATTCATGCTTTGTAGCTTTCATCTATTTTCTTAACTTGCATTTGTTTTTAAGGGCTTTCTCAATAGTCTTGACATTGTATTTCTTTCCTACACTCAACTTTACAAAAGCTTTGTATTGTTTCAAGTAAGTTTGTCATGGCTTTCTATCCTCGTTAATAACCTCTGTTTTTTTTATTCTCCCTTGATATTCAACATGTTATTCTAAGTAGTACTAATGGATAGAAAATAATCTGGTCCACCCCACAGTCTTTATCTTTTCTAATTAAATTCTAACAGAAAAATTAGGTTTACCATTTCTAAATCCGAATATCTTCTTCATTTTTTACTGTCCACAGGCAACATACACATGACTGACCTTGGAGTATTACCTAAGAACATATTTTTTCTGCACCATGTTCACTGACATAGCTAATATTCATGGATTTACAGGCAAGCAGGGTCTCTGTCTACCATTTTATAACTCAATTCTCACTTAGATCAAGGGCAGCATATTGGGTTAGTTTCAAGTGTATTTGCAGGGAAATTTAATTAATTTTATTATTTTCAATTTTTCAAGTAAGTACTTCCAACATTAGGTCAAGGAAATAGAACTACATTAAGTATTAGCGACAAAGAGAAAGCAGAGTTGAATCAGAATAGGGACGTATTGTCACACAACTTATGGACAATACTCCAAGTGCAAACCTTGAGTTCACAATTGTGTTTACTAATACTAATGTTTAAAATGAGGGCAGCTTCCAGTGTAATGGAATCTAGCAATTTAACTATCTCCCAATAAGTTATACACATCAGTATAGAGTGCAAGTAAAATCACCCAGAACCCACACCAATAACACGTCTAAGGGACTGTATCATCATACTGTACCATTTTAATTTCCATGGAAGGAAATAAATAATTGACACCACAGAGAACACATCACAGCAAAAAATGAATAAAACAAGGACTGTGCAAAGGAGTATGGTAGGGACCTGATATTGGAGGAGTGCAGATCATATCAACAAGATTTAACTTCCAGAAGGAAATGGTTTATTTTCCTAAAATCAACACTGGAGAGTCTAAATAAAGGGAAATCTTACATATGCCACATTGTATCCTATATTTTATTATTGTATTTACCTTTTACCTACCAGTTAAATTTGAGACCCAACTTTGAAGATTCCCCTTGAAAAGCAGGAGTACATGCACCATTCTGCATATTCATGATGAAAAGTGGAAAACAATTCAATTATACCCTTTATGCTGAATATAAATAAATGTTTAAAAACCTACCAAAGTTTAAACTTTATTCATGGGGCGCCTGGGTGGCGCAGTCGGTTGAGCGTCCGACTTCAGCCAGGTCACGATCTCGCGGTCCGTGAGTTCGAGCCCCGCGTCAGGCTCTGGGCGGATGGCTCGGAGCCTGGAGCCTGTTTCCGATTCTGTGTCTCCCTCTCTCTCTGCCCCTCCCCTGTTCATGCTCTGTCTCTCTCTGTCCCAAAAATAAATAAACGTTGAAAAAAAAATTAAAAAAAAAAACTTTATTCAGTATTTTAATATCAATAATAAGAGCAGGGTCAGAATTTCAAACTATTTTGGACTTTTCGTGGGATAAAATCTAACACTTCTTTGTAAGAGAGTAAGAATGCCTGGCAATAACCTAATTATCTAATTAGGAAAAGGGTCCTTTCACAATTTGCAGTGAAAAAATATACTTGGGTAATAATTATCAATAGATGATAAAAGCATTCATTGCAAAGTTGCATAATTTCACAGGACTAAAGAATCACAGATTGTATCTAAATCAACCCAATTTCAAAGTCCATTTGTCTATCTCTGCACAAGCCTTCCTCCCCAAGTGAATGTTGGGATTTTAAATATGTCATCAGCATACAAGCTTCCCCTCTTTAAGCTTTACTTTTTAATATATTACATTTGAAAATCAGGGAGTTTATCTTGTTTTTTGTTGTTGTTGTTGTTTTTTCGGGGTTTTTTTTTTTTGTTTTTTCTCTTCAACCTGGCAGCTTTTTACTACACCGGAAAGAAAAAAAAAAAAAAAAAATCTACACTGAGGCTTGCTTTCACAGAGTTTATTGAAGCGTTCCAAATACCTGAGGCAAATTGCTATTGATGTCAATAGTATCGTCAACAGAGTAGAATTTCGAGGTAAACAAGACCCTAGTTTGAAGTCAGCAGATAGCACAAAATTGAATCAGGTCAACATTTCTCTTGAACAGCACCTTTAAGAGGTGAACAAACTGTGTGTTTTCTCTCAGTGGAGCCAACCTGGTTAGTTTTTCTTCGGTATTAAAAGAAATGTCTATTGCACTGTGGTAGCACAAGATAAAACACCTGGTTTACAATTTGGGTAAACAACATGAGGTGGATGAAAAAGTAGACTCACTCTAGAAACAGGGTAGCTCCTGTGCTGACAGTATGAGGGTCAAAGGCACAAGAGAAAACAGGGAATGACGGATCATCTCTGTGTGAGCGAGAGGGACTCTTTCACCTCGTCTGCTCTTCCCACGGATTCTGATAAATGAGCACAATTTAAACTCACTCTACCAATGTGTGTCCACCTACTGACCAGAAAAGAATACCAATGAAAGTCATACCATGAAACGACTTCATCTCTTAGGCCTACCCGAGTTCCTGGCGTTCGTCCTCTCTCCGAAGTCCGCCCGATGGAGAATCTTCCTCATTCACGTTTCCACAGAGATCACTTCCATCTTGTCTGGAAAGATTTGCCCTTGCTCAAGAGCGTGCCCTTGCCGTCGCATTCATTCACCTCTGCGTTTAGGTTGTCAGTCATCAAAAAAAAACACAGCAGGAAAGGTAAAAGAAGAAGGCGATGAAGTCAGCGCCTCGACTACCCTGTAAGGCTCTTATTTATACAAACTGGTAAAAGGACTCCCTTTCCTTGGTTGGACACAGCTGAGCTAGAATGCTTGGCTTGAAAAGCAAAACCTGGGCTGGGGATTAGCTTCCGGTTAGTTACCATGAGTAGAACTTTTTTGATGTTCCCAAACTGAGTAACGTTAAAGGCAGCTATGGATGCATTCTGCTGAATATTCTTGGGTGAGTTTAGGCACATGAATACTCATATACTGTCTTTCTGCGTATAAAGATCAAATATGCCTTTCCTAAATTCTTGGTCACTTTGCCAATGGTTTTTAATCTTTCTGTCTCATACGCAGATATTATCCACACGCACCTCACAAAAAGATTCTATAATGTTAATGTCTAGTTAATGAAAGAGAAATATTTCCAAAATACACAGTTCAACCTCCAGAGTCACTTTGCCCACGATAGAGACAGTATTTCAATGATATGATGAAAGGTGCCCTATCCTGCTGTGATTTCGGCTTATGTTTCCAATCAGGTTGAGTGGGTCAGCAGATGTGGCCATGGGTTGCATGTTGGGGTTGAACTTTGTGACCACTTACAGTTGCATGTTGGGGTTGAACTTTGCGACCACTTACAGTAGTCGTGTTTAAACTATGGCCCTAGGTATTAGCATCACCTGGGGAACTTGTTAGAAATGCAATTTTCTGGCCCCACCCCAGACCTACAGGTGGAAGTGGGCCTAGCAACCTGTGATTTAACAAGCCCTCTAAATCATTCTGATGCACGCTGAGGTTTGAGAACTGCCTGCCTCCTTGGTGCAGAGAACCACATTGTGTGCCCAGCGCTTATTTGGTTGGGGCCAGTTTGAATACCAGTAAAGATAGGATCGCCTAGGACAAAGCTATGGATGACAACTCTTGCTTAATAAGGGAACGTACACTTGATTTAAAGCACTGATATTGGTTAACGAATAATAGGAGGCTTATTTCAAATGTTTTAGATTTATTCTTCATTCACCTTGAATGTAAGGAAAATAGGGACATGAATGATATTTGAGTGGTTTATTTCAAAATTTTCTCATCTTTCTCTGTCAAAAATACTGCTGTATTTTTTATAATTACAAAGATATAATCCATTATTTTATTTTAAGCGTTGTCTAGTTCATGTCATCCAAATTATTTTAAAGTGCCTATTTGTCCTCCAGGTTTATAAAAGGAACTGGAGTGATAGACTTAAGTTTCATGCCCTGCCACTGAAATGGCTTGAGCTTCGTTAAATTATATAATCCTCTATTCTTCAGTTTCCTCTTCTACACAATTGGGTAACAGCATCTAAAACCTACAGAAAACGTGTCATTATGTTTAATTAAGTAAGTGGGTAAAGAACAGAAATGGGAATCTAACAGCGCAGATTTACCAGGAAAATGGACTACATAATAAAGGTAATATTTCAGATTCACCATCTCTCTGCTTAAAGAATCCTCGATTTCATTTCTCTTACTTAGTAATCCCTTCTGTCCACTCTAAGTGATTCTTTAGAGGAGATTACTTTCGCTGCTGAAACTCCACTTTGACCAACATAATAGGTGTCTACACAACTCTAACACCATTTTTAAGTCCAAAATTTCTAATCTTAGTTTATTATAATCATTTTTAAAGGGAACTGATATAAGTTCCATCCAGCTAGATAAAGCGGACATAAAAAAGAATGAGAAAAGATGCAGACAGGTATGTAGATACTCACATAGAGAAAATGTTTACTCCAAGTGCTCCTGAAGATAATTGGAGAAAGCTAAAAAATATAAGTATGGGTAAATAGAAACAGAATAAAAAGAGAAATGTCTATCATTTTGATAACAGCAATGAACATATTATCTCAATAAAATTATTTTCAGTAATAGAAAAAGTATAGCACATTTCTCAATTAAACCATCCCATCATCTCATGCCTAGTTGAATAGACCTTTGGAGCACTGTGTTCGAGAAATAACAAAAGATTTAATAATGAATTCCTTCAAACTTTTGCATACTTTTATATATTTTTAGAAATACTAATTGAGGGACACCTGGGTGGCTTAGTCTGTTGAGCCTCTGACTCTTGATTTCAGCTCAGCTCATGATCCAGGGTTGTGGGACTGAGCTGCAAGGTGAGCTCCACACTGAGTGTGGAGCCTGCTTAAGATTCTCTCTCTCTCTCTCTCTCTCTCTCTCTTTCTCTCTCTGTCTCTCTGTCTCTCTCTCTCTCTCTCTGTCTCTCCCTCTGCCCCTCTCCCCTGTTCATGCTCTCTCTCTCTTTCAAATAAAAATAAATAAAAGATCTGAAGAGGTTTTTGTTTTTTGTTGTTGTTTTTTTTTTCCTTTCTCTTTTCCTAATATGCTCTGGAAAATGCCTGTCACCAATACCATATTTTCCAGGGAGAGTCTTGCTTTCTTTTTGCAAAGTGATTTCTTCTTTAAAAAAAAAAATTGTGTTAATGTTTATTCATTTTTGAGAGAGAGAGCATGAGCAGAGAAGGGACAGAGAGAGGGAGACACAGAATCTGAAACAGACTCCAGGCTCTGAGCTGTCAGCACAGAGCCCAACGCAGGGCTCAAATTCACAAACTGCGCGATCCTGACCTGAGCCAAAATCACATGCTCAACTGACTGAGCCACCCAGGCGCCCCCAAAGTACTTTCTTCTTTACTCTCTACGTGGAGCTGACCTGCTGTGGTAGGAGGGGATTTCTATTCTTCTCTGGGTCTGAGTGAGAAAAAGCAACATTCAATTCAAAACTAAGTGGAAAACACTCATCACCAGAAGTAAGAGACATGCAACTTTGTCTGAAGCAAATGAAAACATTACTTTTAAAGCTTTCACACCCACTTTTATTTAGACTAAACTAAAATTATTATGGAAATTATGCCCTAAATTCTTCCAACATGTTTGCAGCTCTTTCATAAGAAATCATTAGTTTCATATCATATCATTTCTTGTCAGTATTAGCATATTTCTCAGCCACACATAAAATCTGTGGGACAAAAAAAGCTGATTAAAAATATAATCTTGCAGTTCTTGAGATCAAGCCCCACATTAGGCTGATAGGGATTCTCTCTCCCTGACTGCTCCCCTCCCCCATGCTCATGCACACGCTCTCTCTCAAAATAAATAAATACATTTTAAAAAATACGAATTTAATTACATTAATGATACATGAACAAATATGTATTAAAAATTAAATAGTACAGGTAAAAATAGTTATCCATTGATGGTTAGAATCCTTCATTGTAGCCCCCTTCTTATAAGTCTCCAGTCTTCTCTGACTTTTTTCATTTTTTTAACTAGAGAGGAAATGTAGGTCCTTCCATGCCTTTAGAACCCAGAAGCCTAGAGGCAGGATGGTTGTTTCTAACTTCACAGAACTAATAGAAATAAAACAAATAACTCAGGGCTTTAAACTATCAGTTTAAGTCAACAACAACCAGAGAGCTTATTTGGTGGCCCTAAAGTAATCCTAACTTGTAAACAAAGGATCAAGTTGCTGAAAATCAGACCACAATTTTAATTGCACTATTTACAGTATTAACATATGTTGAATTTGCTGCTGTCTCCTCCAGAGTCCATGTGAGATTTAGGACAGCAGGGGTGGGATTGGGAATAGGGACATCCAGGTGGACTCGGACAATGCTGAAAATCTGAACCCCTGACACATGGAAGAAGATGCAAATGCCTGCTGCCCTTTCAGTGATTCATGCAGAAGTTTCTAAAGCCAAAACCTAGACCTCTTTTTCTGTACCTGTACTTTGTCTTTCTATCACATTCAAATATCCAGCTCTTTTAAATTCTACCTCCTAAACATTTTTAATTGATTTTTATCACCATTACCATCACTTTAAGCTGTATGTGAACTATGATATAATTCCCTGAACTATATATATATATATATATGACATATGTGTATGTATATATATATTATACATATATAACTATATATATAACATGTATAACTAATATATAATTCCTATCTAGAAGATAGTTTCTTCCTGCATTTACTGTCCATTACCCCTGCATTTTATTTCTGTGTTCTCAATCTTCCAATATCAAAAATTGCTAGATTAAATCATCCCCTTGGAAATAACTGGCATGGCTCCTGCGTTCAGTCACTGATCTGAGCGATTTCAAAAGCTTGGGGGATACTTACAGGGCAGTGAGGAATTTCCTGCATGGTCAAGTCTACGATTCACAAGCCAGACTTACATTTTAAAGATTTTGTGATACAACTAATGGTATAGAAATAAGCAAATCATCTAAGGAGAGCGTGCTCAGAGGAAGATCTACATCCACAGAGCCCAAACCAATATTTAAGTATGTGTTAGAGAAGCCACAATAACCCTGTGAAAACATGATCAAGGAACTTAATTTGCCTTCCTTTAATATTAACTGTTTCATTCTTAAATTTACACATTGGTTGAAAAGTATGTTTGGTTTGGATGGTACTATGTATTTATAAATCATATGTTGAAGTTACAAGATTTCAAGAAAAAGAGACATTTTGTTAGAGACTAGCTCTTTTCCATTTCAGATATTAGAGAACTAAAGCTTAAAGTTATATAAAATAATGTCAAAGACACACACATCCTAAGTTAACCAGGACTAACAGTGTCTAGACTATTACTTGCTTGACTATTTTCAGTTAAGTCCTCTTTCTCCGATGCTTTTTTTTTTTTTTTTTTTTTTTTTTTTTGTGAGTCTGAAACAGACTAAGTCTGGGGAGAGAAAGGATAAATGAGGAGTTCTCAGGGATATTCATTCACTGACATACATTTTTTGACAGACCGCATAATTTTGATGTAACTTGCCTTAGGTACTTGAAGTGATCAGACTGCATTTGCTAAAAATATATCTGCTACTCAGACCCATTAGATCCACACATTCAGTATCTTGACTCCTTTCCCAAGAGAGCATAGTCCTGAAGGATGAGAGCCCTGCAGTAAATCTGATTATGTTGTCATCAGCTAGTTGATCCCTTCTTTGGTGCATAACCTTGGGAGAATTCCTCAGGATCCTTTCTCCTCCGTTTCTCATCAGTCGTGAGAAGGGTAATAACAGAATCTCACAATTACAATTAAATGAATGATTACATGGGAAACACTTTAAAGTACCGCAGACAGTAAGCACCCTGGGAGCTAGTGTGTTTGATATTTTTACGAATCTTCCTTCTGTCGCTCATAGAAAGTTGTAAAGTGCGCTAACAAGCGTAAGTGCAATATAGTGTGGAATGAATTTTAAACAGATACCTAAAAATTAATTGTAATGTGAAAGTTATAGTTTCTCAAAGCTTTCATGAACAACTGAATGCACGTGATACATGTTTGTACATACGTATAAACTCTACCAAAGGATAGAAGTTAGCTATTTCATATAGTGATTAATAAGTATCATTAAAATAGCAATTGCCAAATTTTGTGTATAGTACTTTATCAGTTAGGTATTTTTATTTCCATTTTTACAGATGAGAAAGCTGAGATTTACAATAGTCAAATAGATGGTGGTGAAATTCTGAATATGTAAGTTATTTAAATTTCATTTTTATTTAAATATTGAGAAATTCTCTAAATCTGTCTATTTGTGTGATTATTATCTATAAGCCTATCATATACAAAAAGTGCAAAATTACATGTGGGTTTCAATAGATAATGCAATTTAGTTTTAGTTTTTAAAACAAGCAATTTTGGTTCATAGTTTATATTATGGACGTACTCATTTTATGGTCCCAAATTATGTATCTTCTTTTCCCAAGTAATTTTTTTTTAATTTGAATGACAGTAGATAAATCATTGAGAAAACAAGTCATACTAGCTGGACATCTGCTATTTAAATTAAAGGCCAATAAAATCATTGAATACACTTTGCTGCTGAAAAACAGACAGATGGTCAGTTAATCAGAGTGCTTCATAAATTGAATATGAGATAGTATGATTAATTATCAAACATGTATTCATATATTAATCAGAACCTAACTTGAACATAATAAGAAAGTCGTTCCTGTTTTTACTCAAAAATATTCGTTATATTTACAAATTATTTTCTTTGTGTTCAAGTTAAGGATTATTTTGTTTTCTTGCTTTCATCGTCTTTTACTATGTTTCTGTTTTCTTTGCATTTGATTGTACCTATTTAGGTAGGTTTGTATTTTTATTCTAAAATATGCCTTTATATTGATTATTCTATAAATCCTGCGTTCTTTTTAAGTTTTTTAAAATTTATTTTGAGAGAGAGAGAGAGCATGAGCAGGGGAGGGGCAAAGAGAGGGAGAGAGAGAATCTTAAGCAGGCTCCACACTGTCAACACAGCCCAATGCAGGGGCTCGAACCCTTGAACTGTGAGATCATGTCCTGAGCCAAAATCAAGAGTCAGACACTTATGAGCCACCCAGGTGCCCCAATCCTGGAATTTTTTTAAAGTACTGTTTATTAGCTACATACTGTGAACAATGATATGAAGAACTTGAATAATCTTTCCTATCTCTTCTTCATCTCAGTATCCTGTTTTAAATATCAATCCTACTGGGGCGCCTGGGTGGCGCAGTCAGTTAAGCGTCCGACTTCAGCCAGGTCACGATCTCACGGTCCGTGAGTTCGAGCCCCGCGTCAGGCTCTGGGCTGATGGCTCAGAGCCTGGAGCCTGTTTCCGATTCTGTGTCTCCCTCTCTCTCTGCCCCTCCCCCATTCATGCTCTGGCTCTCTCTGTCCCAAAAATAAATAAACGTTGAAAAAAAAATTAAGAAAAAAAAATAAATATCAATCCTACTGACCATCCCCAAATTATGAGAGATTACATCAATAAACCTATGCTACATTGAAAATATCATGTCAAAAATGTATTTAATATCCCTCACCTACTGAACATCATAGCTTAGCCCACCCTACCTTAAACATGCTCAAAACAGTTAAATTAGCCTGTAGTTGGGCAAAATCATCTCACACAAAGCCTATTTTAAAAAAAAGTGCTGGGTATCTCATGTAATTTACTGAGTGCTCTACTGAAAGTGAAAAGCAGAATGGTTGTATGAATACAGAATGGATGTACGTGTGCCTGTTCACTTTCGTGATTGCGTGGCTGCCTGGGAGCGGGGATCAGGAGAGGACTGTACAACAAATCACTAGCCTTAGCAAAGATCCAAATTCAAAATTCAAAGTACAGTTTTAATGAATACCTACTGCTTTCAAACCATTGTAAAGTCAAAAAATCATGAGTTGAACCATTGTAAATCTGGGTGTGTCTGTATTAATAATGTTTACAATTACCTTAGCAGAATTTTCTAAATTCAAGTTTACATAATACAATTGGTGTATGTATTCTACTTTCCACCTTCTCTCCTCCTTCTTCCATTTACATTCTCTTTTGACACCCTTACCCTCACATTTGTATTCTCAAACAAATGCTCTAAAAATATGAACTTCAATGTAATTACTGCAGTATACTTGCTGATGTAAAAACTCTGTTTCAGGAGTGCCTGGGTGCCTCAGTTGGTGAAGCATCTGACTTCAGCTCAGGTCATGATCTCACGGTTTGTGGGTTCAAGTCCTGCGTCAGGCTCTGTGCTGAGAGCTCAGAGCCTGGGGCTGCTTCAGATTCTGTGTCTCCCTCTCTCTCTGCCCCTTCCCTGCTCTCTACCCCCCCCCTAAAATAAATAAACATTAAAAAAAATGAAAACAAAACCTCTGTTTTCAGACTTTCCTTCCTCGAGTGACTACTAGATGTGGCTCCATTGTCTTCTTACATTGAATGTTCATAGAGAGAAACCTATTAGCACTCTGGTTGTCCTATTAAGAGGGACTTCATTAAGAAAAAAAAAAACAACTTTATTGCCCAAAAGATTTTTTTTTGTTTTTATTTTTGTTTAAACGTTAATAAATGTACTCAATGTTAAATGTTTCTTATTTTTAATCATTTCTGCTTAATTTTCTCTGGCATATGTCTGTTACTAAACTACGTAGCTTCAAGTGTTCAGAAACATTTTCAGGAAAGTTTTGCCCAAATTATATCTTAAAATGTGGGTTCAACCACTGTCTTAGTTTTCGTCTTTGATCACTCCAAATAATTATTTGATGGGTTTTCTTTGCCAAGGTATGCCTATCACTTTCGCCCTGATACCTTTTGGTTCTTCACTTTTGTTTCCATTTGGTTTGTTTCAGTGATAGTTGTCATATGTCTCTTTTTTGTGTACTGTATTATGCTTTCCACAGTTTATTCTCCATTGTACTACAACTAATGTCGTCTTTACTTGTCCTGAAAGTCTCTTTTATATTTTCTACCTTAATTCTGTCAGGTCTTATTTTATCTCCTACTCTATTGTCTACCCATCACTTTTCTTGTCTGGTCATCTATTCTTGGGTCCCATTTCCGTTTTTTCATCTTTTTTTCTTTTTCTTCCTCTTTCTTTCTCTTTCTTTCTTTCTTTCTTTATTTCTTCCTTTCTTCCTCTACTTTTTACCTACTGTCCATTTGTGTTTATTTCTGTTTGTTGCTCATTTTTTGAGAAAGAACCAACTAAAATTTTGACCTATGTGCTTTAGAATATGATGGAAAGCTAGTTGAGGCATTTTATAATTGTCAGAAAGTTGATCACCTCCAGAAAACTTTAACCATCTTGGTTATATCCTTTACTTGACAAACACTTATCCTTTAAGTTTTTGGCATTCAAAACCTAGGACGCAGCTAGGTCTGTATTCTTTGCACATTATTGCAACATTTCCTAGGTGTGGGGAAGTGAAGTCTAGGTAATAGAAAGTTTTCTTCTTCAGAACCACCTCCTCCACCATTTTAAGTTACACAGTTGTCTTTCTAGGAACACTTCTGGTTTCTTCTTTTTCTATCCTAACTACAGATTCTCACTATAGCAATTGCCGTAATCAAATGATTATTCAACATGCCTTTAAGGAGCATGACACCATTATAAATTCAAATGTACTCACTTTATACATATTAACTAAAGAAATGCTCAGAAATACCTGTGAGCAGGTCTTTGAACTATAACTTATTAACAAGCGGAAGGTAGTATTTATTTATTCAGCTAGTAATTGGTAATATTGAAATGTAAAGTCAAACAGGCTGATTTTGACATCTTTGCTTTACTTGTTTACCCTGGTTGACACTTTGTCTCCCTTATTTCAGTCAAGATTTACAGGTTGGGTCTTTTAAGTGACACCAAGTCTGTAAAAATAAGGGTAGAATAATAGAAGTTACTCAAAACCATGTACACAGTTATCTAGATTTTAGCAAGAGAAAAGCCATAAATTGAAGTAATAAATCCCCTGGAGTAGCTACTGGATTGAGAAATATATAGAGAAAAACCCCTGTGGGAATTCTCCCAGATGCTGATTAATAGAAATGGAGACATTACCTGCACGTATCTCTGCGAGCAGGGATAAAAATGGACAAGAGTTCAAAAACTAGAGTGAACTAGAGTGATCATTTGAGAATGTGGGCTTTTTGGTATCAAAGGGTATAATCCAGAATTGGTCAGATATTCCAATGCCCTAAAGTATCCCAAAACATAAAAGAGCAAAAGAAAGGAATCCTATTAGACAGCTGAAATTAACCAGAATGCAATCGGAGATAGCCCTTCAGACATCCCCATATCCAACCACATATCCTATAGGACAGAGAAAAATGGAACATAAAATATGTAACCCCAAAATAAAAGAACTGCAATTAAAACGAGTTTCCTATACTAACAGGAAACACGATAGGTCATTTCACTCACATTATATGGAAAATTGGTTAGAGGCAATTGAGTTAGTCAAATTAGATACAAGTTAATTAAAGAAATCACATGACATCTACACAAAGATATTATAGAATAAGTCAAAAGAGAAAGACCTAGTCACAAAAAAAAAAAAAAGGAATTCAAGACCCATTTTGAAATGAAAATTTTTTTGCTAAAGTCCACAAATGTTTCAAGCTCTAGGAAGGTTGAAACTTTTACATAAATTCAATATAGTGGAACCAAAATTTATGTAACAAAACAAAACAATGAGATGAAATGGGAGACTTAAAATAGAGTGAAACAGATTGAAGACAAATATATCACAGCTATAAACAGCACAGGACAGAATAGATATAGCCGTTGCCAATTTTTTTGAACACGGACAAAAGCTACAAATGATATAAATGACTGCGGAAGAAAAACAAAATTTGATTAAAGGAATAGTGAGATGATAATGGCTCCTGAAAACAGAATTTATTTTAGGAGGACTGATGCACTTAAAGCAAAATACATAACAAATATTAAAGAAAGTACATTCAAATCACCCTTGACGAAATAGGTTCCAGAAATGAGGTAATTACAGATAAACATTTGAAATTTATTTCAGGCAAAAGGAATATTTAGTCATTTGTTTATCAGCGCATTCACTGAATAAGTAACTATGAAGTTCCATTTTCTTGGCACTGGGATAAAATGCAGGAAAACACATACAGATTCAGGTTTCTTGGAATTCACAATCCAGTATGAATGTATTGGTATACACTGATGAAAACCAAGCAGTCAAAGCAATAACTAAACAAACTACATAGCTTGGTAAATGCAAGTGAGAAATATAAGCTGGTGGGATAATAAAGATATGACAGAGCTTTAGAAAAAGTTGAAGGTAAGATTATTAAAAATATAAAACTTACTCAACAATGGGAAGAGAAATATTTCTAGGAAAGAAACAAAAGGTGCAAAAGCCCTTCAACAAGAAAGGAATTGACTTTTCAAAAATTTGTTTAGCTTTCCACCTTGTAACAAGTCACTGTTAATTAATTAATTTATTTCTATATCAGTATACAGCGGGATTGGGTCTACCCCTTACAAACAATTCTATTTAAGTCACCTTAACCTGTAAGAGTAGTAACAGAGTGATACCAAATTTTTCTCCAAAGTAGTTGTGCTTGTTTATTTAAGTTTCCATCAACAACATCTTGGAGTTCTCTTTTCCTCATAATCAGATGCATGTCTCACTGCTGTCATAGTTTGCATTTTCTCACTTCTGACCATTAAATCCAATAAGATGATTCTGAGTTCAGACACTAATGATAAAACCATATTTTTAAACAAACCAGTAATCTGTAGGTACATAGCCAAAACATTGCGAAAAAGGGACAACTTCTTTTATATCAACTCTAAATGCCAAAAGTATATGAGATGACCACCCCTATATCCAGGAGTTAAGTTTCAATTCTCCAGAATTCTGTGGCACTTTCTTAATCCAACAACATAAACGTCATATAAGAACTTTTTTGGCTTTTATCATACACTAGGATAAAAAGATTCCAGCAGGTTCTTGCCAGCAGTAGACCAATTGAGGGGACTCTTTCAACGATTTTATTAGAATTCACCTCTTTCTAGCTTCCGGCATCTGTCTTGAGAGCTGCTGGAACTGACACAAGCAAAGGCAGGTGTATTGCTGGCTTTCCAGAGTGGAGGCTTAGTCTCAACAGAAAACTTTCATATTCAAAACTGATAATCAGAAGAAAGACCTATTGAATCTTGAGCCATCTCTTGAAAAGGGACACACCTTCCCTGTGGCCTGCCAAGCACTGAAGGAAACAGTGAGCCAATATCAAATAATTCCAGGGGCTGGGAAATCCAAGATCAAGGCACTAGCAAATATGTCTGGTGAGGACCCACTTCCTGGGTCATAGACAGCCATCTTTTTGCTATGTCCTCACACATTTGCAGAGAAAGGAGTTGCCTTTTAAAAAGATATGCAGATCATCATGAAATAAGAGAAGGCTTGGTATAAAAAGATTAGAATGATTAAATTGCTAAGCCACTAGATTTCTTTATAAGTAGGACTTTTTTCAACTTCCAATAGAAAAATCATCAAATCTTTTAAGCAGCAAATGACATGATTCCTTTTGTTTTTTAAGATCTTATTTTTATATTGTGTGTTCATCGATTTGGAAGTGTCTAAGGTAGAATTGGGGAGAATATCTTGGTAACATTTGCATAGCTTATGTGACAATGGCACTTGACTTTGATGATGTTAGAATTCATTAAGAGAAGTCAATAGTTTTGTTATACTTCAGACACAAAATGGCCAAGTATACTGAAGGATTTGAAGTGAATAATGATGAAAAAGGAGGACTTGAACATGACATTTTGGTTTCTTTCCTGAGCATCTGGTGTCTGCACTGAGGAAATACCACTCTGCTCAGGTAAGGGGAATTTGAGTAGAGAGGAGTTTTGAGGTGAAGAAACTCAAAAGTTTATTTTGGGACTTTTAAGGGGATATTTAAAATAGACAGTTCACTATAAATAATCAAGAGATACCACACAGGCAGCTGAATATAGCAGTCTCTGGATGGGAATTTGGGGATAAAGATATAATTGTGTGAACTACTGGCATAAAAATAACACTAAAACTCAAGGTTTAGTTTAAGAATAACAAGGGAAAGAATGTCAAGAGAGAAAAGTAAGAGGACTGAAGTCAAAAGGAGGAAAGAGCAAGAGTGAAGGATAAAAAGCAAACTATTAGATAACAGGAAAACCTTGAGGAAGTATCAGTTTTTTTTTAATGTTTATTCATTTTTGAGAAAAAGAGAAGAAGCAGGGGAGGGGCAGAGAGAGAGAGAGACACACACACACAGAACCAAAGCAGTCTCCAGGCTCTGAGCTATCAGCACAGAGGCTGATGCATGGTTCCAACTCATGAACTGGGAGATCATGACCTCAGCTGAAGTCAGACACTTAATCGACTGAGTCACCCAGGCCCTCCAGATAAAGTATACGTTCAAAAGGCAAGGGGAAAGAGTGCCTCACACAACAGAAAATGGTCAGATGGTTAAACGCTGAGGAGTTTATTCAGTTACAGACAAAGGAGCATACTCTGGAAACTGACTAAGCAATACTGTACTAGAATAACCACAAGAATAGACATTACGCATATTATGACATTGTGGGTAGAGAAACATGGTAGGGAACACAAATGACTTAAAAACTCTTCATCTTTTACAGGATATTGGAAGAAGAGTCTACAAATGATCAATCTAGATTTGAAAGATTATTTATTGAAAGTTATGACAATAACTCAAATACATCTAAATATAGTTATATATGCAAGAAAAATTGGGGTGAAGAAGACTTCAGGTAGTGTAAGATGGGTAGAAGGAAATAAATGGTCTCTATTTCACCTTCTTTATCAGCAAAATACCAGGGGCAAAATGGCTTAGTAATATACCACAAGAGTTTTCTGGAATCAACTGTCTTGTTTAAATTCCACCTGTACTATTATTGGCGATGTAAATTTGGCAGTTATTAAACTTCTGCATGTCTTACTTTATTCATTTATAAAAGTAATGCCTGGTGTGCCTGGGTGGCTCAGTCGGTTGGGCGTCCGACTTCGGCTCAGGTCATGATATCGCGGTCCGTGAGTTCCAGCCCCATGTCAGACTCTGTGCTGACAGCTCAGAGCCTGGAGCCTGTTTCCAATTTTGTGTCTCCCTCTCTCTCTGTCCCCTTCCTTCTCAAACTCTGTCTCAAAAATAAATAAACATTAAAAAAATTTTTTAAAGTAATGCCTGCTTCACAAGGTTGTAGTAAAAAGTGAAAGGAATTAATCTATGCAAAACACATAGGAAAAAACTCCATCTTATTATGAATGTTTGCTATTCTTATACTATCTGAAGTTGAAGAATCAACTTAATTATGGCATAAAAAACAAAAAAACAACAAAATGCCAATTATCTAACCATGAACTTTCCAATTACTATGGGAAAAAGTCACACACACACACACACACACACGTAGCAAAATAAAACAGAGATTATCAGTATGACAAGAAAGAAAATAATGGAAGCATTAGGAATGAATTACAATAAAAAATGAAATTATAGAAAAATCTCCATATATTAATTATATCAATAAAAAGAAATAGGATTCTGTGTCTTTGTTTTACCAAAAGGCACGCACACTCCAGAATGAACCATTAAAATTCTAGCAAAGAGGAACATTTTATAAAAACGAAATTCACAGTCTACATAAACCAGCAAAAGTCACTTAAAAATGTAATGATAAAAATAATGTCAAAATACCTAAGACATAGAAGGAGTTAAGATGGCAGAGAAGTAGGGGGACCTGGATTTTCCTCATCCCAAGTAGGTCAGACTACTTGGAACACCCAGGAAATACATCTGTGGAGTGGGAGAAGGATCCCCACAGTTGAAGGGAGACAGCTTGGCAGGATCAAGGTTCCTGTATGTGAGTTGAGGGAGATAAAATGGCAGAGCCATGGAGGAGAGGGAACCCTGTGTGTGGAGAGACAAAAGGGAGAGAGGAGAAAGGGGCAGTCAAAATGCAGCATCGAGTTAGCACCAGTGGAAACCTCTCTGGAACATGGACTGAGGAGTGAGAACTACTTAGTGTCCCAGTTCTGGGTTGCAAAGAGCATCTGGAGCTGAAACTCTGAGGTTGTGGAAGTGTGTGACTTTCTTTGGAGTGGAGCCTTGGCACGCGCACCTGGGGAGGAGCTACCTGGCCCTGGAGTGCATAACATGGTGTACCAATCTCTGGAGAGAACAGTCCCCTTCCTGGAGCACTTTAGAAGAGGATTTATTGACTCCCCAAGGACAAACCACCCTGTATGTGCCAGCCAAAGGCCTTTCATCAGCAGGGTGGAGAGTCTCTACTGCAGAGGAGGGGGGTAGATCCACACCATGCAGGGTTCTTTAAGACTTTGGGTTTTGAATCCCAGCTACATGCCAAGGAGAAGGCCTAGGACCATTGTGGCACAGGGCAAGATGACTGCCCTCACTATTCTGTGAGGGCTGCCTGAGTAGTGTGGGTTGAGATTCCCAGTCCGGGGAGGAGAAATTGAGGCGACACCATTTTCCCCCCAACACCAACACCGTGGGACTTCATAGAGCAAAACAGCAGCCTCCAGTGGAGGTAGGGCATGCTTACACCAAATCCCGCTCCTCCATGCCTGGCCACTGTTTCTTTCCTGGAGCAAGACTGACTGATCCAACACATCCAGTCTCTCCTCCACATCAGCACAGCCACTAGCCCCAGGCACCAACAAATAACTCTTTCCTTTTTTTTTTTTTTCTTTTTTGCTTCCCTCTTCTTCTTGTCTTTTGGTATCAGGCTCATAGTTTCTGATTTGTTGCTTGTCATTTCTCATTGTTTATATTTATAGAAATACATATAATATTTTTCATCAGGCTTTTTTATTCTATTCATTTTCTTCTTTTTTCTTTTACTGTTTTCTTTTTCTTCTTCTTTTTTTTTTCCTTTCTCTTTCCTTGGAATCAGACTTACAGTTGTTGATTCACTTTTTGGTTTTCTTTTATCCCCTTTCCTTTTTCTCTTTTTATGGGATCAGGATTTGCCTTGCTTCTTTATGTTTCCAGGGTTACATCAACAAACCAGTAAGAGCATACCTAGTTAAAGGTGCAAACACTCCACCACTGCAAGCAAGGAGAAGGTCTGCAGAGGACTGACCAGTGGGAAAGAGCAGCCAAAATGCAACAGCAGACTGCACACAGCATACACCAGAAACACTTCCTGAAGTGCCAGGTCCTAGGCAGTGTATGGCCTCATTTTAATACAGTAGTACTCTCAGGTGCAGGACACATCACAAGTTTTTGAAACATCCAAAAGACAAAATTTAGCCAAAAGGACAATGGAGGAATTCTCCCCCAAAGAAAGGTCATTAAGGAATCTCAGCCAGAGACTTGCTCAAAACAGATATAAACAATATATCTGGTCAAGAATTTAGAACAACAGTCATAAGACTAATAGCAGGGGTTGAAAAAAAGCACAGAAGACACCAGAGAAACTCTTGCTGCAGATATCAAAGACCTAAAAACTACTCAGGATGAATTAAAAAGGCTACAGATGAGATGCAAAATAAACTAGATATAGTGACAACATGGAATGAAGCAGAGGAGAGAATACGTGAAATAGAAGATAAAATTATGGAAAATGGAACTGATAAAAAGAGGGAAAGGATATTACTAGATCATATGGGGAGAATTAGAGAACTAACTGATTCCATGAATGAAACAATATTCATGTCATAGGAGTCCCAGAAGAAGAAGAGTTAGGAAAAGGGGCAGAAGGTTTATTTGAACAAATTATATCTGAGAATTTTCCTAATCTGGGGAAGGAAGCAGGTATCCAAGTCCAACAACACAGAGAACTCCTCTCAAAATCAACAAAAATAGGTCAACATCATGATATATCATGGTGAAATTTACAAAATACAAAGATAAAGAGAGAATTCTGAAGGCAGTCAGGGACAAGTGGGACTTAATCTACAAAGGTAGACACATAACATTACCAGGAGACCTGTCCACTGAAACTTGGCAGGTCAGAAGGGAGTGGCAGGAAATATTCAATACGCTAATGGGAAAAATATGCAACCAAGTATATTCTTTATTCAGCAAGGTTGTCATTCAGAATAGAAGGAGAGATAAAGGTTCCCAGACAAATAAAAACTAAGGAGTATGCAACCACTAAACCAGCCCTGCAAAAAACTCTAAGAGGGACTCTCTGACTGGAAAGCAGCAAAGACCACAAAGGACCAGAGAATATCATAACAAACACAAAATATACAGGTAACACAATGGTACTAAATTCCTATCTTTCAATAATCATTCTGAATTTTAAGGGACTAAATGCCTCAATCAAAAGACATAGTGTATCAGAATGGATTAAAAACAAGATCCATCTTTATGCTGCCTACAAGAGACTCATTTTAGACCTGTGGACACGTTCAGATTGAAAGTGAGGTTATAGGGAACCATCTATGATGCTAATGGACATCAAAAGAAAGCTGGAGTAGCCATACTTATAACAGACAAACAAGACTTTAAAATAAAAACTGTAGCAAGAGATGAAAAAGGGCATCATATCATAATTAAGGGGTCTATCCATCAAGAAGAGCTAACAATTATAAATATTTATGTCCCCAAAGTGGAACAACCCAAATATATAATCACAAACAAACAAATTCATTGATAATAATACCATTATTGTTGGAGACTTCAGTACTCCATTTAGAGCAATGTACAGATCATCTAAGCATAAAATCAACAAGGAAACAATGATTCTGAAAGACACACTGGACCAGATGGACTTGATATATTCAGAACATTTCATCCTAAAGCAGCAGAATACACATTTTTCTCAAGTGTTCATGGAACATTCTCCAACATAGATCACATATTGGGTCAGAAATCATCCCTCAACAGGTATAAAAAGATTGATATCATACCATGCATGTTTTCAGATCACAACGCTATTAAACTTGAAATCAACCACAAGAAAAAATTTGGAAAGCCCTCAAATATATAGAGGTGAAAAACATCCTACTAAAGAAGGAATGGGTTAACCAAGAAATTAAAGAAGAAATTAAAAAATACATGGAAGCAAATGAAAAGGAAAACATGACAGTCCAAACCCTTTGGGATGCAGCAAAGGCAGTCCAATGAGCAAAATGCATTGCAATTCAGTCCTTTGTCAAGAAGCAAGAATCCCAAATACACAACCTACATTACACCTAAGGGAGCTAGAAAAGGAGTAGCAAAATAAATCCCAGAGACAGCTGAAAAAGGGAAATAATAATGATTAGAGATAAATAAACAATATAGAAACAAAGAACAATAATAACAACAGCAAAACAGTAGAACAGATCAATGAAATTAAATGCTGCTTCTTTGAAAGAATAAACAAAATTGATAACCCCTAGCCAGACCTACCAAAAAGAAAAAAGGGACCCAAGTAGATACAATCATGAATGAAAGAGGAGAGATCACAACTAATGACACAGAGATACAAACATTTAGAAAAGAAAACTATGAAAAATTATATGCTAACAAACTGGACAATCTAGAAGAAAAGGACAAATTCCCAGACACTCACACACTACTAAAACTCAGACAATAAGAAAAAGAAAATTTTAACAGGCTAGTAACCAGCAAAGAAATTAAATCAGTTATCAAAAATGTCCCACAAATAAGAGTCCTGGGCCAGATGGCTTCCCAGGGGAATTCTACCAGACATTTAAAGAAGAGTTAATACCTATTCTCCTCAAACTATTCCAAAAAATAGAAATGGAAGGAAATATAACAAACTCATTCTATGAAGTCAGCATTACCTGGATTCCAAAACCAGACAAAGACCCAATAAAAAGAAGAACTATAGGTCAGTATCCCTGACGAACATATTGCAGAAATTCTCAACAAGATTCTAGCAAATCGAATTCAACTGTATATTCAAGAATTATTCACCATGATCAAGTGGGATTCATTCCCGGGCTACAGGGGTGGTTCAATATTCACAAATCAACCAACATGAAATACCACATTAATAAAAGAAAAGAATCACATAATCATTTCAATAGATGCAGAAAAAGCAGTTGACAGAATATAGCATCCTTTCTTGATGAAAACACCCCCAAGAAAGTAGGGATAGAAGGAACATTCATTAACATCATAAAAGCTACAAAATACCCACAGTTACTACCATCCTCAAGGGGGAAAAACAGAGCGCTCCCCCTAAGGTCAGGAACATGACCGAGATGTCCACTCTTACCACTCTTGTCTACATAATACTGGAAGTCCTAACCTCAGCAATCAGACAACAAAAAGAAAAAAAGACATTCAAAATGGCAATGAAGAAGTCAAACTTTCACTCTTTGCTGATGACATGATACTCTACATGGAAAACCCAAAGACTTCATCAAAAAACTTCTAGAACTGATACATGAATTCAGCAAAGTTGCAGGATATAAAATCAATGTACAGAAACTGGTTGCATTCGTATACACCAATAATGAAGCAGCAGAAAGAAATCAAGTAATCTATCCCATTTACAATTGCACCAAAACCCATAAAATACCTAGGAATAAACCTAACCAAAGAGGTAAAAGATCTGTACACTGAAAACTATCAAAAGCTGATGAAAGAAATTGAAAAAGACACAAAGAACTGGAGAAACTTTCCATGCTCATGATTTGGAAGAAAAAATATTGTTAAAATGTCTATACTATCCAAAGATATATATACACTCAATGCAATAACTATAAAAATATAACCCCATTTTTAATAGAGCTAGAACAAATAACACCCCAAATAGCCAAAGTAATGTCAAAAAAAAATCTGGAGGCATCACAATTCCAGACTTAAAGCTGTATTACAAAGCTGTAATCATCAAGATATTATGGTACTAGCACAAAAACAGACACATACATCAATGAAATAGAATAGAGTCCCAGAAATGGACCCACAAATATATGGCAACTAATCTTCAACAAAGCAGGAAAGACTATCCAATGGAATAAAGACAGTCTCTGCAGTAAATAGTGCTGGGTAAACTGGACAGCGACATGCAGAAGAATGATCCTTGACCACTTTCTTACAACATACATTAAATAAATGCAAAATGGATGAAAGAACTAAATGTGAGATAGGAAACAATTAAAATTCTAGAGGAGAAAACAGGCACCAACTTCTTTGACCTCAGCCACAGCAACTTTTTAGTTGACATGTCTCCGGAGGCAAGACAAATAAAAGCAAAAGTGAACTATGGGGACCTCATGAAGATAAAACGTTTATGCACATTGAAGGAAACAATCAACAAAACTAAAAGGCAACCGATGGAATGGGAGAAGATATTTGTAAATGACATATCAGAAAAGGGTTACTATCCAAAGTCAAGGCACTAGTAATCTAACATTTGATTTAAAAAATCTAGGGAAGAAAAACAGTAAATCTCACTCGAGATATGGAAGAATGTAAATAATAATAATATTAATGATGTAGAAACAAACATACAATAGAGTACATAAAATCCAAAAATTATTTTTGAAAGTAATAAAAAAGTGATTAAATGCCCAACAAGATTTTTCAAGACAAAAAGGAAACAGAAACCAAGCTACCAATATCAGGAATTAAAAAGGAGACATAACTATAGATCCTCAGTACAATTCAAAGATTAAAAAAAATATGAAGTATTATGCAGTAATAAATTTGACAATTAGTATGAACAAAATAATTTTTAGCTATTTTTTAATGTTTATTTATTTTTGACAGAGAGAGACAGAGACAGAGACAGAGCATGAGCGGGGGAGGGGCAGAGAGAGAGGGAGACACAGAAACTGAAGCAGGCTCCAGGCTCTAAGCTATCAGCACAGAGCGAGGCTTGAACTCACAAAACCGTGAGATCATGACTTGAGCCGAAGTCAGATGCTCAACTGACTGAGCCACCCAGGCTCCCCAATAATTTTTAAAACCAATTTCTGTATCATAAAATTTACCATTATGTCACAAAAAGATCTAAAATATATAAATAGCTCTTTATTAAAATAACTTAATCTTTTTTTTTAATTTATTTATTTATTTTGAGAGAGAGTGCACCAGCAGGGGAGGAGCAGAGACAAAGGGAGAGAGAGAGAATCCCAAGCAGGCTCCTTGTTGTCAGTGCAGAGCCTGACATGGGGTTCAAATTCATGACCTGTGAGAGATCATGACTTCAGCCGAAATCAAGAGTTGTGCCCTTTTAATGTCTTATTATGAAATTCTTTCAATGAAAATTAGAAGTCCAGATGGACTCAGAGATTATTTTTCTTAATTTTAAGAAAGATATAAAACTACTAACACAATCCTCCTAGAGAATAGAATAATAGAAAATTCTATTCTCACCCAAACCTGGTGAAAATATTTTACGAAAGAGATATGACAGGAATCTCTGTCACAAAGTTGCAAAAATCCTAAAGACAATAATAGCAAATTGAATTTAGTAATATATAAAAAGAAACAAATGTTGTTTATCCTAAGAATGCAAGAGTGGTTTAATTTACTGCATTAACAGAGTTGAAAAATCATATCACCATCTTGAGAGTTGAAGAAATTATTTTATAGCTCCCAGATCATTGTGTGATAAACTATTAGCAAATTATGGATGGAAGGCAACTTCTTTGCTCTGATAAAGAGTATCTACAAACGTTCTTCATGCAAAAGAGAGAATGGCTGAGTTTCCACCCTGAGAACATGAATGACTCAATGGTACCCACTATTGCTATTAATATATAGCACATTGCAATGGAAATACTAATTAGAACAAGAAGGCGAGGAAAGGGAAGGCTAAAGTCTTTTTGAAAAAGAAAAAAAAAAGGATAGAGTAACATTATCACTATTCACATATGATATATGATCATGAACATGCATATATATACACCAAAAAGATAAGGATGTCCATAACTGTTTTACTCATAAAGCCCAACAAACCATATCTCTATCTATCCAAATAGAGATAGATATCTATCTATCCATATCTATCCAAATAATGAAATATTATAAAACAATGAGAATTTTTAAAAATATATAATTATTTACAAAAACATGAAAAAATTTTACCAAGATAATGTTTGGGAAAAGAAGCCAGACACAAGAAGCAAAATGTCTCATTGACACAAAAGTGAAAAACAATAGACAATCGAGTTGGGATAGTGATGACCCTCGCCCTGGGCAGTGTCTGGGAAGGACCCGGGGCGGTGGGGGGTGGGGGGAGGCTTGGGTGGTTTCTAGATGCTAGTGATATTCACTGTTGTTTTCCATGTAATGGGCAGGAAGATGTTCACTTCATCAGACCGCACTTTTGCCTCCCTCACTCTTCTACATGTAGGTTGTCATTTAATAAAAAGTTTACTTAAGTTAATATTTTATAATGAAACATTCCCATTGACGTTGAAGCAATAAAAAATCGCTTCTCTCATCCATATCAGATTATAATTTTATGAAAGTAGTAGTCATGCCATTAGAGAAAGAATCAATAACAAAAAATATTAGACGGGAGAAAACAACAACGATTGTTTTTGCAATTGATGTGATTTCATGCCTAGAAAAGAGAAAATTCATTGGAAAAACTTTTGGGAGTAATAAAAGCCATGCAGTAGTCAGGCTGAGGACAAAACTAATATATAATAATGTAAAGCAATTTTCTGCATGAAAGTTACAAAGTAGCAACGTATAATGAAAGAAGAGACCCAATTAAAAATAGCAGTTAATATCTACAATGCTTCGGAATAAAATTAACAATAATTGTGCAGAATATTTTTATGAATAAAAAGAGACTCCATATGCTTACACATTCTATTATAGATCATCAGGGAAACTTGTGTTGCCCAGAGATAGCGCTGAGTCATTTTTTTCCTTCCATGGATCACTCACAGCAAATATGGGAGTTTAGGTTATTGACTCCTTGTCCTTCAGGATGTTTCTCAGCCTCCTTCTCCTGACATTATAAATGGAGTGTTCACAGATTACAAATTAATTCTTAAGTCATACTTAGTGAAACATAATTAGGAATGCTAACTTGTTACAAGAAATGGCATCCCAAAGCCAAATATGAATGATTTCTGATATGCTTATTACCACCCTGCTCCCATTTATTAGTGGAGGTAATTAAGAGTTGGCTGCGAAAACGAAACATTCATTAACGGTCTCTTAACCTTGTTCTCTCTCCTTATGGAGTCCAATGTTCAAGTTCTGGCGCCTTTTCACATCTTTTTGCCTTCGTGTTTGTGAATTAAACTTTCTGGGAGTTACTTCTCATTCCTCTGGGGTTAAAGGGAAAGTGAACAAGATATAGTCCAAGAGGGAGGTAACTGAGGCACCTGGGCTCTAGAATCCTTATTTGCTTGGTTCAAGAAAGTGTTAATGTTTGTTGTGAGAAAACATCTAGTGTACTTATTATTGGATTTTAGGTAAATGTGGATTCAAAACTTGCCTTTTATTCATGAATGCTTCTCCCTAAGGTATCTAAAGAAATGACATTTAAATCATTATGTAAATCTAATACAAAAGTAATATGTAAGTAATTATGGCCACTTGTAGATGGCAAAGGATCTAGATGATTCAGTTTTTGAAAATTTTCACCTGTGATAAAAAAATCAACTCTCCCAATTATTAGGAAAACCTAAAGAGTTTTGAAAATATTATTACAGTAAGTGTTAAACATTTTAGTCAACGGTTACAGTGTTATAAAGTTGATTTCAAGCAATGGGAGCAATTTTTATGCTTAAGTTTTAAAATTAAAGTACCTGTTTTCCTCTGCTAATACAGTGGATGAAGCAATGCAAGTAAACCGGTTAGCACATCGTCTGAGAGTTAAAGTGCTCGATAATAGTTGATTATGGAGCTATTTTCAGTATTAGTATTTTTTAGACATATTCATATATTTTCTCGTTTAACTGACTTCACTCAAGGAAGATACATCCAGTGGCCCTGTCTCTCTTGGGGAGATCTGGGACTTCAGTGGGCATTAGCATGGTTGAATACATGGATAGCATAGTGCTGGACCTAATAATTAGTTAAATGAATGAATAAATTAATGAATGAACCTTTGAACGGCTGATTAACATTCAGTGATATGAAAGTGTCGGTGCCTTTTTTGACCAATAAAATGAATCCCTACTATGGAATTTTAGGACCAAAATTCCCAGCTGTCTTTCCCCTAATGATTTATGTTTCCTTCTTTGACCAGATTCTAGTTGAATTAAATTCCCTTATGCAGTTGAATACCCCCTGGTATATTTAATCCTCCCTGGAAGAGGCCATTTGTCTTATCTGGCATAAACACTTAATTACCCAAACCTGTTTGACTTTTCTGGCCTGTCATAAGTCTAGAAACTGTTCCACACAATAAAAAAAAAATCTTTACATTAATTAATGTCTGTACATTAATCCTTCTTGGTGAGCAGTTTAGAATTTTTAAAAAGAAATTAGAAAGAGAGAGCTTGCACAAATGCCCATAGAGTAATTTTAACAGCAATATGGATAATACAGTGTCGCTTTCAAAAGATTGGGTACTTGGGTGATAATGTCAATTGGATTGAAAAGCTTTAGTCTGGTTTACACCGCATTGGTTTTGACACAGACATCTTGACTATTACTTGAATAAATAAAGTCTGAGATTGCAAAACAAAAAACACCTAAATATAATTCAGAGTAACAGTGTTCTAATGTAAGCCAAAGACACCCAAGGGATCAGAGAAGAAGGTGAGTTTTAGATAGAAGAAAATATATTTATAGGAAAACAAATTCTAAGGTTTAAAACAATAGAGTGAAACACATTTCACTGGAAATTTTATTCTGATTTAATTTTATTAAAATGTTCTAATTTTCAAATTAAAAGATAACCATGGAATATGAAGATAACCATCATAATGTGTTCATTCTTCTATTTCATGTATGTTTCGAATATGCACACAGTCAGTTGAGTATTTATGGTGATCACATATACAATCACATATATGTGATCACATATATACGATCACATATACGATCACATATGGTGATCACATATATTTGCTTTAAGCAGAATTGAAGAGTGCAATCTCCAGTGGAAGACATCTGAAAGATTAGATAGTTTGCTATAATTTTCTGTGACTTATAAGAATGAGGTTGCTGTTCTAACTTTCTTCAAATTCCTCACCATCTGTGCTTTAAATTCTTTATTTTCTTACAGAGAATCTTGACCATGATTCCCATGGGATTGTTAGAATAAAATTTATTATGTATAATTTATAATTTCTGCTACTCTGTTTAAATTTTCACAACCCATGTTTGCAAATTCACTGTAAATATTGCTACTGAAATAATAGACTGGTCTCTAAAACAGAAGGCTGGAACAGATAATATCAACTTTAAAATGGCCCACTGCTTTTGGAGGAAAGTCAAAGGCCTTAGAATAATATTCACGATTTTCAGGAGTCCAAACTAAACCTATTTTTGCAGCCTTTGCACTACAATATCAATCCACCGTATGCTCAGTTGAAATACACTACTCATGTTTTTCTCAAAAAAGAGTGGAGCAGAGAAATGATGGGGAAAAAAAAAAGGACCTGAGAGCAAAGTGAAAAAAAAAAATATTCATAGTGACTCTATGCTAAAATGTAGTAATTCTCTTGAAAGTAATATAATACTATATATTAATTATACTTCAACAACTAATAATACAACATTTAAACGTCGTAGTTCTAATTATGTGGAACAGATGAGTCATTTTCAATTCATAATTTTATGGCCTATATGGACTTCTTAGCTCTTGTTCATTACAGACAAATGTGCAGGCTAGATGGGCAGCCTTTGAAAGTCATAGTTGTGATATTGTTCACAGAATTGTCAGATCAAGCAATAAATATTCCATAAAATATTAACTTTAAATGGGGTTACTTCTTTCTACATGAAACGTATTACATATACAATTTTTGTTTTTTACCTGATATATTTTATATAACAAATTGAATTTGACAAGCTCCTACATGATTTCTAATGGGAATTCTAATGAAATCCAATGGTAAGCATTTGGAATGCCTGTGTTGTCACAGGAAGAGTACTAGAATACAGGCAAGAAGTAGAAGATCCAAGTGTTCAAATCCTCTCTCTACCATTGACTACTTAAAGTAATCACATGACATTTCTTGGTCACTGTTTCCCTAAAATTTTAACTAAGGAGTCTAATTGAAATCTGAGTTTCCAAATTCATCTCCATGAAACCACCAAGGCTCTGGCTTGAGTGTACCTAGCATCATGTGGAAAACTTCTTAAAAGTGTAGAAGTCTTCTTCCCACTCTCAACATTCTGACTGAATAATTCCAAAAAGACGCATGGATCTATGAATTTTAAGTAGGAAACCTTGGCCATTCAGCAGAGATAGTGTAACCAGGATACCGAGAAATATCTTAGAAGGTTTTGCCTGGATGCCTCAAAAGCAATGTTAGTGATGGGGTTCTGAGGTTCTCAACTTCCCATTTATCTGTCTTGTATTTGGGGGGCCCCTTAAGTTTTTCCCTAACTAATGAATTGATCATTGAACCTAATGTTTTATATCATTCTCAGACAAAAGGTAGAAAAAATTTAGTTATTCAAATAATTATTTAGCGCAAAACACTACTTCTCTTTCATTGTTTGGATCCCTGATCTGGAATGTTTCATAAAGAACACTAATTTATTTTGAATAAATAAATAGATAGAAAGTGTGAAAGCAAAGAAAGGAAATCATTGACTCGCTATAGAGCTCAAAGTCTAATTGGCTTCTTTGATTGGTTGTCGTTAGCATTTTGATTTCATAACCTTGAGGCATTTATAGGCTTAGATTTTGGTGTGCTATGTAGGCCTCCCTGAGCCACGTCAGTCTCATGGCCTTCTATTCAAATAATTTAACAACCCTTACTCTTACATATTTTAATTAAAACAGTGGCAATCTCTAAATTATGGCAGCATCACATATAATTTCAGTTTGAGAATTTTCAGTTTTTCTCTTTATTTTGCACACATATTTAAAATTCTTTGCAACATGAGAAGACTAATGTGTTTTCCCATAATAATTACTTATTATGCTGATATTATTGTGTTTCAACTTTTCTTACGGCACATAAAATATACTTAAATGCGTTATCAGCTACAGTTTGGAACATAAGACATCGATACTTAACAATTTATAATGCCTTCTAAGAATTATTTTTCAGTGTATTCCTCTTAAATAATTCTTATGCTCCCTGTACTAAGAATATTATGCACAATATTCTGGTTGCTTGTGGTTGCCTTTTTTTTTTAATTTTTTAATGTTTACTTATTTTTGAGAGGGAGAGAGACACAGTGTGAGTGAGGGAGGGACAGAGAGAAAGGGAGACACAGAAAGAGAAGCAGGTTCCAGGCTCTGAGCCGTCAGCACAGGGCTCTACACGGGGCTCGAACTCATGAACCATGAGATCATGACCTGAGTCACCCAGGCTCCCCTTCTTGTGGTTGGACTTGTGAAACACCTTTCTCCTGTTCCATTTTACATACCAGGTATAAAGGAGACATATTATATGATTTAATATTTTGGAAGAATAAAAACTAAGCCTATTAGTAATCCCATTAATTATCAGTTGTTGATTCAAAAATGAATGTAATGTGATTTTGACATTCTTAGTTTGCTCTACTAGAATATTCAATTTTTTCTAACTTTATACAATATACAATATGGTAAAGTTTGGCCCTTCAGATATTTATTGGTTGATTTGTATCAATGATTCTGATGTGGTTTTAAGTGCCTAATGCCATGTAGAGCATTCGGTAGTAGGAACTGTTAGTTTGAAGGGATGGCATGGCCGTTACTAGTGTTAGAAAAAGAATCCACTCACATTGCTGGCTCTTCAGTCAAGAAAATGTCAGTAACATCTAGATTATCAAAGTAAACTCAGAAACACAGGCATCATGACTGTGGGTGATATAAGTACAGTTAATGGACATAGTAATAATTTTTCCAGGCTTAAATGTTTCTAACTAGAATCTTCATATATCTCACTACAAAATACTCCAGTGTTTATGCTTTTGGAGTGCTTTCCTCGTAAAATGAAGGGGAGGAGAATATGCCAACTCAAAATGTGCCTCTGGCATAAGGATTATTTGGGGCTGCTTATTTTTGAGAGCCCGCAGACACTAGAGATTCCTTTTCTGTGAAGGAACTTTACATTTACAAAGGAACTTTCCATTGTTCAGTGTCCCCCTCTCTACCAGGAAGAGAGAAAATAACCAAATTTCTACAAACTTTTGCTTTTCCTCCCCTATAAGAGCAATAATGAAGGATTAGATGGTTGAACTGTTTTAATTTCCAGCACATCTGCGACAGTGCGAGTAAACTTCAGCCAGCTAGCTTTAATATAGCAGCTTCCTCTGCAACACACAATCATATGAAGAGTTTATTTGGTTCATCAAGTTATCTGCCAAATTGAAGACAGATCAAGCAACTTACGCAATTAGCAAATTTAAAACATAATAATAACCATTACATCCCAGAGAAGAAATATAATAAGGAAATTATATGGGCAGATAAACATTTCCCTTGACATAGATACTAAAAATATCAGATCTTGCCCGGGGCGGGGGGGTGGGACAAAAATTATTTAGTCGGAAGCTCTGAGGACTAAGAAACATAAAAAACACATCACTGTTAACCATTAGCATTTTGTTTTGTCAGATATTCTCAGAGTGTCTTCCTGTGAAAATAGGAATAATTTAGTCTAATGGGTAGTGGCAAAAGCAACTTCAACAGATTTTTAACTTAGGAGTAACTAAATAAAGCAAACCTTGGAGCCGGATAGCAAATACTCCATTTCAGCAGCATGATGAATAATGAATAGGTTATTAAAACACCACTGATCACATCTCTTCATCCAGCTTCATAATACAAGAGCAAAGGGACAAATAATGCTAACGACTTGGAGGAAATTTAAAACTCCTAAAAGGAAATAGAGTGCATAAATGAGCACAGTGCTATAAATCTGTAGAGTTTACAGCCGTGGGGGAAATCACGGAGAGAAGTTGAGAGAGATTTAAAGGGGACTTGCAAGGTCCTTGTGAGCAGGCCAGAGTCCATCAGCAATTAAAGCAAGGGGATAAACAAAAAGTTAACTCAGTGCCTCCAGCCCTCAAGCTTCAGCTTGTCACCAGATAACTGGAGGAGAGCAAGGGGAGGCAGATATCCGTACTCAACTGCAAATGAGAATTAAAAGTGAGAGGACGACTTCCGGAAACCTTTATATTTAAACTCAAAACTGAATTCATTGATTTTCTTCCCAGTAAATTCTTTAACGTCTTTAATCTAGTCTTTATGGGACCACAAGGTGTATTACTTTGGCATAAAGGTATTTTCCATGGAATTTGCTTTAATCCTTTATTTAAATCAAAAATACGAAGTAAAACCAACAGATAACAAACATCGAAAATACCACAGAAAACAAATACTCTAAGGGCCAAAGGAATGATGAAAGAAATTCAGTCTCATGAAGTATTAGTTTTACCTTAAAGTTTAAGCAAGAGAAAGCAAGGATTTAAAGACAATTATCAAGAGGGTTTTGGAAATGAGTCTCAATTATAAATGCCTAGGAACAGGATGATGTGTGAGAAAAATTAGTGCATTTTGAACAAAAAGATAAAACAACATGACTGTCTTTGAAATGTTTGAGAAAATGGCAATAAAATATATCTGGCAGAAATATTTCAGTTTTACCAACAAGTAATCAGCTTCCACGTAATATTAAATAATTTGTCAGTTTCTTCTTAATTTCGTTTAATTAAGATGATTAGAATATATCTTTAATGTACTATAAATCTATACAAATACAATTATATACTTGTGGCATACCATTTTTTGTTCAAAAAGTTTTTCAAAACACATGGATGTATTTGTTTTGCAAATTTCACATAGAAAATACATAATTTCAAATGTGTTAAAAATGGGAGTCTTTTTTAAGGTAACGAGTTTACATGATCGATTAATAACAAATTCCTTGCATTATCTCATTTTACTTTTGGAGTCAGAAACATCCAATTCAGAATAAGAGGATCAGTATATTATGATAAATTATACGTTTTCCATTATGCTTTGGCCTATTTTGATAATCCTGTATGTTCTTTTAGTTTTTACAACTGGGGACCATAGTCTCTTGAGTTTTTATTATTTTTTTTCAACGTTTATTTATTTTTGGGACAGAGAGAGACAGAGCATGAACGGGGGAGGGGCAGAGAGAGAGGGAGACACAGAATCGGAAGCAGGCTCCAGGCTCTGAGCCATCAGCCCAGAGCCTGACGCGGGGCTCGAACTCACGGACCGGACCGCGAGATCGTGACCTGGCTGAAGTCGGACGCTTAACCGACTGCGCCACCCAGGCGCCCCTTGAGTTTTTAAATTTAATTAATTGAAATGTGTATGAAATGGATTATACTGAGCTTCCAAAAAAATGTATCTTCCTCCTATGAAGTGGGCATGTGCATGTATGTGAGTTTAAGTAAAGAGGATTATATATTTACACTCCTATTTCAACCAAGTGCACAATTCTCCAGTCCTCTTTATGATCACAGTTTGGTTTCTGAATTATGTCTGATACAGAAACAAATTCAAAAAACACTAGTAGTAAATGCATGTCTACTTAGAAACAACAGTATAAAAAGTGCAACTTGAAGGGAATGCCCAAAGATGTTAACCATCAGTTCAGTAGGATTGTACCACCCGTGATGAAATAAACACTAAGCTTTCACTTTTTCCTCCCTCCTTTATTTAGTATTATGCATGGTAGTGTGTTAGATCAAAGTGCAGATAGCCTGCGACCCACACCATCTCCTCTTGGGACTGAGACGATAATAGGTCAGAGTTGGCGTGGCTCTAAAGCCTAAGGGTGAAACCAAACAAAACTTACTTTGTATGGTTTTACTTTAAGAATTAACATAAAGAAAATAAACTTGCAATAATGTAATTATTTTCATAAAGAAGCTTAGGATCTTTCTGCCCACTTGAGTAGCTAAAGATCAAATTTAAATTTTTAATATTTAAAATTCTCTTTAAAATATCAGTTATATGTCTGCTACTATAAGGAGCTCTTCTGTTATTATTTCCTTTTTAATAGCTTTTTAAACAAGTAAAATTTAGCTCAATTTCCAACAGAAGTATCATTGAAATGAGTGGCAGTTATTTGTAGTTTAGGAACTTTCTAAATTTTTGAAGTTCAACATAAAATAGTTTATTTATCAAATCCCCTGATAGACATTTATTCCTTTATAAATAAAAATGTGCAAGAAATCATCATTATAGATGTCATGGTATACATATAAAGGTTTTTCTCTAGAATAAACTCCCCAAAGTGTTATATCTGGGTCAAAGTGTCAGAACATTTACAGTTTTGCAAGTCACAGATAAATTGACCTTCATAGTCATTTACATTTTAATTCACTAATTCTCTAAAAGTTTTAAGCTTTGTGAGTTATTATTGCACTGCAACTATTCATGGAAGGTGGGTAATGTACATTAAATTTAAAATTACCACTGAAACTCATTTGGTATTAATTTGTAATTATCAACTAGGTGGGTAGGTTCATTCCAAAATGTTTGCTATAACAAGAATCTATGAGTGATTTGTCATATACTCTTTATTTTTAAAAATATTTATTTATTTATTTAGAGACAGAGGCAGCACAAGAGCAGGGGAGGGGCAGAGAGAGAGAGAAAGAGAACCCCAAGAAGGTTCCATGCTGCCAGCACAGAACCTGATGTGGGGTTTGAATTCAAGAAACTGTGAGACCGTGACCTCAGCAGAAACCAAGAGTCAGATGCTTAACTGACTGAGCCACCCAGATGCCCTTGTTATATACCCTTTTCTTGGGAGATAATTTTAGAATTATAGAATTTAGAATTCTAGAAAAGACGGTACAGAGAATTCCCATGTACCCTTTGCCCAATTTCTCTTCATGTTAATTACCAAGTTGTATTGATCAAAACTAAGAAAGCAAACCTTGGTACATTACTATTAACTAAGTTCTAGACTTGATTTGGATTTCACTGATTTTTCCATTTGTGTTCTTTTTCTGTTCCAAGAGATCATCCAGGATAGTACTTTGTATTCCTTGTCATGTCCTTCTGGTCTGTGAATGTTTCTCAGTCATTTCTTGTTTTTCATGACCTTACTACTTTTGAGAAGTATTAGGTATATAGAAGAACATCCTCAGTTTGGGTCTTTCTGGATTTTTTTTACTTATGATTAGAATGCGGTCACAGGTTTTCACAAAATACGTAACATAGTGAAATGTCCTTTGCATCACATCATATCAAGCAGTACATACATGATGGCCACGTGATGTCACTGATGTTTTTAAACTTCCTTGCTTGTTTAAGGTAGTGTTTGGCAGTCTCTCTGGTGTAAAGTTGATATTTTCCCTTTTCTTTAATATATTCTTTAGAAACAAGTTACTAAATTTGCCCACCCCAACGGGCTTGATGACTTAGCTCCATCCACTGGAGAGGTATCTGCATCTATCATTTAGAATCTTCTGTGAGGAAGTTTGTTCCCTTCCCTGCTATATTTTTCTGATATTGTATTTATAGCTATATAGACTCAAGGGTATTTATTTTACACTTTAGGTTATCAATCAATATAACATTACTTGTTTTGTTTTTAAATTTTTCCAGCTTTGGTCATGGGGAGCTCTTTCAGGTTGGCTCCTATGTCTTTTCACATGTCCCTATACTTTCGCTTTTTGAGCACTTCTTTACTTTCTCTTACTACAAGGTGCTCCAGGTTCATCTTGTATTTGGCCTTTCCCAGGGCTAAAATCAGTGATTTCAACAAGGAACCCCGGTCCCCTATTTAGAAACCAAGAGCTGGGTGATGAGTATGCTCACAGCTGCTAAGGTGTCATTGCTTTTAGGCCTCCTCGATGGACACAGCTGGGTAATATACGTGTGTATATTAACCTAAGCATACATACATATTTACCACCATTTCTGTGTCTAATTATCTTAATATACATTAGGTTTAACATAAGTTCATGTTAAATGCTCTGACTCTCATCCTGTCATGTTCTTTTAATTCCTCTTTGTTGATTTACTTAAAGCATGTGCAGGCATTGGCACTGCAGAAAGTAAATGTTTTAAAAGTTATATACAATATTCATCGATATTTACAAACTCGATATTTGATGTAGTAGCAGTACTTTAATCCGTCCCTACAGGTAATCCCAATTAATTATAAGGAACCTGAAGAATAGGGGAAATAGGTAATTTTCCCCAGTTAAACATTTTTTTGTTTTATTTAGTGCACTTTTATTAATATATTTAGAGCACATTTTTAAGCTTTATCAATTTTTAGAAACTAATCAAAAGATAATCAATTACTAAAATATCTTAAAATACAGGTTCCCTTGCATATAGAGAGAAAACCTAATGTTATTCCATGTTTCCAAGATACCAATTAAAATGTGCCTTTTAATTTTTTTTCTACTTAATTTTCATCTGAATCTGGTGACCAAATCTAGTTTTGCTTTGCAGGAAACTAAAAATGTTTTCTTTTTGTATGGTTAGTAGATCAGAGTATAAAACACATTTATGCCCTCTTGTGATGACATATCCCAGCTTATAAATACAGCCAATAAAAGTTGTCAATGAGAAAAATTGTTATCCTGTATTCAGTAAAGTGGAAACATATACTATTCAAGTTATAACTTTAACTACATTTTAGAATGTAAAATAATCTGTTTGCCAAAATATAAAAGATGTTTCAATAACATCTATATAATTCAAAAATTCATATTTTATTACCTGTATTGAAAAATCTTTCAAATCACAAAGTAGAAATTACATGATTGGCAGACTGACTTTGATTACATAAGTACATTTCAGATGGTATTAGATAGTGGTGAAAAGCCTTGTTTGAAAGAGGATAATCCACTCAGTGCTACTTTTAACAAGCCCTTTTTATGTGTTCTACATGGTGATGCAATAGGAATAAAGAGGGGAATACTATAAAGACTTTTGCTCTATTGCTCCCAAAATAAAACAAAAATAAAAATTAAAACTTGGACCTCATTCTAAGGTAATCATCAGCTGTTTTCCATAATTTCTTCTTCTTGGATTTCCCTTCTGAATTACCTACCAATGGATTAGACTTTTGCCAGAAATTTATCTTGGCTTTGTTTTTTTATTTATTTTATTTTATTTTATTTTATTTTATTTTATTTTATTTTATTTTATTTTTTAAAATTTACATCCAAATTAGTTAGCATATAGTGCAACAATGATTTCAGGAGTAGATTCCCTTACTTACCCATTTATCCCATCCCCCCTCCCACAACCCCTCCAGTAACCCTCAGTTTGTTCTCCATATTTATGAGTCTCTTCTGTTTTGTCCCCCTCCCGGTTTTTATATTATTTTTGTTTCCTTTCCCTTATGTTCATCTGTTTTGTCCCTTAAAGTCCTCATATGAGTGAAGTCATATGAATTTTATCTTTCTCTGACTAATTTCACTTAGCATAATACCCTCCAGTTCCATCCACGTAGTTGCAAATGGCAAGATTTCATTCTTTTTGATTGCTGAGTAATACTCCATTGTACATATATACCACATCTTCTTTATCCATTCATTTATCAATGGACACTTGGGCTCTTTCCATACTTTGGCTATTGCGGATAGTGCTGCTATAAACATGGGGGTGCATGTGTCCCTTCGAAACAGCACACCTGTATCCCGTGGATAAATGCCTAGTAGTGCAATTGCTAGGTCGTAGGGTAGTTCTATTTTTAGTTTTTTGAGGAACTTCCCTACTGTTTTCCAGAGTGGCTGCACCAGCTTGCATTCCCAACCCCAGTTAAACATTTAAACATGAATTAGGACAGATATGTGGGATGTCTTAATAACAGTGTGTGTGCAATTTTTTTCAAAGTGGAGAAAACTTCCCATATCAGCTTTATTTCAAGAGCACGTATATGTGGTGACAATGAAGACAGAAGGGAAAAGAGAAGTGGATAGATGAGAGTGATAGAAAAGATACTTATGTTACTTAAAATAATAAATATAGATATGAGTTGCATTATTTATATGTTAATCCCTTATTACCTAATGTTAATATATTAGGTTTAAATATTTCTAAGCAGCATCAATGCCTTAGGAAAGATTTATGGTAATAAAGTTTGACAGTTATTTGAAATTGCTTATGTATATGTTAGCTGACATTAGCATAAGCAAATTGCTTCTGTTCTGGAATTCACCTTGAAGCCATTTTTGAATTTGATAATTCCCTATTCTCTAATATTTAAATCATATTTAAGCAAAAAATGAGAAGAAAACTGTATCTATTACCTCTGGTTATTCCGTATGTTCATAGATTTCTAAGTTAAGCACATGGTACTAATTGCTATTATGTAACCACCGTGTGTTATATTCTACATAACTTAAAACAGAGATGTCATTGATCCACTAAAAAAGGTGATTGACTTGAACAATTGATTTCTTACTATATTTGGTTTATTTCTATTAGACTATTATTTTGGAAATCAACAAGAGAGCAGTTGAAAGCCTCTCCTAATGATACCAAGCTGGCCGTTCACCAACACATTTTCTGTTTTTTCTTTTGTTTTGTTCTGTTGTGTTTTTTGTTTTTAACAAGTATAACTATGGAGAGGAAATAAACTTGAAGGTCTTGTATCAAATATTTTTTCACTCAGAAAAATGTCTCTTACTTATATCTTAAACTTTGCCATATCACTGATATTGAGAATCCTAGGAAAGTAAGAATATTGCTTCACAAAACTTACAGATGTTTTAGAAAATAATCAGCAATATAAGTTCAAGGATAAAGGACATAAAATCTAATTGTTCTATGACTCTTAGCTGGTTGAAACAAATAGATATCAACTGTAAGTCTTTTTTTTTTCTTTTTCTTTAAGACATACACTTTATTAAACTGGTCTCAAGTCAGTGTACAGGTAAGCCCTTACTGCCTCTGTGCCTGAATCTCACTCCCATGGAGACCCAAAGCCTTGATATGTCTCAGGTTGGGGGACAAGAAGGGGGTTATAATGGCAGTCCTTTCAAAGTAAAACAGAAAGAACAAGTATTCAGGTAAAGATTTTTAAAAATTGGATTACATAATTCAGGTGAGGACTGGCCTTTCTCCTCAGGGAGGAATGGGGTGGCTTTGGGGAAGGCAAGGGACTTCCTGTAACACTGCATCCCATGATATTTGGAAGTGCTATTAAAAATAAATAGAACAATGTACAATCAAAGTCGCCTGCCACAGTGGAGAACTTTGGGGATGTTCGTTCCACCAACTTCTGTCACCTAAACCATTCCAGTTTTGAAATCCTGAGTCAACTGTAATTCTTAAAAAAAAAAAAAAAAAGTATTTTGTACTATAATACAATTGTATAATTGTTTAATAATAAAGGATTCCAGGATAGTAATTTGGGAATTTTCTAGTCAAGTTTAAGTGATAACATTCTATTTTACATACGTATCCTGAAATTCTGTGTAGTAGACTATTTTTATTATCTTTTTATCCCTTAAGTTTTTATTTTCTATATTTTGAAGTGTTGTAGTTGCCTCACACATTCTAACTAGCTAGAGCCTTGTTTCTTCTTAGTTTCTTAGATATCTGAGAGTTTTTTCTTATTTCAGAAACATTCCAGACATAGAAGATATTTAAAAGTTATTTTCCATTACTTCCAATATTTTTTGAATTAGATGACTTCCAGATTCTAACATCAGATTCTTCCAAATATGAAAACAATTTTACACATCCATGCTGAGCATGGAGGTGCTGAAGATTCTCTCCCTCTGCCCTTCTCCAAGCTTGTGCACCACCCCCCAAAATTTAAAAAAAAAGCCACATGTATTAATATCACCATCAATCTTATCAGAAAATCCTTTAAGTATTGAGAAGCTATCAAGCTCAAGGTAGCAGATAAAAAGTTTTACAAAATTTTAGTTTTTGCTCTTAAGCACAATTTTTATAATTGGCAAAAATACTTTTATGTGTTTTCTTTACAGTGATTGGCTGACTTCATCCACATTCAAGAAAATGTCTGTCAAATAGTCAAATCTGAGTAAGCATAATTTGTCTGTCAGTTGTCCCTTCAAGTAATAATACTGTTCCATGGGGAAAAGAATTACTTTAACTTCGAATGCAAAGGAATTTATATCCTTTTATACAACCATCCTATGTCAGTATACAACGCAAAGGCTTTATTTGTACTTCAGGTTTCTTCATACATTTTTTTTAATGTTTGTTTGTTTGTTTAGATAGGGAGAAAGAGAACATGTGCAATTGGGGAGGCAGAGAGAGAGAGAGAATCCTCAGTGCAGAGCTTAAGGCAAGGCTCAATGTGGGGCTAGATCTCATGGTTCATGAGATCATGACCTGACCAAGACTCAGATGCTTAACCCACTGAGCCACTCAGGTGGCTCCATACAAAATATTTTTAAAGCATGTACTTAAGATCACACTTTTATAAAATTAAAAGAAACACTTTTTACTGATACCTGAAGGACAATCTTCAGCGAAACTTGTTTTTCTCCTGTGAGGGTATTTTGGGGAAAATAAAACAACTAATTAAATAGGTGTCATTGGCTTGATTTATGTTAAGGCAACAGAAGTTTTAATTATCAATGCAAATGACAACACAACTGTAACTGAACAAACCCTGAGATTTAAATTGGTTATTCAACTCTTTGAATATTTTAGCACCAGTTCTGTTCATTTCCAAGCATTTCTATAAAATGATTTCTTTGATGATTATATAGTACTGGTATCCAACAAAAAAGTGCAAAACAATGTCTACCTAGTATCTATACATGCATCTGTTTGTAAGACATAATTAAAATTCTACAGATAAGAATAGTATCAGTTCATGTTTACAGCTAAATCATTAATATGACAAGGTATGGTATTGTTGGAAAATAGCAGGGCTATGATTTTGATTACTGACTTTTCATCAAGCAGCCATTCAGCAATGTCAACTCCATAAAGCTGTATTAATCATTCCACTACTGTATGCATTTCTCAAACAGATGTAATATGATGGCTTACCCTGTTAAGATGCTTCAATGGCTTTTTCATTTTCAATTTGAAAAATTATAAAATAAAATTTACGGCTCCTAAAGAGCTCATCAAGTCTACATTTACAATATTTAATTCAGATTTCTTTAAAGTCTAAGCAACTGATCTCAAAATGATGCTATAATTTAATTGTCAGCATAGATTATGAGAAAATATTTTCTTGTATAAGATGTAATAAGATAACTTTTTAACAGCTATAAAGCCTGAAGAGTTAAAGTATTTGCCATATCTGTTTTCACTACTTATACAATTTGTCCATTTTCACTGGGGTCATTTGTCTTTCATGGTTCAAAAGTCTATGATATGTTTGTGTCATGTTTGTTTCAGCATCATTAGACATAGATGATGTGCACTGAAAAAGCAAGTTCTCTAGTTTCCTCCTTTTAAGCTCATAATGCACTTTGAAATATTAGAGACATATAGAACACATACATTTTATCTTGTAATGAACTAATACAGTAGTCTGACATTTATTGGACAAAAGTGAGATTGTAGAGATTATAACAGATGTAACTGAAGATAGCTAGTAAGTGCCCAGGGGTGTCTATGTGGCTCATTCGGTTGAGCCTCTGACTTCAGCTCAGGTCATGATCTCACAGTTCATGGGTTCAAGCTCCGCATCAGGCTCTGTGCTGACAGCTCAGAGCCTAAAACCTGCTTGGGAATCTGTGCACAGACACACACACACACACACACACACACATAAGTGCCCAGGAAAGTATGGTATTATGTTTGAACAGGTACATATTTATATATTAAACCTAACTTAGAAATTTTTAGAAAACCAACACACAATTACACTCTCAATTATTCAAAAGAGAGCTGATATCACTATACAGCACATCATTTCTAGAAAACAGAAACTTCTCTATACACTCATATAATCATGTGAAGAAATCATATAATGATTTAGTATTATTTTGAATATACTTTAATATGGCTAACTCCCCAAAAGGTCCTCTTTTAGTGTTGCAAGACCGAAATAAAAATACCAAAATATATTATACATACAAGGATATACAGTTGACCTTGAACAATGTGAGGTTGGGGATGTTGACTCTCACCCCTGCATTGTTGAAAATAAATGTATAACTTTGGACTCCCCAAAAACGTAGCTAGTAATAGCCTACTGCTACCTGGAAGCCTTATCAATTACATAAATAGTTATTTTAACACATATTTCGTATATTATATGTATTATATATTGAATTCTTATAATAAAGCAAGAGAAAAGAAAATGTCATTAAGAAAACTATAAGGAAGATAAAATACATTTACAGTGCTGTACTGTATTACTTTAAAAATGCACATAAATGGATCCATGCAGTTTGATTCTGTGTTGTTCAAGGATCAACTGTCTGTTGGTTTTTAAGGCATATTTTCATAGATACATGCATATGTGTGTATCTACCTCTATTGTAAAATGGATTTCTCACTTTCCATTGCGATAAAAACAGCATTCTAATGCAGGAGAAGAAACCTCTGCAAAGAAAGCAGAGGAAATAATGAAGAGAATGAAGTTGGACTGTGGCCGATATGGTCATGCAGAAGAGAGGGACTTGTGGGAACAGATCTTTTTGTTTTTTCATAAATTTAACTTTCTTTAGGAAACATTTTCCTATGAAAAGTTCAGCAACTAATAATTTTTATGACACTATTCTCCCCCCTCCCCAACTACATCATTATACAAATACATTTTGCATCTTGGTAGTTTGGCAAAATAATTTAAAAGCCCTCTCTGGCCCACATGCTCCTCATCCACTTTCTCGACCATCCTTCGATGAAAGCATTGATTAAATGCTCTCTTCTGACTCTCTTCTTCAATTCCTATTCACTCTTCAAACCATTCCAATTTGGCTTCCTCCGCCATCACTATATTTAAACTGCTTTTGTAAAAGTTACCAACAAATTTCATGCTCAAAACTTTAATACACACTTCTAATTTTACTACATTTTTCTGACATATTATGAATTCTGACCATTTTCTCATGAAATAATTTTTCTTGCTTTATCCCCACTACTGTAAATACCTAGCTATTCTTTTAATCAGACTTGCCACCCTTTCTTGGTTTCCTTTGCCCTTTCCTGTTTCTAAATGTCACAGTGTCCCCATTGTGGGTCCCACAAAATTAGCAATGCCTTCTTCCTTTGGCACAGTTCTTACAGTAATCATTTTGACCTCAGTGAGATGACAATTAAGGACAATAAAAAACCAGATAGGTTAATTAACGTGATTTATCATTACCTTATTTCTTATCATGTAAAATTCCAAGCATTACCCACTCTGGTTTTGGACTAAATGAGATGGGATTCTTCAATGTAAAATTTCTGGACCTAAGACCAGACAAGGCTCATTATGCATACAACTTGTGTTTATCATTGTAATTATAAAGGTAGAACAGAGAAATTTCTCACACAGCCTACCTGAAAACCTTGTAGATAACTAGGCTATGTTTCCCACCTTCCCCCACTTGGGACATAATTGTGGACTCAGATTAGCATAGTACGATTTTGTTTTATCTTACTTTTGATGCAAAGAAATCTGTTTTCTCCCAGTTTAACTGTAGGGATATATATGCCAAGATAATAAACAGGCAGGCTTTCTAAATTAAGACTAGTAAAGCAGGGAAGTTTCAAGTTTCATAAAATTTAAACTCTTTCAGATTATGGTATATTAAAGATGGCTACAGAATCTATGACATTCCTACTATTGAAAAGGCAGGTCTGTTTTCATATTCCTTTTGATATGATCTGGCCTGTGACTGCTTGAATCAGTAGAGTACAGAGCACAGCATGGGACACTATGCCTTCAGGCTCTCTGTACTTCTAACACTCCTGGGGAGCCCAAGATGTATTAGATCTAACTGTATTCTGAAAAGACCATATGAGGAATCCTTGAGACTAAATGGAGAAAGAAAGGGACGAGATGATCCCTTTCTTCAACCTGCTGACACCAAGTCACGTTGTCAAGTGAATACCATCAAGTGACCCTAGTCAATGCCACTACGGAGAAGAATCCAATAGCAAAGTCCTGCCCAGTTCCCTGACTCCAAAATTATGAAATACAATTAAATCGTTATTATTTAAAGCCACCAAATTTTGAATTAGTTTGTTAGGTAGCAAAAGATAGCCATAACAAAACTTGGTAACTGGCAGGAATGTGCCACCATAATAAGAAATCCAAAACATGAGGCATTGGCTGTAAAACCAGGTTGGAATCTGAAAGGATCTTCAGGAGACTGTAAGCAAAAGTTGGAAGACCTTTGTGAAGATAGTCTATGAGAACTTGAGTGATAAAAATTGTCATTGGAGGTTAGAAAAAACTGGACCCTTGTTATATAATGGCATGAAGTTTGGTAACAACAACACGTCACACTGGGAAAACTAGCAAGGTACCTAATGGGCTTATATGTCTGGCTGAGGCATCTTCCATACAAATATAAAAATGGTTTTTTATTAGAGTTGTCAGGGATAAAATAAGGATAGACAGATTAACATAAAAATATAAGGTTTTAGCAGAATTTAGAGGAAATAAAAAGCATCTTGGAGGGGTGCCTGGGCTGTCATTAGGTTAAGCATCTGACACTTGACTTCAGCTCAGGTCATGATCTCACAGTTTATGAGATCAAGCTTAGTGGGGGGCTATGCACTGACAGTGTGGAGCCTACTTGGGATTCTCTCTCTCTCTCTCTCTCTCTCTCTCTCTCAAAAAAAAAAGCATCTTGGATAGTCTGTTAAAACACTCGTATACACATATACACACACATCAAAACAAAACAAAACATAACAAAAAAATATCTTTTCTATCCTAGTCTCTTCTAGAAAAGGGTTATCAAAACAAATAGCCTCAACGGGAGGTGGAGGCTAGGGTAAATCAGTGAAGGTAGTAAAAATCTACAAACTTCTAGCTAAAAGATAAATAAGGTCTGGGGATATAATGTAGAGCATGGTGACTGTAGTTAAAAATGCTGAATTATATACTTGAAAGTTGCTAACAGAGTAGATCTTAATGTGCTCATCACAAGAAATAAAATCATAACTATGCAAGGTGATGGATATTAATTAAACTTACAGTGGCCATCATTTTATAAAATATATATATTATGTATATAATATATGTAAAATATATATATATATGTATATATCAAATAACTATGTTGTACAACTTAAACTTATATAATATTATATGTCAATTATATCTCTATAAAGCTGAAAAAAGAGGAATAGCCTCAAGGCAAATACCACACCAGGATTACCAATAGGTATGTAAGACACTCAGATATCAGATCCCAGATCTTTTCAGCTATACAAAAGGCCTTTTAAGGAGCTTAAAAATATGTCTTAAAGTCTTGCTCTTTTACGTCAAAGAATCTCTAAGAATCCTTAGCACTTTGGGTTACAACAGCCTCACATACCACCAAGATGGGAAAAAGTATCTGTCAAGAAGGCAGACTATGAGTTTAGCCATTTGTCCAATGGAGTAAACTGCAATGAGATTCTTTAAAGACCCACACAGGTTTTGCTCTAATGGTAAAAAATTTGAAAAGGCTTTGGATTCCCAAGTATACAATTGGAAAGAAGGCAGGAAAACCTATTCCGTTACCTAGGCTACTTCTTTTGAAAAAGGAAGGGTATCTCAGAGAGTGGTGCCAAGAACTCAGAAAGTAAAAACAGTATTCAAGGAGAACAATGGACTGGAGACATACCATCTGAGAGCAGAACCAGGCCCTAATCGAGGAACATCCTCAGCCCCCCAGATTAAGACTTTGAAATATTTGCCCTGTAAGATTTCAGAATTTTTTATGGACCAGTGACTGCTAGTGGCCTCCCCTTACCCTCTTTGAAAAAAAGTGTCTATTAAGCCTATCCGTTCTCACCCCCATTATTTGTTGGTTTGTGGATGGCAGGTAACTAATCTTTTAGTTTATAAGTCTATGCATCAGGAGGAGCCACAATCAAGGAGGTTCCAGTGCTCTTAGACTTGACTTAAATCATGAGCTCCTGAGCCTCAAGCTTGTTGCCATAATTCAGGGAAGACTTTTGAGACCTACAACTGGGGTCAACATAATTTGCATTTTTGAAGAATGTAAAAAATAATTTGCAGCCAAAAAGGTAGACTCTAGAAAATTACATCCTTATACATACTCCTCTATATGATGTGACTTTGCACCTGCTCCATTAAGAAATGGATTCTATTTCTCCATCCCTGAACTCTGGGTTCAGCCATATGCTTTGCTTTGGCCAATAGGATGATATCAAGCATGTTTGGAGCAGAGACTTAAAAGACATTTATCAACTGCGACTTGTCCTCTATTGGTACATTTGAAACTAGAGAGCACCATGCAGACAAGTGTAGGCCTCTAGCAAACTGAGGGAGAAACAAGAAGGGGAACTGAGATGCTATGATGAATATCTGCCTTTCTACAACAAATGAAGAAAGCTAACCTAGATCATCTAGTCACCATCCAACTCTCAAAATAGTATAACCAAATGGGAGAACCCAAATCAAGATGAGCAGAACCATCCTGACTAGAAGAACTGATCAACAGATCCTACAAAATGAACTAAATAGAAAGCCTGTTTTTTTTTAAGCTGCTGAATTTCAAGGTGGTTTGTTGTGCAACGAAAGTTTATGATGCAACCATCTTAGCCTATATCCTGCTATCATAGAGAAGTGGTATAAGAAAGTAGGGTGCTATCATAAAAATTCCCTATATTTATATCAGTCATATTGTAGGCAGCAAGGGTAAATGTAGAGCAGGGTAGAAAGCTAATGATGTATGTTATGCCATGGCAAAACATCAGTAAAGCTGTCATCTGACATACCTTGGAAGTTAAACTACATGCCAAAACAGCCTATAATTTTGCATAATTGGTTGCTTTTAGGATGTGTGTGTGTGTTTCAACTATTTAAAACATGTTCCATTAAAATCAGGAAGACATTCTACAAACCCTTTACTATGGAGAAGGCTTTCAACATTCCCGTTCTCTATTCTTATTCAAAGAAAACTCTATACCCAACATCCTGTTGGTAATGAAACTGATTTTTTTTCTAATATAGTATTAGAAAAATCAAGTGGAACTAACCTCCACTGGAAGACCAAAAGTACATTTTTGTACTTAAAAGGGCATTCTTGTTTGATATATAGCTATGTGGAAGCCAGTCTCCAAGATGGCCTTCAATGATCTTCACCTCTTAGTACTTATGACCATAGACCTATATCATCTAGGATATTACAGAGGTGACAGTACATAATTTCTGAGGCTAGATCATAAAAGGCATCATGACTTCTGCTTTTGTGACTTGGATCTTTCAAATTGGGGGAAGTCAGCTGCCATGTCATATACTTAAGCAGTTGTATGGAAAGAACTATAGGGAATTAGGTGGAGGACTGAGGGTTCCTGCCTACATCCAGCTGGCCACGTGAAGGAGACACGTTGGAAGTGAATCTTTTGGCTGTAAGTCAAGCCTGCAGATGAATGAACACCTGGCTGAAAGATCATGAGAGACTCCAAGGCAGGACTGCTCAGCTAAGAGGCTGCCAAATTTCTGATTTGCCCAAAGTACACGAAATAAAAACGTTCCTTGTTATTTTAAGGCGGTTAGTGTTGCAGCAATAAATAATGTGAACCGTAAACATTTTATGTTTTAAATTTTACTTGAAGGCCAAATTGATTTTTATTTAAAAGTACTACTGACTTACGGGGCGCGCCTGGGTGGCTCAGTCGGTTAAGCGGCCAACTTCGGCTCAGGTCATGATCTCCTGGCAGGTGAGTTCAAGCTTTGCGTTGGGCTCTGTGCTGACAGCTCAGAGCCTGGAGCCTGCTTTAGATTCTGTGTTTCCCACTCTCTCTGCCCCTCCCTCTCTCATGCTCTGTCTCTCTCACTCTCAAAAATGAATAAATGTTTAAAAAGGTTTTTTTTAATTTTTTTAAAGTACTGATTTAGGACACCACCCTTTGGATTTGCCACTTACCTACTCTGTGACTATGGGCAAGAGTCTGTATATACTCATTAATATGCAAAATGGAAGAATAATAGTAATCACACGATTGAGCTATGTTAAATTTAAATTAAGTAATATACACAAAGTGATTAGAAAGGTACTGGGCACATAGTACAGCACCTCTACCAAAAGTCATTTTGTGAAAGGGTTCATGTGTTAAGTTTGAAAATACATACAATATACCACATTTGACTGTATTCTAATATTTCAGGCTTGTTTCTTAAAATAATATACTGAATATTGAATAATATACTGAATAATATACTGAATATAACTATTTTTTCTTATGGACTGCTTCTAAAAGTTGCTTTCACTTCTGCATTGTTTTGTTTCACAGAATTATAATGCATTTTGTACTTCTGCTATAAACAAACTAAGCTTTATGAAGATAGGCATGGTAGTTTCTAATATATGAAATAGTCATCCTAAGGCATAGTATGGAAGTTATATATCACTTCAAGGTCTGGATACAGAGTGGAGACTTCTATTAGGAGACTTCTATTAATATTAAGTATGCACTTCTCCAATTTTATTATTTTATTTTATTTTATTTTATTTTATTTTATTTTAACGTTTATTAATTTCTGAGACAGAGAGAGACAGAGCATGAACGGGGGAGGGTCAGAGAGAGAGGGAGACACAGAATCGGAAACAGGCTCCAGGCTCTGAGCGGTGAGCACAGAGCCTGACGCGGGGCTCGAACTCACGGACCGCGAGATCATGACCTGAGCCGAAGTCGGATGCTTAACCGACTGGAGCCACCCAGGCGCCCCAACACTTCTCCAATTTTAGACTCATATCCTTTATCTGAGCTTCACACTCCTTGGGAGACATATCAAATTATAATTCTTGCCCTTTTGATGTTTACTACAGCAAATAACTTATTTCCTATGGTGCTATTCATTTTACTCTCATAAATAAAACATTCTTTCATCTATTGTATATTTTATTTGCTACTGAGAGCAAAGTCTAAGACTAGCATCAGGATTTTATTTCTTTGGTTTGGCCATTTTATTGCTCCTTTAAGCTACCGTATGTTGGGAATACTTATGTATTACACGCTATGAATATTAGAAGCCTTCGCTTTGCATAACTTGTGTCTACTTTTCAACTTCCCAAAAGACTAATTCTTCCCTAAATAATGCTTCCTTTTCAAGCAGAGTTGTTTCTCACATATATGATGAAAAGTCAGGCCCCTAAAGAATAATAAGGATAAAATTCACTAGATTAACTCTATTTTTGAATTTTTAAAAATGTTTACTTCAATAATTCAGATAAATTGTTGAATCATCCATAAGAAAACAAAATAAAAAATGATTACCTAAGGTGGCTACTGATGTAATAGTTTTATAAAGATGCTGGTTTCTAAACTGAGCTATTTATTAGTTCAATATAAATTAGGGGGCAATGACAGTAGAATTTTCCATTAGATTTATTATGTTAATGTAATAAACTAAGAAAAATGATCTGCATATGTTATACAGGAAGAAATAGGAAAAGTCATCATATTAGCATTGGTTTTATTTTTGACCTGGCTATCACCAACATGAAGAACATACGTTCACTGAGCTTTATTTGCACAACATTTAAACTGCACATACAGGCTACTAGCTTCTAGTTGCTGAGATGGCACCTATCGAAAAAACAACTGTTTAGGTGATGTTTAAAATATTACTACCAAACAAGTCAATTTGCAAAACGTAATATTACACTTTTTAACAGTTGCTTGAAATTATTTAGCTCACGCTGACTATGTACCACACACAGCACAGAGATGTAAATAAAGCGGCCATTAGTTTCTCATACTTTAACACTCAGAAGAGAGGATGAGAAAAAAAAAAAAAAGGCCCACTTTATGTTTCCCCCCAACCTTATCTATTTGATAAAGATAGAATCTGTAGCTGTGGGGGAAAAGGTTATATCATACAGATGCTCAACAGGAGGAGCATTGTATTTTCCTATAATTATATATAAATATATGTAAGCACACCCCCCCCCACACACACACACACACTCCTACTGGATTCCTTCTCCTTCTACAGTTCCACACAGATTCAGCAGAGCCACGGGAGGGATTGTCTCCACCCTGTATGTGAACAGTTTATAGGACCTTCTAAATAATCTGAGACACTGAAAAAAAAAAAACTGATTTCTTTTTTCAAGTCAGAAGACATGAGTTTTAATAATTATTGGTGTAAAATTTTTTAAGCATGTATAATCTAGAACAAGATTTACCAGGGTATTTTCTTCTATTTGTGCATGAATACTTTCTTATTGTCATAGCTAAGCTGTGTAGGCAAAGGTATGCCCTATATCCAAAGTAGCAGCAAGAAACATATTGTGTGCATACAGTGAGTACTCAAATATAAACAATGATCAAACAGTATTAGGTTTTAATTCTTTAAAACCACCAAATAGGATGGTTTTAAGCTCAAGAGAGAAAGAAAAAAAGAAGGGAGGAAGAAAGGAAGGGAAGAAGGAAGAAAGGAAGGGAAGGAGTAAGGAAGGAAATCATCCAACATTTAATTTTTCCTCAAAAACACCATGTTCGCACAAAGGTATCACCATATTTTATGCTTTCTGCCTGAAGGAGAAGAAGAGTAACAATGACCGCTGAGTCTAGAAACTCTGCCAATGACTAGAAGTTGGTGAATGTAAAGGAGAGGAGAATTTGTAGCCAGGCACACTTGCTTTTGAATCTCAATTCTATCACTTACTATGTGGTGGTAACTATAGCTCAGTCAACATATTTAAGCTCACCCAGTATTTAAAATAGAATAATGAGGGGCGCCTGGGTGGCGCAGTCGGTTAAGCGTCCAACTTCAGCCAGGTCACGATCTCGCGGTCCGTGAGTTCGAGCCCCGCGTCGGGCTCTGGGCTGATGGCTCAGAGCCTGGAGCCTGTTTCCGATTCTGTGTCTCCCTCTCTCTCTGCCCCTCCCCCGTTCATGCTCTGTCTCTCTCTGTCCCAAAAATAAATAAAACGTTGAAAAAAAAAATTTTAAAATAGAATAATGAAAATTATAATCCAGACTTTTTGAGAGATAATTAAATGAAATGGTATATCTAATAACCTTGAGACTTAACAGTTTTTTAAATGTATGCACCTTTTTTGGACAATGAGTTACTGCCATGAGAGATCAGAACCCCCACAGCGGAGGTTTTATATATATATATATATATATATATATATATATATATATACATATATATACATATATATATATATATATATAGAGAGAGAGAGAGAGAGAGAGAGGCAGTTCTTTATTATCTTTATTATACACACACACACACACACACACATAATTAAATGAGAGACTACAGATCTTCATATTTTTATCAGATGAATGGTCTGTACTAGCCAGAATTTGCCAGTTAGAAATTTAAGATAAAGCAACTCACAATCATAAGAACAAAAATATAAACCCCAAATTACAAATGTACTCTTTTAAATGAGATTAATAAAATAAATAGAATTTCTCGAAATTCTAAAGTAAGCGACATGTTATCAAAATTTTGTTCAGAAACACTGAGAAACCAATTAAAACCTTTCGTTAAATCATTCTGTTCAAATGTACACTTCCATTTAGATGTTTAAGGGAAACTAACTTGAAAATCACAGACATAATAAAATATTTGCTACACTTCATCAAGCCTGAAGAAACTGCAATATTTACTTTTTTTTTGCATTAGTTCATAGCATAAAATGTTTCTAGCATTACCTGTACATAACTTATACCAAGTTTCCACAGTGTAGAAACATGTTTGAAATACATTTAGGGCCTTTTCATTTTATAGGATGCAAAGTAGAACCAAAGTAAAATTGGAGGAATGATCAGTATTTTTTCCATATTCCAAGTTCCAGTTTGATAATTAGATAATTATTGATCTAGTCAATCATAGTCAATTCCTCCAAAATTTTGAAGGAATGATTTTTCTTTTCTAAAAATGATAAGAGGGGCGCCTGGGTGGCTCAGTCTATTGAGTGTCCGACTTTGACTCAGGTCATGATCTTGCAGTTTGTGAGTTCGAGCCCTGCATCAGGCTCTGTGCTAACAGCTCAGAGCCGGGTGCCTACTTCAGATTCTGTGCCTCCCTCTCTCTCTGCCCCAACCCACTTGCATTCTGTCTCTGTCTCTCTAAAAAATAAATAAACATTTAAAAAAATAACAAAATTTGTAAAAATAAATAAATAAAAATAAAAATGATTTAAAAAAGTAAAATATCATCAAAGGAGAGTAATAACTTATTGCTTTAAACATCTTATAATATCCAGAAGCTTGAGATACTGGGCAGCTCAGGGGGTTCTTGACCATGGTAAGTTGGCTCCACATTTGGTATCCACGTAGAATTTAAAAATTGTATGAAAATAGATTTGTATAGTTCAGTTAGAGAAAGATACATGGAAGGAGTGATGAATGAGCCAAGCTTTGCTGTTTCAGAAAAATTAAAAGAAAAATATAGGATACATTAGAGCTATTATTTTGCTGTTGTTTTCTGTGTGTGTGCTATTAAATTTGCCAGAAGTCATAATGTAATATGAAACAATGATCTTGGTACAAATATCCTGTCTAGTTCCTGCTTTTAATTAAAATGGTTTTAATATTTCATCAGGATATTTGCAGTGATTTCTAGTCAGTAGTTGTTATTATACTTAGAATGTTTACTTTAATTATTTTGTCATTTAGAATTTCTATTAGAAATAGTGACTGGGTCCTATGAAATACCTTTTCAGATTCTGTTGTTATAATACATTTGTTGCCCTTTCTTATTGATACAATGGGTTAGACTAATAAATATGGCAGCAGACAACCTTATATTTGTGGGATAAATGCAAACAGCTATTGAAATTTACTCATTTAAAATCCTTTAAACATTTTTTTAATATTTATTTATTTTTGAGAGAGACAGACACAGAGTGTAAGTGGGGGAGGGGCAGAGAGAGAGGGAGACACAGAATCGGAAACAGTCTCCAGGCTCTGAGCTGTCAGCACAGAGCCCAATATGGGGCTCCAAGTCACGGACTGTGAGATCATGACCTGAGCTGAAGTCAGACGCCCAACAGACTGAGCCACCCAAGCGCCCCTAAAGTCTTTTTTAAGGAAACAGCTATTGAACTCAGTAATACAATTTTGGTATATCTAAGTAATCATTCCTTGATTTCATCTATTATCTTTTTATTTGTTTTCCTATTTTTCTTACTTTCAGATAACTTTTATTTTTTAAGTTTATTTATTTTGAGAGAGAAAGAACGTGAGTGGGGGAAGGGCAGAGAGAGAGAGGGAGAGAGAGAATCCCAAGCAGGCTCTGTCTGCACTGTCATCAGAGCCCTAGGTGGGGCTTGAGCTCAAGAACCATGAGATCATGACCTGAGCTGAGATTAAGAGTCAGAGACTTAACCAACTGAGCCACCGAGGCACCCCTTTTCAAATAATTTTTAAATGTTACTATGACTTCCAATTTCCAGGTCTGCTTGTACGGAGCTTGGCGGTCACCATTCAGTCCTAACACATGAAAAAAACTTGACAACAACTCTTCTTGGATCTAGAGAGGGGATCAGCCCCAAGAATGGAGAGACAGACGGGCAGGTAGAAGGATATATGGTTTATTGGAGCAAAGACTCACAAATGGAAACTCTGGACACAACCAGTGTCAGAGTAGGAAAACCTAAAGTGTAAGTGACAATTTGCTGAGGCTTGGTGTGGACAACTCTGAGTGTTAAACACTCCAGGGGATCCTGTCATAGGTGGGCATCCACAACATTGTGAGATTTATCTCCAGGAGCTCAACCAGATTTCCACAGTAAAGACAGGAGAAAAACCTCCCCAGGCTTTCAATAGAAGTAGGGGGGAAAGAACCATTTTAAAAAGTCAGAGTATTCCATTCTTCTTAACAAGGCTTGCCTTCAGGGGAAACTGGTCAACCAGAGCCTAACCTGCTGTGCTACTATCAAAACCTAACTGACCTGTGGGGCCCCTGGGTGGCTCAGTGGGTGAAGCTTCCAACTCTTGGTTTCTCCTCAGGTCCTGATCTCACAGTTGCATGAGTTTGAGCCCCGCATCTGACTCTGCGCTGCTTGGAATTCTCTCTCTCTCCCTCTCTCTCTCTGCTCCTCCCTCACTCATGCAGTCTACTGTCTCTCTCCCAAAATAAATAAATAAACTTAAAAAAAGAAAAAAAACCTGACCTGTGAAAAGAGAATATCTAATTCCAGCCAGCTTAAGTTGGGAGAAGAGAAATACACAACACCAGTTCTCTTTAGGCATTTTTTCCCACCTAATTGGAGACAAAACAAACAAACAAACAAACAAAAACCTTAAAAAACAGTTGTGAAGTTTACATACCAAAAGCATGGGCTCACTAAAAGACTGAGCTCTAACCCTAGGATTATACGATGGATAGGATTTCTTCTCCTCCACACCTCCCACCACATTAATAAAGGCCTGGTCACAACAGTTCTTTTTACCCAGTAATTCAAATCTGGCTCTCAAGAAAAAATTATAAGGCATTCCAAAAGGGAAAAAACACAATCTGAGGAGACAAAGCATAGCATCAGAATCAGACAGGGCAGTATGTTGGAATGATCAGACTGGGGATTTAAAACAACTACGACTAATACGCTAAGGGCTCTAATGAGTAAAATAGACACCATGGAAGCACAGATGGGCAATTTAAGCAGAGAGATGAAAATTCTAAGAAAGAGCCAAAACAAAGTGTTGAAGATCAAAAACACTGTAACAAAAATGAAGAAGGCCTTTGATGGGCTTATTAGTGGACTAAACAGGGTTGGCATAAGAGTCTCTGATCTAGAGGGTAGATTTCTTCATGAGATCACTCATAAAACCACAAAAGCACCTCGTAAATATCTGGATTTATCCTGGTTTATGTCATTTTCTAAACAGATAACTTACGCACAAATCACAAACGGCTTGTGGCATCATTGGTGCAACACTGTCGCCTTGAAATCAAAGGCTTTAGGCTCACTGATTCCATTTACAAAAATACACAACACACATGCATATATACATACACGCATATATAAAATCTTTGGCTTCTGATTCAAACCAACAAGGAAAACACTACCTTCAAAAGTAAACATCAATTGTTGTCAAGTTATTTCAAATTGAAAATAGTGACAGACTTTTTTTTCTTCTCCTGGAGCAGTTAACAGATGAACTGGGAAAGGATGGCCAAAAAATAGGAACTAAAGTAAGGAGATTTTTCTTGTTTGGTTGGTTCATTCATTTCGTTTTTCAATGAGATCTTTTGATAAAAAGTACTGGGGGTGCCTGGGTGGCTCAGTTGGTTGAGCATCCAGCTCTTGATCTTGGCTCAGGTCACAATCCCAGGGGTGTGAGATGGTGTTCCGCCTAGGGCTATGTGCTGAGGGTGGGGCTTCCTTAAGATTCTCGCACACTCTGGGGCGCCTGGGTGGCGCAGTCAGTTAAGCGTCCGACTTCAGCCAGGGCACGATCTCGCGGTCCGGGAGTTCGAGCCCCACGTCGTGCTCTGGGCTGATGGCTCAGAGCCTGGAGCCAGTTTCCGATTCTGTGTCTCTCTCTCTCTCTGCCCCTCCCCCGTTCATGCTCTGTCTCTCTCTGTCCCAAAAATAAAAATAAACGTTGAAAAAAAAAATTAAAAAAAAAAGATTCTCGCACACTCTCTCTCTCTCTCAAATAATAATAATAATAAAAATCCTGATAACATTTCTGCTAAAATGACATCTAATAATTTCCAATAGAGTAACATTAATTCAAAAAAAAAAGGATGAGAAGAGATGGTAATATGACATGTTTAAATGTGATTTTTAGAGTACTATACATGTTTTGGGGGAAAATGAGGGCTTTAGTCTTTTATATTTCTTTTATATTTTCTTTTATATTTTTTCATATTTCTTTTATGTTCATATTATATTTCTTTTTTATTTCTTTTATATTTTCTAGAGTTTCTAGCCACTACTCTCAAGTTGATATATGATATGTCAATCCCTATAGCCCTTCACAGAATATATTTCAAATTAGAATAGGTCTTAGTATTGTAATAATACATAGTTGAGTAGAACTGGACACCTAGCCTCAGTTCATAGGTCCATGAAAACTTCTAAATATCTGTAGAATAAATTGATACAAATGTGGCACCAGAGTTCTGATTTATTAGTGAAAGATTAAATTTTATTTTTTAATAATTGTGTTATTAAACAAATTAAGATTTCCCTGTGTCCTCAGATAGTAGCATCAACTTCTGTAGGTGCCCCACAACATTCTATCATTCCAGTGATATTAGATCTAGTCTACTATTGAAATTGTTTTGTAAATTTTTCTTTTATTCACATTTTAAGCTGCTCAAGTTTATATAATTAAAATATTTTAATGGAGACTTGCACACCTATAGGATTAATGGAAAGACCATTTTCCCCCTACATACAGAGAATAGTTTTTCATTATTCATTCTTCCAAATTTCATTTTTTTTTTAATTTTTTTTCAACGTTTATTTATTTTTGGGACAGAGAGACAGAGCATGAACGGGGAGGGGCAGAGAGAGAGGGAGACACAGAATCGGAAACAGGCTCCAGGCTCTGAGCCATCAGCCCAGAGCCCAACGCGGGGCTCGAACTCACGGAGCGCGAGATCGTGACCTGGCTGAAGTCGGACGCTTAATCGACTGCGCCACCCAGGCGCCCCTCAAATTTCATTTAGTTATTAAATCATTCCACATTTACTCATCATTTTCTATTTATTAGAGATTCCTGGTAGGTTGATATATTGGTACAAAACTATAGGACCTTCCCTGATTTTAAGAAGTTTGGCCAGTTTTTCTCAATAGGTCATCTCCACCAGACAAGCAGTTGCTAAAAACACCTTTTTACTTGAAAAGAATAGGTTATGACTGAAGAATTCCAATCAGAGTTCAGAGGCCTCAGCAGTAACAGAAAGTTTTGTTAACCAACAAAGTACAAGGAAAAGAGAATATTTTACTTAGAGATAGTTACTTGTATGAAATTCCAATCGGGGGGCAAGTTGCAAATAGAGAATAAAGAACTGCAAAAACTGGTGAGGGAGGAAACTAACAAAAATTAAGGATGGGCACTCTCAGAAATTTGCCTTTTGTCTGTGTCATTATGTCCATGGTTACAGGACACAATTGAAGCTGTGTCTTCAGCTATGAAATGTTCTGTGCATATTTATATCTCTTCTCTTTGATAGTGCTTAACACACATGCCCAGCAAGTACTTGATTAATGAGTAAAATAAACTACTTTGTAGAATGAGAAACACCATGAAAATAACAACTATGAGTTTTAAAGGCCAAAAAAATCAATAGGCTTAATAAAGCCTAATATTTCCAAAACACATAGTAATACTCCTATGCTAGAGAATAAACTTTTAAAATACTAAGACCTACAACCTCTTTAAAAGCATAAAGTTTTATTATTGTAGTCTAGCATCAATTGTAAGTCACAAGTACTTATAACAAATCAATTTATTTAAGAGTTCTGTTTTGTGTTATGACCTCTTATGATAACAAAATATCCCCAACACCTTTGAAATTTTTCAAAATGCCCTGATGTAGAATTCCTCCATTACAACCGACCTTGTATCAAAACTTTCTGTCTCTGGGGCACTTGACCGGCTCAGCTGGAAAAGCGTAAAATTCTTGACCTAGGGGGTCATGAGTTTGAGACCCACATTAGGTATAAAGATTACTAAAATAAATAAATAAATAAATAAATAAATAAACAAACAAACAAACTGAAAAGAAACCTTTCTGGCTCAAATCAATTCATTTAATATCTCTATTTCATCTTCTATCTCTTTATTAACATAAAAAATTACATGTTTGCAACAGATGGCAAGTAACTTCAAGATCAAAATAATAAAGTAATACATTTAAAAATAAATTAGTTAAATGAAAACCTCTCCACATTAAGACCTGTACAAAATATTCATTACATAACGCCTTATTTAGAATAGCAAAAATCGACAATCAAATGTCTATGAACAACCAATAAAATGGATCCAACTACTATGCTATAAGAAGCAACAAATTACCAATCAACATAATATACATGAATCCCAAAGGCATTATGCTAAGTGAAGGAAGTCCATCACAATCCACTTCATGTCGGATGATTGCATTTTTTTAAGTTCTAACAGAGGCAAAGTATAGTGATCTATGGTTGCCAGGAGATGGGAATGAGGAAAGGAGACCAACACAAAAGAACACAGGAGGCTGATCAAACTCAAAGAGGGTTGCTTCAGAGTTAGCTGTCACTGTCCCAACAGAGTCAAAGCTCAGAGTGAACCAATGAAATGAGTAATGTGTCTATCAAGTTGCAGGTCATGGATAAAGCAAAGGAGGAAAGAGAAAGATGACATATGTCGCCAGGTGCCACTCAGCAGTAACTTGTAGAGCTCCAGACCAAATTCTAGCAAAGGCAGTGAGGAAAGAAAATGTTCAGGAAACATGTTATGTTCCTTCCAAGTATTGTTTACTCTAGCTAGACCATGGCATAAGAGTTTAGTGGTTTTCAAACTGTTGCCCAGGGGCTATTTCTATCATAATAAAAATTCTTCATATAATTGCTCTTTTTCAAGTTCATTCTCTCACTATGTAGAGTGGAAAACTTCTCAGAGACTGCATAATGTGGTGACATCATCGTTCTGAAGGCTAATGGAATGGAGGTTTGTATAGCTTTGGATTTCAAATGTTTTGGGGATTTAATTATTCATATGGTAAACATTAGAAGAGATAATTCACATAAATAAAACTGTGGAAATGAGTCCTAAGACCAGAAAGTTTGAAAATTACTAGCATAGTTAAATAAATAATGGACCACCTACCAAGATTGGGTCTGGAACCACCCCTCCCTTCACGTATAATAAACACCATTTGCTTCTAGGTTCAAGCTGTGAGAATCACTTTCTAACCACAGCAAAATATTTGCATAGGGAGCTCATATGGTTAAAAAGCAGAACATAGTCAAATTCACTACAGACCTCTATAGGGGACACAGATGAAAAGGACAAAATCTAAATGTCCCTCCATTCAACAATGTGACATTACCCTCAGGTACTCCAACATAGGACCATCCTTATTTTAGTCTGCTTACGGCAGCCACATGCTCAGAGGATGCCCAGAGGCAGCTAATTCAGAAGAATAGACTAAAACAACTACAAGGAAAATATATTACTTCTCATAGTGTTCCTCTCAAATATAAAAGCACAACAAAAGGCAAATAAATATTTGAGAAATGTAAATAATATTAAAGAAAAGTTTTCTATGGGGGTGCCTGGGTGGCTCAGTCAGTTGAGTGCCAGGTTCTCGATTGCCTCTCAGGTCATGATCAGGGTCATGAGATGGAGCCTTACATCAGGCTCTGCGCTGGGTGTGGAACTTGCTTAAGATTCTTTTTCTCCCTCTGCTCCTCCCCTTACTTGCAACTGTGTTCTGTCTCTCTCAGAAAAAAATGAAAGAAAGAAAGAAAGAAAGAAAGAAAGAAAGAAAGAAAGAAAGAAAAGAAAGAGAAAGAAAGAAAAATTTGCTATGAACAATGAGAATAATTGGTCTAGTCAAAAACTGGATCTATGAATCTGAGGATGAAAGCATAATACTATGTAATCATAGAATCATAAGCATGTTATATACAGAAAACTTTATGAACTTCTCAGAACTTCAAATCAGAAAACAAGAAATAACTACAAATTACAATGTAATTTCTAAAGACATTCAATAGAATAGAATAGAATAGAATAGAGAATGTATGTATAAGCCACTGGCAATTTAAAATTAGAAAATCTCCCAGAATTTTCAAAAATAAGTAAAAGAAATATAAAATGTAATATAAAAGTTTAGAGTTCTGGAGTACAAAGCCAGAAGTTCAAATGGCCATATAAATAAAAGTGCTGACGGGAGAAAACTGAATTTACGGCAATAAATGATAGCTGAGAATACATCTTCTCACTTCAGTTCATCTTCACAGAGTTCACCACTGACAAGCAGAAAATTAAATATACATACATCTAGACATATACTTGTGATTTAAAAAAGATTTTAAAAACTAAATTTTTAGTAATAAAATAATAATAATAATAATAACATCAACAACTTTACCTCTAACATAGTGAGAATAAGACTGAATTATCTCATTAGTTATATCTAATGCCAATTACTGACAAAGTAGTAAGTCCCTTGTCTTCCATGTTTTGACTATTACTGATCCTTGAATTATATACAACAAAAACACTCAAATGTGAGGGCAATATGAAAGTATTTTCACATATATAATGACCAAAAACACTTCTCTTCCTGATAATCTTTCCAAAAAACTTCAATTTTCTCAACAATAAAATGAGTTTCTAAGATCTTTCATTTTCCCAATCAACAAAATTCTAGATGGTTCCAAATGAGCCATTTCTGTTTGATGTTTACTAACAATGCTAACTGAATATCAGTTGTGAAAACAAAAAGAACCTGAAGAGGTGCACCAGAAAATATAAAAGAGGAAGACAGGATCTAAATCTAATCCAGGGGTGCAGTGAACAAATGTGTCATTAGACCGGGGCAGCAGGCCCCACAGTATATAGGTCCAAATTATGTTAGGAGAACATATGAGAACTTCTAGTGAAGTGACTAGAAATGACTCATGACTCTGTATCTTCAATGAATAATTGATGAGACCTATGCCTAAAATTTTATGTTCAACCATTTGCCTTCCAGGGAAGATATATGAAGCGGACAAACTTACGCGTATCCATCAGGAGAGGCGGTCATATGCTAAAACTACCCTGAATCTGCAGTGGCTGAGAAAACCAACATCAATATCTCACATGGCAAATGTCCATCATGGATCAGCTGGGGGCTCTCCCCTACCTTATCTTCACTCAGGGGCCCCTGCTAAATCGACTTCGTCGGGGGGGGGGGTGCCATGTTTGCTAAGGTGATAGGAGTGCACATGATGAACTGTGCCCAAGCTCAACATCTTTATCTGGAAGTAAACAAATTGCATGTTATCATCCATGTTTTACTCACCAAAGCACAGCCTGCTTTAGGAGCAGTGAATTGACATCTTATGTTTGGAGAAAAAACAGCCACAACTTTTTGCTAAATAGCATTTATGACACACATATTTCATAGAATTATTACCTATTACTTTATTTTATCATAATATCATTTTTGATACATAAGGATTCAATTTATCCCTGAGAAAGAGAGGTATTGATAAATTTAGCACACACAGGTTTAGATCTAGTTTTGTTCTCCCATTACCAAAGGCTCCTTGGGTAACTGGGGCAGATCACCTTATCTAAGATCTATTTCTCAGGCATAAATTCAATCTAAGTTGTTCAATTTCCCAAGGTTTTAAAGAGACTTCCCCTGCTGGCTTGACATTGGCTTCTACATTATAGACAAAAAAGTAAGAACTTTAATGCACAGAGAAGTTCGATGACTCAAAGAATTTCACAGGACATGTTGGTAATCAATCTGAAATCTATTACATTATTTATATATCTAAAGTTACATATATGTTATATCAAAAGCACATGGCGAATCCCCCAAAACAAAAGCAAAGACATAGCAATCATAATTGCCAACCACGGAAACAAAATCTGTCTTAACAAAGCCAAATGATCTATTTTCCTTTTCAAATCTCCATTTGCATATCATATACTGGGCTCTTAGAAGTTAATGATGGTTATAGAACGGGAAAAAAATGAAATAAATGTGGAAGAGAACTGAAAAATATGTCATGTCATAGTCCAGACAGTATCTAAGATGTATTGCATAAAATATTTGTCAGCAAATGCACTTCAATCTCTGTAGGATTCTCTACACTTGAAAGAACAGATGTTCATTGTGTTTGATGAGCTGCAAAACCATTGCCTGCATCGAAAACAAAAGGAAAAAAGTGACATTGACATTGACATGTGACAAAAGCAGTCACTTCACAGCAAATTTCTGTTCAATCATTTATACCTTTCTTGAGTATCTGTAAGTTTCTAGTAACAAAATATCAAGAAAATAGTTATTTATTTTGCTTGAGTTTAAATTACATATTTGTTTACTTCATTTTCTTCTCAAGATGGGAGACAAAATATTAATATACACAACAAATGTGGTTTTTTCAGCAATAAAATACAAAAAAATCCATTCTCCTTATAAAAATGTGAGACTTGTAATGATAAATGAGTCACTAATTACAATTGTCTTTCCTATTCTGCTTTAACTCCCATTATCAGTTACTGGTTTTAGGTTTTTCGCGTATATTTACGAGCAATAATATCTGATAATATGCCTGTGTGTAAAGTTTATATAGATATACATTGTGTCTAAATGTAAATGTGTGTGTTACATACGTTACATTTGAGCTATAAATAAAGCTGTAACGTTTATTTTTGTGCACATTGTATTATTTTTCAAATATGAAGATCATGTTTGATCTTTTTAAAGTTTAATACTGATATTCTGATATGATCATGGCAGTTTCTAAAATGTGGAAATAATTCCATACGTGTATAGTTAGTAGCATTTACCCCAAGCCATTTTCTTCCAGCTAACTTCCCTCTCCCTAAGGAGTCCCATGACCCAGCAGCTACATAGTGAACACTTAGCCTAAAAGAAGGCCTTCAGATCTTGCACTGTGCCCTAGAGAGTCAGCACTCTTCTGAATGGCCAAAGGAGTGAATTATTGTCAATATCACCCCTGGATATATATCAAAATATAATTTGTCATTTTGTCATTAGTAATTTTTTATCCTACTTTTTTTGTTGTTGTTTGCCTTGTTTTTGTTTTTGTTTTTTATTTTAGAGAGAAAGAGAGAAGCATGAGCAGGGGAGAGAGGCAGAGGGAGAGAGAGAGAATCTTAAGCAAGCTCCATGTTCAGCATGGAAGCTGACACGAGGCTCAATCCCACGCCCCTTGGATCATAACTTGAGCTAAAATCATGAGTCAAGAGTCCAGTGCTCAGTCTGAGCGCTCAGGCACCCCTCTCCCACTTCCTTATATAACTTCTTTTCATAACACATTTTACCTTCTAACAAATATAAAATGTAATTATAATTTCATTTACTTGATGGGGATTTTTTTTTCTGTTATTTTCTGCTATATCCCAAGTGCCAGCATAATGTAGTGTCTGTGAATATTTACTGAATTAACAATCTTGTGCTCTTACCAACATTGAAAAAATCTTTGTAATTGTTGCTAGTAAAATAAATTGAAAATTTCACATTGCTTTGTCAGTTAACATTTCCCATATTGCAACTGAGATTGAGCACTGTATTTCAAATGATTATTGTTTATATAAATATTTACATTCTATAAATTGTCAGATTATATGTCAGCTTATTGTTAACAAATGTGTATTCCTCATGTGATTTTTCAATAAATTTGTTTAAATCCTTATACTTTTTCTGAGGGCCACTTTGCTTCTGATATAATTACCAATTACTCCTTCCACTCAGTTCTAAGTATAATTTATAGATGTAGTTTGATTCCAGGGCAGAATATTTAAAATTTCAGTTATTTAAAAATTTTGCTCTCTTGTTCCTAGTTACCAATATTATTTCACTGTAGTGAGAAAAAGGGGGTTGCCTGATTTAAAAAAAAAAAAACCTTTTTTTTTTTAAATGTTTATTCATTTTTGAGAGAGAGGACAGAGAGAGAGACAGAGCATGAGCAGGGAAGGGGCAGAGAGAGAGGGAGACACAGAATCCGAAGCAGGTTCTAGGCTCTGAGCTGTCAGCACAGAGCGGGATGCGGGGCTCGAACTCACCGACCGCGAGATCGTGACCTGAGCTGAAGTCGGACGCTTAACCGACTGAGCCACCCAGGCCCCCCGCCTGATTTTTTTATTTTTAAAATATATATTTTTTTTAATTTTCAGTAGAAGTTAGTTACATAAAACAGGCCAAGCACTTTTGTAGTCTTGTATTATACAACTCAGGGCCTTGGTGGACTATTATGTAAATGTTCTTTTTCACACTTCTTGTTCCACATGGGTGAATGTGAGGGCTTAATTCCACACAGTCACTCAACACTCAGGATTTTGGAGACTCCAAGACACATAACTGCACCACAGGTAACATGCAATCTTCTTAAAACCGGGGAAGAGATGGGGCGCCTGCGTGGCTCAGTCAGTTAAGCGTCGGACTTCAGCTCAGGTCACGATCTTGCGGGTCCGTGAGTTCGAGCCCCGCGTCGGGCTCTGGGCTGATGGTTCAGAGCCTGGAGCCTGCTTCCCATTCTGTGTCTCCCTCTCTCTCTGCCCCTCCCCCATTCATGCCCTGTCTCTCTCTGTCTCAAAAATAAATAAACGTTAAAAAAAATTAAAAAAAAAAAAAAACGGGGAAAAGATAGCTTCCGTGCTTGACCTGGCATACCTTTCTTCTACACACAGATCATCTGTCAGAACTGGTCACATGGCCATGCTTCCCTACAAGGGAGCTGGGGACAGTGAATAGGTGGTCAGCATGTCCCTTTATTAATGTTTCCTTCTAGATCCCAAGTATCCTTTTGTTCCTTTCTTAAATGGAGCACAATCAAATCCTTCTTAAGGGAACAAAACACATACTTTCTCCACTCAGCGTGTGTGGTCTCTGGGTGATAGGTGGTCCTCCCTATGTCATTCCAAAAAATGTCTCCTCTTGGTCCAGAGGACCTGATAAATCACGTTTCTGTCGCCTCATATTTTTGTACAATGACCCCACGGGGATGACCCAATTACAATGAATTTCTCCTCGTGGAAAGACAAAGCGGTTTATAACATTTCTGAAATTGTGAGGGTTGATATCGTGAGGGTGCTTTTCCTGGGATTAATGAATGGTTCTTAATTAGGCATTGATTTTGCTTTTAGCAGAGACTACTTTGTTCATTTTTTCTCTATGGTCCCTGACTCTGCACTCTTGGAGGCTGTTATGTACCCAATACTTGTTGGTTCCCCAAATTCACATGTTGAAGTCCTAGCCCCCCAGTGTGGCTATATTTGGAGAAGGAGCTTTCAAGAAGTAAATGAAGTTAAATGAAGTCATAAAGATGGGGTCCTGATCCAACAGGATCAGTGTCTTTCAAGAAAAGACACCAGCGTGCTTGCTCTCTGTCTGTCTCTCTCTGCACAAAGGCCATGAGAGGGCATGGTATTTGTTAATGGCAGCTGAGTTGGCTGATAGAGGGACATTTCCCTTGCTCTCAGCCTCAGTGGCCAAACCTCGGTGGCTGCTGAGGAATATGCCCAGCCTCAAGTCCCTTCTATACTCACAGCAGGTGGGGAGCCCAAGGGCTTTTTATTTTCATAGAATCACAAAAAATTTGTAAATTTTTCTTTTTTTTTTAATTTGAGAGAGAGAGAGAGGGAGAGAGGGAGAGAACGAGTGGGGGAGGAACAGAAGGACAGAGAGAGCAAATCCCAAGCAGGCTCCACACTCAGCATAGAGCCCAACGTGGGGCTGGATCCCACGATGCTGGGAGCATGACCCTGGGATCTTGACCCAAGCTGAAATCAAGAGACGGACAGTCAACCGACTCAGCCACTCGGACGCCCCAAGTCACAGCAATTTTAAACTCTAGACTGATAGTATGTTTAGCAGCACTGCAGTCTTTGTTCATATATGTTTGAATCCAGCCAATTCCATGTGCTAGTTATCTTTGAAAAATCATTTTAAGTTCTGCTTTCTTTACTTTTTTGCCAAATGCCTCTTTCACAAATTATCCTCTCAGACTTCTCTGGCAAAGCCAGATTTATACCCTGAATCATATTATGCACTGATATGTATTACCAGCTGTCATACCATTATACGGATATATTTTCCTGAATCATCTTAATCAGGTAAGAAGTTTAGCAGTAAGAAAAAAGGCTACACCCAGGGTGCCTGTGTGGCTCAGTCGGTTAAGCGTCTGACTGGCTCAGGTCACGATCTCATGGTTTGTGAGTTCAAGCCCTGTGTCGGGCTCTGTGCTGACAGCTCAGAGCCTGGAGCCTGCTTCGGATTCTGTGTCTCCTCCTCTCTCTGTCCCTCCCATGCTTATGCTCTGTCTCTCAATAATAAATAAACATTTAAAAATTTTTTTAAAAAAGAAGGAAAAAGGGCTATACCCTTAATCTGATTTTTGCCTCAAAGCTGAATTTCAAAGGCCTTTGTTGCTCACATATTTTCATGGTTTTATCTCCTATTGTAAAAGTTAAAAGCAATTTACTGCTTCAATATTTTTACACCCAGAAATTTTCAGATTTCTTTATTACCTTCTATTCTGGCTTGAAAACAATCTGGTTATTTTCTGAGCTTATCATTTGCATCTAACACCTAGTCAAATCCAGTCAATAATAATCAATAAATTATAGTTCAGTTCTCCAACATTTTCTCCAAGAATTAAAAGTTCACCAAACCTAAAAAAAGAAAAAAAAATGTTCACAAAGCCTATGATCTAGGCTTCAAGTTAGGTCTGATGAGTTTTACTAGATGTTTTGTCATTGCACGACATAGAATACCATCTTTCCGTTCTCAGGAATTAATTTCTGAATTGGTCATCACCTGGTCCTTAAAATAATGCGAGCTTTTTCACACATCTGTTATGGTAACCTCACTTCCAATGACTTTTAGTGAGGATAGGATAGGTCATGCTATAGTGGCTATACCAAAATTTCAAGGGCTTAAAACAGCATATCGATGCCTAATTCTGATGGCGTGTATGATGTAAGCTAGCAGAGGTTTCTGCTCTATCAGGGAGTGGGATCTCTTCCTCCACCCTTTGAATTTGAACTTGGCCTGTAACCTGGTTTTACCAATGGGATGGCAGCAAATGTGATGCAAGTCGAGACTTGAAATGACTGAGGCACTGGAGTTTGCTCTTGTTTGGTACACTTGAAACCACAAGAGAACCGTAAGAACAAGCCCATGATAGTGTACGAGAAGATGAGGGCGTGCATAGAAGGAATGTGATCACCCTTTGTCACAATTTACTTCCGGAGATAGGAGGTAGGTCAATTAGGTCATTTAACCTACCAGCCAGCTATCCACAGGCATATGATAGAGCCCAGCAGAAATCATTTGAACACCTTCAGACCAGAAAAACTATCAATCCACTAATAAAATCACAAGTTAGATGAAATAGTTAGCGTTTTAAGTCAATACGTTTGTTAAGCCAAATACATTTTTTAAGTTTTTAAGTTCTAGATTTTCTTGGTCATACATCAAAATCTAACTGATAAATGAATATCGAGAAATGGGGTGCTGCTGGAACAAAATGCTAAAACATGTTGCATTCATTTTGGGCCTGGGGCTGGTGAAGACTGGAAAAGCAGCAAGGAAATTGTAGAATTTGGAAAACTGGCAACATTACCGCTAGATCGGCCTGGAAAAATGGCAAGCTGTATTATATAGTGGTGGAAAAACTGTTAAAACTGTTGCCTGTGGTAACTTGGAATATAGACATGTACCCAAGGAACCTGAGGATTTGGCTAAATGCATTGCTAGAATTTAAAAAAGAAGATTCACAAATATTTATGTCTTTGAATAGGTAATACTACCAATTTTCTCAGATACGCTCCCTTTGCCATCTGGGTATACCTTCTACCCTCCTCCTCTCCAGGAGGCCAAACAGTATGAACAACAATTTATAGGCTACTTTATTCCCTGACTCGTATTATGTTCAAAAATTTAGAAGCACTGGCACAGAACAGGGGAATAAGAGGACAGTGAAATTAGTGTATTTAACGGCATAGCTATTTTTCTGTCAAAGTCACAGGTTGATAGCGATGAAACTCCACTACCAAAGGTCATACTTCCTGTCCCTCTACAACTACAGCTGCATCCACAGTTTCTCTCTCCATTTCCCCCTCTTCTAGCTCCCAACGGGGCAACAGAATCCCACTGCTGATGGCCCAAGAGTGCTTTACATCCCTGATGATTTTTTTTTAAACCTGAGCCACTGAGGTGCCCCTAAAGCTCCCTGCATTTTCTAATTGGATCCTGAATGATATTATTGTTAATACTATTTTCAAATAAGAAGACTAGTTAGAATAGAAAGGTCTTAAAAATTATAGATTACCTTAACAGGTCTTAGTTTGTAAGACTGCTTCATATCAGCATTATAAAGACAGATTAATGATACTAAAGACTATTTATAATTTTGTAGCTGAAGGGGAGAAGGCAATAGTTCCTCTCCACATTGCAATGACATTTTTAGTGAACCGTTAGCAGAACCTGAAGTTTTTCAAGGCAGAATTCTGGGATTTTACTACTTAGCACAGGGAGAAAAATACTGTCCTGAGAAACCTAACTAAGATTATGTGGAAAACAAGTTACAGAATAGGATTATTAACAGATGTCCAGAATATGGGCATATCGTGTTTTTCATTTGCATAACATTGGCACAAATTTTAAAACAAGAATAAACACGGTGTTTAACAAAACATTCATTTGTGTAAAAAACAAGCAAACAAACAAACAAAAAACCCACAAAAGAAACAGGAAAAGCAAGGGACTGAAACAAAAATAATCAGATTAGTTACCTCTGTTGGAGGGAGGGGATGTGACTGGGAATAAGTACACATTTATATATTTGAATATGTACTTATAAATAAGAAAAATGGATGTAATCACATGCTACAGAAGAATACTGGGAATGATTAAATATTGCCATATATTTACGATTCATGTTGAACACATTGAGCTGACATGTTACAAAACAAATCTGAATTTAACATGGTGTGAATCTTTTTTAAAGGAAATTGAGGTGAAATTACAGTTTTTAAAGGTAAAATTGTAATCCACACATAAATAATCATAATGCTATCTTATAAAGAAAAACTAAAAACCAAAGTTTCCAATTACACTTTGAAAAGCATGTATAATATAATGGAAAATGCTACATATATTATCTACGAAGAAACGATAGCAACCAGATTGCGTATCTGAAGATGATAACAAATCCTTTTACCTTTTATGTTTGAGCCAACCAAAAATTTTAGAAACTGACAATTAAGAGAACTTCAGCAAATAATTTAAATACTAAATGCACCAGTCAACACAGAATTGACTTGACTCAAGTGCATTTATTCTGTTTTCTTACTAAACATAATAATGCATCTTTGATTTCATATTTTCACTTTCTTTTCGATCAAATCATAGGCTCATGATAGCCTCATCTTGTTTTAAAAAATATTACTGGGGTGCCTGGGTGGCTTAGTCAGTTGAGTGTCCAAATTTGGCTTAGGTCATGATCTCACATTCATGCGTTTGAGCCCCATATTGGGCTCTTTGCTCACAACTCAGAGCCTAGAGCCTGCTTTGGATTCTGTGTCGCCCTCTCTCCCTGCCCCTCCCCTGCTCCCACTCTGTCTCTCAAAACACAAAATATTTAAAAAAATGAAAATAAAAACTATTACTAAAGAAGAACTGCTAGACAAATGTACTCAACAAAACAAAATTTAAAAAGTTTTAGAAACAAACAGGAAGTAGAATGGGAAATCATGTTTTAAATTTGATTTATGCCAAAAGCCATCACTAAACTTTATCTGGACACCAAGAATACACATGATAAAACTGCACCTATAATTCTTAAAATATACTTGCTACTGGATTATATATTTTGAGCACAAATAAAAATAACAGTAACTTGAAGAAGGACTTCATATAGTGTTAATATTTATATTTGTTCTCAAAGTCGGTATGCCCCAGGCTCAGTCCCTAATCATGTTCTCTGGCTATACTCACTCATTTGGTGATCTCATCCCATGTTTCTGGCTTTAAATATCACTGTAACCTCGATGATACAGAATTTCTATTTCCAACAAAGAAAAGTCTCTCAAATTTAAACCTGAACATCCAATTCTCTACTTGGTATTTCTGCCCAAATCTCGAACAAATATCAAAACTCAATTTGTCCAAAGCTGACCTCCTGATCTCCCCACCTCCCAAACTGCTGTAAGCACAGCCTTTTACATAACATTTGATGGGAAATTCAATCTTTAATTTGTTCAGATGAAAAACTTTGGAGACATGTTTGATCTTCTCGTACCCTACATCTAGTTCCTCAGGAAATCCTGTTGGCTGTCCCCTCAAACTATATCCAGGAACTAACCAATTTTCTCCCTCACCACTATCATCTCTGTCCTGGGCCACTGTGATACCCTCTTAGCTAGTCTCTGTTTCTATACTTGCTCAGCTGTACTCTTAAACATGTATATCAAATCATGTCTCCCCTCTGTTCAAAACTCTATGATAGTTCTTCATTGCACTAAAAATAAAAGCCAAATTTTCTTTGCTTCTCTTTCTGCTCAATCCACAAGGCTCTCCTTGCTGCTACTTGATCAGGCCAGGTCCATTCCTAGCTTAGGACATTTTCCCACACTGGGATACTCTCCACTCAGATAACTGCCTTGCCAATTTCCATACCTTTCCAAGTCTGCTCAAATGTCACCATCACTAAGTCCTACTTTGTCCAAATTGTAACATGACGCTTCCTTTCTATCCACCCCTGATCTCCTTTATACTCCTGGGTATGTACATATGTGTCGTGTGTGTGTGTGTGTGTGTGTGTGTGTGTGTGTATAATATATACAGACACATAATGGCTGTGTTTGTGTGTGTGTGTGTATTTTGGTTTTTTCAATAGCGTTTATATAATGTTTGGCATGTAAAATGTGCTCAAAAAATGTTTAAGTAAGTGGAAAATGAATGTGAGTGAATGAACATTTATAACTAATGAATTATAAAAGTAGCTAGGATAACAATATAGTTAAGCATAATTGGTAAACATTGTAATGTAATTTCTAATTTCAGAAGATTAAGTCATTTCAGATCATCCTCTTCAGTAGTACTTAATTATTAGAATTACATTTAGCTCCCTAATTTTTCAGGCAAATCCCATTCACTTATATTTTAAATGCCAATTTAATTTTCCAGTCCTTCCTAGCATATTCACAAATAAAGAAAATTTAAATTAAAAATGTGCATAATTGTAACGTAAACCCTGTTAACAGGATTGTTCTAGATCATTTACATTTAATTTAAATATAGATAAGGTTTTGTATAAACTGTCATCTTGCTATTTGTTTTATATTTATGCCATGTATTCTTTGTTCTTTTTCTTCTCAACAGTTATATTTTTATATTTATGGAAAGATATAACTTTGTGATCACACAATAGGTAAAAATGTTTTATTATTACACATAGGACCAACACAATAGAACCGTAATATGGAGTCCTATTCAGATTAGAAAGATGTTTGCCTTATAGGCAGAATGGCAAAGGTAATTTAATTCAGTATCCAACTAGTTTTGATTTTATGTGCAGTTAGGATCTGTTCTGCTTTATTAAGTTCACAAAATTCAGTACATTTCAAAGTTAGAAAATGAAATTTTCACGTCTAACCAGTATGTCATTTGACAGTATTGTGGTTATTCATTGAATAATTAGGAAAAAGCGCCACTTACAACACTGAGCCCAAGATGTGATAACTAAAGGTGGTCTCTCTCCTGCTCACTTAGCATGAGAATTTGAGGATGAAGAGGAAGGAGAAATTCTTCATAGACAAATGTCATCTGACACATAAATGGTCGTCAAGAGTCACACGGAACTAGGGAAAACAAGAGTAATAAAGACCAAATGTAAACATATAGATGTATCCAAAATCAGTAGAAAAGGGTGGAATTAAAAAGTTTGAAAAATACACAGAAATTTTACAGGCTCCTGAAATTAAACCTAACTCACAAATGTCCATCTTTTCACTTTTCCTGAATGAGATACAGTTATATCTTGAGTAGAACAAACTAAAACTATTTTGAGTAAAACAAACTAAAAATAAGATTACGATAATACTTAAACTTTCACATTTTAAGAATACATGCTTTTGTTTTTACTATGCACAAAATTTTCATCACTCTAATAGCTGCAGATAATTTTTATAGTTACTTCTATATAATATGGTTCAATAATAAGAGACTGTCCTAGAAGTGTGGTATTTTATTCATCAGTTGGGAGTAAGGCCCAGGCTATGGTAAGTATTGTTCTTGAAATAAATATGTGGGTAAGAAGAAAAATAAATAGATGGATAGATAAATAGATAAATTGATAGGCCCTTGAAATTTAATCACAAATTATATATCAAATATAATTAAATTTCTGTAAGTCAACAAAGTACAGCTGTTCTGTACTCATCTGATCCTTATAGGGCTCTCTGGAGAGAGGCAGACTGTTCTATTGAGTTAGGTCTTCTAGAACTTAATTAATCTCTGATTCTAGAACAGCCTAATTTACCTGTTTCACATGAGCCTAGAACACAAGGAATACAACTGAAAGACAGGTTTGAGGGTGTGTGGGAAAGCCGGACCCTCCCCACACCAAAGCACGTCCTTTGCAAAGTTTTTAGCCTCTTTCCCATTACTAAAGGCCCTTCTAATTTTTTTTTTCTCCACCAAAGCTGAAAAATGCTCTCTGCATGCCTGTGGGAACACTGTTTTGACCGCCCCATATTCAATGTAAACGACCAAATCGTTCACAAATATTTCAGAAACAGTATTTAAGTCACTGAAGTGGATAATTTCCTTTGAGAACCAAAAACAACACATTATATAAAGGAGCTAACCACCTCCAGGTGTTATTTACCAAGCTGAATTTTCAAAATTCCAAAACAATCCCTTTCCCTTTACAGTGCTGTTCCCTGTGTCTATCACGTTACATCTTTTCTTAGGGACACCTTTCACATAGTGAATGGTGTTTTGATAAAAATCTTATAAATAACATATAAGATAAATTTGCTTCTGAGTACACAAAGGCATAAAGATTAGTGAGGAAAGAAGGCCATTTTTCTGTGTGGATCACTTCTAGTTACATTCCATCTTCCTAAACAAATGGAGGCAAAAAACCCGATGGCTAAAGAAAATTATAGAAGACTTGGAGTTCCAGGTAGGTATTAATTACCAAAATGTGCGACAGATGATAAATAATTAGAGTTAATTACTCATTGCATTAATTTTCTTGGTTTATATGAGTTCAACTTCTGTATATAAATTGTTTCAGCTATCACTTAAACTAGCCGTTTCACTCTTTGACAAATGAAACCAAATAAATTACTACTTATGTAAAATGTCTCAATAATTACTATGTATGTAAAAATATTTCAATAATTGTTATCGTTGGATTTATCCTGATTCTAGCATTCTTTGTTATAATTTGTCTTCATTTGGAAAATGAAAAACTGATCTTCACATCATATATTATAACTAATAATACACTCATTTGGTTTGCTTTAGTTACTAAAACAAAACAATTAAAAGGGGAAGTCTAAGGAAGAGGTTGGCTTGCCATGTATTTTTATTCTATTTACAAAAAATTAAAAATAGATAACATACTATACGCCAAACACAGGTATTTTATTATATTTTAAAATAATTCTGAAAGTACAATCTCATTTATCTTCATTTTATAATTTAGGAAATTGAGGCTTAACGAGGTAAACCATTTTGCCCAGAGTTAATCATTTAAAGAAACTATAGAAAAGAAATTGAACCTAAGTTTTTCTAGCAAAAATATTATGCTCTTTTTATTAGACCGCCTGCTTGTAAATTTGAACTGAAATGGACTTTAAAACAGTTGAAACATTAGGATTAGAATACAGAAAGATTTTTCTTACATGGCTTAAGCAAGAATTTAGACTAATTTTTAAATAATCATGCCCAAACTGCATATTTTATATATGGATACATCAGTTACAAAATTCTACCATATCTAGAGATTTACTATTTTAGTTCTCATATATTTCATATAATATTTATGCATTTTTATGTTATTATTTATAGCAGCCTCTGGTGACTCTCTTCTAAAATAACTTTACTTTCTTCTCCTTTGCTTACAGACACCAATTTATTCCCCCTTAATGGAAGATAACTCTATTCCCATATCAGGGAGTATATATCTGAGTTGGTCTGAAAGTCAATGGTGGCAATTCCAGTGCACTATTTCCAGTGAATAGTTCATGGGCATGGGACTCAATTCTGGTCAATAATATGTGAAAAAAAAATGTCTTCAGGGACTTGTAGGGAAAAAATGTCCATTATTTAAAAGGACATTCATGAGGGTGAAATAGTCTTTCTTCTATGTGATGTTGCTGTGTCTGAATGAGATGAGATATATAGATAGATATATAGATATATATAGATATATAGATAGATAATATAAGATATAGTCTATATATATATATTTAAGTTAAGATAGATTATATAAGATATAATATATATATAAGATATATATAGATATAGATATATATAGATATATAGATATATATAGATATATAGATAGATTATATAAGATATAATATATATATTTAAGATATATATATATCTATATTTAAGATATAGATATATATAGATATATAGATATAGATATATATAGATATATATAGAGATATATAGAGATATAGAGATATATAGATAGATTATATAAGATATTTTATATATATATATATATATATATATATATATATATATATATATTTAAGTAGGCTTCCAGCATAGCATGGAGTCCAACACGGGGCTTGAATTCATGACCCTGAGATCGAGACCTGAACTGAGATTAAGAGTTGAATTCTTACCTGACTGAGCCACCCAGGTCACCCCCGCCCAGCTCTTTTTTTAATAATGTGAGGTGAAATTCATACGACAAAACCCAACAATTAAAAGGAAACAATCCAATGACGTTTGGTACACGCACACTGCCGTGATGCCATCACCTCTACCACCTGCAAAATATTTCCAGCACTTCAACGTACATACGGCCATCTGAGTGTATGAGCAACTTGAGAGCAAGGCATGTTTAGTATTTGTCTTTGGATAACCAGACCATAACACAATTCCTGGCACAGGGTGGGTATTCAAAATAAGATCTTTAAAAATATAATGAGAGTTATTTCTCTGCTACTGAACTTTGTTTTATGAACATAAACCTATACTTAGATCCTATAACACAGTTTAAGAAATCATTCATTATTGACAAATCAAATTGGTTAATATTATAGAACTTGACATTTTTGAATAATCTGTCGATGAAATAAAAGATTACAGGAAAATGCAATATTGTGAGAAAAAAAACATTTACAGGTATTTTGATACCTTGCAGAGACACAAGTATCACTTTAAGCAAAACCATGTATCACTGCATTAGGATCAGTAAATATTTATGTATTATAATGTAAATAACCCTATGCTTAATATAAATTAGTATTAACCTACAGCAATATATAAATTATGTTATTTTATATTTATATTTAACATTACAAATATTAACAAAAGAATATAACACATCACTATACATATGTGTATATGTGTATTCATACATATACATGCATAAATTTGGAAAAGTTAAAACCAAACTCAAACTTAAAAATAGATTCCAACAATTTCAAAAGGTGACATGTGGTGGAAAAACATGGTTTCCTGTTGTTTATGGACTAAGTCTGGCCTAAGTTGGTAATGTAAGAAATATATTACTGTAATTCTTAAAATCATCACTGAATTACACTTGTTATTTGGCTATGGATATTTTCTTATATTCACATTTATTTTTTAGTTTTTGTTACTTGTGGGCAATGTTTACATTTCAAAAGATGATTCTGAAGAAAAAGATGTGGAAAGAGATAACCTTGCCTCAGCAGTGGGAAAACTCAGACACTACCACAAAGGAGTTAAGGAAACTCTTGCCATGCAAAGAAGGGCTGAAAAACACATCTGCAAACTAGCATTTCAAAAAGCAAACAGAAGGCACAGCACATTTTAATGGGCTTTTTGCTTATTTCAGTAATGTCACAGGTTTGATAATTAGACCCTGCATTCAATGTTGGTTTAATCGAGACTCTTCAAAGGCAGTTGCAGTAACCAGTGTTTTCGTGTTGCTCAGTGGGTTAAGGTCCCAGATATGATACCAACACTGGCTGGGTGGGTTTAACCTAGAAACATTTGATTTCCTGGTGAGGAGTCCACAGACCTCTCCCAAAAAGACCTCAGTGAAGGTGCTGATGTCTCAGCAAGAAGTTATCCCAAACAGACTAGAATGCTGTTGTGACATAGTAACATCTTTTTGTTCCAAAGCTAACATTTGTAATTTTACTAATTGTCAAGGGATCCTTTAAAAAGAGTCCCACCTACCAGGGTCACTCCAACAAACACATTTACTCATTTGCTACAATTACCAGCTGCATCAGTTCCTCTTGTGTGTGTGTGTGTGTGTGTGTGTGTGTGTGTGTGTGTGTGTATAAGTTTAATCCTTGAGTATGAGTTATTGCTACCTACATTTTACAGATGAATATGTATCTAGGTCTATCTATGCTAACAAAATTTGTATCTGAAAATTGTTGATTTTCTGTGAAGGTGAAAATAAAAAACACCTGCAGTATATATTCACCTGAAAGTAATATTGTTTCCATTTTCTGCCAACAAAATAACAAAGAAGATAATACTTACTAGACTTGCAGGGCCTGGTACCTTTGTTGTGTGGGGAATTACCTTGATGCAATAGGAAAGTCCAAGTAGACTAACAAGAAAACTTTCCCAGTAGTCAGGCAACATAAAGGTTCACAGACCAAATTAAAATGCTCAAATCACAAAGTTTGTTAATTACATTTAATACATATAGCAGAAGACGAGAGGAAAGAAATGGAGTAAGTTAACCCATTTAGGATGGGGTGCAAGTGTCTCGGAAGGACTATATCACTATATCCGTGGAACACAACAGTCAGTTGCTCTATTGCTTTGCGTTTCCTGTACTGACATGGTTACTAGAATGATAGCTGAAGTTCAAGCAAGAAAACCCAACTGAGGAAGAAGGTCAGGGCAAATGACACACTCTTGCTTTATCAGAGAGACACAGGACAAGGTGGCCTGGCTAATAGCTATACGTTACCAATCAGCTTGCTGAACAGTCATGGGTTTCATGTCAGTTTCTTGGGCATTAGAATTGTCAGGGCCAAAATGGGTGCCACCAATGGGGGGCTGAATTAAGATCTTATGAATAATGAGTGCTTCATATGTCTCATGTATATTTACCGCATCCTGTTATTTAGTGCTTCTGGTACCTCATGCACATTTAACACCTCATGAATAATCATGCTTAGTCCTTCCATCCTCTCTACGGTTAACTCATACATGCTCTACTTACTAACTTCTCCCATATACTTACAGCAGCTTATGAGTTTTATCCATTCTTTCCTTGCTAGATTCAAATAATCTAGCTAGATCTCAAACAATACAACAAATAGCTTTCCCTTAGCTATTGAACTCTAAACTGCTTAAAACCAGCTCCAATAATCAGAATTTTCAAAACTTAGGGAAAATAGTATATGTATGATACATTTTCATGGATTTGTGTGTATAGTAGACAGATGGATAGATATTAAAGAGAGGATCATATTCATATATGATTATGAGAAACTGACTTAAATATAGGGGTCATTTTAATTTGGAAACATGGCAGTCACAAGGTACAGAATTATGAGAAAAATCTTAAATTTTGTTTTTGAAAATTAACTTAAATTCAATTCATTGATAAGAAGAAATTCAACCATGAAGCTATTTCAAAGCAATTATTCTTTAAAAGAGCTGAATTACCAGAAGCACCAAATTATTTGATAGAATTAAAGGTATAAATGTGTGTTCAAATGTCTTTTTATTTTTTGGAATAAAAACATCTTGTTACATATCGTGAATTTATACACTATTGATGAAAATAACACTGAAATAATTGTGGCAAGTGCTGTGTTCCAGTACAACTGACTTATGCAAAGATATTAAATCTGAAAGTAATATAATGAATAGTATGTCTAGTCTATACTACTCTAAATATTAACTAATTACTGGACAGGCGCACCTTATTCAATGTATGTCAGTGTTGACACCTTCAAATTGCATGGCATACGGTTTTGTAGTTTCATTTGGTAAAAATATATTAATTTTAGATTTCACACCAGTGTGTTGATTGGCATGTACCTGTATGTTGGGGATAAAGGTAGTGATGAAGGTATTGGCTTCTCTCTGACCCAGATGCCAGCATGGCAGAAAGAAGGTGATGGTGCAAAGACAAAAGGAGTGAACAACCATGATACACAATGTGAATTTTAAATTGTTAGAATAATACACATACGAGGCTCTTTGTTGTAAACAGTAGAGCCACATTTATTTTTCAATGTTAAATTTACTTTGTTTTGTTCCTTCTGTCATCAGAATAAAATGAGACCTGTTACAAAGAAATGTATTGTTACTATTATTATTATTATTATTGTTGTTGTTATTATTATTTGTAGAGAGTTGAATTTTGGAGTGAAGTGAGCAGTCCTAGTCTTGCTCTATGTATTTAAGTTTCAAATTACACAAAGAAAAATAAATATTAACTCTACACCAGTGGGGGATAAATCTTCAGTCCCAATAATTCTAAGTGTGTTAGTTTGAAGTTATTATCACTAACTGCCCAACTGGGAATCACATGGATGCACTTAGCCATGCATCAATCTAAACTACACCAAAGCCTGAAGACATGCTTGCATGTATATTGGCAAAGTTAAACCACCCTGAGGTTGTTTATCTGACACAATCATGAACCAAGAAGAAAATACACATATGCTTTTGGTTACTATGTATTCCTTTATTAATCCCAAGATCAAGAGTCTAAGTAAAGATACCTTAAAATCTATTGCTCCTTTGACTAAAAGGTTTTAAAATATCTTTACTTAGACTCTTGATCTCAGAGTCATGAGTTCAAGCCCCACATTAGGTGTGGACACTACTTAAAAAATAATAATAAATAAAATATCTTACTTAATTTTCAAGTACTTGAGAATTATCTAGATAACTTTTGTTGCAGATTATTAATTCAACTCTGCCATCAACATATTCTGTAAAGTCTTTGAAATTTATTGAGATTTTTCTTCTGTTCCAGCATAATATCCATCCATATACGTACACTAAAAACGAATGTGTTCTGCAGTTGTTGGATTGTTTTCAACTTTTTTTCAATGTTTATTTTTATTTTTGAGAGAGAAAGAGAGAGAGAGAGACAGAGCGCCAACTGGGGAGGGGCAGAGAGAGAGGGAGACAAAGAATCCAAAGCAGGCTCCAGGCTCTGAGCTGTCAGCACAGAGCCCGATGCAGGACTTGAACCCATGAACTGTGAGATCATGATCTGAGCTGAAGTCGGATGCTTAGCTAACTGAGCCACCCAGGTGCCCCTAAATTGAATGTTTTAAAATGTCTATTAAGTCTAGTTGTTTTACTAAGTAGTGAGAGAGGATGTCAACATCTCCAGTTGTCAGTATAGATTTGCATACTTCTCCCTGAATTTTGATCAGTTTTGCTTCATGTGCTTTGAAGTTCTACTATTAAAAATTTCCTCTATAATGGACATTTTATCACTATAAAATCACTATAAAACATTTATCACCTCTGTATCTTGACTTATGTCAGCTTTGTGTGATATTAATGTAGTTACTCCAACTTTCTTATACTTAGTATTTGCATTTACGTATAAAGTTAATCTTATAAATAGCCTATGATCAGGCCTTGCTGTTTCTCATTCATTGTGGTAATGTTTGCCTTTTATTTGACGTTTTTAAATCTATTTACTTTTAATGTAATTATGCATAGAGTTGTGTTTAAGACTATCATCTTGCCAGTTTTCTTTTTTTTGTTGTTGTTGTTCTTTTGATTCAGCTTTCCCAACTCTCTGAGACTAAAAAATCATCACATAATATTCAAGTGTAATTCTTTTTTAAAATTTTTTAATGTTTATTTTTGATAGAGACAGAGACAGAGTGTGGGTGGGGGAAGGGCAGAGAGAGCAGGAGACACAGAATCTGAAGCAGGACTCAGGCTCTGAGCTGTCAGCACAGAGCCTAATGTAGGGCTCAAACTCAGAAACTGCCCCAGCTAAATTTCTTGACATATTCTTTCTCTGTATCTCTTTTTTTTAGTTGTTACTCTGAAGAATACATTATAACCTCTAATTTCTATTTCTCATCACTTATTTACCATTTCATTATTTTCTGTAAATGGGAACTTTCAACTGGTGTCATTCTAATGAATTTCATTTGGCATTTCTTACAGTGCTAGTTATTTTGTTGGCAACAAACCCTTAGCTTTAATTGATCAGAAAATATAATTTGAGTTAATTTAACTGGACATAGAATTCTGGTATTACTTTTGTGTGTACTTTAAAAATGTAATCCCGGGGCGCCTGGGTGGCGCAGTCGGTTAAGCATCCGACTTCAGCCAGGTCACGATCTCGTGGTCCGTGAGTTCGAGCCCCGCGTCGGGCTCTGGGCTGATGGCTCAGAGCCTGGAGCCTGTTTCCGATTCTGTGTCTCCCTCTCTCTCTGCCCCTCCCCCGTTCATGCTCTGTCTCTCTCTGTCCCAAAAATAAATAAACGTTGAAAAAAAAATTAAAAAAAAAATGTAATCCCTATGGGGCGCCTGGGTGGCTCAGTCGGTTAGGCGGCAGACTTCGGCTCAGGTCATGATCTTACGGTCCGTGAGTTCTAGCCCCGCGTGGGGCTCTGTGCTGACAGCTCAGAGCCTGGAGCCTGCTTCATATTCTGTGTCTCCCTCTCTCTGACCCTCCCCTGTTCATGCTCTGTCTCTCCCTGTCTCAAAAATAAATAAACGTTAAAAATAAATAAATAAATAAATAAATAAATAAATAAATAAAAATGTAATCCCATTGTCTTCTGTTTTGTATTTATTGCTGATGTGAAGTCAGCATTGTCATTACAGTTGGTCTCCTTCGTGTGTGTGTGCGTGTTTTTTTATTGACTGATTTTAGTATTTTCTCATTATATCAGCCATTGGACTTTCATGTGCTTAGGTTTGGTTTTTCTGAGCTACTTGTGTTTATTAATTGATAATTTTAATTAATTTTGGAAAAACTTCCTCCATTATTTCTTTAATTTTTTTCTACCCAATCCTGCATCCTTTCCTTCTAAGACTCCAAACAGCTCTGTTAATTTATTGATATTATCTCACATCACCATCTCTTTTCTTCTATAGTGCTTCATTTTGGATCATTTCAATAGACATTTTCCAATTCAAGAATTCATTCTTTCACACTAGTATTTACTCGGTAGTTTGTATTTTTGATTTCAGAAAGTGTTTTTTCTACTCAAGAATATATTGTTTTAAAAAGCTCTAATTTTATTGCTGAGATTTCCTGCCTTTTCTCTCATTCTCTCCATCTTTCCTATGAATGTTTGATCAGACATGCATAATGATTAAAGTCCTTTTATGCTAGTTCCAATATCCAGGTTATTTAAGGAATTAATTTGTGTTAATTTTTCCCACATTGTGCCTCCTGTTTCTCACTTCTTAAAATTTGTTATTTTTAATTAGATATTGATTATTATATATAAAATAATAGGATTGTCTGAGCAACACTATTTTTCTCTTTCATGTTTTTTTTTTCCCAGAGAATACAAGTTATTTTTTAGGACTAGTGGCTAAGTGAAGAGTTGATCCTTCAGATTTGTATCAATAATCAATTTGTTTTCTGCCTGAGCAACAAATCTAAGAACATTTATCTCAGGTTTATGGGGATTTGTCACACTTATAATATTTGGTTAAGTGTTTTTGAATAAGTGTATAGTTTTACTATTCCACTATTTAAATATAAATTAAGATAGACAGTAAGCTAAAGTAGCTACAAAATAGCAAAACACTAATATTTTTAACTTAAATGCATGTATGTAGTATGTCTGGCTCGTATATTCTCAAATGTATGGTCTTAATTATATAACATGAAGAAACATTCCCAACAACAGCAAACTAATGAACAGTTAAGGAGATAAATGTCATAGCAGAACCTAGGGATACTTAGTATCAATATTTCTTTAAAAATAAAGAAAATTATATTGTGCTTCTTTCAAAAATGTTTCAATATGAAACAAAAAGTTGTGTGTGTGTATGTGTGTGTGTGTGTGTGTGTGTGTGTGTATGCATATATGTCAAAACCTAAGGATAATTCATTGGCCAACAACAAAAAAATACTACTGTTGAAAATCATTTCGAAAAAAAAAAACGTTATGAGCTGAAAAATTAAGAATATACAGGGTATAAATCACACATATTTTACAACGATCTGAATTTATACATCTTTCCAAAATTACAAAGGTGAGAGAGAATGAAAAGAACCATTTTAAATGCTACTGGAATTAGTGCAATAGAGCATTACTTCACTAGAAATTGCTCATGGGAGCAAACTATATATAGGAGAAGTTGCAAAAGAAAGGATAAGTGTTAGATCATTTTTCTGTAAAATAATACTTGGAGCAGCATATACTCATGCTTAAATTGTTTATATTAACTATTTATTTACCTTGTGGTCTCAGCTTAATACTGGAATACTGCAAATCTTGAAAGCCTTCCGTACAAAATTATCTCTTCTGTTTTAAATTCAGAAGTACTGAAGAAAGTATCACCAAAAATATAGAAAGAAGGGATGAGATGGAGTTAGGAATAAAAGAAGTGATAAGGAAATGAAACATAAGAATTCACAGTATTTCTTTCTTGTATATTTCTTAGAATTCCCCCATGATGCAATCTGGAGCTTTCCTTGCAGGAAGTTTTTAGCCACAAATTTAATCTTTTTAACAGAAATAAGACTATTTCACTTAGGTATTTTCTTCTTGAATGATCTTGAGGAGTTTGTGGCATTTAAGTAATTTACTTCACTTAAATTGCCACACTTATTGGCAAAAGTTCCCTGTTATCCTCTTAATCTCTGTAAAATTGGTAGGGATATCTTCTCTCTCATTATGCTATCATTCATATACCACCTATCTCATATCATCACCTGATATGGGTAAACTGTCATACTTCTCTTTGTCTCTGATCAATTTTGTTATAGTTTTAGTTTTAGTGATTTTATCTCTTGTGCCAAGGAAACAGCCTTGAGATTCATGGATTTTCTCTATTGTATTTTTTTCTATTTTCTGTATCTTTTTCCGCTCTGCCATGTATTATTTCCTTTCAACTGCTTTCATTTGTGATTCTTTTTCTAATGTCCAAATGCAGACACCAATGTCATTGACTTGGTATCTTTCTTCTTTTCTGACATAGAGAGTTCTATAACTTCTCCATGTGTACTATTCTGGGAACAAACCCCAATTTTGATATATTGTATTTTGATTTTTATTCTATTCAAAAACTTTATAATTTTCTTTTGCCTATGTGCTTTTACATAGGCAATGTTATTTAGTGCACCGATGTTTGGAGATTTTTCAGATACCTTTCTATATCAATCACATTAAAAGTTCATTTGAAGTTCCCCAGGGGCAGAAAGTAATTTAAAAAATCACAGGTGTGTTTTCAGGTTACGGGAAGTGTTCAATCAGGAGTCAGAATTTTTCTGCATATAAGGTAGATGCTAATATATGGCTTATGTAGTAGCTGTAAAAACATCACTAACCATCGCCTAGATTTTATTAAAACCCAATATATTTTTATTAGTAAAAATTTTTCCAAGTCTGAAAAAGGAGGAAAGTAAGCTGAAAGACATTACAGGTATAACAAAAAGCTAGTTCACAGATTCAAAGCTAAAGTAAATAAAGTTGCCTGATATTCTGAGGTCATGGCAAGATAATTTGTGTACTAGTGATTAGTAATATGTTGTTATGTATATAGGAGTTGGAATGGATAGCATGGGGAAATTGCCAGTAAGGTAGAATGATGCCACATATGAAAATGTGATAGAAATAGAAATGATGCCACATATGACAAGCCAAAGACTTAGGAATGACAGAAGACAATAAAAACAGTTAACTCTCTATACTTACTTAGTATATCACAGCTGGGCAGTGAGAAATACTAGCTGACTGTTTTTCTCAGACTACTTAATTCTCAAAAATATCTCTAATGGATACTTTTAAAATTGATGTAACTGCAATTTGGTAGGAAACCCAGCAAGAATTTTGAGCTAGAATCAGATAGAAGTCAAATTTTCATACACAGACTAAATACTTCTGTGGGTTTTTTGCCAGTTCTATCTTTATTTTCTTGTCTTTAAGTTAATGAAAGGTTAGGATAAAAGGCATCGAAATAAATGATGTTAAATTGGTTCCTGTAAAATTTCAAAATGGAGTAATAAATAAGAGTACTTAGAAATCTATGAGCTCTCTCAACAGATACGCATTTTTGAGGCTCACCAAATCCTTTTGACAAAATGTTATTATACTTTATACCTCATATGTTTTTAATGATGCATACTAATTCCATCTGTTTTACTAGGAGCATCATATCTCGTCATGATCATGTTGTTTCATATGTATTACCAGAGGATTCAGTTAACATATTTCAAATGCATGTCATTAGTCAAAAAATCACAACCTGTTTTTTTTGGGGGGGGGGCGAAGAAATGAGGAATGCTTTATTTTATATATTCTAAAATTTACATGTTTTATAATCTATGTATTTTATATTTCTATCTCTATATTTTGCACATCCTAAAACCTACATCTCAAGAGAGTAATTATCATGTATCAGCAAAAGAATATTTGTTTCAGCTTTCCTTGGATCCTTTTTAAAATTTAGCATTTGGAGAGAGCGAGCAAGCGAGAGAGAGAGAGAGAGAGAGAGAAAGAGGAAAATAAAGAAAGAAAGAAAGAAAAAAAGAAAGAAAAGAAAGAAAGAAAGAAAGAAAGAAAGAAAGGATCTACTTGTAATCAACATTTTTTGAAAGTATGGCCATCCATTTTCTAATTAAGGCAAAGGAAGATAAATTGTTTGTTTGTTTTTCTTCCTAATATAGAAGATAGATTAGGCTATTTTCTTATGTTACACATGGATTACCTTGAAGAATTTGGGCACAGCTGGGCATGAAGCAGTTGCCCTACTTTAAAAGAATACAAAAGGAAATTATAGATCAAGGATACATGAATTTTCTTTATATTTTCCCCAGCTATGTTCACCATTGTCATAAACTTCAAATAGACATGCATGTTATTGAAATAAGTATTATGGTAAGAATTAAGATCTTGCTCATATGTTATGGATGAATTAACTGCTATAGGAATTGCCCTCTCATTATAAATAAGTACACAACCAAGCAAAACACATGAAACAAACTGTTTTCAGATGGGACGATAGTGGTGCCTGGGTGACTCAGTCGGTTAAGTCTCCGAGTCTTGATTTTGGTTCAGGTCATGAGCTCAGGGTTCGTGAGATCAAGCCCCACGTAGGTCTCTGTGCTGACTGCATGAAGCCTGCTTGGGATTCTCTCTTTCCCTCTCTCTCTCTGCCCCTCCCCTGCTCTTTCTCTCTCTCAAAATAAATAAATAAACATTAAAAAAATACTTTATAAAAATGGAAACTAGCAAAGAGGCCGAAGGGTGATTTGGCAGGATCACCATAGATACCAAATCCATCCCCTACCTATAATTATAGACAGATCAGAGCATCGACTACCGGGAGGAGATTTCAAAGTGTGTGTCATTTAAAGGAACAGGTGCTATATACAGGAAAGTAGACACAATGTAAACGCAGGCATGGTTTAAGGAACAGGAGCATATAAGGGAGGTTTTGAAATGCATAACTTCTGGTGGAGAAATGGGACAACAGCTAGCAGAGGGATAAGATCTTGCGAGAAGGAAACAAACAAGGCGACTGCCCCATTTTACATCCTGGAGGCAAATCTCAGGCTGTAGTGCAGGATGGGTGACAGAAACATGGTCGAGCAGTTAAGGAGACAGAGATCTGAGTTGACAGAGTTATATGACCTAGTTATACACAGTGCATTAGGCAGAGACCTCAGAATGATGTCATCTTACTAGAGGCGACAAAATAACCATAGACTAATCAAACAAGCTTGTCAAGTTTCAAACGATCCTGACTAGCTTGCCTGTGTGAAAGAATGAGGTTGCATATTACTTAAAGAAACACAACAAAGTCTCACACTTAGTAATGCGAAATTAATAATATTTGGAAACTGACAAAATTCTCTCCATGACCAAACTTTAAACAGACTCATCTGAGTTCCCATTCAAATCCAGGGTTTCTGTGTCCTTCTTTGTACAGTCTAGTATTAGCAAGGATCATGTCAAGTCTATCTAGCAAGAGTCTCCACCCTCCCTCAATATCTGATCAAATTCAGCATCCCACAGCCTTAATAGCTGATCACTCTGGCCTGTCCTCAGCAAAAATCATGTCCAGTCGGTTTTGTCAGAATTCCCCTCACCCCTAACTCTTCCTTCAGTAATTTTCCATCCACCGATACCCACTTTTCTTTATTGTATTGAGAAGTGAGTTTGGTTCTATAGAGGTCACTTTCTCCCTATTACAGTAGATTTTTTTTAAAAAAAAATGAAATGTATTTCCAGTGATTCAACTTTAGTTTGCTCTGATTGTCTTCGATTCAAAGCCAATAAAACGCTATCAGTTCTAGGTGTAGCTGAGGATAAAGGCAGCCACATAGCTATCTGCATAAGTTTTCCCTCATAAAAAGTAAGAAAATCAGAAGGGATAAGTAAGTTCTATACGAAAATATGCCCTCGGCATGATTGAAAGCAGAAAGTGCAAACTGTGAACGAAAAGAGAAAAATCACCAATCTTAGCATGTAATTTCTCATGCTACTGCCTTAGCCTTAACCGGCCACGAGGCTATGTGAAGAGCAAAGCCATAATGAGAAAAGGTGTGGAGAAGAGAGAAGATGGAAACTAGCAAAGGGGCCAAAGGCTGATTTGGCATGATTGCCAGAAATATTAAATCCATCCCCTGCCTATAATTGCTGGAAACGTTTTTAGACAGATCAGAGCATCGACTACAGGGAAGAGATCTCAAAGTGTGTGTGGTTTGAAGGAGCAGGTGCTATTTAAAAAAAAAAAGTAAATACAATGTAAGGACAGGCATGGTTTAAGCAACAGGCGCATATAAAGGAGGTTTTGAAATGCATAGCTTCCAGTGGAGAAAAATGAACATAAAGAGGAGAAAAGTGTTTGGCAATTGGGTGGTGAAGGTAAAAAGAAAAAAAAATCTTAGGGTCCTATAAGGCAAAAGAGAACCACAAAATAGAATTCACATCCCTTTCTCACCATCAAAACAGACAAGCAAACAAACCCACCTTGTCTGATCTATTTTGCAAATACGTTCTCCTATTTACCAGCTGTCCTGTGACTTTCTGTGGTGCTAGTTTCTATGCAAAAGTGGTTTTATTTTTATGTCGTAAAATTTATCAATTATATTCTTCAATTCCCTCTGAATGTTGAAACACAGTTAGAAAGCTTTCCTCAACACCTAGATAAAAAAGAATTGACCCATGTCTTCTAGCACTTGCATAGTTTCATTGTTTTACATTTAGGTCTCCAATCATTCTGGAATTTATTAGTATGTTTATTAGTACATTTACTAGTATCTATCATACATAGATCTAAAATTTCAGCTTCTTTCCCCCAAGTTACTACCATTTCCAATAGAAGAATGGGAAAAAATGTGAATCATCATATATGTGTATGTATGTGCAAAAACACTCATATGTGTGTAAATATATATATATATATATATATATATATATATATAAAGATTCAGTCATATTCATAGTTAAAGAGATGCAAATTAAATTAAAATAACACTTATACACCATTTCTCATCTATCAGATTGGGAAAATTAAAAAGCATAACAAATTCTGTTGGCAAACAATCACTCTCATACAATGCAAGTGGAAACACAAATTCGTACAATTGCTCTGGAGGGGAATTTGTCAATAAATCACAAATACATATGTGCTTATCTTTTGACTCAGCAGTCCCATTTCTAAGGCCCTATCCTAAAGCGCCTCTAAGAATACAAAAATATATACAGACCAGTTAATTTAACATTGCTTTTAGTTTCAAAATATAACATATAGTATAGCCTGAATCCCTTACATAGGAGAATATTGAAAAAAAGTATGCTATACCTACATAGTGAAAGTATACGTAGCCATAAAAAGAATCAGAAAGATCTTTATGCACAGTTTTGTAGTGATTTGCAGAATATATTGTTAAATGAAACACCCTAAATGCACACAAAATGTATAGTATATTTCAGGCAAAAATATAGGAGGTAGAGAAAACAGAGATGTATGTGCTCATTGGTACTAAAGAGTTACAGAAGAGATCATTTACAAACTAAAGAGAGTATTTACCTACTAGGAAATAGGTTGATAAGGTTGGCATGAAGAAATATGGAGGTAAGGAAGGAAAAAGAAAGCATTATTTCTCTGAGCATAATAGCTTTGATTCCACAAACTATGGCATAGTTTCACATAAGCAAAATACAAATTAATAATTAAAATCACTGAGGTATGAAGGAAATCAAAATGGAATACACATAGTTTATTAGTCAGGGTTCTCCAGAGATGAGGAACAAAAGAACTAACCTATGTAACTATGGAAAACAGCATTTTCTCTAAGGCTAAAAATAGGAAGTGTACATTAGTTAGTAAATCAGTTTCCCATGGGGGCATGGGTGAGCAACTCAAATATTACTGTGTTTGTAAGATTATTTAAATAAATAAATATATTATAAATAATAAGAGTGAGGTTTTCTGGCCACCAAAGAAAGTGTCACAATAAGAACAGGGAGAGGGCTAGCATAAGCCTGTAGTATTATTAGATTTGACAAATCAGAGAACTTGCGGTTTTTAAGATAGAGAGAGAGACAGAAATAAACATAATTGTCTGAGCACTCTTGAGTCAGAACACACACACATTATATATATATATATATATATATATATATATATGTATATATATATATATACACACACATATATATGTGTATATGTGTATATATGTGTATATATATGTGTATATGTGTATATATATATGTGTATATATATGTGTATATATATATACACATATATATGTGTACACATATATATATACACATATATATACACATATATATGTGTATATATATGTGTATATATATATAAGTGTATATATATGTGTATATATATATATGTGTGTATTACTAGTCAGAACACACATTATATATTATACATATATGTGTATACATATGTGTATATATATATATATATATACACACATACGTATGTGTATATATACATCTCAGATATATATATATCATAGCCCTATCTGCTGAGAGGACCTAGAAACAATGACATCCATAGCAATGAATATGCTTAGTCTTGGAGTTTGGCTTCTAAATTCCATTCTCCAATAAAATAAATTAACATTCTTTGGGAGAAGTAGATAATTACTAGTATTTGGACAGAGAAAACACAAGGTAAGCCTGGAATATATTGTAATGTCAGGCAATAACAAAGTCCTTGAAAAAATGATGGGGGGAATGGCAAAAGGACACAGGATCCAAAACCGAAACAATTTGGGGAAAAAATAAATAAATAAATAAATAAATAAATAAATAAATAAATAAATAACTGTAATACTGGATTATGACACAAAAAATAAAATTAATATCACGAGTCCATTCTGATATGACTGTATCATTCAATAAATAAATAAATAAATAAATAACACAAATAAATAAATAAATAAATAAGTAGACAAATGACAGATTTGCTTATAGAAGAGTTCCTGTTAATAAATGCTAGAGAAATGAAGGAAATGACCAAGTGCCATTAGGCAAACAGTAGTAATTTCTGCAGTTTGCTAAGAATCAGTGAGTAAAAATTTGGAAGCAGTAGAATATAAGCATAGTAACAATGTATCCTCCTTAAGATATTTATCAATCACAAAGGGAAAAAATATTAAAACTACAATGAAGAAACTCAGCAGATCCAACCTTATGCAAGTGAAAGACAAGTAAAAGTAGGTATATAGCAAATTTATTCTTAATAGCCAAACCCTTGAAACAATCCAAATGGCCAGCAATGTGAATGTACATACAAAATGTAGTATACTCAAAATTGAACACTATTTAGCAATAAAAAGTAAAAAGTAAATGATTGACACATGTAGAATTATAGATGAATTTTAAATGTATTTTTCTGAGTGAAGAGAGCTAGACCCAAAAGACTGTTTTATGCCATCCCAAAAAAGCAAAGCAGAATTCTGGTTGTAGACGCAAGGCAGGATGGAAGAGAAGGGACTGATATAAACCGCTATGGAGAATTTTGCAGTGATACTAATACTCTATGTCTTGATTTGGATGGTAGTCCCAAAATTAGATGTGCTTCTCAAAATTCATAAAATTGAACTCTTAAAATGGATTATTTTTTTGTAGGTAAATTTTATCCGAAAGAGGCAGAATTTTAAAATGGGTGTGCATTCCATTGACACTGCATTGTCAAATGATGCCAAATAAAACTATTTCCCAAAAGAAATTGGCAGGAAGTCCATTGAAATTGATTAGGTAAATCTGGAGGTTCCCTGGAATTTTATTTACTTGAGCCAAATGAGACCTTAAGTTTCAGGCCTGAGAGTAGGGGACTTCAAGAACAATGAGTCTTTTGAACCTGGAAATCCAAAGGAGTTTGGAATCTGGGAAAGCTACTTGATGAAGCACTGTCTTTAAGAACAAAGTAGGTGGTAAGTAAGGCAATGAAGTCCAAACCGCATTATCAGGACAACAATAGTAAAAACATCATATTATTTCTCAAAACTTTGTCACTTGAACATATTTGTGCCTTGAGTTCTTTTTCTCTTATAGAACGAATTTCATAAGACTTGGTAACCAGTGAATTATGAGAAAGCAGAAAAAGGAGAAACAAGCATAAATCCAAAGCATTTAATACAGGTGATACATACTCAGAGTCAAGTTCTCGAACTTGGTTGGGGTAGTAAGTTACTAAAAGGTTTAATCTGGTATACCTGAAAACATCTAGGTAGTTAAGTCCAACAGGAAGATAAAAATGAGAGTATTAATCTTCAGGGTGATGCTGGGATCAAAGTTACAGCTATGGGCACCGTATGTGAAAACTCAAAGTGATGAAAGCTATCACAATCTAGAGAAAAAAAAATTCAGATAGAGAAAAGCAAAGCACAGAGAATTTTCGAAATTCTTACTTGTGAGTAGGAAAGGAAGTAGCCAAATCAGTAAACAAAACAGAGACACTGTTGAAAAAGAAGCAAGAGAATTAGGCAATCATAGAGTCCCAGATACTCAGTGTGAATACCATTCTTTCCTCTTTAGCTGTAAAACGTATTCTGAGAATCTCTTTACTTTCTATCTTCAGTTTCCCTTTCTTTTCCATATATTCTTGTACTCTGCCTTTAATCAATTTGACACACCTACCTTACCTTGAAGACAATTAAAACTGGATAGTATCCAGAGAATAGGAATATAGTAATTTATTATTTTACGCTAGGTTATGTTACATTTTCACTACAATGTGTTTTAAAAGTCACTACATATTAATGGTAGTTGGTAATTTTGTGCTGCTAAAATTTCTAAGGCAACAGCACAACTCTTACTATAATTAGCAGTCCATTATGCATGTAATGTAATATTTACTGGGTGAATTATTTACTGGGTGAATTATTTACTGGGTGAATTATTAGAGATAAATGAATATCAGGCATTCACAAGTGAATTGTGTCATAAAGAACTTATAATTTTAAATTGAAAATAGTTGTGCTGTTATTTTTAACAAATGGCAGACAATACAGACTACAGTATGAATATCAAATTTAACCAGTATATTTATTGCCAGATTTTTGCCTAATTTAGAGATACTGAACCATCAATATATCTGTCCAAAAATGCAGCTTCTCACAGTTATAAGTAGAGAAAGACTTAGAGCATTTACTATATGCTAGGTAGTCCTAAACACATTAGGATTTTTTATACATACCTCAAGCACAGGTTATTTTAGATATTAAATCAACAAGGACTCTGGATTATCAACTTTGTTCCTCATTGTGCCAAAACAGATCACAATATATATATATATATATATATATATATATATATATTTTTTTTTTTTTTTAACTTTTTTAAATTTATTTTTGGGACAGAGAGAGACAGAGCATGAACGGGGGAGGGGAAGAGAGAGAGGGAGACACAGAATCGGAAACAGGCTCCAGGCTCCGAGCCATCAGCCCAGAGCCTGACGTGGGGCTCGAACTCACGGACCGCGAGATCGTGACCTGGCTGAAGTCAGACGCTTAACCGACTGCGCCACCCAGGCGCCCCCACAATATATTTTAATCTACTGGAAAATTGTCAAAGCATATTGACCTTTACAAAACAAAACATGTTTTTATCATCTATCAGGAAACTATAAAATTGTTTGTCTTTGGAATCAGTAAATTTAAATATATATGTATGTATATATATACATCTCTTCGTGTACCGATTCAAAACAATAAAGATGGCTATGGTTTGATATTGTAGGCTCTACTGTAGGATCATTAGACAAGGTACACCTTTAATGTTTACTTTTTTTTAAAGAGAGAGAAAGCGCAAGTGGGGGGGCGGGGGCAGACAGAGGTGGGGAACAGAGGATCCAAAGCAGGCTCTGTGCTGACAGCAGAGAGCCCCATGCAGGACTCCAACTCATGAACCCTGAGATCATAACCTGAGTCAAAGTCGGATGCTTAGCTGGCTGAGCCACCCAGGCAACAAGATACACCTTTGAACCATAAGTGACAGCACAGTCACTTCCTCAGGGAGAAAGCCTAACTTTTCATAGAAACATTCATACTCTGAACTAGGTGGCAAAGTCAGCCTTTGTCCCCTCCAACCCTGGATATTTTGTCCAGGGTTTTAATAGTTATTTCCTGAACTTTCATGCCACTCAAATGGCCTATGCAGCTAAAGCAATATGATTATGTAATTTTAAATAAAATGGAGAATATGGTGGAAGGTTTAGATAGTTATGTCTTCACAAATTCCCTGGCCTTCATATGTTTTCATCCTTCACTCCCCTTCCAGGCAATGATCAAGCATTAAATGACAATAATTGTATTTGCTGAGAAGAAAAAAATACCATCTGCATTCCTGGGCATTTACACTGTGTGGAATTTTTCTGAGAACATCCCATACCACTCACTCATGACAATGTTAGTAGAGTCATATTAGTATTAGAGTTATTCCCCCAGAAGAATATGATAAAATGATATATTTTTTCCTAATTCAGCTTTCTGGTGAATGATAGAACTGGAAAGAATATTGGAAAGTTATTGAGTGTAATGCCAAGTTTGTAGGGAGAACACAGGTACAGAGATGTCAAGGGGTTGACAATATTGGCATCCAAAGATCATCAACAGAAGTGTCAATGAAAACCATCTTTATCGAATCAATCAGCCTACTAATTATATTTCAACCTCTTTTCTATTAACTAAAATGTAGAAAATCTTTTTTCAGTGCTCCAGAATGATGATATAAAAAGTGTTAAGACAATCTTGTAAATTGGGCTTTTAAAATTAATATTCACTTTTATCCTTTGCAGTTTTATGGAAGGTAATCAAAATAGTTTGCATGTTAAATCAAATGTAAAATAAACTATCTTTTTAGTAGGGAGATTTGCATTAAAATTCAGTTCTGCTGATGAATTTATCAGTGAGATCTTGGTTGGCTCATGACCAAATGTTATGATCCATTTCAATATTTTGAGTGCTAATATAATAAGCAATATTGTATAGAGAAAGCTTTAAGATTTGCTTATTTTATTATGCACATTTAGCCACTTTCAAATTCCCCAAAATTATTTTGTACTATGTGTGTTATAGCCATTATGAGGTAAGTCGGAAAGGCACAAAGGACCATACTTTTTGCTTAAAATTTTGTTCATAAGATCACTCTGAAAGGCTTATCCTTTGGATATCAGGTTTTTATATAATTCATAGACATAAAGTACTTTTAAAGCAATCTATGGTAGAATTTCAAGAGCAGATAAGCAGATTGATCTCAGAAATACTTGTAGGTTAAATGAAAAACTCAGTAGGAGTTGAAATGAATACAGGAGTAATTTCAAAATGTGGCTTGCCTATTTTCAACTCCATAGGCTACTACTATACTTGGATTAAGGGGAGAAATGCAAATGAGTTAGCATGCACAGATATTGACAGAACTGTTAATAAAACCCATCTTTACTACTAATCAATCGACTAATTATATTTTAACTTCTACTGTCTTTTATAGACAACTATGCAATAAAAGTTTCTATAAAAGAATCTCAGATTCTACAAGTGGCATTTTCAATTAGAAAGACATGGGAGGCATATAACATGAAATATACACTTCTGTGGATACAATCTGGCATTTAGCTATTGATTTAGGTTTAAAAGAATTTCCAGTTGAGTGAGAGGAAGGCAGACTAGCTAAATGACATAAAATTATATTCTTTTTTTTAAAAAATTGTTTTTCAACGTTTATTTATTTTTTGGGGGACAGAGAGAGACAGAGCATGAACGGGGGAGGGGCAGAGAGAGAGGGAGACACAGAATCGGAAACAGGCTCCAGGCTCCGAGCCGTCAGCCCAGAGCCTGACGCGGGGCTCGAACTCACAGACCGCGAGATCGTGACCTGGCTGAAGTCGGACGCTTAACCGACTGCGCCACCCAGGCGCCCCTAAAATTATATTCTTTAAGAGATAGTGGTAAATATTTCTTAGCACACTAAAAGGTAAAAGAGTATTTCTTTCCTAACATCATATATACTTGAAGTTTTTGCTTTTATAACTATTTTTTCATATAAATTTTACAGACACCCACATGGATGCAAAGATTGATCTCTCATGAAACACCTTGTCATCTTTGTATTTTGTCAGAGTTGTTTTCTTGGGTGGACTTTGGAGGTGCCAAGAGTCAGACTATAAAGGAAGACCTCACTATAATCGTTAACAAGTAGGCATATTCTTTTAAACTCTCAGATGAACTTGAACATATAAGCTCCATGTAAAGGCCACAGAACCTGATAACTATAAAGTGTCTCTCCTGCAGGGATCCTTTAGTGTCTACTGGGCATGATGTGTTTCTAAAATTGGTGCCACTTGTATAAAGACTTTTCTCCTGTGTGGTTTCTCCACTAAATATGAAGACCTAAATTCCAGATGAAGCTATGACCGCACGTCAGATTGATGGGCTTTCTTTTCTTTGTGGATACCTTCATCAGTTTAAAGATCAGATGTTTGAAAGAAGCATTTGTTATTCAGAAGACAATTATAGACAAATTCTATTTTCTGATTTGTTTGATAAATGGTCAAGTGTTATTTTCATTAGGAAAAGTCCTCATGCTATGTAGAGTCACAGGTTTTTTATTTCATAAAGTCTCTTATTTGGCCTTGGCGAATGAATGCCTTGATGTAGTGGATAAAATAGATGGTGAACTAAGGTATTCTCTGTAATTCTTCTTTGGAGGTTTATTCCTATAAATGCTCTTCTGTCAGTGTCATTCTTGATTGATTGCAAAATGGCATTTGCTTTCAAGATAATTCTAATTCATTCATTGAATCATTGTATTTTATGTCCTGAGGAAACACCATTTCCATGTCCACCCTTTGTGTTCTTTTTTAAAGTTTGTTTGTTTGTTTCTTTATTTATTTACTTATTTATTTTGAGAGAGAGAGAGAAAATCCCAAGTAGCTTCTTCTGCCCTGTCAGCACAGAGCCCAAACACAGGGCTCCATCTCACAAACCATGAAATCATGACCTAAGCCAAAACTCAAGAGTCTGACACTCAACTGACTGAGCCACCCAGGCACCCACCCCCACCCTTTGTGTTTTTTAAACACAGTTTTAAAAGTTTCATATTATTCATTTTAAAATTTCTTACTGTGTTTGTTCTTGAACTCTGATAATTCTCCTTGAAAAGTCACCAAGAACTTTCTGATTTTCTCACATTTTTTTTTATGAAATTTATTGACAAATTGGTTTCCATACAACACCCAGTGCTCATCCCAAAAGGTGCCCTCCTCAATACCCATCACCCACCCTCTCCTCCCTCCCACCCCCCATCAACCCTCAGTTTGTTCTCAGTTTTTAACAGTCTCTTATGCTTTGGCTCTCTCCCATTCTAACCTCTTTTTTTTTTTTTCCTTCCCCTCCCCCATGGGTTCCTGTTAAGTTTCTCAGGATCCACATAAGAGTGAAACCATATGGTATCTGTCTTTCTCTGTATGGCTTATTTCACTTAGCATCACACTCTCCAGTTCCATCCACGTTGCTACAAAAGGCCATATTTCATTTTTTCTCATTGCCACGTAATATTCCATTGTGTATATAAACCACAATTTCTTTATCCATTCATCAGTTGATGGACATTTAGGCTCTTTCCATAATTTGGCTATTGTTGAGAGTGCTGCTATGAACATTGGGGTACAAGTGGCCCTATGCATCAGTGCTCCTGTATCCCTTGGATAAATTCCTAGCAGTGCTATTGCTGGGTCATAGGGTAGGTCTATTTTTAATTTTCTGAGGAACCTCCACACTGCTTTCCAGAGCGGCTGCACCAATTGGCATTCCCACCAACAGTGCAAGAGGGTTCCCATTTCTCCACATCCTCTCCAGCATCTATAGTCTCCTGATTTATTCATTTTGGCCACTCTGACTGGCGTGAGGTGATACCTGAGTGTGGTTTTGATTTGTATTTCCCAGATAAGGAGCGACACTGAACATCTTTTCATGTGCCTGTTGGCCATCCGGATGTCTTCTTTAGAGAAGTGTCTATTCATGTTTTCTGCCCATTTCTTCACTGGATTATTTGTTTTTCGGGTGTGGAGTTTGGTGAGCTCTTTATAGATTTTGGATACTAGCCCTTTGTCCGATATGTCATTTGCGAATATCTTTTCCCATTCCGTTGGTTGCCTTTTAGTTTTGTTGGTTGTTTCCTTTGCTGTGCAGAAGCTTTTTATCTTCATAAGGTCCCAGTAATTCACTTTTGCTTTTAATTCCCTTGCCTTTGGGGATGTGTCGAGTAAGAGATTGCTACGGCTGAGGTCAGAGAGGTCTTTTCCTGCTTTCTCCTCTAAGGTTTTGATGGTTTCCTGTCTCACATTTAGGTCCTTTATCCATTTTGAGTTTATTTTTGTGAATGGTGTGAGAAAGTGGTCTAGTTTCAACCTTCTGCATGTTGCTGTCCAGTTCTCCCAGCACCATTTGTTAAAGAGGCTGTCTTTTTTCCATTGGATGTTCTTTCCTGCTTTGTCAAAGATGAGTTGGCCATACATTTGTGGGTCTAGTTCTGGGGTTTCTATTCTATTCCATTGGTCTATGTGTCTGTTTTGGTGCCAATACCATGCTGTCTTGATGATGACAGCTTTGTAGTAGAGGCTAAAGTCTGGCATTGTGATGCCTCCTGCTTTGGTCTTCTTCTTCAAAATTCCTTTGGCTATTCGGGGCCTTTTGTGGTTCCATATGAATTTTAGGATTGCTTGTTCTAGTTTCGAGAAGAATGCTGGTGCAATTTTGATTGGGATTGCATTGAATGTGTAGATAGCTTTGGGTAGTATTGACATTTTGACAATATTTATTTTTCCAATCCATGAGCAGGGAATGTCTTTCCATTTCTTTAAATCTTCTTCAATTTCCTTCCTAAGATTTCTATAGTTTTCAGCATACAGATCCTTTACATCTTTGGTTAGATTTATTCCTAGGTATTTTATGCTTCTTGGTGCAATTGTGAATGGGATCAGTTTCTTTATTTGTCTTTCTGTTGCTTCATTGTTAATGTATAAGAATGCAACTGATTTCTGTACATTGATTTTGTATCCTGCAACTTTGCTGAATTCATGTATCAGTTCTAGCAGACTTTTGGTGGAGTCTATCGGATTTTCCATGTATAATATCATGTCATCTGCAAAAAGCGAAAGCTTGACTTCATCTTTGCCAATTTTGATGCCTTTGATTTCCTTTTGTTGTCTGATTGCTGATGCTAGAACTTCCAGCACTATGTTAAACAGCAGCGGTGAGAGTGGGCATCCTTGTCGTGTTCCTGATCTCAGGGAAAAAGCTCTCAGTTTTTCCCCGTTGAGGATGATGTTAGCTGTGGGCTTTTCATAAATGGCTTTTATGATCTTTAAGTATGTTTGATTTTCTCACATTTTTAATCTACTTTCTTTGAAGTTGTTAGGAAAAGAAACACTTGAAATTTGATGTATCTATTAAATTTAGAAATAGACATTCTCTATACCCCAGCAATCCTACCTTTTTTTTTTTTACATTATCTACTCCTGGAACACACTTATATATGTGGATCATTTATATTATTATGTTCTTAAGTATTTACAAGGGTCATTTTGCCTGAATTTTTGTAGTGATACAAAATTTTTGAACAAACTTAATGCCCACCTATAGGGACATGTCTAGGTGATGATATGTAAATGCAATGAAGTAGCATGAAACATTTTGAAAGAATGATAAAGGTTCATATATATTAATAGGAACATTCTTTAGGAGATATGGTTAAATCGGAATGAGATCTTGCCATCTGCCATGATATAGATGGAGCTAGAGTGTATTATGCTAAGCGAAATAAGTCAGAGAAAGACAGATATATGATTTCACTCATGTGGAATTGGAGAAACTTAACAGATAAGCATAAGCTAAAGCGAAATAAGTCAGAGAAAGACAGATATATGATTTCACTCATGTGGAATTGGAGAAACTTAACAGATAAGCATAAACATAAGCATAACAAAAACAAAAACAGAGAGGGAGGCAAACTGTAAAAGACTCTTAAATACAGAGAACAAACTGAGGGTTGATGGGGGGCGGTGCGTGTGGGGTAAGTTAAATAGGTGACAGACATTAAGGAGGGCACTTTTTGGGATGAGCACTGGGTTTCACATGTAAGAGATGAATCACTGGGTTCTGCTCCTGAAGACAAGACTACACTGTATGTTAACTCACTTGAAAAAAGATATATGAAAATTAAGAAAAGAAATAGACAAAAACCAGAAACAAGTGAAATAAGAACTTAAATGAACTTAAGAAAGTAATATAAGAAATAGGCAAAATCATATCAGATTTGAAGACTAATGCATAAGGTTCCCAAGGGGGGGTAGATTCAAGTGAAAAATTAGTAAATAAATTTTTAAAAAAACTTGTAAGAAGAGCTGGAATCAGCCAAGAAAATGAAAATGAGATTAAGGAAAAAAAAAAAGGAAACAAAACAATCCAAATATAAAGAGGTTGGAGATGGGCAGATGAGGTTGAGTATGTGACAAATGGTGACTATGAAGAAGAAAGCCAAAACACTAAAATAAAATAAAACTTAAAAGAGTAATTCAAGAAAAATTTTCAGAAACAAAAGAAAATGTGAACCTCCACTTTGAAGGAGCCTATTGAGGAAACTGACCGAGAACAAACAACTCTAACATCTACTCCAGTGAAATTATAAGACTTGAAAGGGAAAGAAAAAATCCAGAGGGCCTGAGGCAAAAAGATAAAATAAATCCACAAATGCAAAAGAATCAGAATGATATCAAATTCCTCTTTCAAAAATATGTAATAAAAGGCAATATGGGGCAGAATTTTCAAGAAACTTAAGGAAATAAAGGAAAAACCATAAAACTTAAAGAAGTGCAGGACAAGTTATCCAAGTTTCGAGGGCACAAGAAAACAGGCTTGAGTAGGGCAGAACTCAGAGAATACTTTACAAATGTTTCCCAAAAAGTCTATTCAGCCAAAAGATAACTGAAACAGCAATGCAAAAGGACTGGCAGGTAAGCATTTCACAGATTTAATTAGAGAGCTACGTTTAAAACAAGGGTGGATTCGTGGATTAAAAGTCGATCAATAGAAATAGCACTTCTAATTTATTTTGACAAAGAGGAAATAATACAGCTAATAAAATGAGAGGAGAAGAGAGGTAATGTAGAATAGTATAAATTGACTGTAGTAAATGAACATGTATGGGACTCAAAGGATATCATTTAAAGAAAGCAAAAGTTAACTAAGGAAAATGAGTTTAAGAATCTGCAAATAGTATTAATACAAAAGTAGTGACCAGAACAGAAAGGCAAACATTCCTGAAAGCCCAAAGAAATTAGAGAGCAGTGGGAAACAGCAAGAACAAAAGCTAATAACCCAGAAAAGCAAAGAGATAAAGAAACACAGTACTTAGGACATAAGATGGTACAACTCAGACGAAGAAACACAAATACCATATGATGTCGCTCATATGTGGAATCTAAAAACACAGATGAATAAACAAACAATAAGCAGAATCAGACCTATAAATACCAGAGAGCAGAGGATGATGGCTGCTGGAAGAGGGGGCTGCGGAGATGGGCAAAACGGGTGAAGGGGAGTGGGAGACACAGGCTTCTAGTTATAAAATGGGTAAGTCACAGCTATAACAGGCCCAGCATAGGGAATATAGTCAGCGGTATTGTAATAACATTGTATAGCGACAGATGGTAGCTATAATTGTGGCGAGCACAGCATAACATACAGAGAAGTGAAACGACTATGTTGTACGCCTGAGACTCATGCAACATCATGTATCAACTCCACTCAGATAAAAAAGTTAAAAATAAATAAATACAAAAGATGAAATGACAGAATTGAGACCGAACCTAAGAATCGTATCGACAAATACGAATGGGCTTGACTTGGCTCTCTAAAGAAAAATAACTCAAAATTGGCTTATAAAACAAAATCTAACCGTGTGGTATGTACAAGAGACACACTTAAAATTCAGTGACTCAAATGGGCTGAAAATAACAGAATGCGTAAAGATTGACCAGACAAAAAGAAAACAGAGCTTAGAAATCTGATAGCAAAGTCGACTTCAGCCAAAAGGCATTGAGACCAAAGAAGAGATACGTTATAATATTAAAAGCCACAAACTAAAATGAGGATAGCAGTAAAGCCTAATAAACATAAGCAGTTAGCAAATCGTATAGAAACCGTGATGATTCATTTTATGTGTCCATTTGAGGGGGCCCGGAGATGCCCAGGTTAAACATTATTTCTCAGTGTGTCTGTAAGGGTGATTCCGGCTGATATTAGTATTAGAATCAGTAGACTCAGTATAACAGACTGCTCTCAGCAATGCAGGTGGGCACCGTCCAATTCATTAAGGGCCTGATTAGAACAAAAGAGAATGTGTCCCCTTCCTGTCTGCCTACCTGAGCAGGGACTTCAGTGTTCTCCTGCCCTCGGACTGGGACTCACAGCATCAGCTGATGTACACCTGCTCCCCAAGCCTTTGGACTCAGACTGGAATTACACTACCAGCTTTTCTGGGTCTCCAGCCTGCAGAGGGCAGATTATGGGACTCCTTGATCTCTGTAACCATGTGAGCCAATCCCCTCACTCTCCTAGAGCCTGGGGAGGCCAAGATCAAGGCATCAGATTTGGTGTCAGGTAAATGCCTGCGTCCTCACTCACTGCCATCTTCTCAATGTGAACTCACATGACAGAAGGGCCAGGGAACTCTGTGGGGCCTCTTTTATAAAGCACTAATCCCAAATATGAGGGTGGCCCAATCACTGTCTAAAGGCCTCACCGCCTAATAATATCACCTTGGGGATTAATATTGCAACGTATGAGGGGCGCCTGGGTGGCTCAGTCAGTTAAGCGTCCGACTTCGGCTCAGGTCATGATCTCACAGTTCGTGGGTTCGAGCCCCACGTCAGGATCTGTGCTGACAGCTCGGAGCCTGGAGCCTGCTTCAGATTCTGTGTCTCCCTCTCTCTCTGCCCCTCCTCCGCTCATGCTCTGTCTCTCTCTGTCTCTCAAAAATAAATAAATGTAAAGATTGCAACGTATGAATTTTGGAGAGACTGGGATATTTGGAGGGACAAACAGTCAGACCATAGCACGTACTTTATTCATTATGAATAAAACCTAAAATTGTATCAAACATAATTATGGCAGTAACTTGTTTATCTCATTGATGAGTATAGTATTAAACCTACTTAGTCCCATCATCTTCCTCTTTATCTTCCATGCTCTAGGAATTTCTTTTATATCTCCCCTGCCCCTTGGAATCACTATAGCCAACCAAAAGTACTGCCTCAAAAATAATAAACGAGAGGGGCACCTGGGTGGCTCAATCGGTTAAATGTCTGACTCTTGATTCTGGCTCAGGTCACGGTTTCACAGTTCGTGGGCTGGAGCCCTGCACTAGGCTTCATGCTGGCAGTGTGGAGCCTGCTTGGGATTCTCTTTCTCTCCCTCTCTCTCTGCTCCTCCCTGTCTCATGAGCACGTGTGCACACACGCTCTCTCTTTATCTCCCTCTCAAAATGAATAAATAAACTTTACACAAACTATAAATGAAAAAGGCAATACTATTGACTCAGAATATTAACAAAACTCATACGAATGTGTTTACGCACACTTTCACAAGCACACGCTCACACGCTAACATTCACATTCACATACTGAGCCCTGAGGATAGTTGAACAAAAAGCTATTGCCTTTAAGGCAATTCGGCATTCCCAGATGATATGCTAATGAAGCAAGTGAGCAGTTCTAAGTCACTGATATCACATCATTCAGCACACAGTTTCCAAAAACAAGCTAACGAACCAGTTTTTAAAAATCATTGAGAATAAGCACCGTTTGACACATACCAATGGAGCCAGTCCATTTGCTTGCTGAAATCGACTCTATCTTGGGTCCTTTCTAAACTAAAGCAAGCTTGACATCAGCTGTCATCAGAGATGGTACAAGAATAAAAAAGGATAAGTGTACCCCGAGACTGTTGATAGAAGTACTATTTTCTCTCCTGGAGTAACTATATTCAAACCACGGTAACACCATAAGAGCTAATTACCTGATGAAAATGTTCTTGTGAATAGCTCGTGCCTCCAGAGAACTCTTCTTGCTAGATTTATTTTAAAATATTTCAAGTAGAAACTCTTTACAGTACACAAATATTTCTCATTTTGTTAAATACCTTTAAAGTAATTATTCAAAAAACTTGAATAAAAAGAAGATAGGTTTCCTCATTCGGAGGTACTTGTGTGTCCTTGTCTGTGTCTCTGGAGGTTTGTGTTTGCGTGAGGCAAACTTGGATTCTGTCCGTCTGTTGTTTCACATGTACATTCTCTCAGACAAATATCCACGTGTATTTTACTGCTCTTGGAAATGCTTCAGTTCAGAGTTTCTACTTGAAATATTTTTAGGTAAATCTAGAAAGAAGGGTTCTCTGGAGATATGAACTATTTATTATAACATTCTTCTATGGTCCAGCATGAAATGTCCTTTTCTTCATGCTTTCAGGCCTCTTTACTGTCTATAACCATTTTTGTTAATCCAATTGATCCCTGCTGGATTATTGGTGGTCTTTCATTCATCTGCAGGAACATCTTTGGAGGGTTCAGAACTTTATCTGAAAAAACATCAAGGCTCTACCTGACACCTAGTTCTATGTAGAGGAAAATTCTCCCTCCAGAATTCTCTTACCCACTGACTGTTTAGTCTCCCAAGATTATATATCACAGTCTGATGCTTTAATGTTTATTGTCATCTTTTATCCCATTACTTTTGGTATTAAAATTTCTACTTCTTTGATGATCTTTATGTCTAGACTCTGCATTCATGACTGCCGACTTATCATTTTATCATTTTGTCTCACTACTCTTTCACCAAGGAAGTGTGTGAAGAGCTTAAAACTTTCCACCTCAATCCAATTTCTGCCATTACCATAAAAGAAATACATGTGAGTGCGCACACACACACACGCACACACACACACACACACACACACACACACACACACACACCTGTCAACATGTACACTTTATCCAGCAAATCAATCTCAAATTATTTAGCTTCTCTCCTCCAACAATCATCAGCTATAGTGTATTTCAATCAATCATAATCAGGATCATAACATAAAATATATCACAAAAAAAGATCCCATGTCTGAAATAAAAAACATTGCATGCTGTCACCACTAGCTCCTTCCTCTACCTCTCTGTGACTTTATGTATATTATTTCCATTTTTTAAAAATTATCTCCACCTTTTTGAAATTTATTTTTTGAGACAGAGAGAATGTGAGGGTGGGGGAGAGGGTGGAGAGAGCAGGAAACAGAGGATCCTAAGTGGGCTCTGAACCCTGAGATCATGACCTGAGCTGAAGGTGGACACTCAACTGCCTGAGCCACTCAGGTCCCCCTTCACTTTTAGTTTCATTCAGACAAAATCATCCACGATCTGTGCTCCTTTGCTATCCCACTGCTTCCAGTCTAGTGAGAGACACAGTGGGAAAAGAATTATATTACAGTATGATTCAGTGCTGTGATCGGCCAGCACTTTCTCAGATTCCATGGGTTTTATTTACTTAATATCTCCCAGATTCATCCACTTATTTTCCATATTTACTGCATGTTTTTTAAGAATTGATCACAGTCATCTCTTGCCCGGCTGACTCTGACACTTCTGTAGTGAACATTTCTGACTCATGGATTATATGTGTTCAATCCATTTCTCATGATGAAGCCTGAGGGATATTTCTAAAATGAACATTTTCTATTTCTTCCTTGTTTAAAATATTTCAGCAGCCATCGCATTGATATGGGAGTAAAAACCAAATTCTTTAATATAGTTTATAGGATGCCATACTTATATAATATATATTTGTAAGGGACATATATTTATATAATATATATCCCTAAAGTATATTTTCTCTGCTGTCTTCTCTCCTTGCTCTCACCACATGTCCTTGCATGTAATCTACAGTTTAGCCATACTGCATTGTTTTGGACAAATTATGCTTCTTCACACCCAGCAACGTGGCACATGCCATTTCTCTGATGGATACGCACTGCTTGGATATACTGATGGATATACTTAACTTTCCCAACTTTCAGTTAAATTCCGTTTTCTCTAGCCTCAGGCTTTCGGGGCACTGGTGAAGAGGGCAATTTTTTTTTAACTGTATTTTTCAGCCAGGTGGAAGGCTAGGACTGAATACAACCTAAAATATGCATCGATTTATGCCTTGAAATAAAAAGTGCTATGAATTAATAATGTCCATGCCTCTAAATACAAGGTGCTATGATTAGCAAGAGGCATCAGGTTCACCGTCTAAATTTATACTTTCCTTCCTGTTGTTTTGACTTCATTCATGGCCATGTGAGGGAAATGTGCTGTGGGATTCATGTCACGAACACACACTCGCAGTGTGCCACATGGGTCTCAGTTGGCTCTGAATGCATTAATCACCTAAACTCTACCCTTGAATTTAGATTTCAGACACCTCGACTCTGACCATCACATATGAAGCTAGAGCTTAAAAAAGAAAATGTGAGAAAAAAAACAGGGGTCCTAATTATGAAGGAAACATGCCGCCTTCTTGGATGTAATAAAGAAAAAAAAAAACTTCTTGAAATTGTTGCAAACCAAAGGTGAAGAAAATTTGAAACATGTGTGCCTGGTAAACTACCTTTCCATAAATGAGATTTTCATATGAAATCAAAGAATAATAAATTTTCTTTAAAGACCTGCTTCTTTACTTTTATCTTATCTTCAAAACAGGAGAAGTCTGAAGCAGTGGGGGTATGAAAGAATTACAAAGGAAAACAAGCTTGTTAAATTGGAAGAAGAGAGAGAATTCCTTAGGAGAATGTTTGAAATCTTGAAGAACAGAATAGACAGATATGAAAAAGAAATGAACGTGAGCCTAGTTGCTTTTGAAGAGAACATTTCAAAAGGAAGATATTTTAGGTGTTACTAAAGCCAAGAGAATAATTATGACCCAAAAGGAAAATGAAGAGAGTCGCGGTGGAGAGATACGTCCAGAGGGATCCCAAATCCAATACAGGGTGTGGAGTCATATTGTTAATGTAGAGAGTCTGTAATGACAGCAATTGACGAACAAGCCATTGAAGACTGAGTCAACCTTGCCAAGTGGTTACTTTACATAAATGATGAACAGATTTAAGAGGCAAAAATAAGAATGTCAGACAAAGTATTAAAATATTACTAGGAGAGTTTCACATGGCAAAATTACTGTGGTTGGAGATATAGGTATTGCCTGTGATCTATACTGATATAGAATATGAGATATACTGAAATGGCTCTTGGCAGGATTATGGTAGATTGATGATTTCTTGGATTAATTGTTAGCCTATTAGAAACCATCTCCTGTATGCTATTGTCCAATTCAGAGAAGTAAAGGTAGAAAAGACTGTTTCAATTATATTTTTAGTGTTTCCTTATTTATTTCTAAGAGAGAGAGAGAGAGAGAGAGAGAGAGAGAGAGAGAGGGAGACAGAACCCGAAGCAGACTCTGTGCTGTCAGTGTAGAGCCAGACCCAGGGCTCAGGCTCACACACGTGAGATCATGACCTGAACCCAAATCAAGAGTCAGACACGGAACCAACTGAGTTACATAGGCGCCCAAGATTTTCTTTTTAAAAATTTTTTTTAATGTTTATTTATCTTTGAGACAGAGAGAGCACTAGCAGGAGAGGGTCAGAGAGAGACGGAGACACAGAATGAGAAGCAGGCTCTGGGCTCCGAGCTGTCAGCACAGAGCCCGACGCAGGGCTCGAACCCACAAACCGTGAGATCATAACCTGAGCGGAAGTTGGACGGTCAACCAACTGAGCCACCCACGTGCCCCAAGATTTTCTTTTTTTAAATAACAGATACGTTTTGCTCAGAAGTGATTGAATTTCGTATTTATTATTCAGCGTGAACTCAAAGAAAAAAAAAATCTAGCCATAAAACGTTTGAACCCAAAATGTTGGCGCCCAAAAGCAAAAGCAAAGATAAAGGAGGGAGGGGAATGTTGCCGCCCAACGCTAGACACACGGAAGCAAAATGACCAACTTCACGGCCAGGTTATGCATCACAAATGCAGAGGTAGGCCTTCTTAAAAGGAGTGCATCAAAGGAAAATTATACCTCATTGCGTATCTCACAACTGCGGAAGATGTAGCCGAAGAATGATGAGCACACTTCAGACGGTCGACTAACTTCATATTCCAAGAGTCCTTTTTTCCCTAAACCATGGTACTGATATGTGAACAAGAAAGGGAGAAAACAGGAAGAGACTTCCAGTTCAAAAGGAATGACTATCTATATTAGCTGTCTACTGCTGTGGTAACAAAGTACCACAACTTAATTGGCAAAAATGGCGGAAATTAATTTTCTTATTTCCTGTCTGTTAAAAGTCGAAAAAAAAAAACTCTCACTGGCCTAAAATCAAGGCATCAGGAATGTTATCTTTCTGAATGTTCTACAGGAAAATCCATTTCCTTGTCTTTTCCAAATTTCTCGAAACTGCCGGATAGTCTTGGCTCATAACCCCTCTCATAGTTTCAAATCCATCAACAGTGAGAGGAGTCCTTCCCCCTTCACACCAGTCCGACCTTCTCTTCTGTTTCTCTCATCTGTCTTCAAGGACCCTTAGATTACACTGGGCATGCTCAGAAAATGTAGGCTAATTTCCCTATTGTAAGGTCAGCTGATTGGCAACCTTAATAATCTCCGCAACTTCAATTCCCCTTTGCCAGATATCATAGCATACTAACACATTCTGGGGATTAGGACATGGATATCTTTGGTGGGCCATTATTTTGCCTGCTGTCTGAGTTCTGGCTGCTATAACAAAATACACTAGACTGCTCAACAGCAAACATTTATTTCTCACATTTTTGGAGGCTGGATGTCAAGTGAATGTGCCATCGTGGTTGGTTTCTTAGCAAGGGCTCTCTTTCGGATTTACAGAAAGCTTTCATCTTGCTGTATCTTTCCACGACATAAAGAGATCATCTCTCTCGTGTCCCTACTTATAAAAACACTAATACTGTCAAAAGGCCCCACCTCCAAACATCATCACACTTGGGATCACAGCTTCGGCATATGACTGAGGAAAGTACAAAAACATTCAGTCCACACCACCTACCGCACCATCTGTATGAAACAGCAGTGGGACAAAAACTGAGCAGGGCTGAATCACTGGGCCTGAAGACAATGGTGACTAGGGCATTTGGCTCTGGAAGGATATCAGGGACTAAATGGTTTTGTTAGGTATATTAGACAATAAATGTAATTAACACAATATAATGAGTGATGCTAGGACACCTGGATACTTGGAAACAGGAAACAAGAAAAAACAGATTCACTCTTCACCAGACGCTAGGATAAATTTCTAAAATCTGTATGTAAAATATAAATCGTACAAGTATTACAGAAAAACACAGATGATGGACAAATCATTCTATGACTCAAAATGTAGACAAACTGACAAACTGAGGGAAAAGACTGGTTAACTTGATGTTTTAAAAAAAAGGAGAAAATAGATTTTTGTAGGCCAGCTTTATGGAAGTGGAAATAGGGCTCTCCTAATAGATTGTTCATCTCTTTCCCCCAAAAGAGGCAGTGACTTTCCTAGATGACTAAAGAAGTAAAGGTCAAACCCAACTGGCTAATAGGAAAACAAACAAACAAACAAATAACAGGAACTCAGGGAACCTTAGAAAATAATTTCTATTCTTCTGATCTCATTTCCATGAGAGTCATCAGGTAGAATCACAGCCCTGATCGTCCTTCCCCCCACTCCCTTTCTCCAATCCCAAGAAATCGGACATTTCCTTGACCTGGAGATTTTTTAACTGGTTGGAGCTAACCCATTAAACTAGTAAAGGTGGGAATTCGTTATTTATTTCAGTTATGTTGTGTATAAATATCATCTCTCACTTATCTTTCTACAACACTTAAAGTGCCTTTGGTGAAGTTTCAAATATTAAGTTGAATGTATCAGTCTGTTCCTTTACATTGAATATACTGTGTATTGTTTGGGAAGTCCTTCCCTACTCTTACATCAAGAGGCTGTGCTTGTACATTTTCTTCTAGAAATTTAATAGTGTTACCTTTCATTTTTAGTGTTTGATGCCACTTGGATAAAAGAAGATACAATAACCTTAAAATGCTGACAAAATCTCAAAAAAGTAGATCCCTAACAGGACTATCCAAACAGTCTATAAACATATGAAAGGGCGCTCAGCTTCCTTAGTACTCACAGAAATGCAAACTAATGGGCTCCTGGGTGGCTCAGTTGGTTGAGATTCAGACTTCAGCTCAGGTCATGATCTCAAGGTTTGTGAGTTCAAGCCCAGCGTCGGGCTCTGTGCTGACAGCTCAGAGCCTGGAGCCTGCTTCAGATTCTGTGTCTCCTCCTCTCTCTGCCCCTCCCCTGCTCATGCTCTGTCCTTCTGTCTCTCAATAATAAAATAACTGTTAAAAAAAAGAAATGCAGGGGCGCCTGGGTGGCGCAGTCGGTTAAGCGTCCGACTTCAGCCAGGTCACGATCTCGCGGCCTGTGAGTTCGAGTCCCGCGTCAGGCTCTGGGCTGATGGCTCAGAGCCTGGAGCCTGTTTCCGATTCTGTGTCTCCCTCTCTCTCTGCCCCTCCCCCATTCATGCTCTGTCTCTCTCTGTCCCAAAAATAAATAAATGTTGAAAAAAAAATAAAGAAAAAGAAAAAGAAAAAAAGAAATGCAAACTCAAATGACAAAGAAACACCTCTAGAGACACACCGATTAGTTAAAATGTTTAAAGTTTGACCATTCCCAGTATCAGTGATGATGAGACATGAGAAATTTTAACACTGATGATGGGAGCACTACGCCTGGTGCACATGTACCAGAGAATGACTGGTGCACTCATTTGGAAAAACAGGCATTATTTGGTAAGTGGAAGGTAGAAATACCCCAAGTCCACTGGAAGGAATACATCCTAGAGAAACTTTTCACATATGTACCAGGGTATATACAATAGTTGATGACACCAACTTTCATAATAGTATCAACTAGAAATAGCCCATATGTTCATCCAAAGCAGAAGGATATATATTTTACTCTGTATTGATATAAGAGGATGCAACAACAAACACAAAATAGAACAACATACACAAAATACAACAACAAAAGTTAGCTACATTACATGCAACAACGTGGTTGTGTCTCACAACATATTGCTGAGACAAAAAAGCCAGATACCAAAGAATACATTCATTATGATCTCACGTGTACAAACGAGATCCAAAACAGGTGAAACTAAATAATACTATTTAGGGATCTATTCATAAGTAATAAGATATGAGTTAAAACAAAGATTGTATTGTCATAAAAATCATATAGTAGCTAGCTGAGAGGGGAGGAGGGATGTTACCTGAAAACGGGGTAGACTTCTGAGGTGTTGATAACTTTCTTTTGCTTGATGGAGGCTGCAGTACACAGCATTTATAAATATCTTTAAACTATAGATGTATATTTGCACTATCCTGTATGTGTAATATATCTCACACTCAAATGTGGGGCCTCCCACAACATACAATCTTGTGGAAAACATAAAACGCATGACTTCCACAGTACAACGACTTGAGAAAGCAACTGTCAATATCTGACAAGGTTGAATATGGGTCTATCCTACGTTGAATTTATTCCACTTCTAGAATATGCAAGAATGTTCCAGAAAGCATGATTTGTAAGTTTTGTGAAGGTGCTACAACCGAGGGTGTCACTCTCTCCCACTCTGTTTAGCACAGTAACAGTCTCAGTGTTTTATCACAGTCCCCAGGCATGAAGGGGAATGAGGACAAGGATCTGAGTCCTCCATTCTCCACATCAGGTTTATCATTAGTAAAGCCATTATTGACCTACACCTGTCTGGTTATGGTGCGTAATCTGTCAATTGGATCTGAACTCAGAAGGGGAAAAAAAAGTAGTTTTATTTCCACCTCCTCAAAGCTAATAAAGATAGGATATACAGACTCTTTTACTTGTGCCTCCTTAACTCTCTAGACTTATTTCCCACTTTTCTTTCCTTCCACACCCCTGCCTTCCTGGAGGCTAGTCCTGGAAATGACTTTAGCTTCTCCAGATAAACCATGTAGCCCCGTGTCTCATTTCCTTACCTCAGCCTGACTCTTTGTCCTGAAATATTTTGCTCTTTTCTTTGTAGGCTAGTGGAAAATCTTTACTCTCATTATTAACATTCAGATCAAGCACTAAATATTTTTAGAGCTTCATTCTTAAGTCTTCCTCCACCTACAGAAGTGGCATTTTTTCCACACCTTCTTCTGTGCCCCATGTAGACTACATCTGGTCCATTTTTACAAGGTCAGCTTGAACCTCTAGGCTACAGAGATAAATAAATGTTTTGAAGCCCACAGATAGTGGAGTTTTAGCACAAAGAATTTATAAGATTGAAATAAAGTGATATCCTCTAAAGCAGAGGACTTTTTTGCCAAGAAGGGAGTTGTTATCTAGTAGTTGAGGTCAGATCATAGAGGAAATAGTTGTCCTGATAAGTTGATTCCTGACAGCAGAAAAAGAAAGGTACCATCAACAGTAGAGCTGATGAGCGCTACAGAAGAAAACACATTGGGGTTGGCTTAAAAGCACTTATTCTTTCTAGGAAAGCCTAGTAAATGACATAGGTGGATGCTTGGAATAGTGGCAAGGGCATCGTTGAGAAAGTTTTCCTCTCAGATTGATAAATGACAGAGAGAATGCCACTTGTTCCATACATCAGGTATGTGGCGTAAGAGGCAGAACACAGGTTGGATTTCAGCTTCCCATTCACTTCTGGGCTGAGTGGTCTTGAGCAGAGTATTCCAGCAGAAACTTTTAATCCCTTAAATGGATTTGGTCATCAAGAAGCACTAAGGTGTTATTTTTGCCTAAGATGTTATTTTTGCCTTGAATTCCTCTGGTGATTCTTGATTGCTCAGAGCGATTGCCCACTACTTAGCCTGTCAAGCAGGGCCTTGCATAGACAAGCCTCTGCCTACTTCACCCTGACCTTTTGACAGTTCCCCCAATGACTGCATAATTGTCATCCTAGAAACCCTATGCCTTCTGGTCTCCATGTTGCTTGTCTGCCACAGAAATGTCCAACTCTTCTTATACTACCTAGTTCTGGGTCAGCCTCGGTGTATCTGTTCAGGCTACATATCCCAAGAAAAACTTTCTCCATCCAATCTCTATGGATCAGGAGCTCTTTGCATAATTGCCATGGGAACTTATTTCTCTTTATCCTAACATAGCTCAAGCTATACTGTAACTATTTGTTTCTTTGAATAGCTTCCTTTTAACAGAATCTGCTAATAACCCCCATCTCATTGTATTACTTTTTAAAAAAAAAATTTTTTTTTCAACGTTTATTTATTTTTGGGACAGAGAGAGACAGAGCATGAACGGGGGAGGGGCAGAGGCAGAGGGAGAAACAGAATCGGAAACAGGCTCCAGGCTCCGAGCCATCAGCCCAGAGCCTGACGCAGGGCTCAAACTCCCGGACCGCGAGGTCGTGACCTGGCTGAAGTCGGACGCATAACCGACTGCGCCACCCAGGCGCCCCGTATTACTTTTAACAAAGTACCAAAAACTAGTGGCTTAAAACAACAGAAATTCATTGTCTCACATTTGTGGAGGTCACATGTTTGGAATCAAGGGATCAGCAGTGTGCCGTGATCTCTCTGGAAGGCTTTAGACAACCTTTTGCCTTGTCTGGCTTCTGGTGTTTGCCACCAATCTTTGGCGTCCGTTGGCTTACAAATGCATCGTTCCAGTGGCACGTCCATCTTCTCACTGTGTGTTTTCACATTGTCTTCCTTCTGTGCAGGTCTGTTTCTGTGTCAAAATTTCTCTTTTTTACAAGGACTCAAGTCATGCTGAATGAGACCTAATGATCTCATTTGTACTTGATTAACTCCATAAAGGTTCCCATATCCAAATAAGGTCATATTCTGAAGTACTGAGGGTTAATATTTCACGATATATTCTGGGGCACACAATTTAATCCGTAAAAATCCCCAAATGTTGACATCGTTCCTCTACTCCAATGCAATAGGAGAATAGTGAATTCCATTATTTTCATTTGTATTTGTCAAAACAAGAGGATTGAGCTTATCTTGTTCACATGAGCTCTTCACTAAAAAAAAAAAAAAAAAAATACCCACTGTTCATTTTTTTTGTTTTTCATTTTTTTAACATTTTTAAAATATTTATTTATTTCTGAGAGAGACAGAGACAGAGACAGAGTACGAGTGGGGGAGGGTGCACAGAGAGAGGGAGACACCGAATCCGAATCAGGCTCCAGGCTCCGAGCTGTCAGCACAGAGCCCGACGCAGGGCTTGAACTCATGAACCCTGAGATCATGACCTGAGCTGAAGTCAGACACTCAACTGACTGAGCCACCCAGACACCCCTTTGCTTTTTCATTTTGGATCAGTTCTTTTGTACCTTCCTACAAGAGCATGAGGTTTCATTGTTTTTCACTAGTATATCTCAAGTGTTTTCACAGTCCCTAACACACAACTAGTAAATATTTGATGAATGAATTAAGTAAAGATGCAACCAGTACAAGGGTGTTCTGTTCACTTCAAGACAGCCAACAAGTCAAGAGGCAAGGTGTTAGGGTAAGGAAAACAACTTTATTCAGAAAGCCAACAAACTGAGGTGAGGTGGACTACTGTCCTAAAGAACTCCCCTCTATGCACATGTACACACACACGCACACACACACACACACACACACACACACACACACATGAAACTGGAGCTTTTTCTATGTTAGCAAACATGGGAATGGGAAGCAGGAGGAGATTAAAATCAAAAGATGACTGATTTTGGTAAACATCCGCGGAAGGTCATGGAACCTCTTTGTCCTTAGTCAGTTCAAATTTGCATACAGGAAACTGGCCATGTTGTGTCTGTAAATCTTAAACATGACATGGAGATTTCTGTATGTACTTCCTTACATCTTTGGGGGTGGTAAGTTTCCAGTAAAAAGCAGGTTTTGCAAATCTCAGCTGTAAGCAAAATTCCTTGGATGATTAACATGCCTGTCTGCAGGGCTAAGCAGAAGTTTCTAAGCTGTGGGTCACAGCAGCAAGGGAAACGAACAATATGGAGTTAGACTTGCTGAATTTCTCCCTGTTACCAAGGTATCTCTATCTTTTCAAGCTTTTGTATACTGTCCTCTTTAAATCACCTGTTTATGTGCCTGATTTGCATGTATTACATTGGCGATCTTTATCTTATTTACTTGTAGATTTCCCTTTTTACTTTTTTAAATAATCACATAATTTGATATAAACATTGCCCCTACTCTTTCCCTGTCCTTTAACTGATTTGATAGTGGGTTTTTGCTCATTGTTTCCTTTTGTTTTTGTTTTTTGTTTTCTTTGTCATATAAAATTGTCAACCTGAACATAAAGAGCCACACAGAGAGTCAAACAAATCTTTGTTTGGGATTAAAGAAATGCAATCTGAGAAGCACAGATTCAGGTAGAAACCCAAATAGCATTTCTACTTATAGCGTGAAAGCAGGGTGTTTTATGAGGAAAAAGGAAAGGGTCAGTTGAAGGAGAGAAAAAGTTTTGTGTGGGTGTTTTAACAAGCTAAACTATTCTGTGTTATACATGAATTAACTGCTGATTTATCTCAGAAAGCCCATAATCATCAGTCTTGTGATCAGGATGTCCATTCTCCTGCTGACTTCTCAAACATTTGCCTGAAAAGGTTGCTGTTTCAGCCAGTCCTGAGGTTTGGGTCCAGTTCGTACACAGTCAAGAAAAGCAATTTCTTTCCAATGGCTACTCATTCCAAATCCACTTTACAATGACTCCAACCACATCCTTTTCCACAAAATATTTTAAAGTTGATATAATGAGACATATCAAGTTTTTCATTTATGGCTTTGACTTTTTCGAATCTTTATCTCAAAATCAAATACTCTCTCCCTTTTATTTTTTAATATTCGTACACATTGTGTGGTCTACATCTTTGTATCGCAGTGCTCAGTGCATAGTAGCCATTTAAGGATACTTCATGTATGAATAACTGAATGATTAGTACAGAGAAGGATAGTAGCAAAACCGCCAACAGAATTAAGTCTGGAGGTCACATAGCCCATTTAAACATTGAAGAGAACACCAGGAAGGGACTTAGAATATGCTTTCCTTAAGATGATGGAAATCTAGCCCAAGGGAATGAGAAATGAAACTGTCTGCACAGTCATCTAGTCCCAAGGTATGACTAGGCTTTTAAGCCCTCTGTTGCAAGCCGTTAGGGAACTCAGGACTTTGGAGCATTAGATCCCCATTCTCCTGGGTGTCACCACACCTATAAGTAAGCCTATCTTTCTTCACTGCAAAAGCTCAGGGTCAGTATTTTTATTGGCTTGCTATGTATTAGGGGCGGACAAATTCTCCTTTGGTTCACTTACAGTAGCAAAGCTGAAAACCCTACTGTCTGCTATGCTCGGGGTGTTTTCTGGCCTGGGAGATAGAGACATAAATTAAAGTAACTGGGAAAGGAGAGGGACATTCAGCTGAATCCAAGCTGTCAGTTCTTGTAGGTGAAGAAAGAACACAATTCCTAGACACGAGAAATGCTATGAGTCAAGTGGACAGCAGAGCGGTGGCTTTGGCTATTCTATTCAGTTAGGAGTAAAATTCCACTCATGGATTGGGTTTAGGTCAGTATCCAACCCGGCAAATCATATCATGATGACTCAGGCAGAATTCTGAGAGACCCAGAGAGCCAAAAATAAAATGGCGAGATACTTGGTTATAGAACTGGAGCAAACACAGCTATGGCTGTAGAAAAGATGATGAGTTTGTATGCAAGGAGGCACACGTAGTTCAGCAGAATGGTTCAACAGAGCCACACGTGTGAGAGATTCAGAACAGCAGCACTAGGTACAGGCCCTCCAAATGGTGGTCAAGGGCGTCAAGGGACCCCCTGGAAGAAAATGGAAAGTGCCCCTAAGATTAAAATTATTAAAATGAAAATTATTATGAAGAAAGGATATAAATGGGCACCACTGTGTTTGTTCAAAAAGGGATGAGAACAGTTACCTGGTAATCTTTACCAAACTCATCTTTGGGGTAGCTATCCTGTCCATAATTATATAATCAGTAATTCTTTTTCTGGTCTTAACATGCTAAGATTTAGAAACATGATACACAGCTAAAAGCCAAGGACACTAACACCTAGGAAAATACAAATAGTAAATAAATTAATTAAAGTTATCTTGGTTTCTAATAATGATTATTGAAAGTACCTAGCCTTCATTCAAACCGGCTCAATACTGCATTCCTCGGGAGGGTGGGATTTAATTTCTGAGCAACAAATCTGTTGCAGCCAAAACACGTTTCTTTTTTCTTAAATGTGAGGAAGGAGGGAAATAACTTGTAAGACATGGAGTCCTTTCAGAGTCACATTTGTGATTAAATCGAGCAACTTCAGCCCACTGTTTTTTTTTTTTTTTGTTAAAGACTATATAATGCAAAAATTATGCATGGAGTGTACAATAAAAGATGTGACTGGAGAGATTAAAAGTTAAACAAACCTGCAGAAATCACAGCATGACAGCAAATTCCAGATGGCTGCAAAATCCCCAGGGTCCTTGAGGAGCTTTGAAAGGGCAGGTTGCGTGTCATCTAACAGATTTTCATCCCTGTAAGCCTATAAAGGAAGAAAGAAATGTTCCTGAACATACACAACTTCAAAGAATGATTGTTTTGAACTCGGTGTGGAGGCTTGGCCTAGTTCATGACCCAGTCACTACCCAAGGAATCCCAAGCCCAAAGGATCAGAGTGGTTCTGACAAGAATTTTCCCCTCTGCCCTCAATGCTATTCATTTGTTTTGCACGTGTATCCAAAGATAGTTCTGAAATCGGGTCTTGCCTTTTTGTTAACGTTTTAATAGCAGTAATAGGAAAAAAGTGAGATTGGGTAATGAAGGCCAGACTTTGGGGCCCCCAGGCGGGACGAGTGTTCCTGATTTATGGGAGACCCTGGGAATCAGAAGCGTCTGTGCCTCTAGAAACATTTAACTTTTGTCTTCATGGAAAATAGTAATGCAGCAGGAAATAGGTGAAAAGCACATGGGCTTGGGAGGAAAACAGACCAGGTTTTGAATCTGGCGTCTGCCACTTTTCTGGTTCTATGCTCCTTAACTACCATTTTCTTGTGCTTTTTAGGGAGGGATTAACAATGCCTATTCAAGGCATTTTGCCAGGATTAAATGAAACATGTCACTCACTTAGCGCCTGGCACATTATAAGCACTCAATAACTACATGAATGTCAACTCATCGCCTTTTCTATAAGACCATGTGTACATGTACTCCTTCACTCCTTCAACTTAGTCTAAAGTTTTAGTCTGGTGCAAAACAGTCTCATATATGCAATTGAAAATACAATGCAACATACATGCGATATGCGTGAAATCCTGCCTGCCCATAACACGTGAAGTGAGCGCACATACACTTGCATGCAAACAACACGTGCTATTCACGGTTCCCATGTTCAACAGCCACACGCAGCTAGCAGCTACTTCCTTGCAAAGGTAGCTTTCGAGTGTTAAGGACACAAATTTAAATTTATCTGGGAAACAAGTGTTTTGTTAGTGTTACCTCAGAAAAATATTCTTAATTGCTGATATCCTGATATCCTTATAGTAATACTATCTATCCTCTGCTGCTAGCAAATTCTCACTCCCTCTTACAAACTATGCATTTCACATTTTTCCTTGCTTTTACCGCTAACACTATCTTCACCCCCCCCCCATTCGGCTAATGACCTTGCTTAGAAATTCACAGAAATAAAATAATCAATATGTTACCTTTTCCATCTTCCCACTATCAATAAGCACATGCATATATGCATTCTGCCTTCTCTTCAATTAAAACAGATGAACTGCCTGGGCCATTAATTAAGATAAACCACTGATTTTTTTAATAGGTTCTATCTCTACCTACCTACTGAAGAATTCAACCCTTAGAAATAACTCCCCTCTCTCCTTCAAATTAATTTTTTCTTCTCTGCACAGAGCCAGTCTCACCAGCTACCAAACATGTTTACTAGATATCTTCTTCTTTTTCTAATGTTTATTTATTTTGAGAGGGGGCGGTGCAGAGAGAAAGAGAGAGAGACAGAGAGAGGGAAAGAGAGAGAATCCCAAGCAGGCTTCACCTGTCAGGGCCCATCCCAATGGTGGGGGTCAATCTCACGAACTATGAGATCATGACCTGAGCTGAAATCATAAATCAGACGCTTAACCACCTGAACCACCCAGGTATCCCTTAATAACTTTCTTCAAAATAAAATAGAATAAAATAGAACAGAATACAGTAAATAGAATAGAATCATAAAATAATAAATACCATGATCCCAAGGCCCCTAACAGGCACTGTCATATTTTTCTACTCCCCTTTATAGCAAAACTCCTTTAATACTTACTATATTTTCTCTCATCTCTCACATTTAACTCATAATGAAATTCTATCAGCTCTAATTAAAACATATCGCATGAATCCAACAACTGCTCACGTCCTAACTTTTCAACAGTTTGAGCACCCTAGACTAGCCACCATCACTCCTCTCTCCACAGTCACGAAAGCCTCTTGGCCAAACTCTTTGCTTCCACCCTGGCCCCTGGAGGCTCTTTTCCACACAGCTGTTCACCTAAACATTTCACTGGATCATATGACTTCTCTGCTGTCAACCATTCAAAGGCTTCCCACCATGCCTGGAATAATATAGAAAATCTTGATAAAGCCAAACATACTACTCTTCCCGTCTTCATCTATGAAATCTCCATCACTGCTGAAGTATCACTGGTTTATTCGCTTCTCTGTGCCCACAACCTTGTTCCTCTCTCAACATCCTTGTCCTAGCCATTCCCTCTGTCTCTAATGCAGATCATCTGATAGGAGAAAAGATACTCTCTTGCCCCAGAGAGGTCTTTACCGAAACACCAGGGATGACTTCCTTCACCACACAATCAAAAATGGTATTCCCTGCCTCTCTCTAACCCAGGGGTCATGTCGGCAAATATGTTCTGTAAAGGGCAAGGTAGTAAATATTTTAGGTATCACAGGCCACATATAGTCTCTGTTGCATATTTTTTTATTATTATTATTTGTATAACACTTTTAAAATATAAAGAACAGTCTTAGCTTGTGGTTGTACAAAGTCAGGCCATGGGTGACATTTGACCTACTGGCTGTAATTTGGCCATGTTTGTCCAGTATGTTAACTGGCTGTACTTTTCTTCACATCGCATATCACCTACATATATCATTTTATCATCTTTTTCTTTTCCACTGGAATAGAAGCCCATGAGGGCAGGGACTCTAGTAGGTTAAGTATTATATTCCTAGCATCTAGAGCAGTGCTTTGCAAATAGTAGGTGGAAGAGGAGGAAAGCCTGTAAATATTCAATCCTAGGCCTTGTTGAGTTTAATTCATACCCACCCAAGCAGTCTCACTTCTCTCTACCATTATTTGCCTTCCTCCAGTCTCCTGTCTCAGGAGCTTTCTCACAGGTAGCTTCCCCTGCATGGAATGTTCTTCCTGGCCCTTTAATTTTTTATACTCTTTCAGTTTTGTGTTTAATATAACTTCCCCAACTTAAAATGCCTCCCTGCCCCACCTGGGTGACTCAGTCAGTTGAGAAACCGACTCTTGATTTTGGTTCAAGTCATGATCCCAGGGTTCTGAGATCAAGTCCCATGTCGGGTTCCACACTGAGTGTAGAGCCTGCTTGGGATTTGCGCGCGCTCTCTCTCTCTCTCTCTCTCTCTCTCTCTCTCTCTCTCTTTTGCTCTGCCCCTCCCTGGCTTTCACTCATAGACACAAGCATGTGCTCTCTCATAAATAAATAAACAAACAAAATATCTCCCTGCCCATCATCTTTACTTAAAATGTACTGTTATGTTTCCCTCATAACCCTTAAGAAAATTGTGACTCCACTGTCATTTGCATGATTATTTCTTTATTACACATATGTCTTCCTTATTAAGCTGAAATCTTCATGAAGGCAGGAATCATGGTTTTGCTTTGTTTCATTTCATTTTTTTTCATCTTTGTATTTCTAACATCTAGGATCATGCTTGGCATCTGATAAGTACTAAATATTAACCTAATAAAATCTGTGCTTCCTTATAGTCACAAATGATGATATTTTCAAAAATAATGTTAAAAGTAATTAATGCTGGGGCGCCTGGGTGGCGCAGTGGGTTAAGCGTCCGACTTCAGCCAGGTCACGATCTCGCGGTCCGTGAGTTCGAGCCCCGCGTCAGGCTCTGGGCTGATGGCTCAGAGCCTGGAGCCTGTTTCCGATTCTGTGTCTCCCTCTCTCTCTGCCCCTCCCCCGTTCATGCTCTGTCTCTCTCTGTCCCAAAAAATAAATAAACGTTGAAAAAAAAAAGTAATTAATGCTATGAAGTAATTTAAATGTTTACTGAATTCTCTGGAAGAGGTATCATATTGGGCAATTTCCTTTCATGAACACATCTGTTCCCTGGATTGTCATAGCAGTCACTCTAAACGTCACCTCTGTTTCTCTGTCATCTATCATCTATCATTTATCTATCATCTATCTATCTATCTACCTGATCTATTTATCACTTATCTATCTTCTATCTTCATGTTATGACTTAGCTCCTCAATTAAAGAATAAATTTAATTCTTCAGGATCAGTTAAAACATTTCAATATTTTAATTACCATAAATAATCCCCGCTAAAGCTTTCAGATCAAAAAAAAAAAATCTTTGTCAATCGGCAGGCAAGTGGATGTTTCAGTACTTAAAAGTATTTGTCCCTCTCAAGAACGGATGAATGGGTAATTGATTGAACCATGTGACTCACTGTAGCGGACAAGCAGATTTCACATCGGTCTGTCTTGGCTCAAATCCCTTATGTAGCACTTATTAGTTGCTGATTGAAAGACTGAAAAACCTCTCTAAAACCCATTGTTCTTGCCTGTAAAATGACTGTAAAAAGACTCACCACACGTGGAAGATTATGAGAGGTACATAAAAGGAACTAGTCCAACAGCAGCAGATTAGACTTAAGTGCGTAGCAGAAACTTAACAATTACACCAGGCTTTCTCTTTAAAAAGGTAAAGGACTCCATAAAAGTAGGTGCTTTCTCCCATTGAGCACTGAGTGCTATTTCAATTTTTAGAATTCTTTGTATCAAACATCTCACATTAGCTTAAGAATACAGTCCCAGGGAAACTGCATTTTCCTCTTCAAGAGGGGAAATGAGAATCATCAGATATTTTCCATCAGTGATCACAAATCAGTTAGCATCTCTTGATCAAACCTCAAAACATCACAGTATAAATGTTATAAAATTCCTGGGGAAGATCCTTTTTTTACTCAGTTATATTCTTACACATAACCTGTGTTAGCAGATACTTTCTGTGTTTTGATGAAAGAAGCAGGGCTATTTTTTTTCCTGTTCTTCCTTAGCATCTGGGGAAAAAAAGACACAATGAAATAAAATCCCCAAGTTGTATCTTTCCCTGCAGTTGAAAGCAGCTGGGCTCTGAGAGATGATTAGTACCTCTAGCAGGCTCAACACCACAATTCAGAGACTCCTTTGAACCTGAACTGAGTACTGATAGTGCTATTTATTCTGTATCTGAGTTGACAAGTGATGGCTAATATTTCCTCTGTGGAAAAATACATCCTTAAGGAAACACTTTGCATGTGAGGGAATTGTGGTATAGCAACAATAAAGACCCATGTTATTCTTAAAATTTCAGCAACAAAAGTAGATGAAAGATATGATGTCATAAAGCATACATTATAATATTTGTTACAATGATAGAAGGTGAACTACATGTTATTGTAAAAGAAAATCCAATTTACTGCCTGCTGCCTTCAATTTTGATTTGACAAATGTTCAATCTTGGGCCGTATTTCAACTCTCTTCATTTATCTTTTAGAGAATGTACTGTAATGTCTCCTTAAGGCAAATAAAACAATGTTTCCATTTAATTTACTAAACATGCTCATGTATATTTGAGTTTACTAGGTGCAAATATATGAAAATCCATTTCTCTTGTTAAAGATCTCTTTGACGGTGTGAAATCCATCCTGACTTTATTGTTTAGGTTTGAAACTACTGATTTCATCCTTGTTTGTGTGACAAGAAGCATGCATGTCAAAAATATTTCTATTTTCCACATGTGTACATCATATAATTTAGTGGTCCATATAGAATTGAATTAAACAATTTCATCACATCAAAATATTTAATTATTGAGCTTAAATATTTTAATTGGGTGTGAAAATAAAAGTTTTCTATAGGTTTTATTTTATAATTTGCATATAAAACCAAGCAAAATAGCACAAAATCATAAAATATTAGCATGTTTTCATTCACTCTAGACAATTATTCTAGAAAAATGCAAAGTATTATGTGAAGGAATATTTTGGACACTAAATCTCAAAGTTTTAAAATAATCACAAAGACTTCCCAGTAAACATTTGTTAATTGTCACTCTCTCAAAAAACTCCAGCAAAAAGATAATAAATGAACAAAAGGCATATAATCTCAAACACATAGGAAACATAAAGGAAAAGAAAGCAGATGAACTATATTAACAATATTTTAGGAGGATGCAAAGCATGTGGATGAATGACTTCCAGACTAGAGAAAGTTGAAATCTAGTAACCAGGGGAGGGGAAAGCTAATGAAACTGAATTCAATGGATAGCAAAAATACTCAAGATGAGATTAGGAACTGAAGGCAAACGTGACTCTGATAGAGTTGCCACATAAAATAGACGACACTCGGTTAAATTTGAAAATTAAATATTTCTTGGCACAGATATTGTTGCAAATATTTATTATTTAAAAAAAAATTCACCATTTCTCTGAAATTCAAATGTAACTAAGCACCCTCTGATTTTAGAAACTAAACCTTTCACCTGCCTCGAGAGTGGTGTAAGAAGTGATGCATAAAGCTGTATAGGAAGTAGTTGAAAGTACATACAAGAAGCATTGTCATCTCTAGATCTCATCTCTCACCCCACCCGTAGAAGAGAACACCCCTCCAGCTACCAGCAGGCAATGGGTTTTGCTCGCTAAATAAACTGAACCAGAAACTGGATTTAGGGACAGGTACTTCCTAGGGCAAGGCAGGTGAGGTACCATTATGAAAACACTGGGATTAAGAGAGAGTCTAGATAAGGAAGAGGGTGAGATCCTTTAGTATTCTTTCCACACTCAGGTTACAGATTCTAGAAAGCAACATTACCCATACTCACCTCCATCAAGATGGAGATTAGGAAACCCTTTTAGGAACAAGACCAAGAGAAAAGGTCCATCGATACTAATGTTTGAGGGTCATCAAACCAAATGGCCCAGCTCTCTCCTTGTGGCCTCTCCACTTAAAACTGAGATGTTAACAAGGTCACCCTATGCTCATAGAAATTCTTACTAGATTTTTAGTATCTCCTTTTTAAGTAAGAAAGACTGACAAATATCGTCCATCCATTCATTCAATCAACAAGTACTTGTTGACCAATTGCTGTTCTAAAAAATGAGACACCCTGGGGTGCCTGGATGGCTTAGTCAGTTAAGCATCTGACCTCAGCTCTGCTCAGGATCTGTGGTTCATGAGTTTGAGCCCCGCATTGGGCTCTCTGCTGTCAGCACAGACCCTGCTTCACATCCTGTCTTCCCCTCTCTACCCCTCCCCTGTTTGCTCTTCCTCACTCAAAAATAAACATAAAAAAAAACCCTCTTCCTTGGCCCCAGTCCGTGGCCTATTACACCCTCCATAAAGAGAGAGAGAGAGAGAGAGAGAGAGAGAGAGAGAGAGAGAGACCTCAGTGAACAAAACTTCTTAACCTGAGAAGCAGCCTGCACAAATGAAAAAAAAAAAAAAGAATAAACATTAAGAAAAAATCTACAGTTAATACACTCACAGACATAAGAAGATATTTTGTTCCTTACACATGACCAGTTTATTATTAAAAAGGCAAAAGAGAACATTTAGATAATAACAAAAAGCCTTTGGAAATTAAAAAAATATATATTACAGACTCTAAAACCACTAAACAGATAAGAAAGTTGAGGAAATATCATGAATAGAAAAATAAAAATCAGAATAACAGAGAAGTGATAGGAAAGTTACTTAATACACTTAGTCTAGCCAACATGAGTTACAGAAAGGGAAAAAAAGGAGGAAAATGGAGCTGAAGAAATTATTTTTAAATTACATGAAAAAATAAAATTGCAGAACTAAAGAATATGCGTTTTCACATGAAAGGTATGCAAAATGCTCACCACAATAAAGGATCTCCCCTGCCCCCCCCGCCCCCCCCACACAAAGGCACATCATTTGTGAAATTGCAAAACAATAAAGATAAAAAGAATTATGCTAAAAGCTTCCAAAGTGAGGGAAGAAAGTTCAGGTCTTCGTGTGAAGGACCAAAATGATAATGACAATGGACTTCTCAATAGCACAAGAAGCTAGAAGAGCAAGGAATAGTGCCTTAAAAATTCTAAGGAAAATTTACTTGCAACTGAGAATCTAAATCCATACAATTACCAATCAAATGTGAAGGTAAAATGAGCAGTTTTCAGATTTGCAAGATCTCAAAGGCCTATTTCCAAAGCATCTTTTCTCAGCGATAAATTTAAGAGAATTTATCTCTTCAGTAGTAGCAGATGATAGGTAATGTACGTAGGAAAACAACAGCTCTATAAACCTATTATTTGGTAACTGCTATGTTTATATCAGAAGAGATAAAGAATTGAAAGTGTTTTCCTCTGGAGCTTGGAAAATGAGTGTGTTATGTTTAGTGCAGGAAATTGTGGTTTTGGTTTGGGCCTTTGAATCCTCTGCCTTTTTAAACTATGTTCAGAATATATATATAAAAATAAAATTAAACAAAATATATCCTACAGAGGACTACATGATCCAATTACCCCTCTTACCAGAATAAGAAACTCTAGTAAACATTATATAAATTGGAGCCACAGAATTCCAGTCATCTTTTGGAATTGATTTGTGTGGTTTGGAAAAACATTTGTTACTGTGACCTTAATTACTTGAACAAATTAATGCTCACAAAGCAATATAAGAAAATCCCAAAGATTCATATTCTCTGTAAAGCACAAAGTCAATACAACATATTTCCAAAAGGTATACAATTTACCACACTTCTTTTGTTTTTCTTTTTTAAAATTTTTTAATGTTTATTTATTTTTAAGAAAGAGAGTGAGACAGAGCATGAATAGGGGAGGGCCGGAGAGAGAGGGAGACACAGAATCGGAAGCAGGCTCCAGGCTCTGAGCTGTCAGCACAGAGCCCGACGCGGGGCACAAACCCTGAACCGTACCACACTTCTTAGGGACACTCCATAGTCATTTTATAGCATGAATACTATGAGATGACACATTACTTGACCCTCTTCACAGAACTGAGTTCTTTGGTTCCAAACATGATGCTTCTTGGTGATAAAATGTTGTTAGTTAATCATAGGCTTACGATTAAAGCGAAGGTGACTTCTAGGCAACAAGGAGAAGGTAATAATTGATAGGACTACTGAGGAAATCAGGCAGGAATTGCTCAGTCTTGTTTAAAACAGAAGAGCCAGATAAATGCAGTAACAACGGACTAAGCCACGTTTATACTGCGTTAGTTACGCCAGAGTGGTAATTATTTTGGAAAGACATATCAACCTAGAGTGAATTCTGATTGACATGGGCAACAGATGGCTTCTTTCTCTCTTCAAAAATTGTCACGTGATTCGTTTATAGACTGACAGGTCTTGTTTAGAATGAGCACTTTTATTTATACCAAATATTTCTGGTATATGTCAGAAACCATGATATCCGATAAAATAGGTCTTTGGCTAGCTTCTTCAGTGAAGCTTTGGCCAGATCCCTCATCCTTTTTCTTTTTTTTTTTTAATTTTTTAACGTTTATTTATTTTTGAGACAGAGAGAGACGGAGCATGAATGGGGGAGGGTCAGAGAGAGAGGGAGACACAGAATCTGAAACAGGCTCCAGGCTCTGAGTTGTCAGGACAGAGCCCGACGCGGGGCTCGAACTCACGGACTGCGAGATCATGACCTGAGCCGAAGTCGGACACCCAACCGACTGAACCACCCAGGCTCCCCCATCCTTTTTCTATTTGGTCCACACGTTTCATTTACCTTGGGTAATTGGGTAATATGGTAACAGTGTATATGCCCCTCTAGAACACTAAGGACATTTTCCAAAAGCTGGCACCATACCATGTTTCTTACTATACAAGAGAGCTAGGGTGATAACTTGGGGTGCAAATAACCATATGACTGCAGGGTGTCTATATCCAAATCAGAAAGTATAAGAAATAGGGTTTTCTTTATGCTATACAGGAGTTGAAGAAGAGGGCAACTTGGGTGGTTTGGCCGTGAGAGGAGTAGAAAACACAGGCAAAAGTAAGGACGAAGTTACTCTTCTGCACATAGTGTTAATTGTTTGATTGTATTTTTTAAACAATAAATTGTGACTGCCATGCAAACGTTTAGCATCTAGTAGAAAATTCTTGCTACCCTGGAAATTACTCCTAGATTTTGTTCTCAGCTGTTCAAACATATTCACTGAGAAGTATTCCTTCGAAAATACTTATTGAGCTCTCACTACGTACCAGGCATTTTTAGAAGGGCTAGGAGCAAAACTGTACACGAAGTAAGAGACAATATTTTCGGCTCTAATGAAGCTTACATTCTAACAAGGCTACAGGGAGGCTAACAATAAATCAAATAAATAAGCGAAATACATATTATGCAAGAGGAAGGCAAGTATGAGAACAGGATTAAAAAGAGGAAACTGTGTTAATATTTTTAGAAAAAAAGAAAATTTCATATTCGATAGGAAAAATCCAGTCATCAGAATGAACATCTACACCCAAAGTTTTGCCCTTTTTGCTGTCGATTTACTACCACCACCACCATAACTAACACACACGAATTCTCAAAAGCTTTGTATTTCATGTTATATAGAGATGATTAGGTAGAGTATAATTATGTTGTAAAAATATGAAAGAATAAATTTGCCTGCTTAGAAACACATGACTTGATGAGTTTTAAATACTTAATTGGTCTAATAGTTTTAAAGTATTTAATATGGTCCTTCCATATACATTTTCAGGTTTATAAAGTAGCTGGCGCTTTATTTCGCCTCATGAAAATACTGCAAAATTGCTTTTCAGAATAAATGAACTCCTACACTGACTTCTAATTTAAGTTCATCAGAGCCTTAAAGGTAATTAGTAATTCAATATTTATTGTTATCTTGAGACACAAAGGCAAGCCCTCCTTAGGAAGTGTGCATGCGCACACTCAGAGACACACACTCACGTAGTTTTGAGCAGATTATTGAGAATGCAATCTTTCTGGCACAGAAGATATGTTTATACCAAACTAAGAGGTCCTTAAGGGAAATAATAGGTGTTTCTGAAACTCTCCTGGAGAACACAGTGACTGTGGTAAATGCAGACTTAGCATTCAATAAAGGTTTGATGATGAATGAATATGAATGAATTCAGATCCATGTTCTTGACTGAAAACTAAAGTGACCTTTTCCCCATGTGCTCTAATAAAAAGATGCTTAATTATGACTGTTGCTTCCATAGTTTTTAGACTCTAAAACACAATAGCCAGATCAATTTATCACCAGACCACTTTTCATGATGCAGCATGATTTGTTCAGGATTGAGAACTAATGGCTTCTTCCAGCATAGACCTTCAGATTCAAAAATAATCTATTTACAGGCATCAGCCTGACATCCAATTTCAGTTCCTATAGAAACACATTAGAGAAAATGGGTGTTTTTTTAAGAATTGTTTTCCCTGACATGTGTTGCAGTGTGATATTTACACTGCTGTCTGTGCTCATTATGGATTGCATTGATTATACGGCAGGACTGTCATTGTAACTGAGTGGTTTATTCTTCCCTGGGACGGTAGCACAAATGAGGTAGTCGAAGTTACCTCAATGTGCCCTATTGCCTGAGAAAAATTTTCACAAATAAAATCTAATCAACTTTTCTGTCCCTGATTGAACCGCACACATCCCCAAGACAAACAAAGGTCACTAACAGGGACTTTTATTAATTAACTGTAGACATCAAAAATTAAGGGAATGATATATTGCTGTCAAGCAATGGACTAGGAGAAGGTGAACCCTATTTGTACAAAATAGGAAATGCAAGGTTATACTAGTCAGTGCCTTCAGGTTCTAAATCTCCTATGTATTTAAAGACTTTCTTAAATAAGTGAGAATGGCCAAACAAAAAGATTTTTAGAATTTTTATATAAAAAGACTTTTATGACCTTTGGTAGGAATATTTTCTGATCCTAAGGGAAATGTTGGGTATATTTGACTATGTTTATAACATCAAAAACATCATTCAGAGATAGAACACATAAGCCACGGGGTGGGAGAATATATTAGCTATTAACCTCACATACAACAGATGAAGACTTTATATTTAGTTTATATACCAACTGACAAAAAAATAGGACAATGGCATATCAGTTTTCATACATGAGGACAGAAAGGCTAGCTAAGTGGCCAATAAAGGTAAGGCCATGCAATGTATATTACAGCAGCAATATAGTACTATGATTATCCAAAGAATGGCTACAAGGAAAAAGACTGACAGAGCAGGCATGGCAAGGATTTAGACCAAGGGAATCTCTTATATGTTTCTGGAAGCAGAGGAAATTAATGCATTCACTTGGTAGAAAGTTTGGCACCATCTACTAAGGACGAACAGGCACAACTACTCCTACTCAGAACCCCACACCTAGGTATATAATCCACAAAAATGTATGTGTGTGCATATGCACAGACAGGTGTTTACAAGAATAATCACAGTGCCCTTATTTTTAAAAGTCAAGACTGGGAACTACTAAGATATACCATCAACAGTAGAAATGGAAAAAAAAAATAAGGCGTATGTACATACAGTGAAATGCACAAAAAATAAAAATATAGTATCACATAACCTGGATGAATCCTACAAATACAGTGATTATGAAAGAACCTCCAGGATTACATACTATATAACCCCAGTTTGCCGAGCTCCATTCAAAACATAACAAATAAAACATAACAAATTAAACAGTATATATACCAACAATGGAATAGTAAAAATATAAGTAAAAGCAGACAAAATGAACCATCACAGCAGTCAGATTAGCTGTTATTCTTAGGTGGTAGGGAAGAAGTTGTGGCAGAAAATTTTTGGAGGACTGATGATTTCTCTTTCTTGAACTGATTGGTTGTTATCTGAGCCCTCACTTCATAATAATGTCTTAAACTTTACAATTGTTTCACAAACTTCTCTGTATGTTGTTTCACAACAAAAAAATCAAAACATACAAATGTCTAATGTATATATTTTAAGACTTCAACTTCATTAGTCATCATAAGAATACTAACTAGGTAAAGCATCAACTTTATATTTAATTTGCTAAAAATTAAATTACACATAATACTGGAAATTGTGTGATGCTATCAGTATTACCAAATACTGTTAGTGAATATGCTGATCAAAAAAATTCTGGAAGGGGCCCCTGGGTGACTAAGCTGATTAAGCATAGTCTTGGTTTGGGCTAAGGTCATAACCTCATGGTTCATGAGTTTGAGCCCCATGTAGGGCTCTGTGCTGAAAATGCAGAACCTACTTGGGATTCTCTCTCTCCCTTTCTCTCTGCCCCTCCCCACTCACTCTCCATCCCTCTCTCTCTCAAAATAGGTAAATATATATATATTTTTTTAATTCTAGAAAATGATTTGACAATCTATAGTAATTGCTTTCGTATATTTGTCCTAATCGAATTCTAGAAATCTCAAGGTATTAACCTAAAATGAAAAAAATGTATATCTAATAGATTAACCATTGTATGAATGATTTTTAGAAGCAGCATTGGAAACCAAAGGGCCAACAAAGGGAATATTGTAATTCATTAAACTGACAATTACATTTTAAATACATTTTTGACCATTATGTATGGAAAACTGCCATAATACAATCATACAATGTTGAATATGCAGGAAATAATTTTCTCGGAAACATAAAATATGCTCAACGTGGTCTCAATGTTTGGTCTTTCCCCAATTCACATGTTGGAATCCTAAAGCCCAATGTGATGATGTTAGGAGGTGAGGCCTTTGGGATTTGATTAGATCATTAGACCATTTTTTTTTTTTCAACATTTATTTATTTTTGGGACAGAGAGAGACAGAGCACGAACGGGGGAGGGGCAGAGAGAGAGGGAGACACAGAATCGGAAACAGGCTCCAGGCTCCGAGCCATCAGCCCAGAGCCTGACGCGGGGCTCGAACTCACGGACCGCGAGATCGTGACCTGGCTGAAGTCAGACACTTAACTGACTGTGCCACCCAGGTGCCCCAGATCATTAGACCATTTGATTAGATCATTAGAACTTTCCTGGATGGGATTAATGCTCTTATAGAAGAGATCCTACAGAGCTCTCTCGGCCCTACTTCTATGTGAAGTTATAAAGAGAAGCCTATGACCCAGAAGTGGGCCCTCACCCAACCACATGGGCATTCATATCTAAGACTGCCAGCCTTCAGAACTGTGAAAAATAAATTTCCGTTGTTATAAACTACTCGACCTGTGGTATTTTGTTATGGCAGCCCAAACAGACCAAGGTGATGCCAAAATGTTCACTTTGCATATTCTGGCAGTGTAAATATGGACTGGTTTTCTTCACCATTTTTTTTGCTCTTTCCTACTTTATGTACTACACATAAATCATTCCCATAATCTGAAACAATGAACAAAAACATATAAACATGATTCATCTGACAATTTTATTTTACCTTTTATTTCTTTATTTCCAATTGGAATGCATTTTCTTTTACATTTTCTTTTTTTCCTTTTGGCCAATTGTACTGGCTGCAACCTCCAGTACAGAGTTGAACAGAAGTGGCAAGAATAAACATTCTTGACTTCTTCCTCATCTAAGGGAAAAGCATTCAGGCTTTCACCATTAAGTAAGTTTGATGTAGGTTTTTCATAGCCCTTTGTCAGGTTTAGAAATTTTCCTTCTGCTCCAAGTTTATTGTGAGGTTTTATCATAAATGCATCCTGGATTTTATCAAATGCTTTATTCTCTATATTTAGAAGATTGTGTATTATTTGTCCTTTATTCCAATAATTTGGTATATTTAATTAATTAAATTTCAAATGTTGAGCAAATTTAAATTCCTAGGATAAATCCCACTTAGTCAAGATATATAATCCTAGTTATGTTGCTGGATTTAGTATGTTAATATTTCGTTGATGATTTTTGCATCAATATTAATAAGGGATTCTGATCTGTTTTTGCTTTTCATATGATATTTTTATCTGGCTTTGGTGTCAAAGTAATACTGGCCTTACGGAATGAATTGCGAAGCATCCCTTCCTTCTCTATTTTCTGGAAAAGTATGTAGCATTTGAGAAGAAAATTCTCAAAACTACTAGGCAGTAGTTGTGGTGAGATACAGACCTGGATACAGAGTATGGGATGAATCACTCGAGCTAAAGATTTATTAGAACTTATGGTTAAGTAACCCCTGAATGAGGTTGGGACAAACTCTCTTTAAATACCTTTTAGAAAAATATATAAAACTAAAAGTAGTTTTAAAGAGAAGATATGACTGAGTCTTGCCCAGTATAGACAAGTGAAAACCAAAAATTATTCAATGAACATCAATCTCTTTCATTAGAAAGACAGACATGTTGGGGCGCCTGGGTGGCGCAGTCGGTTGAGCGTCCGACTTCAGCCAGGTCACGATCTCGCGGTCCGTGAGTTCGAGCCCCGCGTCGGGCCCTGGGCTGATGGCTCCGAGCCTGGAGCCTGTTTCCGATTCTGTGTCTCCCTCTCTCTCTGCCCCTCCCCCGTTCATGCTCTGTCTCTCTCTGTCCCAAAAATAAATAAACGTTAAAAAAAAAATTAAAAAAAAAAAGACAGACATGTCTATAAAATAGATGTGAAGAAAAGTGGCTTGAAGCAAATATTTTGTATATTTTTTTACAATAAAAATCACATTAATATTATTTCATTTCTAGCCCCATTTCCTTAGCTTCTTCAGTAGAAAATCAGGAATGTGGGTGCTTGGTAGAAAAATTTGTTTTTTTCATTTTCATTTTTACTGTTTTCCTCATGCCCAAACGTGAGATATAAAGTGAGTTAGTAGGATTAGAATGTTACGTATATCCAATTTAAGCTACACTTTCATATTATTTACTTCCCAGCACAGGTTGATAGTATGGCCTAAGTAGTGAGAACATAGAGCACAAGATAATTCAATCAAATTCTGTTTACTCTATTTTCAACAGATCCTCTACTCCATACTAAACAATTCTCCTCTGGAGGGATAAAGCATTTTCTCTAAGCAGACATAATCAAATCCCAGAGTAGCAGCAGTATTTCTTTCTATTGTTACCAGAAAAATTAGGGGAGAACTATGGTTCTCCAGTCCCGATGTTTTATACAGCGTTTACCACATTTTACCGAGGTTGCAGAAAAGAAATTTGACTCGTAAATAGCTCTTCAATGCGTTTATTTTCGAGCTCACCCTATCTTCAGGGTGGTCATATATTATCAGCGTGCCACAGTTACCTAAACATCTTTCCTAGAAATTTTCTATGCTGAAAGGACAGATAGATTTGGTCTCAAGATTAGACAATGCCTCTTCTCAGAATTTACTTTTAGGAATACACGTCTGAAGGTTCAACGCTAATGCACGCCCACGTGGACACTATTATATGCACATATACACCATACACACACGCACACTATTTACATACACATGGACACGCTACTTACATATATACATTTGGATGAAACTATTTTTCATTTTGTTCTGGTAAATAACCTCTTAGGACAAATTAAGTATCTGCTGATTTTTCTCTTTGTGGTGAACTAGGAAATTCTGCAGTAAGGAGGATGTAGCTTAATTTTTTTCTCATTCCCCAAAGGTAGTTATCTCATGCCCTAAGCTGCAGATTTAATTATCTACATCTTAACCATGCTTACTTTGCAAAGTAGAGCTATTTTTAGCAATCATTTAATCTTTTCTTGAATCCAGTTACAGTATTTCCATATCCTCTTGGAACTGCAAAATCTACAATGTCATCACATAATGTACTTGGGACAGGGGGCTATTTATTATAAAATCACTTTAAGTTTTAGCTAGATTAATTAGTTCTGTCAAATAAAACTATTATTTCATGTAATGCCTTAGCTTATACATTTTTCTCCAGTAGAGATAAAAACAGGCAAAAGAGCTTTAAGCTCTTTAATAAATACTAGAGAAGAATGTTCTTATCGGGATAAAAGAGTTATAAGTACAAATTTTGAATTCACATTAACTCTTCCATTTTCCCCTTGATTACATCCAGCTCGTTTAAAAGAAATTCTGATAAAACTTGTTTGTTTGTTTTTTTTACCCAATGGAAAATAATTTTTCATAGTAACTTTCACTAACTTTGGTGAGAGACAATTCCATCTCCAAGTAAACGACATGAATTTGTTTTAGTAAGCTTGGATAGAGTACCCACCATGTGTGAAGAGGCACCTGTAGTAATGGTAAGTAAACTTTGGATGCTAGTTGAAAATTAATGAATGCAAAACAATTTTCTCCTTCTGGTATTCAATATCACGTTACAAAGCCGTATTATTGCTGAAGAAGTTATGCACCCACTATTTTTAAAGAAACACTATGTCTAGGTTAAACTCTGCCACACATTTCATATGAACATAAATAATAATAATAGGAATATGGCATTGTTTTAAACTCTTTACAGATATTACTTTTTGAAGTTTATTTATTTATTTTGAGAGAGAGAGAGAGAGAGAGAGAGAAAACACAAGTGCACAATGGGAAGGGGAAGAGAGAGAGGGAGAGAGAATACCAAGCAGGTTCTGTGCTGTGTGCTATCTTTGCAGAGCTGGATGGTGGGGTTCAATTTCACGAACCATAAGATCATGATCTGAGCCAAAATCAAGAGTCAGACACAACTGATTGAGCCACCGAGATGCCCCTCTTTACAGGTATTGTTACATTTAATCCTGTAACGTAATTATTTTAAGAACCCAGATTACTATTGAAACAACAGGGTCATGAAGACACTAAAGTAAATTTCGCATGTTTATAGAACTCTCAGGAATTTACTTTAACCTTGGGCACCCTAACTCCAGAACCCACACTCTTCAGCCCATGAGCTTTTCTTTACCTTCAAACATGATAAATCTTCAAGTTTATTAGCTTGCAGTTTAATAGTGGATATTTCTATCTTGTTATGTCTACCTGTTTCAAAAAGTCAAGAATGCTCTACTGAAAAATTATAATATTATCCTCTTGAAAGTGTAAAGCTTCAAAATTATGAAGTGATGCATCATTTTAGAATCAGTAACATTTAACTGGATAATTTTTTAAATTCAAAAATTTGTTAGTCACGACATAGAAATATTTCTTTTTAACGTGCAATTTGGTGCATGCAATTGAAGAAATAATAATTTAATCATTGCATTGCCCTTCATTTTTAATGAGAAATATAAAAATGTCATATGACTCGCAAAAGTGAAGATACATACAGTAGATTAATTTTGATTAAATAATCTCTTAACATCTTTCGAAGCTCTAAAATCTAGGACAATAAATTTATTAGCCTTAGTAGCAAATATGTATTATTATGATTTAGGGAGAAATAATCTCTGATAATTAGAAACATGCAATGGTAATTTATAATATATTATAATGGAAATATAAACATAATTAAATAAAAGTTTTATTTGAATTAATTTAACGCTAAAACTGTAATCACTAATTTCAAAAATATTAAGCACAATAAAAAGCAGTTCCTACTTAAATTCACATTTTTCTTAAAAACTGTATTGGCTTGCTAGGACTGCCATAAAATATCACAGACAGAGTGACTTGGACAGCAAACATCTATTTTCTCACAGTTCTGGAGGTTAGAGGACTAAGATCAGGGTGTTTTAGCAAGTTTGATTTCTTCTGAGGCCTCTCTCCTTGGCTTATAGATGGCTAGCTTCTTGCTGTGTTCTCAAATAGTCTTTTCCCTGTGTATGACCTCCCTGCTGTCCCTTTGTGTGTCTAAATTTCCCGATCTTATGAGAGCACAAGTCAGATCAGGTTAGGGCCCACTTGTATGGCCTCAATTGAAATTAATCACATCTATCATATCTATCGCCAAGTCAGTGACATTCTGAGGTACTGGGTTATCAGGGATCCAACATAAATTGGGCCAAGCAGACACAATTCAGCCCATAACATTGACTTTTATTCATATAATAAAGAGAGAACTAGTATAGCATATTGAGTTAGTTTGTATGAATAAAGACTGCAAAACTCTTAAAAGTGGTGAAAATGGATGATGAAGTAATCTTTTTTGCATCACGATTCTAGAGTTCTTTAGTAAATGAATTCCCACTGTTCCAGTATCCTCTTCCCACTACACTGACAGTACAAATTGTATTTGCTCAGATGGTTGTCAGTTTGTTCTATAGGGGCAGCTTATACTGCTTACTTCTACACAAAGATGGGTTCTCCTTATCTTGCAAAGCCTTTATATATATTTGATTTCTAAAATGTAGCCCATACATAAAAGTAAATACAAAACTGGGACAGCTGGGTGGCTCAGTCGGTTAAGAGTCCGACTTCAGTTCAAGTCAAGATCTCATGGTTCATGAGTTTGAGCCCCGCGTCAGACTCTGTGCTGACAGCACGGAGCCTGGAGCCTGCTTCAGATTCTGTGTCTCCCTCTCTCTCTGCCCTTCCCCCAGTCACACTCTGTCTCTCTGTCTCTCTCTCAAAAATAAATAAGACAATAAAAAATTTTAAAAAGAGTATATACAAAACTATCTAGTGTATGTGTTTCTGGGTCTTAGAAATTTTAATTATGCTCATATCACCCCTGCCAAGAAAGAAAAAGGGAGAGACATTTAGGGAACAATTATATTAAGGAGAGGTAGAGTTAAATCTTCACAGAGATGATAATAATACAATCAGATTTTCTTTAGCTTTCAAATCACTCATAATATTAATCAGCAATAAAACTTTTTTGAAGGCAACTTACCAGTACCTATTAAAATCTAACATCTAATAATATTCTTTGACTTTAGTCTGGCTACCTCACATCTATAAGTTTAATAGAATTTTGAGTTTTACATGTGCATTTTATGCTTGTGTGGATTTTCTTATTTTCCTACAATGAATTTATATTGGCAAAGAAATATTTCAAATTATTGGTTACTTGAAATATTCTGGACTTCAGATTTTTTTCTAAGTTTGCAAAATCACTGTAAAGTTAAGAGGCAGTAACTACAATTACCATTAGAAAATAAGTTTCAAGACATCAGACATTTAAGGGAAAGTAAGTTGAAGGGCGGCTGGGTGGCTCAGTTGGTTAAGCATTGGACTTTGGCTTAGGTCATGACCTCACGGGTTCATGACTTTGAGCCCCCACATGGGGCTTCTGCATCGGGTTCCATGCTGACAGCTCAGAGCCTGGTATCTCCCTTTCTCTCTGCTCCTTCCCTGCTCATGCTCGCGCTCTCTCTCTCTCTCTCTCTCTCTCTCTCTCTCAAAAATAAGCATTTTTAAAAATTAAAAAAAAGAGAGAAAGCAATTTGAATCCTTAGAGGTACTCTTTCCCACAGGTAGTAGATGCTAAATAAATAGCTTTTGAATGGATGTATGAGTGAATGAAAGCATGCATATCATAATATGCCAATGTAGTCCTGTCGCTGTCATCACAAATTTATTTTTAGTAGTCATACATCAAGTATTTTTAATTAATATCTTGAGTAAATTCAACTTATAAATAAATAACCATATATACCTAACCTAACAGTGTCTTGAACTTATGTGCAGTCATACATTGCCATAAACCATGAACTTGTCATCATCAGAAAGTGTACTATTTCCAAACCCTAATTTTAATGTTTATTTGTTTTTGAGAGACAGAGAGAGACAGAGCACGAGCGAGGGAGGGACAGAGAGAGAGAGGGAAACAGAATCTGCAGCAGGCTCCAGGCTCTGAGCTATCAGCACAGGGCCCTGTGCGGGACTCAAACTCACAAACCGTGAGATCATGACCTGAGCCAAAGTTGGAAGCTTAAGCGACTGAGCCACCCAGGCGCCCTTCTAAACCCTAATTTTAAAGTCCCATTTTCCTCCAAGTCCACATATTCCAGGAAAACACTATTTCAATTTCATTGACAATGATTTTTTTTTCTCACCTTCCTTATTCCTAAATACTTCATTCCTAGTCTTCTGGAAAATTCTTCTCTTTATATATGACTTACCTCTGCATTCTCTATGCTAATTGGCTTAGTAGCTAAATATTGCAGAGGAAAAAAAGCAACACCAAAACCTAATTGGTACCACTACTGCTCACCATTTAAGTTCTCATTTCCTAAGTGTCCATTTCATAATATTCTTTGTACTCAAACTCCCATTTGCCTTTAAAACTCTATCTCAACTGATGACATCATTCCTACTGTGTATTAAGAAACTGAGCTATTGGGGATGCCTGGCTGTCTCCATCGGTGGAGCGTGTGACTTTTGATCTTGGGGTCATGAGGTTGAGCCACTTGTTGGGTGTAGAGAATACTTAAAAAAATATAATAAAATTAAATTAAAAATAAAACTTGGAGCTATCAGATGCACAGTCTATTATTTTCCCATGACAAATATTATGGTTTTCCTGAATCTTCATTCATTTTCTCCTTCTATATTTTGATCATAGGTGAGGAATACTCCTGCTTTTATCCAAGGCTAGTCCCTCCACATGTAGTCAAAATTCCCCTGCGTTCAGCCTTATCAGCTCCATCTCCCATCACTTTATTACATTGTATTATGTTATATTTTATTTATTATATACTATATCTTCATATTTTATTTTTTTTTAATTTTTTTCAACGTTTTTTTATTTACTTTTGGGACAGAGAGAGACAGAGCATGAACGGGGGAAGGGCAGAGAGAGAGGGAGACACAGAATCGGAAACAGGCTCCAGGCCCTGAGCCATCAGCCCAGAGCCTGATGCGGGGCTCGAACTCACGGACCGCGAGATCGTGACCTGGCTGAAGTTGGACGCTTAACTGACTGTGCCACCCAGGCGCCCCGATATTTTATTTTTATATCGTATCTTTGTATGAGATCATTCCCATACGCTTCTAAATGTACTCTACTTAAAAAGCAAACAAACCAAACCCTTTCCTAGAAGGCAAATCACTTCCAGCTACCATCACATTTCTTTATATGCTACTCTTTGTGGCCATTTTTAAGAATGTCTTCACTTTCTTATGTTTTATAAGCTTATATAAAATTATATTTTACAGATTTTATTTTGAAATATTCACTTTTACAAGTTACAAATGTAAAATAGAGTAAAATAATAGAAGAAATCTTCCCCTTCGTCAGCCCACTTCTCAAGATCCTGCTCTTCCTCAGAGGTCACCACTGTTTTGATTTTGATATATATTCTTCATTCATGTCTTCCTATGCATTTACATATGTTTCTGCATTTTAAGTCCACCATTTTATTTAATATGTTTAAAAAATAAACAGGATCATATTATACATGTTTTATGTGATTTTGATTCTTTTTTAGTATAAAAATACTATTGGGCATTAGTCCATGCCAATCATAAAAAACTACATCATTCGCATTAGGAACTGTTTTACATATTATGGACATAGTTTTACATATTATGGACACTATGGTTTATTTGATTACTTCTATGTAGATAGATAATCAAGTGTTTTCCAGTTTATTGGTATTATTAACAACATGGTAACAAAATATTTTTATATACCTGATTGTCTAAACAGGAAAAATTTCACTCAAATAGTAAAGCCTGGGGGTGCCTGGGTGGCTCAGTCGGTTGAGCTTCCGACTTCGGCTCAGGTCATGATCTCACAGTCTGTGAGTTCAAGCCCCACGTCAGGCTCTGTGCTGACAGCTCAGAGCCTGGAGCCTGCTTCAGATTCTGTGTCTCCCTCTCTCTCTGACCCTCCCCCATTCATGCTCTGTCTCTCTCTGTCTCAAAAATAAATAAACATTTAAAAAATTTTAAAAAGAAAAGTTAAGCCTGGAATTAATATTCATTAATAATGAAACATATTATAAGTTTAGCTATAAGAAATTTTTTCAAAGACATCTATGTATCTACATTGGGTTGTTTGGTGACCCCCCCACACCCAAAAGATATGTCCCAATCCTAACCCCACTGTGAATGTGGCCTTATTTATAAATAGATTCTCTGCAGGCTGCGGATCTTGAGAGGAGATTATTCTGTATGCAAAATGGGCCATGATTCAAGGACAGGTATCCGTATAAGAGGAAAAGCAGAGATATTTAATACAGAGAGACACTCACGGGAGAAGGTTATGTGACTATGGAGGCAGAGACTGAAGCTCTGCAGCCCCAAGCCAAGGAATACATGGAGCTACCAGACGCCCCAAGAGGAAAAAAAAGGATGCTCCTCTAGAACTCTGGAGGTCATATGGCTTTAGAGACACCTTGACTTTGCACTTCAAGCCTCCACAACTGTGAGAGAATATTTCTGTTGTTTTAGGCCATATGGTTTATGGTAATTTGATATATTACACTAGCAAAATTCGATATTACAATAGTAACTTTCACATATATTATTCCTGTGTAATAGGGATATATTTTCAAAAACCATGAAAATCATCAGATCATGAAAATAGTGTAAATATTACTGTTCAATCCACTTTCAACATTTTTCTGTTGAAATATTTTAAACCTACACAAGAATTGTAAAGGATAATACAATAAATTGCATATACCCTTTATCTTGATTCACCGATTGTCACCTCTTTGACACACTTTATTTTCCTAATTTATTTGTGTCCTGAATCATTGGAGAGTAGTTTGTAGACATAATGAAACTTCACCTTTAAATAATTCAGTGTGTTTCGAAAAAATAATGACATTGACATTTTGGAAGAGTACAGGATAGTTGTTTTATAGAATGTCCCTTAGTTTGGGTTTCTCTGATTATGTCTTCTAATTAAGTAGAGGCTATGGGGTTGGTGTGGAATAATACTTAAGTAGTATTAGGTCTTCCTCAGTATATCACATCATAAGGTATCAGGTACCCCACTATAGAGACCCAAAAAATAAATGGGGGTAAGATATTCCATTTTGGCTTAACCAAGTGGTTGACCACACTAGCTGTTGTTAGTGTCATCTTCCCAGTGCCCCACTCCCAATACTTGCTATTGCTAGCTCACATTGTCAGAGAAATACTTCTTCCAACCTCTAGTCAGGTGAATGGTGTGCCACAAGGAAGCCACTCTCAGAGCCAGGAGGTACCTGCAAGTAGAATAAATCGATCCTTAATTCCCTGGCTGGACTTGTGCCATGCGGTACACTGGCTATTCTTCCTCCCGGACCAGCAAGAAAAGAGAAATGCAGTAGGAAGCCTGTAGAGGAAATGGACACGCAGTGGACCAGCTGATACACTCAGGCTTCGAGATGGCCAAGATCTCCTGTGGGTTAAGTGGTTGTCAAGAGAGGTGTAGCCAACTAGGCATAACTTGTCGGCATCAAAAATGATGACTTGTAAGTGAAGAGACTCCGGAAGCAAAAGTCAATGTTTGTGTCAGATGGAGACTGACTCTTCACTGGAGTAGCCTCTCACATGCTCCCCATTTAGTGTAGACACACTTCACTGCAGGACCAACATTTGGTCACCTGCTCACAGAAGTCGTTAATGGTCATCATTATGGCCAGAGAAACATCGCCCACAGAAGAATGAAATTATATACCCAGGTAATTAAAATCAACAACAACTAGTGCCTAATTTCCCAAATCCCGCTTCCCTGCCAAATAACAGAAAATATAACAGAAGATTGACATGTGGAAGAGAAGCAGAGATTATAAACTCCTCTGTTTCAAGTAGCAGGCTCTGAAACCTAATCTGTGGTGGGGGGGGGGGGTGGGGAGGGCTTATGCATATGCTGGATATGAGATAGAAGCTTCAGATAGGACATTAGTAATAATGAAATGTGTGATCAAAAAATTAGATTTCCTTAAAATGTTAAGGGACATCCGGGGAAGTATAACAGAGGGATATTCACAGCTGTGATCAGATAAAATAAGCTTGTTTTATGTTTTTACCCCACTGAGTTTAGACCATTCAATGAAATGGCTGTGTTTGTAATTAAGATTCACTTTCAGCTTTTTTAAAATTTTATTTTATTTTATTTTATTTATTTTATAGAAAGAGAGCGTGCACAAGTGGGGGAGAGGGGCAGACGAAGAGAGGGAGAAAGAGAGAGGGAGAGAGACAGAGAGAGAGGGGGAGAGAGGGGGGGAGAGAGAGAGAGAGAGAGAGAGAGAGAGAGAGAATGAATGAATGAATGAATGTTAAGCAGGCTCCACACTGAGTGTGGAGCCCATCATGGGCTTGATCCCACAACCTTGTGATCATGACCTGAGCCAAAATCAAGAGTGATACTCAACCAACTGAGCCACTCAGGCACCCTCTCCCCTTCATATTTCCAGTACTGCTCTTCCTATCTACTTTAAGATGTGTCTGATGATGAGAAGGAAATCACAAAGAATGCTAAGGGTAAAGTATGAAACAACTCATCTTTGAGATTTGAGAATATCTGTTGTTCCTAGTTAAAACTCTCTCTAGCTCTGCCATGTCTATCTGGCTGAAGTTTCTTCTGTCTGAAGCAAAAGCCTCTGCTTGTCATAGTTCAATTTAGCAAAAAAAAAAAAAAAAAAAAAAAGGAGGAAAGTAGGAGTAAGGGGGAAAGTGATGTATATATAGATATAGGGTGGACCAGGTTGTCATTCATGGAGGTGCTGATTACTATTCCACAAGCAATCACCAGTTTCATTGCTCCAGGACACCCACCAGTTCTTTGCATCATTTGCCTTTGAGTCTGATGCATTACAGAACCATTTCTGGCATGTTCAAAAAGCCATTCCTGCTGAATTTTGGATTGAGATTTCCTGATGTCAGGCTAATGCCATTTTTTAGAGATCCCTCAAAATTGGTTCTACTCTTGGCATTTCTCCTCCCTACTTTGGGGTACTATTAGGTCAACCATTCCTAATACATGAAGGTAAAAAAAAATACATTCCTAAATATACAGAATAAACTTTAAATTGAATGATGTCACTGACCTGCCTGAAAATCTACCAATACTCCCCACTGTACTTGGGAAAATATCCAGTTGTCTTACTTAGGACCAATAGAGCCAAGCAACATGACTTCTGTCTATTCCTCCAGCATCATGTCATTCCACATGTCCCATCCTCTGGAGAACACAGACCAATACAGTACTATGACTCAGAAAGTACTGGAGTGGTCTTAGTTGGGAAGAGGAAGAACTAGAATCAGGTTGCTGGTCCACTCCATCCTCTAAGGGTGATTTTTGATCCCCATAAGAATATACTGTAAGAAAAGGAGGATAATGGAGGAAAATGGGTATCTGAGAAACTAATTACCTATCTGAGAAACTAGAGTCCTCAGAAAACAATAACCAAAAGCAGAAGAGCACTATGCAATAAATGGTCTGAAGGATATGAACAAAATGCTAGGAGGTGGAATAGAAGAACACAAATTAGAATTATAAAAAGATTTAAGTGAGACAGGTAGACAACAGAAACATCTAGAAAGAAATGTTATAGCTCTCAGAAAATAAATAGAAATAACATCTTTAAAAGTTCAGATACGAAGGCTAAACTGAAAGGAAAATAGCAGATGGTCCCTGACACAACAATGATTGAACTTACAATTTTTTGACTTTATGATGATGTGAAGGTAACATCCATTCAGTAGAAACTGTACTCGGAGTTTTGGATTTTGCTCTTTTCCTGGGCTAGTGATACGCAGTAGCTGTTCTCTCTTGATTCTGGGCAAGGGCAGAAGCAGCCATAGCTCTGAGGCAGCCATGCTGTCATGAGGGTGAACCACCTAAATACTTATGATATTTCGTGAACACAATTATGCTGCTTTCACTTTCAGTACAGTTTTTAATCAATAACATGAGACAAACCCTAAGAGACTCTTATTTAGAGAGAACAAACTGAGGGTTGCTGGAGGAGACGTGGGTAGCAGGATGGGCTAAATGGGTAATGGGTATGAAGGAGGGCACTTGTTGGGATGAGCACTGGGTGTTATATGTAAGAGATGAATCACTGGGTTCTATTCCTGAAACCATTATTACACTATATGTTAACTTACTTGGGTTTAAATAAAATTTAAGTAAATAAATAAATAAATAAATAAATAAATAAATAAATAAATAAATAAATAACAGGAGATATCCAACACTTTATTATAAAATAGGCTTTGTGTTAGATGGTTTTGCACAACTATAGGCTAATGTAAGTGTTCTGAGCACATTTAAGATAGGCTGAGCTAAATTATAGTGTTTGACAGGTGAATGTATGAAATGCATTTTCAGGACCCCCTGGGTGGCTCAGTTGGTTAAACGTCTGACTTCAGCTCAGGTCATAATCTTGTGATTCATGAGTTCGAGCCCCGCATTGGGCTCTGTGCTGACAGCTCGGAGCCCAGAGCCTGCTTCAGATTCTCCCTCTCTCTCTACCCCTTGCCGGCTCGCATCCTGTCTCTCTCTCTGTCTCTCTCTCTCTCTCTCTCTCTCTCTCTCAAAAATAGAGAGAGATGTCTCCCTCTCTCTCTACCCCTTGCCAGCTCGCATCCTGTCTCTCTCTCTCTCTCTCAAAAATCAGTAAACATTAAAAAAAGAAAAGACATGTATTTTCAACTTAATAATATTCAATTTATGATAGGTTTATCAGGACGTAACCACATCATAAAGTGAGGAAGATCTGTAAGAGCAAATGGGCATCAGGGAAAAGTTATGGTATTAATTCTTCTTATAATGTTTGGAGAAAGGATATTTATTGTGGACAAACATCTACCAAAGCAATTAAACATACATATAAATTACCATGCCAAAGGAAGCAAAGTACTCTGTCCAGTGAATGGAACATTTTGCTGATAATGGCTGATAATTGGAGGTCCTATAATTAACCAACAATTTAACGGCAAATAATTTGCTGGTCTTACTTTGTGAGGACAGTGAAATGAATGTTTTGGGGTTAGTTGTCAATCTAGGGTCGACAGTAGAAGAGCCATTACAGTCAGATAATTAAAGACCCAGACATTACCCTTTGTTTCTCTTCTTTGTGTAGAATGCTGGCCTAGGCTATGCTGAACTAGATTTTAGCAATCTCATTGTGATATCTCATGTTCCTCCCAGTTTCTCATAAAAGCTCTCTAGTGAAGAACTTTTACTTTGGCAGGCTGTCTGCTAAGACATTATTTTCAAGATTTAAGGAAATTCGGCAGGAACCAGAATAAAGCACATTCTCCCTGTTTTCAGTATTCCAAGCACCAAAAATAGTAATAAACCCAGAACAACTCCAATGTACTCACCAGTCACAACTTATCGAGTATTCCGCTAATCATATTACATAATGCAATTTATTATGAAGCGAGGTGCTAATCTTATTTTTATCGTTGTGAAGATAAAAGCATTAATATTCAAGTCAGGCTACTCATAGGAAGTAAGTGATTAAAACTGGTTTAAACCTATACTCACCCATTTCCAAAATCTTGGCTCTTAACCCATTAAGGCCACACTGCTATCAGTAAAGTACATAATTGTCTTTTCCATATCATTCTGTCTCAGTTTGGATCTTTTATACTAAGCCCCAAATTTCAACATTAAGGATGTAATAGTGGTGGGATTCCCTCGTTTTCAGGTACCTTGTCAAATTTTTTCACTGAAATATAAAAATCACGTCACGTTATGAAACAGAAATATAAAGTGCTGGCATACTGGAAAGTAATTTTGCTAAGTCTGGGTAATAAACTTGGGTCAGACAATGACTACAAATAACTAAATGCATAGAGCCACCAAATTATATCACTACCCGAATAGTTCTGTGAAATATGACAAATTGAAATAACTCCAAGTGATACAAAACATTATTTGGAATTAAATTTAACTTAAGGTTTAAATAATTTTTTTCTGAATTTCAGTAACATTTTGAAGTTATATTTAGTGTTCATTTAATTTATAATAGTAAATTCAGTGTAGATCTTGCAATATGACTTATTAGGGTATGTTTTAAATGCACATTATGCAATCTATATTGGAATATGGAATTCTGTATAGAACAATGGTTCATTGTTAAAGAAGGAAAAATAAGAGTCCATGGTTTATTTATTTTGTCCCCTTGAAAATACATACTCTAGGGATGTGAAGCATTCCTTCTAATTCTTAAAATTTCAAGGCTCTGCAATTTTTCTTCTGTGAGACAAGAACTTAGTAAGAGAAATAAAATTAACTTTGTTTACTATAAATATTTTGATAGGGAATAGCTAACTTAAAAAAAGAGAAATTAAGCATTTATTCACTGTAATAATACATATCAATCATATTCCCTGGATACATAGGAAATATTTGTAAAATATGAAAAGAAACAGGATGATGGACATCTATTTAATTTTTTAAAAGGTTTTTTTAATGTTTATTTTATTTTTGAGCGAGAGACACAGAATCTGAAGCAGGCTCCAAACTGTCAGCACAGAGCCCCAGGGAGGGCTCAAACCCGCAAATCGTGAGATCATGACCTGAGCCGGAGTCGGAGCTTAACCGACTGAGCCATGGTGCCCCATGGCTCCCCATGAACCGACTCCAGGTGCCCCAGAGTCATGTACTTTTAAATGCTGGGACCAACATTTGAAAGTATCCAATCTAAGCCCCTGGCTTTATGAAACAGAAAACTGAGATTCTTTCAAATTAAATATTTGCTTATGGTCAAAAACTAATTAATAGCAACAGTGGGACTAAAACCTAGCTTTCTTGAGTCAGAGTACTGGTGAAAATTAGTACAGAACTACAAAAGCCAGGCTAAGGGATAAGGATTTTTAAAATTCTGAATATAGGGACATAATGCTGGCTCAGTTGGTTAAGTAACCAACTCTTGACATCAGCTCAGGTCTTGATCTCATGGTTGTGAGTTCAAATTCCAAGTTGAGCTCCACACTGTGCTGGGCATGAAGCCTACTAAATAAATAAATAAATAAATAAATAAATAAATAAATCCTGATTATAAATCTCACTTCAAAATAATAAGTATCCTGATGGAAGATAATATACTTCTTCACATGGAGATCTGTTGGCAATAAATATCACCTGCCATAGGTTCAGAATTAGTTGCTTGGTTCTTTTGGTTGCACAGCCAGAAATGAAAGTCCTTACTCCTAAACAATCAATATTCCTAAACAATCCCTTTCCTTACAAGACCAATTTTAAACACCTAATTTTTTAGTGCATTAAATGGTAGCATAACTTTTCAGAGTTTACATCACAGACATATCACCGAGCAAGTCTGAAGAGACACTGAAATTCATCTGTTTATTCTAAACACAGATTTGCTCAATAAAAAGTCTTACAGGCATCTGACAAAGTCACACAGAGTATAAGAAAGTGAACACTAATGTGTGAAAATCAGAAAGGAACATATAAATTGGGAGAGAGATTACACTGTAGATAATATATTTCATTTTTTCCTATAGTCATTGGTAGATACAAAGGGAAAATTAGGATCGGAGCTTCTTAATAGCTGCACACACAACAAAAGTATTATGATCAGCTGTATGACTCAGTGAATCCGTGACATAAATACAATTCATTCTGGAAAAGATATTAAAGAGAATCGAATAAGCAGGTGGCATGGTTATCACAAACTGGAGTAAAAGACAAAATAGTAGAAGGAAATTTTTCTCCTGATTAGAAAACACAGTTATATCTAGAGGGTGGTCCCCAAATCATAGTGCAGTTTTGAGCCTCAATAACTTCAAAAACATAATGGCACAAACTTATAAAAGAATCATTTGAAAATTTAATTACTCAAAATTTTTTTGACTTATTTCCTATCCAGTGTTTTTAATGACATATATAACTTTAATCACTTTAAGTAGGCAAATAAAGAGTAATACTGGTCAAATATGAGAAAAACTATTTATATAATGACCAAAGTTTGTGGCATCATCAAAGATGGGACAACTGAGTCCGAAATTCACATAAGCCTAAAGAGTATCTGACTTAAATAGAGTCCCTTTGGTCACCTTTATGCTATCATCTACTTATCTTCACTAAGGAAAACTTATTAATTTTAAGAAATAGGTGTAAAGCCTATAGGATTAGAATAAAATATTACCTGGCTCAATTCAAATATTAATATTTCTTCAAACTATTATTACACAAATTATTTTTAAATGAGCATGCTAGAGTTAAAAATTCAACAGTTGAGACTCCGGATTTAATGTTTTATTATTTAATCCAATTATATTTTGTAAAAAAAATCATTAAAGCATTGCTACACTGAATCTAAGTTGATCATTGAAAGATTAATCCGTTGTATATGAATCTAGAATCAAGCACTACCTTCTTTCTGGGAACAGAATTAACAGATTTTGAAGAACCTGGTAAAATTAAAAATCCATATGGTCAAACAAACAAAAGACCCTTGAATTCCTTAGTTTATACAAATTTTTTAAAAAGCAAAAAACAGTTCTGATATATTTTGATATTTTTTCACTAAATAATTCAGTTACTTGTTTGTAATGTAAAATGCCTGGAAGTTAGGGCAGCTGATCCAGGTTTGAATCTAAGTTTCTGTTATTTTTTGGCTGAATGATCTTTGTGAAGTTATTTAAACACTCTGACATGTAAGGAATTCATCTTTTTTTAGTGTCAAGGGTGAAGATAAAAATTAAATTCTTTTTAATGTTTATTTATTTTTGAGGGAGAGAGACAGAGCGTGAGCAGGGGAGGGGCAGAGAGAGAGGGAGACACAGAATCCAAAGCAGGCTCCAGGCTCTGAGCTGTCAGCACAGAGCCCAACGTGGGGCTCAAACTCACCAACCATGAGATTATGACCTGAGCCACCCAGGCGCCCCTGAATTAAATTTTAAAAAGTTATATACAAAAAGTGATTTTTTAAATAATTTTCTTAATTTTTTTTAAATTTATTTTTGAAGGAGAGAGAGAGAGACAAAGCATGAGCAGGGGAGGAGCAGAGAGAGAGGGAGACACAAAATCCGAAGCAGGCTCCAGGCTCTAAGCTGTCAGCATAGAGCCCAATGAAGGGCTCAAACTCATGAGCTGTGAGATCATGACCTGAGCCGAAGCTGGATGCTCAACCGACTGAGCCACCCAGGCGCCCCTAGAAAAGGTGAATTTTAGAAGAATATGGAGAATTGTCAACACTATTTTGAATGACAGCACTTAAAACTACATTGCTTCTAGTTTGTGATCAACAATTATTTATTTGCAATCTTCCGTTGGTATAGCATTGGAAATTCTATTTCAGATTCACAGTGGTAAACTTATGATTTGATAAAAATGAGAGATCACTTGAAGATATAAAGGAACAAACTGACGGTTGAGTCAACACGAAGGTCAATAGGAAGATTCACTGTATCTAATGATTTGTATCTTGCCCAACTAAAACTATCACTATTCAGGAGAGTTAGCTAGTTAAGAGTCTTCAGGAGAATCATCATTTAACAAAATTTTGCATGATGAAATTTGACAGTATGTTCTTAAGAGAGATAAAAGATCTAATTGCCTTAGGAATAATAAAAGTGAACTATTTCATTCTAATGTGGTACCTTTCATTAGAGAAATAACTATGTATTAGGACCCATGCATTCCTCTGGAAAAAGCTGTTGCACTGGACAGAATTCACCATGATACTTAGGGCTGTAATATTATGCCAATTTTATTGAAGGAAATTAAGAAAACAAAAATTACTACGTGTGTTTAGAAAAGAAGTACAAAAGAAAACATGTTAAAGAATTCATGCATTTTTTTGTTTTTTCTTAATAGCTTGAGGGGCTATGGATATTCTTAAATTCTTTTTGTCATTACCTTTAACAAGCATAAGTTTTTAATAAAACTAGTTGGTAAATATAAAGTGGATATATAAAAAGAACGTATTTATAATACATTACGCAATTATAAGGAATTTATAATTTGAAATCGTACTTAATTACAGGCATAAATATTTACCAAACCTACCCTACTATTTCTTGTTTATTATCTCATAATTGATTGTACACATATGCAGTTACTTTTATTTCAATTTACAATGATATGCACTTTCCTATATTTCCAATCACAAAAATATATCAACCCTTTTCCAGCTACTATTATTCATGTCCTGTTCCATATAGAATGTCATTATATAATCTTGATCCACATACCTTAAATTATTTAAAAAAAGATGTTTCTCATTCAATTTAATGCATTCTTCATTAAAAAAATAAACACTTGTCAACAATGCCATCAAAGTGAATGATTAGGCATATTTATCATGTATACTAAAATGAAATAGGTCGATAATTATAAAGGGACCAAAGTTTACATTTGGTAATATATGTTAAATGGCTGAATGGTTTCATTTTACTGTGGTTCACTTAGCAAGGATTTATCATCCTTTTCCTTGCTTCTCCTTGTCATAGACAAGTGAAGAACAAGAGATTTAAGTTCATTTCTAGTACCTTTATTATTAAAAAAAACTATAAGGAAATAAAGATATTAAATAATTTAAACTACTTGCTTTATTCTAGTTTCTTACATGAACTACTTTTTAGTTGTAGAAAAGATAGCATAGAAATTAGCATAAAATTTAGTCAGCCAGCTATCCTATGCTCTTTCCACGGAGAGATTAGTTTCTCATTAATACAATAATATTATATACTATAAAGTATGACATGTCATTGATTTACCCATTCATTCTCACATTTACATTATCATGTTATACCACAGGATTATATGGCCCACTACACAGAAATATGTACCTTATATCTTGCCCCAATCCCTTAAATTAACAACTTTAATTTTAAAAGTATATAAAATTAACAGTGTGAAGCACTGAATAAAAACCAGGAGAAATTTGTAAATTATAGGATTCAGAAACAATAGGACTGATAGAAGAAAAGATAAGAGTTAGCCACAGCTGAAAATATGCAAGGGAGAGAATTGTTCTGGGGGTAGAAATCTGTTAGTCAGTCAAGAAGGAATGGAAAGCAAAAGGCAGGGGGGACCCTGGGGCAGTCATCATGTGATCAGCTGGATTTTGCATTATGGAACCTGAGCCATGGAGCCCATATGATGCCTTGATTAGGCAGCAGTCAACAGTGGCATTTACTTGTAGGCTAAAGCAGTGAGTATGGGCACTGAGACCTGTTCCCTAAAGCCAACAAATTCTGAAGGACTAGAAGTAAGCCGACCATAAAGTTGAATTAAGGAGAACATTCACCAGCTATTCAGCTCTCTCATCCTACTATCACTGTTGGCAAACACCAAGCCCTGAGGATCAAAATCAGCACCCCTTGACAGTCAAAATAGAACTCATCAAAAATTAGTTAACAACCATGCAGTAGAAAAATTATAACCTGGGCTATACTAGTAAATGTTGAATAACTGACTTGACAAGAAAAAAAAAAGGAAAGAAAGAAAATAGTCTTGATTTGTGGCATTTACTGATTTTCCATGGTGGAAATATTTCTACTATGACCTGCCTCAAGCTAACAATGTGAAGTCAGTCTCTGATGGACAGCTGGGGAGAGATGCACACCATGGGTGCCCTGAGTCAGTCCAGCCGACACCAGCATACTGCTGACTGCTACACAGTGGGTCATTAATTTTCATTCATTCAGAAAATGTTTATTGAGCTCCTCTGTACCAAGTACTATTTTAAGATATGTGGTAAACATTGCAGAAATGGTCCCTAGTTACATGAAATTTACATGCTATTTGGGGCAGGCAGAAAACAAAAGTTTAAAAATGGATTTAAACAAAAGTTTAAAAACACCAGATTTTTGATAAGTTCTGTGAATCTGTAAAACAGAGTGGGCGTTTGGGATTAATTTAGAACTAATTAGGGAAGACCTTGCATTCAAACAGAGTCCTGAGCAATAAAAAGGAAACAGTCAGAAAACGTTTCGGGTTGAGTGTTTCAAGCAGAAAGGAGAGCAGTGGCAGGAACTAGCCTGGCATGCCAGCTACAGAAAGGAGGTCGGATGGGTGGAGGCAGGAGTGAGGAAGAAAGTTGGAGGAGATGAGACCAGAAAAATAGCAGCAGTCAGATTACAAAAGTCCTTGAGACAATGGCGAAGAGGTTGGATATTATTCTAAGTCAAAGTGAATATTCTCGAGGCGCTTAAGCAAAAGACCAACTTGAATCTCAAATTATTAATATTTTGAGAGTATGAAAGAGTAAAGCAGGAAGACCAGTTAAGAGTCTCCTACACCACAGACTACTAGAAAATAATTGCCACACTGATGTCGGGGGAAAGATTCTGTCAAGAAGTCAAGAAATCTCACAACTCAACACACAAACCCATTTAAAAATGGTCAAAGGGTGTGAGCAAATATAGCAACCAGGGATTTGTGAATGACAAATAAACATATGAAAAGATGCTCAACACAATTAGTCCATACACTACACGCCACTCACAATAGCTAAAATTAAGCCTCTATCAAATGTTGACATTTAGCAAAGAGAAAACATGAATCCATGTAAACAATGTATACAAATGTTGATGGTAGATTGAATCGTAATAGCCAAAACTAAGAAACAATCAAATACCACCAAGAAGTGAATGGAGAGGCAGATTTAGTATATCCATATAATTAAAAATTTGTAGGCAACAAATGATGAATTTCAAAATAATTACACGAAGTGAAAGAAGCCAGAAAAAGGAAGAACAGATAAGATATGACTTTATATTCAGAAAATGCAAGCTTTCAGTGTCATGAAGCAAACCTCTCTGCCTGGGGATTGAGAGAAAGGATAGATGATTCCAAAGGTACATGAGAAAACTTTGGGGGGCGATGGACATGTTCATCGTCTTGATTCAAGTGATGGTTTCACAGTTGTATACTTATGTCCCAACCTATCCAATTATACACTTTAAATATATGCAGTTCCCTGTACTTGAAACATGTCTTCATATAAACCGGAGGAAAAAAGGAGCATTGATTGCAGATCCAAGCAAGAAATGATGATGACTTTGTCTGCAAAGGTAACAGTTTCAGATGAAGGCAAGTGTTAGACTGAACATATATTTTGAAGTTGAAGCTGACAGGAGTTTTAGGTGGCTAACAGGAGAAGAGCTGGGACAGAGAGGCGTGCCTGCCAATTTCAAGGCAGATCAACCTGGACGTTGGCTGTTCGCTTTGTAACCTTTCACCTCCTTCATTATCCTTCTTTACCTACTGGGAAAAAGGTGTTCTGATCTTTAATTACAAAAATATTTCTAGTTCATCTTCACCATATGTGTCTCTGGTAATTTGAGGACCAGCCTCTAAAATACGTTTAAAATAATAATTTCTTTAATCAGATTCTTTCTCTGATTTATGTCACAATTTATTGCCCTTGCATTATAGATGGAGAAGCAGGATTTCTGAATTTCTGAAATTTTAGTCACATATTTGGCCAGAAATAGATGTGTCAACATATTACTCACAAGGAATATTAGAGTCAAGGCAGAGAAGAAAAATTCATTATATGTCCAAGATATAGAAATTAAGATAGAAACACAGGAAAAGTGGTGTTACTTGTGTTAAGATTCAACATTTATCTAGTATATTATATAATAATTTTTAAGTAAGTGAATCACTTACTGTTTATATTTGTTCATACTAAGACCATTTTACAAAGAAGATGGTTGAATTTTGGAGAATCTATATAACATCCAGGAGCAGCCATACAATGGGCATTGGATGGTATTAGAATGAACTCGAGTGCTTTAATTCTTTCTATATCAAACCATCCCCTCCTCTACTACATTTATTAAAATCCTAGAATATAATTTTCAACATTTACCTTTGAATAATTTTACCTTTGAATAAATTATTCATGTACCAGCATGAACTTTAATTTCTTTAGCATTAAAAACTTATCAGAGATTAAGCTGCCACTATTGAACTAGATTATTATTTTTTATCCCAACGAAAAGAAAAGGACAAAAGGAATACCCCCTTCACCATCCTACTGAAATAACAATAACAAATGGGCAATGTAGTACTTTTTTTTTTAATGCCAAAATGTGTGGGTCCAGGAACAAAGGAGTGGAAGCTGGAATGTCAGTTGTTTGACCCATTCAGAGACTCTGTTTCATTTTTATGCTTTTGAAATCTGCTGGGTGAGAAGCCTTAGTACCAGAAAAGTGAGGATAAGATAGGTTATGCTATGATATAAAATTAAATCTTTTTGGCATGACATGACTTCTTTCACTTACACTCATCATAGTCTGATGCAGACCAGGCAATATTTCCATTCGATTAACTACAACTAGAACATGTATCCAACCCCATTGCTGAAGGGGAGAGAGAACTATAGGTTGCAATGGGATCCTTTTAGGAACCATTATCTGGAAACAGCTGTTACTTCCTTATGGCAACGTTACAGTAATCAAAGGTCAGTCACATGGCCCAAACCAAATCAAAAAAAAAAAAAAAAAAAAAGATAAGAGTTTTCCTCTGGAGCTTGAAAGAGAAAGACATGAGGTAAACACATAGCAGGGTTTCCGTCACAGAACTCAAGAAAGGATTATCTCTACATAGTGAAAGGCACTGATTCCATTGAATTGGAAGCCAAAATTGCTAAAACCTTGCCAGCAATGGACACACACAAAAAGTTATAATGCTGACTGCACAGATTGACCTGATTGTCATATGAAGTGTAAATGGTTGCTGAGAGATGTATGTTTGGAATTGAGGGTTTTCTTCAAGATCTGTGAGTGATTTCATGTAGACATTAAGAAAAGACTACCGCAAACTTCAACAGGCAAGATCACCGAGGCATCAGTTTAATATGGGATTAATGTTTGGGCTGTGGTGCCGGGTAAAAGTTCTGAACAAGTTGAAATTCTGGCTGCGGGAAAAGGGAACATAGAGAAGTAAGTTCAAATAGGGACTATAATCTCGGACCGTTTGCAACAATAAGGACTCTACCATCTAAACATACATTTATTCTAACATCATGCATACTATTTTATATATATATATAAAACAGTAATAATATTATATATATATAATAACTGATTCTTCATATCCTTTTAACATTTTCTGTGTTATTTTATGTAAGGTAAAAGTCTGGAGATTTATTTTGCATATTATGATAGGTTACAGAGTATCAGTATGTGTTTTTGCAGAGGAAAAGTGGGGGTGGACATCACCTAGATATCTTGGACTAGGGACAGTATTCACTGACTACTAGAACTACTGTTTTCAACTTTTTCAGGAGGCGATCATATTGGTTTTTTGTTGTTGTTGCTGTTGTTGTTTTGTTTTAAGATTTTTTATTTTTAAGTAATCTCTACCCCCAATGTGGGGCTCGAACTTACAACTCTGAGATCAAGAGTCCCACGTTCTACTGACGGAGCCAGCCAGATGCCACTCTTGTTTCTTTCTGTACAGAAAAGTCACATCAACTTGCATAGGATCACTTTTCTGTATGAAAATTTAAGAATGGAAAAAAAAAGTATATATTGACATTGAAGAGACAGCACTGTATATTTATTGAATTTTGTGGTCACCTAGCATTTTTGAAGACTCCTCCATCCTATATTAAGCTATTTATATTACATCTTACATGTTAAGGAAAAAGCTAGAACTCCTTTCCTAAACTTTCTTGAAAACAGGGCACAGGTATATAACCAAGGCTGTATAATGGAATGGAACTGTTTAAGTCCTTGATTTGGAAAAGTTGAATGAGGAAGTAACATCCTGAAGGAACTATTATCTGATTAAGAGGTAAAAGATGTGTCATGATTTAAGTTGTCTCCACGGTGGAGATTTTGGCTTGTGGTGCACAGCATCACTGGTGTGAGCTGTGTTTTGATGCCTTGTGGAAACAGCAGTGTTGGCTTTCCTACGGCAGCTAATGCAGCATGATAGGGACATTTGTCCTCACTCCACAGTGTCCAGATCTGATTCCCTGATCCTCCTGAGTGTAGATTGATTGTCTAATATACTTTAACTATTTTTTTTTTCTTCTCTAACTCACAAAAGTGATTTCATTGCGTGAATTTAAGAATCCTGGCTGGTACAATGAAGTTTAAGTTTAGAAAAAGCAAACTAACTCACCCACAGTCATTCCACGGTGAATGGAAGGGTCAGAATGAGCCTAATTCTTCTAACGGCAAAAAGTGTTCTGCTTTTTGCAGAACAAAGTTCCTACGCAAAAGGAACTTTGCAGAAAAGTTACTGTGACTTTCACTCTTCCTATGCACTATTTCAAGATTACAGTTTTATGTTTTACTTTGGATGGGTCTTATTTCATGTCCTCCTGCCTTTCCCCACTCACTGCTAAATTAAATCTAATTTTCTAAGCAGTAAAAGGTGCTTGGTTTTTATGTTACCTGGGAATTTCGGGGCTGATATTTATTCTAAATTTGCTTCCCCATTTTCATAAATAAAAAAGAGGAAAGAATAATGTAATAAGCAAGATGGGAGGGAAAAAAACTCACAATATGGAGATGAATGAGCAAATTACCAATTAACTAATTACCAGCAGTTATAATTTATCTTCATTGAAACACTGAGACAAGTGTGATTGGCAAATTGAATGTGAAGGGGAATGCATCCCATCTAGCGACTTAATAGAATAGGCAGGTCCAGACTTACAAATGAGATTAACTATGCATTTAAACTATTTTATTTTCCATTAGTGCCCTCCAGAAGTATTTCGAGAAGAGTAAGAGTTCCTTTTTCCAAATATGGAAATACACATTTTTTTTTAATTTAGGAGTTATACTTTGCTGAGCAAAGTTCTGCTCATTTGCTAATGGAATTTGGAAAGTGTCTCCTAAAAAACTGCCTAATAATCACATAAAACCGATTCAAAATAGAGACTGTTTCCCAAAGCCTATTCATTAGTACCTACATAAATCTGGATGTGAACATGCCTTCCCAGGCACTATCAAAGATACTTTTAATTCTATTGAACACGTGTGTGTGTGTGTGTGTGTGTGTGTGTGTGTGCATGTGTGTGTGCAATGACATGATAGTGGTGAGAAGCAGTCTGGTGCTCTGACACAGACCTGGATCAGTCCCAGTGTAAAAAGAAAGTCATTATCTCAGAGTATATTTTATGTATTTATGTTTTCTATAGGCAGACCCGGGTACTCTCAAGCAGGTTGTTCTGCAAAATCACAAATAACAAAAATCCCCCAGTTAAAATGTGTGAACAACAAACTCAATCTTGTCAAAACAAAAACTAGCACGCATTGGTCTGCTTTCAGTATTGTTCTTTTATTAACAAAAATATGGAAAATGTGCTTATATGCCAAGATTTGTGCTTGTACTCAGAAACGAAAAAAAAATAAATAATTCAATTAGCTATGATAATTACAGATGTGTCACAATTCATTTGCTTCAACTACTAGAGAACACTCTTCACAGAGTAAATAATGACAGCCATAAAAACACAATAAAGATTTGACATTCTAGTTCCTCATTCTGTCCTTTGCTTCACCTTGGCATGTTTTAGGTAATGATAATTTTTCCAGTGTGTAAACTGGGAACATTCAGAGAATAGAGGCCCAGCTTGCACATTTATAATGTAAAGGGTTTCACAACTCCTTTTTTTGTTGCGTATTTAATATGGACTGGATCCGGAGGTTGTTACGTGTATATGCCCCATGCTGTTCGGTGCTCTCTGTTACTCTCTTTCCTGGAACAGATACTCACTAAGTACTTCTTGAAATAATATAGTGTGAATTTTGATGAATGTAGGAGTTAAAAACATCTGTCTTCAAATAAAACTTACCTCGGAAAATTGTTATTGAATGGTGAAGATCGGGGGTAGGTATAACAACATCTGAAGTTTTACTGTTTAACAAATATCTCACACATGTTTATTAATTTTAGATTGATTAAATAGACATTAGACATAAACAATCTTTGTCCAGTTAATTCAGATTAGCATTCCCTAAATATAGTCTTTTAAAGAGCAAACGACTTGTTATTGAAACAACAACAAAATTCAGCTAAGTAAATAAAGCAGGCAGTCATAGTTACTCACGGACAATTTTTAAGCTTTAAGTTATTCTAAGTAATGTCATTAAAGAGAATGCATTTTACATCACGTTGAAGTAATCACTTATTTTAATTAAATGTGACATATTGTTTTCTTATTTAATTTTATGCTTTTAATGCTCAAAATTTTATGCTTCCTAAGAAAACTGTTGATCAAAAAAGAGGCTGTAGAGCAGCCAAAGCATCTATTTGGGCTCTTAAGGATTGTAATTTGGGAGACAGAGTGGACTGAAATTAAAAGTGTGTTCCAGTACAGAGTGGGGAATACATGTGTGTAGATATTTCTTATCGACCTTAGGTATTTCTCTCTATTCCTAAACTGTTAATAGCTTTTGGGTTTTGTTTAGTTTTTTTTTTTTTTCATTGCAAATGAGTGCCGAATTTTGTTGAATGCTTTTTCTGCATCAAGCTATATGATCATACCATTTTTCTTCCTTTCCTGTTTTTTGAGAGATTACACTGATTGTTTTTTGAATGTAGAACCATACTTGCACACGTTGGTCATGATTGGTGTGATAATATTTTGCTGAGGTCTTCTGCATCAGAGTTTATGAGAGAAATTGATCTCAGTTATTTTTTATTGTATTTTGGGGGGTAGTGGGATAATGGTGGATTAATAAAATGAATTGGAACATACAGAAAATCAATTGATTTGAGACCTTACCTATTTTCTAGTGTAAGCACTTAATACTATGAATTTCCCACACAGAATTGCTTTCATTGTATGGAACATATTTTGATATATTGTACTGTATTTTAATTAAGTTTTCTGTACTTTTAAATTTCTTTCAACACTTACTCTTTGATATGCATTGTTTAGAAGTGTGTTCGTTAAATTCCACATGTTTAGACATTTTCCTTTTGTCCTTCTGTTATTGATTTTTGGTTTGGTTCTATCGCATTCAGAGAACACTTTCTGTTTTATCATATTCATGCTATAACTTTTGTTTAAATCATCAAATATAATTCGTAAAAACGTACATGGAAAAGTATAGTCTATTCTACGTACCCGTATTTCTATTTTGTCTTTTCTTCCTTCTTTCTTTTTGATGCTCCATGAGTATTTTTTTTTTTATCATTTCCTCTCTCTTCAAAGTTTCCTTTGGACAGTTTGTAGTAGTAGGTTGGCTAGTGACAAATTCTTTTAGTTTTCCTTTGTACTGATGTGTATTTCCTCAAGCTAATCCTCTTTTGTTGTTCGCCCAGCTTCCTGAATCTATCAGTTTGTGTGTTTGACAACATTTGTGAAGTTATTAGCATTATTTCTGTCCCAATCTCATTTTCCTTTATTCCTGAGGCTCTGATGATACGAATATTTAACCTTTTGTTATTATCTCACAGGCACTTGAAAATCTGTTGTTCCTCCTCTCCACATGCACTCTGTTTTACTCTCTGGCACACAATGACAAAGGTTTTCAAGGTTGGGGTGCTTGTTGTGATGGGAGTTTCACACACTAGCATTACCCATATCCATGGTATTATTGGTATCTCTTGAAAAGCAGTTATTAATTTTGATAATACTTACTTTATCATTGTGGGTAGTGTGTGGGTGTATGTGTGTGCATTTCTTTTTTGTTTGTTTTACTTTATGCTTAGAATTTCATGTGTCCTACAAAATATTTAGATGTTCTTTATCAGATTGAGGAACTTGCATTTGGTTCTTAGTTCACTCAGTTGTTTATAATGAATGGATGGGTGCTGAATTTAGCCAAAAAATTTTATTGTTATTTAATGAAGTGATTATCTAGATAATGTAGCTATCTAGCCCACTTGCTAACTTAATTTATGTAGAGATATATAGTACAAATTTTCTTGAATAATTAGTACTTTTCCACTCAAATCAACTGGTTAACTCCCTTTTACTTTTTCTGCTTATCAAAAACACATTTAAAAATGAGAGCATTCCTAATAAACTGTCTCAGTCTTCAAAAATAAAGGGCACGGCATTTTTCATGGGGCAAAGATGGCAAGACTATGTTTATTCATACATCTTTACACTTTAAACTTAGTCAGACTTCAATGAATTTAATTACTGTAATCACTGTAGTATAAAATCTGTAATGTAAAGCAATCCACTGCTTAGTGATATAAAAAAATAAGGGGCGATACAAGACACTTAGAAATATTAACTTTTGATAGTGTCATATCATTAATAAATCCATTATAGGCCTATTTGTAATTTTAGACCTGTGACCTTCCTGTATTAAATATAATATGCGTATTAGAAAAGCAACATTTACCATTTTGTATTTCTCAGGAGGACTGGCTCAACTATCTTAAGATTTAACCATATGCCAGATTAAAATTGAGGTCCCTTAGTTCCAAATAAGTTTAGATAATGTTTTCTATCCCTACAAGAGTAAACCTAAATAGATGCCTAATTAGAGGGTCTCGAATCCATTAGCCAATTGCCATAAACCTTCAAAACTGTTAGCCAGGGTAAAGATGGTCTGATGGTAAATATGGTATTCAGAGTAAAGAAAAAAAAAAGATCTCTTTTACTTGATATTTTTCAAGAAAATATTTAGACACTGTTTTAATGTTTATTTTTGAGAGAGAAGAGACACAGTGTGAGCAGTGGAAGGGCAGACAGAGAGGGAGACATAGAACCCAAAGCAGGATCCAGGTTCTGAGCTGTGAGCAGAGAGCCAGACACAGGGCTGGAATTCATGAACCTGAGCTGAGGTTGGATGCTTAAGTGACTGAGCCACCCAGGTGCCTCATTCAGACATTATTTATGCCTATATATCTCAGGAAAATTAACAGAAACTCTTTTGAGGAGGATTAACTTTCCAGTACTTAATAAAACTGACCGTCAGTTCTACTCATGTATATGGTTACATTATATGCTATAATTTCTCTCTCAGTGCAAAAAGAGAGCAGCGGGTATCTACTCAAACTTGATAACTAAAGAAGACATGAATTCCACAAAGAGTGTGGTACATGCTGCGGTATGCCACCCAGAGCTGGGACTGCCCAATTCTGGAGCTTCAGAAGATCTCCTGAGGCATCTGCTCTAAGGACATCATGGTTCAACTCTTCCCTCTGCCCAGTCCTGCTTCCCCCTTCAGTGATGGGTTGTTCTGAAGAGCTGTCCTCAGTAAACCCTGTGGCAAATCTCCAACTCAGAATCTATTTATCATGGCAGTCAACCTCAGATAATGAACCACAATGACTTATTGTACAAGAGCGCTTTACACCTAGAAAGCTGTGTGTGTGTGTGTGTGTGTGTGTGTGTGTGTGTGTGTGTTTAATTTATAAATACTCTCTTTTATCCTGTATTCACCATTTAGATCTCCTATTTCTACTAAATATGTTAGTACCAGTTGAAAAATAGTTTCCCAGTCCATGAGAAGGAACTGTTCCTTCTTTTGTGTTACCATACCACTCTGTTCATGTTTGTTTTCTAGTATATATATTACAAGGTAGTGAATTCTTATTCAATAAGATGGATAAAAGGGCATTTATCCGAATCTGAGAGGTGGTTAGCCAGACAGAACTATCTGGAGCATTGGAGAAGGGGAAGTAGTGTAGCAGTATTGGTCTCAACAAGAAAATAAAGCAGAGCAGAGAACAGGGATACACTGTCTAGGGTGCTCCATGTGGCAGGTGAATAATTAGAAGGGAGTGGGTGGGCTTTAGAAGGCAGGGAATATCAGGATCAATGGTAGTGATGTAACTGAAGCCATGCAGGGCATCTATGATTCTATACCATAAACTGGGAGTCAAGAGTACAGCTGTAATATCCAAACATGCCACGTGTGATTGTGCCTCTTATGGAAAATAGTAAAGGAGGCTAAAGTTCCTTCAGGTTGGATGTGAAAAGAGCTAATGCATATTGCAAGAGATCAGAGTAAGAAGCGTAAGGAGGTGCATCAGGCACTTAACTGGAGCAACGACATCCATGGCATTCCAAATAAGACTCTTAGGAGTCTGTGGCTTCTTCCCTGGAGGCATTTGTAGCTTATGGGTGACCTATATCAGTCGTCCTCATTCTTACCACTCTCCCTCTGGTAGAACTAGAGTAGTGTGATCGGGTTTCAGTGCTTCCTCCTAAGGGAAACGTTCAATCGTGACTATATATCAAACACCTCTCTGGACAGCGCTCAAGTGCTTAAACTGTTGTTCGAACTCTAATCCCTTATAACAAAACCAGCTTTTCACTAACCTTTTCTCCTCCTTCTAGGCCATTATATCAGAATCAAGAATGTACCTTTTTCTGAGTTACATCCTCCAAAAACTAAACAAAGCAGCAAGAACTATTATTATATTTGATCAACTGCTATTTCTTATTCATAATACAAAGTGTATCCTTAAAGCATATCAAAACATTTACCAAAAATATTCTCAACTGGCAGAGGAGTATTTTTTACATGAAAACACAATTTTTGTAAATTAAAAAGAATGCAAATTGTTATTTTCGGTTTCAGTATATTTTGTACTTGCATAAAGAGTAAAGATCTTGACTCATGTAATTGACTCTCCTAGTTAAAAGTGTCAGTTACTAGACATAAGTAGAATTTTTGTTGGAAATAAAAATAATTCCCTATGGTGAAAAGGAACTCAAGTTATTTAAGAGTAAAGAAAGCAACAAAACAAAGAGTAGCCATAATAGGTCTCTATCTACAAAGCATACTATAAAATGACATTTGTAGGGCACACAAATACAGTGTTGTGAATGTATATGTAATGCATAGAACTGAAAAAATGATGTGCCTGGAATTATGGCTCTCCTATGTTGTATAAATATCTTGTAGCCATGTTTATAAAAGACAATAATAATTGTAAAGAAAAATGTAGCAGAAATACTCGATTTCAAGAAACAAGGTCATAAAAATGATAGAGGCAGACTTAGCAATATCTATGCAATCTCTGAGAATGATAGAGTTTAAAGGTCTTCTATAAACCCCATCTTTCACTTTGGGTATTTTGATAGAGCCCTCAGAACTGAAAATACAGCAATCCATGGCCTCTTAGCCAGACACTGGCTGCTTATCACAACTTAACAGAAAGTGAGATGAAGCTTGTCAAGAAAAAAAATATGGAGCATTTTAGTGGAAAATCCACTAAGACTAGGCTGCATACAATTATTTGATAAATTTAAAATAGACCAGATTGTCAGAATTATTTCCCAGCAAAGACATTTCTGAATGACACACAATTGATGTGTTAGAGAAATAGCTGATAAGGGACTAGACTGCAGCCAACACTAATCAAATTCTAGACTCTAATAGCCCAAGGGAGTTCAAACTCTTCAAGCCAGGGACACAAACTATAGCCAATTCCATCAGAGTCATTATAGCAATATGCTTATACGGGTAAGCATGTCTGCCCTCAGTTATTACAAACATAAATGATAAATGCCAACCTTCTCTCTTTCACAGCCTCTTTTAAACACCCACAGGGTTTTCAAAGCTGGGCCAAAAGCAACCTGTCCACAATTATTAAAACCTGTCCAGAATACCAGAGAAGTAGTATCTTGCCCTTGATGTTTTAAGACTTAAGCAATCTGACTTAACTTTTCTAGATATGTCCAATTAGAATAAACTGGGAAACAAATGGATATATTTGGACTGCTCTTATGTGGCCGTCTTAGATCAGAAGAAGACCAGAAGAAGACCCTGAAATGAGCATTTGGGTAAATGATATCAAAAACATAACCCCAGGAAAAAAAAAAAAACTGGAAAGGAAAAAGAGGAAGGACAGCCAAGCAAGTTGCCATCTCAGGCAGGAGATGAGCTGGAGCCCGGGGTGAAATGGCAACATGAGCTACTTCTGGGTTGTCCTGGGCAGGGGAGCTGGACTTCCAGATTGTAGCTAGTTTGGTCATTGGCTAAAGGTTTCTGCCTATGAATATAAAGCACAGACCTTTGCAGCTCTCACAGCTTGTACCTTATAGCCAGCAGGCTCCAGTAGCCCAAGAGCACTCCTCTGGTAAAGTACTACAGGTTCTGGCTGCTGGAAGAAAAAGCACAAGGAGGTGGACGTAGTCGAGGAAGTGAGGGTAGAGACAGTAGGAGGGATCCAAGGATATTTGAAGAGAACATTGACATTTTTCCCTCCGGGGGCCATCCCTTAAGAAGGATGGTACATAGCTACACTACTTTGTTTATAATTCATGGGAGCATCTTGACTCAAGCTGTAAGAGGGAATCGAAGCAAAAAGCCAAAGACAGGAGCACCAATAACCAGTGGAGGCACAGCTCAGTCAGGAAAAGTCACGTTACAGAGGAGGCATTTGAAAAAGGATTTGAAGGATGAATGTGCTTTTTCAAAAGAGTATATATCATATAACATTCTAGGAATAAAAGTAAGATGAACAAAACTGTAGAGCTAAAAATACATAGGGTAAGTCCAAGACATAATGAATAAAGGTTAGCTATCAGAGATAGGGACTAATGCACTCCAAAAAAGTAAATAAAAACACACTAGGAAGCCTCTTAATCACAATCATTGGCCATTAATTTGTCAGCAGTAGGGAGTTACTAGGGTTCAAAGGTCTAAAATGTTGTGACTAAATTTATGCATTAGGAAGGACAATCTAGCAACCCACTACGTTGTTTGACTTGAAAAACATTCCACTCAGAACCCTAAATTCTTGTATTTGGGACCCAGAAAAGAGAATGAGAATGAGGAAACAAAGCAGAAGTGCAATCTATAAGATTTGACAGCTTCCGAGATAGAGAATTAAATGTGGGTATGACTTTTTTTAATCTGGGTAACAACAACAGCAGCAACAACAACAAAATTTCCTATATTTAATTGTGGATGAAAATCAGTAGCTATTTGGGAAGGATGATAATTCAGTCATTTTGTGTGTTTGTTTTTACACAACCTAATCATTTGCAACTCTGATTTGAGGGAAATTACAATGCTAGAAATGAATAAATTATAAAAATAAGTCTGAGTACTCCTTTAATAAAAGGAGTAAACGACTTGGACCAACACATAGAAACAAAGAACAAAGACAGCTTTTAAACATGTGATATTAACTCCAGCTGGTGCCTATTAAACCCATTAGTAAACATTTCCTTGCATATTTTTGATTACTAAACATTATATGGTTAACATGCCCAGAAGAAGCAAACTAGCGCTAGGATTATCATCGGGACAGACCAGGTAGATGTCAAACACGGGACACTAGAAGGGCAAACACTGCACAAGTCATGATTTGGTCACACAAGGAGTTGGATGTACATGCCCAGTTTGGGCACAGAAATAGGCTGCATTATTGGGCTCTTCAGGGACTAAAATTACTCCAGGAAGATACCTTGTTAGGATGAAAACAGAGGAAAAATTTTGTGTAAGTATGTAAATATAAAAATATATATTTGAGAACTGTGGGATAATAGCACACTTCTCGCCTATCCCACCATGGGTGGTCAAAACAATTGATAAATCCTATGGTGTGAAAACCACATAGCAATGTCTGTGTGATAAGTTGGACTTTAAAAGTCAAAAACGAGGGGCGCCTGGGTGGCGCAGTCGGTTAAGCGTCTGACTTCAGCCAGGTCACGATCTCGCGGTCTGTGAGTTCGAGCCCCGCGTCAGGCTCTTGGCTGATGGCCCAGAGCCTGGAGCCTGTTTCCGATTCTGTGTCTCCCTCTCTCCCTGCCCCTCCCCCGTTCATGCTCTGTCTCTCTCTGTCCCAAAAATAAATAAACGTTGAAAAAAAAATTAGAAAAAAAAGTCAAAAACGGGGGCGCCTGGGTGGCTTGATTGGTTAAGCGTCTGACTTTGGCTCAGGTCATGATCTCACGGTCCGTCAGTTCAAGCCCCACGTCAGGCTCTGTGCTGACAGCTCAGAGCCTGGAGCCTGCTTCCGATTCTGTGTCTCCCTCTCTCTCTGCCCCTCCCCTGTTCATGCTCTGTCTCTCTCTGTCTCAAAAATAAATAAACGTTAAAAAAATTTTTTTAAGTCAAAAAACGTTGTAATCAAAAAATCACCTTAAAAGTATGTAAAGGCAAGATGCAGCATGGGATTAGATGTTTGCAACACATGATTAACAATGGCTTGGGATCCAGAATACAAAAAGAACTTCTCTAAATAATAAAGAAAAAGACAGATAGCTGAAAGGAGAAATGAACAAGATGCTTATGTAGATACTTTTCAAAAGAAGATATCCAAAAGGACAGTAAATGTGAAAATATGTTTACGTGGTCAACCTCATTAGTAAGCAAGAAAATGCCAATACATAACACTAATTTCCTGTGCAATACAAGTACATATACATCAGAATGCCTAAAGTGAAAAAAGATTAATAAATAAACTCTTGGTGAGACTCTAAAGCAAGCAACTAAAATGTTCATACACCACGCATGGGAGTAAAAATTAGTTCAATCACTTTGGAAATTAGCATAGTGGTATCTCCCCAAATTGAATACACATATTTCTAAAGACTGTGTTATTTCACCAATAGGTGAAATTTTTTTCACCCAATGAACCAACATATACATATGGCCCAAGAGACAGGTAATTGATTATTAAAAAAAACACCATTATGTAAAATATTCTCAAGATGAAAACAACCAGAATGTTCATAAACTACAGAATAGGTTTTTTTAATTGTGGTTATATTCTATCAATAAATACTACACAGTGATGAAAATGAATTACCTACAGTTCACACAATAAAGTGTATTCATTTCAGAGTTTATATTAAGCAAAACAAGCTACACACACAGAGCCTTGCTTTATCATTCAATTTGTATAAAGTTCAAAGTAGACAAACCGAAAAGCAGTGTTATAAGTGAGAAGAGTGGTTACTTTTGGAAAGGAAGGAGGCAGAAGAGGTTCAGAGATGGGATGAGCTTCTTGAATACAAGCAATATTCTATTTTTATCCTTCATGCCTCAGGTGTTCACTTGGCAATATTTTATTGAACTCTGTACATGTGATTTTTATGCCTTCTTAATAAGTGTTTTATATTTCTATAAATAAATATTTTTTAAAAGTAGACTCTGGATACGAAAATATAAAAGACCATAAGTAATTTATTCCACATATATTTTCCTTTGATATGTGTGTGATAGGTAGAATAATGGCACCAAAAGATTCACATGCTAATTCCCAATATTTGTGAATCTTTTGTCTTGTATTCAAAAAGAGAAAAAGAAAAAGAATTTTACAGATGTGACTAAATTAAGGATTTTGAGATAGGAAGATTATACATTTGGACTCAGTGTGATCACTCCCAAAGGTGCTCATGAGAGAGAGGCAGGAGGATCAGAGTCAGAAATTGATGTGATGACAAAGCAGATGTGATCATTGGGAAGAGATGTGGGGCAGAGAAGACGAAGAGGAAGAGGGAGGCAGATAGGAAGGACTGGAGGGAAGAAGGGACAGGAGAGAAATTTGAAGATGCTCTCCTATTGGCTTTGAGGATGGAGGAACGGGATGTACCAAAAAATGTAGGTGGCCTCTAGAAGCTGGAAAAGGCAAGGAACTCCAAAAGTCCCCTAGAACTCCAAAAGAAACACAGCTCTGCTGACCCATTTTGTACTCCTGACTTCCAGCTCTGTTAAAATAAATCTGTGTTATTTTAACCCATTAAGTTTGTGGTAATTTGTTAGAGCAACAATAGCAAGTTGATAAAATACACTACATGGCGGTGATTTATGAAGGGGTTCAGAACACATCACCCCAAAATACATTACTACATTATGTTGACTGTTTTGAGTTAAAGGCAATTAAAAAGCAGCAGATGCAAGAAGGAGGACACTTTGGCCTTCCTTTTTTTTCCCCCCTCTGAAAGCAGGAGATAAAAGTCTTCTGGGAAAGATGTCCTGATATTCTTCCTATACCAGGAGGAAAGACACATTGTTTTATTTTATTTTTTAAAATAATGTTTGTTTATTTTGAAATAGAAAGAGAGAGAGAGAGAGGGGGAGAGAGCATGAGCAGGGCAGAGCAGGGCAGAAAGAGAGGGAGAAAAGGGAATCCCAAGCTGGCTCTGTGCTGTCAGCCCAGAGCCCACTGTGGGGCTCAAACTCATGAACCATGAGATCATGACCTGCCCAGCAACCAAAGTCTGGATGCTTAACAACTGAGCCACCCAGGCACCCCAAGAAAGAAACATTCCTATCACCAGAGATAAGAGTCAAGAAATCTGTACAAATAAACCTTGTTAAACTAATTCTTATTTTCCTAATCATTTTTTTCATAATTACCCTAGCCCAACCCCTTTTGCCTTCTCACATTTTCATAATTTGATACTTTGTCCAACTTAATATATTGAGAGTTAATATATTAACTCTAACTGATCCTTTGGGTCTTCATGTTTTTGTGAAGGCTCTGATGTACATGCAAAAAAAAAATTAAAATATGCTTATGTATGCTTTTTTCTTGTCAATCTGTCCTACACAATGAATTGAGACATAGCATAGCCCAAGATAGTCGCTAGTAAAAGGGCAGAAACGCTAGGTGTAAAAATCGGTGTCACTTCTTCCAGATCAGAATACCCGGATACCATTCTAAGCGCAAATGCCATTTCACCCATGACTGGAATAAATATAGAACAGGGCGAGATGCTAAAGTGCTTTGAATCACAGTAAGAGATGGCCAAATACTGGCTTCGATTAAATCAGTTTTTTTTTTCAAATTTTTTTTTCAACGTTTACTTATTTTTGGGACAGAGAGAGACAGAGCATGAACGGAGGAGGGGCAGAGAGAGGGGGAGACACAGAATCGGAAACAGGCTCCAGGCTCCGAGCCATCAGCCCAGAGCCTGACGTGGGCCTGAACTCCCGGACCGCGAGATCGTGACCTGGCTGAAGTCGGACGCTTAACCGACTGCGCCACCCAGGCGCCCCAATCAGTTTTTTAAAAAAAGTCAGTTTCCGTTTTAAAAGATAGCAGTTTAGATAAAGATCGAAGGGCCCTCTTACAATGCAGAATACAGTTTAATGTGTGACTCTTTCCTTCAAAAGACGGCAAATTGGTCAGCCTGTTGCTGCACCATGTTTAAGGTAGCTATTCTTTACTCCTGAAAAAGGAACGTAATCTTATTCTTTTACCTTCTAATAACATTTGCCACCCATTTTTAAGGCCATGGCTAAATAGGAAATAGCTTATTGTTTTAATATTTCAGAATATTAAAAAGCTAATATTTAGGACTTATTTCCCACAGCTATAAACACAAAGGATATCTACATAACATTCCCTAAAATAAAAATTTTATAAAAATTTTACCATAACTGCATTTTCATGCTAATAATAATGCCAATCCTTATTAAGTGACTTAACCAATCCACTGCTCATATAACACACAGAAAACCATCAAATTTCGAAAATCTAAAAGACTATCATTCTGAAAGTCTTGATTCATCTGACTTTAGTATATTATAAATTGTTTATTTAATAATATACTCATTCCCAACAAAACTTTTTAATAGAAGTTTATAAAGAAAATTACCCAGCTGTGAAATTGGAAGCAATACTGTTGCAGCTCAACTGAATTTTATTTTTTCCTATTTTGCCAACAGTAATCTGCACTTGCTTTTATAGTGCCTCCAACTAAAAAGGATTATCTAGTCAGAATATATCAGTACATAATAAATGTGCTTCATTTCTTCCAAGTTCTTTTAGCTGACAGCCAAAATGAATGTTTGTCTCAGTGCTGGCACCAGGGGTACTTCTGCAGAGACTATTTCATGGTCCATTGAACCCTAAAGGACATTGTTTTTAAAGGCATATTATCAGCAATGGAGAAGCAAGCCATCGGAGAGGCTATTACAGGTACTACTGAAACTGGAGTATGTACTTCTAGCTTAGTCGGTATTGTGAAGACGCCACTATCCCAAATATATCAGCTCTAAATTGTGCCTTACTCAAGACCTTTATAATTTTATACGCCTGATAAATAAGATACCTTTATGTATGTATTTGGAAAGTTTGGCAAGGTAAGCGTGCAAGTTGCAATGTCTTAAACTGTAAATACAGATGTAAGACCTTCACTACTCATCATTCAAGTTTCAACAGATAGCCCTGCTTCTTTGAATCTTCACCTGGCCTTCCAATCACTAGAAGGAATTACACACTTGGTAACCTTGTATTTCTCCTCTGTGCTGTTGCTGTAATATGTTTAAGACATTTATTGATGCCCTTATCACCAAGCATTGTGTTGTTTGTTTATATGCACCTTCCATACAAGATTGAATTACTTGAGGGCACAGTCCAAGGATTTTCATCCTTACATCTAATGTCAAGCACGATTACTGACAAACTGAAGGAGTTTAATTTTTTTGAATATAGAGCGGCTATCAAAATAAATGATACTAGCTATATCACAAATGTTGTAGAAGGTCACACACCTTTATGTTTTATGTTTGGTAATTGCATAATTTCCTAATGTATTTTTGTTTAGCCCTAGTCTCATAATTTATTGAATATTTTCACATACACACACACACACACACACACACACACACACACAAATACATATCTTCCTATATTGTTACAATAAAAATAAGACAATTCAGCCAAATCCAAATCACTTGGCAGGAAGGGACCATCTTATTCTATTTGTAAAAAATAAATACATACAGTTTGCTTTTATTTTATCTGAAGCTTTTTCCTAAAGCATATATTTAACTTGACAATTTATAAAATTATTGAATTTTTGAATTAAAAAATACTATAAAAATTATCAAATTATTTTGCTTTGGAGATCAAATAAACTGGAAAGATTGAAATTCCCTGATACAAACTGAGGTACGGGTGTTATTTTTCAATGTAATTAATGGTCAGCTGTATTAGTAGAAATAATTATTTGTAACTGCCACAGCAAACAAACCTTTAAAACTCAGAGCCTTCTGACAATTAGTGGGTTGTTTCTGACTTAAAAAAAAAAAGTAATAATATGTCCACAAAACACCTGTACCAGGATTTTTTTATATCAACTTTATTCACAAAAACTTGGAATCAAGATCTACTTCATTAGGGAATGGATAAACTGTGGTAAATCCAGTCAATGGGATATTATTCTATGCTAAAAAGAAATGAGCTCTCAAACATGAAGCAATACAGAGATTTAATTCAATCCTTATCAACATACCAATAGCATTTTTCACAGAACTAGAAAAAAAAATCCTATATTTGTATAGAACCATAAAAGACCTCGAATAGCTAAAGCAATCTTGAAGAAGAAAAACAAAACTGGAGGTACCACACTTCCAGATTTCAAGTTATATTACAAAGCTGTAGTAATTAAAACAGTATGGTACTTGTATAAAAACAGACACATAGATCAATGGAATAGAACAGAAAACCCAGAAGTAAACCCACAAGTTGATGGTCAATCAATCTTCAACAAAGGAGGAATGAATATACAGTGAGAAAAAGGCAGTCTCTTCAACAAATGATGTTGGGAAAACTGGACAACAGTATGCAAAAAAAAAAAATGAAACCGGACCACTTTCACCATATACAAAAATTACTCAAAATGGATTAAAGACCCAAATGTGAGACCTGAAACCATAAAAATCCCTGAAAAATCCTTGAAAAAAATCCTTGAAGAGAGCATCCTTGAGAGAGGCAGTAATTCCTTTGACATTGGCCATAGTAACATTTTTCTAGACACATCTTCTGAGGCAAGACATATAAAAGCAAAAATAAAGTATTGAGACTACATTGAAATAAAAATTTCTGCACAGAAAAGGAAACAATTAACAAAACTAAAACACAACCTACTAAATGGAAGAAGATATTTGTAAATGACACATCCAATAAAGGGTTAGTATCCAAAATACATACAGAAATTATACAAATCAGCATTCAAAAAAACAATCCAATTTAAAAAAAGGGTAGAAGATATGAATAGCCATATCTCTAAAGACATCCAGATGGCCAACAGACACATGAAAAGATGCTCAACATCATTCATCAACAGGGAAATTAAAATCAAAACCATAATGAGATATTACCTCATACCTGTCAGAATGGCTAAAATTAACAACATAAGAAAAACCAAGTGTTGGCAAGGATATGGAGAAAAATGAACTTTCTTCCACTGTTGGTAGGAGTGAAGGCTGGTGCAGTCCTGTGGAAAATAGTATGAAGTTTCCTCAAAAATTAAAAATAGAACTACCCTATGATCCAGTAATCACACTACTAGGTATTTACTCAAAGTATAAACACACCAATTCAAAGGGACATATACACCTCTTATGTTTGTTGCAGCATTATTTACCTTAGCCAAATTATGGAAACAGCCCAGGTCTCCATCAATAGATGAATGGATAAAGAATATATGGTATATATAAATAATGGAATATTATTCAGCCATAAACATGAATAAAATCGTGGCATTTGCAATGACATGGATAGAGCTAGAGAGCATTGTGCTAAGCAAAAGAAGTCAGTCAGAGAAAGACTCCATATGATTTCAATGAAACAAAACAAAGGAAAAGAGACAAAAATGAGAGAGGGAGGCAAGCCAAGAAATAGACTCTTAACAATAAAGAATAAACTGATGGTTACAAGAGGGGAGGTGAGTGGGGGATGGGTGAAATAAGTGATAAGGATTAAAGAGTAAACCTTTCATAACGACAAAATGAAATAAAATAATAAAAAAGAAAAGATATGGAGGACACTTATATGCATATTACTCATATTACTAAGTGAAAGAAACTAAAATGATGTGTCAATGCAGGTTCATCAATTTCAACAAATGTACCATTCTGGTGGGGTTGTTGATAGTAGGGGAGGTTGGGCATGTATACGGATAGGGGATATATGGGAACTCTCTGTCCTTTCTGTTCCATTTTTGTTGAATCTAAAACTGTTCTAAAAAAAAATAAAGTCCATTTATAAGGAGGGGGAAAAAAACTGAATGTGGTTTTAAAATCTCTGTTCCATCTTCAAGCGAGTCATGTGGGACAATCCAGAACATACTCTCTGCTCCAATACACTGAGCTACTTCAACTCTGTATATGTTCCACATTCCACATGCCTCTCACCTTTTGCACACACTGCTCTCACTGCTGGGTATGCACACTTCCCTCTAGTGCTCTTCAATGAAGTATTTGCAAATTGTTTTCCAAGACACAGGCCAGGTAGAATTAGAATCTTAGACCCTATTTTTTTTCTGGAACAAACAATTTACGCTCTGATAGCGTCAGTGAAATCTAACCTGTAAATTAACTTTTCTTTATGTGGAAAGTTTGAATCTCTCCATCTGACTTCCTGCCCATTCAGAGATTCTTACACAGACCAAAATGAGTCATCCGCATTCAAGGATAACAAACCAACACACGTGTGAAGGAAATCTACACCAGCTACAAACACTATAGTCTTAGAGTCGTAAATAACATCAGACCATCTTAACGTTGGACACTTGAAGAAAGCAAACAACATGAAAATGATAGAAAAATCTGAATTAGCAAAGCAAGCTCAACTGGAAGAATCTACTGATGAAAGTAAATGAAGTTTTAATGTATCTGTTCATAGCAAGAGACAGAAGATAAGAAAAATATAAAGAGATATGTGGAGGTAGAGCCATTGATGGGTGGACATGAAATAGCATATGATTATATTTTTGTCTCTCTGGAGTTAACAACAGTATGTTAGAGTAAACAATTTTGTTTAGAGTTAACGATTTTTGTATAACCTGAATGTTTTAAGTGCTCTTATGTTTTCCATTTTTTAGAATCAAACTATCAATAAAACATAGAAGGCCTTCATATTTATAGTTTATAACTGTTATAAACCTGAACTATGCAAAAAAAAAAACTATAACAAATAGAAATGGTAAGGGAGAGATTGGCAGAAAAATTAGGGGAAAAAAGAGAAATAATAAATAGTCTTATGTTAATTAGCTTGGAATCAGTAACTTTTGTGTTTAATTAACCAATATTCAACCTTGTTTTAATTAAATTATATATATAAATATTAGATTATAACATAGATTCAATATGTCAATTATAAATATATCTTATAATAATATACATTATATATAAATATAAAATAAATATGTAGATTATATAAATAATATAAATGAATAAATATCTACAGAATACTATTTTAAGTGAAAGAGAAATTAGAGAAACCACAAAAATGTCAGTACTGAGGGGCTCCTTGGGGGGTTCAGTCAGTTAAGCCTCCGACTCTTGACTTCAACTCAGGTCATGATCTCACAGTTCATGGGATGGAGCCCTGCATGGGGCTCTATGCTGACAGCACGGAGCCTGCATGGGATTTTCTCTTTCCCTTGCTCTCTGCCCCTCCCTTGCTCACCTTCTCTTTCTCTCTCAAAGTAAATAAATAAACTTAAAAATATATACTAGGGTCTCCTAGATGGCTCAGTCAGTTAAGCATCCAACTTCAGCTCAGGTCATGATCTTGCGGTTTGTGGGTTCGAGAAGGCATGGCGCTCTAGGCTGACAGCTCAGAGCCTGGAGCCTGTTTCGGATTCTGTGTCTCCCTCTCTCTCTCTGCCCCTCCCCTGTTCATACTGTCTCTCTCTCTCTCTCTCTCTCTCTCTCTCTCTCTCTCTCTATCTATCTCTCAAAAATAAATAAATTTCAAAAATTTTTTTAAAATATACTTTAAAAATTTAAGTGTTGAAATTAAGAAACTAGGGGGAAAAGAAAGGAGAATGCAACTCAGTGATAGCCAGGAGATCCTGTTCAAAACTAATATACCCATATACAAAGTATGAACTTATAAATATAAATTTATAATTCACTCATTTGAAGAACTAAACCCAGGAGAAACACAGGTGATGTTTCCCTCAGGAGAGTTGGCTTTGCAAAGGGTCTTGTGAGGAAAAGAAAAGCTTTACTTGTATGTTCAGTACCTTCACCTACTGGGACAGTTATTTTTAAGTGATATGCACACGGCCCCTAGATAGCTTAGTCAGTTAAGCATCCAACTTCAGCTCAGGTCATGATCTCCCAATTCATGGGTTTGAGCCCTGCATTGGGCTCTATGCTGACAGCTCAGAGCCTGGAGCCTGTTTCGGATTCTGTGTCTCCCTCTCTCTCCATCCCTCCCCCGCTTGTGCTCTGTCTCTCTCTGTCTGTCAAAATTGAATAAACATTAAAAAAAAATTAAGTGGTATGCACAGATTATCTCACAATTATACTGATAATAGCTAAAAATAATAATAGTGGTAAAAACACATGAACTCTTCCGATCTTCAATAATTAGTTGTATGTAAAAAGTCTAGTCTTTTTGAAGCTGGTGCGAATTTAAATGGTCAAAGAGTTTCTAAGCTTTTATTAAAATAAAAACAAATATAATAGAGTCTACCATTTTATTTTACTTCCATACATGCAGAAGGGGGAACATGCTTAAGAACTTATATTAACCCAATAAAAATCAAAACACAAGTGTTTATATCTTATAAAAATAGTTATATCCATTTAAATGCGATAGTCAATCATAATTATATATTATCAGAAGTTGAAGACAATTTTCACAGGGACTGAAATTCTCCCTAAATCCAAGTGTTCTATAAAATTCCTTCAACAGAAATTGTATTTTCAAAACCAGTTATGGAGTGGAAAAATATTTGCTTTAATATGGCCACATGGAAAGAATAAACCATTTTTAAATTTTTATTTCATTGACTATGACACTGAGAAGTGTCATAAGTTCTCTTTGTAAAGAGAGAAAACCTAGACTTACAAGGTTTGAAACTTACAATGTGGGAGAAAATGACAGAATGAGTTTTGACAAATGGATATGAAGTTCTTAGTGATTTGCAGCTATATCTGGGTAAATGATTTACCTCGGGCAGTAACTCTATAAATTATATGTGCATTGTAAACTAATTCTTATAAGCACCATTTGGGGGTAAAATGTAGCTGAACCTCTTCCTTTATGAAGTAAAAAAAGTTTCAGGTCTTGCATTTGAGAAAATAAATGGGACTACCCTTCTAAAAGTAGTATGTTTCAACAGTCCCATTCACATGCTCTAATTTGTAATTACAATCAAGAACTGGCACTAAAAGAATGTTTTTTTAAATCATGAGTTTCCTACAGAACTAAGAAAGCTAAAAGGCTTTTGTTTTCTCTTATATAATTTGAGGAAATGGAGCAGGAAATATTTGGCAATTATATTCTTTTAAAAACCATACTCTGCAATTTTTAAAAATTAATTTACAATATGTTCTGTGAAGTGTTAATAAATCTCCAGGCTTTATAAAAATATTTTTAGGCATACAGAGTTTCCTTAGGATGCTAATTCCAGGAAAGTGTTACATACAATTTCTATTTTTTATTCCTATTGCCACAGATTTCCAATGTAAAATTTGAAATGTGTATTTATTGAAAAATAATAGCCACTAGCAAGCTTATAATGTACATTGTGAATGAGGATGGCCGACAAGTTAGTCAAGCATGAAGAGAAAAAACCAATGAAGTGAGAAAAGAAAAATGCTAGAAAATCAAAAGAAGAAAAAATAAATAAACAACAGCAATAATGCTATAGGAAGCACACTTTTATTTCCTGCTTCTTATCCTCTCCAATTTGTTTTTGTAAATACACTCCATACACAGTCAAGGTCTATAAACACTTGGAGTGTGTCTCCTAAAAAGGCACTGTGCTCCTTTTATTTGTCTGCTGCAGGAGTGGAGCCTGTCCAATCAGTCCAATATTTGCAGTGTGGTTAGTGTGACCATTCTTCTGGGGTTTCCAGGGACTGTCACATTCATACCTTTTGGTCCTGTGTAATTAATAGTCCCCCTTTTTACTCAAAAAAGAATTCTGAGTTAGGTGATACATGATTGCCCTACATACTGAAGATTTAACTAAGAAAAGCTTACTTAATAATAATCACATCAAAAAGAATCACAATCATAACTTTTTTGTTGTAAGGTAGAAAGATTTTTAAAAAACTGATTTAAGAAATTTGTTAAAATGGTTGACAAAACAAAAATTTAGAGGCCTTTTGGCTTTAAGTATGACTGCAATCTAGAACCTTTAAAATGTCATCAGGTCTCAGAGGGCGTGTGTGAGTGTGTGTGTGTGTGTGTGTGTATGTGTGTGTGTGTGTGTGTGTGTGTGTGTGTGTGTGTGTGTGCGTGCGTGTTGCAACTCAGCTTTCTTAAGTGGTTGGTTTCATTCTTAAGCAGGTCCGTGAACTGAGGTGGTAAAATGTCTGTCCAGAACTAAACAACCATACCTTTATGCTTCCAAGTTCAGCATAGAAAAAAAGGCCATTTCTCTCCTTTGGAATTAACCCTTCTTGGCTTAAATTGGACCCTATGCCTATCCTCCGATGAATCCTTGTGGCTAGGGATAATAGAGTGATTGACATAAGCCCCAATGCAGGTCCTACCACAAGAATCAGTAGTAACGTCAAGATCACACAGACATGCACAGAGAATGAAGAAAAGCGACTGCTATCTAAACCTAAGGAAAATAAAGATCAGTCACCAGAATGGGAAATGGATACCAGGTCATCAAACAACAAATGCTCATTTAGGCAGGTACACATCCACCTACCTGAAACTTCAAAGTTCATTTAGAATCTAAGGCCAATTTGGGGAAAATTTATTCTAGAGCAACAGTTTATTGAATCTCTTATTATTCCTCCACCATTAATATGACTTAGTTACCTTCTTACTCTCTTTTTCACAAATTTCTCTCCAAACCTCCTGCTACCAAGTAATATACTCAGTTACTCCAGAATTCCAAGAATATCACCCCACTCAGTTCAATAAGTACCAATAATCAGGTGTCAATAAGAACAAAGCCAATTTAATCAGAAAACCACCTCTGGCAACAGCCTTGAACAGGAACAGTAAGTGGAGCCATATCCCTTAGGAGAAGTAGGTAGATAGAGAAGTATTTCAATTTAGACACATAAATACATAGATTATACATAGACGTTTATAATTCTTTATATATTAACATAATACATCAAAATGTCTAGAAAGTTACATATCAAGATAACAACTTTTGGACAGAGGTTTGGAATGGAGGATAGTAGTCACTCATCAATTGCAAAATTAAAAATTAATCCTCTATCCTTGTGCTATATTAAATACACATGATGACAGTTGGAAACATAGTAGGTAGAGAAAACAGGAAAGACAAATTATTTCCAAGCGAATTTGCATTGGTTAATTGCCTTTACTGGCAAATTCAGCTTCAGAAGAGAAAGCTGGAAAGGGGTAATAGAAAGCAATGAAAGATTCTCTAAACCTTACTCATCTTAAAATAAGGAATATAGATAAAGCTCTCCGGCCACTTCAGAATTATCGACTCATTATTCTATGATATTTCCTTTATCAACGCACATTTCTGTTTGTTGTTACAAAGACAATCATGAAGGGGTGCTGGGTGGCTTAGACAGTTAAATGTCCAACTTCGGCTCAGGTCACGATCTCGCAGTTCATGGGTTTGAGTCCCTCATCAGGCTCTGTGGCTGAATTCTTGCTCAGAGCCTGGAGCCTGCGCTTCAGATTCTGTGTCTCCTCTCTCTGCCCCTCCCCTGCTCATGCTCTCTCAAAAATAAATAATAAAATGTAAAAAAAAATTAACAAATACAATCATGAAAGCTACTGCTGTCTACACTTTATTCTTACACAATATGTAAACACACATACTTGCATTCATCATTCATATTTTTCATTCTTTTTTGATTACACATACCAGTTATCTTTAACCCATCATTTTCTCTCTTGTGCATTTAAGCTGCTCATAGATATTTTTTTTAATTTTACTCCATTTGTTAACCCTCGCATTTGTGATAGGCAGAAAAATAGTCTCATGAATAGTCCATGATTAGTTGACTGAGGAAAAGAAAACACGGACCCTGCTTACAGATGGTTCAGGCAGGCACCACCTGAAAGTAGAAAGCTATAGCCCTACAACCCATTTCAGGCACTGCACTGAAGGATAGGGCAAAACGAAGCAATACACTCAGTTGTTTATTTTTCCTAGAAGAAGAAATGAATAAACCTACAAGTCTATTCAGGTTCACAGGCTGTGTCCAACCGTTTGGGTAGATGGTTCAAGGACTTAGAAGGAAAATGACTGGAAAGTTGGTGAAGAGGAGGTCTGTGGATAGGGTATGGGGATATAGCCCTTTAAGGGAAAAAATATGAGGATATCTGGCTCCCATGTGAAGACTCACCCAGAATCACTTCAGCTCAGAAGGATTTTAATAATCAAATGACTAGGATGACCTCTCTGTGGATGCCAGTGGGCCACTTTTCCAGCCACACTTGTCATTTCTCAAGGGGCTAATGACCAAAGCAGCCATGGTGGAGTGGATGAAGGTTATATACGGGCTTACCCATATGAACTTCCATTCATCAAGACTGCTTTGGCTAAATAAAGCCACTGTTAACTGCCTAATCTGCCAGCAGCAGAGACCAACAGAGTTCCCAACATGGCACCATTTCCTGGGGCAATGTACCACCACTGCCAGGTATCTGATGACAGGTTGATCATGTTAGTTTCTGTCACGGAAGGGGTAGGATATTTTTTTATTATTTCTGAAATAGACGCTTACTCTATATGGATCTGTCTTATCTCTATGCAAACTTTATGCTAAAACTACCATGGACTTACAGAATGCCTAGTTCACCATTATGGCATTCCATATCATTGCTTTTTGTCAAGGAGCTCATTTAATAGTAAATATAACAATAGGCCTTTGCTCATGTAACTCACTGGTCTTACCGTTTTCAGGTTACATCATCCTAAAGCATCTGGCTTGATAGAATGGTAAGATGATATTTGAAGACTCAGTTACAGTGCAAGCTAGGGTAATATTCTCCAAGATGCCGTGTGTGTTCCAAATTAGCAGTCAATACATGGTGTTGTTTTTCTCACAACAAGAACTCATGATCAGGAATCAAGAGGTGGAGATGGGAATGGATCCAGTCATTATTGTCTGCTGATGATCCACTTGCTAGTGGTGATTCACTAGCAAAAATTTTTGCTTCTCATCTTGGTCACCTTAGGTTCTGCTGGTCTAGAGGTCTTAGTTTCAAATGAATGAATGCTTCTACCAGGAGAAACAATGATTTCACTGAGTTGCGAGCTAAAGTTGGCACCAGGCCAGTTTGGACCCCTTATGCTTTTTATTTCAGAGGCAAAGAAGGAGATTAATGTATTGTTAGGGTGACTGATTCTGATTACCAAGGGGAAACTGAAATGCCACTTCCCAGTGGAGCTGAGAGTATGTCCGAAATACAGGAGATCCCTTAGGACAGCACTTAGTACTATTGTCCTGTGATTTGACAATGAAAAACTATAACCTAATTTGGACAGGACTACTAAAGTCCCACACCCTTTCACAAATGAAGATTTGGTCAAACTACCAGACAAAGAACCACAACCCACTGAGGTGCTTTTGGAAGACAAAACCTGTATGGAATAGATAGTGAAAGAAGGTAGTTATAAATAGCAGCTATGATCACATGACCAGATGAGGAAATGAGAACTAGCACGGTTATATTTTTCCACATATTATGTATAAATATGACTATATATAAACATATTAACACATATAAATATATATGATTACCCTAAATAATTTATGTGGCCTGATTCAATCCGTTGAAATGTCTCAAGAGCAGAACTGAAGTCTACCTGAAGAAGAAAACATTTCTCTTGTAAATAGCAGCTTCAGCCCATACCTAAACCTCCAGACTGCCCCTTCTGACAGTCTGCTCTACAAATTTCAGACTTTTGTAGCCCTCACTAATCACATAAAGCAATGTATGTGTATCCCCTACTGGTTCAGCTTCTCCATGTGAGACTGAACTGATACACTATGTTTTCTTAAATGTAGAAAACTACACTGAAATCCCACCACTTCATATTGTAAGCTGTGCTACAGCTCTCTGGCAGTCCTCATTCTGAATACTCATATCAACAGACAGAGCTTGAAACATGGATATACTTTGTATATTTTCTTGGGGAAAAATGAGTGTTATTACAGAGTATAAACGAGACATGTGTAGAAACAGCATCCTTAAAAGGGGCAAACCAAGAAATAAAAGCATAATTGAACACAATATTATGCTAATAGTTCTGTGTTTTACAGGAAACTATGAGGGATTTTTTCCATTAAAAATAACAGGAAAATTTGATAAGCAGGACTTCATTAAAATTATAAACTTTTGCTCTATGAATCACTGACAAGAGAATGAGGAAACAAACCACAGACTAGGAAAAAACATTTACAAAAAAAACCCCATATCTGATAAAGGACTATTATCCAAAATACACAAGGTACATTTAAAATTCAACAATAAGAAAATGAATAATCTGATTTAAAAATGGGTAAAAAACCTGAACAGACACCTCACCAAAGAAGATACACAGATGGCACATAAACATATGAAAAGATGTTCAAAATCATATGTCATTAGGGAATTGAAAATTAAAACAGTGAGATACCAATATACACCTGGTAGAATAGCGAAAGTCCAAAACACTGACAACAAATACTGGCAAGGATATGGAGTAACAGAAATGCTCATTCATTGCTGGCGAAAATTCAAAATGGTACAGCCACTCTAGAACAGATTTGGACACTTCTTCACAAAACTAAACATACATTTATTCTATGATACAGCAATCATGACCCTGGATAGTTAGCCAAAGTCATCGAAAACTTGAGTCCACACAAAACCCTGTATGTGCATGTTTATAGCAGCTTTATTCATAATTGCCAAAACTGGAAAGCAACCAAAATGTCCTTGAGTAAGTGAATGGAAAATAAACTGCTATACATCCAGAAAATGCAGTATTATTCCACACTAAAAGGAAACAAGCTATCAATACATGAAAAGGCATGGAAGAATTTAAATGCATATTACTAAGTGCAAGAAACCAAATTGAATGGTTATATACTGTACAATTCCAACTATGTGACATTCTGGAGAAGGCAAAGCTATGGAGACAAAGAAACAGTGGTTACCAGAGTCTAGGAAAGCGGCAGGGATGAATAGATGGAGCAGAGAGGATTCTTAGGGCAATGATACTACCTTGTATGATACTGTAATGGTGGATATATGTCATTAAATACTTGTCAAAACGAATAGAATGCATAACAACAAAAGAGAACCTTAACATGAACTACGGACTTTGGGTGATAATGACGTGTCACTATAGGTTCATGACTGCTACAAATCTATCACTCTAGCGGGGAATGTTTCTGGTAAGGAAAGTATGCATGTGTTGGGACACAATGTATAAGAATAATCATAAAAGAATAATACATATATATATGAATAATATATAAGAATAAGGCTAATAAGTCTTTAAAAAAATCTCTTTGAGATTTTACCACTATCGCTAAAAGGTATTCTAAATGTATAAAAAATTAACCATTATCAAGTTGTTAAAGGTAGGGTGGATGGGTGAAGCTTTGTTCCTAATTATAGATCCTCCTTAATTAAATGACCAGCAAAATGCAAATTCATCTAAATTTGCACCACCTGAGATTTCATTATGAATTCGTGAGCTTTGTTATCATGCCGCATTGAATTAACCATTTTGGCAAACTTGAGATAGAAAAATAATCAAAATATCCACTAGACAAATCACAAAATCCACTGTAAAATACTATGACCAACATAATATAAATGAACTTCATTAAAAATATATTATGTTGTGAACTCATATTAAGTTACCACAATGAGATTGTCTAGCTAGCATAATAAGATGATATTTATATATAACACATATATTTAGATGTCAAAAAGGATCTGAAAAACAAAAATTATTTTTAAAGTATCCACCTTATTTATCAGGAATCATATTTCAGTATAAGCAAAAACTTAGTGAGTTTGCAATGCTGTAAGAATGTGACATTTATAATAAAATGAATCTTTGCTTGGATAGAGAGAGTATATTGAATGTTTTGGTTTAATAACCACAGTGTCAAAAAACTGATTATTAAAAAAAAAAGGACCTACCAGTAGCAAAGATGTCAGCAATGAACATTAACACAGCACATGGGAGACAGCTCATTGCAGCTTTACGTGAAACATGAGTAAAAGGGTCTATTACTTTTTTACACTCCTAAGATTTTAATCAATCCCAAAGTAAACCATATCATAATTCACTGCATCAAGGACCTCTAACCCACATATATACCTTATTGGAATCAATTTCATTCTTGACACTCAGTACGTGACTAAGTCTTACTCACCTCTACCTGCTCTTTTCAATTGTCAGCAACCTATCCAAGTTGTAAGACCCACAAACCTGCCAGAATTAAAAGGAAACAATGACACCAGCCTCTACTTAACACCTTTCTGTACTCCTATAAATCATATATACAGTAGCAGCCATGACTTTTATTGTACAATAATGAGTTCCTAACTATGACGGAATAGGAGAGGAAAATTAAAATATCCCTGAAATCAGAACTCATTGAACAGAGGTAAATAAGTCCATTATAAAAATGACTATGATATATAATTTTTCTTTGGAGCCTCTCAGGGCTGTTTTCAAAGATTTTATGTTCATCTTTGATATCTCTGGTCTTCACTAAAAGCTAGTAGAGATAAGTCAACCCTGTATGTCCATCCTATCCTTTTTCCCTCAGATAAGCACATATACAAATCCCTCCTTTATTTAAAAAAAAAAAAACACCTTTTTTCCAATTCACCTACTTCCATAGTGAAAAACAATAGGTTATAAATCATTTTATTTATATATAACAGTTTGATATATTAGTCTTTATATTTCAATAGAATAACATGGTATTAATCCGAGAAATAACATAGTGGGTGGACTCCCGGGCAGAATGACAGCTGGGTCAAAGTAATATTTTTGTACAGAGTGACTTCCATCATGCAAGACAGCAGCTCATGTTTTATAATATTGACAGGAGAAAGTATTTTTTGAATTGCATAAAGTTTATTTATTTTGAGAGAGATAGAGACAGCATGAGCAGAGGAGGGACAGAGAGAGGGGGAGAGAGAGAATCCCAAACAGGCTCCACACTCAGCGCAGAGCCCAACGCGGGGCTCGAACCCACAAAACCATGAGATCATGACCTGAGCCAAAACTAGGAGTCAGATGCCCAACCCACTGAGCCACCCAGGTGCCCCTTGACAGGAAAAACTATTTTTCATCCTTTCTCTAACCTCAAATAATTTAGATTTCTCTAGTTATAACCTAGGTTAATTCTCTTCAAAGTGGTGTGTGAAAGACAAGCCACTGAAATGTGGACAAAATACATTAATTTCCTGCCCCAGTGTATCAAGCACTATATTACAGACTACCTTAAACTTAGTGATGTAAGACAACAATCATTTATTTAGCTCATAAATGTGCAATTTAGGCAGAGCTTAATGGAGAGAGCTTGCCTCTGCTACATGGCATTCGCTGGGGATACTCAAAAGATGGCAGGGAATTAGAATCACCGGTCAGATTCCTCACTCACATACATGACAGCACAAATAATGTCAGCTAGCACTTGGACTGGGGTTTCCAGAAAGAATATGTACACATGACCTGCTAACAAGGTAAGTGGGATCAAAAAGGAAGAATCCTTCGAAGAGAGAGAGCTAGGGGGAAGCTAGATTGCGTTGGAAGTCACTTCCTGAGCACTCACCTAGTTGAAGCAGTCACAAAGCCCTGCCACACTAAGCAGAAGAAGGCATAGACCACTCCTTTTGATGAAGGAATGATAAGATTCTAGGAGGGTATGTAGGATAGGAAATATTTTTGTGGTCATGCTTCAAAAATAGAATTGACCCTTCATACTTAATTTTAGCAAAAATAAAGTAGATAGTTAATATTACTAATATTTCATATGACACTTAATATGGTGCCCTCTCTGAGTTCAGTCGTGATGTTAAAGAGGACATGTTATTTACTATCAGGGAATTATCAGGCAGGAAGTGTGAAAGTTCCAGAAGACAGATGTTGAGAGTAGTGCCCTTCCTTTTTTCTTCCTTTCTAGCCAAATATTACATATTTGTGTCCCTGATTAAGTAGTTTTACATATACTATTAACCTTTTTTAACTAAATTATTCCTCACAAAATGGACCACTGATAATCTCTAAGCTGCCTTGGTTCAACTCTTGTCTTCTTCCAGTCTTCCTTCTACAATAATCTTTATAACACAAATATCTAATATTTTTTCAATACATTGAAATGAAAAATTCCAGGGGCACCTGGTGACTCAGTCAGTTAAGCAACTGACTCTTGGTTTCGGCTCAGGTCATGATCTCACGATTTGTGAGTTCGAGCCCTGCATTGGGCTCTGCACTTTTAGCACAGAGCCTTCTTGGGATTCTGTCTCTCTCCCTCTCTCTCTGCCCCTGCCTTGCTCAAATTCTCTCTCTCAAAATAAATAAACTTTAAAAAAAAAAGAAATGAAAAATTCCAATGTGTCTATGCCTTTTAAGAAGTTAATACTCATTAGATTGTATATTAAAATTTTCTATCTCGGGGCGCCTGGGTGGCGCAGTCGGTTAAGCGTCCGACTTCAGCCAGGTCACGATCTCGCGGTCCGTGAGTTCGAGCCCCGCGTCAGGCTCTGGGCTGATGGCTCGGAGCCTGGAGCCTGTTTCCGATTCTGTGTCTCCCTCTCTCTCTGCCCCTCCCCCGTTCATGCTCTGTCTCTCTCTGTCCCAAAAATAAATAAACGTTGAAAAAAAAAATTTTAAAAAATAAAATAAAATAAAATAAAATTTTCTATCTCAACCTTGACATCATATCCTTCTTGAGTTTCATGAGTTATTACTCTTCCCTGTTTTCCAGCCATATAAACTTCATTTGAATTCTAAATTTTTTAAATTTCCCTTCTATGATCTTCTGCATTACCAAGTAATTTTCATCCTCTATGACAGCTCAAGGTTGGCTTTTCTTCATTAAAAAAATTTCTTGGAATGGAAAGAAATGAGTCCATAAATTGAAAGCGCTCAATACATGCTAAAAAAGGATTAATATTAAAGGTCCTCTCTCACCAAAAGAGAAAAAAGGCAAAATTTCTGAACCCTAATGGTAATGAATAATCTTAAAGTTTCCACTTACCAAAAATCACTTCTGTAAGTTAGGCTAGAGTCAGAGTAGTCTTTGACTTATCAATGGCCACACTAGACGCTAGAAGACTGTGGGAGAGAGTCTTAAAAGTTCTGAGGGAAAATAATGTTCAGCATAGATTTCAAAAATCAGTCCTATCTAGAATTCACATTTTGAAGTGAAAAGGTAGATATTTAGATACAGGATAGTGTTCAAGAGTTTCAAAAATCACACATTATTCCTAAGGGAAGGTTCTCTAGAATTGGTATCCATGAGACCACACTACTCTGTTTTTCTCCAACTTCTAATTGTTCCTTCTCTTTCTTTGAAGGATAATCCTTCTTTATGGAAACATTAACATACGCTGTGTGTGCATGTTAATTTTTTAAATCTTTTTCAGATAAATATCACTCAAAATATTCATCTGTTAATATACATACACATGTAAACCTGTACTAATGCAAACATATGCTCATATCTAACAAAAAATCTTAAACTCAGGTTTTTAATTTGAAACTAGTCACAAAATGAGATAGTAAAATGAGTCTTAAAAAATATTCAGGCTTTATTTTGTGTTTAATTTATCACATGAAATAATATGTCTAACCAAAATCTTTCCCTTTTAAAATCATGTCAGGGATTAGAAAAAGGAGGAATTGGTGTCTTCTAATCACAAAACTGTCCTTTGCAAGCTATTAAATTTTGGAAATGTTATCAATCTTCTCATATTTTCTCATATTTAATATTTGAATGATGATAATAATTACATCATGGGCTGATTGGGAAGCTTAAATGCAACCACATAACATAAAATGACCAGATACAATTGGTGCTCTAAAAACATTTGTTATCACCTTAGCTTGCCCTATTTCTTCCCTCAGTCTCAGCATAAATGGAAAATGTGAGATAGAACTTAGGAAATAAATATTCAAAATGGAAGATCCAAGCTAGAAAGAGTGGAAAGTGAAAAGTCAAGTTTATCTGGAATGTGGGAATGCAGATAAAGTGATTTTACTAACCATCATGTATATAGAATTTTGGGGGTAGAGAGTAACACCTAAAAAGTAAATTTTAAAAGCTTTGTTCTGTTTTGGGTTTTTTGGTGGCTTTTTTTTTTCAGAGAAAGAGTATGAGCAGGAAAGGGCAGAAGGAGAGGGAAAGAGAGAATCTCAAGCAGGCTTCACCCATACCCAGTGCAAAGCCCAATGCTGGGCTCAATCTCAAGACCATGAGATCATGACCTGAGCCAAAATCAAGAGTCAGATGCTTAACTGACTGAGCCACCCAGGCACCCCCAAAATTTAACTTTTTAATGTTCGGTGAAATTTCAGAGTGACCTCTCATGGAAAGCACCCTAAGATAGATTAAACGCAACTCCTCATTTTCGACAGGAAAAAATCCAAATCCAAATAAGTTAACTGAATTTTCTAAGGTCACACAGCTAACAGCTAGCAAAGGAGGGCTCAGAATCCACCATCTCCTGAATCACTGCTCCATTTATAATAGAACAAACTAACCTTGTATTTTTCTGAACACTCAGAGATTCATTAAGTAATTTAATTTTGTTTATACTGTTCTAAAATTAAGTCAATACAGCACCTTAATTCTCTTCAACAACATTTTTTCCGTGTAGACCTCTGACTCCTCCACCTTGATCCTTGAGGAAATCTACCAATGCTTGCATGACTTGAAACCCAAGCCTCATTGCCGAATAAAGTCACTGCAGCGTAAAATACAGCCTTTGAGAAGCATCCCCAGACAAAAGCATCCCTTGCAGCAAGAGTCACTCTCACTTAAATTTATTCCTGATGTTCAATATAGTTTCCCACAATGATTTCAATTATCATTCCATATCTACATTTAAAGAAAATCATAGTTATGTGACTTCGTGAGGAAACTTGTGAAAATCATCAATTTCCCTATTTGCAAAAGTCTGTTAGCTTCACCTCGGGATTCAGTTGGAAAAGTAGTCTGAACTGCTAGCTGTTACAACCCATTGTCATGTTTCCTAGTCACTGAAGCAAAGCTGTCCTAAATGAAGACAAAGTAGAAACATTACTCCTGTCAAATGAAGTTACCGGGATCTGACAGAAGCTGTTATTGCCTTAGCACCAAATCTCAAAGTCTTCTATGCATGATCTGTTTCATTATTGGAACCTACAGCCATGGGATTTTTTTTCTTCCCATAACAGCTAAAAAGTATTTTGTTTTATTCACCTAGGTATAATGATGGGATTAACAGTCTGAATCCAAAAGATATCATCAACAGTGACATTGCCATTGATGTCAGTGTGGTCAGGACAATAACCCTAGCAGCTTAGTCACAGAGGTATCATTATCGTATTTTGTATGAGGAAAACCAGACTAGTGAGCGTATAAAAAGAAATACCTGCCTTCGAGGAGATAGGAAAATTTTTGTGGTTGGAGTAAATGAAAAGTAAAAGTTATCTGAAATAGATTACTTGGAGCTCTCATAATGAGATGCCAAAAATTCAATCTGAACAGAATTTCATTAAAATGCTATATGTTATAGCAAGAGATAAGCATTTCTGAGATATTTTATTTTTCTCTTCAGAAATAATTAAATAGAATGCCAATATTTAAAGTTTAAAAGTTTTAATTTTGCGACTCATATTCTAAATCCAGGTAAGCATTTGTAGATTTAATCATAAATCTCTTAACAGTGATTTACTTTTTCATAAAAAGGCTTTACATTTTAAAATACTCAGTTATCCATATCTTCCTTGTGATTTTTGCTTTTGATTTCAAGTTTTGAAAAAGTAGTCCCATGAGAATATATACATATTCATCAATATTTTGTGACAGTATTTTTGACACTGAATATTATTTTTAATATTTATGTATTTATTTCATCCTTAATTTGTATTTATATATTTTATGATGAGACCCAGATATTTTTTTCCAAATAATAAGCCAGGCTACACTAAGAGATTTATTGAATAATTCATTCTTTCTCCACTGTCTTAAAATGCTATCTTTATGATGCACTAAAATCATCATAGTTCTTCTGGACAAGATTTTGGACTCCCTATTCTGTGACAGAGTGATCTATGTGATTGATGGTGTGCAAATGCCATAATAAATTGTAAGAATATTATAGCATATTTTAAACTATATGATTAGAATTTTTCTCTCATTGTTCTTTTTTTAGCTCATGTCTTTTTGGAAGTAAACTTTATAATTCAATAAGTTTCTTTGAAAATGTATTTTTGCATATATTGGGACATATTTATTATGTATTCCAGTACAGATCTGTGTTATGCTTCTCTTACTAAAATCATCACTTTTGTTGCATGGCAGAACTTTGGACATTTTTGTACAGTTCAGCATACTTCTTTAAAAGGTTCTTTCTTCGGGGCACCTGCGTGGCTCAGTCGGTTAAGCCTCCAACTTCGGCTCAGGTCACGATCTCGGTGTTCCCAAGTTCGAGCCCCGCTTTGGGCTCCGTGCTGACACTTTGGAGCCTGGAGCCTGTTTCAGATTCTGTGTCTCCCCCTCTCTCTCTCTCTGTCCCTGCCCTGCTCGCACTCTCTCTCTCTTTCTCAAAAATAAACATTAAAAAATTAAAAAAAATTTTTTTTAAAGTTTCTTTCTTGTTATTTTATTATTTATTGCTTATTGTTTCATTTATTTAGTTGCTATTATATACAATATTCCTTTACCATTTTATTTTCAACAGAGTGTTCCTCATAGAGTAGAAATATATTGATTTTGTATAATTTTTAACCAGAATACGGAATTCACTTGAACATTTCAGAGTGTTTTAGTGTTTCTCTTTAATTTACTTGCTAGGCAGCATATCATTTGCTAATTTTTTGAAAATTTCCACAAATTTACAACTAAATTCTTTTTTCATCTTACCACTTTACCCAAAATTTCTAGAATAATGTTAAATAAGAATAATGACAGTAGGAATATATGTCTTTTTCCTATAAGTTCTTTGTAAATGATAAGTAGATAGAGAATGTAATTGTGATATAAACAAAAGAATCTGTGATCCCCTTCAACAAAAAAGAAGGGTATGTTTTAGTCATCTATGATTTTGGAAAACAGCAGTATGTTTCTTACATAGGAAATACTTAAAAATATTTGTTGAATGAATAAGTAACTAAGAAAGGAAAGAACATTTTAGAAACAAGTACATCATACATGCATTTTATAACAAGTACCTGTTCCACCTCAAGCTACATTCGCTTCTTATACCTTAAGTATTTTTCTAAGAGTGTTCTTGTTGCCTTCCTTATTCCTTGTGGATTCCTTTCTCAGGGTTCTGAGTTCTTGCCCTGAATAACATTCTCAAATCTGGAAGCGTTATATTCCACCAGGCTTCTCTCACACTGAATGCCCACCTGGTCAATTTTCAGGGTAATAACATCTATGGGACACGTTTGGTGGCATCTCCCTACAAAAGAGTGACCTCCTTTCTCTGGGAACTGCCCTCAGTTCTTGTCAGCTGTACCTGAACTCTTTGTCTCTGGCCAACCTGCCTCTGCCCATCAGACCAGAACTGGATAACAGATCATAGCCAAACAATAGAGACTCTCTCCAGGAATTCAAAGGGAATACTGAGAGCTTGGCATCCTGAGTGGAGAAGATATAAACTTAAAAGCTACCTGGAGACTATATTCTACTAGACTTGCCTCATGCAGCAAGAAGCCAAAAAACTAGTATGAGAGAGAATGAAGCAAAAAAAGAAAATGAGAGGAGATAGAAAAGTTTACCACAATGTCTGGTTTGTTTTTATTTTTCACCATCTTATTCCTTCACGTCTTGTTGCTTCATCTTTGCTATTAATTTATGTAAAATATTTGTTTAAATTTTCATAGAAAATCCCTGTTTTGTTAATTAGGTAGCTTTTGCTGGTGCCTGTGACCTTTAATCAAAGCATCTTAACTAGGACATGATCAATGTGTATCTCCCCCATTTTGAGAAACTCAAATGGTCTCTCCTAAGACAGTTAGGTTTTTATATTTATTAATTCGGCAATTGCGACTGAGCACAACATCTGGAGCCAGACTGTCTGGGTTTGAATCCTTTCTTCACCACTTATAAATCTCGAGTCCTTGGGCAAGTGACTTGACTTTTCCATGCCTTGTTTCTATCATCTGTAAAATAATGATAAAAGTACCTACTTCATACAGTTAAAAGAATTCAAGCAGGTAATATTTGTAAGGCACTTAAACAGTGCTTCATACGTAGTTTGATAAAACATAAACGTTTGGTAAATAAGAGATATGATTTTAGAAACTTACAGGAAAAAAATAAACGTATTCACTGAATTCTGACTGGTGATTCTCTTTATTGGATGCCTTATTTTCCTGCTAGAATAAGATTGCTCTCAGTATATGTGATTATCTCAACTCTGGTTCTATCTACTATTGTTTTTAATGATCATATTCTCTAGGAAAGATAAACTGAAAAATAAACCAAATTAGAGAGAGAAGAAATAGCTGAAAGGCAAGGGAAATATGATTCTTGGACATCAAGTCTTCTGTGACCAAGTTGAAAAGAAGACAGCCTAAAAGTTGAATAGCTTTGAGAAATTCTATTCTAAAAACCGTGTCAACAGAGAACAGCATCCTAGAAAGGGTATCAATATTCTAATTTCTTCTGGGTTTTCTTATTCTGTCCTAGCCCTCACCTGTTCTTCTTTCCTTCTTTTGTTTCCAATTGACCTATGCCTTTGTGTGTGTGTGTGCGTGTGTGTGTGTGCGCGTGTGTGTGTGTGTGTGTGTGTGTGTGTGTGTAATTGCAAGGCACACAAGCAGATATCATTCAGAATATCTTGTTGTTACTGTGAGTGTTCTTTACATCTAAGCATATGCTCTACTTTTGTTCTTTAGGCTTCCTTCTCCTAGTTCTTGCTTTCCCTCATATTGAATATTTATTTACATTCTTATATCAGTCAGGGTCCTGTCAGGAAATAGGTGGCAGGAACAGTCAAAAGTAGAGATTGAAGAGAACATAATGAAGGGACCATTTACAGAGGTTCGGATAGAGTTAAGGAAGCAAAAAGGACAGGCAAGACAGCAGGGAACTAATATCAGCTGGCAGTCAATTGCCCCCTGGGACTGAAGGGCAAAGAGAAAGAGTTAAAATTGGAACACAGTGGGTAGAGAATGGAAGTAACGGAATGTAGATGATGTCCCTCAAGATGTCGAGGAGGGCAACAACGCCCCAAACCCTCTCTCCTCCTACTCTGTCCAGTATTTGCTGATGCCCCATTGGGCAACCTCAAGAAAAGACCAGAAGGTGTGCTTGCAGCCATCATCCGCCAAAGCCCCACCCTACCACCTGGACATGGAAAAGCGAAAAATAGGATGGAGAGTGCGTCTGAACGGGTACATGGACAAAATCAAGCATGCCTTTTTAAAAACTCACGTTTAAATGTTTTAATATTATTAGTAATTTCTTTAATTTTATTCTTTACATAATTCATAGACTTTGGATTTAATTTCTCAATCTTCTACATTAAATTACTTATATCATTTCTTCTAGCTTTTGAATCTTTAATTTAATATAATTTTTAGGTGAAGTGATACCACCAAGGTGGCAGAAGAGATGGTTCCTAACTTCAGATCTCCTTACAGAAGGACCAACTAGCAGCAGCTATACATAGATGAGACACCTTTGTGAAAATCCCACAACCCAGTGGTGAGGCTGAAGTACACTCTTTGACCAGAAAAGCAGAGAGAGAGACAGAGACAGAGGGGGTGGGGGTGAGAAAGAGATAGAAAGAAAAAAGAAAAACCACAAGGGAAGGGTAAGAAGAGTTTGCATCGTCTCTTCCCCTCCTGGCACAGCACAGCATTGAGACAGTCTCCTGGGCCTGTGGGTTTTTTTTCCCAGTGAGATAAAGAGAGCCCCAAATGGACATCCAGCTTCCCCAGAACTACAGGATGTTTTCTAGGAGGCCCATTTGGTCTTGCCATATAGAGATTACAGAAGGAATAAGTCCTGAGCCTGGATGAGACCATAAGAGATCAGCTAGAGATGGAGAAAGGAGTGACACTCTCGGCAACAAGCACAGGGATCTCAGTAGACCACATTTCTTCCGGGGACAACACTTGATCAGAGATCCCAGTCAGCAGTTTTGCCCATTTGCAGAGCAGATCTGGTGCCCTGTCCGGCCAGGGAGCAGAGTCAGCAGCTCTACCTGATCTGAGTCCCCAGGAAATGGGTTGTACTAGCCACTGAGCCCAAACTGCAACTTTCCTAGGCAGAGAGGCAAGCCAGCAGCATTGCTCAATTGCAGAGGTAGTCTCAGGTTCTGCCTGACCAGGGGACCCAATCAACAACCCCAGGAAAGTCTCAGAGCCCAGCCTACAATCTTTCCCAGGCAGGACCCAAGCAAACAGCTCCACCCAACCACTGAGGATAGCCTTTAACCCCACCCAAAAATGAACTCCAGCCAGTACCCCTGGGAAGCCAAGAAGCCTATCCAATAGCCATGTTCTGGCAGGAACCAAACCAACAGCACTTCTCAAGTGGTGAGCCTTGGCTCCTTCCCTGAATGACAATGGAGCTCAGCCAGCACCTTTCCCAGCAGCAGAGCGCAGCAAGCAGCCTACCCAATCATAGAGACCACCTTGCAGCTGGCCTCACCTGCCCAGGGCTGATTGCAGAGCCCAATCATGTCCAACCAGTGGCACTGCCCTGCTAGGGAACATAGCCTCCAACCCTGCCCAACCAGAAGTGATTACAGAGCACAGACAGTGGAGCCCAGGGAGCAGTGCAGCATGACCAAGAGCACAGCTCATAGCCCTACTTAAGGGACACTGTTAAGGGCTGAAATGTGTCCCACTGAAAAATCACATGTTGAAGTCCTAACCCCCAGTACCTCAGAATGTGACCTTGTTTGGGAATAAAGCCATCCGTGGATATAATCAGTTAAGATGAATTCATACTGGTGTAGGATAGGACATTGCCTTAATCCTCCGTGACTGGTATCCATAAAAAAGGGGGAAACTTGGACACAGGCATGCACATAGGAAGAACACCATGTGAAGACAAAGGCAGAGTTTGGGGTGATGCAGCAGACACAAGGTACACCAGAGATTGCTAACAAACCAGAAGCTAAGAGAGCAACTTGGGATAGATTGTCCAGCATAACCCTCAGAAGGAACCACCCCCGCTAAGACCTTGATATTGGACTTCTAGAATCCATTCTTCCTATAATTTTGCCATTTACAAATATCATATAAATGGAATCATACAGGGGGCGCCTGGGTGGCTCAGTCAGTTAAATGTGCGACTTCTGCCCAGGTCATGATCCCACACTTTGTGGGCTCAAGCCCCGCGTCAGGCTCTGTGCTGACAGCTCGGAGACTGGAGCCTGCTTCAGATCCTGTGTCTCCCTCTCTCTCTGCCCCTCCCCTGCTTGCACTCTGTCTCTCTCTGTCTCCAAAAAATAAATAATTTTAAAAATGTAATGCAATCATACAGTAGCAGCCTTTGAGAATGGTTTCTTTCACTTTGCATAATGGTTTTAGAATTCATCTCTGTTAGTTAATATATCAGTAGTTCATTCCCTTTTTTAAGTTTATCTATTTATTTTGAGCGAGAGAAAGAGAGAGGGAATATTAGCAGCAGCCGGGCAGAGAGAAGGAGAGAGAAAGAATCCCAAGCAGGCTCTCCTCCTGCAGTGCAGAGCCCAATGTGGGGCTCAAACTCACGAACCATGACATCCTGACCTGAGCTAAACCATGAGTGGGATGCTTAACCAACTGATCCATTCTGGAGCCCCATTAGTTCAATCCTTTTTATTGAAAAGTACTACTCTGTCACATAAATTGACTCCACTTTATGGACCATTTGATTGCCTTTTGAGGTACTCCAGCCTCTGCCAATTATGAATAAAGCGAATATAATGTCTAAAGTTGCCTTAGAGAATTAATTTTTGCCCTTCCTCGGAAAGAAGTGAGGAGGGACATCTTTTGTAAATTTATATTCTCCTTTTGGCAAATAGGGGCAGATCAAAGAGGGTTTCTTGCACCTGCTTCTTCTCAATTGCCTTCAGCTCAAAATAATCCTTATACCAAAGTGACATATTTTGAAGTGGTGTATTCTGTTAGCCTTCACTTCTATAAGCATTCATACACTGATGGGGGGAATATATGTCTTGAGTAAATACCCAGGAAGATACTGTACATGTTTAACAAAATACTGCAAAGGTGGCTGTACCACTTTTTATTTCCTCAAAGAACTTAAGAGTTCAAGTTGCTCCAGATTTTCTCTGGCGTGTGGTACTGTTACTTTCTTTTGGTTTATGTTTTTCATCTTAGCCATACTAGTGGGTATGAGATAGTGTCTCCATGTGTTTTTAATTTGCATTCCCCTAATGACTAATGATGTTGAGCATCTTCCTGTACTTATTTGTCATCCAATTAACCTTTTTTTAAATTCAATGGGTCCCATAGGAAAGATCATTATTTCCAAAGACTTCACTGTTAAAATGGGTAGATATCTGAAACATTTTGTAAATATACAATTATTGGCAGATTTGTAGGAATTTAACCTACATGGAAAAGCTCTTACCAAACTGATTTATGCAGAATTTTACACAAAATAACTCAAATCTCATAACAGCATGTGAAGTAGGTTATTATAGTTAATTGTATTTCATAAATGAGGGAAGTGAAGCATGGAGAAGTTATGCCAGGTCTTAGAGACTGTTGGTCAGTCTACCATAGGAACTTTCATCAGAACCACCTAACAAAGTGCTCTGATAAACCAGAACTGTAGGGGCTCTTGGGTGATTCAGTCGGTTAAGCATCCAACTCTTGATCTTGGCTTGGGTTATGATCTTAAGGCTGATGAGATCAAGCCCCACATCAGACTCTGCACTGACAGCACTTGGGATTCTCCCTCTCCCTCTCTCTCACTGCCCCTCCTTAAAAACAACAACAAAAATAGCAACAACAACAACAACAACAAAAACCTGAGGTGCAATCTACACGAGGAGGCATCATCTTTGCTTAGTACTCTTATATAATTAGGTATTTCTGAACTGAGAGGAGCTGAACATTTCCAATTCAGTTCATCCTTCACAGAGCCTTCAATCAACCCATTTACATAGTAGGAATCATAAGAAACAACTCTATCAAAATTAGTACTGTACCTGTTGACTTGTCATTGAGGTACTTACCTACTTCCTTACAAAGTATCCCATCTATGAAGTTCCTCAGAAAGTTTTCTTTGATTTCAACATCATGAATAGCTAGGATCCCCCTGACTATCATTTGTGTGTGTGTGTGTGTGTGTGTGTGTGTGTGTGTGTGTGTGTGCGCGCGTAGCACTGAATCATAAATGATGTCATGTGTTATGTTCCTTTTTTATACTAGTTGCTACTATAAAATTTCAAGCCAGATTTGTGACTTGCCTATATAGAGAATCTAATAAGATCTTGCAAAAACATTTGGTAACTTTTATTTATTTCTGGCTTCATTTAACCTATTGTTAACCTTATTTTTCTTTGTCCTGGCTTCCTCACTATTTTTAATTTAAGTTTTATGTTGCTGTATTATATGTATTTCTATAAGCCATGCAACTGGTTTTTTTTAGAATTAGAAATGTCATAAATAAAATGACCGAATAAATTAATGAATAAAGAAATACAGCAAATATTTGTTGTATTTTATGTCTATTTGTGTTGCCCATTATAGACAAAGCATTATTCTGCATGTCTGGAATACATCACAATTAAAAATAGATCTCTGTCCTACTGGAGCTTGAAAGGAGGCTGAGAGAGAGGGGAGATAGCAGTGAAGGAAACAAGGAAATGAATGAATGGTAACACTTCTGGAACATGAAATGATTGGCATACTGAGAGGAGCTGAACATTTCCAATTCAGTTATGCCTCCATTATTTATATTAATGGATGAAATTGCAACAAGCTCGAGAAAACCAACCTTACTAACTGGTCCCTCACTTTGCCTAATACAATTGCTTCTTATACATCCTTGTTGCCTATATGTTTTGTTTCTCTAAAATATATTCTGATTAATTTCTCAATATTGCATGCCCATTATGTCACTCTGCCACTTTAACCTTTTTAATGTTTCTATATCACTTTATTGTGGCACTTAAAACTCTCAGAGACAAAGCTTCCCTGTAATTCTGCAGCTGTATCTACAATTTGCTACCTTGACATTCCCCTTAGTATCATACCTATAAGAACTTAGAACATGAAATATGCCAAACCATAAGAGACTCTTAAAAACTGAGAATAAACTGAGGGTTAATGGGGGATGGGTGATAGGCATTGAGGAGGGCACCTGTTGGGATGAGCACTGGGTGTTGTATGGAAACCAATTTGACAATAAATTTCATATTAAGAAAGAAAGAAAGAAAGAAAGAAAGAAAGAAAGAAAGAAAGAAAGAATAAACATTCCAATGTATATGAACATCTTATATACTTTTAAGCTTTGCTTTTTTAATGTTTATTTATTTTTGAAGGAGAGAAAGACAGAGTGTGAGTGGGGGAGGGGCAGAGAGAGAGGAAGACACAGAATCCGAAGCAAGCTCCAGGCTTTGAGCTGTCAGCACAGAGCCTGATGTGGGGCTGGAACTCATGAGCCGTGAGATCATGACCTGAGCTGAAGTAGGACACCCAGCTGACTGAGCCACCCAGGCACCCCTAAGCCTTGTTTTTTATTGCCCTAATTGTCTGACAGAAGATAAGAGATGAGCTTATTTACTTTCAGGATGTTAGAAAATTTTGCTTCCCAGTATGTTTAAACAAGATACTCGATTTCAAACACTTGTGCACAAGGGAAGTAATCAGGCCTATTATTCAAAAATGAGGCAAAATCTGCCTCTTGTGTTTAAGTCAAACTGGAGAGCATGACTACTGGCAATGAGGCCTTCCAGAAAAGAGAGAGAGAGAGAGGCTTATCTGGATAAATCAATAGTTAGGGAGGGGAAGAGTACAAGAGTTCATTAGTGCTTTGAATATTGAAATGAAAACAACCCAACAGTGATGGATTTCCTGGAACTAGAAAGATTAGCCTTGGATGTAATGAAAGACAGGACAGACATCCAAACTAGCCTGGTCTACTGTCTCCTGGGTGGCTGGGTCCTGGATGGAATTGCAAAGTGTGTAACAGAAAGGGCTGGGTTCTGAGGGCTTCCAGGAAATCTACCAAGGTTGCCTTAAATAAACTAGCACTCTAAAGTGGAGTTGTTTTCAGTGTTGTGTTCTAGCAAAGGCATATAATTTCCTGGAAATGTATCAGCAGACCTCATACTGTCAGAGTACTCCACCATAGCAGTATATTTAAAGGTTGAAGGACCAGCTTTCAACATCAAGACAATGAGACAGGGAAAAACCACATAACCATCATTATCACCAAACACCTGGGGTCTCCTGCTTGGAAAAAGATGACCAAACAAATGAATGTCTCATGTAAACTCTGTAAACATCAACAACACCCTTACCCCTCACACACACACTCTCTCCCTCTCTCTCTCTCTCTTACACTTACACACACACACAATTAATGTTCTTGGAAGATCTGGAGGAACTGGGTTAATCCAAGAAGATACCATTGGACTCTCAGGCACCCTGACAGGTAGTAGCCTAAGCTGATTTTTTTCTGATATATATGCTGAGTTGTGGAGCAGTTCCAACCAGTTGTGTATGATCAAACCAGTGGATGGAATCCTAAGAGGTCCTATTGCCTTCCCTTAACGTTAGCTATTTTTATTTTTTTTTAATTTTTTTTAATGTTTATTTATTTTTGAGAGAGAGAGAGAGAGAGAGAGAGAGAGAGAGAGAGAGAGAGAGACAGCACGAGCGGGGGAGGGGCAAAGATGGAGGAAGACACAGAATCTGATACAGGCTTTCGACTCCGAGCTGTCAGCAGAGAGCCCGACGCAGGGCTCGAACTCACAAACCATGAGATCATGACCTGAGCCGAAGTTGGACGCTCAACCAACTGAGCCACTCAGGTGCCCCACTTTAGCTATTTTTATATCCTAGCCTATTTTAGGCAGTTGAGAATACATCCACAGTTTAAATTCTAACAAAGAAAGATTCTAGTGTACATTTATGGGATTAATGTACTTTGGATTTTTTTTCTTTGACCAAAATCAATTTTTATTTTGCTTTGCTACCTAAGGAGCAGGAAATACTGCATTTTTTTTCCTCTCATGAGGTGGAGTGACTAATGCCATTATGAAAAATATTAGGAAAACTAATCTGTCTGTGTTGTCTTAAAAATAACATTTTTAAGATGAATAAAAGTTCATAAAGACAGCTTTCTTGACAGGTCATTTTTTCACTTTTAGTCTTTAAACCATTGACATTTTAGTAAGTCCATAAATGTGTCAAAAGTTTACCAAGTTTTATGTCTACAATGTCTATAAGAAATTTCAATCAGAGCCATGGTTTACTACCCAGTTTTATAGAGTGCCCTAGTTTTAAAGTGTATTCAAAATCTTTTTGGATTCAATAAAACAAGCTAATTAATCATTTAAAACTTATACCATTAACAAAAAAGTTGATCTGTCATTTAAGCATTTTACAATATGCATTTTTTTCCTGATAACATTTATTGACCTAGACCTATCATTTGGGGGGCTTTATTAGTGAACCATATGACTGATGAGTTAATCCGATGTCTCCTAAAATGAATTCATTGAAACCTAGGGTTTGCCTCCTTTCACCCTACTTCTAAGATGTTCTGAGAAAAATGGTGTACATGCTCAAATAAATTCTAGGATACTGCATACTTTTGGAGATACGCTATGGGGAAATATTAAAAATAATAATTACATTTTTTTACATCTAGGTAATTCAGAATTCTTCAGTTTATTTGGCCTTGGAAATCAGTATGTAAAGTATATCTATTAATGGGCTTCAAAACCTTTGGTCTGCTGAACATATCTGGTGAAGTTCTGAGGACTATGAATCTCTGTGTGGCTAATGTTTAACTAAAGAACAGCATTCCAGAAGAATCCAGCTTGTGATGTTATATTTTTTGCCATTCAAATTGGCAGAGAGCTTAAGAATGAGACTGCATTGTGAAATTGAAAAGCAATTACTATATTTCCTCTAACACTAGTCTTCCAGCTTGGCCTAAGTTAGCCTTCCTTTCTAATCACAATTCATTTGGCAGGGAAATGGCATCATATTTAATTTCACTTGCAACTTGATAATTATAACCATTGCCCTCAAAATAAGATGGAAGCAATTAAATAGCCTCGCAATAAGCCACCTGGTGGCTTAATTAGCTGTGTATGCAATTTTGGAGGTGAGATTAATTGCAAAAGTAAAAGTTACAATCTATAAAATGAAGTCTAAAGCTGAACACTTGGCTCCATAATCTCTTAATTTTCATTGGCTGATTCAAGCTCCAAACACCTGGATCCCAGATCCTTCCAGTGAGGAATATACTAACATTGCTAAGCATGGATATATTGTACTTCCACTGGGGAAAAAAAAGGAAGCCTAAATGAAACATGTGCCTAAGCAATATCAACCTTTGAAAAATGATGTTGAGCAGTCAGAATATAACAGTAAAACACTTATTTAAGAGATTTTTCTCCAGATGCCTTAAATAGGACTATGTGAGTAGAAACAAATTTTACTTAGGGGCACCTGGGTGGCTTAGTCAGTTAAGTGTCTGGTTTTTTATTTCAGCTCACATCATGATCACACAATTGGTGAATTCAAGCCCTGCATGAGACCTCACGCTGACAGTGCAGAGCCTGCTTGGGATTCTCTCTCTTCTCCTCTATCTCTGCCCATCCCCTGCTTATGCTCTCTCTTGCTCTCAAAATAAATAAACGTAAAATCTTTTTTTTCATTTACTATGTGTAATATTTTTGTCTAGTAAACTTCCCCAAAAGATGTCATATGACATAACAGAGTTAGACATACAATTAAAAAAAAACATAATGGTTATAATAACAGTTCATTGTTATTTTTTTCTTTGTATTTACAGGTATTTTACCTTTTTACCCTAAAGTTTTCATATGCTTTGGGGAGATTATCAGTGAGAGACTGGAGGGAGTATTTTATACTGTGTTTTATTAATTTAAAAATGGTTTTCAAAACAAAGCTTTATTAAAAATTGATTGTCTAAATTTAGTTTCCATTGAAGTTATCAAAAGTAGCCCTAAAGACTCATACTAGAGAATTTATTTCATGAAGTAGAGTGTGTTTCCCCTGGGCCCATGATGGGTAGGTCATAAAGCCACTTGCCTTAAGGTAGAAAGTTGACATGGTCTAAAGAATTAAAACAATCCACCGGATCAAACACCACTTTGATCCGGTGAGTTTGGTGAAGAAGACACATAGTTTGAGAAAGCAGGGATCAAATACCTGATTTCAATGATATCCTCTGGACCTATCTCCCCAGGAAAAAGGCTCAGAGAAAAGATGTGTTTAAGGTAAGTTAAAGAGAATTAAGGATAGAATGAATTTGTTACCAGTTGGAGGAACAGAATCAAATGGTTGTCCCATTTGAGACTGTGGGATTATACAGCTAAGCATGATTATCTCACTCTAAGAAGAGGTAGTGTTAAGCCAAATAACAAGATCAGACAGACAGAAGAAACCCCTAGTTTTACTCCTAAGCCTTTTTGAGCTCTCATCTATTAAAGAATTTTCCAGACTCCTCAGGAGGGTGGTGATACCAGAGGTGAGGATTGCATGGGAGAATATAACGGCAAGACATAAGGTGACTCACTTAAGGCAAGACCTGGGTAAGGGACATCAGAGACTCAGAAGGTCTACTAAGCCAGCAGGACTTGAGGCTTTATCAGACATCAAAGACCCAAAGTAAATTTAGGGTATCATGGGTAATCATTATGGATAAATTGTGTTCTCTTCAAAGTCATATATTTAAGTCCTTAAACCCCAGTATCTCAGAATATGACTGTATTTGGAGAAAAGATCTTTAACGAGGCCATTAAATTAAAATGAGGTCACTAGGGTCAACACTACTCTAATATGACTCCTTATAAATGAGGAGATTAGGACAAATACTGGTATAGATGAAAGACCATATAAAGACACAGAGAAAAGATGGTCATCTGCAAGCCAAGGAGAGAGGCCTCAGAAGAAAGTAGCCCCACTTTGATCTTGCACAGCTAGCCTCTAGAACCATGAAAAAATAAATTTTTGTTAAGTCATTCCATCTGTGGTTGTAATGGCAGCCCTAGCAAACCAAAACATATTTCTGTAGCAGGCAGTGGAATGCTGCTGTAACAAATATGTAAAAATGTGGAAGTGGCTTTGGAACTAGATTATTGGTAGAGACTAGCAGAGTTTTGAGGTTCATGTTGGAAAGAGCTTGGATTGCCTTAAAGAGATGGTTGGTGGATATATGGACATGGAGGCAATTCTGAAGTTTCAGATGGAAATAAGAAACATGTTATTGAAAACTGGAGAAGAGGTGATCCTTGTAAAGTGGCAAAGAATTTGGCAGAATTACATTCCAGCATTTTGTGGACAGTAGAATTTGTAAGTAATGAACTTGTTTATCTGGCAGAGGAGATTTCTAAGCAAAGTATTGAAACTGCAGGCTTATTCCTCCATTTTACTTTACGGTAAAATGTTAGAGGACAAAAGGAACTGAAAAAGGGATTATGAAGCAAAAAGGAAAGAGAAAATTGAAGATTTGGAAAATCCTTAGCCTAGCCAAATTGCAAAACATAGAAAGCGTGTTCCGAGGAGCTATCAAGAGTATGGCTGGACAATCACTTGCTGAGATTTTGGTGTGATACACTGATGAAGTCAACCATCTCCAGTAGAACCCAGGGATAGAGGTGTAGTTGTCCAGGAGAGATCTGTGGACAACCCTTTTGTCTGATAGCTGGACCCCCATGCATTACATGGGAGGCCAACAAAGGTTTTGAGAATTTTACATCAGCATAAATCCTGCCAGCTTAGACCGAAAGGGACAGACATAGGACAAAATGAAAGAAGGCTGTCAGATTTCTGGGATTTTATAGGCTGGACCAGTACAGCTATCCAGCTGCAAACAAGCGTTATCATTCAAGAAAATGGAAGAATGACTTCAAAGACATCTCAAATGTCAGCAGGGCTGCCATTGTCACCAGGAGTTCAGAGAGCACAGGTCCATTGGGTTGAGGAAGCTACCTCACCTTCAGTTCCAGAGAGTGGAGCCACCTCCTTGATTTCAGAGAGGCAAGTCACCTATACCCAGGGAAGAAGAGGTGGGACCACCACATTAGAGGGCCCAGAAAACAAGGCCACTTCCCTGGTGGGCTGGAATAATAGAGCATTAAGTCAAAGAGGATAATTCTCAAACCTTAAAATCAAATAAAATTTGCCCTGCTAGATTTAGGACTTCCTTGGGGCCTGTAATCCCTTCCTTTTTTTCTGATTTCTACTTTTGGAATAGAAATGTCTATCATATGCCAGTCCCATTATTATATTTTGGAAGTGGTACTACTATAGTAATATCAGCCATAATATTTCGTAGCAGATCCAAGGAATAATACTCGAGAATCAGATAAAGCAAATATTTCTCAGTAGATCTTGGCCTAAATGCTCCACCAAACAACACAAGGCCGGGGATTTGTCTCTTTCTCCCAAATATACAAGCTTTCCACCTTCATATATATCGAAAACTTATTTGTGAAAGAAGTAGAATTTGATAAGAAATGATTCTGAAAAAATTAGCATTTGATACAAGAAGACTATCCATATTAACAAACCCTATTATTGCAAATATTAAAATTTAGTTTTTCTCCTTTAGATAGCAGATTCGAAGCTCATGAAGAAAGTCACATAAGTTATAGAAAGTACACTGCATATTCTTTACATATCTGCCATGTAAGCACATTTGAAATTTTGCATTAACAAACTAATATACATACAGAAACTAATATGCATATACTGAATGTGGCATAAGAGAAGATAGAGAAATGAGCTAATTTTAGGAAACTTTAGATAAAAACAGATAGCTAGCAGATTTGAACACAAAAGAAAACACATTACAAGTTAATGGGGTTTATTTTATAAGAAAAAAATTATAGCAAATGTTAGGTATGAAAACCAGGCTCCTAAAGACTAAGCATTGTAAATATAAAACCCTGTCCCTTTTCTTTTTATTTCAAAATAAGCACAGTTTGAAGGAAGTAGGCAGTTCCACAGCCCATTTTTAGTGAGAATTTCTGGCCACAGAGAACACTTAGCTTGTTCCAAAAAGAAAGAACTAAGCCCTCTGGGTGAGGATTATTTCTGGTCCTCGAAGTTATTTTTCTCTTTGAAATCCTCATGGAAACTTTTTCTCAACTCTAAACAGCTCTACAATTCGTAATGTTTTAATGCTTCTGCTTATCCAACTTTTTTCTTTTTTTATTTGAAAAGAAAAGTTGTAGTGGGTTCCAAGTAGTTTACATTGTCTTCATATTTTCTCTGACTATATTAAAAACTTACTTAGGCTGAAAATTTTCTGTGATTCCATAGAAAAATTGCAGTGCATGTAGACACTGTGTATAAAACAGATGCTAAATAAGAAAAGGTATGATTTATATAACATCACACTTCTTCCTTTAAAAGGGATTTTATTCTTAGTATACCCTCATCATGTGTCAATATTACCATCAACTATTCAAAAAACAGCAATAAAATGTGGGTGAGGTGGCAACATGAGGAAACAAGTGCACTTGGTAAAAATCAGAGATTTATAATGTAACTTGTAATGACAAATTCCACACCAAAAACATTTATTTTCTGGACTCATTGTAATAGACTCTTACTCTGTCTTCAAACCTGCATATAAATATAATACAATTGTATTTCCAATATCATTACATAACAAAATATTTAGAAAAAAATTCACAAACAATATTTAAAAACTCAACACCGAAAACTACAAAATATTACTAAGAGAAATAAAGAAGACCCAAATAAAGATCCATGTTGAATGGATTGAAATGTTAAAACATTTTTTCTTCCCCAACTGATATGTAGATTCCATATTATCTCATTCAAATCACAATGGAAATCTTTGTAAAACTGATGTATAGATTTTTAGATTTATATCAAAATTCAATGGACCTAGAGGAGCACAAAGGATCCTGAACAAGATGAACAATTTTGGAGAACTAATAGCACGTGATCTCAAGAGTTATACAAAGCTATAACAGTCAAGAGAGTTTGATGTTGGTATAAGGATAAGTAAACAGATCAATGAAATTGAACAGAAAGTCCAGACAATGAGCTACCCATTTGATGTTGAAAATAAAGTCGTGTTAAATGCGCTGCAACAACTGTTACATAGCCGGGGGAGAATGGAGCTCCACCCCTACTCATACCACATGCAAACATTAATTGAAGATCACTTATAGACAAGAACATAAACTCTAAAACCTCAAAGCTTCTAGAACAATTGTTGACAAACATTCTTAAAGGGCTAATGGTAAATATTTAAAGGTCCAGGGCCACACTCTCTCTGTCACAACTACTCAACTATGACATTGTAATGCAAAAATTGCCACGGACAATAAATAAATGAATGGCCTACATGTGTTCCAACAAAACTTTATTTTTCAAAAATAGGCAACAGAACTATGGGCTGTAGTCACCAATCCTTATAAAAGAATATTTTTATAAGCTCGGGGGGCAATGATTTCATGGAAAAGTTGCAAAACACACTAACAATAATAGAAAAAATGGACAAACTGAACATCAAAATTTTAAAAATAATTTGAGTTCATTAAAGGCAATGTTAGTATATTAAAAATGCAAGCCACGTACTGAATGAGATTTTTTGAAGCAAAAAATTTGACTATATTTGACTATAGCAAATTTATATTTGACTAAAAGTTCATGTTCAAAATATATTTTAAAATCCCTACAAATCAGCAATTATAATAAAGTAATTAAAAATGGAAGAATGAACACTTGACAGAAAAAATAATATATTTTATATTATCTTATTTATATTTATATTATTATTATATTTTATATATATGTACAATAAGTACATGCAAAGTTGTTCAGTGTCATTATTCATACTGAAATTACAAATTAAAACCACTAGAATGCCTATTATTGTAAAGATCAACAATACCAAATATTGACAAGGATGCAAAATGGGAAATTTGATTGCCAGTGAAAGGAGAAAACGTTACAACCTGTTAGAAAAATGTTTCATAGGTTCTTATAAAGTTAAACATATGCTGACTGACTCTATGATCCAGCAGTAAACCTGTATTTTCACAAGAGAAATGAAAACACATATCCAAAAAGAAATTTGTATAAGAATAGTCATAGAAGTTTTTTTTTTTTTAATAGATAACTATTGGAAGCTACCCAAAGATCTATCAAAAAGAGAATGGAGGGGCTTCTGGGTGGCTCAGTCGGTTAAGTGTCCAATTCTTGATTTAGGCTCAGGTCATGATCTTGCGGTTTTTGAGGTTGCTGACAGGGCAGAGCCTCCTTGGAATTGTCTCCCTCTCTACCCCACCCTGGCTGGTGCTCTCTCATGCTCTTGTGTGCCGCTCTCTCCCTCTCAAAATAAATTTCAAAAAAAGAGGATGGATTTACTGTATATAATGTGATACTATTCAGAAATTTTAAAAAAAGAATAAGCTATATACACAATATAAATGAATCTTAAAAGCATTATGATGAACAAAACAAGCAAAGAAAAAATGAGAACCTACTGTATGATTTTAATTTATGTGAAATTTTAGAACCAGAAAAGTTAATCTCTGGTGGTAGAAATCAAAACACTGACTCCTACGGAGAGTTGGGCTTCTGGGGTGAAGATATAAATGGTCTATATCTTAAGAGTGGAGATACATCAGATACCCATCAAGAGAACCTTCTGCAGGTAGCATAGTTAACTGACAGCCATAGCCTCCACCCCTGTTCAATATGAGAATCATCCAATAAGCACTCTTTGTTCAGGGACTCTTCATCAACTGGGCTGAAACTTTCTCAAAACTCTGCTATGGTTTGAAACGTCTACCCAATCCTTTCTAACCCTCTCCTTTCATATCTGTCAGCTTGTCCCTGCCTACTGTACCTTTTTTCCCTTTATCCTTCATAGGCATTTCCCTCAAATCTCTTGCACATCTAATCCCATTGGCATCTGCTTCTCAGATGATACAAAGGGGCTAGGTTACATCGCTATGCATTTGTCAAGACTCAGAACTGTACTCTGCATTTCACTGCACTGAGATCTGTGCATTTCACAGTATGTGAACTTTACATTTAAAAATAAAAATCTGCAGAGCCATTCTATCTTTAAGCCTGCAAGAATTCTCATATAATATTTCAGTACTAGAAAAAAATACTTGACACACTTTACAGGATAATATTTCAGTCACAGACACCCACACGGAAGCATAAACACACACATTCACCATATGGTTTGTTAGTTGCTTGACTTTAAGAGAGCAGGTGCACTCAAAATGATGACTTGGGACCAAAGAATCTAGATTGAAATGCTGTTTGGTAAGCTAGGTTCACTCACTTAGTAGGTAAACTTTCTGAACAGAAGCCTACAATCACACAATGTATACCTCGGTATGACTTAGTAAAGCACAAGTCATTACCAATCTTGAAACGCCAGAGCAAACAAATGGTACTCAACAAACTCTAAATGAATATTCCACTGTGTAAGCCTACTAAATTCTTCATTTTTAATTCTTATTTTCTTCATAGATATAGAAACCAATGGATCATTACCTTTTCTAACACTAATTTTTTTGCCACTTTCTAATTTTATATTTGCCTCAATATTAGACATCTTTCAGGGGCGCCTGGGTGGCTTGGTCGGTTGAGCGTCCAACTTTGGCTCAGGTCATGATCTCACGGTCCGTGAGTTCAAGCCCCGCGTCGGGCTCTGTGCTGACAGCTCAGAGCCTGGAGCCTGTTTCGGATTCTGTGTCTCCCTCTCTCTCTGACCCTCTCCCATTCATGCTCTGTCTCTCTCTGTCTCAAAAATAAATAAACGTTAAAAAAAAATATTAGACATCTTTCCTGAAGTTTGATTTGCCAGTTCTCTGTATAACTCTCCAGAAATTAGATTTTCTGGTAAAATATTTCTTCCATGCTTTCTCTAATCAATTACACATCATCTTTTGATGTCTCACCCTCCCATCATTAGTTCCTCTCCTATTCATATCCCAATGTACCATGACTCTGACATATAATAAGGGATGTGTGTAAGGGTTACATTTCTATATGATAAACTATAAACAACAGGGATTTTAGCAAATAGCCATTTTTATCTACGGTGAAAGTGAACTTTTCTGTAATCATTTCAGAAGGTATGGATGAGTAGGCTGAGCCTGATTCAGAGTGCTAACAAGGCACTGTCAGGGAAAAGAGGGAGCCTGGATGGTTTTCCTCTAGCAAAACAGAAGCATAAACACATAGCAAACTCTCACTTGGTGGCCATCAAAGGTTGATCTGTCACCTGCTATGTGTCACCAGGTACTGCACTGAGTACACTTGAGAACATATAAATAAGACATTTTTTCCCCAACTCTCAAGGAATTCTCACTCTGAGGAGGATGACAAACAAGCAAGTCAACAGTCACAGTAAAATATGACAAGAGCTCTAACAAATTCACTTACAGAAGCCCAAGTTGTCAGTGTGGAAGACAAAATGCTCAGGACAGATAAAGGAGACGACTGTGTTTAAGATATTGACAATTGAGAGAACATTCATTAAGGAGGAACCTTTTTTTTAAAAGATGGAGAAAACCTGGGGTTTTATAAAATAAGGGCATCAAGAGGAAGGATAGAGATAGGTCTGTATAAAATAAGGGAGTCATCGAGGAAGGGTGCAGGAAACTGTGAGGGCAGGATGATGCTTTACAAACAAAAAAGGCTGGGAAGATTTCTCCTCCAACACTGCTGCTTTCTGAGAACACAGGCCTCAGAAAAAGCTCAACATTGATGCACTTTCTTGAATGTCTTACACCTTTATCTTCTTTTGATACCTCATCTCTCCCAAGAACCTGGGAAGAAGCAATGTGGACATATTTGGGGAAAATGGGGATAAAAGAACTTCCACAGCAGATCAGCCTTGACCTGAATCTCAAAGGAAAAGTAGGAATTACTCATGTAGGGGTCAAGGACAAGCTGCCCCAACATGGGCCACTTTGGCATGAGCATTGGAAAAAGCTCTCTTCCTGGTCCTTAGCTACCTAAATTTATAGTGGAAAGGAGAGTCTTTACCAGGAAGAGAGCTCCTCTTTACTTAAGAAACTTATCTGCATAATAGGCTAACCTTTGTTTTTCAAATCATCTCCTTTGTGTTCCTGCCAATGGCCTTCCTCCCCTTTGTAACCTCAGGCCCTGCCCCTCTACTTAGGTCTTATAAGCTTCCTGTTACCTCACTGTCTTTAGAATGTCCTGTTTGTGTGGATTCCCTGTAAGTGAGCTATTAAATTTGATTTTCTCCTTTTAATCTCATGTCAATTTGATTCTAAGTCCAGCTAGGAGGACCTTGTAGGGCAGAGGAAGGTCTTCCTCCAAAAACTCATATATATATAACAAGAAAGGGGCATTCTAGGAGGGCAAAAACAAAACAAACAAAAGTGAGATCACTGAGAATGTCAAGCAATTTGAAATGACAGAATTGTAGGGTGTTAGTCAAGAGATGCCAGGAGTTGACATTGGATGTGTATCAAAAAGCAGGATTAAGAAAAACCATTTAAATAAAAGAAAGAAAAAAGAAACAGCATTTAAAGAAATTTGGATTTGAAGATGAAGGAATTGGGAAAGTATTCGATTTTTTTTTAATGTTTATTTATTTTTGTAAGAGGGACAGAGTGCTTGTGGGGGAGGGGCAAAGAGAGAGAGAGAGAGAGACTCAGAATCTGAAGCAGGCTCCAGGCTCTGAACTGTTAGCACAAAGCCCTTTAGGGGCTTGACCTCAGGGACTGTGAGATCATGACCTGAGCTGAAGTCGGATGCTTAACTGACTGAGCCACCCAGGCACCCCGTATTTGATTGTTTTAAGGGGGACATTATGCGATTAGATTTGTGTAAAGAAGGATTGTTTAGAAAATTTAGATAGTATATAGAATAGATAATAGAAAGTCATACTTGAAGACAGGGAAAAATAAAAGACTGCTTTAATAATATGTAGGATGAGCTAAGGTTATATCAGTGAGCCCTCCTGGCAGACCATTAACCCTTACATGACAGAATCTCTTATGACTTGTCATTAATAGGTAAACTGTACACATATATTTTTTGTTCCTTATTTACCTAAAAGAATGTGCTATTTCACCACTCCTCTAAATTCAGATATTAAAAGTCAAAGCATAGATTTCTTTGGAAACTTGAGTCTATTACTGCACATTTACATTCTTCCTCTGGTCCTTGGCTTTTCTTTTTTTTTTTCTTTTTTAAGTTTATTTATTTATTTTGAGAGAGAAAGCATGAAGGAGGGTCTGAGAGAGAGAGAGAGAGAGAAAGAGAGAGAATCCCAAGCAGACTCTGCACTGTCAGTGTGGAGCCCGATGTGGGGCTCAAACCACAAACTGGGAGATCATGACCTGAACCAAAATCAAAATCACTTCACCAACTGAGTCACCCAGGCACCCCAGCCCTTTGTTTTTCTATTCTCCTATTTTAGTTCTATATTTATCTGTATCTACCCTCCACCTCTGAACCTCAGCCCCTACAACTCCAATTTGTAGCTCTTTTAAGGAGAGATCCATCTTGCAAATTACTATACACACCTGGGTCAGCATTTTCACCTTCTGTGTACTCAGTAAATGGTTAATTAACAAGCACACACATACATCATTCTGATTGGTAGCTTTGGGTCAGAAAATCAGTGAATTTTAATAACTGACATTAAGAATCTAACATGTAAATTACCTCAATTTACATTTAAATGTAAATATGTGTTGCATATTTAAATATATTTACATAATGTATATTTAATATATTTACATTGAAATTCAGCTGGGAGTGAAATCAGAATGCATAAATTGCTGACATTTTTATTTTCTTGGCTTCCCCATGTTTTGAAAAAGCTCAATGTCAGTGAAAGAGATTGAATTGTAGAAAAACTGGTCATTTCTGCAAAGGCTGCACCATGCTTCCTTGGAAAGTGCTCTTGTTAGGATCACAACCATAACTTCCTATTACTATAAGTATGTGCATATGTTAGTAAAGAATAAAAAAAATATGATATCAATCATCTAGTAATTCAGCCTGTAGGCACGGGGCTCAGAAAATGGTACCTATAACCTCCAGGGAAATATTCCATTGTTAGATTAACAATTGCTGAGGCAGCCATACAGCATTCAAACAGACAAGTGCTACCCCAGTGATGCAGGAATAACAAGCAGAACAACATGTGGTGTCACTTCATACAGGAAAACTGCAGGCATTTTGTAGATGTGAGACTCTTGCTTGCTTTGGATAAAATACAATCACCACCTCTAAAGATAAAATAAAATAAAAGATGGACTGAAGCTATATCGAAGGGATATATCTTGGTTTATCTGGTTTGTCTGTACTGATAGCCCAGAATGGAAGCTGATTGCATTGAAGCTAGTGAGTCTATTCTGCACAGTCAGTGGTACAAAGGTGATTTTGCACTCATTTAATCTAAACATTACACTGTTAGCCTCAAAGAGAGCTTGTTTATAAACCTGATTTCCTTTGCAAAAAGAAATAGACTGGGTTAAATAATTTGGATTACGTGGAAAACCTATTTTTTTCCTTCCGCTTATCACGTTTCCATTTCTAAATAAAGATTGCAAGCACAGATTTTCCATTGCTCTCCCTTATAAACTTAATAAATTACCATTACAAGTCTTTCAGAATTTTTTATTAACAAGTAGATTTATCTCTGAAGTACTGGGATATGTGGCCATCCATTGGATCTTCATTGTAGGTAATTATGATGTATATAATCATGTTATCTGAAGCAGAGCACTTTTCTAAAAATTTTATTTATTTAAATTCAAGTGAGTTAATATACAGTGTAGTATTGGTTTCAGGAGAACCCAGTGATTCATCACTTACATATAACACCCAGTGCTCACCCCAACAAGTGCCTTCCTTAATGCCCATCACCTACTTAACCCATCCCCCCACCCACCTCCCCTCCAGCAACCCTCAGTTTGTTCTCTGTCTGTAAGAATCTCTAATGTTTTGACTCCCTCTGTTTTTTTTATCTTATTTTTCCTTCCCTTCCCCTATGTTCACCAGTTTTGTTTCTTAAATTCCACATACAGTGAAATCACATGATATTTGTCTTTCTCTGACTGATCTTTTTCACTTAGCATAATACATTCTAGTTCTATCCACGTTTTTGCAAATGGCAATATTTCATTCATTTTGATTGCCGAGTAGTATTCTGTTATATATATGTGTGTGTGTGTGTGTGTGCGTGTGTGTGTGTGTGTGTGTGTGTAAACACATATAACACGTATAGACAAAAAACACATCTTTATTTATTCACATGTAACACATACACATATAAGACATCTTTATTTATTCATCAGTTGATGGACATTTGGGCTCTTTCCATAATTTGGCTATTGCTAATAGCACTGCTATAAACATTGGGATCAGCTTTGAATCAGCATTTTTGTATTCTTTGGATAAATACTTAGTGGTACAATTGCTGGGTTGTGGGTAATTCTATTTTTAATGTTTTGAGGAACCTCCATACTGTTTTCCAGAGTGGCCACACCACTTTGCATTAGCACCAGCAGTGCAAAAGTGTTCCCCTTTCTCTCGGCATCCTTGCCCACATCTGTTGTTTCCTGAGTTGTTAATTTTAGCCATTCTGACCAGTGTGAGGTGGTATCGCAATGTGGTTTTGATTTGTATTTCCCTGATGATGAGTGATGTTGAGCATTTCTTCATATGTCTGTTAGTCATCTAGATGTCTTGTTTGGAAAAGTGTCTATTCATGTCTTCTGGATGACACTTTCATGTCTTCACTGGATTACTTGTTTTTTTTTTTTTGGATGTTGAGTATCGTAAGTTCTTTATAGATTTTGATATTAACCCATTATCCTATATGTCACTTGAAAATATCTTCTCCCATTCCATTGGTTGCCTTTTAGTTTTGTTGATTGTTTCCTTCACTGTGCAGAAGCTTTTTATCTTGATGAGGTGCCAATAGTTCATTTTTGTTTTTATCTCCCTTTCCTCCTGAGTCAAGCAAGAAGCTGCTGTGGCCGAGGTCAAAGAGGTTGCTGCCTGTTTTCTCCTCGAGGATTTTGAGGATTTCCTGTCTCACATTTAGGTCTTTCATCCATTTGGGGTTTATTTTTGTGTATGGTGTAAGAGAGTGGTCCAGGTACATTCTTCTGCATGTCACTTCCCAGTTTTCCCAACACCATTTGCTGAAGAGATTGTCTTTTTTCCATTGGATACTCTTTCCTGCTTTGTTGAAAATTAGTTGGCTATACATTTGTGGGTCCATTTATGAGTTTTCTATTCTGTTCCATTGATCTATGTGTCTGTTTCTGTGCCAGTAGCATACTATCTTTATGATTACAGCTTTGTAATACAGCTTGAAGTCCAGAACTGTGATGCCTCCAGTTTTGGTTTTCTTTTTCAACATTATTTGGCTATTTGGGGTCTTTTCTGGTTCGATACAAACTTTAGAATTTTTGTTATAGCTCTGTGAAGAATGTTGGTGTTATTTTGATAGGGATTGCATTGAATATGTAGATTGCTTTGGGTAGTATCGACATTTTAACAGTATTTGTTTTTCTAATGCATTAGCATGGAATGTTTTTCCATTTTTTGTGTCTTCCTCAATTTCTTTCCTAAGCTTTCTATAGTTTTCAGTGTACAGATATTTTACCTCTTTGGTTAGGTTTATTCCTAGTTATCTTGTGGTTTTTGGTGCAGTTGTAAATGGGATTGATTCCTTGATTTCTCTTTCTGCTGCTTCATTATTGGTGTATATAAATGCAACCAATTTCTGCATGTTGATTCAGTTCCAACAGTTTTTTGGTAGAGTCTTTTGGGTTTTCCATGTAGAGTATCATGTGATCTGTGAAGAGTGAAAGTTTTAGTTGTTCTTTGCCAATTTGTATGCCTTTTGTTTCTTTAGTTGTCTGATTGCTGAGTCTAGGACTGCCAGTATTATGTTGAACAACAGTGGTGAGAGTGGACATCACTGTCATGTTCCTGACCTTAGGGGGAAAGCTTTCAGTTTTTCCCCATTGAGGATGATATTAGCTGTGGGCCTTTCATATATGGCCTCTATAATGTTGAGGAATGATTTCTTCTATTACTTTCTTGAGGTTTTTATCAAGAAAGGATGCTGTATTTTGTCAAATGCTTTTTCTGCATCTATTGAAGGGACCATGTGGTTCTTATCCTTTCTTTTATTAATCTGGTGTATCTCATTGATTGATTTGCAAATATTGAACCAGACCTGCATCCCAGGAATAAATCCACTTGATTGTTGTGAATAATTCTTTTAATGTACTGTTGACTTCAATCTGCTAGTATCTTGTTGAGAAGTTTTGCATCCAAGTTCATCTGGGATACTGGCCTATAATTCTTGTTTTTAGTGGGGTCTTTGGTTTTGGAATCAATCATGGTAATGCTGGCTTCATGGAATGAGTTTGAAAGCTTTCCTTCTGTTTCTATTTTTTGGAAATAGTTTGAAGAGAATAGGTGTTAACTCTTCTTTAAATGTCTGGTGGAATTCCCCTGGAAAGCCATCTGGCCCAGGATCTTGTTTACTGGGAGATTTTTGATAAATAATTCAATTTCTTTGGTGGTTATGGATGATCTCTTCCTGGTTCACTTTTGATAGTGTGTGAGTTTCTAGGAATTTTCCATTTTTTCCAGATTGCCCAGTTTGTTGGCATATAATTTTTTATAATATTCTTTTGTAATTGTTTGTATTTCTGTGGTGTTCATTGTAATCTCTCCTCTTTCATGATTTTATCTGTTTAGGTCCTCTCTCTTTTCTTCTTGATAGGTCTGGCTAGGAGTTTATCAATTTTGTTTATATTTTTAAAACACCAGCTTTAGTTTCTTTGATCTGCTCTACTTTTTTTGTTTGTTTGTTTCTATATTGCTTATTTCTGCTCTTATCTTTATAATTTCCCTTCTTCTGTTGGCTTTAGATATCTTTGCTGCTCCTTTTCTAGCTCCTTTAGGTGTAAGGTTACATTGTACATTTAGGATCTTTCTTTGAAGCAGAGCACTTCTGATGTAATCAAAACTGTTCACTTCTTAGGGCTTTCAAATAACTGACTAATTTACCAAGCCATTCAGAACACTGCAAAATTCTATGAGCATGAAATCAGAAAACAGGGTTGTATTAAGAAAGAAAATATTTCCATTTTCAATTGTCTACTGAAAACTGATATATCACATTAGATGGTTGGATGCCAGAAAAAAAAAAGGAACATATTTTAATCATTTGTCTTGGGTAAATGATTTCACTTCTCTGTACCTCAATGTCCTTGAATTTAAAATAGCAATAAGAATATTTATCTAACATAAAAGACGAAATTTATAAAATTTAATTTTAAACATTATTGTATTATGTCATTAAAGATTATTGTATTGTAAAGATTTAATGTATAAAAATCACCTAACACAATGTAATGTTCCCAATTTGATTGCTAATCTTTTTGAAGTTGTGTAATTTTAGGATTCTGGTATATATGTCAAAAGTCAGTATATATGTTGTTCAATAAAAATTAGAGAGATAAGGGACAATGTAAAGAACTAAAACCTGAAACTATTAGTTTGCTTTTAGTGACTTTCCAAGGTTTCTATGATGCATCTTGATTTCTCTTTCCCTTAAATTCACTGCCTTGGGTTGTTAGTTATTAGGCCAAAAGTTCTACTAAAAACCTAAAATGGAAATTATATTTGGTCCAGTCTTGATTCTCATACTTTCCTAGTTTGTTTCATATTAATCACATATTTTTAACTAAAAAAATTCAACAAGCATTTTGCTATTAACCAAATTAATTCAAGACTTTTGTTCCAGTGAAACATTGAAGACTAGAAAAATTTACGTTAAGTGCTATTTACGTGAAGTAGGTTTATTTTCAATCTATATTCAAGTTTTATATACTCTAACATTTTGGGTATTCAATTTAGTAACTATGATCTAACTTGGCAAAATAATGATCCTAATTACATTTTACATTTTTATGGAGAACTCTGAATACTAATTGCTCCATATTGATGCACTCATTAAATGTATTTTACTTATAGTTGCATTTTTGTGCTGTCAGATTCAATTTTGTAAAAAAGAAGAAATCTAGGGCCTAACACTTAAAATTCAAATCATAATTCTAGCTTGGCAAGTTAAAGAAAACTGAAACTCATATTCAGAGAATATGAAGGGAGTATGTTTTTGAAAAACAAATAATTTCAGATTTCAGCTCTTTTCTTAAAACCTAAGATTTATATATCATGCCATTTTCCTGAGTAGAGATTTATCAACAAAAGTTTCCACTTGTATTTACCTTAACATTAGCAAGAGTTGATAATTGCAATTTAATTTTGATATAATGTGATATGATTTCAATTCTCAGCCAAAAAAACTCAAATATCAGAACAGTGAAGTGAAGGTTACACCCAAAATCAAAAAAGTGAAATATTTACTTGTACTAAATATAGCATTTCAATTTAGTGGCAAAATACATGGAAATGTCGGTAATAGTCTGAATTTAATATAATGTCCATTTGCCTTAATATCTCACTAAAGCTGTGTTTATTCATGTACCAAGAAGGACTTTTAATAAGATTTTACTTAAGTATGTCTGTATCTGAAACTAGCTATACCTAGTATATAGGATAGTTTATGGAATATTCTGGGTGAAGTTCAGGACATGCCACCAAAAATATGCCTCACTGGTATACTAATTATTTTGAGCTGAAGCCATTTGAAAAAACTCCAAAAGGAACGCAATAGTTATAAATCTCCTTCCCAAGTGTTTCATCAACCAGAGAAGATGACTTTTATCATAGAGAAAACTAGAAGTCCACACCACAGCCAAACTTTCTCACAAACTATCATATCCCCCATTTATTCTTTTAACGGCCTATTAATATTTCGTAAAAACAATTTACTCCCTGGAACACTTGGATGGTTCAGTTGGTTAAGTGTCCAACTCTTGATCTCTGCTAGGTCACTATCTCACAGTTTGTCAGTTTAAGCCCTGTGTCCGACTCTGAGCTGACAGTGTCGAGCCTGCTTGGGATTCTCTCTCTCTGCTCCTCCCCTGCTCATACTCTCTCTCTCTCTCTCTCTCTCTCTCTCTCTCTCAAAATAAATTAAAAACATTTTTTAAAAATCTTAAAAATCACTTACTCCCTGTTTTTATCTTATTTTATTTTTCCTTCCCTTCCCCTATGTCCATCTGTTTTGTTTCTTAAAGTCCACATATGAGTGAAATCATGTATTTTTCTTTCTCTTATTTTGCTTAGCATAATACACTCTAGTTCCGCCCATGTTGTTGCAAATGTCAAGATTTCATTGGGGAGGCAAACTATAAGAAACTCTTCACTATAGAGAACAAATTGAGGGTTGCTGGAGAGAAGGTGGGTGAGGGGATGGGCTAAACGGGTGGTGGGCATTAAGGAGGGCACTTGTTGGGATGAGCACTGGGTGTTACATGTAAGTGATGACTCACTAAATTCTACTCCTGAAACCAATACTACACTATATGTTAACTAAGTTGAATTCAAATAAAATCTTGGAAGAAAAAAAAATCATTTACTCTCTCTCTCCTTCCCCTATTAAGAAGGCACATAAGCTCTCAAATTTCATCACTTTTTTACATATTCACTTTTTTCCCATGATTCTCCTGTGCACATAATATTAAAAGTTAATAAATCTGCATCTCTTTTCTCCTATCAGTCAGCCTATTATCAGTTTATCCATAGACCCAGCTTTCAAACCTAGGGGAATAGAGGAAAGTCTCCTGGGGTAGACCTTATTTTGAATAAAACAAATACATCCACAAATCAATCAATCAGTAAGTTCATTAATTAAATCTATATGTGTTGTTATATATTTTCTTATTCATTGTAGTTAGTTGGCTCTCAAGATCAATCAGCTATAGTTTCATGGACATACATCTTTTCTACCTTTGTGTCTTTTACCCTAAGGGATATAGTAGATAATCAATAAATACTGGTAATTGGAAAATAGGGAAGGAGTAAATAAGAAAAAAAAGTTGAAAGGGGGAAATGGGGGGAAATACAGAGTAATAAAGAGGACAAGGGAAAGGAAGGAAACTTTAATTAAAATAACTGAAAACTTAGTTGAATAATTCTAGTTGAAATAATTAAAATTACATATTATATACTGACATTCAGACCTCCTGCATTATAATAATAACTTCCATTTTTATCTTGGAACAAAACAAGGTTCCAAATACAAAAAGAGAATATTATGATATATAAATATTTAAACAATGATATACAGTTCAAATACAAAATCATTCATGACATGTATTCTTCCATCATATTACTTAAGAACCAAAACGAAAAGTAAAAATGATAGAATGAAATTGTATCACAGAATCTGCTTTTCCCAACACGTAACAAAATGTATTCAAAAATACCAAAATAGGCAAGTCAAAAATACATTGACAGCATCCAAACAAGGAAAAGTGATAGCTAAAAGAAGTAAAAAAGATTTTACAATGGCATAGCTTCTAATTTCCTCTCCAACCCATGCACACAAAGCAAATAAAGAAAGTAAGTAGCAAATACCTTGAATGTTACTCATGGTCACTAAATTTAGAGAGTTGGCTCCTGGAGAAAGCAATAGACAAAAGGAAGGAGAATGTGGTTAGGTGGGAAGTGGGTTTGGGGAGAAAAGAAGAGTGGCAATGCAAAATGTCCACTCAATTTTTTTAAAAAGTTCAGACCAACCACCAATGCTCAAAACGCTTATTTTAATTGTAGAGAAAGCCAAAGAGGAAGGCAGAATATTTCCACTGTTAGACTTGTTACCTCCCAGCCATAGTGATGGATTTGGCAGACATGAAAACCAAAGATAAATAACACCCTTTAAAGGACCAGAAATCCCAGAGAAAAGTCATGAAGCAAGCCGCAGTTGAAATCTCCTCTATACTGCTATCTTGCCCATGGAACCGATTAACACCATAACCTTGCATTATTCATCACTTCGTTCTTCTCCCTGCCGATTCTAGGAAGAGAAGGGTGGAACTTATAAGTGCATAATCTGGCCTGGCTCTCTGATCTCAGCAGGCTTAGACATGCATGCTGAATTGAAGCAATGATCTGATGCTCCAGGATATTACCTTAGGAGGGAAGATATAGTTTTCAAACTAGGTGGAATAAATCCTGGTACAGAACATTTAACAGAAGCAGCAGCAGCAACCAGGACCTCATACAAGGCTAACCCTTCTTCCTCACACTGGCCCTTAGGCTACAAAAACTATACCAGAAGGGGAAACTTTTCACACACTGTAGCTATGAAATAAGATGTGGGGGAAAAACAATGCACATGTCCAACACTGAAACAGGTTAGAAGTTTGGCTGTGTCACAATCTCTCTATACAATCTTTGCAAATAATCTCATTTTCTTCCTAAATGTTATGCCCTTAAAATATCACTAATAACTGTAAAGAATATTTTAGTCAAAACTGCTTCTTTAAAAAATATCTACACTAAAGAGCCCTATATTTGTCTTCAATTCATTATTACCCACCTTGACCCCCACAAATTGCCTTCATCTCTTTATATTTAATCTTTTAGGTTATTCTCTGACATGGCCTTAATGTCTCTCTTATAAAAAAGGTTTAGCTTTAATTCACTAAAAGTCAACTGCCAAGACAGCAAATACAATCACAAAATTTTTTGAAGTTATAAATGATGCCTTTTTAATTTACATAATCAATAGAATTTATGACTAATTTGTATAGGCCTTATTAGCACTAGCACATTGATTATTTTAAAGGTTGAATTATTCTATAACTGCAATTCTATGGTAAAAAATAACCTAATTTAACACTAGAAAGACGATAGACAAATATATAAGAGAAATATAATATGGCATATAATATAAGTGACATGCAGAAAAATAAATAAATCTGGTTAAAAGGAATGAGGGAATTCCTGTCAGGGTGGACCTAGAATTGCTGGTGGGGTTGGGGTGGAGGAGTGAGATTTGCAAGGTGTGATTGCAGTGACAGACCAAGGTGAGAAAGAAAAAAGCAGTTCCTGACATCAGGAAGTTGGCCTGGCACTAGGTTGTGGTGTTTTCCTGTTGAATGTAATTCAACAGAACACTAACGTCAGATAAGGTCACTCAGACCATGATGGATCAAGACAAAAGATCTTTCTGTAACCATGTCTAAACACAGACAAAACTGAATTGTTCAAACACAAAAATATCCAAACATCTCCCTGTCCCAGATAATATGAATGTCTGTGGCTCCTTTTACCAATCATAGCTTTGGTATGGATTCATTCTTCCTACCCTATAGATAAGATGTATTCAGATACCCAATCACAGAATGCCACATGCCTGAGAGCATCCAAATGCATAGTGAAGTCCTGAGTCCTAAACCCTTCCTAAAATCACATAACATGAGCCCAATTCCTAATAATTAGTTTTTTGTAACACACTCTTACTCAGATGCCCTTACGGTGTGCATTGACCCTTGTTGAAATGAACCTTTAACCCAACTTGTTCAACTATAGGTTTATTATTCCTGGTGTTTGATAACTGAAGGACACTGATAATGGGAATCAAGCATCCATGACAAGAGGATAGAACCAGGGGACTGAAAGGTCTTAGAGGAGGGAGCTGAACAGAAATGGAGATCAGAAAGTAAGGTTTTTCATATAGAGATCATGGAGGAGGTACAGTTATTCATAATATCAAGGTCTGGAGAACAGCCACGAGAATAGACAGAGTGGATATGGAAGAGAGAATATTGAAAGAGAAGTATCCAGAAACTAGGACATCAGAACATTGCAACCACTGTGACGTAGGATAAGAGTACTGTGAGATACAGTGTTCTTGAGCCAAAAACTTAAATCTTTAAATACTGAGTGGAGATCAGTCTGAATAAGCACAACATAGAAGTATATTATAGACTAGGAACAAACTCTTCAAAGGCAAGGGATTTTAGGGAAAAGAGAAAATTAGTTTGAAAGTAGCAAGGATGAGCAAGGAAGACACCTACTCCACCTACAAGCCATGTGCAGTGTGGAGAAACGGAGACTATAGCTTGAAAGTACCACAAGGGAGGAGAATCCTTAGGAGAAATTCACATTTCAGTAGACTGAGAAGGTAAAGAGGACATCTAGAGAAGAGAGGAAGGATGTGGAGGATTTTTAGATGATGGACCAGAAGCTCAGAAGTCACTATGGAACCAAAGAGGAGAAAGGGATGAGGAAGATTAGGCGATATATGAAATCATATGGGGATGTGAATCTCTATGATGAGTTCTTGACAAAACCATGGAAGACAAAGGCACAAGATTTTAAATGTTGTCATCAAACATTGGATATCTTTCAGGTGTCAAGGAATAACATGCTGCACATTAACATTATTTAGCTACTGGAACAGTTTTAAATGTGGGACTCTCTCTTAGTAGAAAAGAAAAGAAACTTTGGCCATATCTTTTGGTTTTAAAATAGTTCATCTTGGGGTGCCTGGGTGGCTCAGCCGGTTATGCATCTGACTTTGGCTCAGGTCATAATATCACGGTTCCTGAGTTGGGGCCCCGCGTCGGGCTCTGTGCTGACAGCTCAGAGTCTGGAACCTGCTTCGGATTCTGTGTCTCCCTCTCTCTCTGACCCTCCCCCATTCATGCTCTGTCTCTCTCTGTCTCAAAAATAAACATTAAAAGAATTTTTTACATAGTTCATTTTTATAACTGTATTTATTTCTTTCAGAATCATTTATGAAGGATTTGTTATTTGAATATTTTATAGTCTTTCAGGTCTGCATTATATTTCTCAAGTACATTGTGATGGAGACAAGGCTTTGAAATATAAAAACCTGAGATTTAACACACAGTCTTGCAAATGTACCATGAAGCAATGAACACTAATATGTCTCCCCATTTACTCATCTTAAAGTAGGAAAAACACATTAACTCTTAGAACTGGTGTAACTCTAGAATGTACCTGTTCTAAGAGGTATTGTGTTTTTCCTACCTTATGATTGTCATGTAATTGATTTTCAACAAATATTTGTCCATATGTCTGTTATTTGCATCTCTTTTTACCTGTTGGTTAATGTGTATTTGATTGTAGCACTTACAGAATAGGACATAGGTATTTCAAATATGACATGGATGAGAAATCAGAAAGGAAGATCTCATTGAAAAGTGACTTGCCACTCAGCTTTTTGTTTTTTGTTTTCATGTTTGACATGAAGAAAGGGACACATAGAAGGAAATCCTCATGAACATGGAGGTAGAGATTAAATGGACATGTCTATCTATAAGCCAAGGAATAACAAGGTTTGCCAGAGTCACTAGATGTGGAAAGGAGAATGGAAAAAATTCTCTCTCAGAGCCTCCAGAAGAAACCAGTTCTGTTGATAATTTGATTTTTTTAAATTTTTTTAATGTTTATTTATTTTTGAGAGAAAGAGAGAGAGAGACAAAGCACAAGTAGGGGCAGGGCGAGAGAGAGGGAGACAGAGAATCCGAAGCAGGCTCCGGGCTCTGAGCTGTCAGCACAGAGCCCGATGTGGGGCCTAAACTCAGGAACCGTGAGATCATGACCTGAGCCAAAGTCAGACGCATAACCAACTGAGCCACCCAGGCACCCCAATACATTGATTTCTTTCAGACCACTGGCTGAACTGTGAGAGAATAGATTTCTATTGCTTTAAATCACCAAGCATGTGGTAATTTTCTCTGGTAGCTCTAGGAAACTAATACATAAAAATGGGTATAATTTTTTTTTCAACTTTTTTTTTTGGGGGGGACAGAGAGAGACAGAGCATGAATGGGGGAGGGGCAGAGAGAGAGGGAGACACAGAATCGGAAACAGGCTCCAGGCTCGGAGCCATCAGCCCAGAGCCCGACGCGGGGCTCGAACTCACAGACCGCGAGATCGTGACCTGGCTGAAGTCGGAAGCTTAACCGACTGCGCCACCCAGGCGCCCTGGGTATAATTTTTAGTAATAGCCCATTTTCTTTTTTCTTTTTATTCTTTAACATTTATTCATTTTTGAGAGACAGAGCATAAGTCGGGGAGGGGCAGAGAAAGAGGGAAACACAGAATCTGAAGCAGGCTCCAGGCTCTGAGCTTTCAGCACAAAGCCCCACACCAGGCTTGAACCCAGGAACTGTGTGATCATGACCTGAACCAAAGTTGGATGCTAACCAACTGAACCACATTGGCACCCCAGTAATAATCCATTTTCTTAATGGCAGACCCACAATTGCTCTCCTAAAATCTCTTTCATAACATTAGATGGCATCTCAATTATGCAATTTACACAAACCCCAAACCTTGGATTTCTTCTCTTTCACACCCCACAGCTAGTTCATTTGACAAAATCTACCCACTATATATTCAAAATATATCTAGAATCTTCTCTCCTTCTATTTCCACCGTCTTCCCCCAAGTCATCATCACCTCTTGCTCAGTTTATCACAATAGATTATTGTGAAGAATAATTACTGCTTGTTCTTTCAGATCCACTCTCCAGCATCTTCCCTACCTCTTTGGGCATTGGGACACTGACCTACATGGATTCCAAGAGATTCTTGCCCTCTAGTCCAAGAAGATTCTAGCGGGATATCCTAGGTTGTAAATAAAATGAATCATAGTATGTATTTGCTTAACCCATTCCTGGGGCAGGGAAAGGGGGAGATCAATATATATTGGTTGTATCCCTCTACCACAAACCACAGCTTATTTAAGGCAAATTCATTTTGTTTAAAGCAATTGGTAGGGTACAGCAAAATAAAAAGAAAATTCTCTCACCAAACACCATCAGTGTCCACTCACCCCAATTTATGAAGGTAATTATTTTCTCACACTTAAATGGAATCTTCTGCTAGGCCTACTATTTTATTGGTTACTTCAGATAATAAAACTCTCTCTTGTCGCTTGGAATCCAAATAACAACCAAAAAAATGACCTCATTGCAATAACTAAAAGTTTCAATCCTCTGGTAGGTAGAATGTCTCAGTGGCTTCTTAGACATTTGCTGTACTAATCCCTGGAACATTTGAATATGATGAAATATCACTCCTGTGATTGTGTTATATGATATGCACAGTTGATTTTTAGATCAAGAGATTATTTGGGTGGGCCTAATGTAATCACATGAGCTCCTAAAAGCAAAGAGCTTTTCTCAGCCTGAAGCAGATGATTCCAGAGAGACTGGAAGTGTGAGAAAGACTCGGCATGCCTTTAAACATACAGTAGGTCACATGAGGAGGAATTGAGTGTTCTTTTAATTTTTTTGACATCTATTTTAGAGACAGAAAGATACAGAATGCGAGTGGGGGAGGGGCAGAGAGTGAGGGAGACACAGAATCCAAAGCAGGTTCCAGGCTCTGAGCTGTCAGCACAGAGCCTAACATGAGGCTCGAACCCTCGAACCATGAGAGCATGACCTGAGCCAAAGTCAGATGCTTAACCCACTGAACCACTCAGACACCCCAGGAATTGAGTATTCTTAAGGAGGTGAGAGATGTCCTTGCTGACATCCAACAAGGAAGTATCTCACTCCTACAACTTAAAGGAAGTAAACTCTGCCAATAAGAGGCATAGTCTTGGAAGAGAACTCCACGCTCCAGAGATGAAAACGTAGTCCTGGTCAACACTTTGAGGTTGGCCTTATCGAACCCTAACCAGAGAACTCAGTGAAATCATCTTGGACTTCTGATCTACAGGGATGTGATCTAGCAAATGTGTGTTGTTTTAAACCACTATATGTGTGGTAATTTGTTAGGCAGTAATGGAAAACCAATACAATCTAACATCATTAAAGTTCCGAACTTAAAGTTCAAGCTGCTCTCTTCCTTTAAGGAGCATCCCCTGGAAACCTATAGGGAAAAGGAAAAGAAGAGGTGTGTTGTCAGCATCTTCTCTGCTCTGCAGCCTTGTGCTATTTTCTCCTTAGCTCTTGCTAGTCGTGGTGTCTGACCCCTCTAGGGCATGAACAGCGATAGAAAAAAAGATAAGAAAGCCCTCACTTGACTAGTACCACCATGATCTGGTAGTAGAGCTCTCTGATCTTGGTATTATTTAAAATTTAGTGTTTATTGAGTTTCATAAAGAATCGGAGCTGATATCTCTTTTGGGAGGCATACTTGTGGTTTCTTGGGAGGTTTCTAATGACCTTCTCCATTGCCCAGATCCCTGGAATAGTCTACTCTCCAAGCAACCACTTATATCCTACCCTCCCCCAGTCATATCTCAAAAGATATAAACCCCAGAGACCTTTACTTCTGGGTTACTTTGCTTTGGAAGGCTGCTTCCTGGGGCAGGGTCTTTTCTAAACGGTTTCAGCTTGGTTAACTTCTGGGGTATTCATGTGGCCCAAAGAAGGTCACAGATCCTGGCAAGGCAAAATGGTGGAAGTGCTTTTGCTCTCGCTGCTGTCCTCTCTCCTCTTCTCTATCACAGAGAGATACAGCTAGACTTTTGCCTGGAGACATTTTCAAGTGTGAGTCCAGACTGGGCTTGGTAAATATCAAGTGTTCTCATTGAAGGAGAGGTGAGGGAGAAGAGAAGTGTCTCTTTCCCATGAGAGGGGGTGATGAGTTTCATCGCACACACACAGCTATCTTCCAAGAAATTCTGGCATCCCTTTTGAACTCTTGAGTGAAAATTTCATAAAAGTGGACTCAAAATGTTTTTGACCACCTCCTTCGAGTGTGCTGCAGTGGTCTAAAACCCCATTTTTGAACTTGGGAGCACGTGCCATGTAATGTTTTGTCCTATATGTGTTGGAGCTGAGAGAAAAAGAATTTTATTTAATACAGTATTAACAATAATTTTGTTGGTTTCTGGGGGCGTCTGGGTGGCGCAGTCGGTTAAGCGTCCGACTTCAGCTCAGGTCAGGATCTCACGGTCTGTGAGTTCGAGCCCCACGTCGGGCTCTGTGCTGATGGCTCAGAGCCTGGAGCCTGCTTCTGATTCTGTGTCTCCCTTTCTCTCTGCCCCTCCCCCGTTCATGCTCTGTCTCTCTCTGTCTCAAAAATAAATAAACGTCAAAAAAAATTTAATTTTGTTGGTTTCTGTATTTTCTACAGTTACACTCTAGAATCATCTTAGAGGCAGAAACTATGTTTTGGAAAATAAAAATAACCATTATTCATTAATCATCTATATGTCAGGCACTATGTTGAGGTGGAGTCTCCCTGACAACACTTTGCAGTAGATATCATTATTCCCATTATTCCTACTGGACAGATTTAAAAACGCAAAAACAAACAAACAAAAAAAAAAACAAAAAAACAAAACAAAACAAAAACAAGAAGCAGCAAAGTTAGGTAAATGCACAAGGTCCCTCAGATTTTAAAAATACTAAATCTGAGTTGATATTTATATCTAATTAACTCTATAACCTATTTGCTTTCTGTTAGGATAATGGTCTTATAAAGAAAATTTAGGATTAAAGGATCCATCTTCCAAATGTCTCAAGTATTTGTAGTTGCAGCATTTCATCTTATTGTGGTGTCTTGCTATTTTATTCTCATGAAACTCCACATTCATTAAACACAACAGTCCAATCCAAAAACATGCAGTGTGTGAATTCCAAAGGACCTGAAATGATGAGTTAGCCTTTTTTGCAACAGCACAGCAGAAGTGTAGTAATTTACAAACCCCACAGCTCCTTCTCCCCCTTTCTCCACTGTCCCTTTAGTTGCCTGTTCTATTTTTCTTTCAGATGTTAAAGATGCCTAGAAAAAGTTTTATAGAAATTTCTCTAGGGGCTCACTTGGTCAAGCATCCAACTCTTGGTTTCAGCTCAGGTCATGATCTTATGGTTTGTGGGATAGAGCCCTGCATCAGGCTCTGTGCTGTCAGCTCATGCTTAGGATTCTCTCCCCACCCCCCCAACCCCGGCCTTCCCTCACTCATGCACACACACACACACACACACACACACACACACACACTCTCTCTCTCTCTCTCTCCCTCTCTCTCTCTCTCTCTCCTTCAAAATAAATGAACACTAAAAAATTAATAATTTATATACTGAAAGAAAATTATACCTCTAGAACTATTTCCTAACAAGCCCCCAAAAGTTTCTTTTTTTCCCCAGGAACACTATTCCTTTCCCCCAAAACTCTTTATCTTTATCTCATTTTCTTCTTCTTTTTTTAAATTTTTTAATGTTTATTTATTTTTGAGAGACTGAGAGAGACAGAGCGTGAGCATCAGAGGGGCAGAGAGAGAAGGAGATACAGAATCCAAAGCAGGCTCCAGGCTCTGAGCTGTCAGCACAGAGCCCAACATGGGGCTGGGCTCACAAAGTGCGAGATCATGACCCCTACTGAAGTTGGACGCTTAACCGACTGAGCCACCCAGGCGCCCCAATCTCATTTTCTTCTTAGAGAACTCAAGAGATATTCCTGAATGCCTTATTTCAAAATAAGCAATCCAAGCTCACAGATGATATTAGTAAACAAACAAATAAAAGAAAGAGAGAAAAATATTGCTATTCTTATTATGACCACAGTCACCAGCAGTTTATTCAATGACCACAGAATCTTCTTGAGGAGTGAGAGCGATTTGAAAAGATGATCCTATGCTTTTTAAATACATTCAGCTTCTCTTTTCTTTTTCTCAAAGCCTCAGTTTTAAGTCAACTCTGTAAAAATTAAAGATCTTAGCTAAGAGTTAGCCATAGTTTAAATCCAAGCTCATCCATTTATGAGCTTCTTGATTTAGGACAAATTACTTAATTTCTCAGTCTTTTCCAATTATAATAATCAAGGATTTAAATTTAAAAATCCCTTAATTCCTTAATTATTACAAACAGACTTAAAAGGATAATGTTAGAAAATGAAAAAAATATATACAAAGCACTCAACACTGCAGTTAATACAAAGCATTTTAAAAAACTGTAACTTAACTATCATTGCCAGCATCATCATCATCATCATCATTATCATTATTGTATTCAAGAAGTAGGGTGGAGACGAAAAAGCATACATAGGTTTGGAGTCAGAGAAGAAGCAGGTTGGAATCCTGGCTTTGACAAACTGTAACTTTGGACATGTTCCTAATATTTACAATCTTTGATGTCCACATCATAAAATGGTTTCGATGATGATACTTATCTTACAAGATTGTTGTAAGGATTAAAGATAATCTATTTTAAGTGCCCAGCATGGCCACTTTGTAAAGGCTAACCTATTACTGCTTTTAGTTCAGTGAAAATCTGTTCAATACTTGGGTACACAAATGCAGGGATGTACCACTCAGAAGCTCAGGAAGGACTTATTGATGGGTGGTTGCAAGCAGTCTATGGTACTTAGACCCTGACAAAGAATATTATTGATTGCTGTCTCCATGTTGTGGGTATGTTGCTTCAACACCATCCGTAAGAAAATAGCCAAACAAGATCTTATAGTATATTTTGTCCTTAATACTGCTATCCGATGTGACTAAATTGTTGTTATGTGCAAACCTGACAGGAAAGATATTCAACGATGTTCAATTATTTTTTCTTTTTTATGAGAAATGTCTAGTAACTATCATGATTCTTTTAAAAATCCAGGCTATGTACCCAGGCAATTAAGTGAGAAATATTTGTAAATTAAACCAATTAATTCACTGATTTTTCTTAACTTTTAAGCACGTTTTCACGCTTTTTCTCTGCTTTTAACTTCCAAGCAAAGTCACAAAATGTCCTAGAGAAAGTCTGTGGTTCAGTTTTTTACAGAAGAAAGTAGCTATGTCTCTGGGTTAATCTAGAATTTGCAATCTCTGTGGTCCTATAAAATATGAAAGGTACTGTCATGATAATTCATGTCAAAAAAAACCAATGATAATTCTTATAAATTCCTACTTCCCGCCTATACTTCTATCTCCATTTTTAATTTCCTACATACAGTTAAACCTTGGTCTGTGAGCATAATTCATACCAGAAACAAGCTTTTAATTCAAAGCACTTGTATATCAAAGCAAATTTCCCATTAGAAATAATGGAACTCAGATGATTCGTTCCACACCCAAAAAATATTCATATAAAAATGATCAAGATAAGGAGCTGGAAAAAGAAGAGCAAATAAAACCCCAAACCAGCAGAAGACAGGAAATAATAAAGATTAGAGCAGAAATTAATGCTATCAAAACAAAAAAAAAACAAAAAACAAAAAACAAAAAAAAATGTAAAACAGATCAAGGAAAACAGAAGCTGGTTCTTTGAAAGAATTAACAAACTCTTAAAATTTGATAAACCACTAGCCAGTTTGATCAAAAACAAAAAGGGAAGGACTCAAATAAATAAAATCAAGAATGAAAGAGGAGAGATCACAACCAACACAGCAGAAATAAAAACAAAAATAAGAGAATGTTATGCCAATTATATGCCAATAAAATGGGCAATCTGGGAGAAATGGACAAATTCCTAGAAACATACACACTACCAAAACTGAAACAGGAAGAAATAGAAAATTTGAACAGACCCAGAACCAGTAAGGAAATCAAATTAGTAATCAAAAATCTCCCAAAAAGCAAGCAAGGGTCCAGGGCCAGACGGCTTTCCAGGGGAATTCTACCAAACATTTAAGTAAGAGTTAACACCTATTCTCTTGAAGCTGTTCCAAAAAACAGAAATGGAAGGAAAACTTCCAAACTCTTTCTATGAAGCCAGCATTACCTTGATTCCAAAACCAGACAGAGACCCCACTAAAAAGGAGAACCATAGACCAATTTCCCTGATGAACATGGATGCAAAAATCCTCCACAAGATATTAGCCAACCGGATCCAACAATACATTAAAAAAATTACTCACCACGACCAAGTGGGATTTATACCTGGGATGCAGGGCTGGTTCAATATACACAAAACAATCAACGTGATTCATCACATCAATAAAAGAAAGGATAAGAACCATATGATCCTCTCAATATGTGCAGAGAAAGCATTTGACAAAATACAGCATCCTTTCTTAATAAAAACCCTCAAGAAAATAGGGATAGAGGGAGCATACCTAGAGATCATAAAAGCCATATATGAATGACCCAACGCTAATATCATCCTCAATGGGGAAAAACTGACAGCTTTCCCCTTAAGGTCGGGAACAAGACAGGGATGTCCACTCTCACCACTGTTATTCAACATAGTATTAGAAGTCGTAGCTTCTGCAATCAGGCAACACAAAGAAATAAAAGGCATGTAAATCAGCCAGGACGAGGTCAAACTTTCACTCTGCGCATGACATGATACTGTATATGGAAAACCCACAAGATTCCACCACAAAAACTGCTAGAACTGATTCATAAATTCAGCAAAGTTGCAGGATATAAAATTAACACACAGAAATCGGTTGCATTCCTATACACCAACAATGAAGAGATGGAAAGAGAAATCAAGGAATTGACCCCCATTTACAGTCACACCAAAAACCATAAAATACGTAGGAATAAATCTAACCAAAGAGGTGAAAAATCTATCCACTGAAAACTATAGAAAGCTTATGAATGAAATTGAAGAAGACACAAAAAAATAGAAAAAGATTCCATGCTCCTGGATAGGAAGAACAAATATTGTTCAAACGTTGATACTATCCAAAGCAATCTACATATTCAATGAAATCCCTATCAAAATAACACCATCATTCTTCACAGAGCTAGAACAAACAATCCTAAAATTTGTATGGAACCAGAAAAGGCCCTGATTAGACAAAGAAATCTTGAAAAAGAAAACCAAAGCAGGAGGCATCACAATCCCGGACTTCAAGCTATACTACAAACCTGTAACCATCAAGACAGTATGGTACTGGCACAAGAACAGACACTCAGATCAATGGAACAGAATAGAGAACCCAGAAATGGACCCACAAACGTATGGCCAACTAATCTCTGACAAAGCAGGAAAGAATATCCAATGGAATAAAGACAGTCTCTTCAGCAAGTGGGGCTGGGAAAACTGGACAGCGTCATGCAGAAGAATGAACCTGGACCACTTTCTTACACCATACACAAAAATAAACTCAAAATGGATGAAAGACCTAAATGTAAGACAGGAAGCCATCAAAATCCTTGAGGAGAAAGCAGGCAAAAACCTCTTTGGTTTTGGCTGCAGCAACTTCTTACTCAACACGTCTCCAGAGACAAGGGAAACAAAAGCAAAAATGAATTACTGGGACCTCATCAAAATAAAAATCTTCTGCACAGCAAAAGCAACAATCAGCAACATTGAAAGGTAACCGACAGAATGGGAGAAGATATTTGCAAATGACATATCAGATAAAGGGTTAGTATCCAAAATCCATAAAGAACTTATCAAACTCAATACCCAAAAAACAAATAATCCAGTGAAGAAATGGGCAAAAGACAGGAACAGACAATTCTCCAAAGAAGACATCCAGATGGACCACCGACACATGAGAAAATGCTCCACATCACTCATCATCAGGGAAAGACATATCAAAACCACAATGAGATACCACCTCACACCTGTCAGAATGGCTAACATTAACAACTCAGGCAACAACAGATGTTGGCGAGGATGTGGAGAAAGAGGATCTCTTTTGCATTGTGGGTAGGAATGCAAGCTGGTGCAGCCACTCTGGAAAACAGTATGGAGGTTCCTCATAAAACTAAAAATAGAACTACCCTATGACCCAGCAATTGCACTACTAGGCATTCATCCAAGGGATACAGGTATGTTGTTTCGCAGGGACACATGCACCCCCATGTTTATAGCAGCACTATCAACAATAGCCAAAGTATGGAAAGAGCCCAAATGTCCATCAATGCATGAATAGATAAATAAGAAGTCGTATACACACACACACACACACACACACACACACACACACACACACACACAATGGAGTATTACTCGGCAATGAAAAAGAATGAAATCTTGCCATTTGCAACTATGTGGATGGAACTGGAGGTATTATGCTAAGTGAAATTAATCAGAAAAAGACAAATATCATATGATTTCATTCATATGAACATTTTAAGAGACAAAACAGATGAACATAAGGGAAGGGAAACAAAAATAATATAAAAACAGGGAGGGGGACAAAACAGAAGAGACTCATAAATATCTAGAACAAACACAGGGTACTGGAGGGGCTATGGGGCACTGGGGTAAGGGGCACTAAGGAATCTACTCCTGAAATCATTGTTGCACTAAATGCTAACTAATTTGGATATAAATTTTTAAAAAATAAAATATAAAATTAAAAAAATAAAACCACAAAAACAAGATCTTAGGCCATTCTGTTGTAATTTCCATATTATTTAGGGTTCTTATCAATGGTGCTCAAGAGAAAATAATATGCATTGAAATGAAACAAAAAAAATGATCACCATAGTGTAATACAATACAAAACAGTAAATAAAATATAAAATATAAAGAAAAATAAACAAATTGACCTGAACTTCCCTTTGAAAACATTCCTGGCTGGTGTGAGGGAGACAAGACTAGATGGTTACGATGTAGGAAGACTTCCACTATCACAGAATCACCGCTATCTATTGACTCAATGGAATCTTTTTCTTTTTGTACAACTTTAACAAGGAACCTGTCCAGTGACACTTGCTTTTGCCTCCTTTTGAGGATTTCACAGAAATGTGACATTGCATTGTCATTAAACAGATTCAATGCTCACGCTGCTACAGCCTTATTCAGGTGGTACTTTTCTACAAAATTTTGCACTGTTTCCCACATTTTACACATCTCCCTAATCTCATTTGAAGTGAGAGATTCCTCCTCCGCCTTTTTCTCCTACTCCTCTGCAAACGAGATGCAAATGTAGACTGCTTATAAAATCTTGCAGTTTTGGCCACTTGCATAGCTCATTTGTACTTCTTTATGATTTCCTTCTTAACTTGCACCATAATCATCTTCTCCTTCTTACCGCCTTTCTTTTCAACCTTTTCCTGTATGGGAGACGTTGTATACACTAGCACCGATGTTGACTATAGCACAGAATTAATAAACTCTTGTCATTTAATGTAATGTAGTTAATGTAACTGGCAATAAGGCAGTAGAGGAAAGGGTCTATATCTGCAGGCAGTCTGACCTAAAATGAAGCAAAGCATTCCTAAGCTTACTAGAATGGAAAAGCAAAGGACTATCGGTTGGTACTTTGAAGTAATAAAAAATCCACTAGTGCCAGTTGTGGGCACCTTCCAACATTCTGAAAAATCACCAATTTCTGTCAAACACAGCAGCATGAGACCAGGCATCTGAGCATGGTAGATGAACACCCACAATTCCGCAGTGAGGGAGAGAGATAGGCGAAACATTGGTTCAGTCGTGATCATGTGACATTCGGCAACAGGTACTACTCATAATGCAAGATATCACTCATTTATCAAGTTAAAATTTATTAGAAATGTTTGCTCATCTTACAAAACAGTCACAGAACAATTTACTCACAATCCAAGGTTTTACTGTATTTAGTTCTGATGTTCATAGTTGAGCCAGGAAGTCAGATGAAATTGAAGGATGTCATAATGAAAAGAGACAAAAAGAAAATAAGAACTGTTTACCTATTCTCCATATTAATCTAACTATAATATTTTATAATTACATAATGGAATATATAAAATGAAAAATAACTGTATCAACATATTTCATTTGTATCACATACATTGAAATTTCATGATTTGCTTTATAAAAATTCTTATGTGAGATATTTTGCCAGAAAGGTTTTTAAAAATCATTAGTAAAAAAATAAATCCAAAAAGTTTTGAAAACAGTACTATAAGCAACACAAGTCAACAAGTTGTAATAAATATAAAGTGGAAAGGGGAAAAGTAAAGATTGATTAGAAAATTCATTAAAATTTCAAGAAAATCAGAAAGGCAAATCTTAAAATTTTTATGGTTGAAGTTATAGATATTTCCTAATTATTAAACATTTTACACAAGAAAGAAATGTGAAATACATCATTTTAAGCAAAAACCATGTTTTCCTTAATGAATAGCCCACTAATTGACTTTATTCATAATATAGCCTTCCAAATGAATATTATTATTATGTTCTTTTCTGCACAAAATTGTTGTTGGGGAGAAAGAATTCCTGTCTCCTTCAAGAGTCCTTCTAGCTGAACTAAGAACCAAATTATCGTGAGACAGATAAACAAGAGAAAATCCAATTTAACAGCATCCACACAGGCATCCATACAGGGAAATTCCAAAGACACTCATGATTAGGTATATATGCCCTGCTGAACTAAGGAAAAGAAGGCAAAGGCCTGGGACTTCAGGGGAAAGAAATGCACTTCATGGGAAGATAAGAGGAGCAGATGTTTGCCCTGCCATACAGATGAGTCACTCATAAAATTTATCTCTGTTATTAATCCTTATTCTGGGAAAGACCCCTAATTTAGATTTTTCTATATAGTTAAGGGAGGGGCATAAGTTCCTCTTGATCCCCTAGGACCTCAATTGCCTTCAGCTCAAAACAATCTTCATGTCCAAGTGACCCAATCTAGAGTGGGCTGCCCTCGGCTCCTATATTATCATAGGAGAGAATGAAGGAGGTGTATATTCTAAAGGTTATTTTTTCCCCTGTGTTCCCAAGTGAGGACTTTGTGATATAGTATGTAAGGAAGGAAAATTTATCTCTCCTACCCTTCTAGATTCTAGAAGTCTAGAATTCTAAGACTAGAATAGTCTAAGAATTCTATTGACATAAGTCAGATTAACAGGAGAAAACAGAACCAAATTTAATTATGTGCATACACATGGGAGCCACACAGAGATATGAGATTCAAAAGGCAGCCAAACAGTTGAGACTTATATTCCATCCTGAGTGAAGAAAAGGGACAGGAGTTAGGGTTTCTGGGGAGGCCATTCACTGGAAGGTGAGTGGAAGAAAGGTAATGTAAATAAAGTAAAAGTGATCTCTAGAATTAGCTCTTTTCCTGGCACAGGTATGTAAATTTCTAACATAAATTTCTTTTATAAAGGTAGATTTCCCCCACCAATGAGAAAATTTTTACTTTTTTTTTAGGCATTTAAGTAGTAGGTAAGGAGTTTTTCTGGGTCTGCTGGGTCTTGATGGCCTTTAGTTCAAAATAATCATCATCCCAAATAGTGTATTTCATCAAGATTATAAAATCTGAGTTTCCAGTTAACAATTTGAAGTTACATTCAATTTTTCAGATTCTTACAGAATATTTTCAATAAAGATTCATTTTCTACCTTTCAAAATCCAATAAGAAACACTGGATTTGCTAAGGATTTTCTTTACATTTGGAAAGAAATCAACATTTAAAAAGGTTTAGCAGCTGGCACTAATGAAATAAACTTGAATTAACTCAATGTAATTGAATACATTCAGCGAAAATAGGGCCACACAAGAGCACCAGTTGGTCTTCTTACTGAATTAATGTAATTTTGAAAATATGCTCCACTGTTTGCTATGTTTTGTTATCCTCACAATACCAAACTCAGCTGAAAAACTGGCATCGTCACTCTTTCAGGGAAATACAAGATGACAGAACGTAGCTCCTAGATCCAGGACTACTCCAAGCTATTGGCTTTTTTATGCTTGTATCTCATGTCATTTTACTGAAGTGCTCCTCAATATGTGTGGCATGTAGTACCTTCAGGCAGATGTTAACTAATGGTTGATAATATCGTCATTATTCCAGAGAGTAACTAGGCATTTGTCTGAGTGATTCTAGTGAAGCTATCTTCCTAGACCCAGAGTCCATAATTATAGGCTTATTTTGGAAGGTGCAATATTTCCTAAAACCATCAGATATACACTGAAAATATCAAGAGACTGAAAATTTTCACCTGTGGGACTTGTGCTGTTTTTATTATTATTATTATTATTATTATTATTATTATTATTATTTATTCAGCACTGGCATTAAAAGCACTATATATAAAGTAAATAGGCATCACATCTATGGTCCTCAGAGAGATGAAACAAATTTCCTTCTCATAAGAAAGCATTACAATCAGAATCCTGGGAAGAGTACTGTGACCAAAAGGTGGGAAAAAATAAAAACCTTATGACAAAAGAAATTTTACTTTAGAGGCACACTTCTCTAATTTATTCCATTTTGGGCCAATCCTCAACTAATTTTTAGGTCTTGAGAAATCCCTATATTCTACTTACATAACAGGCATTCCCCACATAGCGATTTTCAATAGCAAAGGAACATATTTGCCCTGCAATTCTACAATTTGGCAGGTTCCGAAGGACAGTCCTTCTCTGCTTTCATGTAGCATCCACTCAACTGGGGGCTAGAGGATCTACTTACAAGTTGACTCACTCACATGGCTGACAAGTGGGCTCTGTTTGTCACGGGACACTTAAATGGGGCCAGAGGCCTCAGTTTCATTCCATATGGGCCTCTCCCTGAGTTGGTCGGCTTTCCTAGTGGCATGGAAGTTACATTCCAAGAGCAAGTACCCGAAAAGAACATGGCAGAAGCAGTATCACATTTCACGACCTTGCCTCAGAAGTCAAAATGTCTCACTTCCACCAGGGTAAACAGCCTATCCAAATCCAAAGCTAAGCCACTTGCGACCAAGATTTCAAATCAAGAAATATCAAACTCATGCTGTAATAAGAATATGTGAAGTGGGAGATGTTTCGGTAGCCATTTTTGGAAAATATAATGTCATAGTTTGTCCTCTGGTCACAAAAATTTAGAATCCTCCCACAAGCAAAATGTATCCTCTCCTTTCCTAAGACACATCCCCTTACAGTGTCAGCTTGAAGTCCAGAACTTGTCATCTCAATCAGCTCCAGGTGTAGCTGACATTTTGGGTAGGCTTCTTCAGATACAACTTTTTTAAGTATTGTTTCTCTTGACCTAAAGAACTAGGAACCTAAAAAGGTATTATTTACCAACCACACACATATAGTGGTAAGCTAGGCAAGAGGGATAGGTAGGATCATTACTACCAACACTCTCATTTTAAAAGGCGGAAATTTAAAAGACACAGCAGCTATTGGTCTATAAAAATTCTGAAATACAGGGGCCCCTGGGTGGCTCAGACAGTTAAATGTCTGACTTCAGCTCAGTTCATTATCTCATGGTTTGTGGGTTTAAGCCCCACGTCGGGCTCTGTGCTGACAGCTCAGAGCCTAGAGCCTGATTCAGATTCTGTGCCTCCCTCTCTCTCTGCCCTTCCCCTGCTCGCTCACTCTCTCTTTCTCACTCTCTCTCAAATAAATAAATAAAACATTTATTTTTTTTTAATTTCTGAAATACAGACAGGCATATACTGTTAATTCTTCGATTAGGGCTCAGGTTTACTGCCTGAGAATTATTCTCTGTAGCTCTTGTCTCCACCCACCAGACTATTGATTTTGGTTTCTGAGCCACTCTTCCTTTTCCATAGGAAACAATTTGTGTTTGCAGTAATTTTCTCTGCCTGCTTCCTGCTCACAGTCATTTCTGAATGTAAGGCATCATTCTATTTTATACTCTTTTTGATATTTCCAGTCCAAACTGGTACAATTTTTTTCAAAAACATTTAGGCTTTTTGCCTATCCATTTATAATCTACTCTATTAGATAATACATACCCATAGTTTAAGAAAATCTATGGGACAATGGCTTGAAGATTCCTAGAAGATCACTGTAATAGAGTTTGTAAGACCTGCCCTGACTTTTCTGAGGGCTCTTTGAAAGCAATACTCTAAATATTTTTTCCTGAGGTCTTTAAGGATCTCACAGGTCTATTCTGAATGGGGTTTTCCCCTGAAGTAATTTCTTAATCTCAGAATAATTTGCTATCTGGACCATCTGGGAATTAAAACAAACAACAAACAAAAAACACAGTTTTCCGATTTAATTTCAAACCCATTAAGTCCTGGTTCATTTATATTTTCTTGAGATTTCACTTAAGATTTAATAGGATTTTCTTGAGCTCATCTCCTTCCTCTTGTCATCTGCCTATTGATAGCTAGAAGAAGTTAGCACTCCAATATTCTGTCTCAAAATCTTCTTACCTACATCATCAAGTTTACTGAGTGCATTTACTGTGGTTCACCCTACCGCACAGTACTGTGTTGCCAAACTTCCCACCACTACATAACAAGTGTCCCTTTTCTTTCAGCCTCCGATAACATTTTCCTTACTTTCCTTCATGCCCTTGCTGCAAACTCTGTCTCAACGCCTCCTTAGACTTCTGTTAGTAATTTTCTAGAAATTCTTGTGGACATTACCTATCACGGTTACAAAGCCAATGCCACTCCCTAAGGTTTTTGTCATGGCAGGAGTCCACTCAGTGCCCAGATCTATTCTAGTTATTTATTTCTGTGAAGCAAACTGCACCCAAATCTTAATGGCTTAAAACAACAATAATCCTTTGTTTTGTTTATGGGCATTCGGGCGGAGCTTGGTGGAAATGGCAAGAAGATGCTGGCACACAGCTGGGAACTTAGTTAGGGCTTTGGGATTGGAACTGTCACACAGATTTCTCCATAGACTCCTTGGGTTTCATCATGGCATGGTGACTGAATTTAAACAATAAACATTCCAAGAGTGTCAGGCAAAAAATCACACTGGAAAATCATACTGCATCTCTTTTACTGTTGTCACAAATGTGTAGACAAAACATGAAGCCTTTGATCCACGCAATATTTAACAGAAGCTAAACTTTTCTTGAATTTTGCCATCACTTACAAATTTACAGATGCTACAACACATTTATTAGGGGAATCTGATGACTTACCAGCCTGGATAAAGAAGCTCTCTTTTCTTTTTTTAATTTTTAATGTTTATTTATTTTTGAGAAACAGAGAGTGAGTGGGGGAGGGGCAGAGAGAGAGGGAGACACAGAATCCGAAGTAGGCTCCAGGCCCTGAGCTGTCACCAAAAAGCCTGATGCGGGGTTTGAACCCATGAGCAGTGACATCATGACATGAGCTGAAGTGAGATACTCAACTGACTGAGCCATCCAGGTGCCCCTAAAGAAGCTCTCTTTGACACATACTCAGTATGACAACTTCTGGCGCTCTTTGAGAGTGGAATTATATCAGTTCTTGGTAAGTACCATTCAGTGTGAAGACAGACTTTTCTTGCATTCCTGTTGTACCATTGAGTAAAATGAATCAAAACATAATTTTTCACCAGCAATTTAATCAGAATTGCCAATGGTCCTAGGTGTAGAACCCTCCCTTTTATCTCACCCTTTTCTTTCAAAAAACAGTCACCCTGGATCATCAGATGTGTTTCTTAAACAGCAAAAGTAATGATTAACTAAATGATAAAATTGCAAAATACACAAAAAAGTCATAGCACAATTCATTTCCAATCTACACAATCCATACCTTGCAATGTTTACAATAGCAAAATATGAAGGAGAAGCTGCATCACAGTGAATAAAAACATCTTTAGAGTGGAAATTTCCCTCTGATTTTCTATTTTCCCAGTACAGTTGGTTAACTCTCCTAAGTCATCTGGATATCCAAGGAGGTATCTGATGTCATCAGCCTACTGTCCTCCCTTCCACAAATTATACTCTCAGCAATCATCAGTGGCTTCTCCTATCTCACATCAAAAAAATTACAAACATATAAACTCAATCCAACTTCTCACTGCCGTAAGGACTAAAGGATTTCTAACGAAATTGCTAATAGGGCTACTCCATCAAGGTCCACCAACGTGTGAAAGTGCTAGCATTGTACTGAATGTGAAGTTCAAAAAGATACATTCTTGTTTTGTTTTTTTAAGTCATGCTGTCTCACTGAATTCCTAACAATAAGTCATGGACCTTCAGGGTTCCACGGAATCCCAGTTAAAAACATGTTCTAGAGCAATTTTAAATCCTATCATGAAGAGGCATTTAAATGTTTTCTGGGTGTCTTACTCATATTTGCATATATATCTGCTCAAGTATATATATTTGCTAAATGATTATTTAGTGAGTGCGAATTAAATGGAACACACAAAGAAATTTAAAAAAAAAGTCTTTGCTTTTAATGAGACTAAAATCTAACTGGAGAAAAGATAAATATTGTTTGAAAAATTAAAGTACTAAATGGAGGAATGATAGAAGTCCAAAAGAAAAAAAATACCTGGGAAGAATAACACAGAGATTAAAAGAAACAAGCAAATGAACACTATCAGAGTTTAAATACAAATATCCTGACACTCAAATTTGACAACGTTGAAATTTATCAGAGCCTTGTGCTCCTAAAAAAAACAGTGAATGTTGAGAAATCCTCCTGCTTTTTATGTTCTGAACAGCTTACTGCAGGCAACACTCTGCTGCATATGACTTATAAGATAGACTTGCTGACGATTCCTTTAAAATAACTTATGAAAAGGCCAGACACAGACTGTCCAAATTCCCATTTATTTACTTATTTAGTTTGGTCTCATAAATGATTAGCTGAGTTATTTTCTCCTCTTGATCAATCCGGACAAACTGTCTACTCACATGCTTTGATCTGATCTTAATCAGCCTTCTCCCTGGGCCACAGGCCTCGGACCTTGAATTACGTTTGGATTTAAGCAAGCACTGCAATGCAGAACAACCCGTCTAAATGCCCCCTCCAGAGAATCCACTGACCTGAAGTGAAAGACTTCCCCAATAAACCTCCTCTTGACTCTGGTAGAGTAGGCACTTAACAAGAGCAGGAAGGGAGAAAGGAAGATGACAGGTGGACAATTGCCAGCGACCACACGGTCTCCACCCAGAGACCATTACTTCCCCTTAGACCCACCTTTCTTGTGATTTAGTGCGGACAGGTAAACAGAAGATGCGGGCTGCAGAGCCTGCCCCAACTCTGGAGCAGGCGCATTTCAGAAACACCTGTCCACTAGTAACCCTGTGTTTATTATTTTATCATTATTATATTATTTGCATTATGGTTTGCACTCCCCCCCCCCACTCCCACCCCAGGTTACACTTTGGCGCTCATGGGAAGATGACTAACAGACTTGCACAAAAGACTGGAGTGGAAGAAACCAAGGCAGAGCCAAGGATGCATTGATAATGGCAGGATGGGAGGGAGGAGACCAAACAAACTCCCATAGAAAAACATGGTAAGAAACTCAGTGCGCTGCCACCAGCCTTGGGTCAGTCTGCTCCTCTGCCTCTGGAGAGTACTGTCACTTTTTGCTAAATAAGAAACCTTTGCTACTTTAATTCTACGTTGAGCCTCTCAACTGAATTCTTTCCCTGGAGAAGACAAGAACCTTGAGTTTCACCACCCACTAACAACTCCACCTGCTCTTCCTCTTCCCTCAAAACCAGTTCTTTCTAGCCTTGTTTAATCCTCCTCCTCAAAGAAAAGCCCTTTCTGCCTGACCTTTGAGACACTTGCAGATCTCAGGTTGCAGCTTCTTCCTCTATAGTGATAATCCCTTTCCCCTCTGCAAGTGTTTTTTTTTTTCAAGTAAAGTCATTTGTATCTGAGTCCAGACTTTTTTTATTAGATGACGAATTCTAGTTATATGTCATAGAAGATTGAAATCTATTAATATTTATGTACAAAATATTCATTTCACTATTATATGTAATAACAAAACACTAAAACAACCTCAAATTCTACTAAAGGATTGATTTAAAATATTGTGATAGATCCATGCAAATGGAAGAAAAACTGAGGAAGACTTACATGTGTTAATAGGGAAAGTACCTCAAATATTTTGTTAAATAAAAAACAATGTGAATAAGACTTGATTTTTGTGGCCTATTATGGTTGATTCTGGAGAACGTTCCATGTGCACTTGAAAAGAATGTGTGTATTCTGTTGTTTTAGGATGGAATGTTCTGACTATATTTGTTAAACCCATCTGGTCCAGTGTGTCATTCAAACCTACTGTTGCCTTGTTGATTTTCTGTTTGGATGATCTGTCTCTTGATGTAGCTACTACTATTCCCTACTATTATTGTATTACTATTGTTTACTTCCTTCATGTTTGTCATTAACAGTTTTATGTATTTAGGCGCTATCATGTTGGGTGCATAAATATTTACAATTGTTGTATCTTCTTGTTGGTTTGTCCCCTTTATTATTATAAAGTATCCTTTTTTGTCTCTTGCTACAGTCTTTGTTTTAAATTCTATTTTGTCTGATACGAGTATTGCTATCCCGGTTTTCTTTGGCATCCATTTGCATGATAAATGCTCCATCTCTTCACTGTATATGCCTTTAGGTCTGAAATATATGCTGTCTTATAGGCAGCATATATAAATGGGTCTTGTTTTTTTAATTCATTCTGTCACCCTATGTCTTTTGACTGGAGTGTTTAGTCCACTTACATTCAAAGTAATTATTGACAGATATGTATTTTTTGCCATTTTGTTACTTGTTTTTGTGGGTGCTTTGTAGTTTTCCTCTGATCCTTTCTTCTCTTACTCTGTTTCATGGTTTGTTGGCTTTCTTTAGTGGTAACTTGGATTCCCATCTCTCTATCCTTTGCATACCTATTACTGGTTTTGATTTGTGGTTACCATTAGGTTTGTATATAACATTTGCATAGTACAGTCTATATTAGGTTGATACTTGCTCAAGTTTGAACCCATTCTTTACTCTTCTCCCTCCCACATTTTAGGTATGTAGTGTCATATTTTACATCCTTTTATACTATGATCACTTGACTGATTTTTACAGAAATACTCATTTTTACTGACTTTGTGTTTTTTTACTTAGCATACACTCATTTGTGTAAATACTCGTACACATATTCTTACATACTGGCATTTTATATTGTAGAGGAGGGAAAAATATCTTTTTCCTCTGTCCACCTTAGGTTCTCCAGCTGGTGCCCTGCAAATTAGACTGGTAGAAGACTAACAAGAGAAAAATAAACAGAAGTTTACTAACAAGTGCACTGCTCATGTACACATGGGAGAACCCAGTGATGAGCAACCCAAAGGAATGGTTTGAACATGGATTTGTATGCCAATTTAGGCTAAACAAAGAAAAAGGGGTTTGGGGCTTCTGAAGGGAGGAGGCAAGTTATGGGAAGAAGACCCGAAGAAGAGTAATAAACAAGGCCTTTTTCATAAGCTTTATAATGCTATTTTAAGACTTTGTCTCCTCTGTTGATAAGAGTTAAGAGTCCTCTTCTGCCTGGTGTGGGAGATGGAAATATCTTTGCAAATGGGAATTTCCTTTGGAAAAACAAAACTTTGTCGAGTATTTAGAGCTTTTCCTGCATCTGTTGTTTCTCGATGACCTTTAGTTCAAGATAATCCATTTGCCAATGAGGCATATTTTGGAGTGCATATTCTAATGTATATACGTGAACACAGGATGATAGCAGAATTTTGCTGCTGGAAATAGGAGCTGGGTCTAGGTACAAGGGAAACTTACTTGTAATTCTAGAATTTTGTGCTCTTAGAATACTTTACTATATGCATGTATAATTCCATGTCTTTTTCAGTATAATCCCAGTTAAAAATTAGTGCACTAACTTGTTGTGATGAGCACTGGGTGTTGTACACGTGTCGAGTCGCTAGTTCACCTGACACTAATACTACCTAAGTATACTTGAAACTAATATTACTCTGTGTGTTAAGTAGCTGGAATTTATATAAAAACTTTTAAAAAATTAGCGTACTGTAATGGAACAGTTTTTAAGCAATAAAACTAATAGAACTAACTCCAAAACCCTTGTTATTTCCATCATTCCACAGTGTGACCTGGAAACTGCAGACCTTAATCCTTCTCCCTGATCCCTTAAAGCCTCCCAGGATTAGGAATAGCTACAAGAGTTGGGGGAAACTGCAACACCAGGGAGGGGTACCCAGTCTCATACTTCTCCTTGGTCCATCTCAGAGTTTTCTGTATACCTAGCAGGTATCTAAGAATAATTTGGCCACGCGATGAAATAGTAACAGTAAGTAACAGTAAGTGAAATATATGCAGAATTATTGAATGTTTCCATTCCATTTGAAATACTTTTAAAGAAATTACTCTTTTCTGCCCCCCCCCCAAAAAAAAACAAAGCCTTCTTGGAAATCAATTGCTTTGATGATAATAATAATATAAATATTTTTCTAATAGCCCCAATTACTTTAGCTTGTGCAGTTCTTCGGACTAAATATAGGTTGATTTTTTTTTTGACATTTTATGGACTAGCTACAGTCCCTGGAGGGACATTGTCTCTTTCCAGAGATTTATGTGGCCCGAATGGTAGGGATGATAAGCACTTGCTGTTCAATAGTGTAGTTAATACTCAGCCCCAGGATAAGAGAGCAGTGAAGCATTCCCTACTCAGAGGTACAGTGCTTCTGCAGCAATCAGCCACACTGTTTCTTTTTCTGAGGAAATTTGCATCAAAATGCTTAGTCCACAGGGAGCTCCACATTCACTCACTGCTCACTGCCCAAGAAAAACAGCTATTATGGTCATTTCCCAGTCTTTCAAGGCAGAACAAAAAAGCAAGGCAAAGCAAAGTAAAAGAAACACTATTATAACAAGAATTGCAAGAGAAACAGAGCTGTCTGCCTTAAGGTTTGCTTTACTTGAAACATATTAATATCTATCAGTTATTAGGATTTATTATTTTCCTCATATTTACCATATTTATGGTAATGTTAAATATGGGTGAGGGAGACAAACCTATCTTTTTATTTCTTAAGTCATAGAGTATCTTATCTTCTTTTCTTTATGTTTTCACTTACTCACTAAAGGGAATTTGAAGAGTTTCAGGCTTTATTACAAAAAGAGAAATGAATGAATAAATAAAGGGGAGGGAAGGAGGGACTAGTGAAAGATGACTTGGACTTGGCTTGCAAACACACATTTAGGTTAATGCTGAAAACTGTACTGTTCTATTTATGTTTAGAGATCACAGAGGTAACATTTTCTTTGCTGCAATGCAATTTCCTCATTCAAATAAACACATCAACAAGAATTAAAATCAGAAGATGAAATAACATCTTTGATTCAACTAGAAACAGCTCCAATACAATGCCATAATCTGTATAACAAGGAAAATAGGATCAGGTAAAATGAAGTTGCCTATAGGGAATACTGCAGATACTAAGTAGTAGCCCTGTGATGGGGAGGAAGAATTCTCTCTCACCTTCAAGGTCCTTCTAGCTGGACTAAGAACTAAATTGAAGTGAGAGAGATTAATAGGAGAAAATCAAATTTAATAGCATACATATGGGAAATCCACACAGACATGGAAATTCCAAAGACAGGCAAAAGGATGTTTATATGAGCTAAGGAGAGGGGTAGGGGTCTAAGGACACAAAGTGAAGAAGGACCATTAGCAGGAAAGAGAAAGAAAATGTTTGGAAAATGAAGGTTTCCCTATTATACAGATAAGTTCCTGAGATAAAGAAGACTCTGTTCATGCTCTCTTCCTGGTAAGGCAGGCAGTTGATGGAGAGGTAAAGAGCTTTTTCTCTTTCTCTTTCTCTTTCTCTTTCTCTTTCTCTTAAGATAAGGAATTAAAAGCATTTAGAGTGGGAAAGGAAGCCAGGTGGGAAGTGCTTCAGAAGAAACACGTGAAGTATTTTCTGAAAAGTCTTGTCCGTTTTACACTCTGAAGAACAGTCTGGAAACCAGCATTAAGTGAATCAGGAACAGAGTATGCATTTTGCTTTACTGATTCATAGGTTTCTCAGGAGCACTAAATCCAAATTCTTCTTTCTACCTGCGCTTTCTCCCTAACCCCCCCAAAATGGCCAAGCGTCCGCTATACTAAAAATCTCAACTTACCTAGAATTCCCTCTAGCTACTGCTGTCTTTCTTCTCCAAACTTCACGTAGGAGCTTTTAATGTTTTCACCTCTTTCTCTCTTCATCTTCAAAATCCAAGTTCAATCTGGTCACTTATTTTACTGGACCACTGAAATAGTCTGTTATCATGTCTCCTTGCATTTATTTTCACTCCAATCCATTTACACGCTGAAGGTTGTTTTGTGTGTGTGTGTGTGTGTGTGTGTGTGTGTGTGTGTGTGTGTGTTTAAAACAATTCTGGCCATGGGGCCATGTTGTTGTTGTTGTTGTTGTTGTTGTTGTTGTTGTTATTATTATTATTACTATTATTATTATTTGCTTCCCATTGTCTAAATTCTAAACATATCTTATGCAGCATTTACTTATTTTAATATCCTCAACTTATACCATTACTGTACTCATCTCCAGCCTTTTTAGTTTTCTAAACGGTGTATGATGCATCTCCCAACTCAAACCCTTTACACATGCTGTTCTCTTGTTTGAATTTTCTTCTCTTCCCTCTATGCATGGCTAATTCCTGGTAGTTACCAAGGGATCAGCTCACGTGTCATTTTCTTCTAGGTAGCTTTCTCTCATAACCCCTTTCAGGACTTGCCTTTTTATGTTCCTCATGGGTAGGTCCTTCATAATGCCAATCATGACTGCTATTAAAAATTAACTCAATAATTTATTATTTAAAACCTCTCTTCACACTAAAATGGGGCTTAGAAACTATTCATCACAATACCTTTGTGCCTCTACATCGTGTCCTATAATGAGAAGACACTGAAGAAATAGTTCTAAGTGAGTAACGTACGTTAACACTTGCTGTATTTCTCCTCTTCTTCCTCTTCAGTATTCCACGCACTTCAGTGTTCTGTTTCTAATCATCTTCTGAAACTGCTCTTAAGTTACTATTTGTAGCTAAATATATAAACAAGACTTTGCAGCACACTCGTTACCAAACCACTCTGATGTATGTTCCTGGTGATGACACTAACACTGAATCATTATATAGAAGGAAAAAATACGAAAATGGGAAACAAAGTACCACTAATAATTGGGCAAAATAGAATCCCCAGAACCCAAGTCTTCCCGATGTTTGAAAACAAGACTTAGATCCAGGGACCTGAGCAAGTTCTCCTAGATGTGGAATGTTTTAATCTGCAAACCAAGCTGGAGGATATATTTGAGCCAAGTAGTGTCTGTGTAGAGCTCCAGAAAGAGTTACAGACAGCAAAGCCAAAAGTTAGGCTGCCTTTTAACACACCTCCCAATGATCCCTGCCCTTGTGTAATCCCTTTCTTTGGGGGTGGGCTGAATCTAGAGAGTGGCTGCCAAATAATAGGATGCAAAGGGAAAGTGGCCCAAATGTTAGTATGTCACTTCTGAGATGAAGTCACAAGACTTTGACTTCCTTGTTGCTGGAACCTCCTCACTCTCTTGCTCACTCGCATAAAGCAAGCTGCCATGTTGTGAGCTGCGCTGTGGAACGATTCACATCGCCTTCGTCCAACAGCCAGTGATGTACTCAGGCTCTCAGTTCAAAAGCCCATAAGGAACTGAATCCTGCCAACCACTGAATGAGCCTGGAAGCCGATCCTGCCTCAAGCAAGTCTTGACTAGACTACAGCTACCACTAACACCTTGATCAGAGACTTGGGACAGACTCTGAGCTAAGCCAATATCTGATTCCTGATCCACAGAAGCTATAGAATTATAAAAATATTTTGCTTTGAGCTGCAGTTTGTTACCCTGCAGTAAACGCTAGTATGCAAGGTATCTCACAGGGGCAGGAGATGCTATTTACAGCATGGGGAGCCAGGAATGGGGAAAGTGGGCCTTACACATGGATGCTGACCTGTAAGGTACTGGAGTCCATCCCTCTCTTATTCAGCTTTCTTTATGTATTCAGCTCACTGAACACCCCGCTATAAGCAGTCAGTTAAGTAATGTTCATGTTGTCTAACATAATTCACAGAGATTTTACAATAGGCCTGCTAAATATAATAGCAAATGCCCCAAACTTAAAACCATCTCTAATTGTAAAACTCTCAGAGAGACATGAAAATCCCCAAATAAAGTCCTATTCCTTTATAGAATTAAATGACAGAATGAACTCACGTACAACATTTTCTTCTCCAAAATTTCATATTTTGCTCAGTTTAAAGCCAAAATGAGCAATATTCTGATGACTGGCTGTAAGTATGACTCTTTATTTAGCAGCATGATCCAAGTTAACTTTTACTGAATGATGCCTGTAAATTTAACTCTAAGATTAAATTTATCTTGATTTGTCTCATCTTGCCTTAATTACCTCTTTAAAGGCCCTCCCTATACCGTCATATTCTGAAATACTGAGGGTTGGGACTACAACATATGAATCTGGGGGAAACGGAATTCAGCCTATGACAGTGTTCAACCTTTCCACACTTCCAACTGGATTGGAGCACACAAGAACATATCAAAACCATAGCTCCTATCACTGCAGGTGCCATATCTGAAACCAAACACAACCACTACAGCAAGAGCATTTCCCAAGAGAAGAATTTTGTCATGTCTTGTCACGGGTCATAGAAGAGCTCTGAAAATAGTTTGATTGGTTGGGGTCTAAATTAGGCAGAGAAAATAAACATTTCCAAAAAATATATAACTCGGGTTTTCATCTTATTAAGATGTCCATCTTCTGCGGCCCAATCTTCTCTTTCTTTAGCTGTGAATTTAGTCTAACCAGGAGAAATTTCTTATCAAGGCATTAATTTTGCCTAGTATTTTCCACCATCCCGCAGAAAATGAAGCTCTGTCACTGGCTTTGACCCTCCCAGATCCTATTTCCTCAGTACCCTAATCCGAAACAAGTGTCGCAGTGTGCTTTATTCACATTTAAATTCTTAAGGCTTGGCTTAGTTTTACCAGGCCACTGAAAGCATACACATTTATTCCCACAACCTATATTTCCCAAACAGTAAGACCAGGATTGCCTTGAAGAAGCATGGCAGACTTCAGCACAGGTATGAAAACAGAATCGGAAGAGATGATAATGATGGAGATTTTCATTCCGAGAAAGCCTCTTTTCAAGTGACCCTTCACTAAAAGCTCTCCCTCTCCACACTGTAAAATGAATTTATGAAAAATCAAAACTGTCTCCTTCCTCTAGAAATAAACCTTTAGTTCCAAGTAAGATGAGATGCTTGATGAGTGTTAAGTCTTGAACACAAACAACGCTATCTTTCTTGATTGCGACAATTGATTCCAACCGTTAACAGAGGCTGCCCAAGTCAAGAGACTCCGCCTCCTTACGTGGAATTCTGCCCTACAACATAAGTTTCTCCTCCTTTCCCCATGAAATAAACATGGCAGGTTTATAGGAGATAAAATTTCTGTACTCGTTGAATGCCAAAACTTAAAATGTCACGAGAAAGTTCTTGGTTTGGATATGGAACAACGAAAATACTTATAAACTGCTAATGGATGTATTTATTTATATAACCACTATGGAAATCAATTTTGCATTAGTAAATCTAGATTTAATAAATCTAAAGATGTGAATACCATATGGCCCAGCAATGCTATTTCTGGTTGTTTTATTTTTTGCCCTGGAGAAAATCTCTAGGGTGTTCATAGCAACATCATTTGGAGGGGCTAATGTTGAAACAACACAACCTTCCATTGATACAGGAATAAATAAAATGGGGTGGAGTCCATAGGGAATACTGCACAGGAATGGAACTTAGATTAGCACCTCTTCCATTGATAACAATAAAAAATAAAATTGGGGAAAACAGTCATGGAATATTAGAGTCTAATTCCACTTCTGCAAAGTTTATAAAGTAGGTAAATAGACAGTGTAATGTTAGAGATATATTAATACATAGTAAAACAATTAAAAAAAAAGAACAAGAGCATTACAAACATCAAATTCATGAGGCAGCTGTACAGACAGATTTGGAGAGGGGCAAACAGAGCTTTTAAAGATGTATATAATATTCTATTTTTTTAGCTGGGTGATGAATAAAAGAATATTCTTTTATTTATTAATTTTAAACCATGAACATATACTATATATATATATATATATATATATAGTAACTTTGATGTACTTTATAAAAACTTAAAAGTATAAAAGGTGGACATGTTTTGAGAAACTAAAAAATATATAAAGACCATCTGTTTGTAATGTAAACAAAGTCAAAGTTCTGAGTTGAAACAAAGTTTTTGCCTTATCTTTGCAAAACAACATCAAGGAAATAACTTGTTAAACTATGTTATATAATTACACAAAAGCTCTGCATTGGATTATGGTGAAAACGTTTGAAGAGTTTCAGCATTAAACAAATTAAACCATTCACATTTGCATATGAATCTATAAAGCTGCTTTTTAGAAGTTACTAATTTTCAATTTTGATATTATCTAAGTTTGTAATAATTCCGTACTTGGCCAGCTTTCAGACTACTTTTGTTCTATGTGAACAGTGTTAAATCAAGAGAATGAAGAGTATATAAATGAGTATGAACTCATTTGAATAATAAAAATAACATAAAACATATTCTAGAAGATGAAATTTGTTAAATAACAATACTAGATTGTTCCATTAGAAATAGTTCATTATATAGTCATAGCTTCCTTAAATGTTTTCTAACCGAAAATTTTGCTTTAGTACTTTTTAATATTTGTTTTAATTTGTGACACTGTAGGAAAAAAGTATAATTTACCTCAATCATTTTTGTTTTCCCTATTTCATGAATGGACATTTCACTATGATATCCTGAGAAAAAGTAGAATATCTATGTAATGAGTGTTTTGTATCTATTGGTTAGCTCACAGATATAAAATATTTTATTTGATATATAATAAAAATTTATACTCATATATTATGAAAGAATAAATTAAAAATGAGAATTATGATATGAAAGAGCTGTAGGAATAAGAATATTGGGGAATGATTAGATACTTAGAGGTTTAATTTTCCTTGTCCTCGGACATATACCGATCTGTAGATTGCTAATATGATGGTAAGATTGACATATTTTAACTTTTAAACCACAGGTTTGTCATTTTAGAAGGTGTGAGGCTCAATCCCACAACGCTGGGATCAAGACGTGAGCCAAAATCAAGAGTCAAATGCTCAACTGAGCCACCCAGGCAACCCTGGCCATGAGTTTTTCAATCATATGGTTCTCTATACCTTATGCTGATGCTTTGAATAAAAGGTTCTTCATATATAAGAGTTCCACAGCTTCTAGAAATAAATTTACTCAAATATTTACCCTTACTGGAATGTCAAGTCCAGAACAATTGTTTACATTTTAAGATAAAATGCCATTTAAATTAAATTTAAGATTAAATTAAACATAAGAGAAACTAAATTGGGAGAGATTTAGTGAATGAAAAACAGTGACATAGCAAATAAGACCACTACATGATTCATATTTTAAGAGCACCCTATTTTGAGGGGCGTCTGGGTGGCTCAGTCAGTTAAGTGTCCAACTTCAGCTCAGGTCATGATCTCATGGGTTGTGATTTCAAGCCCCACATAGGGCTCTGTGCTGACAGCTCAAAGCCTGGAGCCTGTTTCAGATTCTGTCTCCCTCTGTCTCTGCCCCTCCCCCGCTTATGCTCTGTATTTCAAAAATAAATAAACATTAAAACAAAATTTTTAAAGCGCCTTATTTGATAAACAGAATTATCTTGTGTGATCATATAAATTAATGCTTATACATACAGTTACGAATTTTTATGTTCCTTCCCAGTTACTATAAAGCAAACCAATATTTATGGAAAATTTACTATGTGTAATCTAAATCACTGATTTATTTGCTCTGATCTAATACAGATTCCTTAGCATTTATATTTAATTTTAAATAGCAAAATAATACTACAATTAAACATACAAATATTTTATTTCTTCAGGTATTGACCATGATCCTAAAACAACTGTTCAAAATGGACGAAAGAACAGGTAAGTTAATAATTACATATAAGTCATTACAGTCTTAAATAAGAACTACTATAGGATTTCAAGGCCGGAAGAAACCTTAGCACAGTTAAGTGGATTTAGCAGAATATTGAACTTATTTGCTTAGGAAAACAAAAAATCGCTCACTAGTGTGTAATAGCCACACATTCCATCACAAATGGATTGAAGCAGATGTTAGAGCTTCAAACCAGATAGTATATACTAACACACCTAAAGAATGACACGTCATCAGAAATACTGTTTAGAAACTATGGAAATGGAAAAAAAAAAGCCATTGGTGACAGTGCTCATCTAAGCACAATCTAGGGAAAAGAACCAGGGGTCCCTTTTGCAGGGTACCATATTCAAGTGTCTTTGAGAATTCTTGTCCCTTTGGGAAGAGCATTCTCAAGAACCTAGGACTACAGTCACACTGCCTGGTCTTGAAACCTCTCCATTGCCTACATGTAACTCTGGACAATTCATTTCACATTTTTGTGTTCAGTTCCCCGATGTTATGGACAACATCTAAATCATTTCCTTGTTAACTAAAATAGATGTGGTCTTTGATTTCTTCCATACTGTCCTTGGACCGTATCTCAAAATGTTTTTATGAAGATAAAAATTCATCAAAATGAATTAATGAAGATAAAAAAATATGAAAAAGAAGGTCATTTGGGTGTATGCTGTCAGGATGGCACATCATGTCTTCAAGAAGGATACAGGTTCCAGAAGGAATCATTTGGGTAGAAATACAAGGGGGTGAGGAGAGGGGAGGTATTAGGGGTCAGGAGAGGGTGTGCCCTTCAGCACCTCTGGACATAGTACTTACTTGGTGGTTGGGTGAGGTGGGGCTTCAATATTTACAGGTGGGCCCCACAGGGATATGGCCTCTGCACCTGGCCCACAGCCTCACCCTTCCCAGGAAGACAGGGTCTGGGGCTCAGGCCCTCAACAGTAGGAGGCTGAGGGGGACCTGTCCAGAAAGGTAGACAGACATAGCCCTTTGCTGAATCCCCTGGGCTCACTATACATAGGATTATTATGATAAGTACATAAAATAATACAAATAAAGCAGTTATAAAAATGCCTGCACCCATTAAGAATTCAATGTCCAGATATGTTCAGTTATTATATTTTTTATAAGATGACTATGTCAGAATCTCAGAGAGATAGCATAGTATAGATTTCACGTTGAGTCCAGGCTGCCTGATTCTAAGTCAGGCAAGTAACTTTGTGACCTTGGGCAAATAACTTAATCTTCTGTGGCTTAATTTTCTTATCTGGAAATCAGACAAAATAATAGCATTACCTTACAGGATTATTATGAGAATTAAGCAAACTAGTACTTGAAAGCCTTGAAAATATTGGTTCTGTTTTCAGAAATATTAAATAAATTATTTTCATAATTTTTAAAGTTGATGTATTTATTTTGAGAGAGTGCAAGCAGGGGAGGGGCAGAGAGAGATGGAGAGAGATCCCAAGCAGGCTCTGCACTGTCAGCGCAAAGCCTGACACTAGGCTCTAAACCCATGAAATGTGAGATTATGACCTGAGTCAAAATCAAGAGTCAGATGCTTAACCAACTGAGCCACCTAAGTGCCTCTAAACAAACTATTTTAAAAAAAATTTTTTTTCAACGTTTATTTATTTTTTTTGGGACAGAGAGAGACAGAGCATGAACGGGGGAGGGTCAGAGAGAGAGGGAGACACAGAATCAGAAACAGGCTCCAGGCTCTGAGCCATCAGCCCAGAGCCCGACGCGGGGCTCAAACTCACGGACCGCGAGATCGTGACCTGGCTGAATTCGGACGCTTAACCGACTGCGCCACCCAGGCGCCCCTAAACAAATTATTTTTAAATGAAGTCATCATGTCTTTCATTTATTTAAATCTTATTCTGACTCTGAGACTGCAAAATGACATTCTAACATAGTTTCACTGTTCACTTTTCTTTGCCTATACAGAGAATAGTCTTCACATAGAATGGGTGGTTCTGCCATATTGACTCATTTCTAATTTTAAATAAATGGCTCTAAATGAATACAGGATTCTATATGAATATGGCTCTATATGAATATATAGCTAGAAGTTATGGGACTGCCATTTCTCAATAAAAGCAATACCACAATGACAATGACCTTGAATTCTGGCCAAGTACACTAAACACAGTTCATGCAGGAAATAATGTCACATGGAAAATATGACAACAAGTACTTTAGCTCTTTAGCCAAATACATACATTCTAGTCACAATTTTGAAACACCGTCTTTGAAAATAAAAGACAATACTATTTATCCAAAGATTACACAAAAACTGGCTAATTTCATGCTAATATCAGAGACAGGAACAGTCTACATTCAGACCACAGCCTTTAACCTCGATCAGAATGTATTTCAGTACTTATTCTGTGCTTGCTGGGTAGCTTAATATAATTTAATATTGAGCATGAGACCTATTCTATACATATATGGTTTCTAAGTTGCATGATTTTTGTTTCAATGAACTGATTTTGATATAAATTAAAGGGCCTGAAATAATAATCTGGGAGTTTTGCCATATTTTCATACATACTAGAAAATTACACATTATTTGGTTGTTAAGTACTAAAAAACTATGTTGTCTGCACTGGATAAATTGCAGCACATTTTTGGTGAACAGATCTTTATTAATTCTCTCATTTAAAGCAGGTATCATTTAAAATTGTACTGAAGTTGTGATTTTACAGGAATTTTGCAACTTGCACCTTACATTTATAAAAGGAATTTACGGAAGAAGAAGACATATACCGAGAACATATGGTAGAACCCATGTGATGTCTTCCGTCCTCCTTTATACCAAGACATGTTTTGGAGGAAAATATCTATATTAAATCTCAAACATTTCTGTGTCAATCCTAAACACCCACACAACTGAAATAAGACCAGGAAATGTTAATTTGAATTGCACTTAACACTGGTTTTCATTAAAATATATGGAGGCTATGGAATAAATAGGATAACGTGTTTAATTTACAAAGTGATTAAACAACTGAACTCTATGGTAAAGCCCATTATAAACTACTTAGTTCTCTACCACTGTAAAATAATACCGGTTATTTTTTTTTTATGTTTTTAAGTTGATTTATTTTGAGAGAGAGCACGTGGAGGGGAAGGGCAGAAAGAGGAGAGAGAGAATCCAAAGCAGGCTCTGCAGGGTCAGGGCAGAGCCCAATGCGGGGCTTAAACTCATGAAACTGTGAGATAATGACCTGAGCCTGAAATCAAGAGTTGGACATGTAACCGACTGAGAAGCCCAGGCATACAAAAATAATACGATTTAATAGAAGGTTACAAACTAAGATTAGTATACAGTATGTTAAAATAGTCTCTTTAGTACTAATCCGTGTATTTATATGCAGAAACTTTCTTTCAACAAGAACAACAATACCTAGGAAACATATTTTTTATTTATCTTAGGGCCAAATTCTCATCAGTGCCTGAGTAAAACCACTTGAGTTTATTTCGATTTCTCAACTTTGTTATGCCAGTTCAATTCTCTTTTTAAGATTCACTTACTGATATGTCATTGGAAATTCACAATACTGATTTTTCCTGTTTACTCAACATACAATATGAATGTGGTGATTTATAGGTAGGTTTTTTTAAAGGACAAATAAACCTCTTCTTATCCCCTAAAATTAATCTTTAATAAATGTTACCACCATTTCTAATTTTAAAAAGTATCTTTTCCCTCTTTGTGTTACATATATATACAATTAAAAACATAAAAGTCATGCTACTTTTTAAGTATTATTGCCTAGGTGTGTAATACTAAATGTGGATATAATACAGAGAGCAATAGTACTCAATTTTATTATTGTTCCAAAATACTTGCTCTCCTTGCAGTAAGAGGTTATGGAACCCCACCATTGCCACATGACATCCAGGACCTCCTATGGAATTACAAGTCCTCACCCCCATTGCTTTGGTCAATGGCACCAGAGCAGATGTGACATATACCACACCTGAGCAGAATCCTTAAGAACCGTTGCGCATTTCTGCCTCCTTGTTTTTTTTTTCTTTGCCATAAATACAAGCACATCCTGGAAAGCAGCAGTCTCCCCAGCCTGGATGCTGTACTAAGCAGACATGAGAAAGAGAGCTGTAGTTACTTCATAGCTCCCTAACATGAGCAAGAAATATACCAGTGTTTGGGAAGCTGCTGACATTCAGGGCATGCGTGTCTGCTAAGCTTATCCCAAAAAGTTTGACAACCAGATCTAACACAGATTTTTCTCTTACAATGTATTTGTTACACACACACACACACACACACACACACACACACACACACATGACCTTATATGCAGTTTCGAATTTGTGCATTTCTAGATTCCAAAGAACCACTTGGTTAGTGATTAACAGGAATATGCAAAAGGCTACAAAAGTCTGTGTTATAAAGTGTAAAGGAAAGAGTAGATTTTATATTTTAATATCATACGACTTTTTGACACAAATACCATCATCTCAAAATGATAAAATTGGGTTTAGTATTAAGGCATTATATTTCAAAATGCTTCAGATGCCGAAAGTAAAATCAACACATTCAGAAGGAAACATTAGGAAGAGTCATGGAAAGGGGGCTCCTTCATGGTCTCCGACAGGGCTCAGGTACAAATGCCACCACATCCAGTTTGGGTTAAGGAATAGGCCTAACTGAGGCGTCTTGTGAGCCAGGGATCAGCAAGAAAAGGAACAGTGTCTTAACCTCTTGTCATCCCAGCTGAAAGGCATGCAGTGACATGAAGATCTACAGGATTATTTTCTAGGAAAGGGAAATTAGCATATAAAAATTGAGAGTAGCAGAAATGCAAGCAGTTTTTAAAAAGAAAAAAAAAATACCAAACATAAGTGTGGCTTTAGATTCCAGTTACTTGTTTATGAAAGTTGTCTTGGAAAGCCTGATTCCCATAAGGATTTCAAGACAGAACTTGTACAGACCCATCTGTTCAGAGAAAGGGTCATAGTTGCCAGCTGCCTCACTGACCAAGCAACTTAGAATGAGTTCCCAAGGTCACTGTCAGGCATTTCTGCAGGTTGCTCCAGAGGAGGCCACAAAGATAAGTAGGGATAAACTCAAACCAAAAAAAAAAAAAAAAAAAAGCAGTTCCTATCATATCTTGAAGAAAATGGAGAATCAATAAAGGATTTTAAGCAGGTGAATAATGCAATCTGATTTGTATTTTAGAAAGCTAACCGACAGGGAGGTAGAGAATGATCTGAATCAAGGAAATACTGTAAATACTAAGATTAATTAGAAGGCTAATTTCACAGCTGAGAAGCGATGTTGCATCCCTGAAATACAAGAGTGATACATACATTCCACAGCAACCACAAAACTACCGTGTACCTCAAATGTACTTCCTTCCCGAGAATTTCCCCACTTAGAAGCAGTTTCAGTCTCCTCTTAGTTCCTGTGACAGTATTTCCACGATGCAAATTGCACATGCACTGTCTTAAAAGCTTCTGGTCTTTGTTGTCTCTGTGGCACTGCAGATCGAAAGCACCTTCAGAAGAAGGTCTGTGTCCTCTGTAGCATCTGGCATAGATCTTTTCACATGGAAGGTATTTCTTATGACTTTATTAATTGAAGGAACATAAAACATAATGAGTAGGGCATATTAGTAGTTGTTGACCCAATGGCCATATCAAGAGTTTATGAAATGAGTGTACTGCACAAATGCACCCAGTAGGGGGACCTGAAGTTGGGGTGGGTGGGAGCTGGGGCCTGAGATCCAGTCTGAGCCCCAAGCCAGGCAACCAGGGGAAAGAAATGCCTTTGATATGTCATATGAAAACAATGGATGACCAGGATTAGTTCTGAATTAGCCCCCCCCCCCACTTCTCCCACAAAAAAGAAAAAGACCTCAACAGACAGACCCAACATAATTATTTCCCCCAAACTGAAGTAATATTTGTGAGAAAGTAGAGAATAAGACAGTATGAAGAGGTAGGAAATTTTCAAGACTTTGATCCCACATATGGTCAAATCCTTTGTGCAATAATCCCATTTGTACTATGCTTTTTGTAATAATAGTAAATACAGTAATAAATAACATTGTACCACAGATTTTTTAAGATTTTTTTTTACTAATCTCAGTGTTAAGCACATTGCACAGATCAGCACATTTAGTCATTACCAGATCACTCTAATGTAGATATCTTTAAAATTCCTATGTTATAGGGGCATGTGGGTGGCTCAGTCAGTTAAGCATCTGGGTTAAGAGTCTGACTTCAGCTCAGGTCATGATCTCATGGTTCGTGAGTTGGAGCCCTGGGTGGGGCCCTGTGCTGACAGCTCAGAGCCTGGAGCCTGATTCACATTCTGTGTCTGCCTGTATCTTTGCCCCTTCCCCACTCATGCTCTCTCTGTCTCTCAAAAATAAATAAACATTTTTAAAGAATGAAAATTCTTATGTTATAGTGGGAAATTTGAACTTCAAAGAAATTAATTTCTCAGTTAAATTATACAAGCAGTTAAAGGAAGAGCCATGATTCAAAGTCAGGTTTGTCAGAGTTGCAAAAATGAGGTATAACTATTATTCTGTAATGTCATTTTGTTTTGTTTTAGAATGAGAAAAAAAATTGGTCATTATTACTCACGAAGTAGAAAAAAATGCTACATTTGTTAGAGAATATCAATACTAATTTAATGATACAAGATAGATGGCTGATATTTTAAGTATTCTGGACACTGATTTCATTTCACCTGTTCTCATTTCAGAAAAGAATGAAACCCCAACTTCTAAAAACAGAAATTCATAATAGAACATATACCAATTCTCTGAGTATTGGTTTGGATTCATAAAATATTTCTATAGATTCTTCAGAAAACATTTTATAACACTTTTAAGCCATTGATAGGTTTAGGAGGAACTGAGTGACACTTTACAGAAGTACTAATGAACAAATGTACCAAATCTAGTGCTTAGAGAGGACAGCAATAAATGGAAAGAGGATGCTGGGAGACATTTTCCTAAAACCATTCCGTGAATCCATTTTCTAAACCCATTTCCAGTGTAGTGTGATAAATATTTACTTGATGCTTAGTTGATTTTGAGCTCTTCCCTCAAAAAATGTTGCCAAAATTTTCAGAAAAGATAATTTATCTTTAGGGCCAATGAATTAATTATTTGCCAAGTGTGTAAATCAAAACTTCATAATGGATTGAATTTTGTTTCCTACCTTGTTTTTACTTCAAAATCATATTGAGATGGAAAATGATGTTTTAGCCCAGCTCTTTGAAAAAAATTATTTACGAGTAGGAAGAATGCCATTGATAATGTCTGTGCCCACGTGCGCTCGCGTGCGCACGCGCGCGCGCACACACACACACACACACACACACACATTTTACAATTATCAGAAAAGAATTAGGCGTCTGCAAATCAACTGATTGTCAACGAAACTTCCGGAGGCATTTGATTGGGAAAATAAATTTAGGGAACGTCATGCGAGTGTGGTAATCAGACGCACTGACTTCTTTACTGATCCTTCTCTTCCTTTCTGCTGGGGAAGTTGATCAGGGGATGCCTTAAGTTTAAGACCTCTAAAATTGCTTCTTCTTATAGCAAATGAGCATAATAATAGCTGTTTCACAGTAATTGTGAAGAATAGAGTGAAGTATTTAAAAGTGGGTATCCAGTTTTACTTTTAAGCAATCCCTGGGATATGGTGGCTTGCAGCAAATTGCACTATCCTAAATGTTACATTACAGAATGACAAATGTTATTTTCTTCTCCTCCTATTTCTTTTTTTTTTAATGCTGTTTCACCACATACATAAACAAATATATTGTACCAAAAAATGTAGCACTTCTAAGAAGAGTAAGAATACCTACCCATTATGGAGTACCCAATTTGTACTAGGCACTATGACATGTGGCACTATGACATGTGGCTCAAATTTTTGACTTTACTAAGATCAAACTATCATTCAGTAAAAAATCCATAATTCATACTCCATTCTTTCTGAATCCAAATTCTTAGCATATATATCTTACTTCTAAATGATTGTTAACCATAAGTAGATTTGAATAGATCTTGTCACAAGGAAATACTCCTACAATATGAATGCAACAACATGGCTATCAATGAACAAATAACATTCAGTGTAGGCTGTGAAGAAACTAAGAAATAGAAAAGAGTTCAAACATCATTACTGCCTGTATGATCTGGATGATAGTTTTGTATTTGTTGAAAGTTGCATTGTGTTGAAAAGACCTCAATAAGGATTTTTAAAATCAAACACACCATAAAAATCTATCAGTGATATCTGAAGCTTTGAAGGGAATGAGAGTCTTGTTGAGGTCTTGTATTGTGGCTTTACTAGATGCAGAGACATGTGTGGCCTTGATTTTTACTTTGGCATCTATAAAACAAGAGATTCCCAGAACTCTTACCCAAAGAGAACAGTCTTGGACAAGAATTTATTGTTGTTCATTGGCTGTATCAGTGTGGCCAGATTAGCATGATCAGTAGCCTAGGAATCTATAAAAAATGTGCAGATGAGACCAGGAAATCCAGTGCTAAGATGACTGGCCAATTATGCTGACCTTGGACCCTGTCCTTTACTAGAGATATCCAGGTTAGAGATGAAAAATAGCAACATTCCACTGAGATCCACCATGAATAATGGTGGTAAGTCCATATTTAAAGTATATGAACTCCCTTTGCTACTCACTCAGTTAAGCTTCAAGGGTTCCCCAGGTTGTCAAGTGGTCTGAGTGACCTACTCCAGGCCCATGGCATATAGGAAGGGACTGAGGCCAAGGGTGACAACCTGCACCTGAGGGTAGAATATGCCATAGGGTCCAGGTTGGGTTCCATCCTATAGCAAGAAGGCCTAGTAGCCATACCAAGCTTGGGGGGGGGGGCTAATTCCATAACCCAAAGCATCATGGCAGCGGAGTACAGAGGGTCATGGGCTCAGGACCTGCACAAGCCTCTGTTTCTAAGAGATCCCAGTATGTAGATAGCAGGTGCTACTCTAATGGTGCATGGTGCATAGCCAAAGAGGGAAATTTCTTGTCAGAAGCCCATAGGCAACGTATAGCAATTCATGAGTGGTCCAGAGACTCATGGAAGCATGAAAGGAAGTTGCTAAAGACTCTACAGTGAAGGAGTTTCTAGGAGCATTATCGAGAGTGTCTGTTCTATTACAGCTTGGACAGATTCTAGAACCTTTGGTTGGAGGGAGGGGGGACTTACTTCAAGGTGGGTCAATTTGTGAGTAGTGGCATAAATGAGTTGAATTAAAATTCATAAATAAAGAATATGTTGCCTCCACAACACCAAAGGCCTAAAAGATGTTGGAGATTGTTTAAATGTTCTGGCTGTTGGTCTTATTAATTGCTAATAGCTGCAGAACCCCTTGAGTGAATTTTTCATTTCAATCATTGTACTTTTTCACTCCTGAATTTCCATTTAGTTCTTTTTATGATCTCAATCTCTATTTATATTCTATTGTTAATGAGCTATTGTCATAAAATCTTCTGTTAATTCCTTAAAAATGGTTTCCTTTAGATCTTTGAACACATTTCTAATTAGCTGCTCTGAACTCTTTGTCTGCTAAGATCAACATTGGATTCTCCAAGGCAGTTTATATTACCTGTTTTATTTGTCACACTTTCCTGTTTAATACCGTTCAATATTTCTGTGAAAAATTAGACTTTTTAATTAATATATTTAAACATTTGTGATACTGATATCTCTTGACTCTAGGCTTGCTGTCATTTCTGCTTGCTTATTTTAATTGTTTACTGAACTGGCTGGACCAGTCAGTGAATCTATATTTCCCACAGTGAGAGCCTCTGATGTCATTCATCAAGACTGCATGAAGGCTTTCTGACCATTAGGAATGATCGTGGTTTGAACTGGATTCTCCTGAATTATTTTCCTGATCTCCTGTTTAGACTTCTAACTGGTCTTCCTCTATTGGCATCACTCATAGCTATTAGCCTTTGTTGTTTTTTTATAATTCCTTGGAACATGAACTGCTCCAGTGTCTGAAACAACCTGAAGTCAGATACCTTGGCAGGAAGCTCTAATCTTTGAGCCTTGCTATGACCCTCCCCTGGGTGGAAACTCTATACCTTGGAACAGAACTAAAAGGCAGCAATGGAAAACTGCTCTTCGCTGACTGCCCACTGGATCTTTTCTGGGGAACAGGAGTGGAGGGGGAAAGGGAGCAGCATGAGGGTGGAAACCAGTGCCACTGTTTGGCTGCTACCTTGGCTGCTAGTAATCTGTAGCCCAGAATTAGGGAGAAAGGGGTCTCCCAACATTCAGTGGCTGCAAAATCCACCAGAATAGGTCTTCCACACTATGAAGCTGGGGGAGCTGGGAGCTGCCACTTGGTTGAACCTACTTGAACACTTTCTTGCAAAATAGAGCTATGCCAGAATAGTGGCTTCACCCTTTGCCATCCCTCCACCCAGATCCTCTTGAAGTAGGAGCTTGGGGTGGGGAAATGGACACCACCACCTGACTGCCACAATCCACTAATTTAGGCCATCTGAGGCATGTTTCATAAAATGGCAACAGTCAGGATGCCAAATCACCCTCAATACCTCTTCTACCCCCAGGAACATGTGGGAGAGGGTGAGACCCACTCAGCTGCTGAAACAGTTGAATCAGTTCTTTCTCTAGGCATGGCTTTGGAGGGACAGGTGCAGTCTCTATCCCCCGTGCAATGACTTCTCATTCTTATTGAGTTTTCATAGATTTTGTGCAATAAATGCTTCTCAATTTGTTGTAAGCTCTTTGGTCAATGTCTATAAACTTTGGATGACTGTCTTTGCTAATTCTGACTAGATTAATATATGTCTCTTTGGAAGATAGATTTCCTGAGTTCCTTACCCATCTTTCTGAAAATCCCACCCTATCTGCTTGTTTGTTTTTGTTCTCCTTTTCTGATGTCTGAGAAGCCCAGAGTATTAGAGCAGTAGGCTAACCATCCCAAACATTTATGTCATCTGACAAAATGTTACCAGTGTGTATTATTAGATTACCAGAACCCTGTGTTCATTAAAAAACTGTTGCCAGAAAAATTTATATGTTTTGTATTTGCCTCAAGAACTACTCAATTTTGTCTCAATTATATTAAAACAACATATGTGCAGTAGTAATAACAATGATGAAAATGATTGCTATAGGAATACTGTGTTGACATTTCTATTTCTCTTGACAGAAAAGTTTCCAATTAAATCGATGGTATATAGTCAGTTAAATATGAATTATTAAAACAAAAGGATCAGTAAAAAAAAAGTAGAAAAGGGTTTTTTTTGCCATTGTGTTTTACTTCTAGGGCATATTTTCATTATATTTTTAATAGTTTCAGCTTTATAAATAGAATGTGGGGGGGGGGACAATATATAAAGGTTAGTAGGTGGTTCAACTTTTAGGAATATTCCAGATAAAATGGCATTTGAACTTCGGAGGGAACACAAAAGATCTAGAAATCTTGGATAAATATATATCCTGAATTGTTCATTTATTTGTTTATATAAATGCATCAGGGAATTAACAAAAATGAAGAGAAATCTCCAGGGGTCAAAGATGAAAGGACTGAAAACATGAAAATGACAGCCCCCACTAACACTTTACGGCTTCTCTGGCAGATAATTGTGTACATAACGCATCAACTTTTAAGGTCAGGTGTGTGTGTGGATACCCTGAGACACTGGGTATATCCCGCTACATTCCACTAGGGAGCTGCAGCAAAATATTAAAGTATCTATTTACATTTATTTTAAATATAATATTTTACTTTCTAAGTTAGGCTGTTCAATATGTTAGTATCATAATGTAGTAGTGAACAATTACAAATAAAAACGAACACTGCAGGGCATCTGGGTGGCTCAGTCGGGTAAGCATCTAGCTCTTGGTTTCAGCTCAGGTTATGATCTCGCAGTTTTGTGAGTTAGAGCCCCGCGTCAGGCTCTGAGCTGGGACAGTCGAGCCTGCTGAGGACTCTCTCTCCAACCCTCTCTCTCTACCCCTTCCCTGTTCATGATGTCTCTATCTCTCTCAAATAAATAAATAAACTTTAAAAATAAATGAACAGAGTTGCGGCAAGATGGCGGCTTAGGAGGATGCTGGGCTCACCGCACGTCCTGCTGATCACTTAGATTCCATCTACACCTGCCTAAATAACCCAGAAAACCGCCAGAGAATTAGCAGAACGGAGTCGCCGGAGCCAAACGCAGACAAGAGGCCCACGGAAGAGGGTAGGAAGGGCGGCGAGGCGGTGCGCGCTCCACGGACTGGCGCGAGGGAGCCGGGGCAGAGGGGCAGCTCGCCGGCCAAGCAGAGCCCCCGAGTCTGGCTTGCAAAAGCGGAGGGGCCTGACGGACTGTGTTCCCACAACAAGCGCGACTTAGCGTCTGGGAGGTCATAAGTTAACAGCTCTGCTCAGAAAGCGGGAAGGCTGGAGGACAACCAGAGGGAGAGGTGCTGAGGCCCCTGAGAACAGAGCTCAGTTTGGTGGGGAACAAAGGCGCTCGCCAGCGCCATCTCCCCCACCCATCCCCCAGCCAAAATCCCAAAGTGAACCAGTTCCTGCCAGGGAACTTGCTCCCTCAGCGCAAACACCCAACTCTGCGCTTCTGCGGAGCCAAACCTCCGGCAGCGGATCTGACTCCCTCCCGCTGCCACAGGGCCCCTCCTGAAGTGGATCACCTAAGGAGAAGCGATCAAAGCCTGCCCCTCCTGCCCCCGAGCACCTTGCCTACCCACCCCAGCTAATACGCCAGATCCCCAGCATCACAAGCCTGGCAGGGTGCAAGTAGCCCAGACGAGCCACACCACCCCACAGTGAATCCCGCCCCTAGGAGAGGGGAAGAGAAGGCACACACCAGTCTGACTGTGGCCCCAGCGGTGGGCTGGGGGCAGACATCAGGTCTGACTGCGGCCCCGCCCACCAACTCCAGTTATACACCACAGCACAGGGGAAGTGCCCTGCAGGTCCTCACCACGCCAGGGACTATCCAAAATGACCAAGCGGAAGAATTCCCCTCAGAAGAATCTCCAGGAAATAACAACAGCTAATGAGCTGATCAAAAAGGACTTCAATAACATAACAGAAAGTGAATTTAGAATAATAGTCATAAAATTAATCGCTGGGCTTGAAAACAGTATACAGGACAGCAGAGAATCTCTTGCTACAGAGATCAAGGGACTAAGGAACAGTCACGAGGAGCTGAAAAGAGCTTTAAACGAAATGCAAAACAAAATGGAAACCACCACAGCTCGGATTGAAGAGGCAGAGGAGAGAATAGGTGAACTAGAAGATAAAGTTATGGAAAAAGAGGAAGCTGAGAAAAAGAGAGATAAAAAAATCCAGGAGTATGAGGGGAAAATTAGAGGATTAAGTGATACACTAAAAAGAAATAATATACGCATAATTGGTATCCCAGAGGAGGAAGAGAGAGGGAAAGGTGCTGAAGGGGTACTTGAAGAAATAATAGCTGAGAACTTCCCTGAACTGGGGAAGGAAAAAGGCATTGAAATCCAAGAGGAACAGAGAACTCCCTTCAGACGTAACTTGAATCAATCTTCTGCACGACATATCATAGTGAAACTGGCAAAATACAAGGATAAAGAGAAAATTCTGAAAGCAGCAAGGGGTAAACGTGCCCTCACATATAAAGGGAGACCTATAAGACTCGTGACTGATCTCTCTTTTGAAACTTGGCAGGCCAGAAAGAATTGGCACGAGATTTTCAGGGTGCTAGACAGAAAAAATATGCAGCCGAGAATCCTTTATCGAGCAAGTCTGTCATTTAGAATAGAAGGAGAGATAAAGGTCTTCCCAAACAAACAAAAACTGAAGGAATTTGTCACCACTAAACCAGCCCTACAAGAGATCCTAAGGGGGACCCTGTGAGACAAAGTCCCAGAGACATCACTACAAGCATAAAACATACAGACATTACAATGACTCCAAACCCGTACCTTTCTATAATAACACTGAATGTAAATGGATTAAACGCGCCAACCAAAAGACATAGGGTATCAGAATGGATAAAAAAACAAGACCCATCTATTTGCTATCTACAAGAGACTCATTTTAGACCTGAGGACACCTTTAGATTGAGAGTGAGGGGATGGAGAACTATTTATCATGCGACTGGAAGCCAAAAGAAGGCTGGAGTAGCCATACTTATATCAGACAAACTAGACTTTAAATTAAAGGCTGTAACAAGAGATGAAGAAGGACATTATATAATAGTTACAGGGTCTATCCATCAGGAAGAGCTAACAATTATAAATGTCTATGCGCCGAATACCGGAGCCCCCAAATATATAAAACAATTACTCATAAACATAAGCAACCTTATTGATAAGAATGTGGTAATTGCAGGGGACTTTAATACACCACTTACAGAAATGGATAGATCATCTAGACACACGGTCAATAAAGAAACAAGGGCCCTGAATGAGACATTGGATCAGATGGACTTGACAGATATATTTAGAACTCTGCATCCCAAAGCAACAGAATATACTTTCTTCTCGAGTGCACATGGAACATTCTCCAAGATAGATCATATACTGGGTCACAAAACAGCCCTTCATAAGTTTACAAGAATTGAAATTATACCATGCTTACTTTCAGACCACAATGCTATGAAGCTTGAAATCAACCACAGAAAAAAGTCTGGAAAACCTCCAAAAGCATGGAGGTTAAAGAACACCCTACTAACGAATGAGTGGGTCAACCAGACAATTAGAGAAGAAATTAAAAAATATATGGAAACAAACGAAAATGAAAATACAACAATCCAAACGCTTTGGGACGCAGCAAAGGCAGTCCTGAGAGGAAAATACATTGCAATCCAGGCCTATCTCAAGAAACAAGAAAAAACCCAAATACAAAATCTAACAGCACACCTAAAGGAACTAGAAGCAGAACAGCAAAGGCAGCCTAAGCCCAGCAGAAGAAGAGAAATAATAAAGATCAGAGCAGAAATAAACAATATAGAAACTAAAAAAACTGTAGAGCAGATCAGCGAAACCAAGAGTTGGTTTTTTGAAAAAATAAACAAAATTGACAAACCTCTAGCCAGGCTTCTCAAAAAGAAAAGGGAGATGACCCAAATAGATAAAATCATGAATGAAAATGGAATTATTACAACCAATCCCTCAGAGATACAAACAATTATCAGGGAATACTATGAAAACTTATATGCCAACAAATTGGACAACCTGGAAGAAATGGACAAATTCCTGAACACCCACACTCTTCCAAAACTCAATCAGGAGGAAATAGAAAGCTTGAACAGACCCATAACCAGTGAAGAAATTGAATCGGTTATCAAAAATCTCCCAACAAATAAGAGTCCAGGACCAGATGGCTTCCCAGGGGAGTTCTACCAGACGTTTCAAGCAGAGATAATACCTATCCTTCTCAAGCTATTCCAAGAAATAGAAAGGGAAGGAAAACTTCCAGACTCATTCTATGAAGCCAGTATTACTTTGATTCCTAAACCAGACAGAGACCCTGTAAAAAAAGAGAACTACAGGCCAATATCCCTGATGAATATGGATGCAAAAATTCTCAATAAGGTACTAGCAAATCGAATTCAACGGCATATAAAAAGAATTATTCACCATGATCAAGTGGGATTCATTCCTGGGATGCAGGGCTGGTTCAACATTCGCAAATCAATCAACGTGATACATCACATTAACAAAAAAAAAGAGAAGAACCATATGATCCTGTCAATCGATGCAGAAAAGGCCTTCGACAAAATCCAGCACCCTTTCTTAATAAAAACCCTTGAGAAAGTCGGGATAGAAGGAACATACTTAAAGATCATAAAAGCCATTTATGAAAAGCCCACAGCTAACATCATCCTCAATGGGGAAAAACTGAGAGCTTTTTCCCTGAGATCAGGAACACGACAAGGATGCCCACTCTCACCGCTGCTGTTTAACATAGTGCTGGAAGTTCTAGCATCAGCAATCAGACAACAAAAGGAAATCAAAGGCATCCAAATTGGCAAAGATGAAGTCAAGCTTTCGCTTTTTGCAGATGACATGATATTATACATGGAAAATCCGATAGACTCCACCAAAAGTCTGCTAGAACTGATACAGGAATTCAGCAAAGTTGCAGGATACAAAATCAATGTACAGAAATCAGTTGCATTCTTATACACTAACAATGAAGCAACAGAAAGACAAAGAAACTGATCCCATTCACAATTGCACCAAGAAGCATAAAATACCTAGGAATAAATCTAACCAAAGATGTAAAGGATCTGTATGTGGAAAACTATAGAAAGCTTAGGAAGGAAATTGAAGAAGATTTAAAGAAATGGAAAGACATTCCCTGCTCATGGATTGGAAAAATAAATATTGTCAAAATGTCAATACTACCCAAAGCTATCTACACATTCAATGCAATCCCAATCAAAATTGCACCAGCATTCTTCTCGAAACTAGAACAAGCAATCCTAAAATTCATATGGAACCACAAAAGGCCCCGAATAGCCCAAGGAATTTTGAAGAAGAAGACCAAAGCAGGAGGCATCACAATCCCAGACTTTAGCCTCTACTACAAAGCTGTCATCATCAAGACAGCATGGTATTGGCACAAAAACAGACACATAGACCAATGGAATAGAATAGAAACCCCCAAACTAGACCCACAAACGTATGGCCAACTCATCTTTGACCAAGCAGGAAAGAACATCCAATGGAAAAAAGACAGCCTCTTTAACAAATGGTGCTGGGAGAACTGGACAGCAACATGCAGAAGGTTGAAACTAGACCACTTTCTCACACCATTCACAAAAATAAACTCAACATGGATAAAGGACCTAAATGTGAGACAGGAAACCATCAAAACCTTAGAGGAGAAAGCAGGAAAAGACCTCTCTGACCTCAGCCGTAGCAATCTCTTCCTCGACACATCCCCAAAGGCAAGGGAATTAAAAGCAAAAGTGAATTACTGGGACCTTATGAAGATAAAAAGCTTCTGCACAGCAAAGGAAACAACCAACAAAACTAAAAGGCAACCAACGGAATGGGAAAAGATATTCGCAAATGACATATCGGACAAAGGGCTAGTATCCAAAATCTATAAAGAGCTCACCAAACTCCACACCCAAAAAACAAATAACCCAGTGAAGAAATGGGCAGAAAACATGAATAGACACTTCTCTAAAGAAGACATCCGGATGGCCAACAGGCACATGAAAAGATGTTCAACGTCGCTCCTTATCAGGGAAATACAAATCAAAACCACACTCAGATATCACCTCACGCCAGTCAGAGTGGCCAAAATGAACAAATCAGGAGACTATAGATGCTGGAGAGGATGTGGAGAAACGGGAACCCTCTTGCACTGTTGGTGGGAATGCAAATTGGTGCGGCCGCTCTGGAAAGCAGTGTGGAGGTTCCTCAGAAAATTAAAAATAGACCTACCCTATGACCCAGCAATAGCACTGCTAGGAATTTATCCAAGGGATACAGGAGCACTGATGCATAGGGCCACTTGTACCCCAATGTTCATAGCAGCACTCTCAACAATAGCCAAATTATGGAAAGAGCCTAAATGTCCATCAACTGATGAATGGATAAAGAAATTGTGGTTTATATACACAATGGAATATTACGTGGCAATGAGAAAAAATGAAATATGGCCTTTTGTAGCAACGTGGATGGAACTGGAGAGTGTGATGCTAAGTGAAATAAGCCATACAGAGAAAGACAGATACCATATGGTTTCACTCTTATGTGGATCCTGAGAAACTTAACCGGAACCCATGGGGGAGGGGAAGGAAAAAAAAAAAAAAGAGGTTAGAATGGGAGAGAGCCAAAGCATAAGAGACTGTTAAAAACTGAGAACAAACTGAGGGTTGATGGGGGGTGGGAGGGAGGAGAGGGTGGGTGATGGGTATTGAGGAGGGCACCTTTTGGGATGAGCACTGGGTGTTGTATGGAAACCAATTTGTCAATAAATTTCATAAAAAAAAAAAATAAATAAATGAACATTGCATAGTTTGGGAGTTCATCTCAGATATTCTTTAACAGATGTAAGTGCACTTGGGAAACCACTGACATTGGGACTTTGGATGCAAGGAAAGGAGAAAATGCCCTGGCCTAACTCTGGGTCTTTTAAAGGTCTACAACACTTAAGAAAGTAAGGAGTACAATAAAATCTGTCCCCAGCACAAAAAATAGCAAAGCTTATCTACATGAGATAATGAAATACAGAAAAATCAGAAACAAATAGAAATGAAGAGACAACAAAACAAAGAAAAGGAAAAAAAACAACTAGATAATCCAAAAGCAGATGTCAGAAATGAATTTGAATGTATCAGTAAAGCAATAAATGTAAAGAAATCAACTATTCTGGTTGACAGATTTAAAAATTGGCTAAAAAGCAAAATTGGGGCATTTACCCTTTATAACATACTCCTATAAAATATGAAGCAGAGAAATGTTGAAATTAAAGGATAGAAGACATTGCATACCAAACACTAACAACAATAACAATTGCAAAAGCCATATCAAAGAAAGATCAAACAGACATTTTGCCTAAAGACGCTAGTTAGGGATAAAGATGATATAATGAATTATTCACCAAAAGCCTATAGCAATTATATATGTGCATGTGTCTAATAATATTGTCTCAATTTTAAGGCAAAAACTAACACAAGGAGAAGAATAAATTGAAAATTAGTATCATTATGGAAAAACTGAAATACAATTTTCTCAATAACTGACGGTTTAATCACATTTTAAAAGGTTGTAAGAACAGAGAAGGTTTTAATACACAATTAGCAAGCTTGATCTCATGGAAATATACAACTCTATACCCCACAACTAAAGATCTCCCTTTCTGAGCAAACACCATGGAACCTTTCAAAACAGAAGTGATATGAGTGATGAGGATGGGGAAAGCTTTCTGTTAGCTCCTTTGTTTTCCACCAGATTTAGGATCTTAAGCTTTTTCACGTTTCCAGAAACATCCATAATTTTGGAGAAAAACTTAGGAATGTCTTTCTTATGGCCCTAGTGACCACAGGAAGAGGAACTGGCAGAGTCAAGCTTAGAGACAGTTTCTAAAGTGGGTATAAACTTAGAGGTTACTGATTGGAAAGTTTTTGATCATTAATTTGAAGCCCAGGTGGTAACTGAGGGATATCTATAAAAGAAATCTCTGCATCTCCTTAAACCATGCTTAATCTCCAAATAAAGTATAGCATATTCATAACTCCCCTAAGATGATACAACTATCCTGTGTACAACTGAAAAAGCATTAAAACCCCTTCCCCTGAAGAGAAAGTAAAGTCCTTGAGTGTTGTTTACTCTTCTCATACCCCATAACTTAAATACTATGAAATAAAATTAATAATATTTAAATACAGATATAAAGTCAATATATCCTATGTTATATGATAAGGGAATGGACAGGAAAGAAGACAAACATATTTGCTTAACATGTGTATATGTATACACACACATACTCACAACAAATTGCTCATGGCAATTACAGTCTTCATTTCTATAACTGCTCATGTGGTCATCGCTGATATTCATAACTACCTTCATTTAGTATGCATTTTGTATTCCTTGTGCCTTTATAAAGCACCCCACTGGTCATGGTTCTTTACCTAGTGGGATGAACCAGAACTTCATTCCTGAAGGGTCTGGGCCACTAGTAGTCCTGCCTGCATTGGGTAGTTATAGTTTTCCATCGACTTTAATCACAGGGCATAGTAATGCTAAGAGAGACTTTAAGGGATCTCCTGTATTCCGAATATATTCCTTCTTACCTCCACTGTGGAAGAGCAGTCCAGTTTCCCTCTGGTATTCAGGATCAATCACCCCATCCAACACATGTAACTCCCATCCCTACCAGTTGCTTCACAGGAAGGAAGAGCTCAAAGTATGCCACCTAACTGGCACTCGCTATAACTGAGTCCTCACAAGTCCATTCCTCCATTCTATCAAAACAGTCACTTCAAGATGGCAGGGAACACGGTAACATCAGTGAGTTACAGGAGTGTGGGCCTACTGCAACACTTCCTCTCCTGTGAAGTGAGTTTCTTGCTCTGAAACAATGCTGCACGGGAAACATGAATGTGAATAAGGCAATCCTCAAGTTTATAAATGGAAGTTTTGACAGAAGCTTATGTACCAAGAAGGTATATCAATATCCAGTAAGTGTCTATTCCAATAAGAACAAAATGCTGCCCTTCTATGATGAAAGCTGCTCAACATAATCACGTAGCTGGCTGAACATCCCGGGAATGGTGCCGTATCAGGGGCTCTGTATTGGCCTCGGCTGCTGGCAGACTGGTCACTCAGTGGTGGATGTAGCCAGGTTGGCCTTGGTGAGTGGAAGTCCATGTTAGTGAGGCCATGCAGAATCTCCATCCCTGCCACCATGCCACTTTGTTCGGGAGCTCATTGCGTGATGACAGTGGTGGCTGTGGAAAGAGGTTGACCGCACTCTCGTAACTGCATGAGCTAAGCGTCCTATTTTATTTTACTGCCTCCACATTCCCGAGCCATATTTCCTTTCCCTTCTGCATGGCATTTATTTTAATGTGTTCCATCCATCTCTTTAGACATGTATTTTTTTAATATACAGTACTGTTTTATGTGCATACTTTTAATTTGCATGAATGATACTGGATCACAGTTTGCATTCTGTTTCTTCCTTTTGACAGATAAGATAATTAAGACTCAAAAAGGTCAAATTAACTTTCCCAGGGTTGCATAGCCTGCATATTCTTACAGGAAATACAAACCACAGCCTGTTGAACTCTGAAAGCTCTTGCTATTTGCTATATGCCACTCTTTCCATTGATGCATAGTATAAACCAACTTGTGGCATATGGAAGAGTCACGTTATAGAAGTTCTACTCTATTTAACTTTTAATGTATGTTGAAAGCAAAATTCAACTTCTTTTGAGATTGTAGCAAGGAATACTATGCCATTTGTCCACTTCCTATTTGTACTTAATATCCACTCCTGGGGCACCTGGGTGGCTCAATTGCTTGGTTTTGGCTTGGATCATAATCTCGCATTTCACGAGTTCAAGCTTCACATCGGGCTCTGCACTGGCAGTTCAGAGCCTGCTTGGGATTCTCTCTCTCCCCTCCCCCTCTCTGCCCCTCCTCCATTCATGCTGTCTCTGTCTCTCTCAAAATAAATAAATGAATAAATAAATAAATAAATAAATAAATAAATAAATAAATAAAATATCTACTCATATCACAATCCATTATGACTTTAAGAGCAGTATGGGTAGGTTCCACAGCAAATGTAAGGTTCCACTTACATTCTATAAAAGTAAGTTTATAAAACTTGGAAATTTTGTCTTTTGGAGGGGGAACTAGGTGAAATACATGTCAGAATGATAAAAGATAACATAAAACGGAGTCTTTTACCCACTTATAGCAAACATTAGGTTGGTGGATTGTTTACAGTTTGCAACAATAATTCCTTTCATGCTGTTTCTTCTGTCCTCTTGAAAAAAAATGTTTTTAATGAGAAAAACAACCCCTTTCCATATGATCATAATTTGTAGCCTTAAAAAAAAAGAGTTTAAATAGCTCATAAAGGTAAGCTTGAAACATTTTATGGACTGAGGGCTTTCTGAACCCGGGTGACTTGAAGAAACCACTTTCTAAAAGAGTAAAAAAGAAGAAAAAGGGTAGAGTCAAAACAAAGAAAGAAAACATCAACAGCAACTTTTGCTAAGCATGTCCACAGCCAACTTGCTGAGGGCTCTGTGACCCCAGCTCCCTCCTCTCCTGCTTCCTCATCAGTTGCCTTTATTTGCTTCCCTCTCAGCAGCCTGTCTCCCAAAGCACCCGGCTAGTTACTTCAATCTGAAGGCGCAGGTGATGCCTTGCTGTAGGCAATGCGGCTCTGCCTGGCTGCTGAAAGAAGAGGCCTCGAAGCTAGGGGTTCTGTGACAGTTAATGAGGATAGGGTGCAGCTGGTATAAAATGAGCATTCTGGCTGTAGATAATGAGGTGCAGGAGAGTGTCAGAAGGCGGGGACCCATGCCAATCACTGGGAGGGTTTAGCATTAAATGGACAAAAAGACAGTATGTATTCTTGGACTTTAGGGGGTTTTGTTCTCTGACAAGATTCTGAGCACACTTGATGTCTAAGTAAGACAGGGCTCTCATATGTATTCAGTTATATTTGTTATGTGTTCTAAGAAAGGGACTATAATGCAGGGATATTTTTATGAGAAAAATTAAATTGTTTTATCCATGTTGGAGTCAACATGTATCAAATTTTCAAGCTGTATTTCAAATTTCAAATACAGGTACTCTTGTATTTATATTTCTTTTTCCATATAGATATATCCCATAAATAGATAGATATATAGATATATATATGGGATATATCTATATGTTCCATATCTATGTTCCATCTATATGTTCTATATCTATATATTCCATAGATATATATGTTCCAAATACATATATTCCACATACATATATATACATATGTGTGTGTTCCATAGATATATATCCCATATATATACATGTTCCATATATATATGTGTGTTCCATATATATATATATATATATATATATATATATATGTGTGTGTGTGTGTGTGTGTGTGTGTTCCATGTATATATATGTTCCATATATATGTTTCATATATATATGTGTTCCCTGCGTGTGTGTATATATATATACATATATATATTCCATGTATATATATACACATATATATATTACATGTATATATATGCACATATATATATTCCATGTGTGTGTATATATATATATGTATGTTACGTGTATATATATGTTACATATATATATATTCCATGTATATATATGTTCTATATATATATGTATATATATATATGTATGTGTGTGTGTATATATATATATATATACATTCCATATATATGGTCCATATATATGTATTCCATATATATGGTCCATATATATGTATTCCATATATATGGTCCATATATATGTATTCCATATATATGGTCCATATATATGTATTCCATATATATGTTCCATATACATATATTCCATATATATGTTCCATATATATATAATCCATATATATATATTCCATATATATATTCTATATATATATGGAATATATTTTTTCCATATATATATATTCCATATATATTTTTCCATATATATATATATATTCCATATATATTCCATATGTATTTTTCCATATATATATTCCATATATATTTTTCCATATATATATATTCCATACATATATATTCCATATATATATTCCATACATATATATTCCATATATATATTCCATACATAAATATTCCACATATATATTACACATATATATATTTCTTATATATATATTCCTTATATATATTCCATACATATATATTCTATGCATATATATTCCATGCATATATATTCCACATATATATATTCCATATATATATTCCATATGTATATATAATTTCCCTATTGAAGCACATTATTGTTAACAATTAATGACAAATTGGAAGAGTATTCCTAAGGAGAAATTTTCCCACCTTTAAAATATCTGTTAATTATGACTGTGCAAGATGTATTTAATGAAATATTATAGTGTCTTCCATACAGACTTTCCTTTCCCCAATGGTTTGACGAATTTACCAAAATAGCATTTACTGGTTAGGAGAATTTACCAAAATAGCATTGGCTTGACTAATCACATCAACATGAAATAACCCTGAGACTTTATTAAATTTTCCAGGGCAGACAAATTCCATTAGTTCTGTCAGAGTTCACTGGTTAGTACAGGTAGAAAGGTCAAGGAATGCTTTATGCTATAATTCATTTCTCCTCTATCTGATATGCTTCAAACAACATATTCCCAATTGTGCAATACGGGGTCAGAGACAGGCAGCAGTAGGTTGAAATGTATTGGTAAGCGGCCAAAATGGAGAAAACAGCACATAGAAGGTAGGAAGGAAATAATAATTATTGCGTACCTTTGTGAACCAGGTACTATGCTCGGTGATTCACATATGCTTTCCAGGTAAGTTTTCCCAAAGAGTTCATGACATAGATATAATTATCCTCATTTATTATTGACAAATGTGTCTCAAAAAGCTGAGTAAATAGGTCTTAAAACCTGGCCAAGCCTCAAGTGAAGCCTGGAACTTTCTGACCAATAATCTGTATAATATTTAGTGTTAAAAATAGTAAATAAGGCAAATATAGGGTCAGAAAACTGGTAAGCTAATAGGAATTAAGAAGACATATTAAAGATTAGCTAATATTTAAAATAACATAAGTAAGCATTTTGTCTCAGGATTGTCTCTTGGATTCTAAAGATTAGTTGGAGGTAATCATAGGGTCAGACCAAACAGTTAACAACAACCTGGAGACCTACTAAGGGAAAAATATCCACCAGAAAACCTGAAAGGATACCTTTTGGGTGATATCTAATTGAGGCAGCTTGTAATTACAACTCTAGCTACTTTAAAATTTAATAGGAGTTAGTAAACTAAAGCAAGGTTACAGTTATGCAGGTAAAAATTGCAAACAACCAACAGATCATGCATGTGTTCAAGACTGGCTTCTCAAACAGCCAGGTGAACCTACATGAGCTAAGAGCAGATACAGGGTTGGCCAGGGGGTGGGGAATAGGGGCCAATGACAGCTTTCAGAGTGAGAGGTGAAAGAATAGACTTGAGAAATATTGAGGAGAAGCTGGCTATCAATGAGTTAGGGATGTAAGAGACAAGATGGATGTAAGATGACTTGAATTAGGTGAAAGAAATACCAATTACTGAGACCAAAAATGCAGGAAAATTATAGGAGGGCTTGGGCTGAGGAAAGATGATGCCATTTAATTTATCTGTATATTTGATTCTTGACAAAATTAGTTTTTCCCCTTTCAGAATCAAAAATCATTTGTAGAGTTACTTTATAATAATAAAATAGCATCATAAAATTCAGTTTTTGAGAACTCATGTTTTTTAAAAACAACTCCCATATGACTTTCAAAGGCATCAAAAACAATTTACAGTCTCTATTTAAAAAGCTTGTTAAAAAAAAGCTTGTTGAGATTTTATTTTCTTTATAGTGTTAGTTATGTTTAGAACAAGAACAGTATAATGAACATACATTGAACTGGAATGTTTTGTATAGAATTATTTCACAATGAGAGAATCATTTAAGAAAATAAAACACTATGGAGAATTTCAATGTTATGCACACAATAATTAAAGACGTACTTGGAAACCAAACTCAAGCAGGGTTTTTTGTCTTTTCTTTAAAGAACAATTTGAGGCACAATTGTTTATAATCTATTTATCAGAGACTAAACGTCATCAACTCTCTCTTTGATTTTGAGATAAATAATAAAAACATGAGTTCATAAGCTACTACTTTATAAAGAAGAATGAAAAGTCATACCTTCAAAAAAATTCTATTATTTTGTACAAAAATTCTATGGAAGTTTTTGTGTCAAGTAAGGGAAAGATAAGGAACAAAAACTTAATACTTCAGCTCAAGGATGCAGTATTTTTTAAATAGCAGACAATTTATTCTTAAAATTATACATAAAATAGAGGTGATAACTATATTTGCTCTTAAGAAATTCTAGGATTATAACTCTTAGAAAAGCTTCCAAAATGGTCCTTGATTGCAATAAGTAAATGGAGGCAAAAATTACCATTAGAAGATTGCATTTATTTTTTAAAAAGCCTAGTTTTAAAAAGGCTATTAAGAAGAATCAGTAAAAAATAAAAAAGTAAAAAAGTAAAATAGTATATTCTACTGGGGAAAAAGAAAACTGAAAAAGAAAAAAAATATTAGGAATGTGTTAGAAAACTTTCATTCTTCTAATTTTAATAATATATTTAATTTTCATATGTTTAGGGAATTTTATACTTCATTAGAAAGTTGTCCATTTCTGGGGCGCCTGGGTGGCTCAGTCAGTTGAGCGTCCGACTTCGGCTCAGGTCATGATCTTGTGGTCTGCGAGTTCGAGCCCCACGTCGGGCTCTGGGCTGATGGCTCAGAGCCTGGAGCCTGCTTCCGATTCTGTGTTTCCCTCTCTCTCTCTGCCCCTCCCCCGTTCATGCTGTGTCTCTCTCCGTCTCAAAAATAAATAAACGTTTAAAAAAATTTTTTTAAAAAAAGGAAGTTGTCCATTTCTTACCTATTTTTTATTTTTAAAAATATTTTCTGGAGCACCTGGGTTGCTCAGTCGGTTAAGCGTCCGACTTCAGCTCAGTTCATGATCTCATGGTTCACCAGTTCCAGCCCTGTGTCGGGCTTAGCACTGACAACCCAGAGCCCGGAGTCTGCTTTGGATTCTATCTCCCTCTCTCTCTGCCTTCCCCCACTTGTGCTTTCTCTCTCTCTCTCTCAAAAATAAACATTAACAAATGTTTAAATAAAAAAGTGAAAATAAATAAAAATAAAAACTTAAATATTTCTTGTATTCTTCTCTTAACATTTGATTAACACTCTACCAAAGCCATGGGTACATCTTATTTCACATTCCTGACACTTGTATTTGTGATTTAAAAATTTTTTTTCACATATTCTCTTAGCATATTTTCTGGGTAATTATATATTTTATGAACCTTTACCAAAACATTTGTTAATTGTATCTATTTCTTTTCTGTACCTTTTTCATGTTTGATATTTATTAGTTTCATTTTTACTGTATTCAAATTTATTCTGTTGCTATTTTCCTAGTTTTTAGGTGGAATTTGCACACAATTTATTTTCACTCAAAGTTGCTTCAGCTCTGGTCCCAGTGCAAACAATAATACTGCATCTTTGTTGTGTACTGAATGAATACTGCAGGAAACCTCACTTACGATGAAGAGAAATCTCATGAAATTTAACAAAATTAAGTGTAAACTTTTAGTGATCTTTATAGCAAAGGAAAACATCAGTAGAAAGACCTAAGGCATAGATCTAAATATCTCACAAAAGTCATTTGTTTGACAGCTAATGGGTGCCAAGGGCCTCTTGAAATGTTCACTCGTGAGCCCCGAAATGTTTTCCAACAGGTGCATATGACTTTTAATGATGCTTTGCCCTTATGAAATTCTTTCTAGTTTACAAAGCTTTTCTGAATACACAATCTTTCTTAACATTCCAAAAATAGAATGACATAGTTAAGATATGGATTACAATTTCCTTCATTCCCTCCTTGCCCCCTCCCTTCCCCCTTTCCCTCCTTCCTTCCTTCCTTCCCTCCTTTCCCCCTTCCTTCCTTCCATCCATCCTTCCTCCCTTCCTTCCTCCCTTCCTTCATCCATCCTTCCTTCCTTCTTTCTCTCTTTCCTTCCTCCCTTCCTTCCATCCCTCCTGTCATTTCAGGAAACTAAGTTTCAAAGAGGAATTTGTTCAATGACACTTGACCAAAGGGAAGAACTATTCCAGGATTTATATTTTCTGAGCTCCAAACCAGCCCTTGTATTCTGTATACTAGTACATACATCAAAAACTTAAAGGTAGATAAACATAACTAGGGTAACATGCTACTTTAATATAATTCACCAGCAAAATCCATTATTCATAAATAACAAAACTTAGGGGAGGAGCCAAGATGGCAGAACAACATGGAAGTTTTTTACGTGTCTCGCGTCCATGAAATACAGCCAGACCAACACTAAACCATCCTGCACACCTAGAAAACTGATTAGAAGATTAACGCAACAATCTGTACAACCTGAACCACAGATTCAGCAGGTACATGGCACGGAGAGGTGAATTTAGGGAGCTAGAAGGTGCGGGAAGGGAGGTGTTTTGTGAGCAGAGAGAGGACAGAGACTGGCGGGGAGGGGGAAATACAGGAAAAGCACCCCTCCCCAAAAGTAGCTGGAGAGAAAGCAGAAAATTGGAAACAGCCGCAGGGACTAAACTAAAAAAGGAGAAATGAGAAAGGAGAGGGTTTAAATTCCATTAAGACTGTAAACAAGGGGAGCGCAAAGGCTGCAACTCCACAGCTCAATATCTGGCTGTGCTCTGGTGGGAAGGGTGAATCCCCAGGAATAGAGTGGGGTGCAGGAGGTTCTTGGGCCACACGGGGAAAAGCAGTTCCACTACTGGAAGGACATTTGGTAGAGACTATTGAAGCCACCCAGTCCCAGCAGACCCCGGAAAATGGCCACATTCACTGCTGCTGGAACAAGGTCGTTAAGGGTGAAGCCTGGTGTCAGATGTGTGTTGTGATTTTCTATAATCCCTGAAATGCTACTGCTACACTATCTTGTGAACTTTTTCTGGGGCGGGCTGGCACCTGGCTGCAGTCTCCGGGCACCAGCAGCAGCAGGGCCCAGCAAACATTCCTGGATGCAGCCGACATTTGGCCATTGCTCATTCAGCCATTGCTCGGTGAGACCCTTCCTGCAGAGGGGCAGAACAGATCAAAGCCGCAGTCCTTCAGAAGTAAGGGGCCAGGGAAAACAGCCACATCAGAGACAAAACTTGGGAGAGAGGTACTGCCTGGGGCGTGGTCACAGACAGTGAAAAAATGGGGAGTGGACAAAAGCTGAAGACAGAGAACAGGTGCACGATTTCTGACCAGGGAGAACAGAGTTCTGATACTAGAGACCAGGTAGCTGGGTGACGCCATTTTCACAGCTCCCAGCGTGCACATGCGCACCTATGAGCGCCACAACACTCCACCCAACTAGGCTAGCAGCACCATCTAGTGGAGGGTGGAGATGTTACACTGAGCCCACCCAGCTGGGGGAATCTCACTCTTCAAGAACACTAGTCTCACTACCTAGTTTATGGACTATAAGTGCTACATAGTCTGACTTCTAGGGGAAAACGAAGTAATTTCAGTCCTATTTCAATCTGTTAGCAGGTCCATCTATTCAATTTTCTTTCTTTTCTTTTTTTTCTCTTCTACACTTTTCTTTTTCTTGAATACAGAAAAATAAAAAAATCATTTTATTTCCAATTTTTATTAAAAATATTTTTTTAATTTTTTTACTATATTTTTTACTACTGTGTAAATTTTTTCAAATTCTATTTTACTTCCATCGTTTTATTTAAGTCTACTTCAGTGTATTCACCTTTGCAAGTTTTCAAACGATTTCCTTTTTTTTTCTTTTTTTCTTTTTCATTTTTTCCTTTTTCTTGAATGCAGAAAAACTTCATTTTTACTTTCAATTTGTATTAAAAATATTTTTTTAATTTTTTTACTATATTTTTTGCTTTCATGAAAATTTTTTCAAATTCTATTTTACTGCCAACATTTTAGTTTAGTCTACTACAGTGTATTCACTTTTTCAAGTTTTCAAATGATTTCCTTTTTTTCTCCTTTTTGTCTCTTTTTCTTGAATACAGAAAAAGAAAAAAATCATTTTTATTTTTAATTTTTATTAAAAATATTTTCATTTAGGGGCGCCTGGGTGGCGCAGTCGGTTAAGCGTCCGACTTCAGCCAGGTCACGATCTCGCGGTCCGTGAGTTCGAGCCCCGCGTCAGGCTCTGGGCTGATGGCTCAGAGCCTGGAACCTGCTTCCGATTCTGTGTCTCCCTCTCTCTCTGCCCCTCCCCCGTTCATGCTCTGGCTCTCTCTGTCCCAAAAATAAATAAACGTTGAAAAAAAAATTTTTTTTAAATATTTTCATTTAATTTTTTCTACTATATTCTTTACTTTTGTGTAAATTTTTTCAAATTCGATTTTTCTCCCATCATCTCATTTTAGTCTACTTAAGTTATTCATTTTTTCAAATTCTCAAATGATTTCCTTCCCCCCCTTTTTTTCTCTAATCTGTCAAATCACTTTCAACACCCAGACAAAAACACACCTAGGATCTAGCATCATTTATTTGATGTGTGTGTGTGTGTGTGTGTGTGTAATTTTTTTAATTTTATTTTTTTATTTTAACTTTTCTACCTCATTAATTCATTTTCTCTCTTCAAAATGACAAAAAGAAGGAATTCACCCCAAAAGAAAGAGCACAAAGAAACACAGCCAGGGATTTAACCAACACGGATACAAGTAAGATATATGAACCAGAATTTAGAATCACAATAATAAGAATACTAGCTGGAGTTGAAAACAGATTAGAATCCCTTTCCACAGAGAAAAAAGAAGTAAAAACTAGTCAGAATGAAATAAAAAATGATATAACGGAGCTGCAATCACAGATAGATGCAGCGGCGGCAAGGATGGATGAGGCAGAACAGAGAATCAGCGATATAGAGACAAACTTATAGAGAAAGATGAAGCAGAAAAAAAGGGAGATGAAGGCAAAAGAGCACAATTTAAGAATTAGAGAAATCAATGACTCATTAAAAAGGAAAAACATCAGAATCATAGGGGTCCCAGAAGAGGAAGAGAGAGAAATAGGGGTAGAAGGGTTATGTGAACAAACCATAGCAGAAAACTTTCCTAATCTGGTGAAAGACAAAAACATCAAAATCCAGGAAGGACAGGGACCCCCATTAGATTCATAAAAACCTACCATCAACAAGGCATATCATAGTCAAATTCACAAAATACTCAGGCAAGGAGAGAATCATGAAAGCAGCAAGGGAAAAAAAGTCCCTAACCTACAAGGGAAGACACATGTGTAGCAGACCTATCCACAGAAACTTGGCAGGCCAGAAAGGGGTGGCAGGATATATTCAATGTGCTGAATCATAAAAATATGCAGTGAAGAATTCTTTATCCAGCAAGTGTGTCATTCAAAATAGGAGAGATAAAAAGTTTCCCAGACAAACAAAAATTAAAGGAGTTTATGACCACTAAACCAGCCCTGAAAGAAATTGTAAGGGGGACTCTCTGAGGGGAGAAAAGATGAAAATTTATACATATATGTACATATATGTATAAATTGTATAAATATATACAAAATAAATAATTGTATAAATATATGTACAAATATGTATAAATAAGTAAATGTAAAGATGTACAAATATGTATACACACCAAAAGCAACAAAGATTAAAATGGACCAGAGAATACCACCAGAAACTCCAACTCTACAAGCATCATGATGGCAATAAATTCATATCTTTCAGTACTCACTCTAAACATCAATGGACTCAATGCTCCAATCAAAAGACGTAGGGTAACAGAATGGATAAGAAAACAAGATCCATCTATATGCTGTTTACAAGAGACCCACTTTAGACCTAAAGATACCTTCCGATTGAAAATAAGGGGATGGGGCGCCTGAGTGGCTCAGTCGGTTAAGCGTCCGACTTAGGCTCAGGTCATGATCTCACGGTCCGTGAGTTCGAGCCCCTCGTCAGGATCTGTGCTGACAGCTGAGAGCCTGGAGCCTGCTTCAGATTCTCTGTCTCCCTCTCTCTCTGCCCCTCCCCTGTTCATGCTCTGTCTCTCTCTGTCTCAAAAATAAATAAATGTTAAAAAAAATTTTTTTTAAAATAGGGGATGGATAACTATCTACCATGCTAATAGTCAACAAAATAGAGCTGTAGTAGCCATAGTTACATAAGACAATCTAGACTTTAAAATAAAGACTGTATCAAGAGATGCAGAAGGGCATTATATCATAATCAAGGGGTCTATCCACCAAGAAGACCTAACAATTGGAAACATTTATGCACCAACTGTGAAAGCACTCAAATATATAAATCAAATAACCACAAACATAAAGAAACTCATCGATAGTAATACCATAGTAGTAGGAGATTTCAACACCTCACTCACAGCAATGGACAGATCATCTAATCAAAAAATCAAGAAAGAAACTGGCTTTGAAAGATACATTGGACCAGATGGACTTAACAGATATATTCAGAACATTTCATCCTAAAGCAGCAGAATACACATTCTTCTCCAGTGCACATGGAATGCTCTCCAGAATAGGCCACATACTGGCACACAAATCAGCCCTCAACAAATACAAAAAGATTGAGATCATACCGTGCATATTTTCAGACCACAACGTTATGAAACTCGAAATCAACCACAAGAAAAAATTTGGAAAGGTAACAAATACTTGGAGACTGAAAAACATCCTCCTAAACAATGAATGGGCTAACCAAGCAGTTAAAGAGGAAATTAAAAAGTATATGGAAGTCAATGAAAATGATAACACCACCACCCAAAACCTCTGGGACACAGCAAAGGTGGTCATAAGAGGAAAGTATATAGCAATCCAGGCCTTCCTAAAGAAGGAAGAAAGATCTCAGATACACATCCTAATCTTACACCTTAAAAAGCTGAGAAAAGAACAGCAAATAAAACCCAAAACCAGCAGAAGACATGAAATAATGAAGATTGGAGCAGAAATTAATGCTATCAAAACCAAAAAAACAGTCGAACAGATCAATGAAACCAGAAGCTGGTTCTTTGAAAGAATTAACAAAATTGATAAACCACTAGCCAGTTTGATCCAAAAGAAATAAGGAAAGGACCCAAATAAATAAAATCAAGAATGAAAGAGGAGAGATCACAACCAACACAGCAGAAATAAAAACAATAATAAGAGAATATTATGAGAAATTATATACCAATAAAATGGGCAATCTGGGAGAAATGGACAAATTCCTAGAAACATACACACTACCAAAACTGAAACAGAAATAGAAAATTTGAACAGACCCAGAACCAGTAAGGAAATTGAATTAGAAATCAAAAATCTGCCAAAAACAAGAGTCCAGGGCCAGATGGCTTTCCAGGGGAATTCTACCAAACATTTAAGGAAGAGTTAACACCTATTCTCTTGAAGCTGTTCCAAAAAACAGAAATGGAAGGAAAACTTCCAAACTCTTTCTATGAAGCCAGCATTACCTTGATTCCAAAACCAGACAGAGACCCCACTAAAAAGGAGAACTACAGACCAATTTCCCTGATGAACATGGATGCAAAAATCCTCCACAAGATATTAGCCAACCAGATCCAACAATACATTAAAAAAATTACTCACCACGACCAAGTGGGATCTATACCTGGGATGCAGGGCTGATTCAATATCCACAAAACAATCAACGTGATTCATCACATCAATAAAAGAAAGGACAAGAGCCATATGATCCTCTCAATTGATGCAGAGAAAGCATTTGACAAAATACAGCATCCTTTCTTGATAAAAAACCCTCAAGAAAGTAGGGATAGAAGGAACATACCTCAAGATCATAAAAGCCATATATGAATGACCCAATGCTAATATCATCCTCAATGGGGAAAAACTGACAGCTTTCCCCCTAAGGTCAGGAACAATACAGGGATGTCCACTCTCGCCATTGTTATTCAACATAATATTGGAAGTCTTAGCCTCTGCAATCAGACAACAAGAAGAAATAAAAGGCATCCGAATTGGCCAGGAGGAGGTCAAACTTTCACTCTTTGCAGATGACATGATAGTCTATATGGAAACCCCAAAATATTCCACCAAAAAACTGCTAGAACTGAGTCATGAATTCAGCCAAGTTGCAGGATATAAAATCAATGCACAGATATCAGTTGCATTTTTATACACCAACAATGAAGTGACAGAAAGAGAAATCAAGGAATCGAACCCATTTCCAGTTACACCAAAACCCATAAAATACCTAGGAATAAATCTAACCAAAGAGGTGAAAAATCTATACACTGAAAACTACAGAAAGCTTATGAAAAAAATTGAAGAAGGCACAAAAACAAAAAATGGAAAAAGATTCCAGGCTCCTGGATAGGAAGAACAAATATTGTTAAAACATCGGTACTACCCAAAACAATCTACATATTCAATGCAATCCCTATCAAAGTAACACCAGCATTCTTGACAGAGCTAGAACAAATAATCCTAAAATTTGTATGGAACCAGAAAAGACCCCAAATAGCCAAAGAAATCTTGAAAAAGAAAACCAAAAATAAAAGAAGGCATCACTATTCTGGACTTAAAGCTGTACTACAAAGCCGTAATCATCAAGACAGGATGGTACTGGCACAAGAACAGACACTTAGCTCAATGGAACAGAATAGAGAACCTAGAAATGGACCCACAAATGTATGGCCAACTAATCTTTGACAAAGCAGGAAAGAATATCCAATCGAATAAAGACAGTCTCTTCAGCAAGCGGTGCTAGGAAAACTGCACAGCGAATGAACCTGGACCACTTTCTTACACCAGACACAAAAATAAACTCAAAATGGATGAAAGACCTAAGTGTAAGACAGGAAGACATCAAAATCCTTGAGGAGAAATCAGGCAAAAACCTCTTTGATCTTGGCCACAGCAACTTCTTTCTCAACACGTCTCCAGAGACAAGGGAAACAAAAGCAGAACGAACTGCTGGGACCTCATCAAAATAAAACGCTTCTGCACAGCAAAGGAAACAATCAGCAAAACTAAAAGGCAACGGACAGAATGGGAGAAGATATTGGCAAATGACATATCAGATAAAGGATTAGTATCCAAAATCTGTAAAGAACTTATCAAACTCAACACCCAAAAAACAAATAATCCAGTGAAGAAATGGGCAAAAGACAGGAATAGACACTTTTCCAAAGAAGACATCCAGATGGCCAACCGACACATGAAAAAATGCTCAACATCACTCATCATCAGGGAAGTACAAATCAAAACCACAATGAGATACCACCTTACACCTGTCAGAATGGCTAACATTAACAACTCAGGCAACAACAGATGTTGGCAAAGATGCAGAGAAAGAGGATCTCTTTTGTATTGTTGGTGGGAATGCAAGCTGGTGCAGCCACTCTGGGAAACAGTATGGAGGTTCCTCAAGAAACTAAAAATAGAACTACCCTATGACCCAGCAATTGCACTACTAAGCATTTATCCACGGGATACAGGTGTGCTGTTTTGAAGGGACATGTGCACCCCCGCCCATGTTTATAGCAGCACTATCAACAATAGCCAAAGAATGGAAAGAGCCCAGATGTCCATCGATGGATGAATGGATAAAGAAGATGTATATAATGGAGTATTACTCGGCAATGAAAAAGAATGCAATCTTGCCATTTGCAACTACATGGATGGAACTGGAGGGTATTATCCTAAGTGAAATTAGTCAGTCACAGAAAAACAAATATCATATGACTTCATTCATATGAGGACTTTAAGAGACAAAACAGATGAACATAAAGGAAGGGAAACAAAAATAATATAAAAACAGGTAGGGGGCAAAACATAAGAGACTCATAAATATGGAGAACAAACTGAGGGTTATGGGAGGGGTTGTGGGAGGGGGGATGGGCTAAATGGGTAAAGGGCACTAAGGAATCTACTCCTGAAATCATTGCTCCACTTAACTAATTTGGATATAAATTTAAAAAAATAAAAAATAAATAAAATAAATAATAATAATAAAATAACAAAACATAGCATTACTTTCCTTATTATCACTAATATTAGAATAATATGTGATTACATTATTGATATAACTAAAATAAATGGTACAATAGGTTTAAAGGAATAATAGGCTTAAAGGAAGTTTTAGAAAATGCCTCAAAGAAACTGAATTCAAAATTATAAATATGAAATCACAATGAACTCATAAATTATTTAATACCTACACATTATATAATACCTATACATAAATACTTAAAACATAATGTTTTTAGTTTTATTTAGTTATGCTATAACTTTAATGGTTTTATTTTAACCAATGAAAATGTGTAGCATTTCATAATTTGCCACCATGTTACATCTGTTCAGAATGTCAAAGAGAATTCATGACTTGACATTATGGGTTGAGGAATACTGTATCAAACTAAGATTAAAATTTAACTGGCATTGTAAGTTCCAATTAATACTGAGGGTCTAAGAGTTCTAATATAGGAAAAAGAAATTTCTTCATTTTCATGAAAGTCTATTTCATCATCAGTTTCATACCATATTAAAAGATGCTTATCTGAATAAAATGAACTTTCCATCTCTACCAAAAAAAATTAAAAAAACAAACAAACATGAATTTTTGAATCTTTCATGATTTATTGGTGATTTTGTCCCTCCCCACCCCTTCGCCCCCAACTAGTCATAGCAGTAAATCTTCAATATCCTAATAGGTATTAAACAAAAAATTAGGGCAACTTCAAGCCTGTGGCTATAAAGCAATAAAATGGATCCCTCTAGAGGACATTCTTATAATCATTCTTATTTGAAAAAACATTTTTTCTACATTTAGCTATGTAAAATAAATACAACCTATTTTTAAACAGAAAATACCCAGAGTGGCAGGTGTGACTGTATTTTTGATTCGTTGCCAATTCATAAAAGATAACTAGTATTTGAAACTACTCAAGCGAGTTTTACACAACCTTACAAATAAAAAACTAAAGCCATGGAAACAAAACAAAACCAAAAAAGAAATTACAATGGTTATTTTTTTTAAGTTTATTTATTTATTTTGAGAGAGACAGAGATAGCGTGGGTGGTGGAGGGACAGAGACAGGGAGAGAAAGAGAATCCCAAGCAGGCTCTGCAATGTGCTTGGAGCCAGATGTGGGGCTCAAACTCAGGAAACTGTTGAGATCATGCCCTGAGCCAAAACCAAGAGTCAGACACTTAACCAACTGAGCCACCCAGGCGCCCCAATTACAATAGTTATTATAAATCAATTTAATAACTTAAATTCAAGTTTAGTTTATCAGTAAGACATCATTTTACAGAAGAAAAAACACTAATGTCCAAGGAGTTTGAGTAAGAAAATCACCATTACTATGCACTGTGTTGGTATTCAAGAGAAAGCCTTCCTCACTTCTGTAACTTTCAGGAAACGCTGAATGTTTTAACACAGAAGCAGTCAATCCTTTACATCCATTATGTCACAGTTAAAGTAAACTCTAAACTCCAAGAGTGATTAGATGATCCCCAAATTTGTAAATAGAAATGTATCATCATTGATTTCACATATTATGGATCTGTACATCCAAAACCGAGAATAAAATGCTTCACAAAAAAAGTCACATGGATTTGCAACTTCCCTCCAATCTCCTTCCCCCATGCCAGATCACTTTAACTTGTACCCATGCGCAATGTATTTTTGGTTTGGTATATACATTTTATTTGATTCCAATATAATAATAGAGTCGAGGGATAACTATTCTACGACAGAACAAACTTATGCCTAAAATCATTTCAGATCAAATATAAGTAAGAGGCACGTAAGTAGAGCAGGGTGGAATTAGTGAATAAAGTCTCCAGGCCTGTGAAGGCCTCAGTACAATGAACTCTTTCGGATATGAAAAATTAAATGGATTTGGCTCTTGTTTTCTGACATAGATTCAGAGACTAAAGGAGCTCGAAAAGTATCTCTAGGGATTATATGATCCAGATTTCTGCACCCTGACGGAATGTGGGAAAAAAAACCACACATATCAGGTTCACATTTAAAATTTATTTGGAAGTGTGTAATGCACTACAGACCTATTTAACTAGTAGCTAGTTAGACAAATTTACAGAACAAAGGTTTAGAATTAAAGAAATCCACTTTCTCAGCATAATAAAGCAGCCTATCCATTAGAACCTAATAAAACATCCATTTCCTCCTCTCTTTAACACTGGAATCCATGTTTAACCTTCTCGATCTTATTGTAATTTTACCACTCGAAAGATATCGAATCAGAGCAGCGAGGATCAGAAAGGACTTCAAGATATCACTTCAGTTCAGGACAACATAATCTCATGATATGTGAATGAGTCTATAAGGAACCAAAAAGACTAAATAATATGCATATGGTCACACAGATGTTAAGTGACACAAGAGAGGCCAAAGGATGGAGCCTTACGCCTCAGTCTATCTGGTTCTTTTCATTACATGGCAGCGCTTTGTTATAAAACCCTCAAAACAGCTTGGCATCAAAAATTCCCCAACCAAATAAATACTCCACACGTTCTCCGTAATCAGTCACCTGAGTATACAATCAACTTACTGATTTGTTTGAACAATTCAGAGCTGCACTTCCCAAAAATAAATAATGAGATTCGTTTTGAGAATCCAAGTATGTCATGAAAGCACAAAGCCTTATTAGCAGACATAAGTACATATTCTGTTTCTTCCGTTGTTACATACAACCCTATGTATGAAGTAAAGATACGTATTTCTCTCTGTTGCAGTAAAGATGTTTAAGTAAAGAGAATTTATATTGGCTTCTTTAGCTCTGGGAAAAGTAGAAACTGTACAGACAAAAGGAAGGACTGATCTGACCCAGAAAGAGGGTACAACTGTGTCTTGTATAATGTTAGGTTCAGCCAAAAATTTCAGGATTAAAACTGCCTGCACTGATTTATTTTCAGTCTTGTGGAAGCTATAGACCCTAGGTGAACTCACCAATTAAAATGAGATGGTAATGAAGCAAAATGAAGAAAACAGTAAGACTAAGTTGAGCCCTCAATCATATAGGACACGTTGGATTTGGGATGGAGAAGGAGTGCAGAGGAGAGCCCGGAAAAACTGAAAGAACCATGTCTCGATATTATAGATAAAACAGATATCTTCCCTTTATTGGGGAATACTTGATTACAAACTGACTAGCTAGACCAATCTGCCAAACTTTCTTTTTTTTTAAAACAAACTCCAAACTTTCTTTTTTTTTAATTTTTTTAATGTTTTATTTATTCTTGAGACAGAGAGAGACAGAGCATGAGCAGGGGAGGGGCAGAGAGAGAGGGAGACACAGAATGTGAAGCAGGCTCCAGGCTCTGAGCTGTCAGCACAGAGCCTGACGCGGGGCTCGAACTCACGAACTGTGAGCTCATGACCTGAGCTGAAGTCAGATGCTCAACCCACTGAGCCACCCAGGCACCCCATAACTCTCTCCAAACTTCCATGCAACCGGCTGCATGAAACAATGTGTGACCCCTTTAAACCCTTAATGAGCTCTGTGATATAAGAGTAAACTTGTTTATAGATTTATTAAAATAGAACTTACGCTTATACTTTTCACAAAACAAACAACACTTAACCTCGTAAGTTTGTAACCCCAGCATTTAGAACACTATCTGGCTCCTAATAGGGGCTCAATAAATATTTGTAGGATTAATGAAGTTGATGCTGATGATTTTGCAATTCAGCAAGAGGAAGTGGAGTTTATTTAACATTAAGACTTTTTAAAAATTTTCTTAATGCTTATTTATTATTTTTGAGAGACAGACAGACAGACAGACAGACAGACAGACAGAAGAGGAGTAGGGAGGGTCAGAGAGAGCAAGAGAGACACAGAATCCAAAGCAGGCTTCAGGTTCTGAGCTGTCAGCACCGAGATGGACACAGGGCTCAAACCCGCAAACCCAACTGTAAGATCATGACCCAAGCCAAAGTCAGGTGCTTAACCAACTGAGCCACCTACAATAACCAGGCACCCTTACAACAGTAAAACTTTAGCAGCAGCAAAAGATGGAACATTTGGTGAAAAGGAATTAGAAATTTTAACACAAAGGATGAGGTGATTGTAAAACCCAATTTGAAGAACTAGCAGAAGTACTTAAGAATTATTTGATTAGCAACTGTCTTTGCCTCCTATGCAATAATTTATGTTGATATATTCTGTGTTATTGAACTCCTGAATGATTTAATTATAAATCCAAAACATGTGCATATTTAGCTGGTGATATTGGTTAACAACTTGGCATTTGATACCACTCTTGACAGTATTATGAAAATGAAAACTAGATTATAAATATGTTGTTATTATCCTATTTGAATAATCCTAGTATGCCTTTTTCATTAACTATCTCCTTCACAGAATTAACCCTTGTCTCTGTCAGTGGTCTGTGAAATCTTCTTATTAGGCAATAATTATGCGACACTTCACCTCATTATCAGCATATTACACTATTATTCAGCCTTTTTTCATTTTCTTTCATGCCAAATTTCTGATTATGTCATATACAGTCAGTAAAAGTTTCTTAATATCAAGGAAGGGATATTCAAAGATAAAACTTATGATATAGGCAAATACACAAGCATTAAATGTGGCTTGAATGTGCAACTCGGGAAACTGAAGCTGTGTCATGATATCAAAAATGATGATACCAGGCTCATATTATAATGTATAAATTGCATTTGTGGAGAGCCTACTAAATTTTTTGATGAACCAAAATTTAAAATCAAGAGTCTGAAAAAGGAATGAATTTGTCTTTACTTTCGGCTCAATGAACTTATGTAGTATTTTAAAGGGGGTTTTACTTCAACCTATTTTTAACTAGGACTGCAGATGTACAAGCAATGTGTACTAACTTGTAGAATGGTATTGAGTGTAGCAGAATATGTCACCCCCAAATATGACCCTTTGGCATAAGGATTACTTTGAGCTGACAGCAATTGACAAGAAGATAAAAGAAACGCTCTCTGCCCTCCATCTATCTGCCTAAGATCAGAACGCGAATTTGTAAAGATGTCTTCCTCTTCCCTCTCTACCAGGACTGACAGACGTTAATCACCAGAGATGAGTCTAGACCCTTCCCAGCCCAGATATGGCACCAGAGGATTCCACATAACAAACTTTGATAAACTATCCCTTATCTACCATTAGTTTCCCCGTATGTTTGCCTTCCCATTGTTTGCCACCCCTAGAAGCTCAAAGTTCTCTCCCTTTGTTATGTCACTTTTCTAAAAGATGATTGTTCTTTTGTTAAAATGCTATATACGCCTAAGTTCTAACCATCACTTTAAGTTATTCATCCCTTAGCACTTCCATGCCTATGAAGGATGCAAAGGTTAATAAACCTCTGTTTGTTTGTTTTCTTTCATTACTCTGTCTTTGTCAGTCTAATCTACAGGGGTCCAGCCACAAAACCTGAGGTAGAGAGAACCAAAAGAGTTTTTCCCTCCTCACCAGTACAGCAGATTTATTGTAAAGCTACATAAGCAAAAGAGGTACACTTACTCTATTACTTTCTGCCTTTTCTCCTCATGCCTGCTTCTCCAGCTGGGCTATGTGTACCCCCAAAGATATTTTCTTCTAGTAATAGGGGATTTCTCAGCATCTGGTGCCCCACCCTATAATCTATTTCTTCTAAGAATTCCTCTCTACTGGTCGAAATATTTCTATGGCAATGAGGACACCTGACAAATATTCTTCTGAACTTCATACTATGCAAAGAGATGTTTTCCTTAAATTCTTAAGCTAACCTTCATACCTAAATATACACACACACACATATACACAGAGGCATACACAATCATGTACTCACAGAAATATAAATTTTCATTTTACTTTCCCATTGTTGAATATCTAACACTGATTGAGTATAGACAAGATAAATTCTAGTGTTGATGCATTACTAACTTCAGGTTAAATATCTAAATTAGTTCTTCTTAAAAATGCTGTAATTTTCTTTCTCTAAAATCTAATTGTATGATACTTTTAGCTATTCCTTTAGCTGTCTTATCTATCATATAAAAAAGAAAGTTGTTAATATTTTTGAAAGAAAAGAAAATGTAGAAGAGTATTCACTAGTAAGGAAGAGGCATTCACAACATACTGATAAATGAAGAATGCAGGTTAAGGTTATTATATCTAATATCTCATGTTTAAATATCCTATGTTCATAAAAACATGTTCACACATATACAATAAAGCCTACACCTTTAACATCAGTTATCTTGTGAAAAAAAAAGGTGTCACATTTGTTTCATTTTGTCTTGGATTTATTCTTTGGACCTTACTTTTTTAATAAGAAAATTTTAACTATTGCAAAATTAAATTGGCATTAGTTACATGAAGCTCAATATGAGTTTCTATGTAGATAACAATAACATTAAGACATCCTGCTGGCAGAATAGCCATGGACTTTGATGCTCTGGTTTATTGGTAGCTTTGCTTTCTCTTGCCTTTTTTTTTATGTTTATTTATTTTTCAAGAGAGAGATTGACAGAGTGTGAGCAGGGGAAGGGGAGAGAGAGAGAGAGGAAGACACAGAATGTGAAGCAGGCTCCAGGCTCTGAGCTGTCAGCACAGAGCCCGATGCGGGGCTCAAAACCACAAACCGTGAGATCATGACCTGAGCCAAAGTCAGACACTCAACCGACTGAGCCACCCAGGCGCCCTGCCTTGCCTTCTCTTGCCTTTGAACCAGCTGCCCATTCATAAACCACCAGTTCAGGCTGAAAGAATTTTCACCACCGAAAATGGTGCCCCCCCTTCTTTTAAGAAAACCTAAATAGCATGTGAAAATACTAAATCAGCTGTGGTTTAGTTCCTCAATTCCTGTGGTACTTGTAACACAAGTATAATATTGTTACAAAAAAAAAAAAATTCTGAGACCCAAAATGCATAGATCTGTTCCTGACCCAACTACCATGTAATTTCACGACAATCATTGCCTCTATTTATTTTACCATCTTCGGAATGGAAGCAAAGGTATCTTATCTTCTAAGGGTATTCTGAACTTTAACCAATAAAACAGGTTCAGTTTGGAGCTGCTCATTCCATCCTTTAGCTTTACTATCATTAATATTTCATTTGTGCATAGTAAAAACCAAACCGGGAAACACAGCTTAACTCCACATTAATTTTTTCACATCTTGAAATCTTCTAAGCCTTTTAACTATCGTATACCTCCATGGAATCATGTTCTGATTTTATTTGTGACACAAGCATAAATTCTAATAAAAATAGATAATGAACTCTAGCATCTCTGCATAATTTATGGTGATAACCAAAAATAAATTAACATTAAAAAATATTTTGTACAACTTATATAGAAGTTGGCTATTTTAGGGGCGCCTGGGTGGTTCAGTCGGTTGAACATCCGACTTCGGCTCAGGTCATGATCTCACAGCTTGTGAGTTCAAGCCCCGCGTCAGGTTCTGTGCTGACAGCTCGGAGCCTGCAGCCTGCTTCAGATTCTGTGCCTCCCTCTCCCTCTGCCCCAACCCACTCGCATTCTGTCTCTGCCTCTCTCAAAAATAAATAAACATCAAAAAAAATTTTTTTTTAAAGTTTAAAAAAAAGAAGTTGGCTATTTTAAAAATACTTCTGGTGTTTATTAAAGCTGTTAAATTATTCAGAAAATCTGGACTTTAATCCACCCAAACTCTCTAGGATTGGTATTACTATAGTGGACATCCATAATATCTGTGTACTTCAACTGTCTTCCAGTTTTACTGAGATATAATTTATATGTAACATCCTGTGAGTTTAAGGTGCATAATGTGATTATTGGGGACATGCACATATTGCTAAATGTTTACCAGACTATGGTTAGTTAACACACCCTTCACATAAGTACCAATTTGTTGTTGTTTTCTCGCTATGATGAGAATCTTAAAGCTCTACTTTCAAAGCAACCTTCAAGTATTCAATATAATACTGTTACCTATAGTCATCAGGCTGCACCATAGGTCCTGGACACATACCTTCTATCTGAAAGTTCATACCCTTTTGACCAACATCTCCTCATTTTCCCGGTCCCTCAGCAACTAACATTCTACTCATTCTCTGAGTTTGATGTTTTTAGATTCCACATGTCAGTGAGATCATACAGTATTTGTCTTTCTGACTTCTTGCACTTGGCATATTGCCTTCATGATCCATTCATGTTGTTGCAAATGACAGGATTTCCTTCTTTTTTATGGCTGAATAATATTATATATAATTATTATATTAATATATACTATGTACATGCATATATATAATATGTGTATATTATAAACTTTGTAGTAGTTATATGTATAGCTGCCTTCAAACAGCAATGGACTTCATTGTTGCCTTGATATAAATGATATTTCTTCAGTGTTAACAGCAGCACACTTTTTCTAGGCTTCACTATGTTGAAACAAAGTTATCATTACAAAAATCAAACCACAACTCTTCTGAGAGTTTTGGTTTTCATAATAAAGAAAGCAGAATCAGGGCACCTGAGTGGCTCCGTGAGTGAAGCATCCAACTCTTGATTTCCGCTCAGGTCATGATCTCCTGGTTGGTGAGATCAAGTCCCACATTAGGCTCTGTGCTGACAGTGTGGAACCTGCTTGGGATTCTCTATCTTGCCCCTCCCCTGCTCATGCTTGCTTTCTCTCAAAATAAAACAATAAACTTAAAAAAAAACTTTTTCTAAATAAAATAAAAAAGAAAGCAGAATCTGGTAGGATTCTTACTTCTCACGTGTGTCTCACATATGAACCAGGAACTCATTTCCTCCCTGCATATCAAGGATTTGTCCCACCATAAGGTTATCTGAGAGACTACTTTTCAACAATGTATGTGTTTATATAATTTGATACTCATCAGCGATATTTAATAAAATACATTTTGACAATTGCTTCTGCTTCTTCCTGACATTAATGTTTATTCGCAATTTTGTACTGGGTTTTAAATTTTTTTGGCAATAGTATGAATCTTGTTCAAGGACTAAAACTTTGGATCCTTCTCTACGTTTAACAACTAAATTCATTAATTTTGTGCAACAAAGCAGTACTTTTCGCTTATTCTTGAAAAAACAACTTGGTTGACTTGCTAGATCATTGCTTTGTTTGAAACTTATGCAATAGCTTCAATGGTTTCATGACGTTATTTGACAAACTTTCAATACAGAGTCCAAGGCGTAGAGGTGGATGGATCACTGGTCTAATTAAATCCAGTTTTCATACACACAGTTCTTGCTGACACTCTTTTGACCGCTTGTGTAAAAGCATTATGTCAGATTTACTTGCTGTGGTCATCCAATTAATTCTGTACTTAAAATATAATATATTTGTATTCATAATGTTTGAGCTGTAGCATTTATGTTGTGATGTCTCTTTATATTTATGGTTTAGTGGGCCACCCTTGAACCAATGATGCATTTCAGTTATTTAGGGATATTATAGACCATTATAGCAAAAAACAAAAACAAAAACAAAAACTCAAATGTAGAATGTGAAGAAATCCACATATGGCTTCAAAACATGTTAGCCAAAATGAATCATATCTTTTTAGCTAAAATGAAGTGCCACAATCCTTTAGCTGGTACATATTCTGAGGCTATAATGATGATTGACTTACGTCACAAGATGTCTTTGGGGAGAGTAGAGAATCGTCTTTTTCAGGGTGCCTGTATAGCTCAGTTGATTGAGCATCCGATTCTTGGTTTGGCCTCAGGTCATGATCTCACAGTTTGTGGGTTCGAGCCCCATATTGGCCTCTGCACTGACAGCAAGGAGCCTGCTTTGGATTCTCTTTTTTTTTTTAATTTTTTAAAGTTTATTTATTTTTTGAGAGAGAGACACAGTGTAAGCAGGGGAGGAGTAGAGACAGAGGGAGACACAGAATCTAAAGCAGGCTCCAGGCTCTGAGCTGTCAGCACAGAGCCCGACGCAGGGCTTGAACTCACAGACCATGAGATCATGACCTGAGCCCAAGTGGGACCTTTAACCAACTGAGCCACCCGGGCGCCTGGATTCTCTCTCTCTCTCTCTCTGCCACTCCCCTGCTCATGTCACTCTCTCATTCTCTCTCTCAAAATAAATAAGCTTTTAAAAATTAAAAAAAATCATCTTTTTCAGATTTAGAAACTGCCTAGAGACTGTTGTTGTAAGAAGCACATTGCTAGAGGTTGGATACCCCAAAAGGAATGGAGGTTAGCATGTAGGACATTTATTAGGGATGTTAGGATCCATCTCTATGGAAGAAAGGAGAGTGAATAGAGGCCAAACTGCACAGAGGGAGAAGTCATGCCCCACTGCAGTCTCAGTAGATGCCCATTCAGCCCTACAAGAAAGTTCTGAAAAATGTATGACCTTGTGAATTGTGAGCTCCCACACGGCACAAAGGACCTGCATGAACACTTGCCAAGAGACTCGTCCAAGCTTTGGCCTCGCTTCCACCTGTACTAGGCCGTGACCCTGTGCTGATCCTTTGCATAACAAAATGCAGTGCTGACAAGCCATACGATGCACATTGTCCCGACCCACGTTGCCAAGCCATTTTCAGTAATTTCCTATTTACTCCCCTTCTGTAATTTCCATTTCCAAGTAGGCCCTTGGTCAATTTTTTGTCCCCCATCCCCGCCCGACCTTTTCACTTCCTCCAACCTCTGTTTTTCTCTCTGTTTTCCCTTTAAAAATCTCAGTTACATTTTGTCTTGGAGCTGAGCTTAGTTCATAGTAGAGTCTCTCCTAGGGCAGTAGTGTGAATAAAATATGTCTCGCCACCTTTAACAAGTGTCTGGTACTGTTTTTCTCTGACACCCTTCTGAACCTTTTGCAGTTGGGGCAAGAAGACCAGACGTTTCTACAATCCCATTGGATGGGGGCTGTCCCTGGCATCAGACATGATCTCAAATGAGGTGTTTTTTTTCCTCCTCAGCAATTCCAACATTCCCAGCAATTAGGAGAATGAGTACTTTGGTCCTGACAATTCCTGCAAGAACTTTGTTTTCCCCATCTTCATTTATGCCAGCACCTCCTCATATATTCCTGATTCTTCATCTACTACATTTGTTCTTATTTTAATACTTCAAAAAAATAAAGTGATTTCCCTGCCAAATGGAATAAAGAAACCATTCCCATAAAGTGATTTTATACTGATGGAAGTTGTTTACATAAGCTGTAAAGCATCTTGAAACTCAAGTGACCTAAGTATATTCTTGAAAACAGCCAACTTAACTAATTGACTCCTCGAAATTTCTCTTAAACCACAAGCCTATTAAAAAAAAAAAAACTACTAAAGCAAAAACAAAAAAACAAAACACAAAACATACTTCCTCCCCCTGGATGCTGTACATTTCCAAGTGTAAATGGATGCTAAGCCATATGTTATACAGTCTTTGTCATAAGTGTTTGGAGTTTTATTCACAAAGCATTTTGTAAAATCTATGGCAGTTTCATTAACCTCACACAGCTGTACTCTTTGCTGCAGGTAATACAATTAATGCCTGTACCACTTTGCATATATAAAGAACATCAAACTTGCAAGGAACCCGCCATACAAAGGAAAACACGAGTGATATCTGCACAGAGAGATACAAGTTTTATTTTGTAACAATAGCATCTCATTTGCTCCTAAGTTCAAATGAGTCCAAAATTCACAGACAGTAGCACGCCTCCCATAAGGAATCAGCTACTAAAAGAGGCAGTAAATGTAGGTGCACAAACACTGAAACAGGATTCAAAAAAATCTAATTTCCAGTCCCAATTTCACCACCAACCTATTTCTGTGACCTTGAGAGAGCAACTTCTTTATTTTGTTTGCATTTCAAGATCCATCCTGCTTCTATTATAAGCTTTGGTAAGATAAAATTCGAAATGTTTGTAAACACGTTTTGAAATGGCTAGGATGCTGCAGTAGGAGTAATTACAAGCAATACTAAAAGCTCTTGTTTTTTCCTGATGCTTGTAGTGATTCAAGGGTCTTGCATATTATGTCATTTAATCCTTACGAAAACCCTGTGGGAGAGGTACGCTGATCTCCACTTGTCAAATTTGGAAACTGAGTTTCAGAGAAACTCTACAACTTGTCCAGGATTGCTTCCCTCTAACTCCAAAGCCCATCATTTACTGTAATACACAGGGCCTGGGAAAGGCGGCAGGCAGAAGATGGACAGCTGGGTGTGTGAATGACACGTCCATGTCAGGGACCATGTGCGAAGGTCATCCCAGGACAGCTCTGCCTCCAGAGGAAGAGAGGACGAGGGGACGAGGAAGAATCCCGCAGATGCTCATAATATTTGCAGGTGCTGCACGTGTCAGAAAGATTAAGAAATAGCAACCAGGTAGTGTCTCTCTATTTTCTGCCTGTGATACAAAGGTAGCTCTTCTCCTGAGATGGAAGGCTGTGATAAGGTGTGATGACATCAGCAGTCAAGGAGGGGAGCCAAGGTCAAAAATAGGAATCAGAACTGACTAGAAACACCCTGAGAACCTTCGAGGCTATTTTGAGGACCATTTTCCAGGCTATTTTGAATCTGTCACATTCCCAATCCCACAAAATCATGTGATTTTTCTTGAACATGTAGAGCAGCCCGGGTGTAGATGTTGAGAAGGCAGGAGCCTTGATCGAGTCAGAAGTTGGGGCTGACCTTGGGGGTGGCACACATGGGGAGAAGAAACAGAGGAATAAAAGGCAATCCATGCCCTAGCGGTGTTTCCCATCTTCCTACTGACATACACTTTTCCTACTGACATACGCTATTTAATAGAGTCAACTATGTTTTTTTCCCTTTCCTGGTTCAATATAACTGGAAATCGAAATTATTCATCCCATTACTTTGAGATTCAGCTCATATGAGCTCCATACAAGTGGTCTCTCTGTGCTCTGACCAGCAGAGATGGATAATGTGAGGCCATAGTCACCCAGGGGGGTCTCCGGACAGGGGCCAGAAACAGAAACGAAGCTCAAGGCCCTCCCTCTCCATTGCACAGATGTGCTCATGTTAAAAACGGTCTCATAATAACATGCTTTCAGATTTTGAAATGCAATGTGCCAACAGCTGTGACCTTGTGTCATTGTTGTAGCACTCTATTCCACTAGCTTTATAAGTGACAGATAATTCAGATGTTTAAAAAGGAAATAAATAAAAGCAGTTTGATCTCAAAAACCACCTCAGATGTGGTTCTGATGCAAGGCAAAGATGCCCCCCACTGCATCCCTCAGGTGTGGGTTGCCTAGCACTGCCTCCCCTTTGTGCTTTGACTCCTTTGAGAGACTTTTTACTATTCTCATTGCTGCAGGAGAACCTGAAGCTCTTCGCACTAGAAACAAAGTCATGGAGCAGTAGTTTGTGCATTTTCCTAAAGTAGCTGTGTTATGAATCAGATATCTCTTTTTTTGTTTGTATTTAGTGTACTCTCTCAAACGGTGGGAAGAGAAACCACAAAATTCAGATAAACCTATAAAAAAGAGACTCTCCCAACCCTCACCTGCATATGCTTTTTCTGTCATGTTGTTTCTTTTTTCATTCTCCATAATGTTTATCATTACCAGATTTACTCTATATGCACCTGCCTTTGTCTTCTCTTTGTCTCTATGTCTCTCTTTCCCCACATGTTAACCCATGAGGGAGGAAGTTTTGTGTGGTTCACACCTACATCACGGACAACTACAACATCTTCAGCTAGAGTGGACACTCAATAAATATTTGTTGAATGAATGAACAAATTACCAACAGGTCATAAAAATTATCAATAGCCCAGTGAAATTTGAGGATTTAGAGCCTCAGAGAAAACCTGACAGCGGTTTAAAGATCGGATAAGACAAGTTGAGGTAGCATTGTTTTTACGTCTCACCAATAAATTGAAATGGCTCTAGGAACTGTGGATTCTGAGGTCCGCATCGCACAAATGTTAATCCCAGCAGTCACCAGCAGGGGGTGCTATAGCCATATGTCCGTAAATGCAAGTCAGAGCTTTTTCAGAATCTCCTCACAAACTGAAAATCGTTTTCTACTCCACACACAGGAAAAAAATCCTCATGGGCCAGAAAGACAAAAACTTAACTACATCTGTAGTTGCTATCAGTGTCTCTCATGGGGACAGTAGTTGTTGGCGAGGTTCAGGGCTGAACTATCTGGTTTAAGGGGGAAAAAAAAACAGATCTAGAATAAGAGCAGCAAAGTGGATGGTTTCCCTGTTAAACCATTAATGTTTAGCTTCATTTTAGACTCTTAATAGTGCAAATACTGGAATGCCCAGTGCGTAAGGGCAGCCCAGTATTCAACGTTCATTTCATTGTATTGTAAGCTGGAGAGGTGTGTGGCTAGGCTCGCAGGATTGGTCGACTCGACAGTTGGCAGGCATCTCAGAATTCGTCAACTTTAACCACACATCCTTCCACTATGGACCGATTTCTGCCATGCCTTTACTTTCTAATACTGTTGGAGACTATATAGCATGTTGGTTAAGAGCATACATTATTGGCATCTCATTGACTAGGGTTTAAATATCAGCTGTGTCATTTATCATTTTAGGCAAGGTACTTAAGCTGGTGCTTCTATAACTTTGGTGGCATTCAGAAGCACCTGGGGAGATCAGTAAAAATACAAAGGCCCAGACCTGCCTCTATTTCAAGAAGTCTAGGCTCCATATTCTTTAGTAGTCATCTAGGTGATTCTCATACACACCAAAGTTTGGGAACTATTGACTTGAGCAATAAGACTAGAGTTCCTCATCCGTAAAATAAAGATGTTAATAGCACCTGCTGTTGTCATGATGCTTAAATGACTTAATCTGTCTGAACCCAGTGCCTAAGGTGGTAAACACTCAATAAATGTTAGCTATAATTAGTTCCCAAAGTTGTTTTGTAAAGTCTACCTATGCTGGTGTGACAGAAATTCACCCTACTGAACTTTGGTTAAATTGAGGTAATGTTCCCTTCCACCTACTACCTACATGACAAAAAAACTGATGAGTTCAGCCAGTCAAAAGTTAAATTGAGAAAGATGGAAAACAGATTTATCGATACAAGTTTTAGGGAAAATTGGGTTTTCTGCATTTTAGGTAAGAATAAATGTTTGACTTAACAACAGAAGGCTTCTCATTTTGGTTTTGTTTTTTAATCCAGCTCTTTGAAGCTGCCATAAAAATAAAATCTTTACAGTTATAAGTTCCTTAGAACACTACTTTACAATGACTTAACTGTAAAGAAGGGGGAAAAGTTTACGCATATTACATAGCTCATAATGCAGAACATGTAAGGTTGCACTCTTACTAAAATCAACGTTTTCTTGCAGATTGCATACTCTCTTAGAAATGTTTTTCCTTAGATCCATCTTGCTTTGTGAACATAAATTGGTGTTGAATTAAGATTTTTACAAGACGGACAGTCAGACGGGAAATGTTTCGAATCACAAGAGATGCAAAGGTTCATTTAGTCTCTGCCCCTTCCTGCTAATTTTGAGCCTTGACTCATCTAAAATCTATCATTAGAGTAAGACAGAGATTATAAGTTTCAAGGAAAAAAATGTCAGAAAACTACCACACAAGACAGAAGAAAATCACCGTTATTCTAAAGTAGTAAGTGAAAGTCTGTGCTGGTCTGGGTTGCTCTCTGATTTTCCTAAGGCATGCTGAATAATTATATACATCACACTCAGACTTTAGATTTGATGCCTTGGTATTAAAAGTGAGCAAACAAACAAGAACTAAAAGGTACATGACCCACAAATATATTAACATCATTGAGATTTAGATTTGAGTTTCAAATTTTATAAATTTTTTTACCATTTATTTTTGAGACAGAGAGAGCCAGAGCATGAACAGGGGAGGGTCAGAGAGAGAGAGGGAGACACAGAATCTGAAACAGGTTCCGGGTTCTAAGCTGTCAGCACAGAGCCAGACGCGGGGCTTGAACTCACGGACCGCGAGATCAAGACCTGAGCCGAAGTCAGACGCTTAACCGACTGAGCCACCCAGGCGCGCCTTAAGTTTCAAATTTTAAATGTTAATAGACATTTTGAACTTTTTTTGCTCTACTGATCGCATCTGGCTGGAGTCAAATTTTCTTTGCTTATGTGATTAAGCAACAGCAACAAAACACGGTTTATTTCTGTCACATTAACCAGTATTATCTTAAAAGTCTGTCTTATTTTGTCATGTAAATGCCATTATATTCAGAAGATGTATATTTATTTTCACATATTTTCATTCAGCCTCATGGCTGAAGTGTCTAAAGTATCTCAGCTTGGTACATATTATATTCACATACACACGAACACATGCTCGTGTAGATGTACCCATAGACGTGCATGAATCACTTCAAACAAAAATAGCACATTTGCCTCTGCAATATAATTTACCCATCACTTGCCTTGATACTAGGATAGGCTCAAAAATCTCATAATCATACCTCCTGCGGCCCACTCCCCCACATATATTTTGTCCATACCACATGATACTACTTTCTTTTTGATAATTCTTCCTTTCATATTCCCAGTATTATAACCATAAAGCTAATCAGCATCCTGTCTCCTAAAATATCGTAAAATATTACTAATATGTATATATTAATTCTGTCATTATTTAAAACATCCTACTCCAAGGTTACAGCTTAATTGTCCTAAAACAATACCATGGCCATGCTTATAAACATTCAGGATTTCCTTGGTGCCTCTGAAGGTGAACCCTAAAACTTATGACTCAGGGTTGTCCAAAATGTGGCCACAGTGCTCCTCTCCAAAATTTTCCTGTTCGTTTTCTCTCAGTTTGTTTTTGATTTTACCCCAAGCATGTGATAAACAGCTTCATGTCATGTTCATAAATACTATTTGACAAGTGTTTGAAAGGTAAACATAGACAACACATCAGGCACTATTACTTACATCCTCTTTCACAGACAAAACACTAAAGCTGAGCCAGGATAAGTGACCTGCCAAAGGCCAGGCAGGTTTTTGGGTCCCCAGACTCTAGCCAAATACCATCAGTAAATACTTATCATTGAGGAGGGTGAGGACAGCACCAGGGTCACATGGGACTATGGTCACAGATGGGGTAGATGGTTAATTAGCATTTTGCAAAAAAAAAAATCACTGAAAGCCATTAGGTAAATAATGATAGCTGTATTAATCTGTGTGGGCTGTCACAACAAAATACCACAAACTAGGTGGTATTTCCTCACAGTTCTGGAGTCTAGAAGTCCATGATCAGGGTACCATCAGAGTTGATTTCTGATTGGGCCTCTCTTCTTGGCTTGTAGACAGCCACCTTCTTATTATTTCACCCATGGCCTCTTCTCTGTAAAAGCACAGAGAGGAGACTCCACTCCCTTTCCTTTTCTTATAAGGACACCAGCCCTATCAGATTAGGGCCCACTCTCATGACTTCATTTAACCTTGATTACCTCCCTAAGGTCCCTATCTCAACAGAGAGTCACATTGGGGGAATTCAACATGTGGATTGTGGTGAGACAGGATTCAGCCCATAACAATTGCTAACACTTGAAGAGTGTTTCCTAAGGCTAAGCACTTTCAAACTCTTGAATATTTTAATTCTTGTAATCGTCACAATAACTTTACGAAGTCAATGCTGTTACAATACATATTTTACACAGAAACAAATTGAGGCACCATGGGGCATAAGTAACTTGCTTACAATGACACAGGAGTCATATCTAGCCAGACTGTTTTCTTCATATGTGCAATTAGTTCCAATGTCACACAGCATCATGAATCAAAGTAGAGCTCTAGAATGCCTGACAGGAACACTACCACATTACCAAATGCACCAGCAACATTGCAGGGACATATAAATTATTGGCATCTCCTCAGCTAGGGTTTAAATATCAGTTCTGTCACTAATCATTTTAGGCAAGGTACTTAATCTGGTGCTTCCATAACTTAGGTAGCATATATACTCAAACACACACGAAGGCACGCACGCGCACGTGCGTGCGCACACACACACAAACACACACACACACATAATTAAACCATGATGTATTGTAATAGAAAAAGCGCTGGAGCCCAAATCAAAAACCCAGGCTAATGAACAGGTGAACTTAGATGTGTTAACTTCCTTTAGAGTATAGCTTTTTTAACACAGAGATTATCTCCAGAATTCTCTCCTCGCTTGGAGTTCCTTAAGGGAAGGAGACTACATGGGTTCATCGTTTTATTCTCCAGAACCTACCACAGGACCTGGAGCAGAAAGGGTGCTTTAAAACGGTCTTTAAATGGGTAAGCCAAAGACTTACAGTGTCCACATATTTATGCACATAGATTGGAACATTGTTGGTATTATTTAGAAATAAAATAGTCACCTCTAAGAGACCAAATGTGCTAATTTAACGAAAACCTTTTGTTTCATTAGACTGAAGTATGTAGGATACTTGCAAACAAAACTAAAATGGGTAAAATATGGGAAAAGATGATCTGGGGATATTTTTAAAATACATAGTACAGAGTTGTACAGTTTTTATTACAAATCAACATATTTTAATCATGAAAATACAGAAGAGTATCTGTCCAGATAAACATGGAAAAAGTGATTTTCTTCTCTCCCCACAAAGCAATAAAGCAACAGTAAGAGAGTTTTTAGAGAAATAAATCCACAGGAATGGGAAGAGTGGTGATAATAGTAATAGACTTCTTACAAGCTGGAGAGCAGATGGATAAATGGTAGACAAGCAAACAAAACCAAAGTAGAAGGAGGAGGGAAAGATGGGAAAGGAGAAGAAGAAGAGGGAAAAAGAAAAGAATGACCTGTATCTTATGGTCAGCAACAGGGAAAAATCAAGGACTAAACCAACAGCCTTGGAGAAAAAGAGAAAATATTGCATTGTTAAAAGAAATGCTAAGGGGCACCTGAGTCACTCAGTGGGTTAAGCATCAGACTCTTTGATTTAGGGTCAGGTCATGATCTCACGATTGTTGAGATCTCCACCCTGATGGCATGGAGCCTTCTTGGGATTCTCTCTCCTTCTCTCTCTGCCCCTTCCCCACCTGTGCTCATTTGTGCGTTCTCTCTCTCTCTCTCTCTCTCTCTCTCTCTCTCTCTCTCTCTCTCTCTCTCAAAATAAATACACTTTAAAAACTTTAAAAATAAAAGAAATGTTCAGAACACTCTTGAAAATTAAAAATTTGATTGCAGAGATTTCAAAATATCAATAGTTATTTTGGAAATAAAGTTTAGAAGGCTTCCCTGAAAGTCATGAAATGTATAACAAACACATAATGGAAAAGATAAGAAAATCAGACAGCAGCCCATTTGATCTAATGTTTGGTAATATGCATTCCAGAAAGAAAGAGATCATAAACAATGGAGAGAAGTAAAGCTGCAAATAAGCAAGCAAGCAAATACTGAGAGACACAATTTTTCATGGTGAAAAAGATCTATTAATGCCCACATAATGGATAAAGTTAGATAGCTTCATTAACTTAATGTTTACAATCTCAGAAAACTCTAGATAGGATGATCTTATCAGTTGCCAAAGGGTTAGAGAAAAAAATTAAGAAAGACTAAACAAAAGAAGCAGGAATCAAAATACATCATATTTCTCAAATGTAATACAAAGGCTGGAAACAATGGAGCCAGTCCTTCAACATCATGATAGATAATAATCCCCTATGCAGAAATCTGTGTCCAATCCAACCGTCAATCTAGTGTAAATGGAGAATAAGGGCATTTTCATCATCCATCTTTCTCAGGATGCCTCTGGAGGATAGGTTCCACCTAAAAGGGGACAGTAACTTAAGAAAGGGGAGAGAGAGCCAATAAACAGGAGATCCAACATTGGAAATAACACAGATATGCCCAGGTGAATGTCGAAAGGAGCTCCCAAGTAGTAGCATAGAGGCAACCATCCCCAACTGGAGCACAACAAAAGATATCAAAAGCACCACTCTACAAGATAAATTTCATGTAATACATAATCTGTCCAGATGCCTAGAGAGCAGAACTGGATAACTGGTCAAGAATTTACATTAGTGAAAAATTCTTAGAAAAATAAGCAAACAACAAAAACATCAACAAAAGCCATGGCCATTAGGACTTCCAGGAACACCAAACAGTTGTGAAAGAAAAAATAGCATACTGTTTAATACAGCTCAGATGAAAACAGCATCTGTCTCATCATAAAATGTGAACACTGAATACTGACGTAACCAAAAGTGCCATGTAATCGTGTCAAGGGAACTGGCTCCTATTTGGTGGAAAGTGATGGAAGCAAGCAAGCCCAAAGACAGCATCTATACTAAAGAGCCAACAGATGGAACTACACAGAAGTGGTTAGCCGTGGAGGGAAATGCCACAGAGTTTGCTACAGAAGTTGCAAGTAGATGACTCTCGAAGAGGGGGAAATGGCAAGGACAGCTGAGTTTCGAAATAACTTGATAGAATACTTTGACTCAGACTACAGGCATGTGCAATTTGGACAAAAACTAAAACTAATAAAAATAAACAGAAAGAAAAATGCTGAATCCAGCGCTGAATATATTTTAAGTTCATCTGTGGCCCCACCACTAATAAAAACTCCATTCCATTTTTATATAAATTGTATAAATACAACACAGATTATGTTGGATCCATTGTCCATAGAGATTCGTAACCTGACTTTTATTTTCATTAACTTTATAATTTGGCCAATTCATCAGATACTAAATATTCTTCTATAGCATGTTTTTAATCACAACCTAATATTCTCAGTTATATAGTGTGTATAATTAAAATGTTAGGTTATTTCAAATATGTCATGTGAACAATTCTGCTGATTTACAGTACCTGGGCTATCTAATTAACTCAGTTCTCAGTGAGCAGGAACAATTCATCACCGGTGTCAAAAAAAAATTAATGCTCTTAAATGATTTTTCAAAAAGAGAAACAAGAATCTCCAGTAATGCATAATCTCTCTGTAGCCCTGGAGAAAAGGAGCCCCTTCCCCTCAGGACACATATAAGCTTTAAATATTTTCAGAAGCACTTTTAGTAGAAAAGGAGTTTATAATATTGAAAGACATCTGATCCAATAACTAATAGGATCAAACTAGCCCATGTCTTAGATTTATTTCTTTTAATTTTTTAAGTTTATTTATTTATTTTTTAGAGAAAGAGAGAGAGAGAGCATGAGTTGGGGAGGGGCAGAGAGAGACAGGGAGACACAAAACCCGAAGCAGGCTCCAGGATTCAAGCTGTCATTACAGAGCCCAATGCAGGGCTCAAACCTGAGCCAAAGTTGGATGCTCAACCAACTGAGCCACCCAGGCACCCCTAAGATTTAAATTCTGATGCATTTACCATTGAGAATTGTAATACTCTATCCTCTATGTGTATATATATTTGCACTTTATTTTTGTTTTTCTAAATGATTTTATATAAAGTAATCCACTTCAAGGGTCATAGTGCAGATGAATTTGACCCAGGGATTGTCTTTGGTTGGAAAAGAGTATGTGACTATCTTTGTGATGCCATTTCAGAGATAAGTTCATGTCCCTACCCGCTAATGATACTTCACAACCCTCAACACTGAGACAAAGCCTTTTCATTCTACAGTAAAAAATAAGGTAGGGGGCGCCTGGGTGGCTCAGTCGGTTAAGTGTCCAACTTCAGCTCAGGTCATAATCTCGCGGTCCCTGAGTTTGAGCCCCGCATTGGGCTCTGTGCTAACTGCTCAGAGCCTGGAGCCTGTTTCAGATTCTGTGTCTCCCTCTCTCTCTGACCCTCCCCCGTTCATGCTCTGTCTCTCTCTGTCTCAAAAATAAGTAAATGTTAAAAAAATAAAATAAAATAAGGTAGCAAATGCCACCATCTCCTAAATGACATCAGGAAAAAATAAATTTCAGGTTGTTGAGGTCAAAGGAGAATTCACTGACAAAAAAAGATCCTTTCTGATATCTCTGAACTTTGACCCCAATAAGCTTCCACTACCAAGATGGTGTACAGGTTAGAGAAAGACAAAAGGATTTTTTACTTTTTAAATATCACTAGCCACATTAAGAGACGTTTTTCAAAGCAAGGCATCTTGGATATGAGAAGAAAGTAGAGAAGAGCGAGAATGTGTAGCAATGGTGGGAGTCGAATGTGTCAGGGATATACCACAAGGCTAGAGTGGCATAATTTCTACTCAACTCAAAAGTAAATATTAATATTTTATGTTTGCAATTAATTTTAGACTAGTATTTAAAATTTCCCTTGTGTCATATGTTTTCCCAAATTAACTGCAAATTTTGTTTCAAATTTTACTTAGTAAAGTATTATTGGCCCTTATGGATTTTAATAGTTTTTTCTTCATTTTTTAATATAAGTGTTTGTAGTAGAATCATTATCAGAGCGATTATTTTTTGCTCTTTGTTTTCCCACAGCTTAATCGTAATGAACCACATTACGTCTGTACCTAATTCAAAATGAATATGTCACAACATTCTTCAGTATGAAATACCATGATTTATTTAGTTTCATATTGCTGAATTTACTGAATCAGTACTAAATTTATAGAAAATTATGTCAAGTCAAATCATCAGTTATTTTCTCTCCTATCACTTCCTGGAACTTTCTAAAATATATTTTTATCTTTAACAAATCCTCCTGTACAGCTTTACAGCTTTCTTCTCAGGATATGCCACCATCAATCAAGGAAAAATGGCAACTCAGAAACAGATGTCAAGGGCATTTGCTGTTTTAACCGATCATCAACATTCCTGATTGACTAATGGTGGGATTTTCACAAAATCTCTATAATTGGGGCAGCTGCTCTTTGGATAAGACCTTTCCTTCTGTCACTTTCAGGTACAGGTGACAATAAAAGTTTCATGTCTAGAGGACCTTTCAAGATGAAGATGGGTAAAATCTTAATACTCTGTCCTAAATCCCCTCTTATCAATAAAGTAACTCTGATTGCATGGGAAAGATGACTGCTAGGCAATATACCTGTTTTCATTTGCTACAGACATTGTTTTATTGAGGCATATAGGAACAAAGTTATGTTAGGACACTTAACTATATAAAAAAAACATTATGTTGAGCTGTTATGTATTATAATGTGTTCAGCCCTACAATCGCATTTCAAAAAAATGAAAAATAAAGCATCGCCCAGTAACAGTGAAACATTCATACAGGCCCATAGTCACAATGAACCTTGGAACCTACAAAGGCAAAGGCTACTGTGGGCATAAACAGCCCGCTAGAACCAATGTCTCCAGAAACACTTCCCAAAGAATATTGTTTTAAAGAAGACATGAATCTCAAAGCCTGATGATTTGGTCTGGAGATATGTGCAGAATTATAGCCAACAGATATACTTAACAGGAAAGGAAGTTAAAAATCTTTACACGGTATCTGTAAGAGAAACATTTTTTAACTATTTTTAATGACTGAAAAATATAATTGTATATACTTAAAGAGTACAGCATGATTGTTTGATAGACATTAACATTGTGGAATTACCAAGAGCAAGAAAATTAACATATCCATCATCTCACATAATGCCTGTGTGTGTGTGTGTGTGTGTGTGTGTGTGTGTGTGTGTGTTGAGAATGCTTACAATCTACTCTGAGCAATTTCCAAGTATGCAAGAGAAATAATTTTTAAGTTGAAGTAAATTCATTTGAGTTGAAATACTCAGTTTCTTACCAGTATATGCCATTGTTTCAAATCAGGGCTTCTTCTGGGGTGATGGCAGCTGTTACTTAAAACTATCTCCCACATTAATGGAAGTATAAAACTACATTACCATAAAATAATATCCCCAGACATTTAAAACAATTTTTTTACATTTATTTATTTTTGAGAGACAGAGTGAGACAAAGTGAGAGTGGGGGAGAGGGCAGAGAGAGAGGGAGACACAGAATCTGAAGCAGGCTCCAGGCTCTGAGCTGTCAGCACAGAGCCTGATGTGGGGCTCAAACCCACGGACCATGAGATCATGACCTTAGCCAAAGTCAGATGCTCAACTGACTGAGCCACCCAGGCGCCCCATCCCCAGACATTTTTAATCTATCTGAACTAGAGAGTAGGCTAATTTAGTGTAGTACCTACATTATATTCATAATACTCACATAATTATATCCATAAAATACCTTGCACATATCCACATCAGTCTGGTAAATGTCTGTATTCAAGAAAGGAAATTTGTTGACCTGCAGTTTTTCTTCCATCTCTATCTTTACCTCAACATTTTCTGTCCTACAAAAATCTATCTATAGTGTGTGTGTGTGTGTGTGTGCGTGTGTGTGTGTGTGTGCATGCAACAGTGATTTTTTTTTTAAAAATTGGATATATTGAAACCTTTGAAATCATATGACCATTATATGAGTAATGTTTCTCTGGAAATAAAATACACTACTCACATTTAGCCTTGAGAACAAAATGCATGTTCATATTCTATCCAGCTAATTGAAAGTTGAAGACCACACAGGTTGACAATAAAATAATCAGAAACTTTAAAAGAAGAAAGTTTATAGCTTTTTTTTGTTGTTTTTAGATAGGTAAGTTGCTTTATTGAATTAAAGTTCTTAAGGATCTCAGGGCACCTGTGTGGCTCAGTAGGTTAGGCTTTTGACTTCAGCTCAGGTCATGATCTCATGATTTGTGGGTTGGAGCCCCGCATGAGACTCTGTGCTGATGGCTCGGAGCCTGGAGCCTGCTTCAGATTCTGTCTCCCTCTCTCTCTCTGCCCCTCCCCTGCTTGTGCTCGCTCTCTCTCTCTCTCTCTCTCTCTCTCTCCCTCTCTGTCTCTGTCTCTCTCTCTCAAAAATAAATAAACATTTTAAAAAATTTTAAGTTTTTAAGGATCTCAAAAAACTAAGAAGTAAAATTATATTTTCAAGCTCGGCCTATATTTTCTTTGCTAAAAGATAATCACATTTGCAGCTTTATATAAGCACTAGCATTTCTCTTACCACTCTTAACCAATAAAGTTAAAGAAATAGAAAATATTACATATAATAGCTAATAAGTTCTAGTAATTATTATAATACATTATTTTATACTGCTTTGCTACAATTTAATAATCCCTGTGCTTTAGTTGTTTGGACTTTTTTCTAAAATTTTTGTTTTGCCTTATAAACCAAACAATACTTATAAACAAATGTCTTTTGTGTAGAACACATGTGAACCTCAGCCATAAGAACTGGGCATGGAACAAAGCCAGACTGCTTCAGAGAATCTTGTCTTGCTCAGAGACTGAGTCCAATAAGTCAGCCAAGCAGTGCAAATCTGGTGTGAATGGTCCAACTTAAAAAGCAGCATCTGAGCACATGGTAAGAGTCCTATAACAAGTGTTTACATGCAGGGGGAAGAAAACATCTGGATTTTTCTATATTTTGTTGTCCAAGGATAAAGAAAACCTGGGAACTGTGAGCCCATGAGGTATCTGGGTAATGGAGCATGTAACTAGTCATTAGATAATTTGATGAATTTCCTATACAAATTTCTGGTGGCCCTAAGATTTGTTTAATGTTATCACCACATGCAGCAACTCGGAACCAAACACATAGTATGCCAAATATTTAGCTGAGATGCAATATGTCCAATTGCACTGGGGCATGTGTAAGAGGTAGAAACTGAGGTAGCGATGGCGGGTTTACATTTTAGTTTGGAAATCACAGTTATTTTCTTATCAAACACTGGCAGGACACTTATATACCAAGACATGAGGCAATGGATGGGACAAGGTGAGAGACACACTTCCTCCCTTCAAGGATTACAATCTAGTGGAGGTGGCTGACAAGGTATAGACACTCTGCAGGGAATCGATTACAGACTGAGCTCTACACAAGTAACAGTGGGGGGATCTTCTTTGGTCGGGTCGTCAGGAAAGGGGTCTCTAAGTTGGTAACATTCAAAATAAGTCTCAGTGAATGGGAAGAAGGTGGTCATGCAAAGACTATAGGGAAGAACATCCAGATAAAAGCTGCCGTGTAGTGAGTGCTTAGGTGAGTGCCAGTAAGAGTAAATTATAGACAGGGAGAATTCAACCTCATAGGCCATGATGAAGGGCACTTCCTTTAATATTATACATGGGAAGTAGGAGACAATACATTGAAATGACTATAGTTTTCCAAATTTGAACTTGGGACATGAGAAAACTCTCAGAAAGAAGTGAAGAATGAAGGAAGATCATTAGATGATAGTGAAACTGGGTGTGCGGGTAGTTTGAGGCCAGAGAAGTTATGAGATAATTATTTTTAATATGAGTAATTAAACCTACTAGGAAAAGTTAAAAGTATTATAAGACATAATTGAGTGCCAAACTGAAATATAAAGTCAGGTAACTGGGAAGAGAGAGAAAAGTCCAGAACAAACGGGGCTAACAAGAGTGAGGTGAATGGCTGGTCTGATAGGAGCACCAGACTCAGGAAAATCCTTGTACCCCACAGAAGAGTGAGACAAGAGCAGACAAACTACTAGGAGAGAAGGCTCAAAGGATGCCAGCATTCAGTCTGGGCATATAAATTATAGGGCCTAAATATAGCAAGACAAACACTGCCTTTCTAGCTAGGAAGGCTCGGTTTTCTGACATACCTCCTGCCCTGACTCCAATACAATGCAGGACTGAATTTGCACATGGAGTTTATTAATAGTTACTGCTAGGAAGGGCTGGAAAAGGAGATAACACAATTAAGCAGAAAAAAAAAAGAGAACAAGATTCAGGAATATTTCAGGGAATTGAAATATTGATGAGGCCCCCACATAAAGGAAGAAACAAATTAATCCAGCCTGCCATTAATTTGGGATGGGGAAGAAGGTATCCACTAAGAGGACTTTACTCTTCCAAATTGCTTTTAACCACCTTTTGTCAAACAATCATCAAATTTCAGCCACTATGTAGAGTACTAAATTTTTTAATTTATTGCAAATTATTGCAAAGTATTGCGAATATAGTCCTGTGCTCTAACAAATACAGATATATTAGGTATATATCAGAGATGGAATAAGTTGAATATAATTGGTATGAAGTTTTGAAGCAGAGATCAACACTAGCTATGGTTTCTGAATGTGATTTTCCATAGAAGGTACAATGTAAGATAAAGCTTGAAGACTGAGAAGCAAGGAAGCAATTTGGTTCAAAAATTAATACACATCCATATGCACACATACACACATATATTAAAATATATTATTGCTTTACCTTGATTAATGTTTTCTTAAAGTAGATTATATGATTTCTATTCAACTAACCACAATAGGACTTAGACTGAAACCCAGATCCCCTGGCCTCACACCTTGCCCACCACTCACGTGAAACCTGTGTTCAAGGTTAGTCATAACCATGAGTTTGCTACAATTCAGCTACAGATCATTACACCTTGAAGAGGAGTTTTCCATATATGAGAGTGGTCATTGTTTCCATCACTTCCAGATTTACTCTCTCAACAACGCCTCTAGAGAACAGAACTTTCCGTAAACAAGATCTGAGCAATCATAACTTCATACACCATCACTGACAGCTTCAAACAACACTTAATGATTGACTGACACTCTCTCTCACCTTATCATGTCACATCTACACAGCTTATACTATGAGATAAGGACATGACCTCCATTTTAGAGATGAGAAAGTTGAGATGAAAACAGACGGAGAGTTTACATAAAATCATGATGGATCATGGATCAACATAATCCTTTGCTGATGGATTTCACTTTCAATTTAACTCATAGCTCTGTTAAATATAAAATGTCATGTAGATATATATACATTGCTTATTACAAAAATGAACCCCGATTGGTAAATTGTACTGGAATAGAAGAAACTATAAATGGGTTATAAGTCAATGTTGGACATGCCATGGTTTTAGCTTCCCTGGGTTCAAAGACTCATAAACAGTTCCTTGCAGGAATCCTAGATCCTTTATCTATACAGTTGTTATAAGAGAGATGTTCTCCTGTGGTCCATGTAGCTTCTAAGCAGAAGCTTTTGAATCAGGACAGTTCCCACATGTGAGCAATATGGGTTCCATCTCCTTGAACATGAGCTGTCACCTGGGGAGAAGGAAACTCCCTGACAACTGTTTGAACTGCTGCAAAAACTGTTAATACAGGGATTCCTGCTGAGAGGATCAAGGAATGCCCAGGGCTGCCCTGCTAACAGGTTATGGTTCCTGTCCTGAGTAGATTCATGCCAAGTGTCTTGGGAGTCAATGTTTCATTGAGCCTTATGGAACCCTGGTGTGCCTCGTAGGCATACATTTTATAAATATCAGGTTCAAGAATGCTCTACTATGCCCTAAAGAGGAGATTATTTCTTTCCATTTCTTCTTGAGTCAGGATGAGTGCTCAAACTCTCCAGACGTCACAATGAAGATCCCATCATTCTGTCTTGTTAATGGATAAATTTAGGTGTCAAAGTCTCTTTGCAACACACCCAAATTCCTTTCATTATTTTCTTCTAGTTTCTAATGTGTCCCTACATGACACATGAAATACTGGGGCTTACCAGTTTCCAGGAAAGAACTTTTCTAGTTCATAGTATTCCATGATAATTATATAATCCAAAATCTAATAACAAACATGGATTAAAGGGTGTAAAGACAGATAAAAATTACAAATAAGAGACTTAAGTCTCTCTACTGAAAAAAAAGGGAGAGATTTCTCCCCCTCTCTTTTTTTAGATACTTAACTTTAGAAAGGTTGTAAGTTCTTCTTCTGTCTCTTTGAAATATATGTAAATCCTTTTAGAAACTAAATAAGCCTCCTTGCCTTGAATAGGGCATTCTTGGACCTGAGAGCCACCTCTTGAAATAGAAAACATCCAGAGAGATGGCTCCTGTATCTCCCTGTTTCTGTGGGAGGGAAGGAGCTTAACTTTGGTGGGTGCTTTTCTCCCAGTTATAAAACTACCTCCTGTCATAAAGATAGAAATTTATTTTTCCTTTGAATAAAACCAATACACTAACACAGATGGTCACCCCAATTACCAGGTGACTTTAGGATAAACTATGCATAATAAATAATGCTATTAATTCTTCTTACTTGAGATATAATGGTTTATCTTGAAAGCATGTATGAAACGGGTATAGGTTTGGCTTTATAAAGAAGGATGAGATTTCTTTCTGTCTCTCCAATCTCTTACCAGATGGACACCAGTGCCCATCACATTCTGGCTTAATGTTTATACAATAATAAAATTGTTTTCTTTCTCTTCTACTTTCGTGGAGATATTTTCTGGGCTGGGGGAAGTTTTTGTTTTCAGTTATATTTCTCCAACAAGTGATACAGCATTTTAAATTTTACCTAACCTACAAATGATTTGGATAAATTTTATGTGTTATGACTTTCTATTTCATATATCACTGTTGTTTCTACCACATTTTAAAGAGTGACTGATAGTAATATTACTTTAGAAGAGAAAAAAAGGGAAGTAACCTTTTTAAATTATATTTTTAAACTGAACTGTGCTCTCAAAAAATGAGTATTTACTGAATGATAAGGATTTTCTACTATAATCCACATCCATAAACAAAGATTGTTTTTGCCCTGAAGAATAAGTGTAGGGGAAACATTTTAAATATGTTGTTATTTCAAGGATTTCCACATAGAAGATAGCAAAGGCTTTTCTCAATATAGTTCCACAGGCAGAACAAATACCAATGTGTGGGACTCTCAGAGGAAGGGAAGCTGGATCAGTAGAACAATGTTTCAACAATTGACGCTCTCTTCCTTTGGGTCTAGCACCCTTTTAACATCACGTGTGAGCTGACAATGAAATTATTCAAGGGCAGGTTGGGGGAATGTCATCTGGAACTCTGAAGACACAAGTCCAGCTCTGCGGGGAGACTGAAGTCCATGCTATGGAGATCAGTCTAGCTCTACCTTCTATTATCTTTATAACAAAATTTTATCACAAGAGAACAGCTGCTTCTAAAGACCAAGATCTCTTGTAACACAAAAAGTAATCTACCTTAGCCATAAAGCCTTTCCTGTGTCAGGTACTTTGCTGAGCATTTTACACACATAAGCCACTTAGTCTTCACAACAAACCTGAGAAGTGTGTATGATGAGTGTCATTTTACAGTTGGGAAAACTGAGGTACACACATCTAGTAAACTGTATCTGGCCATCAGGTGTTTGTGTTTACTGTTATACCATGCTTCCTCTTATCCAGAAAAACCTCATAGACTCTAGAGTTAAAGTGAACAAAATCAAAAGGATTTATTGTGTCACTTCTTATGAGTATAACTTGAACTTAATAGAAAACCACAGAAGCATGTGGAATATATTAACTTATTTTAACATCAACATATTCCCAAAGGCTTTTAACATTTCCAGAGCTGAGAAAACAAATAAACAATTCAGAAGCTTCTAAAATGGCATTCTAAGGAAGATGAATTTTTTTTCCCTTGGAAAGTTTGCTTTTGAACAATTTTAAAGGTATATTACAGTATTTTAGTTTAGTTTATAATAATTCTGTTATTTAAGATGGTATTGTTGGTAGGACCCCAGGGTTTTCTGCTAAATTTCCCTTATATAACCTTTTCTGCCATGCCCCAAAACATCTCCCCAACATTTCTCCTCTCTCTTGCTTCAGGCAACAAAGAAGAAATTTTCATACCAAAACCTACTTACCTCACACCAAGTTCACATTCCCTCAGTTCACCTCGGTCCTTTTAAGCCTACTATCTATTCTTCATCAATTTCTTTGTTAGATTTCATCTGTTCATATTCCCAGATACTACTTATTGCCCTCTCACATCCCCACTACTCTCCAACTTACCACAGGTGTGTCTACTTTTCTGAAACATTTATCATCTAAGACTTGCAGAAAAATCTTTGAAGAAAATCTCTCCTCTGTTCTTTCTGCCCACAACCTATATCTTTGGGCTGTCTCTAATAATCCTCTGTTAGCCAAAGGAGTCACGATGTAGTCTGAGAGTAGGAAAAACAAAAACAAAACTACTGCTCAAATCTAAACATTTTTTATATAAGATTTCAAAGTTGAGTTCATAAATTTAAATTTAATTTTGCTGCCATCATTTCTTGGCTATGGTCACCCATCTCCAAATCAATGGGTGACATGGCTTACTGTAACTAGCAGGAATGTCCTCCCAGTGAGGAAGGGCGAATGATGGTGACGGAGAAGAAAAGGACATAACAACGCATCATCCAATAATTCAAAATACTTCGTTACAAACACAATCTAAGATTGTCTTTTTAAAAAATTCTTGACACTCCACACTTCCTGCTATCATGCTATCCCCCCCGCCTTTTCTTAATAAACTCTTTAAGAGTCATAGTGAACTATTTTATTTTCTTTCCTCACCTTCTCCAATTCAAGTCAAATACACAGTACTTACAAATGCAGAGGGGAGGTGGGGCACGCGGGTGGTTTAGTACGTTAAGCATCTGACTCTTGGTTTTGGCTCAGGTCATAATCTCATGGTTTGGTGAGTTCGAGGCCCACATCAGGCTCTGCTTTTGCAGCAGGGAGGCTGCTTGGGATTCTCTCTCTGTCCCTTCCCCACTCCCACTTGCACTGTGTCTGTCTCTCTCAGGATTAATAAATAAACTAAGCTTAAAAGAAATTTTTAAGGTTTTTTTTTTTTTTAAATAAATGCAGAGGGGAGAATCAACAGGCAGGTGCAGGCTTAGCAGTTCTGATTATCAGGCCACAAGAAACACTTGGATCTAACAGACATCACTATCATCCCCCAACACACCTGGGAGCCTGCTTCCAGACACAGAAGATGCACCTGTTTGTACCCAGAAAAACAGGGATAGCCAAGTGTTTTGTTTTCATCGGGAAAATATGAGCTGAAGAGATACGTGTCATAATGAGCCTGAGCATTTAGTATTCAATCCTCATTGTCTACACTGGACCCAGTCATGGAGAACCCTTGAAGCCTCACAATGAGATGATAGTGTCATAAATTGTTGGTGTTTCCTTCAGCTATGATCCTCTAGTGATTAAAATGAATGAAAACCTCTGCCTATCTGTTGAAGGTTGGCTAATTTTTATGTGTTTCAATTCCTATTTCATTATGGATGGATCTGGAAATTACCGTGTTTAGTGACTATCTACACTGCATGTGTGAAAAGGATGTGCAATATACTTTTATTAATTTTAAGTCTCTGGAATCTTTTTGTTAGGCTTGGCATCATTAGCCTATTACCAGGAAACAAAAATGCATTGAGGACATTCTGATCTAAAGGAATATTATTTTACATAAAGCATTTTGCTAGAATGTGGAATTTTTGTTGTAATACATAAGCCAATTTTACCATTTTGGGGTACAAAATGGATTTTAGTAATCAAATTATAATGACTCCTAGCCTCCAACTTTCAAATTTGAATATGTTTTTTCTCCTCTTTCCCCAGTTTTTTTTCACCCAATACAGCAATTCCCCAACAGTTATTAACTGCCTGTTTAGATATCCTCCCCTCTCCATTGAAGCTGATAATTATGAACACCATAACTCGAGGCAAGTTGGGTGATCCAGTAAGATCTAAAGTGTGGGTAGCTTAAACCTGATCAGCAGAAATTCTCAGTTCAATGTTGTCTTTGCGATTGTAGCTGCTAAAAATGCCCAAGTTATATTCAAGGCCAGTTCTGGATAACACCCTCTCTTCATAGTACACCACATAACTTTTGTTTGTGGCTAAACTAATAGCTAATTCTTTTCTCAGTCTCCGTTGGTGATTCTTCCTCTTCTATAAGACCTCTGAGATTTGCAGATTCTCTTCTCTCTCTACATTTACTATGTTGACGAGTTCATCCAGTATGACATCCATAAATACCAACCTCTTGGTACTTACTGTGTCACAGTTAATGCCTTCAGCCTAAATCACATCCCTGAATTGCACATTTATCTGTGCAACTGCCAATGCAGCCTCTCCATTTGCATGTCTAATGGATATCTCAAAACTAACATGTCAAAATTGAACTCGTGATCTCCCACGCTGACATACCAAAACCTCTCTCCCTTAGCCTCCCCATCTCAGTGGTGACAACTCTAACCTTTTGCCCCTTGTACTTTTGCTCCCCTTTCTTCGCTCTCATTTTTTCTTTTCTAATGTTCTTTTATTTTCTAACACGCAATCATTCAATTATTTATTAGGTTTACTGTTTAAATTTTGTAACCACTCCTGGAAAGTAAGTCTCATGGGGAATTTTGTTTAAAGTATCTGGTTTGCTGCATAAAACTTAAAACATCCCAAGTGAGTGACTTTTATATAGACTGTTCATGTAATTAGGAGACTTTTAATTTATTAAAAAATCAAAACACAACAGGCATATATATTGTCCTTTCTGAAATGGAAAAAAAAAAGAATGAATCATTCTTTCTTAAAATGTATGCATATTTTATTTCAATGTTCCTTTCCTTTTTCATCCAAAATTTAAATAAGCATAGGTCAAGAGCAAAAAATGCACTTCTGACAATTTCTAGCCTCTTTGTAAACTACAGGGTTTGAACTACGATCAGAAAAACACTGTATCAACATATGATACAACTGCTACATTTTCTTTTTAAATTTAATGTTTATTTTTTTTTGAGAGGCAGAGACAAAGCTCCGGTGGGGGAGAGGCAGAGAGAGAGGGAGACACAAAATCCGAAGCAGGCTCTGAGCCGTTAGCACAGAATCTGACGTGGGGCTCAAACTCATGAACCATGAGATCATGACCTGAGCCAAAGTCAGATGCCTAATCGACTGAGCTACCCAGGCACCCCACAACTGCCACATTTTCAAATAAATCTAGGTCAGCTTTAATTACTTATCCCTGATATTAATATTGTAGCCCACCTTTCAGTATATTAAAAGTATATTTAATATACTTTTATATATTAAAAATATATTTCAGTGTATTGCCATTTTCTAAGATTCAAAATAAGCAAAGACCTTTATAGTTTCATATTTGTAATTAGTCTTAAAAGATTTTGTTTTGCCTAACTTCATAAAAAAGGCTATTTTTAGCAGCTTTATTAAAATATACATAATTCATATTCCATAAAATTCATCCATTTAAAGTATACAATTCAGTGGTTTTTATTATGTCTGAAGAGTCGTGCAATCACTGTTACAATCTGATTTTAGGCATTTTGGCCTTCCTCCCACAAAGAAACTCCATTCCATCAGCAGTTACCCCTCATCTCCCCTCCCCCCACCCCAGTCCCAAGCAGCCAATAATGCACTTTCTATTTCTATTGATTTGCCTATTCTGGAATTTTCATAACAAATCAAATTATACCACACACGGTCTTTTGTGACTGGTTTCTATCATATTTTCTAGCACATTTTCAAGGTTCATCTGTGGTGAAGCATGTGTCTATACATCATTCCTCTTTATTGCTGAATAACATTTCATTGTAGGGATGTACCACACATTTTTTTATCCCATTCATTGTTTGATGGACATTTTGGTTGCTTCACTTTTTGCATACCAGGAGTAATGCTGATATGAACATTCATATACAAGCTTTTGTGTGGACATGTTTTTATTTCTCTTGGGTATACAGCCAGGAATCTATACTTGCTGGGTTATTTGGTAACTACAGGCTTGACATTCCAAGGAACTGCCAAACTTGTATTCCAAAGTGGAGGCACCAATTTATACTGAAAAAAACCTATTTTTTTATTTCGTTAAGATTCACATTTTTTAAAAGTTACTGTTGGCTGAAGGGGATTTTATGAAAAGTTACTGTTTGCTGAAGGGGAAGTTAAACCTTAAGTTATCTCAAATACATTTCAGTAATGAAGTAAAGTTACATAAGTTGAACAAGATGAAAGGTACCCTGTTACATTAAATTGAATATTTGACACATTTATCTTAAAAATATTTGTTTTACAGGAAAGCCCTATTACTTGCTTACTTGTGAACAAATAATGTTCCTCTCTGAAAGATCATCCTCTTGGACTGAGAGCATGGAATCAAAAGGACCACAGACAGCAGGAAAGAAGGGAGACATCAACTGAGTTTGCGAGTCACCTAAACATTAAGCCCCAGAAATACATGGAATGGAGGACCCAGAACTCACAGCCCAGCCACCTTCCGTTTCAATGTGAGTACATCCTGTGTCTTGAATATGATGCAATTAATTGGACATCAAGCATATGACCTCAAGTCTGGCCCCAAAGCCAAGATCTCTCATCAACATGAAAAAATGTGCACTATTCTGGCTGGTCCCCCAAACAAAGCAAAAAATACACATAACTTTTATGTAGTAGGTCTCTTACATATACACAAATTATTGCACGGTGTACAAGATGCCCATTCTTTCATTACTCAAAACAAAACAAAACCTAAAGACCCTTTCAGAGGGGAAAGGTTAGTATATATGTGAGTTTTAATAAATAAATTATACATTTATGTGACAAGTTGGATACATTTCAAATGGAGTATTGAGTTATGAAAAAATTAAGGCAACTTATTTACTGATACATATAGGATGCTAGTTATATGATGCTTTGAAATTCCCAATTTTTTTATTTCAAGTCTACAGATGAAAAAAATGAGAGAATAGTAAGACAAACACCAGTAAAGTCTCCACCCAGAATAACCAATTTCTAACATTGTGTCATGTTTGCTGCTTCTTTACACACATGCATGTGCATACACATCTTCCTGAACCATTTGAAGGCAATTTGCAAACCCCATGACTCTCATATCTAAATACAATAGTGTCCCGTTAACAAAGATGTCTTCCTGCATGACCACAATACCACTATCACACTCGAATGTAAGAATTATAAAGATATATAAAATAATACTATAGAGTGTTCACAAAAGTTTGATAACAAAAGAAAAATATGTTGTTTATCTCAGCAACTCCCTGAGAGTTTCTCTCTCTAGGTTCGTAACGAGAGAGGAAAAGAAACAGATTCAAGGAGGGATTTAAGGGGTCTTCTGTCATACCTATGTTATTTTTTTCCAAAAGAAAATTAAAATGTAATAAAAATATACATAGGAAAATGCTAACATTTGTTAAATCTGAATTGTGCACACATATATTTCTTAGACTAAATAGTATATGTTGAAATGTTTCTTTAATTAAAAAAAGAAAAAGGAGAAGCTGTGACTCATTGAACTCTACATTGCCCTGGATAAAAACAAAACAAACAAACAAACAAACCTAGTAATGGCAATATGAAATTACTGTTACAACCACTATTTAATTAATTGAATTTGATATGGTTCAACCTACTATATGTTATATAAAACCATCACAAGGGATGCTTATTGAGATATGTAGCAGTGTCTGTGGGCTTGATTTTCACGACTCACATACATAGATAGGACTCTTGAAGACCAGACCATAACACAAGGGCAAGTGCTGAGCAGCATGTCTTCCAGGCCTGCTGGAGGAGATCCCTTGGAGAAAACCCTACAGAGATAGGACCATACATAGGCAGGTGGGTCCCCCCACTATCCCACACACACTGGAGCAGCTCACAGCAATCTGACAGCACTGGGTGGCAGACTCTGGAAAATAATAAACTCTGATCCTGGGCTGTGGGGCTTTTGAACTTTATGATTAGGCAAGTTTCAGCACCCCAGCATGTGATCACAGGCTGTAATACAACAGCACTATAATGTGGCAGAACCTTGGCTCCAGCCCTACCCTGCCTGCTCAGAATACATGGCCAGGTGAACACCAGCACGACCGGGACAGTTTCCAAACCTTATGGTTGATCTGAATGTTCCATGCACTTGGCTGTAGCTAGTTTCTATGGAGCTTTGTAGGAGGCCAACTTCTTTTCTCTTGTCAAAGAGATTTATTCTTTTCCTCTACAGAATATTAATCTAGGAAAGGAGTACATTTTCTAAATGATCAAAATAAATACAGAAAGCCTGTAGAGTAGATTCTATTAAAAACAGAATATATATGAAACATGAATATATAAGAAGCTATGAAATATAATGAGAAAAGCAGTAGAGGATAAATCAGATGTGGATTGCAGTCCTTATATTTTCTCTGAGTGATTTCAGGCAAGCCACTAACATTTTTGGATCTCTTAATTTTTATTTAAAAGCTGATCTAACAATAAATATCTACATTTTATTGAAAGACAGGATGACTGTTGGAAACTCTTTGGACTGATGTCTCTTAGAGTTCTGAATCATAAATGGCAATTAATTTATTTAGGTTCTGGCAAGAAGAGACTCTGTATATGAGGACAAGAATCCCACTATTCAAAACTATTTAAGGGGTGCCTGGGTGGCTCAATCAGTTAAGCGTCCAACTCTTGATTTCAGCTCAGGCCATGATCTCATGGGATTGAGCCCCACATTGGGCTCTACGCTAGCAGCACGGATTGCTGCTTGGGATTCTTGGGATTCCAGGCCTGCTGGAGGAGATCCCTTGGAGATCTTGGGATTCTTTCTGCCTCTCTCTGCTTCTCTCTCTCTCTGTCTCTCTCTCTCTCTCCCCCTGCCTCCATCCTCCCTCTTTCTCTTTCAAAAATAAATAAATAAACTTTAAAACTATTCAAAAAGAGTTTCAAACATTTATTTTGTCATGATAAATCATTAACATGTCCCTGGATATTTTAGGCTTTTAATGGGCAATAGGGAAAGTGGTACCTTTTAAATATTTTTACACGTATTTTAAATAATTTACACTCTCATTCTGATCTTCATTTTTATTAGTCTTTACATTCTACTCCATAATATTCCTGATTAGGAAATTAGTGAATAATATATATAATACACCACTGATAGAGGGGTCTCAGGTTTTGCTTTTTTTTTTTTTGTAATATTAAAAACTGGAAAAATGGGACACCTGGGTGGTTCAGTTGATTAAGCATCCAACTTCAGCTTAGGTCATGATCTTACAGTTCCTGAGTTTGAGCCCCATGTCAGGCTCTGTGCTGACAGCTCAGAGCCTGGAGCCTGCTTCGGATTTTGTGTCTCACTCTCTCTCTGCCCCTTCCCTGCTTGCATGTTCTCTCTCTCTCTCTCTCTCTCTCTCTCTCAAAAATAAACATTTTTTAAAAACTGGAAAAATACTACCATCAACAATCAACATAAGACTTATATTTTCAAGAAAGATGATAAAATATGTGGCTTGTCAGATTCCCTGAATATCTTGCCCCAGTGCTTGAAGAACTGAGAAGGAACACTCAGAATATTGTAGATAAGGACTGTTCTTAATTTAGCATTTTTCATTAATTTCATTCCTACCCCATCCCCCAAACTTGTCATTTCACCAATCTTTTAAGGTACAACCAGAAAAGGAGAATAAAAAGAATATGAAAATCACCAACAATATACAGGACTTTAAACTTAACATCTCTACATATAATCTCACTTTATCTTTCTAGCAAATCTGTTAGTAGGTATGAAAAATGGAACTGAAGGAAATCATGAGGTTTGTCCTAGAATTTATAGCTAAAATACTGTAAAGCTGAACTAGAATTCTGATCTTCAGATTCCAGGTCTCGTGACTGGATAGCATTTGCTCTTACAACTGGTAATCAGATTGGCTTCCACGTCATGGACTGTTTCTCCATGGCCTAAAGCCTTATTTATTTCTAGAATGGAAATAAAACAAATGTCTGATATTATCATTACTGTCCCTCTCACCCTCCCTGTTCTGTATGGCACCCCTGCCTTACACATATCATTTCATGTTCACTCTCCAGTTCACTATGCCTCAGGTGGCTCAGTGACACCCATGCCTTTCATTGCTCTGCCTACAACTGACACAAGGCTGAAGTGTTCAACACTATGAGGCTTTCCAGAGCAACAATGAAATTACAGTGCAAGGAAGGAAACTGAAACCTGAATATCTTTTCAAGGTATTACCCCAATTAGCATTTCCTTCTTCTCCAGGTTATCTGTTTGGCGATAGCCTCTCTTCAGCCTTGTTTTGGGCTATTGATATTTCCCATCTCTCCCCTGCCTGCTTTCCTCTGTCTCCCAAATTTCAGGCTTCAAATTGCAGCCTCTGGCCCAACTAGAAGCCAAAAATAATTTCACATCACAATCATCTTTTCATTCAAGGAATACAATCTTTTCACATCTTTGTGCAAAGCACTTAACTCTTGATTGTCACGAACTACTTTCCTTGAGCAAATACTGTTGCCCTCTTGTATAAACAAGTTGAATATCAATGTTTTACAAAAGCAGAAAGCCATGAACCTCAAAAGCAAATTCAATCTGCTAATTCTAGCTGCAGAAACATTAATGCATGCTTATTTTCACTTTCTTCTCCTTCCTCTTTCTTCCTCCTTAGGCCATCATAAACCACAGATCCATTTCCCCAACAGGATTTAACACTCAAATTTCCACCTCCACCCCCAAATTTCCTATAAATAGAACGCTTTCCCCAAGATCACAGGTAGCTCAATCTGGACAAAGGAAGACACTGGCAGCAGCTAATATTACTAACTTTTTTAGATCCACACACATGGCTCCAGTTTTCCCCAATTAGATCACTTTTTAAGCAAAATTTATAGAAAGAAAGCAAGGATTATAATCTGTGAATGAGTTTTCCTTCAGAACATGGACTTAGTATAATTTGTAAAGGAGATTTCTGTACTAATCCAATTATTTACTTATAAGGAAAGGTATAATCATAACGTCTGTGTTTTTGTTTGTTTTGCTGATACAGTCTGAACTAAAATGACTTTTTAATATTCTTATAAATTAAAATCATTTATTCAATCTGATCACTTCCCACATCTGCTTTTTTAAAAGCTTTACTGACATCAAAAGATGTTAGGATACTTAGAGAAATTTAAAAAAAAAATTAAAACCTTCATTTCATCAAAGTCGGGAGGGGGAAGAGGGTTAAGCAAAATAACATGAACCATGTAGATGCAGGACTTTGCAGGGTGAATTTTGAATTCAAGGTTTCATTCATAAAAATAGAATAAAAGACTTCGAGATGACTTTGAGAAAATCTCAGACAACCATATGTCGTACAAATAAAGAAACTAAGTACTCCTTAAGGAAAAGTGGCTGAGTGAGTCTGAAACCTAGGTCTCCATTCTGGGCCACCACAGACACCAGGGTTTCATGCTCTTCACCTATCTACCAAGACAGTTAAGATGCTCCATTTCTTACATTTCATTTATACAGATGACATTTTATGAAGTCTATATTTCCAGTGGTCTTCCCCCAAATAATATTTCCAGTTAGACATATGTAAACAATACAAAAAAGAAACTTTTGAGGGGAGGCACCGTTAATGGCAGATAAATAGCTCTTTAAAAATGCACCCTCATTTCTCTTTCCTAGTCAAACATTATTGTATGACATTGCGAAGCTGACCTTGCCCCATAAAGTTTTCCTTTCTCCTGCAAAAGCAGAGGAAAATGTATTTGCTCCAAAAGAGGAGGGAACATTTGTTCACCCCGGCATCCTCGGCCTTACTTGCCCATGAGTAAGGACAGAGATGTCTTTAAACAAGGTGTTGATTATCAGACAAACCTGTAACCTATCTCATCTCCAACTTATCATGGATGTAAAATTCTGCCTTCTCAATTACCACAGTACACGGTTATATTTTAGAAATAGCTATATGTAATATTAAGAGGCAATTCACTCAGGTGATAGCAGTTAGATTTGCATATGACCAGTACCATTCACTTCACTTTTTATTAAATGTGCATTAACCTAAAACTACACTAGCCTATAAAAGTATAAGAGGATTGTGATAACACAGCATTAAAGTGACAGTAAATCAGCAGAAACATAACATTAGATTTTCTAGGTCAGTTACTTCCCAGACTGTAAATACAGGCCATTCTTCCATGAAGTTATAGATATTTTTCAAAGAGCACAAATGACCTGTTTTGCAACCTGCTCTTACATGAGGGAAATGAAAGCAAATTTAGATGTGGAGGTAACCATATTTTTATAATGAAAATTAAAGCTGGAAAAAATACTTAATTACAGTTATCTAATTTGCAGCAATATTATTTCCTATGGCAAAGCACTAAACTGTATCCATGAGAATGCTAATGAATGCTTTTATTGACAAGAGCCTTCCTCTAAAGCTACTCAGGCTTGTTTACTATTCCAAATGTTGCACTACTGCTGAGGTTCTAAAATATAAAAAATGGAAAAGCATGTAATTACCATAATTGTATAGCTGTGATAGAGTTTCTACTCCAAAATTTTGTCATGAAGCAACACTGGTACTTTTAAAGACCTAAGCGTTTTTTTCCCCCTTCCTAATTTATGTAATTTGATTCTTCTGGAAATTTTAGTAAACAAGTTACATGAATGTTATTTAATGAAAAAAATTATGTATCACCTTATTACAACCCCCATTTTTATTTCAGTGTATTTCTCTCCTATGCATTTGTCATATTTGCACAGCATTTTAACCTCTGTGTGGTCCTGAAAGAATTTTAACACCATTCCATACTCAGCCTCCTGGCAGGAAACCCCAAACTTAAATAAAGTGACTGAGAAATAATTCCTGTGGTTTCCAGAGGCATCCTGGAGGTAAACAGAGATTCTCTGATATCCTGGAAAGGTAGGAAATGAAAGGAACCTTTATAGCAAGAGATTCCAAAATTCCTGTGTGGGTGAATTCTATGAACAATGGGTGTTGGCTCTAATAACAAAACATTTATACAGCTTTCTAAACTTACAAAGTGGTCCTAGATAAATGCTTGCAGTTGATCAATACAAAATTCTAACTATCTACTGACTGCTGTTCTACTTTGCAGATTGGAAACCCAGTCTCCTATCTTCACATTATTAACTCCTAGAATACAGTGGGGAATTGGTAGTACCTAGCCCAAAGTAATGTTTTCTCACCCTCATCTCTCCATAATACTGTTCTCCACAGTCCATACTGTAAATAATAATTTTCTTATCCCCTCATGCGTTTCTGGTCTATGATGGCAAAATAAGATTTCGAAATTAAATAATCTCCCTCTAGCATTTTTCTGCTCTTCCTCCACCCATTTTGTGTGTGTGTGTGTGTGTGTGTGTGTGTGTGTGTGTGTGTGTGTGTGTATGCTTAAGCACTGTGGACATCTGGTTCATTCTCTAATACCTGACTTTGAAAGAGAATCCGTGAGTCTCTGACAGACATCTCTGGCTTCTGATGGTTACCTTGAAATCAATCTCTGTGCAGTATTTCCCTCCAGAAACTGGCATCTAAAAAGTGCATTTCAGAACAGCAATATATGTAATATCCCAAGTTTACTGGTGAAAAAAATGTGCAACTGAATTCTATCAAATGTGCAGTCCAAATCCAGTATTCAGATGCCTGGCTATAAGAAATTTTTCACTTTTCTTGATTAAAAAAAAAGGGCATGGAATAAAAAATCTAATACACAGTGATATAGCACATCAGTGACTTTCTCTGAAATATTTTCAGTCTAACAGATTTTAATGCCAGATATACAGTGACAACTATTCCTCATGTAATAACAGACCCAGTCACAAGTTATATGCTTATTTTTGATTATTTTAGTCTCAGAAATCAAACTCTGAAATAATGCCAAAATAGAAGACAATCTTTTTAAGTGAAAGAATTGTAGTTATTGAATTTTGTAAGTATTCATGTAGAGAAAAGACTGTCTGAAGGCTGAAAAATATGTGAGAAACAGCTATAAGCTTCTATAAAAATTCGACTTGTACTGGCTTGCCAAAATCACAGGGTTAGAATCTCTTCTTTCTGATAAGCAGTTCTGTGTCTTGAGCAAATTATTCTGTCTCTGTTATGGAATCCTTATCTGTAAATGAGAAATACCTCCTCAATGATCAACTTCATTGCAGTGGTAAAAGAAAAAAGAAAAAGAAAAAAGAAAGAAAGAAAGAAAGAAAGAAAGAAAGAAAGAAAGAAAGAAAGAAAGAAAGGAAGGAAGGAAGGAAGGAAATATTTATGCCAGAATACTTAGAGAGTATTATTGTCATTGCATTTCCCATCTTATCAACTTTAAGATTATCTATTAATCATCAATTTTAACATGGTGTGCTATTTTATTAGGAAACGCCTTAACCAGCCTATATCAGAATCTGTATCTTTAATAAAAGTAGTTGAATAACAGGGCATCAAAACTGTAAAGATTTAAAATGTAGAAATGTGCTTAGGGAAATAATATAGATGGCAAACTCACTATACCTTCTACCAAAAACTATTTCCTTACTTCCCTAGAAAAATCAGCCTTCCAAGTATCTTTGTTCACATTATTGATTATTTATCTAGAATGTTTTCCCTCATCTCTTCCTCCAAATAAAACCCTGACCATCCTTAAAGCCCCAGCCCTCAGTCCTCTCTTTCAATTCTAACCATATATATTGTCTTGACCACACCATTTAAACCTTCTTTCTTGTTCACAAATTACTTGATATATGTTAGATTTGTCCCCACCTTCCCTGTGCACTGAGGAACAATGGTTTACATCGTACACTGGTATTGAACACAATGATATTAAAGTTCTATAGACACTGATCTGACTTAGAGCTTATACTGGCTGTTATATAGCCTTGAACAAGTTACCCAATTAACTTTACTTTCCTTATCTTTAAGATGTTATTTTGCTATTGTGAATATTGATAAGTATATAATGCATTTTGGTAGGGCCTAACATATAAAGAGCTTTCAACAAATGTTAGTTCCTGTGGTTCTTATTATTATTTACTTCCTCTTCCATAATACCTAACATGATACTTGCCACATGATTTGTGAGCTATAAATACCTGTTTTGTGAATAATCTGTTGTGTGTTGAGGGGCGCCTGGGTGGCTCAGTCGGTTCAGCATCTGACTTCGGCTCAGGTCATAACCTCATAATTCGTGAGTTCAAGCCCCACATCGAGCCTTCTGTTGTCAATGCAGTGACCACTTCAGATTATCTGTCCCCCTCTTTTGCTGCCCCTCCCCTACTCATGCTCACTCTCTATCAAAATAAACATTAAAAAACATTAAACAAAACTTCAGTGTTGAAGATCAATAGTAATGGACACATTTTAAGTTCTTTGTGTTAAAACCGATTTTTATTCAACATAATTGTGTTTTGCATTGGTGATTTGGTTCACTGCACTACCAAATCTCAATAACACACAATTTCATCCTACTATTAAGAAACACCAATCATTTTTATTGATGTTGGCTCTTTGACTTAGTGAAGGGTCTCAAACAACAACCTTATAAAGCCAGGAAAGAAGAAAGAAATAAAACACGCATCAAGGTAGAGATAATAGAGCTAATCAAGAATGAGTTCTTTTCAGAATTTCCTCATATTGTCCTATGAATATGTATGCTTAGAGATGCTCTGAACATGCATTTTGTCCAAATGCCCCAAAGCCAAAGGTGATCATATTATTCTGTTCAACCTAGAATATTAGCATCCTGTAATGACCTTATGAGATCAAGAATAAATTGCAAACATTACCAACATACCAAAATTAGAGTTACAACTGGCTTCATCAAAAGTTTTAATGGCTAAATTTTCACAGCTTCAAATTATGTTATAGGAACAATAATTTCCCTTCACTGACATCTCCTGGATTGCTGCTGCAGTCAGCATATTGCAAATTGACAACAGAAAATAGATGTTCACTTTCAAATGAAGTCAGTGAAAAAGCGAGATACTTAGGGGTAACTCATTTATTCCCTAACACTCCATTAGTTTCCTTGTTCTCTATGTTTAAAAAAAAAACCCTATCGAAAAATGATTTATTATTGACGTAATTTTTATGTTTTTCCTTCTCACGAAATTTTGACTTGTAGCATTGGCATTCTACTTTTATTTCATCCTCACAATAGGCAGAAAATTACAAAATAAGTTCTTTGCTAGAAAGACTTGGGCTAAATGGAATTAAATATCTAAGAATCATGTAGCGCTCTTGGTTTGCTTAATGTATAAGTGCTGTTACACAAAAAAGTCTGCAAAGATTGACGTTGGCATTATAATTCATTTAATATTGGGGCACCTGGGTGGCTCAGTGGGTTAAGCGCCGGACTTCGGCTCAGGTCATGATCTCCAAGTTCATGGGCCTGAGCCCCACATCGGGCTCTGTGCTGACAGCTCAGAGCCTGGAGCCTGTTTCAGATTCTGTGTCTCCCTGTCTCTCTTTTCCTCCCCCACTCACACTCTATCTGTCTCTCTGCCTCAAAAATAAACATTAGAAAATAAATATATAAACATTAAAAAATAAACAAATAATTCATTTGTCTTTTATTCGGCATTATATTAGAGTTTTATAAATAAATATTAATTGGTTAAAAAAGATACATTCTCCCAAACGTTATCTAATTGATGCTCTCTCTTTTAGCATTACTATTATTAATCTGCTTTTTAACAAATATAAACATTCAAATATTCTCAAAAAGTGACTACATAAATGGAACTGTTTTCAGAATTATTAATTAAATTAGAACATTTATAAAATTTCATACTCCTCCTGACAAATAGAATTTAACCATATAAAGCACATAAAGATTTAATAGAAGTTGCAACAAGAATGATGACATATATTTGAAATAGGTATTTAGATAATCAAATATTAACAATAAATCCCAATGACATGCTTTCTATGCACTATTGACATTGTCATGATGCTTATGTATGATAAGCAATACAGTCATAGGACCACTGATTGTGCAAAGTTCAGGGATTTTGTAAATGACATTTAAGTGGACTTTTAACCTGTCAAAACTCAAAGACAGGGCCTAATGGCAGATTTGGGCTGAGTACTGAGATTAAAGCTTAATATTTGTGTATCTTAATATATATTTTTCATTACACAAAAATGTGCATACATATAATAAGATAGGTGCATATTGCTGAAAATAAATCATACTATATATTCAGCTTTATTTTCCTTTTCACTCATTTATATTTTTATCAATTTTTTAAATACTTATAAACTATTAACTTAGTAGTTGTATAATATCTCAATATCATGCTATATCACATTTTCTTAACCAGTTCTTTATCACTGGTCTTCTCTGGATTTAAAATTTTCAATTATTTAGCCCATATTATTTTAACACTCAAAGACAAAAATCTTGAGTTGCGGCAAGATGGCGGCTTAGGAGGACGCAGGGCTCACCACACGTCCTGCTGATCACTTAGATTCCATCTACACCTGCCTAAATAACCCAAAAAACCGCCAGAGGATTAGCAGAACAGAGTCGCCGGAGCCAAACGCAGACGAGAGGCCCACGGAAGAGGGTAGGAAGGGCGGCGAGGCGGTGCGCGCTCCACGGACTGGCGGGAGGGAGCCGGGGCGGAGGGGCGGCTCGCCGGCCAAGCAGAGCCCCCGAGTCTGGCTTGCAAAAGCGGAGGGGCTGGGCGGACTGTGTTCCGACAGCAAGCGCGACTTAGCGTCTGGGAGGTCATAAATTAACAGCTCTGCTCGGAAAGTGGGAAGGCTGGAGGACAAAGGGAGGGAGAGCTGCTGAGCCCCCTGACAACAGAGCTCAGTTTGGTGGGGAACAAAGGCGCTCGCCAGCGCCATCTCCCCCGCCCATCCCCCAGCCGAAATCCCAAAGGGAACCGGTTCCTGCCAGGGAACTTGCTCGCTCCGCGCAAACACCCAACTCTGCGCTTCTGTGGAGCCAAACCTCCGGCAGCGGATCTGACTCCCTCCTGCTGCCACAGGGCCCCTCCTGAAGTGGATCACCTAAGGAGAAGCGATCTAAGCCTGCCCCTCCTGCCCCCGAGCACCTTGCCTACCCACCCCAGCTAATAAGCCAGATCCCCAGCATCACAAGCCTGGCAGGGTGCAAGTAGCCCAGACGAGCCATACCACCCCACAGTGAATCCCACCCCTAGGAGAGGGGAAGAGAAGGCACACACCAGTCTGACTGTGGCCCCAGCGGTGGGCTGGGGGCAGACATCAGGTCCGATTGCGGCCCCGCCCACCAACTCCAGTTATACACCACAGCACAGGGGAAGTGCCCTGCAGGTCCTCACCACGGCAGGGACTATCCAAAATGACCAAGCGGAAGAACTCCCCTCAGAAGAATCTCCAGGAAATAACAACAGCTAATGAGCTGATCAAAAAGGATTTAAATAATATAACAGAAAGTGAATTTAGAATAATAGTCATAAAATTAATCGCTGGGCTTGAAAACAGTATACAGGACAGCAGAGAATCTCTTGCTACAGAGATCAAGGGACTAAGGAACAGTCACGAGGAGCTGAAAAACGCTTTAAACGAAATGCATAACAAACTGGAAACCACCACAGCTTGGCTTGAAGAGGCAGAGGAGAGAATAGGTGAACTAGAAGATAAAGTTATGGAAAAAGAGGAAGCTGAGAAAAAGAGAGATAAAAAAATCCAGGAGTATGAGGGGAAAATTAGAGAATTAAGTGATACACTAAAAAGAAATAATATACGCATAATTGGTATCCCAGAGGAGGAAGAGAGAGGGAAAGGTGCTGAAGGGGTACTTGAAGAAATCATAGCTGAGAACTTCCCTGAACTGGGGAAGGAAAAAGGCATTGAAATCCAAGAGGCACAGAGAACTCCCTTCAGACGTACCTTGAATCGATCTTCTGTACGACATATCATAGTGAAACTGGCAAAATACAAGGATAAAGAGAAAATTCTGAAAGCAGCAAGGGGTAAACGTGCCCTCACATATAAAGGGAGACCTATAAGACTCATGACTGATCTCTCTTTTGAAACTTGGCAGGCCAGAAAGAATTGGCACGAGATTTTCAGGGTGCTAGACAGAAAAAATATGCAGCCGAGAATCCTTTATCCAGCAAGTCTGTCATTTAGAATAGAAGGAGAGATAAAGGTCTTCCCAAACAAACAAAAACTGAAGGAATTTGTCACCACTAAACCAGCCCTACAAGAGATCCTAAGGGGGACCCTGTGAGACAAAGTCCCAGAGACATCACTATAAGCATGAAACATACAGACATCACAATGACTCTAAACCCGTATCTTTCTATAATAACACTGAATGTAAATGGATTAAATGCGCCAACCAAAAGACATAGGGTATCAGAATGGATAAAAAAACAAGACCCATCTATTTGCTGTCTACAAGAGACTCATTTTAGACCTGAGGACACCTTTAGATTGAGAGTGAGGGGATGGAGAACTATTTATCATGCGACTGGAAGCCAAAAGAAAGCTGGAGTAGCCATACTTATATCAGACAAACTAGACTTTAAATTAAAGGCTGTAACAAGAAATGAAGAAGGACATTATATAATAGTTACAGGGTCTATCCATCAGGAAGAGCTAACAATTATAAATGTCTATGCACCGAATACCGGAGCCCCCAAATATATCAAACAATTACTCATAAACATAAGCAACCTTATTGATAAGAATGTGGTAATTGCAGGGGACTTTAATACCCCACTTACAGAAATGGATAGATCATCTAGACACACGGTCAATAAAGAAACAAGGGCCCTGAATGAGACATTGGATCAGATGGACTTGACAGATATATTTAGAACTCTGCATCCCAAAGCAACAGAATATACTTTCTTCTCGAGTGCACATGGAACATTCTCCAAGATAGATCACATACTGGGTCACAAAACAGCCCTTCATAAGTTTACAAGAATTGAAACTATACCATGCTTACTTTCAGACCACAATGCTATGAAGCTTGAAATCAACCACAGAAAAAAGTCTGGAAAACCTCCAAAAGCATGGAGGTTAAAGAACACCCTACTAACGAATGAGTGGGTCAACCAGGCAATTAGAGAAGAAATTAAAAAATATATGGAAACAAACGAAAATGAAAATACAACAATCCAAACGCTTTGGGACACAGCAAAGGCAGTAATGAGAGGAAAATACATTGCAATCCAGGCCTATCTCAAGAAACAAGAAAAATCCCAAATACAAAATCTAACAGCACACCTAAAGGAACTAGAAGCAGAACAGCAAAGGCAGCCTAAGCCCAGCAGAAGAAGAGAAATAATAAAGATCAGAGCAGAAATAAACAATATAGAAACTAAAAAAACTGTAGAGCAGATCAACGAAACCAAGAGTTGGTTTTTTGAAAAAATAAACAAAATTGACAAACCTCTAGCCAGGCTTCTCAAAAAGAAAAGGGAGATGACCCAAATAGATAAAATCATGAATGAAAATGGAATTATTACAACCAATCCCTCAGAGATACAAACAATTATCAGGGAATACTATGAAAAATTATATGCCAACAAATTGGACAACCTGGAAGAAATGGACAAATTCCTGAACACCCACACTCTTCCAAAACTCAATCAGGAGGAAATAGAAAGCTTGAACAGACCCATAACCAGCGAAGAAATTGAATCGGTTATCAAAAATCTCCCAACAAATAAGAGTCCAGGACCAGATGGCTTCCCAGGGGAGTTCTACCAGACGTTTAAAGCAGAGATAATACCTATCCTTCTCAAGCTATTCCAAGAAATAGAAAGGGAAGGAAAACTGCCAGACTCATTCTATGAAGCCAGTATTACTTTGATTCCTAAACCAGACAGAGACCCAGTAAAAAAAGAGAACTACAGGCCAATATCCCTGATGAATATGGAAGCAAAAATTCTCAATAAGATACTAGCAAATCGAATTCAACGGCATATAAAAAGATTTATTCACCATGATCAAGTGGGATTCATTCCTGGGATGCAGGGCTGGTTCAACATTCGCAAATCAATCAACGTGATACATCACATTAACAAAAAAAGAGAGAAGAACCATATGATCCTGTCAATCGATGCAGAAAAGGCCTTCGACAAAATCCAGCACCCTTTCTTAATAAAAACCCTTGAGAAAGTCGGGATAGAAGGAACATACTTAAAGATCATAAAAGCCATTTATGAAAAGCCCACAGCTAACATCATCCTCAACGGGGAAAAACTGAAAGCTTTTTCCCTGAGATCAGGAACACGACAAGGATGCCCACTCTCACCGCTGCTGTTTAACATAGTGCTGGAAGTTCTAGCATCAGCAATCAGACAACAAAAGGAAATCAAAGGCATCAAAATTGGCAAAGATGAAGTCAAGCTTTCGCTTTTTGCAGATGACATGATATTATACATGGAAAATCCGATAGACTCCACCAAAAGTCTGCTAGAACTGATACAGGAATTCAGCAAAGTTGCAGGCTACAAAATCAATGTACAGAAATCAGTTGCATTCTTATACACTAACAATGAAGCAACAGAAAGACAAATAAAGAAACTGATCCCATTCACAATTGCACCAAGAAGCATAAAATACCTAGGAATAAATCTAACCAAAGATGTAAAGGATCTGTATGCTGAAAACTATAGAAAGCTTCTGAAGGAAATTGAAGAAGATTTAAAGAAATGGAAAGACATTCCCTGCTCATGGATTGGAAAAATAAATATTGTCAAAATGTCAATACTACCCAAAGCTATCTACACATTCAATGCAATCCCAATCAAAATTGCACCAGCATTCTTCTCGAAACTAGAACAAGCCATCCTAAAATTCATATGGAACCACAAAAGGCCCCGAATAGCCAAAGGAATTTTGAAGAAGAAGACCAAAGCAGGAGGCATCACAATCCCAGACTTTAGCCTCTACTACAAAGCTGTCATCATCAAGACAGCATGGTATTGGCACCAAAACAGACACATAGACCAATGGAATAGAATGGAAACCCCAGAACTAGACCCACAAACGTATGGCCAACTCATCTTTGACAAAGCAGGAAAGAACATCCAATGGAAAAAAGACAGCCTCTTTAACAAATGGTGCTGGGAGAACTGGACAGCAGCATGCAGAAGGTTGAAACTAGACCACTTTCTCACACCATTCACAAAAATAAACTCAACATGGATAAAGGACCTAAATGTGAGACAGGAAACCATCAAAACCTTAGAGGAGAAAGCAGGAAAAGACCTCAGCCGTAGCAATCTGACCTCAGCCGTAGCAATCTCTTACTCGACACATCCCCAAAGGCAAGGGAATTAAAAGCAAAAGTGAATTACTGGGACCTTATGAAGATAAAAAGCTTCTGCACAGCAAAGGAAACAACCAACAAAACTAAAAGGCAACCAACGGAATGGGAAAAGATATTCGCAAATGACATATCGGACAAAGGGCTAGTATCCAAAATCTATAAAGAGCTCACCAAACTCCACACCCAAAAAACAAATAACCCAGTGAAGAAATGGGCAGAAAACATGAATAGACACTTCTCTAAAGAAGACATCCGGATGGCCAACAGGCACATGAAAAGATGTTCAGCGTCGCTCCTTATCAGGGAAATACAAATCAAAACCACACTCAGGTATCACCTCACGCCAGTCAGAGTGGCCAAAATGAACAAATCAGGAGACTATAGATGCTGGAGAGGATGTGGAGAAACGGGAACCCTCTTGCACTGTTGGTGGGAATGCAAATTGGTGCAGCCACTCTGGAAAGCAGTGTGGAGGTTCCTCAGAAAATTAAAAATAGACCTACACTATGACCCAGCAATAGCACTGCTAGGAATTTATCCAAGGGATACAGGAGCACTGATGCATAGGGCCACTTGTACCCCAATGTTCATAGCAGCACTCTCAACAATAGCCAAACTATGGAAAGAGCCTAAATGTCCATCAACTGATGAATGGATAAAGAAATTGTGGTTTATATACACAATGGAATATTACGTGGCAATGAGAAAAAATGAAATATGGCCTTTTGTAGCAACGTGGATGGAACTGGAGAGTGTGATGCTAAGTGAAATAAGCCATACAGAGAAAGACAGATACCATATGGTTTCACTCTTATGTGGATCCTGAGAAACTTAACAGGAACCCATGGGGGAGGGGAAGGAAAAAAAAAAAAAAGAGGTTAGAATGGGAGAGAGCCAAAGCATAAGAGACTGTTAAAAACTGAGAACAAACTGAGGGTTGATGGGGGTGGGAGGGAGGAGAGGGTGGGTGATGGGTATTGAGGAGGGCACCTTTTGGGATGAGCACTGGGTGTTGTATGGAAACCAATTTGTCAATAAATTTCAGAAAAAAAAAAATTAAAAAAAAAAAATTAAAAAAAAAAACAAAGACAAAAATCTTTTTAAAATCATAGTAATACAAAATCCACTCAAATATTTATTAAAGGGCAAAACTGTATACTCCATTTTAATTAAAGCATTAATTAAAATAAACTATTAAAAACACCAAAATACTTTTATATGTAAGGCACACAGAATGTGTTAAAGAGAAGACCAAACAATGGTTCTCTCTGAAGTCAATGTAAGTCAGAATTTCAACCAGTGCCTTTGGAATAATTTTGTGATGGAGGAATGAAAGAAAGGAAGAGAGAGAAAATGGAGATAAAGGGAAGGAAAAAAATACCATCCCTCATGACCAGATTTAACACTGAACAGAATTTCAATAAACTTTGCAGCATTGATAAACTCAAGAAAATATATGCCATGTATTCTAGATTCCTATTACTTTCACCATGGAGTGAATTAAAATTTGAAATTCTCATCCAGTTTTCAATTAAAAAGCTTGACTGTATTTACTTATTTTTTTCACTTGCCTATGCTTAAGACTCATTCAGAGATTCAAGTTGTCAAATACATGTTATTATTGAAATGTGTGAGCATAAACTCACTAGGACATGTACATATATAATAGATGCTTAGGCAACAGATGGATAAGTTTGCATGTATATATATGCATAGAGGGCATACACACATAGACATAAAACTTTTTGCCATTTAAGAAGAAAACAAACAGGGAAGAAATATAGGATTTTATTTTTATTTTTTGTGCACAAGAATTTTTATTAATTCATAAAACTAGAACCAATCTAGATGTCCTTCAGTGGGTGAGGAGTTAAACAAAATGTGGTACATCCAGTTCATGGGATGCTATTTGGCAATAAGGAGGATGCAGTCAATATAGGAATTTAGAATAAATTCTGGGCTTTATAAAAAATGGTGACTTCGTATGTTCAACCTAATTTTAAAAGCTGAACTGCAAAGAGCTTTTTATAAGATAGATGCAATTGAAAAAATGAACCTGCTCAGCTGAGAATTAGATAAGAAAAAAATATTTTTTCTCCTTATTTATTTAATCTTAAAACCTCTAACAAAATTGCCATGGTATTTATTAAAAATCATCCTAGAACTATGTCACAGAAATCAATGCCAGGGAAAATACTGAAGCTTAATGGAAATAGAACCTTCACTACCTTTTAAAATACGTGTTTTGTGATAGAGATATTTAAAAATTTTATAGAACATAATATTAATTCTTTATTTTCTTACATTTTGAATAATCGAATAATCTTTAGATTATGAGCACAAGAAATGTTCGAAATGTCTTTCTAAAATGTGTGTGTGTGTGTGTGTGTGGGTGTGTGTGTGTGTGTATGTATGTGTATTTGTAATGAGACTAAGGGTCCTTAATTATTTGTTATCAAATAAGCATTCAAACTAGCTGTCCTGTTTTGCCCCAGTACTCCTTATTGATGATGTCACTGCTCCCTCATTGGTGGCTGAGTTTATCAGGTGAGATATATAAAGTGAAGGAATGGAATGCTAAGCCTAGCTTATTAAACCCTTGTTTAACTTAAAGAATATTTTTGAGGTGCCTGAGTGGCTCAGTAGTCAGGTGAGTGTCCAATTCTTGATTTCAGCTCAGGTCATGATCTCACAGTTCATTAGATTGAGCCCTGCATCCAGCTTTGCACTGAATAGGCAGAGCCTGCTGGAGATTCTCTCTCTCTCTCTCTCTCTCTCTCTCTCTCAGTCTCTCTCTCTCTCTGCCCCTCCCCCACTCTCACTTGCTCTGTCTCTCTCCAAATAAATAAATAAACTTCTTTTAGGAAAAGGATATTTTGGCTACCTGAATCAGGATTCAAGTAATACTTGTACACTCAAGCTGTGTGCCTCCTCACCTACCTCACCCAAGGAGCTTATCAATGCTATTTATAGAGGTGTTATGATTATTAACTGTGGGAGGTAAAAGTGGAAGAAGCAAAAATGTGGGAGAAGTCTGAACACAGTAGTGACGTGAAATCTCTTCTCTGATTAATCCCTTGGAGTAGGTTTACTATGGAAAAGGACTAGAAGCTGATAGGACTGATTTGTGAAATAATTTGAGACAGGTAAATGTGATTGCTGAGAGACTAGAATGATTTTTGTGAGTACTGTGGACCCTTTGTAAAGCACAGGGCACAAAGGCAGACCTGAATGAGGCTTAGCTTTGCAGACAGAAGTACTTTCTTGCTCCCTGAATGGAATCCAAACTACTCTGGCAAACCAAGAGGCAGATGATATGTGACTAGCTTAGGCACTGGCATTCTCAGGGTAGGCACCTCTTTCTAGTGATACTGTGGACTTTCAATGTGTACCAGCAGAGAGGGAGCAAGAGAAGAACATCACAGCATCGTAAGAATCCTGCAGAGACTCTTTGCTTTGAGAGATCTAATGAGGGGGGTGTAGGGGTGGGGGTGTGGGCAACCCAGAAATAAGTAGAGAACATTTTGAGAAAAAATAATATTCCTATCTGTATTCCAGAACCATTTGGAAAGGGCTTAATAAAAATGTACAACATGTATATCTAATGGCTATCACTGGATGACATTTAGGTTTGTTTTGTAGTCATGAGGTCAAAATTTGCTGAACTCTGCTTTCTGTTGGGTTTTATCAGTGACATGTTTCTTAAACTGCTTTTGCATTACTTAGAAAAATGCTGAATCTCTTGTCCATCTTTATTAAGGTTATGCTTTGGTTACTAAGGAAAGACCAGTATTTCTGGCATAGGCAAACAGTTTCATATAATAATACATGCCCTCCCAATAATATGCGATGATATGAAAAATGAGATTGGTGGCAAATTATTCTAATTTTCTCTAGAGAACTGCTTAGTTTTTGAGAGATTCTAGATTTCTGCTTCAACATTATGAGTAAGTAGGAGCTAGGTTATACCACCTCTCTTCCCAACACAGCCACTAGACTCCTGATAAGATGCAGGCTTAGAAGCATCCTTAGTTTCACTGGAGGTAGAAGGGATTTCCAGGATCACCTCACCAACTGAGAACAAGCAGAACGATTAACTAGAAATGAGCCTGGAGGCACAAAAAACATGGGCTCCTAACACCTTTAGCCAAAGTGTTTCTCTAAGTCAGGTAGGCCAGGATTCTAGAAGCTGGTCCCTAAAATGTGGGAACCAGGATTCAGTATCGGGAAGTTGGTGTAGGGGAGCCCAACTGAGAGAAAGTCAATATGATACGAAACCAAGATAGATCTGTAGGTAACAGTGAGGGGTGAGCTTGTATCAAGACTGAGTAACAATAGATAACATGGACCATTGGATCAGTAATGACCAAGGAAGCCAATTCTGAGACTCCAACTCTGATGCAAAAGCCTCCAAAAAGGCCTGTGAGACAGAAGGTAGGACTTGTCCCCAATAATATATACAAGGACAGAAGTGAGGTCAAAGGCCCTTTGAAGGAAAGAATCCCTCATTAGCACCTCAGGTTACTATGAAATGTGACACCAACATATGAAAGGGCAGATTTAGAAATCCAAGAGCTAAAGACATTAAAACAGAATTTCTGTAGATGAACTATTTGAAGAAATAAAGATGAATTGCAAAAATGGACACAAACACTAGAAAAATTTCACAAATAAGAATATAAACTCAAAAACAATGGACTTCCAGAAGGAAAAAAGTACAATCTGGAAGTCAAAGTCTCAAAAGACAGGTTAAATGTACATCAGAATAGACACATTTGAGAAGAGAATTAATGAACTACAAGGTCTATCTAATTTATATAGTATATGTCAAAGAGAGATAAGGAGATGGAAAATATGCAAGATTAGAGCAAGACAATCTCAGAAGATGGAAATGAAAAAGAGGAAATGAAGCTATTTTGTAAAGAGATGATGGCTATACTTTTTCTAGAACGGATTAAAAAAAACATGAATACACAAATCCAGGAATCATAACAAACAAGAAATCTAGATGTGACCACAATGAAATATAATGTTGGGGGAAACTTCAACTGAAAATCTTTCATGTTAGTGAAAAGATAGCTCCCTCTACAGATTTTTTACTGAAGATCTTCAAGACAAGTTTCAGATGCCAATCTGTATGAATAACCTTTCTTATAAATACTGATTAACATACACAATATAAAATATTAACCAAACTAAAGGAAACACATTAAAAATAGTCTACATGACTTAAAAAGTAATAATATTCATCTTAATCACACATTGTACACAAAAACTTACTCAAAGTGAATAGATATCTAAATGTATCATATAAAACTCTAAAAGCTTTAGAAGAAAACCTAGGAGAAAACCTTCATAAATGGGTTTGACGAAGAGATTTTAAATATGACTCCAGAAACAAGATCCACATAAGGAACAATCAATATGTTGGATTTAAGAAAAATAAATAACATTTCTGCTGTATAAAATACTCTATTTATAGAGTGAAAAGTCAAGCAATGGACTGGTAGGATATTCTTGCACATCATTATCTGACAAAGGCCATGCCTACAGTACGTACAAAAAACTCTTAAAATTCAACCCTAAAAAAATAAAATATCCAATTTAACAAATAGTCAAAAAACTTGAACAGATACTTTGCCAAAGAGGATACATACAGATGAAAAAGGAACACATGACCTGGAAACATCATTAGCCATTAGGGAAATCTAGATTAAAGCTATAATGAGTTACCAGAATGGCTAAATAAAAAACAATAGTGATAACACCGCATGTGGGTGAGGATACAGAATAATCAAATCACTCATTTGATGCTGGTGGGACTAGAAAATGGTATGTCGATCTGGAAAATAGTATGTGGTCTCTTACAAAGCTAAATATATACTCAGCGTATGACCCAACAATTGCACCTCTGGGTATTTACTCCAGAGAAATGAAAACTCTTGTTAATACAAATACCTGTTTATAAATGTTCACAGCAGCTTTATCCATAATAGCATTAAACCAGAAACAAGCCAAATTTTCTTCAGTGAGTGAATGGTTAAGCAAACTGTGAAATAGCCATACACAGAATACTGCTCAGCAATAAAAAGGAATGAACTGTCCATACATGCCACAACTTGGATGGATCACAGGGAATTATGTTTTAAATGGTCAATCTTAAAATGTTACATACTACATTATTTCACTTATATATCCTTGGAATGAAAAAATGGTAGAGAAACTATAGAGAGATAAGTTGCCAAGAAGTAGGGGATAGAAGGAGGAAGAAGGTAGCTGTGACTAATAAAGGGTATATTAAGAAATTTTTGCAGTGTGACTGTTCTGTGTCTTGAGTATGGTGATAGTCACGTAAATCTACATCTGAGATAAAAATTACATGAAATTAAATACATAATCGGGTAATGTCAAACTGGCGAAATCTGAATAAGCCAGTTTATTTATTTGATGTGTTCAATATTTTTTTATTTAATTAATCAATGCCTTTCAAGTTGCAGGTTGTGATATTACTGTATAGTTATGCAAGATAGTTACCACTAGGGAAACCGGATGAACGGTGTATGTGATATCTCTTTATTTCTTACAAGTGCAAGGTTAAAAGATGTATGCATACAATTTAAAAAAACACAATGAGATACCATCACACTCTATTAGAATGGCTGAAATGAAAATGCTGTACTGACATCTCACGCCAGCAAGGAGGTAAAGTACCTGGAATTCTTATACTGCTGGTGAGAAAATAAAATGATATAGAAACAGTTTAGCACTTTCTCATAAATTTAAACACACACTCCCCATATGAGTCAGCAATCCCATTTCTGGGTATTTCCCCTAAAGAAATAATTGTTTATGTTCACACAAAAACCTATACCTGGACGTTTACAGCAGCTATATACCTAAGTTCTAAAAACCGACAGTAATTCACATGTCTTTCATTGAGTGAATGAGTAAGACCATCATACTATACTATGGGCCCTTTGAATCCTTTGGATGAATCATAAAAGCATTATGCTGAGTAAAAGATGTTAGCCTCAAATCTTTACATATGATTCCATTTATATAGAATTCCGCAAAAGACAAAACTAGAGTGGCATGATTGTATCGGTGATTTCAGGAGCTGGTAGGGAGAGGAGGTACAGGGATAGCATGAGAAAAATTTGGGGGGTGACAGAATGTACCATGATTGTGGTGATATTCATATGGAACTATGCAATTGATAAAATCCATAGAAGTATGTCCAAAAAGGTTAATTACACTGCATTGTAATTTGAAAACATAAAATTATTAAATAATAATGGTTCCTGGATCTGTCAACTTTATCTAAATGCTTTCATGTATCGCAGATCTCAGTCTCAGTCCAACCAAGGAAATCAACAGGTATCTGAACACAGAAGACTCATCACTACATGTATCTGAACGATGTCCAAGCATTTTTTTTTCTTGCCAGAAACCCCTGAATACTATGTTAGATACAAGCTAGATACGAGAAGTGGAAGGAATACCAGAGGCAGAGTCCTCAGTCCTCGAGGGCAGGAATGACAGAAACATGGGCTGGAGACAAGGATGGTGATACATAGGTTACACATTAGAAATGTGACGACGCAACATCCTGACCTTGTGGCTTACAGACCAAGGGCCACTGGTGAAGAGCATACCTCTCCTCTTCCACCTCTGCCCCAAGGTAACCCCTATACTCATTATAATGAGTTTGCATTGCAGTTACAGCCCTCCCCCTAGGTAGAAAGACTGCCAGGAGTGTTCTGGTACAAAGCTTATAGGTCAAACGTTCCCCGCATGTACAGAAGGAGTCCCCCACGTCATTGGAAGCAGTCCCCACTAGGGACCAACTCCTGTATGTCACAGCTCCACCCAGCCCAGAGACCCAATAATGTTCAATCTCAAAAGAACATAGGGTCCTGTTTCACCTCAAGGAACCTGCCTGCTCTCCCTTAGAGAGTGTACAGTTGTTTTAATAAGACTCTTTCCTGCTTTTACTTTGGGTGCAGATTCCTAATTCTTTACCTCCGTTTTAAAACCCAAGGCACAATACTTTTTGCGCTAACAATACTCATCTCTTTTTGTCCCAAAGTCCTGTCCTCTTTGAAAATTATATTTGCCAACCACCAATACCGGCCCTGAAAGACAACCTTTTAATACAGAAGATAGCTCTAATGTTTCTACAGTTCTTTTATGTGTGCTTTTCTGCTGCATTGGTTTGCACTATCTCAGTAGACTTTAATTATCAACAACAGCTATCAAAGAATTAAAAACTCTCAGGCTTGGCAAAACATTAATTTAAGATATTTAGAATACTATAAAAAATAAAAACTAAATGAAACATTATAATTATCCTACCAGTACTTGAGTCTCTTCTGAATTAACACACTAAGTGAAAGTCTCTAAGGAGTACATACATTAAGGCAGTATCTTCCCTACTGATATCTCTGTTAGAAAATATTTTTAACACAAATTCAAGAAAGTCATCAAATATTTATTGAGCAACTATCAATTGTTGGAACTTCTTTAAATTTTTAGAGCACTTTCCAGGAAGCATAGCTCATTCAGTAAATATATTTATGGACTGTATATTGTCTATTTGTTTTAGCCACAGTACCTTGAAAGAGGTATGGTGAGGCCAGAGGCATTATCAAGAGAGACAGAAGCTGCAAAGAGATTTCCAGTGTTGCTTTTGCTGCTGTTGTTATTGCAGCTCCCAGGTCCCTGGGGAGAAATGGCATAAGGCCACTCAGTGAAGTACCAAGTTGTGTCACAAAGCAGAGGAATGGAGGGAAGCCATAAGCAAGCATCTTTATTGTGGGTCCAATGGAAGGGAAGGGAGAACACTTTTTTAGGAGTGGCTAATTTGAATCAGTTAAGCTGGATTCTAAATAGGGCTTGTCCCAGAGTGTCCAGAGCTTGGCCTTGGGGCAGTTAAGATAAATGTACAGTGACCAGCAATGTGGGAGACTGATAAGGAAGGCGATTGAGGATGTGAACTTAACTGGCTGCTCAAGGAAAGGAATGGATCAAAACAAGGTCAAGACAGCATTAAAAAAAAAAAGAAGAAAAAAACACTAGATTACAATTATCACGCACTTTATCTATTATGAGGAATCCACTAGGTTCTCTTTTCAAATTATTAAGACTCCAGTAACTTCCCAAGATTTCCAATAACACCACCCTGGTCCATGTACCACTGACCTTCACTCTTATCTCTTCCAAATCTTCCTCTCTATTTACAACATTTACCCAGCCCCTCCTCCTCCTCAACACAGCACCTAGAATAATCCTTATAAAACCTAAAATCATTTAACTCCTCAGCTTGTAGTGTTTAGTGGTTTCCCATTTCTTTGGGAGTAAAATTGATCATCTTTTGTGTGCTTGACTAAGTTCTACATCATTGGCCACCCCCAAATATTCTCAGTAACTTTCAAACTTCATCTTTTATTATTTTCTTCTTAACTCATTCCTTTCAGGTAACAAGGGCGCCCATGCTTCAATCTCAGGCCCTTTGGACTTGCTGTTTCCTCTGTCTGAAATATTCATTCCCTAGATATCTTCATTGCATGCTCTCTGGTCTCTTTCCATTCATGATTCAAACATCAACTTCTCAGGAAAACTTACCCTACCAGTCTTTTACAAAATTTAAATACTACCCAACACTTTCCAACCCCATCTTCCTTTATTTTCCTCTATAATACATCCCATCTAACATACAGGTGAGGATGAATGAGAATATGAAAAATTTGAACTCAGGCACGCTAACCAGGAAACTTGCAATGGTTGAAAAATAATTGAAAAACAAAACTGTGGCAGCTACAGAGGCATTGCATACATAGACAAGAGCAGTTGCAAGCCATGTTGAAGAGATAAAGCATTCAAGAGATAAAGAATTCTTGATCAATTGAATATAATGATACGAGAAGAGAAAAAGAGATCATTTCCTGATTTGTGGATTTGGTGATTTGGCACATTATGCTACCAGTTCCAGAAATTCAAACTATAAGAGAAACAACTGGATTTGGGAAAGGGGATGTTAATAGGTTCGAAATAAGTGATATTGAGCTTTCAGTTACATTGGAACATTCTGAAGAGAGATTCTTAGTAGGATATATTGATCTAGAACTTCTTAAAATAAATCATACTGGACTGGATTTCCAGAGTAGGAAAAAGAAAGTAGCTCAAGGTCTGAAAATGAGTAGCTCAAGTTCTGAAATGAGAAGCCAGAAGTAGAGTAAGAGAAGAATAGCAGAGAAGGAAAAGGAAGGGTAGGATAGAGAAGGGAAGAGAAGAGAGACAATGATGAGATTTCAGAAATATCCAAGTTTTAGGATTAAAGCAAAGGAAAAGGAACTATAAAAGCAAAGAAATGGGAAGGGGCATTCAAGCAAGAGAAAACAAAATTTTTAAGAGAAGGTGGAAGTCAACAATCTTAAATGTCTCATGTTAAATAGATACTTGAAATTTAACCTCCCATGGCCACTGGATTTTGTCACTGGGAACTCACTGGGAGTTCCTGATGAGTTCTACCTCTATTCTCTGGAATCATATAGAAAATACAATCCATTATCTTCCACACAGAAACCTTTCAAATAACTGAAATCAGCTATGTAAGTCTTTTTTTTTTTCATGAGGTTTTCTTCTCAAAACTAAATATGTTTGGCAGCTTCAATTTGCTAAAAGACTGCACTTAAGTTTTCCTCTGGCTACTCCCATTTATATTTCATGGCACCAGGTTTAGTGTTTAATGACAATGAACAGTTGAATCTCCAGCAATTTTGCCTGAAATGGCCTCTATATTCTCCAGAATTGAAGGCTTGGTTTTCAAAAGGAGAATGGTTTAATCTGATAGTAATTAAATTGTGAAAAGTTAAAGTCTATTAAAAAAAATGAAAAGGAATTGCTTGGAGGTTAAAATTATAAAGTCAAGCCCATCAGTGATTTCTTGATTGCCCTAATTTGCCTAAAAATGGCCTCCAATTTTGTACAGTTAATAATAAATAATTAAAATATGTGTAAATGCATCATCTGTATCACTTCTATTTAGATAAAAAGGTCACAGCATCTCTTTTTTACAGGTAGGCTGCTTCTTCATATTCTATACAGACATGTTCTGAGACCCCATTAGATGCCCAAAATCACAATAGTACCAACCCTATGTGTACTATGATTTTTCCTAATAATACATGGCTGTGATAAAATTTAATTCATAAATTAGACCCAGTAAGAGATTAACAATAATACCTCATAATAAAATAGAACTACAATAATATACTGTAATGAAAGTTAGATGAATATAGTCTCTCAAAATATCTTATTGTGCTATACTCACCCTTCTTCTGATAATGATGTGAGGTAATAAAATGCCTACCTGATGAGATGAAGTGTGGTGAATGATGCAGATACAGATATCTCTTTAAGCTACTATAGACCTTCTGACCATATGTCAGGGGAGAATCATCTGCTTCTGGATCACAGAAGACCACGGGTCACTGAAACCACAGAATGCAAAACCGTGGATAAGGAGGGACTAATGTAATCATAACTTAAAGGAAATTCATTAGGTGCTTTTAAAATCACAGAGAACAAAATGAGATATAGTCTATTATGTATCAGAAACACAGAGGTGAATTTCCATTTATTTGTGGTGTCTAAATAAAAAAAAATACTTACAAATAATGGAGGAGAACTTGATGAAGTGAGATATTTGTAGACTATATTAGTTTATCTAAAAATAAAGTATATGTTCAAAAGGACTTGGGGATGTTAAATTATTTTACATACCTCATGATTTTATGATGTATACCTTACAAGTTACTATCAGTTTTGGCTAAAACACTTATGCCTCACTGTAAGTGAATTAGACATATTCACAGTTCTGAAGAGTTGGATTTTTGTGCATTTGCTACAGCAAAACTGCTTAGTAAAGGAGATTATAGTTTATTCTGAAACATATAATCAAATCAGAAAAATTCTCAGCGGCTACCTCTAGAGATTACATTACTGTGCAAACTCAGCTAAACTGGAACTTCACTTCCCAGAGTTCCCTTCCCTGTATTGGTAGGACAGACCGTGTAAGAAATTTGCATGAGATTTGGAAGGTGGAAGTGAAGCAGCTGCCGCATTTACACTTGCAAATTCAGTGTAGTATTAAATCTAGTGCAGGTCAAGTAAATTATTGGGGGTCTCCTGCAAGGGTGATCAACATTTCTGATTTAACTGAGATTGTCCTAGTTTCTGCACCATAAGTCCTTCTCCTGGGAAACTCTTCAGTCCTGAGATCAGGACAATTGGTGGCCCTACTCCTGGTCTGCCTTGGTGAGATTTGTCTCCTCCAGCCCAGACTGAATTGAAGTTGGACCGAATTTCTTTAGTTTCTCTAACTCCTGGCATGCTTAGCTTCATGAAGAAAGGCATTAGCTTTTCAAGCAGGTCACCCAGTCATCAAAATCAGAAAAAAAAAGATAAGATGAGGTTTCCAGTTTGACCTTATTCTTCCAGGTGATCATTGAAAGTTTCAGTTTGCCTTTGTTTCTCCCCACCTTCAGGTCTGACTCTTTTTTAATACTACCTGCTCCACTGCCATCCCTGGCTGCCTACAGACCTAGAAACATACATGGAAATAACAGCCATAGTAAACTGCTTACCCAGGTCTCACGAGTGCATCATGCGAAATCCCTATAATAAACCCTTTACTCCCTATCACTTCTCTGCTTCTCTGCTCAATGATTGATATACCACCAATGGTTTTGTTCAATCATCACCTAGAGAAGAAATATGGATAGCTTTTTTAGCAGTAATAAATAACTATTCCTTATATCAGTGTAGTATTGTACATTTACTAAGTACTCATATACATATTAACCCATCTGTTACAAAATTGGAAAGCACAACTTATATTACTATATCCACTATGAATAAGCATGTGAAATATAACTTTGCTCTTTTTGTTATTAATAATTTCTCTTCTCTAGAAGGTAATTAAAATGGCCATTTAGCAGGGCATTTACAATATATAATCTCTTCTACCATTCTCAAGAGTCAATGTATATAACATGCACACAGGTAACCAAATTGTGAATACTCAACTTATATTAGAGAATCCAACTTCTGGCTCAGCAGTTAAATCAACTTATTTATTCCAATTTACCTGAATCCCAATCCAAGTTAACCAGTAAGTTTTTTTCTTTGTTTTTTCTTTTTCTTTCTTTTTTTTTTTTTTACTAATAAGTTTAAGTACTTAAGAATTTAGTCTTTATTGACTTAGACCATGGGCCAATATCCTTAATTCAAGATCTTTATGCCAATATCCTTATTGTAGCTTTGAATATTTTTTCTTAGGCATTTGCACTACACTTAATTTGGACTTCTTTTATCCATTTTTATAACACAACTATTTGATAGCAGTGTTTTCCTTTTTGGCTTATCCTTTGACCACTGCCTAAGTCAAACTGTACCTACCTACAATAACCCTAAGATCTTTCCCATGAGTTCTCTAGTGTATCATATGACATCTATCTCTTCCCACATATATAAATGGTGATGTTGTTCACATGTCTTCTACTTAAAGTCAGAATAAAGGATAAATATAATGTGCTCACTTAGCTAGATACAAAAAGATAATTTGATAAAATTAAAACTCATGAAATATACACACAAATAGAATAGAGGGACCCATCTTAAACTGAAATTTGCTCCCAGAAATCAGAATTAGGAAAGGAAGCCAGCTATTACCATATCAATGTCAAAATGTTCTGGAGGTACTGACCAGCACAATAAGGCAAGAGAAAAAAAAAGAAAGAAAGAAAGAAAGAAAGAAAGAAAGAAAGAAAGAAAGAAAACTATTATTATTTACAGAACATGTAATTGTTTACATTTCCTTATGCTAGCAACAAAACTTAAAACTTGAGAACAATATCATTCATAAATAGTGTCAAAAACATTAAATGTTTGACAATAAATTTAACAAAAATTATGCAATCCTCTACTAAAAAATATAAAATGTTACTAAGAGACAGTAATGAAGGCCAAAATTAAATGGAGAAGCATGTTATTTTCATGGATTGAAACATCATGAAGATGTTAATTATTCTCCAATTGTTCTATAAATTCAGTGTAATCACAACCAACATCATAGAAATCTCTGTATGTGTGTGTTGCACATGCCTGTGTTTACATGTGTTTGGATGTATAAATTAACAAGCAGATATTCTAAACTTTATATGTAAATGAAATGGGCCAATAATAGTCAAGAAAATTTTGAAGAAAAAAATAAAGCTGGAGGATTAACACTACTAGACCAAGAAATATTAAAAGTTATTACCGTGTTAGATAAGAAGACCAATGGAACACCAGGAGGTATAAGAAAAGAACTACATATGTATGTATGTATAACCATACATATGTATGGTTACTTGATTTATTTTAAAAAAAAGTAATCTTGAAGTGCATTGGATCTTTTCAATAAATGGTGTCATCAATTGGAAAAAAATGAATTTTGACAAATCTATTTTAGATGTATGATAGCCCTAATTTACAAATGTATAATAATAAAATTTCTAAAAGATAACAAAAGAAAAAAACTTTATGTCCCTGCAACAGGGGAAAATTTCTTAAACATCAAGTTGACAGAATGAACCATAAAGAGAAAAATTGGGAAGTTGAATTACATTGAAATGATGTCTTATTCACCCCAAGAAAAAATTAAGAGTGAAAAGCCCAACAAATAAATTGAAAAAAGTTTCTAATACAAATATCTGACATACTACTGGTATCCTGATATATATAAAACACAGAGAAACATGAAAATGAAAGAAGATCAATAGAAATATGAGCAAAAGACTTGCATGGGCACCTTCCAAACTCCAAATAGCCAATAAGAAAGTTCTAAGCCTCGTTGTTTATCAGAAAATGTAAATAAAATCACAAGATACCGTAATACACCCAACATGCTTACAACACCTACATGCTCACAAAGTGTTGACTATATTCCAGGTAATATTTTAAATGATTTACATATATTAAGTTAATTAATCTGCACAATAATGTACTATTATTTTCACCCCTATATTTCAGATGCGGAAATTAAGGCATAAAAGGGTTAAGAAATCACCCAAGGTAAAAAAGCTTCCATATGTTTAACTATTAAGTTACACTGCCTTTGAAACTAGAAAATAAACATAAATTAAGACCTTTAAAATCTCTATAATCTTTTTTCAAGAGTAATAAACAGTATATAACAACTCTAAAATATCCTCTATTCTTAGGTTGAAAGATATACAGTACAAAGATAAATGAGTATATATATAAATATAAATATATATGTGTATATATAAATATAAATTTTTGTATATAAATATTTGTATATTTTATAATATATTGTTTTTTTTAAGTAGGCTATATACCCAGCACAGAGACCAATACAGGGTTTGAACTCATGACCCTGAGATCAAGACCTGAGCTGAGATCAAGAGTTGTACACTTAATTGACTGACCCACCCAGGCACCCTGATGTGAAATATATTTTTTCTGAGGATTAATATATAGTTTTAGTGCAATTCAAATTAAAACCTCACAGTTTTGTTTCATTTTGTTGGGAAATGGATAAAAGTCATCTTAATGTTAATAAGAAAGAAAAGAAATCATTAGAATAGCCATGAAAAGTATGAAATGATGCACAAATGACTTGATAATGAGTAATTTGAATTATGAGATACCAGAAAATTCTATAAGACCATTATAATCAAATCAATATGACACTGAATTTATAGTACTCAGGAGGATAGACAAATGACTAGACTAGAAGAAAGAATCTACAGATAGGGAATTTAATAAGACTATAGTAGGCAGAATCTAAGGTCTCCCTCAAGTTTTCAATCTCCAAATGTACATACCCTGTATATTCCCCTCCCACTGAGTATAAGCAGGACTTGTGAAAATGGCAAGATTTCATTCCCATGACGTGATTACATTATATGGGAAAGGGGCTTTGCAGATGTAACTAAAGTTCTTAATCAGTTGATGTTGAGTTAAAATCAAAGGGGACATTATCATCTATGAGTCTGACCTTTCAGGACTACTCTGCTGGGAGAGATTGGAAGTGGGAAAGATAATCTTGCTGCCCTGGAAGAAGCTATCAGACATGTCAGCAACTGCTTATCGAGGAGGCCACATGTCAAGAACCTAAGAATGGCTTTTAGAAGTTTAGAACAACCCCCAGGTGACAGCTAGCAAGAAAATGGTGACCCCTGTCTTATAAAGAATTAAATTCTGCTCTAAACCAGTGAGCATAGAGAAGGATTCCATGCCACAAATGACATCAAGGCCCCAGCTGACACATTGATTGCAGCCTGATGACACCCTAAGCAGAATAGTAGCTAATTTATGCCTGGACTCCTGACTCACAGAAACTTTGACATAATAAATATGCATTATTTAAGCTGGTAAGTTTTTAGTAATTTTCTATGCAGCAATAAAAAACTAACACAATGACAAAACTGACATTTCAATACAATATAAAAAGGTTGTTTGTTTAATAAGTTGTACTGGAAAATGATCATATCTGAAAAAATATATAAAGTTGGTACTTATCTCATATGTTTAAAATATATTTAAAATATTATAATAAAATTTGTAAAAACAAAAATGCAAAAAAGACACTCTATGCAAAGTTTGGCTGGGGAAACATTCTTAACCAAGAGAGGAAATCCAGAATCTAAAAAAGGAAAAAGAGTGGCACCTGAGTGGCTCCATTGGTTAAGTTTCTGACTCTTGATTTCAGCTCAGGTCATAATTCATGATCTTAAGATCAAGCCCCACATCAGGCTCCACACATGGAGCCTGCTTAAGATTCTCTCTCTCCCTCACCCTCTGCCCCCTCCCCTGCTCACACTTTCACGAAGGAAGGAAGGAAGGAAGGAAGGAAGGAAGGAAGGAAGAGAAAGAAAGAAAGAAAGAAAGAAAGAAAGAAAGAAAGAAAGAAGAAAGAAAGAAAGAGAAAGAAAGAAAGGAGGTTATATTTATCCAAAAAAATGTTTAAAATCTTTGCATGGCAAAAGTTATAATCAAGTTAATAGACAAGATTGGACTTGAAAAACTATTACAAAACAGTATCAAAATATGATAAGAGAAATATATATTGAACTCATAAACTAACAAGAAAAAGGCAGAATCTAATAGAAAATGGATGAAGGAGAAGGAACAATTAGCAAAAGATCAATAAATACAACAAACATTCTAACTCACTACAAATTAGGGAAATGAAAATAAGGGAACATATTATAAAAAAAATGTTTTAGTATAAGACCTAATGCTTACAGGGATATAAGGTAAAACTAATTTTCACTGGTAGAAATGTAGATTGTTCCAGTAACTTGGAAAAAGCAAACTGGCAACATCTCTTGAAACTTCAGGACAGAACAAGATTACTCCTGAGAAATTAACCTTAAAAAAGAAAAACACCCACCTGTACACATATAAGTAATCAAAGAATATGAGTGGCTGATTTTTATTATTGTGTTATTTATCTTGTTTTTTTTTACAACTGACTTCTATTACTGTTATAATTTGGAAAACTGCAAGTAAGGAATATCATTAGAGAAAGAAGAATAGTTGGTATTTATATAGTATTTAATATGTGCTAGCCACTACAAACATTTTACATATATAAATATAAATATATATGTAAAATTTTTATGTAAAATGTATATATATATATATATAAATTCATCTTTTCAATCATCTTATCAGGTAAGTACTAATATTACTTTGAAATATAAATTGTTCAAGAACACACAACTAAGTAGTAGAGAATATGGACCCAAAAGTCTGATTTCAAAATCTTTACTCTTAACCATTCATAATCTACACACTATTGCACTACAAGCAAAAGATGAGAAAGGAGTCCTTTAAGAAATCCCAAAACAGAATGCTAGAAGCCTAGAATGGTAGTTGACATATTTTAATGTAAATATCTTGTGACACATTACCTCCAACAGGTAGGAGATTTGAAGACAGACATCTGTGTTACAAACATGAAAAGTCAAAGATGCTTTCTAAAATGAACTTTCAGGGACCCTTGGATGGTTCAGTTCATTAAACATCCTATTCTTGATCTCTGCTCAGGTCAGGATCTCCTGGTTGGTGGGATCAAGCCCCATGTTGGGCTCTGCACTGACAGTGTGGAGCCTGCTTCGGATTCTCTCTCTCCCTCTATCTCTCTGCCCCTCCCTGTGTGTGTGCTCTCTCTCATGCTCTCAAAATAAATACTTTAAAAAAAAAAGACAAACTTTCAGTCCCCAAAAGTAGAGAACATCCATGTCAAAAAGACAAAAACAAAAGCTAACAACTCTTAGTACAAATCTCTGGATCATGCTAAAGTTAATCTGGCTATCCTCCTATTTTAGGAAATAAAGAGCTGAAAAGATTAGTGTCCAGTGTGAGATGGGTTTCTTATAAATGTATTTGCTGTCAACTTTTCCCGGTGGAAAATTGGGAGAAATAAACACAAACTGCACACAATAAAGAGAGAGAGAGAGAGAGAATCTCTTAGAATTTACCAGACTTGAACTATTTGGTAAACAAAATTTAGGGCATCTCTACAAAATTATATGTAATCATGAACTGTAGGAAAGAAATGGAGAGTGTGAAATCTGTGTGGACTTAAATCATGACACCTCCCTCAAAATATAATTAAGCAAGTTTATCCTGAAATGAAATTTCAACACAGCATCAAATCTTTGATCATCACTTAATGCCAAGGGATGCATTTCTTTATTAAAAATGATTACTCACTGGGGCGCCTGGGTGGCGCAGTCGGTTAAGCGTCCGACTTCAGCCAGGTCACGATCTCGCGGTCCGTGAGTTCGAGCCCCGCGTCAGGCTCTGGGCTGATGGCTCGGAGCCTGGAGCCTGTTTCCGATTCTGTGTCTCCCTCTCTCTCTGCCCCTCCCCCGTTCATGCTCTGTCTCTCTCTGTCCCAAAAAAGTAAATAAAAATGTTAAAAAAAAAAAAATAAAAAAAAAAAAAAAAAAAAAAAATGATTACTCAGGGATGACTTAAATAATTTATCTAGGAAAAAGTATAAACCAAAGTTAAATCCCATTGCTGTTTGTATGTCCTTCCATGTTAATGTTATGGGAAGAGTAACAAGCTAAAAAATATTTAAAATCCTATCCTAACCCACTGCTCAATTTTCCCTCTTAAAAATAGTTGTTAGAAGAAATTCTCTACCACATTTCATGCTAGATGTATTTTTAAGACAAGCAGTGAAACTTTATCTGTTCTCTCTGGGGTATCCTCAGACCCCGTCATGGAAATATAAGAGAGAAATTCCTAGAGGGATAGTTAGCACCAAATTCTATTTAAATATACATCATTATCTTTTTCAAAGTGCATTCTTCAAATTGGCTTAGGTATTGGACTTTAATGAATAAATTCATTCCTTTCTAAGGAAATGAAATAATTGCTCCCTTGACTGAGAGCAATCTGACATCTGTTTCACTACTTAAGGCAACTAATATTTAGAAATTATTGTTTGGTAATTTTTATACCATCAGTAAGTGGCCATCAAGCCACAACAGAGGAAAATGTCCACTTGCCAACAATTTGATCATTCCTTTCTGGTAGAATGTCTTGTCTCTGCTTCAGGGCTATTTAATTGTAGTTACAGAAGAGCCAAGCTCAGCAGGGAGAGAACTCCTCACAATTCCAAAGAAATCCAGCCCAGTCTTTTTAGCTATGACATGTGTTTCAATTAACAACAATTACCACAGAAGCAATTGGTGAATAGGGAAGTGATATCAGTGCATAACGATTGTTACGTTGGATCATGTGGGATTTTTTCATAGGTAAGGAAGACAGGAGAGAGGGAATAGAATTAGAACCTTTATCAGGAAAGGAAATATCCCTCAGCCTGGCACAGACAGGAGGCATTTCATCTATATTTTAATAGCTTCTTCCCAGAGGCCTCCCAACAGCCTCAAAGGACTTCCCTGTGCTCACAGGTCCATCTGTGCCCAACTTCTCTCAATGGCCATAAGCCAGTATTTCCAATTGATTGTGTTTGGGAATTTTTACATTCCTTGAGCCCTCCACTGTCCACACTGTCCAAATTATCTTCAAAGGCCCCAATTATTTTCCCTTTAGGGCTCTGGATATAAAGTTACATGGGTTTTCAGTTATCTGCCCCTAAAATTATTTTCCCACAGGCCGTATTATGTGTGAAAGCAAGCTCTTTTGTATATACTGTACTATATAGCATAATGCCTCTATTGCTAAAAGACATCTAATAGGGAACTGATCATTAGAGTTTATTTATTATAAAGAGATAATATAGTAATATTTACTAGAATAAAAATTGTGCTTCTTTAAAAGAGCTATATATATATATATATATATATATGATCATTCAGGAGACATTTGCTGTCAAATAATTTGTTTTATTTAATGAGCTAAGGCCTATATTTAACCTCAAAGAATATACTAGAAATATATAGTACTGTGGATACATTGCTTTCTAAATTTTAGTCTTATGGCTGACATACGCCAGATACTATAATATGATCTATAGCACAAGATCACCAAGGCAGGCTTGGATCCCCAGTAGGCTCTGACCATCTTAAACAATATATATTTGGGGAGGTGATATAAAATGGTAATCATTGGCCATTTCTCCCAATATTAGTCCCTCCTCTAGATCAAGACTCCTGATCTCACGGAAAATTATGCTACTGTGCTATAAGACAGCTGTTCTCAAGGGGAGAGCATCAAAGTAAAATGAGAAGGTGAAACTTGAAAAATAGGCACCAGAAAGCCTAGCCCACATAGAAGGCAGAATTTTTGGAATACAAAAGAAAATAAAGGGAGGGAATATGGTGTTATATCTTCTCATGTTGTGAAAGACTGACCTTAGGCAAGTTATTAAAAACATTCAAAAACATTGACATGTTTCAAAACAAAAATTATTGCTATCACTTAGATTGTAAACAAGGGCATCTTCTCATTTTTCTATAATCCCTTCCCACTTGATGGCCAATTGAATTTTTCTAAAAGGAAACATAATCAGAGTAAAAGTAGGCATATTGAGAAATATTTATAAATACATATTTATGTACATTCAACCTTATTTGTAAAAAAAAGTAATTCTTGTTATCATATTGATAATATTGATCTTTAAAATAGAATTTAGAAATAAGAGTGAAGTTCTTTTTATATCACAGGGGTATTAGGTTCTGTCTACAATTACAGATAAGTTCCTGCAAGTCAATAGTAAACTGTCCTTTGTAGAATAAAGATCATTTATGAGCCAAAACTTTTTTTTTTGGGGGGGGGGGACAGAGAGCAACAGAGCATGAACGGGGGAGGGGCAGAGAGAGAGGGAGACACAGAATCAGAAACAGAGCCAAAACTTTTAACTTGTCAGAGGCCACATCTTGACAACCCAAAATTTAATACTTACTTGAATTTTGGTTAAGACTTGCCTTAGGTATATGAATTGTTGGGTCTGAACATTACTATGGGACATTATTTAAATGAGTATTAACTTAAATCTTAATATCAAGTGCAGGCTTCTGCCTTTTATTCATCAAAACTATATCTAATTGATTGGATCTAACTTCAAGCATACCTATTCCAGAAGTTGCAGCTTATAAGCCACTTCTCCCTTGGAATACTATGAGAAACCCCTCCAGTGCTCAAATATACATGAGAAAAGAAAGATGGACAGATTGGGTGGTCATGGGTGGGGCAGTAGAGAATGGTGAAGAAGGGTGGAGAGTATTCCTTTTTTTTTTTTTTTTTTGTCAAAACTAATAGACCCCAGAGACAGGAGATATATTGACAGCCTTTTCTTTCACCATTCTGTGAACTTTTTTGTTCTCTAGATGAAGTGTTTGGAAAACGTTATGAAATGAAGAAAAACAATGATCTGGTAACAAAGCTACTTTTATTTGTCCTCTGCCCTTAAATATACTTGGGGAAAAACAGAAAAATTAAGAAATATTAACTGTATCTTTGAAGTCAAATCATGAGATTCTACTCTTATTACATTGGAAAAAAAAAACCTATCTGTGAAAGAGGGATCCTCCTCCCTGACTTAATACATTTCATTGGTACAAGCATAGCACATCTTCTTCTCTTATTGGATTAGTATACCCCATGAATTGTTAGCTGTTTAATGCATAAAAAGTGCTGGACAGGACCTCTGAAATATAAATTAAAGGAATGTTTAAATATAGCTCACCGCTTGGTAACATGGGGAAAATGATGACTAAAAAGAGGACAAGAACATCAATTCCTGGCAAAATAAAAAAGGACAAAAGGAGACAGCACACCTTTTGGGGGGTGGGGAGAGCCCAATAATTTAAATTAATGATGCAAATAAACAGAGAATGAGCCATATCTGTAACAACATTTGCATCTCTCGAATGGGCAGAAGCAAGTCTGAGATGAGCCATTGCCAGTACTTGTTACGGTCTGGAGCCCACGTGATCCCTCTCAGAGTCCACATCCATCCCCAGGCTGCCCATAATGCACTTAGCGGCTACTAGAACAGACTGGTCTTCACTTCTCTGAATAGGTCTGTGCCCTGGACATGCCCTGCACACTACTGGTAAATAGCTAATATAGCCACCCAGAAATTGATAAGCTGATTATATCAGTTATATGGGGAAGCACAGAACGTAGAAGAGTCAAAACAATTTTGAAAAAGAAGAAAAAAACTGGAAGATCACTACTTTATTTCAAAATTATAGTAATCAAAACATGTGGAGCTGGCAAAAGCACAAACATATCATATCAGTGGAAAAGAACTGACAGAAATAGACCCACACATATATGGTTATATGTGACAAAGGTGCAGCATAATTTAATGGGGAAAGAATAGTCTTCTCAACAAATTGGACATACCTTTCCCCCCACCGCCCTAAAAATGAACTTCAACCTTTATTTCACACCACAAAAGGATCATAGACCTAAATATAAAATCTGAAGCTATAACATTTTTGATAAAAAAAAAACAGAAAAGAAAAATTTTATAATCTTTAGACAAACGTTTCTTACTGCATGTTATGGTTAATTTTATGCCTACTTATTTAGAATATACTGAATATAATTAGCTGTTTGGCCAAACATAAGCCTAGATACTGCTATAAAGATATTCTTTAGATGTGATTGATATTTATAATCAGTTGACTTTAAGATTACTCTCCATAATGTAAGTGAGCCTCAGCCAATCAATTGAAGGCCTTAAGAGCACAGGTTAAAGGTCCTGAAGGAGTTCTGCCTCCAGACTGCAACACAGAAATTCAGTTTCCAGGCTTCAGATGCAAGATTGTAACACCAACTCTTTTTTTTTAATTGTGGTTAAAATAATATGTATATATATTATGTGAGATCTACCCTCTTAATAAATTTTTAAGTGAACAGTAGGTATTGTTAATTTTAAGTACAATATTATACAGTAGGTCTCTAGAACTTTTTCATCTTGTAGTACTGAAACTTTATATCCATTTAACAACTCCCCATTTCCCCTTCCTCCAGCTCCTGGCAATCACCATTCTACTTTGCGTTTCTATGAGTTAGACTACTTTAGATATCTCATAAAATTGGAATCATACAGTATTTGTCCTTGTGTGACTTGCTTATTTCATTTATCGTTGTGTACTCAAAGTTCAGCCATGTTGTAGCAAATGACAGGATTTCCTTCTTTCTTATGGCATAGTAATATTTCAATGTACGTATATACCACATTTTCTTTATTCATTCATCTATCAATGGATATTTCCACCTCTGAGCTATTGTGAGTAATGTTGCAATGAACATGGGAGTTCTTGAATCCTTATCTCTTGAACCGGTTACCAGCTCTCATACCCACAATCATGTGACCCAATTCCTTATATCTCTCTCTTTTCCTTCTCCCCTCTTCCCTTCCTTCCCTCTCTTAAAATACTTTCTTGGTTGTCTGGAAAACACTGACTAATATAGTAAGGAAATGAGAAGACAAATCACAGATTGATTAGGAGAAAACTTTTGCAAACACAAATCTGGCAAAATACATACATTGAATATACATAAGGAATTTTTAATATTCAATAATAAGAAGAGAAGCAACCAGGTAGGCAAAATGTCTGTGACATTTGAACAGACATTTCACTCAAGAATATACATGAATGGCCAATATGGATTCCAAATAAGCACATGAAAAAGTACTTCTCATAGTCATTAGGTAAACAAATTAAAATCACAATTAGATAAATTTCTGCATCTACCTCAAGAGCTAAAATTTAGATGTGACAGTACTAAGATAAATATTTGAAGCAACTGGAGCTCTTATACATTGCTTTTGGTAATGTAAATGGCATGGTCATTTATAATATGAATACACACCCACCATAACATCCAGGAATCCCACTCTTATCAAAGGAATTAAAAACATATGTCTACACAATGACTGGTAAATAAATGTTTTAGCATTTTTATTTATAATCACTCAAAACTGGAAACATGCCAAATATCTGTTAACTGGTAAATTGATAAATTAATTGTGCTATATATATCTACACAATAAAATACTACTTAGCAATAAAAAGCAATGAACTACGGATATATGCAACAACTTGGATCAATTTCAAAAGCATTACACTGAATGAAATTTAAAAAGGCACAGAAGCCTACATACTAAATGATTCCACATTTGTGACATTCTGGAAAAGTAAAAAATCACTGGTAAAGAAATCAGATCAAGGACAGCATTTTGGTATAATGGAAATATTCTTTACTTTGAATGTGGTGGTTATTATTCCTCTATACATGTTTGTCAAAACTCATCAAGTTATACAATTAAAAGTTATAAATCTTACCTTAAAATTATACTTTAATAAATCTGACTTTAAGACAAACCATGAAGAAGGATCTGACTTATCACAAAACTTCTACAAATGTGGCTCCAAGTAAGGCTAAAATTGAAGTTAGGAGCAATTGTAAATGCTGTGTTGTCTTAGCGATGTTAAATATTAGAGAGGGTTCTTCCTGGAGGTAGAATCTTTATAGCATTGAAATTCAATTGTTTATAAAACTAAAAATCAATCTGATCATAAATTTGGGAGCTTGTTACTCTAACTCATATTCATATTCAGTACCTCAATAGTTTCAGATAAAGAAAAATTTTAAGCTCAAATAACATGCGACAACTTGCAACATTAATTCCAAAAAGCTGATATTCAAAGAAAATAAATCTTAGAAGTACTCATACAGAGAGAACAAGAGAGATAAGATACAATATACAGACTTTTTACTTAATGTCGATAAAAGTTAATATCAGAGTACAATAAGATTTGTTCAGTCTTTAATGTTCTTTGTACCAATAGGTAGAAAGAGATAAGCAACAGAAACATTATATGTTAGGAAATCACTATTGAATAGAGAACTTTGATGGTATTTAAGGTGTACAAATAAATATTATCTTGTTTTCCCTGATCTTTTAGTAGTGGAACTATTATTTTGCCTTATTTTAAACTTTAATCATATTACTGTATAAAGTTAGGATGTATCTCACTATGAGTATAATCTCAACCCTATATTTCTCTACAAATGTATGCCACCTGTTTTTTCTATATTTTTAAAATTGATTTTAACTAATAAAACTTCCAAAATAAATTTTTAAATTTTTTTCATTTCAGTTTTAATTCATTTAAATGGCTTTAGAGTTAAATAAAGTGCAAAATATGCAAAACCAGCTCTGACCTTTGATTTTTCCATCTGGTAGATGCCATGACTATAATTCTAATGATTTTAATGTTGTTGTTTGGGTTCTATGTTCAAAGGTACCTAAAATCCGAGGATTTCCCCCAACCAATACTCCATATCCACATTTTTCTCATCCTCACTGACTTGGTCCTAATTAAAACCCTTACTAACTCTTAATTGGAGAAGAAATCAATGTCCTCCATCCTGTTCTTGTTGACTCTCACTCTATTATTGAACATCTTCCATCTTTCCGATTTTTTTTGATCTACTTAAAAATCACTTATGGTTGTTAATTCTTAAATCAAATTGAAACTTCTCTGCATGTTATACAAAGCACTTACCAATCCATCTCCATACAGTCTTTAACTGGAGCCTTCTTTTCCCTTGACTACCTTATATCTTAGTCTTCTCAAGCTGCCATAATAAAACACCACAGAGTGGGTAGCTTAATTTACAGACATTTATTTTCATGGTTTTGTAGGCTGGGAAGTCCAAGATCAAGGTGCCAGCCAATTTGGTTTCTGAAGAGAGCTCTTTCCGGCTACAGACAGCCAACTTTTTGTTGTGTCCTCATATGATGGCAGGAGATGGGGGAGGTTGGTGGTGGTGTAAGGAAGAGAGGAGAGAGAATGAGTGCTAGCTCTCTTGTGCTCTTTGTAAGGACACTAATCCTATTGGATCAGAGCCAACCCTTATAACCTCAGTTAACCTTAATTATCTCCTTATAGGCCTTATCTCCAAATACAATCATACTGGGAGTTAGAATTTCAGCATGTGAATTTTGAGGGAACACAGTTCAGTCCACAACACCTGGAAATACATTTTAAGCTTTTAACCACAGTATACTGTATGTCAAACTTTTTCTACCTTCCTTTTTCTCTACTATTCTCTACTTTTTCCACCTCCACAGCTTTATCCTGATCTTTCCAAGACCTATAATCATCTTCTGACTTTCCCTGGGAAAATCCTACCCATCACTTGGTGTTTTCTTTTGTTTTGTTGCATTTTCCCCCCAAAGAGTCCCCTTAATATTTCTTGCAGGGATGGTTTAGTGGTCACAAACTCCATTAGTTTTTGTTTGTCTGGGAAACTCTTTATCTCCGCTTCTATTCTTAATGATAGCCTTGCTGGATAGAGTATTCTTGGTTGCATATCTTTCCCATTCAGCACATTGAATATATCCTACCACTCCCTTTTGGCCTACCAAGTTTTAGTGGACAGATCTGCTGTGAACCTGATCTGTCTTCCCTTGCAGGATAAGGTTCCCTTTTTTCCCTTGCTGCTTTCAGGATTCTTTCCCTGTCTGCATATGTGTGAATTTGACTATGATATGCCTTGGTGATGGACAGTTTTTGTTGGATTTAATGGCAGTTCTCTGTGCTTCTTGGATTTTGATGTCTGTGTCCTTCCCCAGATTAAGAAAGTTTTCAGCTATAATTTTGCTCACATAAACCTTCTGCCCCTTTTTCTCTTCATCTTCTGGGACTTCTTTGATATGAATGTTATTATATTTTATTCAGGTCACTGAATTCCTTAAGTCTACCTTCATAATCCATTACCATTGCTTCTCTCTTCTTTTCAACTTCATGACTTTCTGTAATTTTACCTCCCATATCACTAATTTGTTCTTCTGCTTCATCCACCCTCACTGTCATGGCATTCATTTGAGTTTGCACCTCAGTTACAGCATTTTAAATTTCAGCCTGACTAGCTTTCAGCTCTATTATCTCTGCAGAAAGGGATTCTTTAGTGTCTTCCATACTTTTCAAGCCAGCTAGAATCCTTATAATTGTTTTAAATTCTAGTTCAGACATCTTACTTACTTATAACTCTATCAATTAAATCCCTGACCATCACTTCTTCCTGCTCTTTCTTTTGGGGTGAATTCCTCCATCTTGTCATTTTCAAGGAAGAAAATAATAATTACATTAAATTAAAATTAGTGGAAAAAAACAAATAAAGGAAGCTAGATCTTAGGTGTGTTTTGGTCTGCTTGTTAAGCTTGATAGAAAAAAAAGAGAAAAGAGAGAAAAAATATTTTAAATTAAAAAAATAATATATAGCAAAATAAAATAAAAATTTTTGTTCTTTATATATCCAAGGGGGGGTAAAAATAATAAAAACAAGAATAGAAGCAAAAAAAAAAAAAGAACAAACAAAAACCCAAATGAAGCTAGATCCAGTTTCCCCTAGAGTTCAGACTTTGCAGCATACTATGATCAGTAGACTAAGCTCTTCGAAGGGATTTACGCTGGTCTTCTAAGGGAGGGGTCTGCTGCTCTTATTCTCAGGTCAACTTGCCCTAGTGAAGACATTCCTGGAGGGTGCATGTGGGTAGGGCTCTGTTCTCCAATTTGTGCTGTTTAGCTCACTGGGTTTGATCAGTGTTGGTGGGCTAATAGTTAAGATGGCTTCATTCTGCTCTCTGGAGTGGGTAGTTCACATCCTCACAGATACACAATCATCTCTCCTGTGTCTCCAGCTTCTGTCAGCTCCCCACCTTCCTCCTGTCTGTGTCCAAGTTGTCTGCCTGCCAGGCAGTGAATCCCTCCAGAGTTTTATCTCAGGTGCATCTATGGTTCAAAACCCCGTACTTCATAGAATCCCATAGCTCAGATCCATGCTGATCTTCTGAGTGTGGGTCTTGACGCTCTGTGGCCTGTACCAGCTTGTCCCAGAAAACATTCTTGCAACCATACAGTGACAGCAGCTCAGAGTTTATGGTAACTCACCACTCAGCCAGTGGCAAAGTTTGCTGCCCTCAGCTGGCATCTTTGTTCCTATACTGGTGAACAGGGTAATTCTGTGCTGCCCACAGGATCTTTTGCCCATGAGGAGGCTGTATCACCTCTACCAAATGCACTCCAAGTGGGGGAATTACTTCTCCTAGTGCAAACCAGGAAACCCTCAGACTATACTGCCTGCTCCCAGAGTTCTGCCCTGCTTCCTCACTGGAGTGCCACCAGGCCCTGAGCTCAGAAACTTCAGACTCTGTGCTCTGTTGTTTATTTAAAAAACTGGTGGTATTGAAACACTCTCCTTTTTCCCCCATCAGTGGCTTTGGGGAGCAGTTTTCTTGTGCAATCCCCATTGCGTGTTTTCCCTCTTTCTCTCTTTCTCTCTAGCAACTTCCAGGGGAAGTGCTTTCCTTGTGTGAATTGGATGTGGTGCTCAATCTCCCCCTCTCTTTCTCCTCTCCGCAAAAAGGGCTCTCTGCCTTCGGCAGCACTGCAGGTCTTCTCTTCCCCAATTCATCTCTCCATACCGCATTATCTGCCACATTCTCTCCCTCTAATTATACAGGTCGTTCTGTTAATTCTCAGGTCAATGTCCTAGGTGTTCAAAATGGTTTGTTGTTGATCTAGCTGTGTTCAAGGGATGAGACAAACCCAGGGTCCCCTTACTACTCTGCCATCTTAGCTCCTCACTCCTATCCATCTTTAATGGTCCTGATCTAGCAGTCAAGACACTTGGGTCTTTTTTTCTATTTTTATCAATAAACTGGCAGAGCAAAGTGAGCAAGTTACTTAACACTTCTGCTTATTTTGCTATTTTTCAAATGAGAATGTTGGACCAGATCATTTCTGAGCTCTTGTTAGTCTATGAGTTTATGATTCTGCACAAAGTTTTCTCAGGCAGTCCTCATAGGCTTTATCTTTGTTGCCTTCTACTTCACTAAAGTCCCCTCATTTTAGATCCTAGCCTATTCTTCCCTGTATCCAAGTTAGCTGCCTATGTCTTGTGTGTATTTTGTGAATTCCTTGTAGGCGATGACCTCTCAGCCTCTAAGGCACATTGCTTTTTGGGGCTCCTTCCCTCAAAATATCAATACATGTTGAATTATTGTTAGTTCTTTGAATAAATGTTAACTCATAAATGCAGGCCAGAAACTACTGGTAATGCTGATATGTTATAATAATGCCAATCATGGGTGTTGGGATTATTTATTTCGAGATGTTACTAATGGAATGGGTAATAAGGAGAGAGAGCCAATTTTCCAATTTTCCAGATGATGGCAAAGGAATTCAATTATATAAATGACACCATTCAAGACAGCAATAGAGCTGAAATGAAGGCTGAGGTATCCTTTCCATTGCTTTTTCCAATAAAACTTTTGCTTTACTTTGCCTGCTAAGGAATAGAGTTTATGCACTTAATGAAATATTTATAATAGTTACAACACATACAATAATGTTTATAGTTGAAAGATCATTATTTTGCATATAATTTACTGAACTATGTAATGCCTCTATATACTTCACTATATATTAAACAATAAATTAAACTCTATCTGTAAGAACATAAGTTTAAAAAAAAAAGAAAACTAAAAGGTGCTGGATGGCTCAGTCGGTTTAGCATATGACTCTCGGTTTCAGCCCACGTCATGATTTCATGGTTTGTGAGATTGAGCCCCAGGTCGGGCTCTGCACTGACAGCGTGAAGCCTGCTTGGGATTCTCTCTCTCCCTCTCTATGCCCCAACTCCACTGTTTTCTCTCCCTCTCTCTCAAAATACATAAACATTTAAAAAATAATAAAAAAAGAAAAGGAAAAAAGAAAGATCAGAAAAATATTTTTCAGCATTCCTTCTTGGAACATTGTCTCTCAAAAGTTGCATTTCGGTTTCCAAAATTGTAGATGTAATGGCAGAAATCAGAAAATAAAGACCCATATAACAAAGGACATAAAGAAGTAAATGCAAATAAAGAGTATCGAAAGATCATAACAACATTTCAAAATATCGACAGTTCAAAAAATCAAATGAAGAGCAAGAACTAAGAAATAATAAATATGGTAATAATGGTATACCATGCAGGGGTGAAGCAAGAGAAACCACTCAATAAAAGATTCCTGACTAGGAACACAAAATCTTAGGTGAACTCAATTGTGAAGGCAATCAATAGGAAGATGATGAAAGTGACCCTTTAGTTTCAACTGCCTACTCTAATATAATGGTTTGGTTTTAGATGTAGTTCAGCACTGTGAGGCTGATTAATCACTATGTGTCACTGTCTACTGTGATAAGGGAATTCTGTATGTCCTACATATCTAAGTTAAGGCATGCTTTTATAGGCCAACCTTATAAACTTCATGTGTATTCTTTAGGATGGCTATGGACTTTAATGGTTTAGAAGCTCAGCAATCTCACTTATTCATTGAGGCTCTTTTGACAGTTGATTGGAAGTGAATCATTCTCAATCATTTTTATAGGGACTAATGAGTATGCACGCATAAAGGTGTTTACAAGAACGTATACCACATGAATGCATATCAATAAAATATCATTTAATATTAACTTGAAATTAAGTACTATATTTTCTAATAAGTATTTTTGATGTCTGAGTGAAGACAACTGTAAAAAGACATGATAAATTGGCTTAAATTTCTTTGAAATAATTCTATTTCTGTGAAATAATTACATCCTTTTGTCCGTTTTAAGCATTCACAAATGCCACAATAATTCTGTAAAATTCTATTACTAAAAAATAACTTCTTTTACTCAAAAGTACTTCACAATATCAATCTAATATCTCAGGGACCATGCAATATCATAATTATCTAAAACATCTAGTTATAGGCCTATCAATGTCATTTATTTTTCTTAACATTTTCTCCAATGATTGATTATACAAGGCAGGCAATTGGAGTCACTACGTTCTTCAAAGGAGGTAAAGCAACATGGATCCTCGTGGTGCTATTCATCTCTAAGAGTACACAACAGGCAAATAATTTGTCTCTTTCTAAACCACTGGCAGATGATTACAAGAGGCTGGGCTAGTTTTTCAGTTCCATAGCATCATTAGTTACAAGTTTCATTCATCATGACTAGGAAATTGACATAGTGAAAACCCCTCTTAGATAATCTCTAAGGACTTATAGAAAGGATGAGATGTCAGTGGAAGACAACTTCCTGAATTTCTCCACAACAGAGTTTTATTTTTAATCTGTAATGGGTATGATGAATGAATGTATGTGAACATCTAAAAAAAAAAGATTATAAATATTTGAGTAAAAGCAGATATGGAGCTGTGGAATGTATTTTGGGGGATAATTTTCTTCTTTTAGTGTGACAGGCTTAGTCAACTACATTCATCAGTAGAAAGCTACTCAAATTATTCATTGGATGTCTACTGCTATCGTTACATCCTGATGATAGCTTGTAGCTGTCCTCACTTAGGTAACTATACACGTTATTTCATTTGGTCCTCAAAAGAATATTTAAGAATAGCTAATATCATGACAATTTTACAAATGTTGAAACTAAGGCTGGTGAAGCCAGTTAATATATTCAGGTTTAACCAACGAGTAAGTATGGGTAGAATATAAACTGGGACTATTTTTTTTAAATCACAGATATGATCCTTTGTTTACTAAAGTAGCACTACTGCCTATTATATTTACTTAATAAAAAATACTGAGTGTCAAACATGTGTTAAACATTAAGTCTTCTAAAACAGGTAGCATAGCACTTACTCAAGTATACAATGTAATAATAAACATAAACTTTTATTAAGAAACTTTATTGTCCAGAATAGTTTTAGATTTACAGAAAATTAGCAAAGATAGCACAACGCTCCCTATAACCCAAACTCACTTTCTCCTGTTATTAACATCCTATATAGTAAGGTACATATGTTGCAATAATAAACAAATACTGATATCTTATCATAACTAAATTCCAAATTTTATTCATATTTCCTTAGTTGTTACCCAATGTCCTTTTTCTCTTAGGATCATACCTGGGATACTATATTACATTTAGTCATCATGTCTCATTAAGCTCCTTTTGGTGTGACAGTTTCTCAAGTATTTCTTGGGTTTTGATGATAATTTTGAGAAGTATAGATCAAATATTTTGTAGAATGCCTCTCAATTGGTATTTATCAAATGTTTTTTCTCATGATTAGACTGGAGTTATGGGTCATTTTAATCCATTCAGGTTGCTGTATCAGTGACTAGGTAGCTTATAAACAAAATTTCCAGTCTTACTGACAGAAATCTATGTCTCACAATTATGGAGGCTGGAAGTCCAAGATCAGTGTGCCCTCATGGTCATGTGGGGGTTCTCTCCTGGGTTGCAGACTTGAAAGGGGTAGGGAGCTCTCTGAAGCTGCAGGCACTAATTACACTGAACCTTAATGATTTAAGCACTCGCCAAAGGCCCTACCTTTGGAAGTAATAACATTACCTTTGGAAGTTAGAATTTCATCAAATGAATTCGGGGAGGACATAAACATTCGAACCATAGCTTGAGTTTTGGTAGAGTAATATCTCAGAGGAAAAGTGCCATATCAAAACGACTTATTCCCTTGATATTGGGGTGATTACCTGGCTAAACATAAACTTTTAAGAATAACTAAAATCAGTGTAATAAATATTCAAAATAGATGCCTGAACAGAGGGACAGATAATGAAGGTAAGTGAAATGAAAATCACGTTTCTTACATCTATACAAAGTGTTTGCCGATTCAAACACTTACTGAGAAAAAGACGTTACAATCTCCTCATACAATTGTGAATATCTATTTATTTATAGTTGTGATCGTTTTGAGCTTATATTAGCCTTATGCACATTTTGAATTATTAAATCTTCCTGATGAATTTAACATTTTAATGTCATAAGTTGTACTTGTATCTCTACACATCTAATAAGACTCTTCTTAAAGTCCACTTTTTTATTTACAATTCTACGTAAGCTTACTTTGGGTAGTGTTTACAGCATATATAGTTATTTTAGTCCTACTTTCTACCATTCTGTATCCTTAAGTTTGAGATGTATCTTTTGAAAACTTGCATGTAGTAGTGTTGTATGTGTTACCTAGTCTGTGAATCATTGTCATTTAATTGTCGTGAGAATATTTAATGTAATTATTCATAGATTTGAATCTGTATATACTACCTTAACATGTTCTATATATCCTTTCTTCTCAATACCTTTTTTCTCTGCTTTCTTATCTTTTTTTTATTAGCTACAAAATTTTAAATATTTTATCTTCTTCTGTATTATTATATGTTATTTTACTAAAATTGTGGTTATAACCCTAAAGATGAAAACATACATCTCTTGATACATCAAAGGTTAATTTTTCTCTATATAATTGTGTTTTTCACATATAGGTTATAGTTATCCCTTGCCTCACTTGATATGCTGTTGTTTCATATATTTGAATTCTAGAGATTTTAAACCCCAAAAACATTATAATTGTTATTATTGCTGTTGTTTATAAAGACAATATTCATTTAGATTTAGCTTCACAATTTCTTTTTTTTAATTTTTTAATGTTTATTTTTGAGAGACAGAGCACAAGTGGGGAAGGGGCAGAGAGACAGGGAGACACAGAATCTGAAGCAGGCTCCAGATTCTGAGCTGTCAGCACAGAGCCCAATACAGGGCTCGAACTCACAGGCCATGAGATTATGGACCATGAGATCATAAACATAGCCGAAGGCAGATGCTTAATGGACTGAGCCACCCAGGCACCCCATAACTTCATAATTTCTCTGCTTTTACTCTTACGTTCTTCCTGCCTTTTCTGAACTTCCATCTAGAATATTTCCCTGACGCTTGAAAATCACCTTTTATTATTTCCTTAGAGCATGTATACAAATACTAAATTCTTTTAATTAATCCTTGTCTTTATTTCACACTTATTTCTTGACATATTTTTTCTATGTTGAATTCTAGATTGACAGACACTCTTTTTCATCAATTTATATAAAGAATTCCCTGGCATCTTGGCCCCCATGTTTCTTGTTGACATCACCGTCAATCTAATTGTTTGATATTAATGTATTTTTGTTGTTGTTTTTTAACCTGGGTGTCTTTTAGGTTATTCTCTTTACATTCAAATTTCAGGAGTTTTATTTTAATATGGCTAAAAGTGTATTTGTTTTTCATTAATCTTGTTTTGTGTTCAGAGATCTCCTTGAATTTATGATGGTGATCTTTGTCCACTTCACACACACACACACACACACACACACACACACACACACACACACACAAATTGGTCAAATACTGCTTCTACCTTATTCTCTCTTCTCTCCACGGAGATTCAAATGACATGTCTATTGTACCCTTTTACTGTATCCCTAGGTCTTACTCTCTTTTCTCTCTTTCACATCAAGCTTCCATTTTTCAATCTCAGTATTTTCTTCTGATCTGTCTTCTAGTTTATTATTTCTTTCTTCAGCTACGTTTCACGTGGTTTCAGTATTCCCATTTGGATCTTTTGGGTCATTTCAGAGTTTCCAGTTTCTATAGATTTTTCTTTATAAAATGTCAGTGAACATACTAAGTATAATTATTTTTAAAGTCTTTTTCATAACTTCGTTACTGGGATGATGATAATAATTCCATCCCTGCACTGATAACCTGTGATTCCACCTATCTTCTTTATTTCTCCTGGTTTTTTGTTCATCGCTTTTTTCCCTCATACCATATTATTTCTGACTGAGAGCCAGCTACTACTTATAAAATATTATGAAATATTTGGATGTTATCTCCTTTAATAGATGATTCACACTTGTTTCTTACAGAAGGTAAGTGCACTAGCATTTCAGGATAAATTTTATTCAATAGGATTTTTGCATCACAAAAGATTTAAGAGTTTATTCCCTGGAAACAGACCTGATATAAAATACTAAGTCTGCCTCCTTGAACCATTTCTGTAGCATCTCTAAGTCAACACTTTTGTTTTCTTCTGTTGTTTGTAAAATGGAGGTAATAATGGTATCCTCATCTCAGCACTGATGTGAAGGTTTTACCACAGTGTCTGAGAGGTTGCTAGCACTCAAAAATAGATTATTATTTTTATCACTATTGATGAGAATGATGATGACTTTGTTAATAGGAGTTGAATTGGATATTCCTGCTGAAATTGAATTGGAAATTTTGAATTCTAAAAATTGTGAACAGAGCCCAGTGACTAGGACACACAAGAATGGATATTAATATAAATAGCTTTTAATTTTTCCATTGATTATTTCTAATAAAATGCAAAAATCCAAGTAGGTTTCTATGCAATTAGCTATGTGTTTAATCTTTGTCAATCTGCCTCATTTTCTCTTGTTCTCTATTGATATATATCTTTCTTCTCTTTCCCAAAATACCTCTGTATCTTCCTAGCATAACTTTTGTTCATACAGGTAACAACTGTAATTAATACTGTGTTTAATGAAAGTAAGATGGATATGGTTTAAAAGAAAAGAATAAATCATTTGAGGTAATTAAAAATAGAGACTACATCATATGTCTACCTACATACTAAAAACATATCTCTTTTCATGGATAACTTTCTGTAATTTTACATTTTTATAAATATCAGTTAAATACTAGGTTTCTGGTTAACAGTACATTTAAGAAGTTGCCCAAAGTAGTGAAAATTCTAATGTTTCTATTGGCCATTATGACACTGATGCATTTTTAAAGTTTTTAACCACTTCAAAAGAAAATGAATTAAAATCTTAAGCCAACTGCAAAGGAACTATAGAGAATGTGCATTTGGAAGAGATTAATGGAGAAATCTATTACTTTGAGGCTAATCTGTTTTTAATTAGAGCTAGAGAAATGCACCCATCGGTCCTTCATGTGCGACAGATTTTGACGAAAATGAAAAGGACTGGACTTTATAATTTTTGCAAACTTCAGATGAGGAAAATTCATTACAGCTCAAGGAAATAATTTTAGTAAAATCAGAAATATAAAAATAATAATAATTTTACAAAAGCCAGAGCATGAAAAAAATAATGTTGTTGAATGTGGTATAATAAGTTGCAAAATAATTTTTTTCTTTAAGATGGTAAAATTTTGACTTTGCTAAAATAAGTTGCTTTTAAAAATCAAATATTCAAAAAGAAGAGACAGAATGTCTACAGTAAGAGAACAAAAGACCAATGGGTTTCTCTTATGAGCAAGACGCTGCCTCTTGTGTAAAAATCTATCAAGTTCTAAACATAACCTTTTATTTTTAATTTAATCAATATAACAGCTCTATGAAGACTAACAGTATATACCTTTGGTCAATATTAATAAGTAAGAAAACTGGGACTGATTTTTTTTCAATTCCTCCAGTCATTACTAATGGAGTTGTGCTTCAATAGTACATCTTTATACTGTACCACAGGGTCTCTTCTTCTGAATGCTATCCCCTTATGGAATACAATTAGGCTCCAATTTGTTCTACTAAGTAGCTATTCGCTGCTAATTTACAGAAACCTGTCTTTGTTGTTCACTCATGTTACACTATGTTTTGGTTTTCTTTGTTTGGTTTTATCTTTGCGTAAATTGAGTTTGCCAAGTGAGAGGGAAAAAAAAACAAAAACAAAAAAACTGAGTCCCAAAGAGGGAAGTGACTTGACAACATATGGACCTAGTGTAGTACCTTCCATGACAAAAGCTTTCAGTTAATATCTATAAATGACATACGAGCAAAATAAATCATTTGATGAAAAAAAAGATGCAATTATCCTGAATTATTATTTATAAGTTAAATAATATGATGACTGAGATTTGCTTTAAAATATTTCAGGACAAAGGAGATAGATGGAATAAAATTGGAGAGATGATGGTAACTATACCTGTTGACCCCGGATTATGTATACATGACCATTCATATATTATTCTCTCTACTTTGCTGTATGTTTGAAATTTTTCACAATACAAAAGTTATTTCCAAATGCCACCATGAATCAAATTCTTTTCACTATATATATCAGAGGCAATACTATTTGCTATTTCTTAAACATTCGAATAAAAAATAAAGCAAGGTTCTTGTACTCATGATGCACAATAATTTCCACCAAGAATTTTTATCTTACTGCTTACAGTTGACCTTACTTTAAAAACCAATGAGACTTTGCATTAAAACAAAACATAACAAATAAAAGAAATGAAGAGGAAAAAAAGTAAAGTCTAAGATCACCAACACCCATTCCCTTCCACCTAGCCATCAGAAAATTTGCTCCTGAATGTCATTTAGTTTTCATGCTGCTGAGCAAGATCATAAGAGAAATGACACTGAAAGGCCAGAACACTAGGAGAACTGTCACTATTGTATTAAAGTAAAAACAGCCTTTACTTCTAGGCTTTTTCTCAATTTTCCAGACTCAATTTTCACAGGCTATCCCTGCATACCACCAGTACATTTTAAATCCGGTATATTTACTCTATTTAAGATTAAGACAAAAGAGACTTGGCAACTCCCAGTGCTTTTTGAATTTGAAAGAAGTAAAAAAAAAGAAATAAGAATTGAGGGAAAAAACTAAACCAAATATTATCAATTGCATATGAGAGCAGTATGCAGACTCAGAATGACATTCTACTGAAAGTGCCCTCTACAGATGCTAAAATTGTTCTCTTACAACCGTTTTTCTTCAGCCTGTGTAGAAAATCATGGTGTTTCAAGCGCAGTGATCATGAGGACTGACACAGTAAAAGAAATATAAACCACTTGAAATAGGTCAAATAAATTGAAGATAACCAGCCCATTTAAGCCCCTCTGTCATCATACTTCCTTCTCACTGTGGATGTAGATAAAATATAAAATAACCCAAATGGAAAGCTCTACCTAAACCCACTGGTCCATATGAAATAATTGTAAAATGCCAGATGTGTCCATCACGCCTGTTAAACTCGTGAACAGTAATAACTTGAATTAGAGGACAAGATTAAGTGATCATCAAAATGTCTTCAAAGTGTTCCTTGGGCTGACAGTTGTATATACATCCTCCTCATCAATGTCAAGAAGGTTTACAAATCTCCCATGAAAAAATAGTGCCCCTGTAGAGCAGGTCTGACCAGAGAGGAAGCTCACCATTCATTACTAAAATGAGTATTTCAAGACATTTACATATCTGCATGCTTTCAATTTCAAGCTTGAAATTCTGTCTTTAGTTGATCTTTGAGAAACTGGTATAATTTGCTTCAATACTTACCTCTTAAATTCGTATAGTAAGGCCTTCTTGCAAAAGCTAGTCAAGACACAGGCACACATCAGAGATATTGTTGTTTGGTTCCAGACCACAGCAATAAAGCAGATACACAACAAAGTAACCTCAAAAGATTTGTTTAGTTTTCCAGTGTATATAAAAGTTATGTTTACACTATACTGTAGTCTACTGTGTATGCAATAGCATTCTGTCTAAAAAACAACGTATATTCCTTAATTAAAAAAAATATTTCATTGCTAAAAATTTGCTAACCATCATCTGAGCCTTCATTAAGTCATAATCTTTTCTGCTGGTGGAGAGTCTTGCCTTGATGTTGGTGGCTGCTGACAGATTAGGATGCTAGAAGCTGAAGACTGGGGTGACTGTGGCAATTTCTTAAAATAAGACACAATGAAATTTGCCACACCAATTGACTGCTCGTTCACAGATGATTTCTCTATATAGCATGTGAGGTTGTTTGATAGTATTTTACCAACAGGAGAAGTTGTTCAAAATTTGAGTCAATCCTCTCAAAACTTGCCACTGCCTTATCAACTAAGTTTACATAATATTCTAAATCCATTTTCATTTCAACAGTCTTCACAGCATCTTCAAGAGTAGATTCCTTTTCAAGAAACTGCTTTCTTTGCTCATCCATAAGAAGCAACTCCTCATCTGTTTGATCATGAGATTTCAGCAACTCAATCCCCTCTTCAGGCTTTATCTCTAGTTCTAGTCCTCTTGTTATTCCCACAATACCTGTATTTATCTCCTCCACCAAAGTCGTGAACCCTCACATTTATCATCCATGAAGGTTGGAATCAATTTCTTCCAAACCCCTGTTCATGTTGATATTTTTTTAACTTTATTCAGTTTGAGAGGGAGAGAGAGAGAGAGAGAGAGAGAGAGAGAGAGAGAGAGAGAGAGAGAATGCAAGCAGGGGAGAGGCATAGCGAGAATCCCAAGCAAGCTCCACACTGTCAGCATGGAGCCCAATGGGGGGCTCCATCTCACTACCCGAGAGATCATGAGCTGAACTGAAATCAAGAGTCAGATGCTTAACCAACTAAGCTACCCAGGCGCCCCTCATGTTGATATTTTTATCTCTTCTAAATCATGAATGTTCTTAATGGCATCTAGAATAAGGAATCATTTCTAGAAAACTTTCAATTTACTTTGCCCAGATCCATCAGAGAAATCATTATCTATGGCAGCCATAGCCTTACAAAATGTATTTCTTAAGTAATAAGACTTGAAAGTCAAAAACACTTCTTGATCCATGGTCTGCAGAATGGGATCTGTGTTAAGAGGTATGAAAATAAAATTAATCTTGTATGTCTCCATCAGGGCTCTTGATTGACCAAGTATATTGTCAATGAGCAGTAATATTTTGAAAATAATTTGTTTTGGTGAACAGTAATTCTCAACAGTGGGCTTAAAATATTCAGTAAACCGTGTTGTAAACAGTTGTGCTGTCATCTAGGCTTTGTTGTTCCATCTTTATAGTACAAGCAGAGCTGATTTAGCATAATTCTTAAGGGCTCTAGGATTTTTGAAATAGTAAATCAGAGGGGCACCTGGGTGGCTCAGTTGGTTAAGTGTCCAACTCTGGCTCAGGTTATGATCTTGCAATTCACAAGTTCAAGCATCTGTGCTGACAGCTCAGAGCCTGGATCCTGCTTTGGATTCTGTGTGTCCCTCTCTCTCTGCCCCCCCCCCAAAAATAAATAAACATTAAATTTTTTTAAAGATAGGCTGGTTAATAAAGAGATACATATTTCAGGAGGTCTGATATATGTTTAAAATAATAAGTAGTAGTATCTCTCAGAAACTCCCCAGCAAGAGTAGGGCAAGCTCCAGTTGCCCTACTCAAAACACACCATTTATGGTCTCTTCCACTCTCCCTACTTTATTTCCGTACTCCTTCAATATGCTTCCCAGAATTGTCTTCACCACCCCCTCCAAAAAACAAACAGACAAAAGCAAACAAACAAACAAACAACAACAACAACAAAAAACCCACTTAGCACTCAATTCTTTGTCCCAGAATTTTGTTTTCAGGGAATCCAACTAATATAGAGTCCTTATAGATGGTCAAAACTGAGTGTGGTATGAGAAAAATAAGTAATTCGATTGTGACCAGTAGCATTTCAGATAAGGATTTTCATGCCATGTCAATACAATTTTTGGGTTGACTTAGAAGAGAAAAAAATACTTCAAGCATGCAAGCATAAGGTCATAAAAACTCAATTCAATAAATGTTTATATGGTATCTGCCATATGCATTACAGGGGGAGGATACCAAAATGAACCAAATTGCCCATGGCCACAAAGAACCCTGTCTCCTTCCACTAAAATTCCCAGTAGAGACAGTAAACAGACCCAAATAGGAAATTAGATTCCTCAAAGGTGGTCAAATAATTTTTTTTTCTTACTAGACTCTTAAGCGTCAAGCTGAACGTTTATAAAATCCTGTGCAGGCCACAGAATTAATCAGTCCTTCCAATATCATATATTTGGAAGCTGATCCTAATCAATTTGGGGACATTCCCCGGAACCAAGAGCAGAAAGAGATTTTCCTCTGGTGATGGACAGCAATATACCTAACTAAATTTGGCAATTATCAAATTGGCAATTGGCAATTATCAGTAAGGCAATTATCAAATGTATTGTCACTTAACAGGAACAATACCACTGATCTGCTGCCTGACCCCTATGGTACTTAGTCCTTCAGTTCAAAGATCAGAGTTCTTTAGGACTTTTCTTATAAGGTAAAAACTCTTGCAAGACCTTGGAATTTAATTCAACTACCTACTGATGGATCTTAAAACTTTTCCCTCACCACCCCATAAGTCATACCTGTCTCTTGCTAACTTGAGCTTAATACACTTGTTCAGTGGTTTGTAAGTATCCTAGACCTACTTCAGTCTAAAGCTACAAGTTGTAGAAGTTCATCAAAATACAAGGGACTTCAGAACCACTTCCCAGTGTAGCTGTTTAGAATAGAGCAGGTGGAGGTGACTAAGATACAAGGGAATGTAGGAGAACAGCCATAGTTAGAATACCAATGAACATGTAATTACCCATACCTTGTGCTCTCTCTGTGAAATTAAACAATATTCAATTTCCCAGAAGCTGAAGTCACATAATGTAATCTCTGAAGCAAGTTAATTTTTATATTTTAATTACTTCCCATTCTGCTATAAAATCACCATCCAAGTATATTAAAGCATATCTATATGAAAAGAATACTGGGAATCCTAAAATAGTCCACTTACAATAAATGTAAAACATCTTAATTTTCATAAAAAAGCATTATATTTTTAATTAGATGTTAAGAAAAGTGGGAATAACAAGGCAGCTTCTGCCTTTGTAGGAGTGACTTCAGTACCTCACAACAGTCCCAAAACAATGTTGCTTCTTAGACAACCCCACCCCACAATGTCCAGTTTACTGCAAGTGGCAATATTTGACCCATCTATAGAGTTTAATTTCTGAAAATGATGCCAGACATATTATGTTGGAATAAAATAAAAACTAATAAAATTTTATACCAAATCTCTAATCAAAACAATAATACAATTCACAGAGGTCCATTGGAGAAAATTCCTTAAAATAAAAATGAGAAATTACAGTATGTTTCAAATAGAAACATACGCAGAAAAATGCAAATGTTTAAAAACCTAATTCTATCTTGCTGGTCTAGTGCTGTATATAAGTAACTGCCTACGTTTGATTTGGATGGTAACTGAAAGGGCCTTCCAGCTAACGCAGCCTGTGTTGGTGTCTAAATTCCCAACTAAATTCACAGCTTCATGCCTTTCAATCTTAAGCATTATTTTTGTTAATTTGTCTTTAAATTAAGATATTTGCAAAAAGGAAAGTGTCTTCTTGTCATTGGATAGCAGCTGCTATCTATGATGATACTACATGGGATAAATATTTCATAGCAGTGAGAGCATCAAGAATGAAGTATGAGAGGGGCTCCTGGGTGACTCAGCCCATTAAGTGTCCAATTTCGGCTCAGGTCATGATGTTACAGTTGATGAGTTCAAGCCTCACTTGAGCTCCATTCGAGCCCCGCCTCAGATTCTGTGCTGACACCTTGGAGCCCATAGCCTGCTTTGGATTTTGTGTCTCCCCCTCTCTCTCTGCCATTCCCCGCTATACTGTCTCTTTCTTTTTCAAAAATAAACATTTTTAAAAAAATTTTTAATGAATGAAGTATGAGAAAAAGTACTCTTTTGCCAAGAGACTTTTATATAACTGATTGCTACTCTCAGAAAGGAGTTCTGATTGAACAGTTCAAATAGTTTCTTCATCATTTTAATTCAGTTGACGTTATTTTCAGAGAAAATTAGACCGTCAACCTAGCTGTAGACACTGGAAGCCATGTGCTCTAACCACTTCATTATATACATAAAGAAACTAAATCCCAGAGGGTTGACTTGTCAAAAACTGGCAGCTCTTTGTTGCAGACACTATAGCCAGAACTCTGGTCTAAATCTGAAGGTGAAACTAGTCGGATGTCTGTAACAAACTGCTCAGAAATAAGAAGAGGAGATGGAATATATGGACAGATTAGAGAACAACACTATCTTTATCACATGTTCTTAGAATAAATCCAAGAATTTTTTTTCTAATTCATCTGAAATTGAGATATGAGAAGTCACTATGTCTTCTTATAACACCCTGTACTTCATGATAAAATACTTCACTAATCTATTTCATTGCTTCTAGCTCTCATTAAAATCTGTTATCTTTCACAAGAGGGACCATATTTTCACTTAAGACTGACATATAGTAAACATTCAGTATATAATTGAATGAATAAAAAAATGCTTATAGCAGAATTACTCTTAGCAATAAAATTAGCTTAAGTGAATAGCAATATAGTATCAGTTAAACAAAACCGGGCAGAGACAAAAGAATATTAACCACACATTAAATTTATACTGTGGAAAACTATTTAATGACATAGAAACTATTTGCTAATGTTGCAAGGTAAAAATCAGTTTACCAAGCAAGATGTTTCCATTTTTATAAATAAATACACAGCTGGAAAGATAAGCATCAAATACTAATAATAGTTATTTCTTTTTTTAAAAAGGCATTTTCAAATTTTTCTTTTTAATGTTTATTTATTTTCGAGAGAGAGCACAAGTGGGGGAGGGGCAGAGAGAGAGGGAGAGAGAGACTCACAAGAGGACCCCGTGCTGTCAGCGCAGAGCTCGACATGGGGCTTGATCCCAGGAACCCATTAGATCATGACCTGAGTCAAAATCAAGAGCAGGACACTTGACTGACTGAGTCACTACGCACCCCAAAACAGAAGTGATTTTAACAATTTAGGGTATGGAATATGCGAATGCACTCTGGATTTTAGCTTCCGATTTGAAACTAATGGGCTAAAAGCTGGTGGTTTGGGAGGTAACTCATCCACCTGAACAAGAGGTGATTATGCTCTTTCTCCCGGATTCATACAAATCTTTGGGAGTCAACTGAGCAATCTGAGCACCTACTTCCTCCATGTGAACAATCCCTGCCACACAGTTTATTGTGTGGCTAAATGAGATGGTGCCTTTCATACTGCTGTGCACCCAATGCCAGCTACCTCTTACTATTATCACACTATCATTATTTCACCTAAAAGAGTCAAAAACCAAATTGGAAACTGGGAACGAAGAGACATTAAAGAAAGTATTTATAGTAGAAGCACTTGGAATTATTAAGAGAAAGTAAAGATTATATCCATAGCAATACTTATTATTTCATATGCATACATATTGATGTCCCCAAAACAGGCAATAAACCAGAAACTGACATGTAATAGACAAGGTAATTACTAACATCCTAATTATTGCCAAAATGTAATGGACTAGGGCTCATGGTTTAAAAAAAAAAGAGCAGGAACAATATAATGACAGATAATTATTATAATTGAAGAAATCTGGAGACAAATTCCATTACCAAATTTTTTGCAATTGATTTTCTGGAAATAAATTCTCTTTCTGGTACTTGGTAGAAAGGGAGGTAATAAGAATTTTATGAGGATTATTGGCCAAAAAAGTGGAAGTTGGCATAAAAAAAGCAGTTAGTAATATTACTTTTGATTCCCTCCATCCTTTGGAAGAAATAGATCTACTAGAAAGGAAGGAAAAGCAAAATGATAAAATTAAAATTGTTTAGAAGTATCAAATAGGCAATTTGGGATAAAATAAGGATGAAAACAAAAGGAAAGGGAAAGAGAACGGATAATACTGTGGGAATGTTCTAAAGACTTAGAAGCCAAATGGAACAGACCAGCAAATATATTTCTCTAGAACATCAAACTGACCTGAATGTAAGATATAGTTGTGGTGGGGAATTTCAAGTCCCAAGCCATCTGCTGGGAGCCTAAGTCTGCTTAATTCCAAGCATCTGATAAATAGTTAATGAATTCAGTACTTGACCTGATGAAAATGGCTTTCCACAATGTTGAAATAGTTGAAATATGACTGCGAACTTGTCAAGGGAGCTGTGTAAATCAGCATTATCCAAACAGGGCATCCTATCATCAAAACTAAAATTGTGTGAATATGAGTATCATTCCTCTTAATTTTCTCTTTATTGGTAGACCTCTTAGAAGAGTGTGCATGTCAAATACATACACCTTGAATTATGTATAATAAATTGTAAAAATAAATGTAATTGTGATTTCATAAATAACAGTTCAATAAGAGTAGCAATGGGGAAAGACATATTGGAATTCTCTCTGAAATAGTCTGTCAAAGGACAAAAAAATGTTATACAAATGACCATTTATTCATTTAATAAGAATATATTAATTAACATTTAATAAGAATATAATAATGAAACTGGACCACTATAGTACATCATACATGAAAATTAAAAATGGATTAAAGACTTGAACATATGACCTGAAACCATAAAACTCCTAGAAGAAAGCATAGGTGGTAAGCTCCTTGAAAGATCTTGGTGATGATTTTTTTAATATGACACCAAAAGCAAAAGCAAAAGAAATGCAAAAACAAACATGGGGTATGATATCAAACTAAAAATCTTCTGCACAGCAAAGGAAACTATCAACAAGATGAAAAGACAACCTACTCAATGGGAGAAACTGTTTTCAAATCATATATCTGGTAAGGGGTTAATATCCACAATATATAAAGAACAGATACAACTCAATAGCAAAACAAAATAAAACAAAAACAATCCAAAGTGGGCAGAAGATCTGAATAAACGTTTTTCCAAAAGAAGACATAAAAAGATGACCAACAAGCACATTAAAAGATGCTCAACATTACTAATCATCATGACTAAATCTCACCTGAGAAAGTCATTGAAGCTTGTGTGTGTGTGTGTGTGTGTGTGTGTGTGTGTGTGCACGCATGTGTGTATACCAAAAGAGAGGAGATTGACGGAAACCATGATGATTCTCAAGGTTCTCAAACTTGTGGTCTCAGGTACTTTACACTTTGCAAACAAACAAACAAACAACATAAACACACAAAAAAAACCAGTATGTGTGTTCTACTTATTCCATATTTGAAGTTTAGACTAAGAAATTTATTTAAAATAACAGTAATAAATCATTATTAATATTAATAACATACTTTCATCAAAATAACTGTATTTTCCAAGACAAAAAAGAGGTGAGAAATAGGCAAAGCAATCATGAGAAAGAACAAAACTGGAGGCATCACACTTTCTGATTTAAAGCTAGAGTAATCAAATAACATGGCATGGCATAAAAACAGACACATAGACCAATAGAACAGAATCGAGAGCCCAGAAATAGACCTATACATATATAACCAACTAATATTTGACAAGGAATCCCATAATAGTCAGTGGAGTAATAGTTTCTTCAATAAGTGGTGCTGGGAGGGGCACCTGTGTGGCTCAGTCAGTTAAGCATCCAACTCTTGATTTCGGCTGACGTCATGATCTCACAATCTGTGAGATCGAGCCCCAAGTGGGGCTCTGTGCTGACAGCATGGGGCCTGCTTGGAATTCTCTCTCCCTCTCTTTCTGTCCCTCCCCTGCTGGTGTTCTCTCTCCCTCCCTTCCTCCCTCTCTCTCTCTCTCTCTCTCTCTCTCTCTCTCTCTCTCAAGTAAATAAAATTTTAAAAAAATAAGTGGTGCTGGGAAAACTGGATATGCACTTGCAAAAGAATGAAACTGAAATCCCTATCTTACACCACTCACTGGTATTAACTCAAAATGAATTGGTCTTAAATATAAGACCTGAAGCCATAACACTCCTAGAAGAAAACAAGGAAAAATCTTGAAACTGGTTTTCACAATGATTTTTTGGATACGACACCTGAAGTATAAGCAACGAAAGCAAAAATCAACAAGTGGGACCACATCAAACTAAAAAAGCTTTTGTATAGCAAAAGAAATGATCAATACAATGAAAAGGCAACCTACAGAATCAATAAAAACACTTGCAAACCACATATTTGATAAGGGGTTAATACCCAAAATCACTAATTATCAAGGAAATGCAAATCAAAACCATAATAAGATATCACCTGCCACCTGTTAGAACAGTTATTATCAAAAAGACAAGACATAACAATTGCTGGAGAGAGTATGGAGAAAAAGGAACACTCATTCACTGTTGGTGGGTGCATAAATTGGTACAGACACTGTGGAAAACAGTTCTTCAAAAAAATTAGAAGTAAAACTACCATGGGGCATTTGGGTGGTTCATTTGGTTGAGCGTCCAACTCTTGATTTTGGCTTAGGTCATAATCTCATATTCCATGAGATGAAGTCTGGTGACTCCCGGGCTCACAGTGCAAGATCTGCTTGGGATTTCTCTCTCTCTCTCTCTCTCTCTCGCTCTCGCTCTCGCTCTCCCGCTCTCCCTCTCTGCCTCTGCCCCTCCCCTACTCACCTTCTCTCTCTCTCTCAAAATAAAGAAATAAACTTAAAAAACATAAAAGAAAGAGAACTACCACTTGATCCAGCAAATTCTACTTCTGAGTGTGTATCTGAAGGAAACCAAATCATTGCTGAGAGATCTGCACTCCCATGTTCATAGCAACATTATTGACAATAGCTTAGACAAGGCAACAACTTAAGTGACCATAGATGAGTGAATGGATAAAGAAAAACTGGGGTGTGTGTGTGTATGTATACACACACACACACACACACACACACACACACACACATACATATACACATACATATACATATAAAGTAGAATATTACTCAGCCATACAAAAGAGGAAATCCTGCCATTAGTGATGATCTGGATGAACTTTGAGGGCATCATTCTAAGTGAAATAAATCAAACAAAAGACAAATGCTGTATGATCTAACCTGTGCATGGAATAAAAAAAAAATGGAGAACAGATTGATAATTGCCAGAGAGGGGACATGGGGAGTGGGGGAAAGGGCTGAAGGTGGTCAAAAGGTAAAACTTTCAGTTACAAGATTCAGGGATTCTGGGAATGTAATGTACAGCATGGTCACTACAGTTAACACTACTGAATTATATATTTGACAATTTCTAAGAGAAGAGATCTTAAAAGTTCTCATCAGAGAAACAATATATTACAACTATGTGAAGCGATGGATGTCTTAACTAAACTTACTGTGGTCATTTCACAATATATACATACATCAAATCATTCTGTGGTACACCTTAAGCTTACACATAATATGTCAATTATATCTCAATAAAACTGGAAAATAGAAATTTCCTTGATAAGTTTAGTGATTTCTGAAATGAAAAAAAATCTTTGTTAGATTTTGCAACAATGACCATCTTAATTTCTAATACATATTTGATTTTTCACAATGAATTAAAATATATGTTTTAAGGGAAAAAAAGAAGAGTGGCATTATTTTAAAGCTTTGGAAACATCTTTTAACTCTTTTAACTCATCTAAAACCATCTTTTAACAGGAGATCGCTTGATTATTATACCTGCTTCTGCATTCAAACTTTTGCTATAATAGGTTTGGTTGAAGAATATTAAGAAAACCCACCTCAAAAACATGAATTTGCAACAGGGATAAGTATTTTTAATAACCTTCCCAGGTAATTGTAGATATTTTTGATAGTACATCAACCACTGGCAAGCAATAATTTTTTAAAGTTGTTTGCAGTGGGGAACCTGCAATCATGTCAAGGAAACTTCAGATTCTGTTACATTACAATCTATTGATCTATCGTGCGTTTCAAAGGATCTTTTACCCCATGCCTGATTTTGTAACTGCTTTGTTTGTTTAGTAAATATTACTTCACTGTGGTATGCAGATCTTTCAAATTTTACACATTTCATCATGTAATATGTTTTTACCTGTTTATTTTATTTTTGAGAGACAGAGCAGGGGAGGGGCAGAGAGAAAGTGAATCCCAAGCAGTTTCTGCATTGTCAGCACAGAGCACAACGCAGGGCTTGAACTCACAAACCATGAGATCATGACCTGAGCCAAAATCAAGAGTTGGATGTTCAACTGATGAGCCACCCAGGAGCCCCTCATTATGTAATATTTTTTTAATATCACACTTGTTAACAGCATCATGAATCTAATCAGAAAAGTCAGTATGAGAAAGCTGTAAAGTTTGCAGTGCTAGGAGCAAGTTTCCTAAAATCCTAATTTTCACTTCAAAGTTCAAATGTTCTCACTGGCAACAAATAGTTGTTTTCCTTTAAGTGACTGACTGGCTTAAATGATGCATTAAAAGAAAGAAAAAAGTCTGGGAAATACTCAAATCTGGATAAGCACAGTTTGACAGACTTTCTTTCAAATCAAAGCAATATTTCATGAAAAGCAAAGCAGCCAAATGACTAGCTAGTTGAGGCCCCCACTCAAGTAATCACCCAAGTTACTTCCTTATGCAATAGAAGAACTTTCTGGGCATTTCCCATTTGGTCACGAAATATTAGAAGGACATATGCTCAAAAGCTGAGATTCAGTAAAATTAAAAGTTGCTACCACTTTATCCAGGATACTCCTAAAGGAAACTAGCTTTTTCTTTTTAATGCAAGTTGTGTGACGGTAAAGAACACAGTACCCTCTGGAACACTCCGCTGCCACCGTCTTGGTTCATGCTGAGGTGCCAGCACTTTCATACGTCATTGCCTTGTGCTCGATCAGTGCCAATGTCAATACAGCGAAAAGGGCAAATCATGTTTTAGTATTATTATGAAAATAGGTTTCACCTCATGGACCTTCTGAATAGGTCTGAGGGATTGCTAGGGGTCCACCACACTTTGAGGATTGTCCTTTAGAGCTGCAAATGAGCATCACCTGGGGAACTTCAAAACCTACCGGCATTCTGGCTCCACTCCAGATTCACCAAATTGGTGTCTGGGGTGGGGCCTGGCATGGGTATATTTTAAATCAGATAATTCTAATGTAACCTGGACAAGAACAAGAACAAGTTTAGAGACCAGCAAAAAGGGAGTGGGGAATAATCCATTCCTTTCTGGAAAACGAAAACAGAATACTTTGCGAAACTGCAGAATCTAATGACCTACTGCAGACTTTAGAGCACTTTGAATCTTTTCTTTGATTCTTACCCTTAAAAGCGTGGCGTATTTCCATATATTTTTTGAATGCAGAAATTTTTTTATGGTGTGTGGAAGACTTGGAGCGAGGAATTCTACAAAATGTTGAACAAAATACAAAAACGGTTGTTAAGCATTCGACAATACAGAGGGCTATACGTAAATAATTATTAAGAGAGTCTCAGGGTCCACCAAAGTTAATGTTTCTATATTTTTCTTACTTACAAAAGTATAGCAGTTTTTCAATGTTACCCAAAATTTCTTAAACTGTTTCATTTCTCTAACCATCAGGTTCACCTTCTGTAAAATAAGAAGTTAGACTGATTCATCAGAGAGCCTATGGGAGCATCACTTGTTTGGGCTTATGCATATGGTGAATTGGGTCACTGACCGCATAGCGCGGCACTGGGAGAGCTATCAAACCATTTCTGCCACTCTCCACAAATCCAAATTATAATCCGTCAAGTATCTGCTCATTGTGTGACCTCTATCCATTTGATTTAAGATTTAAAGTAGAGTTTACCTTTAAAAAAAAATTTTTTTTCTGGGACACCAGGGTGGCTCAGTTGGTTAAGCATCCCAGTCTTGATTTCAGCTCAGTTTAAGACTTCATGGTTTGTAGTTTGTGAGAGAGAACCCCGTGGTGGGGCTCTGCACTGACAGAACGGAGCCTGCTTGGATTCTCTCTTTCTCTCTCTCTCTCTCTCTCTCTCTCTCTCTCTCTCTCTCTCTCTCTTTCAAAATAAATAAATAAAAATTTAAAACATAAAAATGTTTTTTCTCAGTAATGCTAAAGTGTGGGGGCATATATTTATCCTCAACAATGAGCAAATCAGAAGCTTCCTCAGCGTAAGCTAAACTAGTCTCATGGAATGAAATCCACACGCATTGTGACAGGTGATCCCTTCCCAGACATCTAGGCCTTTCTCTGTACCAGGCACTCTGTTACATGTGGAATTACTGAATCAGAACTTTCTCTCCATCTTCTCTCTTCTGTCACCCTCTATATTTTAGCTTAGAGAGTTTGCATTTAATTTCATCATAGGGCTTCGTGTGGGAAGTATAAATCGAAAAGTATCTGAGCCAGAATTTACTAATCATTTAGAGATCATTCAAATGTGACACATAATGATCAATTAAGATGGCATTTAGTGCAACATACAGTACAAATTTTTAGTCAGTACAGCATCCTAATAATATAGGGAACATGTAATTCGAAATCAAACCATTGTTATTTACCCTGATTTAAAAAAATACACTTTAGATGGGGGTGATTAATATCTTATAGTTACAACCCTTAAACATATTTTCAATGATTCCCTCTTTGAACTGTCATTTTGTATTTGTCAAAAATTTTAAAAATCTATAGCATCTATCAAAACATCTTTAGTTTCTTTCTTCTCACTTCTATTGGAAATCTCTTGAATAAATGGACTTGGTCCCCCATTTGCTTCCCAAATACACTAGGTGCGTTCTTCTACTCCAGTGTTTCTATAATACCCAATTAGCCCATAAACAATTGGAAAATAGGGAAACCATGTAGTATCATATGAAAACTGCAATAATCCATATGAATACAGGAAGACAAAATGGGAAGTAATAGAGTTAAATTTTGAACAGAAAAGGAGAGATCCCTTTCAATGTAATTTAAGGAAATTTAAACTGATTTCCTACCCCCAGGTTTCCCTTTCCAGGGAGGTGTGTGTGTGTGATGCTGGGATCAAGGAAGGCTGAACTTCCTTCTGTACCCACCTCAACTGCACTCCACTGCTCAGTTCTCTATATCTCATAGGCTCAGTGTCCCCAGGTCAGTATTTCTACTCTGTTGATTTTATATAGATTAATATCCTAAAAAGTAGTCCTTAGCCATTCTGATCTTTCTGCCTGGACTATCCAAATTATTTCCAAAACTACAATTATTATTAATTTTTTGGTAGTGCTTTCTTTATAGTTACATAGGTATTGAAATGTTTGCCCTTCCCCTTTTTCTAAGATGTTCTATTATCTTTACTGGAAGATTTACAAAATGCATGGGTTTTCATGTTCCTATGAATCATGGTATGGAAAAATCCCCTACACTTGTTGTCTGGAAATAAATGGTGAATATAGGTTAATCTATATTTAATTTTTCTTAGATAATTTATAATTAAACTTTCAAAAGTATTTAAGTCATTTAGTCATCATGACGCAGCACCATTTAAAAGTTATTACAATAACGTATGTGTTCTAATCAACTTATTTTTAGGAGCATTCTTTATATTTTTTGATTTTTTTAATGTTTATTCATTTTTGAGAGAGAGAGAGAGAAAGAGAGAGAGAGAGAGAGATAGTGTGATGGAAGAGGGGCAGAAAGAGAGGGAGACCCAGAATCCAAAGCAGTCTCTAGGCTCTGAGCTGTCAGCACAGAGCCCCACACAAGGCTCAAACCCACGGACCATGAGATCATGATCTGAGCCGAAGGTGGATGCTTAACTGACTGAACCAATCAGGTATTCTGGAGCATTCTATATTATTACTTAGGATAAAATTCTGGTTTGTAGTCTTTGTGGTATTAATATTTCTCCATTGAAAAACACTAAAAATATCATGCTGAACACTAATCAAAAATAAAAAGCTATTCTATATTCAACACAGTATCAGTCTTTTTATACATGTTATTTATTAAATTAAAATCTAGTTAGAGTTTCAACCCTGGTGAGATAGCCATTAGTTTTCATTATTTTATTAAAGAAAATATATCTAAATATAACTCCTTCTTATGAAAATGTCCTGTTCCATTTGTGCAAAAACATTTACAAAAAAAGAAATTTTCATGTTTCTAGTGTGGATGAAACTATTCTACTAGACAGTCATGAGTGTTCTCAAGGTTCTTTTTTCTCCAAGAGAGGTCAAAAACATCTACATATTATAATTGTTCAGCCTCTTTCCCTTCTTTAAAAAAGCAGAAAAAAGGAGAGAAGTAGAAAGGTTGATTGTGCTATTAAAAAAAAAAAAAACCTTCAAAATCTGTGCCTAGAGAAAGCATGTATGATGCGTCTGTGAGAAAAATAAATGGATTTTAATGGAGATACCAACACTGAAGTTATGAAAGGACTCCTTATAGAGGTTTACTGAACATATTACATCAATTTTTAAACTACTCATGGAAGAGAAGAAATATTGCATCCATTTGCTAAAGCCACCTTGCAGGTTGGTCTTGGCCAAGACAGTGAAGTATGCCAATTATACTCTCCACTTAAAAAAAAAAAGTGAAATCTATCACGTATCTAAGAAATTAAATGATTGGCAGCAGATGAGATAGCACATCTGTCCTGCCTATGTAGAAACACTTCAACTGCCTTTCTGACAGACAGATCACATGTCCCAGATCAAGTGATTGGGACCCAGACTGCTAGCTGTGTGCAACAACCTTAGGCATTTCAGAAATCCTGAAATGAAAAATTTTGAACATTCTAACATATCTGGGATAATCGATGCTCTCCCATGATTGTTGTTGTTGAGTTGCTACATAATTGTCATTACTGTTCATATGCAAAATTGGTCATATTTTTATTGCTTCAATTTAGTTTCATGTGTTGAGATTAATTACCATTTACAATGACTTCTTGGTTGACGTCCAAAAGCTTTATTTTCATACCATCTGTAATGATTAAGGAAGTGCCAGCATCTAAACTTTTAGAAAGTGCCAGTGGCTTAGAAGACAATCTGAGAGCCCAAAATTGAGCATTCTTCAATGCATGTAGTATTACAAACGCTTGTGAAGACACAGAAGAGAAAATGTGCAGAAAAACTATATATGAGTAACAAATCATGTGTCATACTTTAATTGGCAACATTTTCTTCTTTCTTAGCATGAACAATAATGGAGTGTCTTAGCAATGACAGCATAAGATTCAAAAAATACAAGATTTTTGAGGAGAAGAATAACAACCTGAAGTATCAATGGGTTTTCAACAACATCTGAAATGTCTAAAGGATTTCACTGAATATGTAATAAAACCCTGACAATTATGATCATCATGGCCTATGCAGTTGGCAATAAAACAATAGTGTCCTATGGCTTTTCCCAGGGTTTTTTCTGCAAATAACAAGAATGAGATGAATCTTTGGCATCATACAACTCCCAGATTCCTGACTGAGAAAATATTTTAGTGTTTAAATGTCAAAACCATCTCTCATTGACAACTTAAAAGAAGGTCCCTGAACTTTCTGAAAAACAGCTCAAGCAATATACTTCGTATGGTTTCTCAAGTTGAACTAGGAAAACCCGTAGGTAATACTGCATGGTGGTAACAAACTTTAATGAGCATTTTATTGGGTCTGTGCATGGAATCAAGATCTAAATTGAGAAATTCTCTGATAGACATCAAGAATCTTGAGATTTATAAATGGTGGATTATTACATTGTACACCTGAAACTGATGTAATGGTATATGTCTATTATACTTTAAATTTTTAAAAAAAGAAGAATTTTGAGATTTAGATACTGACACATCTTTTTCTGTGACTACCCCACAAAAACAGCATGGCCCTCACCCAAAATTTGTCTCAATATAGAGAACGATGGTATCATGCACTTACCAAGAGGGTATGAAACTAGAGAAAACATTGCTATTGCTCTCAAGCAGTCTGAAAGTGGTTTAAGAGGGTAAGAAAGGAGACTATATTGGGATATTTATGGGGGGCTAGGGATGGGACTGACCTGAGTTCTCCTGTGCATGGTTTGGACTTCCTGCCTGCACCAAAGGAGGGGGCACCTGGGCCTATTTACTAGCTCTCTGGGATGTGGGGCAGAAGAGGAAATAGAGGTGAGGCAAAAGATGTCAACAAACACTAAAACATGGACTCAAATTTCCTCACCCTTTACATCTTAAATACTCAGACCAAACTGACACCAAACCCTTCAGTCTGACTAGTAATACTTTACCTGTGGATCACTACTGTCCATTTCTTCCTTCCTTGGCTTACAGGTTTTATAGATGCCCATTCTATCAGTCAGAGTCCAGTTAAGAAATCAAAGAAAACAGCAGGTAGCTCAACAGAAGGAATTTAATATAAGTAACTAGTTACAAAAGTGTTGGAATCACTGAGAAGTCAATCTACAGTTGGTGGAAAACCCAGAAATTAGAAAAACCACAGAGCTGGAACCATGGCAGAAGCTACCCTGAGGAAGTGAGAACTAGAGAGGTGATATCGTCTATTCTGGAGATAGAACCAGGCAGGACACAGCCACTGCCAGAGACCCCAACATAAACAAAGAACAAATTTAGTAGGACACATTAACTGCAGTTAGTTAAGACCATGCTCTATTTCCATTCTAGTTTCCCCATTGTCACTTTTCTCTCATGTCAGGTGACATGCAAGTAGCTACCAGAATTTGGACCCAACTAAGGGACAGTAGGATTGGAGAAACAATTAAAGAGTTCTCAGTGAGATATAACGTATGGCTTGCAGTCACTTTCATGTAAAGTTATTGCTGGCCGTCCTGGTGTAAGTTTGGCCTCAAGAAAGCCCTCTATTGTCCACCATGTGTATCTATCTATTTTCTGACAGGATGAAGAACTGTACTAAAATTTGAAAGTATCCGAGGGTGCCCAGCACCAAGTATGTGGGTGATGGAAGAGAAATTGCATTTGCAGTGTAGGGAGACAAAAGCTACTTTGAGAAAATCTTCTAACAGTCAATCATAAAATTCTAAGACAATACTTAGGTTGCTAAAACCCCCCCAAGAAAGAAGTTTTCTTTTTTTAGGGATATACTTTATGCAGTGTATATATAATTATAAATTTGTGATACATTTTTATAAAAATCATGCAAAGTATAAAGAGTGAGAATTCCTGTGTGTTCAACACATCAATCCATAGGAGTACTATGAATAGCCAAAATGCCTGCATGTGAAATCATAGGTTTTATGCATCTCAACTATAAATAATATAAGAACAAGTTTTGATCAGCGATGCTAGAGGAAAGACTACATAATCTTGTACTCTGTTAAGATAAAATATTACAAAATTATTTTTATATAAAGAAGTGATTAAAGAGTTTACAGTAAAAAATATTCAAAAAACTATGAGGTATAGCAATAAGTTAATGAAAAATTTTGTGATGTGTATCTTGGTTTTTTGATGTTTGTGACATTTGCCAACTGTTTAAAATCATTTACATGTAGTGATTTTTTCTTCTCATTCTAAGTAAATATTCAGTCTTAAATCTAACTTGTATGTGTAATTTAATATTCTTTTTCTAGAAGAGGACTCAAAAAATTTTGGCCTCAACAGAGTTGGCCCCAACAAATTTTGATACTCTCTGACAGAAGAGAAATCCCTGATTTCTATCTTCTTTCTGCCCTCAGTCTCTCCCCAGTGCTTCCCACTGACTGAATCTAGCTGTGGGTTGGGCAGTAAGGGAGCCTGGGAAAAGCAGATTGCAGGGGTCAGCTCCCTGAGAAAGAGCCCAATGCTGGAGAAGAGTAAGAAGAGCGGTGGTGAATTCAAGAGCAAAAGACTACAGCCAGAACCAGTCATTCATTGCAAACCATATTTAGAAAATCGCCTCCTCTCTCCCACTCTCTCTCTCCTGGCATTGAGTGTAGGAATTCAACACCAGAATTTCCCATTTTCTTTCTTAAATTTCTATACCAATGCACAAGTTCAATTTCTAGATATGTTCAGGGTGGACTGATCCATTTCATTAATTCCTTTTGGCAAAGCCTAAATGCTATTAAAAAAAAAAAAGAATAGGAAGAAGAACAGGGCAAGGTCCTACATTCATCTTTGCATATAACCCTCTTAAGCACCAATGTGAATCCAATCTATATTAAAAAAAAAAAAAGCTGGATATCCAATGCTTTCCTCAGTTTAACAAGCCTTAATTTAAAACAAAAAATCACAGATAGCTAAGCTTCAAAAGAACTAAATTTTTTTAAATAAGTTTAAATAAGTTAAATAAGTTTAATAAATTCTAGGCCTCTTGTACACATTTATAATATCTTACAGGTAATAAAAAGAATCTCTTCGGGACAAAAGGCTGTTCTATTTAATTTTATTGCTTTCAAGTGTGTTTAGAGATGGTCAGGGAATATATGACCTCATTTGCTTTCAGTTACATATTTAAACTAATACCAGAAAAATAAGTTAAAAAGATGTTTTACTACCAAAGTATACATATGTCTGTGTTAAACTTACCACTTTAAACACTGGTGGTTGTGAACAACTAAGTGGGAAGGGTTTATTGTAAAATAACATTGGTTTTAAGAAATGAAATTAAAGAGTCCTCTAAAATAGCATTCCTTCATGAATGAAATGATTAATACCATAAGTAAAATTCTAGCTTCTCGTGAATTATATTTAAAATTATGACTCTATATGTCCTCAACAAAAAAGAATTTTAAATGTCGGGTACAAAGAATGAAAGATACCAGTATTTTTAATAATGTTTAATTTAAATGTGATTTCAAATGTGAACACTATGATACATAAAAGATTCATTCATTATATATTTAGAAACACATACGTTACTCTCCACAATGTGCTATACATTGTGTATGAATATATTTATTCTTTAAGGAGATCATACTATAGTTTTTTTGTTGTTGTTGTTTTTATTTTACAATCAGCAAAGCCAATAAGATTAACTAATTGTCCCCAATTCATAGAACTACTAAGTAATAGACTTGAAAATAAAAAAAATTGGTATTTCCTTTTTTTTTCCTATATACTATTATGTAGAGTAAGCATTAACAACTGTATATCTGTTATATAAATACAAGTTGTTCCTTTTAGGGAATGTCATTAAAATCATACTTTACTTTTTTAATCCTCCAAAAAGCAACAAACTTGACTACAGTGTTTACATAGTCCTCAATCATCTCCCCCAGGGGCTGTACTTATGCACTGGGGAGGACACATACCTTGTTTGTGGGATTTAAGTATGGGTTTCAGAGGCCTCAATCCTGTCTTCATTTGTCATTACCTGACATGTTCTCTGAACTTGTCTTTTTACAGTTTAAGTTTATTTCTTTATGTTGAGAGAAAGAGAGAGAGTGTGTGTGTGCCTATGAGTTGGGGGGGGGCAGAGAGAGAGGGAGACAGAGTCCCAAGCAGGCTCTGTGCTGTCAGTGAGATTCCCACGAGGAGCTCGATCTCACGAACTGTGAGATCATGACCTGAGCTGAAACCAAGAGAACAAGAGTCTGTCCAAGAGTTGGATGCTTAACCAACTGAGCCACCCAGGTACCTGTAAATTTTTATTTTTAATTCATTTTCTCCAAATCAATTCTTCTAACCACTTGTACCAGAATTACTCAAAGACCCAAGCAATTAGGCAAGGGAAAAAAAAGGCATGCAGACTGCAAAAGAGAAGGTAAAATTACCTATATTTGCAGATGACATGATCCTATAATAGAAAAATCATAAGTAATCCACTAGAAAACAATTAGAACTAATAAGTGAATTCAGCGAGGTTGCAGAATACTAGATTGATACACAAAAATCACATATCTCTATATACTAGCAATGATCATTCCAAAAGTGATATTAACAATTTTGTGTGTGTGTGTGTGTGTGTGTGAGAGAGCAAGTGAGCACAAGCCAGAGAAAGGGGCAGAGGGAGAGAGAGAATCTCAAGCAGGCTCCACACTGATCATGGAGCCCAACACACGTCCTGATCTCACAACCATGAGATCATGACCTGAGCCAAAACCAAGAATTAGACACTCAACCAACTGAGCCACCCAGGCACCTCAAGAAAAAGTTTCTCTTTACAACACCATCAAAATAATAAAATATTAATTATAAATTTAATAAAAGATATACAGGAATTGGACACTGAAATCTACAAAAAATTACTGATAGAAATTTAAGAAGATATAAGTAAATGGAAAAACATTGTATATTCACCGATTACAAAAGTTGATAAAATGGTATTATTCCCCATACTAATCTATAGATTCAAAACAATTCCTATCGAAATCCCAACTAGCTTTATTGCAGAAATTCACTAATTGATCCTAAACTTTATAGGGAACTGGGAAGAACTCAAACTAGCTAAAACAATCTTGAAAAAGAAGAATAAAGTTAAAGGACACACATTTCCCAATTTCAAAAGTTAAACCAGATCTACAGAAATCAAGAGTATATAGCATTGGCTGGCATAAGAAAAAACAGAGATTAATGGAAAAGATTGGGAGTCACAAAAGACAGTCTTATATTTGTGGCCAGTTGACTTTCAACCTAAAAGGTGTCAAGACATTTCAAAAGAGAAAGAATAACTTTTTAACAAAGAGTCCTGAGACAGCTATATATTCACATGCAAAGAAATGAATTTGGACCTTTACCATACACCATATATAAAAATTAAGTCAAAATGGATCATAGAAACAATATAAAAGCTAAATTTTTAAGAAGTACAAGAGTAAATCATGATCTTGGGTTAGGCAACAGTTTCTGAGATATAACACCAAAAACACAGGCAATAAGAGATAAAATAGATAAACCATAGCAAAATTAAAAACTTTTGTGCTTCAATAGCCAACATCAAGGAAAAGTGAAAAGACAATGCACAAATAATGAGAGAAAATATCTGTGAATCATATATCTGATAAGAAACTTGCATTCAAAGTTGTAAAGAACGCTTACAACTTAACACTAAGAGCAAGAAATTAAAACCCGGGCAAAGGATTTGAATAGACATTTTTCCAAAGAAAATATACAAATGCCCAAAAGCTCACAAAGAGATGCTCAAGGTCTTTAGTCATTAAGGAATTCAAATTAAAAGCACTATGTGATACCACTTTACATCCACCAGAAGAGCTTTTCTTTTTTTTAAGAAAATGGATAATTGTATACATTTGTGAGGATGCAAACCCTCATACCTGCCATTAGGAATGTAAGTGATATAGCTGCTTTTGAAAAATAACTCAGCAGCTCTTCAATAAGTTAAACATAGAGTTACCATATGACTCAGCAATACCACTTTTAGGTTTATACCCAAGAAAAATGAAAACATGCATCCAAATAAAAATTTGTACATGTATATTTACAATAGCATTATTCATAACAGTCAAAAAGTAGAAACAACTCAAATATCCATCACCTGATGAATGGATCGATTAAATAAGGTAGATCCCTAGAAGGAAGTAATTTTTGGTGGGGGGAAAAAAAGGAATGAAATATTGACACATGCTACAACATGAATGAACCTTAAAAACATTATGCTAAATGGAAGAAGCCAGTCACAAAAGACCACATATTGTATGATGTTATTTATATGAACTGTTTAGAGGAGGCAAATCTAGGGAGAAAGAAAGTAGATCCATGGACACACTAGGGGTACAGGGGAATGGGGCGTCATTGCTAATGCATATGAGGTTTCCTTTGAGGGTGATGAGAATGTTCAAAAGTTGTCTATGGGATGGTTGTGCAATTCTGTGAAAATACTAAAAGCAATTGAATTTTACATTTTACATAGGTGAATTATGTCTCAGTAAGACCTTTTTTTTTTTTTTTTTGGTCATAACAGGAGAAAAAGAGTAACTCTGGGAGCTTGTTTAAAACATAGATTACTTATATGCTTTCACTCATATGTGGATCTTGAGAAACTTAACAGAAGACCATAGGGGAAGAGGAGGGGAAAAAAATAGTTACACAGAGGGAGGAAGGCAAACCCTAGGAGAATCTTAAATACAGAGAACAAACTGAGGGTTGATGGGGGGTGGAGAGGGGAGGGGAAAGTGGGTGATGGGCATTGAGGAGGAAACTTGTTGGGATGAGCACTGGGTGTTGTATGTAAGCCAATTTGACAATAAATTATAAATAAATTATAAATAAATAAATAACAAAAAATAAAATATAATAAAATAAAACATAGATTACTTGACCCCACCTCCACACAGCTGAAACAATTTCTAGGAATGCTATCCAAAAATCTGCAATGCTTTTCACAATTTCACCAACTATTTCTGAGGTACCTGGAAATCTTTGAACCCTGCTTTAGACTTCAGAGGTTACTAACATGCAAACACCCCTGAGCATGACTATTCATGCTATTAGTTGTCAACCCACCCTCAGCATCAATGACTGGGTTGAGTTTTGATCTACAATGAATGAGCTTTTTACATAAAAAGAAGGCAACCAATCCTTTTGGGTAGGGAGCATTAAATGAGATTTTGAGTTTGTGGGTTCCACCAGACTAACTTGCCTACTTGACATTACTCCCCCAGGCTAGCCAGAAGCACCAGAAGGGTTAGCATCACAGCCAGAACAGTGGACTTGTGCTGCTCTGTGGCTACTCTAATTTTTAGCAAAGAAAAAAGCAGGAAACAAATGGAACACCAAGGATATAAAAGCTCCATTTTGTGAATGTTCAGATAATACAGAAGAAATAAATCTTCAATGCTATTTTCCACAGGTTGCTTTTTATGAGAGATTACTTTATATCATAACACACTGTTGTCAGAAATTCATTAATTTCATATTACTGTTAATTTTTATGTCTTTGCAAAGTACATATGTGATCATCTCTCAATCATCCATGGAGCCTTCTTTAAACATTTTATTAAATATTAAACATTTTATTAAAATATAAAGTTTAATATATACTGAGAAATTTTGGGGTCACGTAGTGTTTTTAAAACTAATTCCTTTTACAAGTTGTGGCATGTTCCTTCTGACTGTTTCAATCATTTTAATCAGATGATCAACAGAGGTTTGGGGAAATAGCATATTTTAAGTTATAAATTTATATATACATCTTTTTTTTTCCAGAGAGTAGCAGGAAAAAAGAAACCTCTTGTCATACTGTCAATGTCATTGTTAAATGTCAATGTGACATTTGATAACTAATCTGCAAAAAGTAAATGACTTTACCTTTATTCTCTTGCCATCACAACAGGGCAGACTTCCTCTTACCTGACCAAATTACCATCCTATTGAAAAAGACTCAGGAATCAATGCATTTGTCAAAGAACCTGAGATAATATTAGGGTCTGTGAAAGCTTTAAAAATATGGCTTAATAATTAACATTTTGCATATTCAGAAGACTAATTTCTTCTTAGGGTCATTTGAAAAGAATGAGTTTTTAGCACAGCTTCAGCTCACAGCAGGAACATTAGAAGAATTTTAAAGATTCTTATAAAGCTGTCTACATCAAGCTGAGTCCACTTATCATTGACTATTTTAAGTCTAACTGTTAGCTCTTAATTTTATGATTTAACATAAATTTAATTTGGTGTTCTCAGGTTCCTTTCAGGTTTATAAAAGGACATTTCTTGAGGAAAAAAATCTGTGCTACTACTTAGCTATTTGCTATATTAATTTGAAATGAAAACCTCCAAAATGTTTTAAAGGTCACTTTAAAATTTGTACTTTGGGACCACTTTTGACATTTTAATGCAGTGATCCTTTTCTTTGTTTTTAGTGAACCTTTGAAAAAAAGGAATATTAACCAGATTCCTATACATAAAGTATTTATCTAAATTTATTCAAGAACCAGAGTCATCAAAACTTAACTAATAACTCCTTAGTAACTAGTAAATAATTAATTTCACTATTTAGAATTTGTACATGTAGACAAAACCAACAATTGTCCTGCTTCGCAAAACTGTGATTGAAGACAGGTTAATTTTGGAATCCAATATGGAATGTTACATAACCATATCTACGTCCTCTAATCCCTGACAACTTCCAAAAAGCTCCTAAGTCAGTAAAATATATTCATTCACATGTCAGTGTAAATAAAAATAAATGGGAGGGGTAGGAAATAACATCAAGAAAAGATGAAGAAAGATTTTGCTTAAATCTTAAGTTTTATTTTGAACATACTGGATAAGAAAGGAAAAAGGATTGGTTATTAAGTATTTTGTATACCTTACTTTTTACAATATTGTCAGTATTTTTTATTGAAAATGAAGGTTAATTTGATATGTAAACCATCTAGACTCTTAATCATTATGAAAAGATATATAATTCTTATTTTCTGAATAATTTGTCTATGTAGTTATATGGATAGGTGTATAATTTTCATGTTTACATGAATAAGTAAATAATGAATGTGATTTATATTTTGCATTGCTCCAGAAAGTATTTTTACTTATTTTTAACTTTGAAAAATGCAAATATGCTTTGAAACAGAGAAGATACTACAATGGGCTTTCATATACATTTTACCAGAGTGAACAATTATCAGGAGATTCCTTCTTGTATCTCCTTCTCTTCTTATCGCTTTCATTGCTGAATTGTTTTAAAGCAAATGGAAGATCTGACATTTCACTCTCACATAGTTTCATATGCAACTATTTTTAAAAAGGGCCTTATCTTACATCACCTTAACTCCTAACAGAATTATCAATAACCTATGAATGTATTCAACTTTCCCAAATTGCCTCAAAAATGTGTTTTTACAGTTGCTTTATATTAGGATCTAAACAAGATCTACATGTGATATTTGGATGTTATGTTTCTAAAGTCACTGTTAGCCTAAAATAGGGCACATTCCTTCCTTTATTTATCTTTTTCTCTGGCTGTTAAAGAAACAAAGTCAGTTGTCTTGCAGAATGTCCCACATTCTGGGTTTGTCAGTCTGCTTTTTTGTGGTATGTGCCATTTACCTATTTTCGAATCCCTAACAATACTGAAATTTAAAACGACAACATATTATCTACTATCTCAATGTTAAAGATTAACCAGGCTCAATTCTGAAGTTCTTACTTGGAGTTTCTCATGCATTTTCAGTTAGACAATGGCCAGGCCTGAAAGAATCATAAAGCTTGGCCAGAGTAGATGCCCAGCTTGGTTCACCCATATGCCTGGAAATCAATGCTCCAAGCTTGGCTCTAAGCTTAGAACTCAATTGGGTTGTCAACAGAAATGCTTATATGTGGCATCTCCATGTGATTTGGGCTGCTTACAGCATGGAGTCCAGATTCCAAGAAGGAACATACCAAAACAAATATTCCAAGAGCAGAAGGTATAAGGCTTCTTATATTCTAACCTAGGATGTTGCCTGGAGTCACTTCCACAACATCTATCAATCAAAAAAGCCAGTCTTGAGGCCAACCCACATTCATGCAGAGAAGACTCTATAAGAAAGTAAATATAAGATATGCACACTGGAGAGCAATCTTTGGAGTTTATTGACTACCCTGCATTTTTAATTTGTTACTTTAGTACCAATATACCCTGTAAATGGAAGTTAACTTTAAAAGCTTAATTACATTCAACTCCTTTGGCCAATTATATGTCCAAGTGACACAATATACTTCATATTTTGCCATAATCATTTCAGGCAGCTTATAAGTTTATATAAAAACCAACACAACATAAAGTAAGATAATGAGTAAAATATTAAAGATAAAAGAGGGTATAAAAGAGCCTAAGGTACTATTTAAATGTATTACATAAAAACATACACACTTCACCCACCTCTCACAGCGTTCTTGCCCTGATATGGGAGAACACATCAGAATCTCCAAGAAGAATGGAGCATGGCCCTTAGAGTGTCTTTTTAAATACTGTCTTATTCACATGATTGAGCATATGTAATATTGGAAAAGGGAATCACATATGTCACATATGAGAGGGTCATTCAATATAACTCATTAGGAAACCACCTCCTGATTTCAGGCAAGATGGAAGTCTACCCAGCCTTACTGTGTAAGAAGTTACAGGATGAACTGGGTAAAGAACATTATTTTTCTCAAAAAGAAGGCTCTGGAATCACTCAAGAGATTGGTAAGTATTTGTCTGAGGCTAAGAAGAGTCACTAGATATCTGTGAACAAAAATACTAGATGCCCACTTAAATTTGAATTTTGGACAATGATTTTTTTTAAGTGTAAGTATATTCCATGCACTATTTAGGACATGGTTATACTAAAATGTTTGTTTGTGCTGTTTATCTGGCCTTCAAATTTAATTTGGTACCTTATATTTTTATTTGCTAAATCTGGCAAATTTTAACCCCAGAGAATATGAAAGAGGCTATTTGGATTTGATAAATTAAGAGAGGCATTATTATTATATTGATGTAATTATAACAAAATATCAATGTGATTCAGACAGCATGTCTGATTTGTATAGCAGTGTCTCAAAGTTTCAAATTTCCTCTTTACTTTGTGCCTAGAAAATATTTTTGCAAACTTTACTATTCAGTTCGGGACATTATAACTCAATTCAGGGCACATAATCATTCTAAAAGTAGTGTGTAACTAGCTATGGTTACTAATTATACTGTTACCTAACAGTATGCAAAGATCAAAAGTATAAGTAACAAAAATAAAACCGTTCCAAATGAAGAATGGATATAAGATTTACTCTAATTATGAAGTAATTATGGTCCAAAGTATCTTTGTAAACCAAGCTGACCACAACTAGCTTCAAAAGATACAAGTTAAAAAGCCTTGACTGGAAGAAAAATAACACAAATGTTACGAAGAGAAAAATCTATTCATTACGATTGCTTTTCAAGATTTTAAACAATATTCTATTTAATACAGCATAATCTCAAAAGTAGAGCACAGAATTCAGGTTGCCCATTTGTATCCTTTCATCACTAGTGTCTTTGGGTAAACTTAATTTCTCTAAGTCTCAATTCCTCTTCTGCAAAGTGGGGAAAACAGTATCTACACTGTAAGTTGTCATGAGGATGAATTACTCCAAGGGGTGCCTGGGTGGTTCAGTCGGTTAGACTTCTGACTTCAGATCAGGTCATGACCTCACAGTTCATAAGTTTGAGCCCCACACTGGGTTCTGTGCTCAGAGCCTGGAGCCTGCTTCAGATTCTGTGTCTACCTCTCTCTCCCTCTGTCCCTCCCAGCTCATACTCTGTCTCTCTCTCAAAAATAATTTTTTTTTAATTAACCTGAGTAAGAGATTTAACCCAGTTCTGGCACACAGTGGGCACTCAATTTTGTCGATAATGATGACAAAGAGAAAAATGGTTAGAAGATAGGGACGGTGGTGTCGATAGTGAAATTAATATGCACCAAAAAAAAGAGGCATAGAAATGCTATCAATTCTTATTCTCAGGCTGATGTGTTTTCTCTTTTTTTCTTCTGGTATTCATGAGAATTTCTAAAACTATGTAACTTTTATAATCAACCAAACAATATTTTAACTGTCTCTTCAATAGATAATCAGAGTGCATTTGTGTACAGTTTGAGCACAAGAGGTATCTTTGCCCCAATCAATTTCCTCAACCTTCTGTAGTGTCTAAATTGCAATCATGCCTTTAGAAAGACAGTATATATGTGTTACTTGGGGGAAAAGAGAAGATATATATATAGCTATATAGATATAGATAAACATAGATATAGATATAGATGATATAGATATAGATATAGATAGATATAGATATAGATGATATAGATATAGATATAGATATAGATATAGATGATATAGATATAGATATAGATTAGATATAGATATATAGATATAGATGATATAGATATATAGATATAGAATGTCAGTTGTGTTCATTAGTATTGAGTACATGCATCAGATAATTTAGCTGATGCTTAAGAAAGAGGAGAAATAGAGGACAAGATAATAAGGTTTTCATGGAGAAAAGCAAGAATGGAAGGGCTAACAAGGAAAGCTCTGACATGATATAGACTTCTTGGCCCTGTTCCCCCACCCACACCTTTCCACCCAGAGCACTGTGATTTTCTGAAGCATAAACATGAACGTACCCTTCCCCTACATGAAGTCCTCCAATGGCTCCTATTACCTATAAAATTCACTTGCAAAAAAAAAAAAAGCAGGGGAGCTTTGAAGTCCTGGGGACTATTTGGGATAAGGCGGCATGGAGGAGGAAAGGTGCGTGCAGTCTGAAGACACAAGGCATCTGGGGATTATTTCATATGGGAGAGATTTGGGCCACATAGTTGGAGATGACAGTATAACGTGACTCACAACTACTTTCCTTTCTATGGTCCTCAGAGTAATGATGCTGGTGGAAACGATGACCTATCACATTTAGTTGGTTGCAAACTATTCACATATTTTTTCGGCTTTCAATTCTTTGTTTTCCTTTTACTTAAATTTGGTTTGGAAAGCCAGTGAATATTTTGGAGGTAGCTTTTTAAATCCCATATGTCATTTTGACCTAGAAACCTCTACATATTCATGGCTTTCAGATTCTAATTCATAACCTTCCATAACATTCAGTAACTTTTCTATCACCTCTAAAACAATAATCCCTGGATCTTTTTCCTCTCACTAAACTTTCTTTCATGAACTCAAGTTCTGTAGACATGTACCAGGTTATCCCCCAGGCATTGCAAACCGAGCATGTCCTAGTGGCAACTTATGACCTTCCTTTCCATCAGCCACACCTCAGTGTGAACTATGTTAGAAGAATGGAAAACCCCATTCGTATTTATTTCTCTCCATGTAACCCACCAAGTTCTACATTTCCAGTTCTCCTTTACCATTTTAGTCCTTGGTAGTCTTCTTTTTCTTTTTTTTTTTTTTTTCTTCTTTTTCCTTGCAATGCAGCTATTTATACCACAGAAAAAAATGTAAACTCCACCCTTGGAGACTATCCTCATTTTTTCACAATGTAACAACACTGCTATGTATTTACCAGATTCCATTTGTACTTTCCTAAATTAGTCCATTTTTGTGCTTTGTAGGCTAACCTCATACAAACTCTTCTTTTAAAAGGCATGCGAATTTCCTTAGCATTTTATAATATTCATCTGAACAAGAAGATGTTTTGCCTCCAAATTTTCCAAACACAGAATGTTTCTGTTAATAATTAAATGCATATCTCTAATTTGGAAATCCCATTATTTCTAGGCAAAGAAACAGAATATTATAAAAAGATTGGTAATGTAGGGACGCCTGAGTGGCTCAGTTGGTTAAGGATCTGACTCGATTTCGGTTCAGGTTATGATCTCGTGGTTCGTGAGTTCAAGCCCCACGCTGGGCTCTGTGCTTACAGTGTGGAGGCTGTCTGGGATTCTCTCTCTGCCCTGCCCCCTGCTTGCATGCATGGGCTCTCTCTCTCTCAAAATAAATAAATAAACTTAAAAAAATGATAATGTGTTAGACTAAGTGAAGCTTCCAACATGTTGCAGAATTCAAAGGAAATGCTTTTGTGGAACAGATTTTGTCACTGTGTAAAGATCATCTGCCATTAACTTTCCTTTAAAAACTAAACAAAGATAGGGATGGCCTGGGTGACTCAGTTGGTTAGCATCTGACTCTTGATTTTGGTTCAGGTCATGATCTCATAGTTCATGAGATCAAGCCCCATATCAGGCTCTGTGCTGGCATTGTGGAGCTTGCTTGGGATTCTCTCTCTTCCTCTCTCTACCCCTCCCCTACTTGCACACACACTCTTCCTCTCAAAATAAATAAAATTTAAAAAAAACAACATGTGACCGACATTATTGTAATGATTTCAAAATGTCAAAATAAATGAATTGATCAGCTACAAGAATTTATGCTTTATTCATCCTCATAATGTTTACTACATTCTCCCTCTACACCCTCTGAATTATCAGCCTTTCATGACAATTTTCTCAGGACACTTAATTAGACAACACTTTGCCATCTGGGTTATATGTATTACCTATTTCCTCTTCATATTTTGCCCCAGGATAACTCTATGGATTGTCCGAGGCAGATGAGAAAGCTGTCATGGGATGATACTTTGAAGCACTGCCCATTGTGTTCTTTGTCAAACTTTACTTGCACTCTGTGACCTTCACCAAGTGAGCTTCAAGATAGAACTATTTCTGTACTCTCACAAAGTTCTCAAAATAAAAAAGATCCAGTTACTATAAGGGTTTTGTCCCTGGTGATAAGAAACATGGGGTTCTCAGTCGAGGTATCAGTGATTACTGGACTGGAGAGCAGCCAGGGATGTGAACATCCCTGCAGATGCCAGCAACAATGATTCACTGTACCCAAGATGGCGACTAGATGACGTACAGCAGAGCAAATGACTGTGTGGCACACATAATCGTGCCTCCAACCAGGATCCTCTCCTAAATCATTCCCCACGTGCCAACCCATGTGGCCAATATACAGAATTTAATGAACATTCTGGAATTTAAAAACCACCTCAGGAAGAAAGATGGTGAGGAGACCATGAATTAAGGTGAAGTACCCCGAAATTTTGCCCTCCTTCTGGATTCTTTCTACTCAATGCTACTCAGACAGGAATAAGGCACTGGCTTTATCTCTTATCTCAGAATTTTTTCCAGTTTTATGGAGAAATAATTAATAACCATCACTGTATAAATTTAAGGTCTGCAGCATGGTGGTTTGAGTTACATGTATTATAAAATGATTACAATAGGTTCAGCTAACAACCATCTTCTCATACAGATACAACGAAAAGAAAAAAAAAGGAAAAATGTTCTTCTTGTGATAAGACCTGTTAGGATTTACTCTCTTAACAACTTTCCTATATATCATACAGCAGTGTGAGATATAGTCCTCATGTTGTATATGCATGTTGTGTTCTGCATTGTTGGTGGGAATGTAAATTGGTTCTGCCATTACAGAAAACAGTATGGAGACTCCTCAAAAAATTAAAATGAAAACTGCCATTACGATCCAGTAATACCACTTCTGGTAATGTATAAAGGAAATAAAAACACTAACTCGAAAAAAATCTGCACCATCATATTCATAGCAGCATTATTTATAATAACCGAGACATGGAAACAACTAAGGGTCCTTCAGTAGAGGAGCAGATAAAGACACTGTGATATATATATACCGTCTTCAGCAGTGCCCTATGATCTTGTGTTGGGGAAATTAAGTACAAACAAAGTCTCCTCTCAGTCAAGGAAAGTTCTCCACAAAGGCAGAAGAGAAAGAAAATCATTTGTTTTTGAATAATCATTAAGCCAGATGCTGTGCCTCGCAAGCAGTTGGCTAAAGACAATGCCAAGATGAAAGAAATCTCACCCTCTTCTAGAGCCAAGCAGACACAACCCATTACACACATATTCTCAACATAAATCTGAACTAATTCTCAGGAAAGAGGATTTGACGCACCATTTGTCACACACAGTTCAACCTAAACTCACCAAGTAATTGGGGTGCCATCTATATTAGCTAATTGACTTTATCCAGAAGGAAAACAAACTCAGATCAATGGGATAGGGAATGGTTTTGTAACTCGGTGTGAGGTGTGTGTTGACAAAGTCAGGCTCCTACCATGCTACAGAAACTGGGAAACAGGGTCAAAACCTCCTGTGACGATTACTTTCCAAATAGATGTCTCCCATATCCTTGAGATCCTCATTTAGTTTTTAATAAGATTCATGTATATTTCAAAATGACAGAGAAAGAACTTACCAGTTTTCTACAGGAAGTGCTCTAAGAAAAGGGGAGAGGAAGTCTCTTTGTCTCTTACTTTTAATTTGTATTTGCCCTTACACTTGGGTAAGTCATTAAATGCTCTAGTCCCCTGGGTCTGCATTTATAAAAGGCTAATTTGTATTGGGTAGTCTCTAACATACATTTTACCTGTACAGTTCACATGACTATCTTTTTTCAACTTGATGTCATCCACAAATTTGATCAAGTTGCCTTCTAAGTACTTATCTAAATATCATTAAGAAAGAGGAAAGAACCCCTGAGATTCCGGTCTGATGCTTACAGCTATGCTGTGATATTCTCTTATCGAGCATAAACCGTCTCACAGAACAGCTACATCAGACAAGGTCACTCTAAGAGTGTGATAAAGTGAAACAAAGCAAGGTCACTGTATAAGCCACAAAATATGAAACTTCCTCCTCCCGTAGCTAATCTGAGTGACTGCTGATTTTTTTTAAGTCAATTATGGCTTTAATCTTATGTTCTTTTTATAGATAAGACTGATTAAGGTACCCAATCACAGAATTATCTGTTTCCTGATAACTCCAAAATAACTCAGCCAAAACTCAAATCCTATAATAGAATGTCCCATAATAATGTTTTCCTGCAATGACAGCAAGTAATAAACCCACCTTTTTCAGCTACAGGTATGTTGCTAGCGGTCTTTGGCAGGAAGGAATTGACATCATTGATGTGTAAAGTGAATATGGAACAGGACAAAACCAAGGGCAGAGCCTGTGAAACAACATTGGAGGCTTCACTGCTTATTGTCATTGATCCTTTAATCAATAACTCTGGCCATGGTTATTTAAGCCAGTACATATCCACCTGGCTATAAAATTATTCCTTTTATCTCTTTTTATTTTCTTCACAAGGATATCAGCACTTTTTCAAATTCACTTGCCGGGCCATTTATGTAATATCCAGGAGATGGCCCTGATATTTTTGTTCACTTTTGAATTATTTGATTTATGTGTGTGTGCATGTTTATAAATTGTATATCTACACAATAGGGGGGTGGGGGAGGAAAGTGATCAAATTTGTTTGGTTTGTCAGTGTTTATTAACCTCATGTCAATAGTTACTGTCTCCCTATATGCTATTCAATATGACATCTTTCCCTTGTTTGCCTGTCTTATTCTCACCTCAAGTATCTTGAGTTTCTATTTTTTCCTCCACCATTTAGGCCTCAATTCCCTTATTAATATATTTGTGCTGTCCTTTCGATTTAAAGTTGTTGTTGCTATTATTTATTAAGTAAAATGACTTGTTGAAAGGTTCTGCTTCTTTCTGTGATGTTAAATCTGCAGCATCTATCACAATCAGTAAAGCTAAGAGAATCCCCAATGTATGTGTGTTCTGATTATTATTAAAAACCCCTAATAATTAACCTTAGTAAATTTTTTTTTACCAAAATTAACACATTAGATGCTTACAATTACAGCGTTCTAAAACTACCTAGGAAAGGATCAAAATGCTGTACACATGTCCAATGGAAGTAGCAACTCTGGGAAACAACGGCCACCCCTAGGAGTAGGGGAACAAAGGGAGAGGTTGGCGTTATTGCATCGCAGAGGCTTGGAGAAAGGATGAGTGAAGCTGAAGCTCAGACTCGTGTAGAGGGTACGCTGGCAGGCTGGTTCTGGTGTCTCCGAGGGGTTGCATTGAGGCCAGGTCTACAAGGGATGGAAAAACTCCAAATTGGATCAGATGTGGTTCCTACAAGGAGCTGTCTCTGCTGGGGTGAAAAGCACTGCTGGCAAGACACTCACAGGAAAGGGAAATACACACAAGCCCACAGAAAGAACATCCTTTCTCCTTCGTCCAGCCTTGTGTGTCCTTCTGGCACCCCCATTGCCAGAGTCCAACGGAGAGCAGCTGGCCAAGAAGAAACGTCCGCAGAGTCTCAGCCCCAGCTTCGTAAACTGAGTCTATAGGGTGGGTGTGAAACCCAGAGATGATAGCCTAATGACTGTACAAACATTCTCTCAAAGGTTCATGCCAGGCTTTGTGCTTGCCTTTGCCCCCCCCCCCTTTTTTTTTCTCTTTACATGTCCTATCACTCATAATGAATTTTTTAAGTTGTTCTGCCTAGTGCTCACAATCATTTGCCTGTTTCCATTCAGGGTTATGATTTCTAAAGTTACACGGTCACTCTCTCCCCATGTTTCTTTGCCTTCCTCTTGACCAACAAGTTTTCCTGGTAGGCCACAAGTAAACACAGGGGGACACCTTCCTTCACTGTTCCCTCGTGTTTCTGAAATACGTTACCATAAATTTCCATAGGGTGACACACGCACTCATAAATTTATCTCCTCCGGATTCCACCTCCATGAAAGATATATCTTACATCCTTAATAGTATATATCTTTTGAATATGCGCAGCATGTGATGATGAAAACCCTGGCTAGCTTGTAGTAAGGTCTTTCCCTAGGAAGAAATAAAAAGCCCTGATCCTATTTCTTCACAGATAATACATTTTCTTCTTTATATTCAGTCATTTTCTTGCCTTTGTTTCCTTGTATTAAATCCCTTTATGTTTTCTCTCAAAGTTTAATAATTAAATATCCAGTCTTTTGAATTTTTCAATAATATGCTCCCCACCTCCAAGCCATACACTTTTATTTTGTTCCTAATTCAGCTTCTGTGTTTCCACTCTTCCCTTGTGTTTTCTTCCCTGCGTAGGCTCCGTCTACACTATCCCTATTACTCCTATTGTGCTGAGTCTTACATTAAATTTTCAGAGGCTCTCTACTTCATTTCCTTTCTTCCTTTGGGGACTTAAGACAAAACCTCTTGTTCAGAACTGAACATCTGTCTCCTTTCTTCAGCAAGAAAGGTCTTCTCCCGCTGTTTTCTTGCTGCTCCTCCCATGTCTCCCTGCACTCACTTGTTTCCTTCCAGTTCTTAATCACTCTTCTCATGTCCCTACCATATGGGCCCTTTCTCCCACCCACCCCTCTATTTCTCTACCATCATTTGGCTTTCAGTAATTTGAGAAATAGAAAAGAGCATACAACGTGACACGGACTTGCCTTTCCTTCTTACGTGTAAGACATTTCCCCTTACCAGTCATGCTCAATCATTTTTGTACTTGACATGCATAGCTCGTCTTTGGATTTCACACATCCTGGCTATAATTCTTCTCTTTTTCAAAAATAAATGAAAAGCTCCTGGAAGTTGGAGAACTTCATCTTCCCCTTTCCACAACTAATATGCAAATGAGTTCCCTAGTACAAATCTAAACTGGCTTGCCATATACTAGAAGTGCTAAAATAATGCAATGTTAGAGATAAAAGTGAACAAATGCTGCATTATGCAAGAAAATAGAATCATCTCAAAGTTCTCAAGTAACATAGACCTATTTTTTTTTGTGACACAGTACAAAATAAATCAAATGTCTCTAATGATATCAATCTAACATCAAAGCTCCCAATTTCCAGGCTCTGGATTTCTATCTATATTATACTATGTTATAAAGCCCTTTAGTTTTATTCTATTTGAATTAATAATTATAGTACTTTGGATTTTCCAAAATCCTTTCAAATATTTGATTAGTACAGTACTCTTTAAACCAGGCAGAAAAAAATATATTATTTCTATGCTATAGATTAAAAAAAAACTGGAAAAATGTTCAGTGATATTCAAGGACACAAAGAAGTGATAAAATAGGATTTAAATTTAGCTTTTCTAAGATATTATCTTTCAACTACAAAAGGACTTTCAGCATCCTAGCCACATCATGCCTTGTTAGCAAGATCGCTACACAATTTGAAGAAAGAAATTGACTTAAAAAAAAAATCTCCCATTAGACATTGTTATAAAACTCTTACCCATTCTTCTGGAAGGCTATTTGGCAATAGGTATCAAATATCATAAATGTTTTGTTTACCTCCAACCTTCTACTTACACAAATCCATTTTGGGAGAATAATCTGAAATACAAAAATGATTCATGAACAAGTATACCCATTGAAGAATTACTTATAATTGGAATCAAACTATAGCCAAAAATGGTAGAAGGTTAAATAAATACCATAAATCCACAAGGTGGAATTATGAACAGCTATTAAACTAAGCCCCATTATGAGTTTATACTACCATAAAAAATTATTATTCTATGAATGCTAATTGAACAGAACGGGGTTCAAATTTATAACTAAATTATGGTCACAGCTACCACATATCCTCATCCAATGTATCTTTTCACTTGTATACATTTAAAGTGGTATTTTTTTAATTTTGTTTTCTGAAAATGTATTATTAATGTTGCTGGGATGGCAATTAATGTTGCTGGTAATGGTATTTCTTATACTCAAGGAAAAATACATTGCAAAACTCATGAAAACACTCTGGAATAAAAGTAAAAAAATGTTAAAAGTTATTTGGATAAAAGTTATTGGAGGATAATTTTCCTCTTTTAACTTTGCCTATAGTTCTCACCAAACCTGTAATTTAGTAAACAAAATAAAACACAAACATTTCCAGTGAAGGCTCCCTAGTGTGTATTCTCTCACATAAGCCAAATATCTTTTGTTATCATTAACCTTCATTCTGACATCTTTTATTAATATAGCTATTATGGAAACATTTTAGATTGGCAAGATTTTATCTCTCTGGTTTTTTTTTTATGTTTTTATTTTATTTTTGACAGAGGAGACAGAGCACGATTAGGGAAGGGGCAGAGAGAGAGGGAGACAGGGATCAGAAGCAGGTTCCAGGCTCTGAGTTTTCAGCACAGAGCCTGACGTGGGGATCGAACCCATGGACAGTGAGATTATGACCTGAACTGAAGTCAGATGGTTAACCAACTGATTCACCCAGGCGCCCTTGTCAAACTTCTAATTAAACTAAGTTAAATGACCTTAGACCGGAAGCTAGAGCACAAGTTCCATTACCATAAGACTGCTTGAGTAATGGTAACAAGTGACAAGTGCTGATCAAAACCTAGATAAGAAGGTTTGCCAAATAATACAAAACCCAAACAACTATAATGAATAGGACAGACGAGTCAAAGTAGTAAAACAGGTAGAATGCTCTCTACAGCTATGCCATGCTATGTGACTTTAATAATTAAAGAAATATTGGGGCACCTGGGTGGCTCAGTCGGTTGGGCATCCAACTTTGGCTCAGGTCATGATCTCAAGGTCCGTGGGTTCAAGCCCCGTGTCGGGCCCTGTGCTGACAGATCCTGGAGCCTGCTTTGGATTCTGTGTCTCCCTCTCTCTCTGCCCCTCCCCTTCTCCCATTCTGTCTCTCTCTCTCAAAAATAAATAACATTAAAAATTTTTAATAATAATTAAAGAAATATTTTTAAATTTCCTGTAAGTTGGATGATTTGAAATTATTTTTCTTCAACCTCCACAGAAACCCAGGTTCTTAAGAAACTGGAATATATCTGCACCCACCAAGGACAACATGGAAAAGTGGCTAGTGCATTCACTCTGAACCAGACTCAATTCCTTCTTGGCTCTGCTTCTTGGGCAGGTTGCTTAACCTCGCTGTTCCCAATATGTAAAATGGGACTAATAAAGGAATTTATTACGTGAATTGAGTAATTAAATAATTACAACGTTCAAAGAAAAATGTCTATGAAGGGTAACTGTGCCATTCCAAAATATGTCTCCTTGGCATAAGAATTACTTTTGAGCTGGTTATTTTTAAGAAACTGCAGACATAGGCGAAGTTCTGAAAACAGAGAAGTTACCCTTTTGTAAGGAGAATTTACACACTCAAAGGAAATCTCCCTTTGTGTATTTTTCTCTGTACCAGGAAGACAAGGATACTCTAAGTCACAAGAAACTCTGATCAATGGAAGACTTAAATCCATATAACAACCTTACTATTATTTACTGTGGTTTTCCTGATAAACTTACTTAACCCCTCACCCCCCAAATCTTTCTTTTGTCTTAAGCTGGAGATGATATGTAAGGTGACGCCTTAGATAATTTCTGTGTTCCTGTTTCCCTGGGGATATCCCGTATACACATGAGGTATACACGTTCTTAAACTTCTGTTTGTTTTTCTCTTATCAAACTTTTATGATAGGGATGTCTCAGCCAAGGACCTAGAACAGTAGAGGACAAATTATTTTTCCTCCCCTACACAAAATACATAATGAGTACAAAATAAGTTTTGCTAAATAGGGAAAAAACGAAAGCTTGAAAGAAGGTCAGGGTTTTGTTCCAGACAGCTTTTGTTCCACTGGCTGAGACCCTCATCCACAGGGGTCTGAGCCCAGCAGTGGATTTATATTATTGGTATAGTCTATTACCAAATACGGCAAGACGACTGTTGTGATGGTCAGTTTTATGTGTTAATTTAGCTTATCTATAGTAACCAGTTTTAGGGGAGAAAAAATTTTTTCTCTTTATCCTAATTCTCAGCTGGGAGCTCTGCAACAAAAGATAGATTAACAAGAGAAAAACAAACACAAGTTTACTAATACACCTACCTCATGTATATATGGATACTCAGGGAGGTGGCTTAACTCAGGTTTAAGTACCACCTTCAGCTAAATGCAAGAAAAGAATGGTGTAGGGAGGCTAGTTATGCATAGGTGACTATGAAAAGTATAATAAACAAAAGGAAGGTTTGTTATGCACATGCACACGTGCATATCCTATTGATTGTCTTTCTCTGATAGAATCCTGACTGACCAGTTGTCAAAAATGCTGAGTCAGAGAATGCATTTTTGTGTCAAACACAAAATCCTTTGCTACAAAGGTAGAAGATGGACCAACTCAGAGGAAACTGTGCCACCACAACTGAAATATTACCAAGACCTAATATAAAGGTTGTTTGTGGAGTTAACGATAAATGCAAATATTTTTATGCAGAAAACACATCACTTCGCTTGAACAATTTAAAGCTATAAATGAATTCATAACCTTCAATTGACTACTCAGAGAATACTATAGGTGCCATCCATGGGTGACAGTTGATTGAGGTTCCTATGGGAAGGTGGGTGGGGTGGAGGATAAAAGGGTCAGAAGTAAATCACCACTGTTGAACTTGACTACCCTGATCAGTCACCTGGATTATACTTTTTAGGAGAAAATCATCAAACTGACATTCTTCTGTAAACTTCTAGGAGTAAAAATCACAAAATACACATCTGAGACGCAGAAGTAAACTGGAGAAACCAGCAACATTTCAATTTTATCTTTAACTTTGAAGGCAGAACCCAACAAGTGAGTTAAGTCCCTATCCTCATCTAGCCCAAGGTCAATTTAAAGTCATTTGCCTCTAAATTACTTCTAGTGTGAGAGTTGACCATGGGTTTAAATTCTCTAAGTAAAAAATTTCCAAGTATAAATGACATTCATTAAAATAAAGTTGTTGTGGAATAATATTGTGATCAAGAGATTATGAAAAAATCTTTAGAAGAGAATTCAACTAATTCTTATGATTTGGCATATTTCAATTCTAGGCCTTTTCAGTCTGCTAAATTTCATGCTATCTAAGTCATTTTATATTTAGCACTTTGACTTTAAAAATCAAATCCAATGTTACTTGGTGCAAAGTAGATAAATTATCTGATAAAAACTGTGATAATTCAAATGTTCCTATTCTATTATTCTACTAGTTTTAAACTATATGTATATAAAAGCAAATTCACCAATAAGGCTGATTTTTTTCTTAACAGGAAATGCTGACTTTTTCCCACCAGAAAAACAAACAAAATTTCTTCTTTGATGGAAGAGAAAAAAATAACTACATTAAGTTTAAAACCCCTACCTTATGTCACAAAAAAGAAAATAAAATCTGAAACTGAAATCAAAGGAAAGGTATTTGTAGAAACCTTTAGTCTTTGAAATATTGAAATTCCAAAGGAACTAGAGTATTTTAAAAGGAAGAATGCAAGATCAAAGTCATGAATAAGACAGAAGCCAAAATATCACCTCATATAAAACAGGCCACCTGAATTAGTATATTCCCAGAATCTAAATCTGGAAAAAAAAGAAAAAGACATGATGCCAGCTACAAAAAAAAGTCTGGAACAAAGTTACATTTTTGCAGGTTTTATGGAAACCCAAAAAGTGCAATTTGTATGCTTTATAAAGTATGTATAACCAAAGTTACTTTCACAGGTATGAAATGAAGCAGGTTTCTATAAATCCAAAGTATTTTTTTGTCCTTAAGTGAAAAAACAAAAAGACAGAAATTTTTTATCCCTATAAGGTATAGTATATCTTGTTATGTTTATTTGTAATAAAGCATTTTGCAAGAGATCCTATATTTTAGAGCAATCACTGAATACTAAGTGAAGGTTGTATTTATAGCTGAAAATATACAACAGTAGAGAAAATTTTTGATTGAATAAATTTGGGGAGGGGTGTTTTGATGAAGAAACAAACTTACTTTGATAAGGAAATAGAGTAATGTAGCTTATCTCAGAATGTCAAAGGTTTAGAACTGCCCTGTGATCCGTGGATTATCTCATCTTCTCACCTGAGAGGTGCTCTAAGTCTGAGCATAGGCTAATTGTGAAATCTCACTTTTACTGGTTCCTCATCTCCCTGTGGTCAGAATCTTGCATCAGGAACCTGTGTTTGACAAAAATAAGTCTGCTTCAAGACTCTCTGATTCAGTACAATTAGTTTGGTGCTCTGATCTATATTGGTCCCTTCATATTTTTTTACATGCAACATGAAATTGTTATCAATATCTCTTATTATACGTCTAACAAAACCGAGTGATAAGGTATTAAGGTTAGAGAGTCAACCTCTGTCTGGAACCTTCCTAAAGACTGTGGTCATTTTTACTCTTCCTTCTATAGTGCCAGGAATACTATCCCATTCTCCTCTACCAGCCATTGCCTGTGGGGTGTATCTTCCTCTGAGAGCTCCTTGGTTCACCAATGTTCTCACCTGCCAGAAAGTAACATTCTTCACCATCTTTAAGGATTAGAAGTCCTTAAATACGATAGCAGTGATAAAGGAAATTTGCATGTTGGGACCTACAAAATGGAAGCTGCCTCAGTGGCCTGGCCCATGTCACAAATGTAAACCTAATTCAGCCTACACTTACAGAACACCAGCTCTCTAGAAAACCTAACACATACCAATCACAATCCTCCAATTCAGCTTTAGCTAGCTCACCTTCCCCTGGGAAATAGGACCTGCTAGTCTTACCAGGAGACCCCCAACATCCTAGCCACTGATGCCCTACTTCCAAGTTGCTGCTTCTAATGCTCTATAAATCTCCCTCTTGCCCCAAATCCCTCAGGAATTATGCTCCCCTGCTTGTGAGGCATTGTATTCCCCCAAACCATGGATTATTTTCTTTTCAGCAAAGGACATCAACCTCATTACTAAATTATATTATTTTTTTTCACTTGACAACAGGTATCAGACCAATTTCCTGGAAGAACTTTGAAGCAATTTCCAAAAGTGGAAAGCAGTCCTATTTCTTATAATAGCTTTATTATACTTAATTCAATGATATATTTTAAAATGTTTTCTTGTTGTAAAATATATATAACAGGAAACTTGATATTTTAACCATGTTTAGGTGTGCAATTCAGTGGCATTACATAAATTCACAATGTTGTACAATCATCAGCACTATTTCCAAAACGTTTCCATAATCCAAAACAAAAACTACACCCACTAAGTATTAACTCCCCATTCCACTTTCCTCTCAGCCCCTGGTAACTTCTAATCTACTTTCTGTGGTGAGTTTATGTATTTTTTAATGTTTACTTTTAAATGTGACATTTCTGGAATAGTTCTGGTTATAAATTTTGATTTATGCAATTAAATTCTAATGAAAAAAATAGATTTTTACTAAACCTCTTCAAATAATTACATTTCCATAAAAAAGTATTTTTTAGGGGTGCCTGGGTGGCTCAGTGGATTAAGTGTCCAAGTTTGCCTCAGGTCATGATCTAAAAGCTTGTAAGTTGAAGCCATGTGTCGGGCGCTGTGCTGACAGCCCAGATCCTGGAGTCTGCTTTGGATTCTGTGTCTCCCTCTTTCTCTACCCCTCCGCTGCTTGCTCTCTAACTCTCTGTCTCTCAAAAATAAATAATAAAAACATTTTTAAAAAATTTTTTAAAAGTAATTTTACATTGTTTGATGATTTATCTAATTGGTTTCGAAGATAAAGCTAATCAATATAACACCAGTATTTTCTATACACTGACCATTCTTAAGATCTGATGGTGACCATTAGATTATAAACTACATTAAGATTTTTCCATAGAATCTTTTTTTCCCAAATTCTGAGACATCGGTTGGGGCAAGACACAATTCAAAGAGACTTTTATTTCAATTTGCACATGTGTGGCCCATTAAACTGAATATTAGAAATAGGCCAAGGAGAAAATTGTTTTAAATTATGCCCATTAGAAAAATATAACATTAACTATAATTAAATTTCTCTTATATCAGTTATAGTCAGTCCTACAAAATTAATTCTTTTTAGCCAAGTCTTGGCTTAAGAGTCTGCTTTCACAGAGTCATTCATTTCTAGATTAAAACTCTCCCAAAGATCCTAGCCCAGTCCCCTGATAGAGTCTGACAAGTGTCTGATCATGGTGATGACATCTGATACCTGGAAATCTGTACCTTGACAGTGGGAACGTCAGTATCAATAAAAGTCATCAGAGGAGACCAGTCACCATGTCAAAATCTAAAGACAAAACGAATGTAGTCTTGCTGACAACTATAACCAGACTGTCAACGTTTTAAAATAAAAATAGCAGAATGCTACGCTAATTATAAGGAATCTAAGATTTTTTTCAGAGGAGAATTTCTGATTTTGACTGTAAGATGTTTCATAAGGATGATAAGTCAGCACAAAGGCACATCAAGTCACCAAGTCCTCATATGAAGATGTTTTCAAACATAATTGAGACCAGACTAAAATTATCCCCGTGATCCCATTACAAAGAAGTTGACCCATTCAGTGAGGATTTCTCTTAGTCCTATAAACATATAATAAATATACATAGAACAAGAATAGTTCTAATTATCATCCACTGGTGTAGCATTCCCACATGGTCCCTAAAACAAAACTAATCCAGAAATGCACGAAGCAGAAATAAACCAGAAATGATTGAGGGAGAGCAAAGGCTCTATTACCATACATTAAAAGTTACCTTAGAGACTAAATAAGAATCCTGGGCACCAAATGATCATTGGTGCATTTACTGAATAACTTATTTTGCTCAATTTCATTGGCGAAGTATTTATCAGACTCACATCCTTGAGAACAATAAAAAAGACAAGCAACCAACCAACCAAATAATAAATAAACAAGCAAGCAGGGAAACTCGTGGAAAATTTAGGCCAATCAACGAATGAAGATTTTTTTACTTATAATAAAGCATTATTCAAGGCAGATTAGCTTTCAGAACAAGTAGCTTCCTGGAAAAAGGAATTGAGGCTGTGTTTGTAGTTCAAATTCTTATATCCCAGTTGACAGTTCTGATTGACTAGCATTTGGGTCACTGTTGACAAAAACAGGAGTTACAGTCTACCATAAGAGAAAAAAAAAAAACCATAGCATATTTTAGGACGCAGTTTTCAAAATCACAGAAAGTAACATTCAACGGAGTCAAAGAAAAGGAGAAATAAAACAAATAAAAGAAAAAATATATATGTGCGTGTTATATATAATATGCAATATATATACACATATGTACTAAAATGTGAATACACATACCCTGTGTGTATGCATGTAGACTTTTAGACATTTTTACAATTCAGTAAAAATATAAAACAAAATCTGAAAAATCTTAGATTAAGTTTATTGTAAAAAAAAAAACACAAGTCTTTCTAGTTATTCTAGCATGAAAATATATACTGAGCATAAAACTTGATCTTGATTTTGGAGATAAGTACATGTTTTCCCATGGTTGTTTACATTCTTCCATTCAGTTGTCCCACAAAATAGCACTGGCTCTGAATGGAACCTGAATTCTAAAACCAAACTGAATTAATCCAGTTTCCTCGCCACTGCAGTAAAATGAATTTTAATGCTCACTTTTGCTTTAAGAGTACAACACTTCAGTACTTCCTTTCCTCTAAAAATGTAACATAATGGGCGCCTGGGCGGCTCAGTCGGCTAAGGGCCCTACACTTGATTTTGGCTCAGGTCATGATCTCATGGTTTGTGGGTTCAAGCCCCATGTCAGGCTCTGCTCTGACAGTGAGGAACCTGCTTGGGATTCTCTCTCTGCCTCTATGCCCCTCCCCTGCTCGCATGCTCTGTCTCAAAACAAACTTAAATAATAATAATAATAATAATAATAATAATAATAATAATGTAACATAACAGAAATACATTTCTAAATATGAATTTGCAAAGCATTGCTTTTTAAAAAAATATTCCACTCTTGGGGCACCTGGTCGACTCCGTTGGTTGAGTGTCCAATTAGATTTCAACTCAGGTCATGATCCCAGCGTCATGGGATCAAGCCTCAAGTTGGGTTCCGTGCTGAACGTGAAAGCCTGCTTGGAATTCTTATTCTCTCTCTCTCTCTCTGTGTCCCTCTGCCCCGTCCCCTGTTCATGCTCTATCTCTCTAAAATAAAAAATAATTCCATTCTTCCAAGAACAGATAACCGTTATTAACACAGACTATTCAAAGGGACAGCAATCAATCAAAACAGTAAAATATTTACAATTATACAAGTTCTTATTTGAAGATCATTTACTGAGCACCTATTTTGTCCTGGCCATTATGCCAAACACCACAGATATGCAACTATGAGTCTATTAATATTGTCCTTGAGCAGCTCCTTCATAGTGAAGAACACAAATATAATGAAGAACAACCAAATTACATAGAAAGTTCTATAATGAAGTATAAATAAAATCTGCACATTTAGAATGATGAGCAACTAACCACCTCAGCCTTATAAATATGGAGATAAATTTATAAGGTGTTGAAGAGTAGGAAGAATATTGCCATCCAAGAATGAGAAAAAAATGTTCCAAGGAGAATCTTGAAAAAAAATGAAATGAGCTAAATGTACCTCCAGTGTATCCATTCCTGTCCATGGCCACTGCCACTAGCTTTGTCTAGGGCACTGTCCTCTTCACTAGGACTTCTCTACTTCTCACTAACTCATCTCATCATCCAATCTTTCCTCCTTCATCCCCCTGCTATGACTCTTCCATGTAGAAGACATATTTATTTTTATTTTTTAGCATGTATTGAATCTTGTCATTGCTGTTTAAAATTTTTCCATAGCATGAAAAGGAAACCCAAATTCATTTATCAGAGCCTAGACATTCTGCCCATGCTTCCCACTTCAAGCTCCACACCACTACTCAGCTGTGATATATATTTATACATATATTATCCTTAAACTCTTTCCCCTAACCAACTTACTTGCTTGTAAAACCATATTTTTAAATGCTCACGTACATTTCAGAACCAGAATCTATTTTGAGTAATCTTTTTTTAAGTTGGCCAATTGTCTGGTACTTTCTTTTTTATCCCATAAAATTTCAGAGAAAAGGTATATGCTTTACCACTATATAGGATTGCCTATTTGTTTTCTAGATGTGCTTCTGAAAATGTGAAATAAAAAATATTTCCCAAAACTTGGAATCATATTTAGATTACAAAAAAAGGTCCTGTACTGGAGTACATGGGTGGCTCAGTCGAGTAAGTGGCTGACTCTTGATTTCAGCTCAAATCAAGATCTCACGGTTCATGGGTTTGAGTCCCACGTCAGACTCTGCACTTGCAGTGTAGGGCCTGCTTGGAATTCTCTCTCTCTCCCTGTCTCTCCGCCCCTTCCCCACCCCCCCCCCAGCCTCAAAATAAATAAACTTTAAAAAAAAAGAGGTCCTGTACTCATGGACTAAATAATTTAGACAGACCTTTCTAGTGAGGATAGCTTAGAAAAACTATTTAAAGAATTATAGGCATATGCTTGTAGGAAATGAAGAGCTACAAAGGCCATGTAGAATTATTGGGCCAAGAATTTAGGAGACAATGGAAATCCAGAGATGTGAGTCAGGCACTTGAAGACCACTTTCCTCTTAGATGTTAATTATTCCAGTGACAGTAGGGCAATGGGACAATAGAGAGACTGAAAGTTTGAGCAGGATGGGGAGTGGGGGCAGCGTGAAGGAGACAAATGTGAATCCAAAGTAGACAAGAGATTTCTAAACCTTTGTGCATGGGTAGGAGCTGAAAGGTTATGTAATAGATGTCTACCAAGTGCCTCACAGGGACTACATCCCAACTTTTGAGTCATTCACTCATTAAAATTGGATTAAAGAGACTCCCCAGGTTGTCTAGAAACTATAGATGTCAGGCTGAAGCAAACAAAAGAGAGGCTTTGAAAAAGAATAACACCATACTACATCTTAACTTATCTCTATAAATAATTTTTCAAATACAATGCCTGGCATCCAGTAAAAAGTAAGCAGGCTTATGAAGAGACAAGACACCTTGATTACGAACCAGCAGAAGTAACAAAAATTACAAACAGATCCATTTTCTGGAAATGGAACAAAAGTACCAAAATACATTAACCTTTGATAATAAGGGATAAATGTTGTCATTTCTAAGATAATAACTAAAGCAATAGTAAAAGCATATAGAGTTGACTCTTGAAGAATAGAGACTTGAACTGCATGGATCTGCTTATATGCAAATTCTTGCCAATAAATATATTGGAAAATATTTTGGACATTTGTTACAATTTGAAAAAATTTGTAGAAAAACCACATATCCTAGAAATATCAAAAAAAAAAAAGTAAAGAAAGAAAAAAGTTAGGTATTATTGTAAGAATATAGTATATAATACATACAGCCAACCAAAAATGTGTTAGTTGACTATGTCATTGGTAAGGCTTCTGGTCTATATTAGGCTATTAGAGTCAAATTTTAAGGGAGCCAAAAGTTATGGGCAGATTTTTGACTGAACAGGGATTGTTCAGTGTTGTTGCTGTTTAATGCTTATGTTGTTCAAGGGTCAACTCTACAAATTCCAAAGTTAATAAAGGCAAAAAAATGGGAGCCTGGGTGGTTCAGTCAGTTAAGTGTCCGACTTCAGCTCAGGTCATGATCTCGCAGTTAGTGGAGTTCAAATCCCACTTTGGGCTCAATGCTGTCAGCTTAGAACCCACTTCTGATCCTCTGTCCACATCTCTCTCTGCCCCTCCCCCTCTTTCTTCCTCTCTCTCTCTCTCTCTCTCTCTCTCTCTCTCTCAGAAATAGACATTTAAAAAAATTTAAAAAAATAAAGGCAAAAAAATTAGAATGAAAATAGAGGAAAGGAAACATCAAACAAAACAGAAACAAACAGTAGTGAAATATATTTAAGACAAAATATAACCGAAAATACAATAAATGTTATAATCCACTTAAAGACTTGCCAAAGCTTGTCAAAACAGATGCAAGGAGCAAGCACAGCATGCTGGAAAAAAAGTGAAAGATAGACCAGAGGGTCCGGGGTTAAACCGCTTAAGAAAATTGTCCTCTCTACGTCTCTCTTTCCTTTCTGTAAAACAGCAAGTATCATACATAGAATTCATGTCTCTAGGGACACTGAGGCAGTGGGGTCATTAAGGTAAGGCCCCTGATGTGGTACCTGGAACACTGGAGTGGATCTCCTTCCTTCTCCTGTAAGATAAACATATTATATAAGGCCAAGTTTTCTTATAATCAGATTCACTTAGAGTGAAGCACATCTTTAATTTTAAAGGGACTTTACATTATTAGGTCTACTTAGCTCTAAAGAGGAACGGGGCTATTATAATATATTAATTGGGTCACTGAAGTACATGGCATGAAGCTTGATACATAATTAAAGTAACTAAATATGTCCTAATACATCCCTTTAAATGTTTTATTGATAGTGTTAGCTGAATGTGAGAAGTAAGTGTGATTTTGCTGTCTTTGTGGGTCAGACTTCATTATATAAACATCTCAATTTTAATCAGGCAGTTATTATGTTAATATATTCCATTAACAGTGGATATTTACTTTCCACACCTAACAATCTACAATCTTGAAAACTAATTTAAATAGATCTTTTTATAGCAAGTCTGTGAAAACTGTGTATATCCATTAAAGATCACTTTGCACGCCAGCACAACCAAATTGTATTTTGAAATGATGCAGGATAAACAACAGATGTGTCCAATATATATATTTTTCTTCAGTTGCTAAGGCAACATTGTTCAGTCTTTAAAAGAGTGAGTTGATGCAGAAATAATACCAGGAAATAATTCCTTTGGGCACTTGTTTCAATAAGAAGGTGCCCTTCATACTTCCCATTGCAATGGAGCCAGTATGGTTCTGAAACATTCTGGTATTATATTATCTGTGCTAGATTTTATAAGTTTTATTATTTTTCAATATAACAAGCTCTTCTATTGGCACAATTCTGAAGGGCTCTCCATAGATTTCCACCTTTAATTCATTGTTTATGGTTTATCTCCCCAAAGGAGATATGACAAAGGTTTCAGCATTTCTCAAACTGATGGTGTAATTCCAATGGTGACTGTGATAAAATCCTGACAATTGTAGATTTCCAAAATAAGGAAGATCTTAGTTTAGAAACAAGATGCCTGTTATCTCATTCTCTTCTCATTCAGGAAATCCCTCTTGTTCTATCCATCCCTGTTACTGTCCACCCTTGTTAATATTATTTACTCTCTCTTCTTTCCACACACATTCAAGAAGTATCGTTTTTGTATTTTTCACTCTTCTTGGACCAATAATTGGATCCCACCAATAAGTCTTATAATAACATGGAAATTAACCATTTAGTCAATATTTCCATTTTTGTTGGTGGGGTCATATGAGATCACAAGAAACATGGCACCAAAGAGTCCAGAGCAGAAAAGTTCTAGGAACAAGTGTGTGGCTCTAAGTTCTCTGACTAAAAATATCAGCACTGTTTGAAGGGAGTTTATGAGAAGAGAACCATCTCCTTTAACATAAAAAGCAGTTACAGAGCTAGGCAATGTCAATCAATAGAAAAGCAGAGAAGTTAACTGTAATTCTAGAATCACTAGAATTAATCAATGCTGTTGGCTAACACATTTGGCCTCATCTCTTGAATTTACTTTAGGTTATTTTAACATTTAATAAAAGGCACGTTTGAACTGTGTATGAAAAAGCAGTAAGAAGGAATTTTAAAATGGTGTGAGGAGTCAACATGCTTATACCTATGAAGCACATTTAGGGTTAAATGTCCCAGAACGTGGTTTAGAAATTATGTCACCAGAAAAGAGACAACTTCTCACAGAGGTGTTATTTCATGTGAGACTGTGTGATATTAATAGTGCTTTTCTGGGATACTTAGAACTTGAAATAAAACTAGAATGTTATCTCAACCTGTATACATATTTAACTGTGTAAAGTCTATTCTGAAGATTTCATTATCATACTAAATGGTCTCCTGTGCTCTTGGTAAGTAAGAAATACAAACTTTTAAAAAGTCCCTTTCTAAAATATGCATAATGCTAACAATTTTAGACAGTGAATATTATATTTAATTATTAAAACATTAAAAACCTTTGAGCATTGCAATTCAAACATCGTAAGACTGTAAGAGTTTATAAACATCTTTTCTTTATCACATATGTTTTAAATGTAGAGACTGAGAGGGGTGCCTGGGTGGCTCGGTCGGTTAAGTGACGGACTCTCGATTTCAGTCGTTCATGAGATTGAGCCCCACGTTGGGCTCAGTGCTGGGTGTGGAACCTGCTTCAGATTGTCTCTCTCCCTCTCCCTCTGCCTCCTCTACCTCCCCTGCTCACACTTGCACTCTGTATCTCAAAAAAAAAAAAAAAAAAAAAAAAAAAGCAGAGACCAAGAAATTCACAGTGTATTTTGAAGACTTCTCACTTAAAATGCCCAATAATGAGGAAAGAAAAATAATTTCTCTATTTGTTCATTGATTTGAGTTTTTCAGATGGTTTTAATGCATATTTTAGAAGGGGGATTTTATCAATAGCATTTCCCCAAGTATTTATTATTTTTTCTAAATAAATTATTATTTAAACATTTGGAATAAAACAAAGACATCTGGGGATGATAAGAATAAAAGAATTATTACGGTAGTGCTAACGAAGAAAATCCTAACTCCTAGACCATTTTGTGGGTTTAATTCCAATAGAAAAATAATTGATATTGACTAGAGACCCAGAAATACAAGAAGTCATTTCTTTGTAACAAAAACAGAAAATGCTAATCATCAACAAAAGGAGATAAGAGAGAAAATAATGAAAGAAGCAGGATTTACATATCTATTTGGAGGATACAAAAACTAAAAATACCAATTATTGTGATTCCCTTGCAACAATTTAAAAAACTCACAACCTCATCAATTTTGAAAAACAAAGTTCTATAAACCATAAAGGACATTTTATACATATTACTTTTAAGTTACTATATATTTAACCGTAAAGACTTGCTAGAAATATTTTAAAGTAGGGGTGGGGGGAACACATTGGAAGTTGCTGCACCCAATTAAATTCTATATTCCCAAATATAAAGGGGGGAAAATATAAGGAAGATCACCAAAGGAAGATGAGAGGGTAAAATGTGAATGGGGTAAGAGAGAATATGGAAGAAAGAGCAACGGAGAATGTGATCGTGACTTCCTCAAATACAAGCTGGCTCTAGTAACCACTAGGTAATATAGATAAAATTTCATCAAATTTGATTCTTTTAAAGAATAAGAATAAATGAAATCAATAATTGTTGGCCCTACTTGGCCTCCATACACAGAAAGCAAGGAGAGACCACAGAAAAAGATCACTCTAGATCAGTGGGTGACAGGTTTAATGAGCAAGGGAGCTTACCTACAGACACAGCTTCTCTTGGGGGGGCTGCAAGACAAGCAGATCTCCAAATTTGCCTTCCAGAATCTTGAAAGTTTCTATGGAGGCCTTGGAGCACCTGGGTGGCTCAGTCAGCTAAGCATCCAACTCTTGATTTCAATTCAGGACATGATCTCATGGTCCACTGTCAGGCTCTGTGTTGGTTATGGAGCCTGCTGAAAATTCTCTCTCCCTTTCTCTCTGCCCCTTCCCACCTCTCAAAAGCATAAAAACAGTTTATATAGAAGCCTTAACTGGGTTCAGTCATGTATACCTTCCATATGGTCTCAACCACACATTGCTCTCTCAAGGCTGAGACCTTGAAAATGGCTTCCATTGTGGGAGGGGTGAGCAGAATGTACATTCCAAAGACAGGGAAAGGGTGAGAAGCTTCAATTGCCTGAGCATAGCTCACAAAGCAACTGCTGGTCACATCCTTTGGATAGCCTCCTTCAACAACAATTTAGGAATTATAGGGAGAACTATCTGTATCCAAAGATTTTTTTTCAAAAAATATACAATCATCATGTATAACTTTATACAAGTAAATTTGAAATTATATCTAAAATCAAAATTTTTAGAAAAATAAAAAATCTGTTTCATAAAGAAAAGCAATGTCCTCACTATGGAAAATTAAAAAGTACAGATAAACTCTCTCAAAACTATGCATGAAAATGAAAGTTATTGCTGTCAAGTTCTACTAAACCTTCAGAAACAGATATATCCTATATTGTGTAAACTGTTCCACGGTAGAGATGTATATGTGCCTTATATTCAGCTCTAGGAATTATGTTAAGACTCAAAGCTAAGGAAAAGAGGTACCAAGGACCTTCTATTCTAAATTTAGAAATCTTCAAGGAAATGGTTTGTCCCTATGATATATCTGCCAATGCAGTAAGACCAAAAACAAACAAACAACAACAAAATCATAGATAGAAATAGGGGAAAGAAATTATATTTCCCGATATGCTACTCTGTTTAACAAATCTAAGAGAAAAGAATTAATGTAAGATTTCAATCAAGTAATAACTTCAGGATAAACACAAAATTGATGAGTTTCCTATGTGGTAGGAATGAGTTTGTAAATATACTACTAAAAAGAAATCCATTTAAAATAGCAACAAAATAAATTTTTTAAAAAACTCATAGCAATACATCTAAAAAGAAAGATTCAATAAGAATATAAAATTCAAATGAAAGATATTAGAAAAGTTCAAACTGAATAGAGACACAGAATATGCTCTGGAAAAATACTCAGTATTGTAAAGACATCAAATCTACATGCAAAGTCAATGAGAATCTGAACATATTTTTATAAAAAACTTGGCAAATTAATTAGCAAATATACTCCAAGAAAAACAAATGTGAAAGCAAGGCCAAAAGAGTTTTGAAGAGAAAAATGAGAAAAGATTTGTTCTACTGAAATTTAAAATGGGCTATAAAATAATAAAATGTTAAACATATTTTGTTTTTGGTGAATATCAGACAAATGTATCAATGGAACAGACAGAAATTACTTGTGTATTTATTTGAATTTAATAGATAATAAAAGTATTTCACATCAGTAAGAATGTAAACTTGCCAACCCATATGTTTAATAACCGGGCTAATTCATATGGATAAAGATAAAATCAGATCATCTCACTATTCACAAGAATAAACTCTCTATGGATTAAATTTCTACAGAGAAAAATTTGAAAAGAATTGTAGAAACATTAAAAACATAGGTTAACTTATTTATGTCCTTTATGTCAAGAAAGCCTTCAAAAACAAAACATTAAATGCAAAGTTATGCAGAAAAACTTTCATTTAAACTACATTTAAAATTAAAAATTCTGCATGACCAGATACATCTTTTTTTTTTGATACATCTTAAATAAAGTTAAAAAATAAATGGAAAGCAAGAGAAAATATGTTGAACAGATAAAGAAAATATTTCCAGAGTACATACTCAAACATAAAGACGAGGGACAGATAAGACACTCTACTGTCAGTAAATTCACAGAACAGAGAATACGAGTTAGAGCATAATGAGCTATTTTTGCCCACTGGATTGACAAAAATCATAAAGTTAGACTACATCAAATGTTTCTGAGGATGTAGTAAAAAGAGTACATTGATATTCTGATGGTAGAAGGTTTAATATGGCCACATTGTCCAACTCTGTTAATATCCAAAAGGTGGGGACCCAGTAACCCAGCCATATCTATCCCAGTTAATTATGGAGATATTAGCAAATGAGAGTAAGTACAATAAAATAAAAAATAAAACAATCAGAATTTCTACCAGTAAGAATGGCTAAACAACCTCTCGTAGAGCCACATGTGGAACCATAATGCAGCAGTGAAAAGTAACATGATAATATATTGAGACATGAAACAATTCCTAAAGAAATCGTAGAAGGCTACAGAAAAATATACATAATATTTACGCAGAGACACAAAACGTTTTTCTATATTCATTTATGTCTCTAAATTATATAAAAAATAACACGGATAAGGTGGTTATCTGGAGGGAAGAGACAGGGATTTTTAAGTAGGTATGCAATCTTTTGGTTTAATATCTTTAAATGGAAAAATAATATTCCGTGAGTTATTTTTGTAATTAAAACTAAATTTTAAAATCATTTTTTATACAGTCAAGAACCAGGGAGAAACAATACAAAATTAAATCCAGCAGGCATTTAATGAGCTTATAAATATGATAGAAATTGTATCTCATTACTCAAAGAAAAATATCAATCCATTTCTACATAGTCATCCACACAATTCACGTTAAATCAAGGCCATATTTTTATGCGTGGAGACGATTCATAAGTGTTGGAGGCTATTATTTATACCTCCATTTGGAGTATACACAGCACATCTGGGACTCATCTTTAATGCTATAGCAGGGCTTTTGGCAATTAAAGGGAGTTAATGAAAACAAAATCGAACTTAAATGACTTTAAATGACTCTTATCTTTACTCTGAAAAACCCAAGAGAAAAACATACAGTTAAAAATGTTACTCTTTGGGCTAATTGACTATTGTAATATTGTTCAACAGCCCAAGACACAAGTTTGTCAACTACTTGGAGCAAGCTACTTGAAGGAGGCTGATTTTATTAATAGAGGTTGTGTTCTCTGAGGAAGCATAAAGGAGGGTGCAAAAGCAACAGTGACAGCATCATTTTTTTTTAATTTTTTTAATGTTTATTTATTTTTGAGAGAGAGAGAGAGAGACAGAGTGTGAGCTGGGAGGGGCAGAGCGAGAGGGAGACAAAGAATCTGAAGCAGGCGCCAGGCTTTGAGCTGTCAGCACAGAGCCCAAGGCAGAACTCAGAGTCATGAACCGCAAGATCATGACCTGAGCCCAAGTCGTAAGCTTAACCCACTGAGCCACCCAGGCACCCCAAGGATATCATTTTCTTAAGTGTAAGGTATTTTTCCAAAGTTTTGCCAAAGATTTCCCTAACAATTTTAATTCAAGCAATATTTATCGAGTATATCTCTATCAAGATATATAAATAGAATCTGGAATTTATAATCTGGTCGGAAAGATGATGCCTACAATTACAGAACAGTTAAGGAATATTACAAGATAATATATTCTCAAGTGTTAATTGATGTGATGAAACATAATGCTATAATAGATCCAGACTGTGATGGGTCATTGTTATCTGGAGATACTAATTCACTGAATAAAATGAAATGAGACTTAAACTGTCATAGTCAAACCATCTACATAAATTTTGATCTCTACAGTATCCCAGCCAAGAGGACAACCCATCTTGAACAGACTGAATTAAATGTGTATCAGGGAACTCACAAATCATTACGGGCCAGCTCAGAAGATTTTTACCTGAGTCAAAATTGGCCTGTCTATGGCTCTCAGCCATAAGTCCAAGGCTACCTGGAACATACAGGAAAAAAAGTGTATAATCTTACTTTAACGGGATAGTCTTCAAATGCTCGAACACACACCCATCCCTGGGTTCTTCTAAACTGTAGGATAAAGGTGCATTCTATAATCTTCCTCATGTGATCTTGATTTGGATCCCCTCTTCACCCCAGACATTCTCCTCTCTTAGTGTTTTACTCTTTTTTGTACTTGACCATGTTTGTTAGGACTCCCCAAGCTGTAATCAATAGAAACAAAGCTGAGTTTTATAAACAAAAAGTATATAAGGGGAGTAGAGAGAAGAATGCAAAGGAACCCATTTGATACCAAGTTGGAGAGTTCATCTTAACTATGGAAGACTCAGTGAATGGACCGGAAAGCCATCAGGAGCCAAGGCTCTCCTGCTTTTTTACCTCTGTGTATCAATTATGTCTTCTTCCATGTTCTCTCTTTTCTCTTTGCTTAGTAATATGTTCTGCTCCCAGATTTTAATGTTGGGCTAGAGATTCTCATAGCTGTGAGTTTAGATATTACTATTCCAGCTCCACAGGACTTTTTCATGTAGTCTATCCCTTCAAAGGATTCAGACATGGCTGGTTTGGATGTGAGGGGCAACCTCTTGCCCACCCAACCCACTGTGGCCCTAAGGCATGGGGTTGTGTTATTCCATATTACTGCTAGAGGTTCGACCTGGGGCTGTGATACAGATAAGAAAATCACAAGTTGGGCAGATGGCTTAAAATATGGAACTCATAGGCAAAACATAAAACTCCAGGTATAGGCAACATCACAGTAGCATAACATGATGTCAGAGATGAAATGATGTCATATTTCATTCTACAGGTCAGGAAACTGAGATATAGAGAAATCAAATGTCTTAAAATTGTATAGTTTGTTTCGTGGCTGAATAATGATGATAACGCATTTCCTCTGAATCCCTCTATACACCCTCTGAAGGGTCTTCATGGAGAGTTTTCTCTAAAAAAAAAATATTTCTCCCACCAAAATGTGAGAAAAGAATGGCCATTAGACATAATGTAATGGCAGGCCAGATAAAATACTATGGAAATTATTTTATGGTGAAATATTACTGCTAGGACTGTTTGCATACAAAAATTTCAAATTCTTGAAAACTTACCTCACATAAACATAGAAAAAATGGTAAATTATGTTAATATTTTGAGTTAAATCATTGTCACTTCTCTGCCATAGGCATCCTAAGTGAATAAGCTATGTAAAAATATTCAATTAATTTTCAAAAGATAAAGGCTACAATGGTTTTAACCAGTTATTTTCTATACCACTTTTCAATCTGATTTTTAATTTCTTGCATTGTGTATGTCTTCTTCTGTTGCTCTGGTACTTGGGGCCTAGATCCTGCCTCTCACAGAGCTTAGTTAATTCCCAGAGATAGCAAAGTATTGCCCAGTGAGTATCACTTTGATATAGAAACCAGTCAATGCAGTGTCCACCCCTCGATCATCTCCTTTATCATATTCTCCCACACCAAGCCAATAATCCCCCTGCCTAATCACCCTACAGCTAGGTACTAGGTAACTATCCACAGTCCCCACTAAAATTATGCAAACTATCCAATTCTAAACTTGTTCAGCATACCAACCCTGCCTCAGCCATTCTTTCCTGCAAAACTCTAGCAAACTTTAGGGCAACACTCTGCCATTCTGTCTTCTACTTCCTGACCATCCCTGATCCTTCTACGTGGGAACCTGCATAGCGTAGCCTTCACCTGCCTCTGTGGATCTGTGCACAACAACTTCTTCCTCCAAGACAATCATTTTCATGTCTGCTGCTACACCATACCTGACTGAAACAAATCCTAGGTACATTTAGAAACTTAACCTTCAAGGTTTGAAACAAAAATGGTAAAACTAAGGTACTCAACAATGATGGAAATTGGTCTGAAGAATGTTTTTTTCCTGACTTACAACTGAAAAACTCTCAAAGACATTTAAAAAAATATATACCTGTTCAGTTTTTTATGAACCTCCAGCAAAGAAATTGCACAAACACCTTTCAATGTGTTTTAAGTCCATTGACCTCTCTCTCTCAGCGTACTTTTATGTTAACCTAAATCCCTCAGTCTTCTATTCAAGTTCTGTGCTATCAGTTTAATTGTCTCCTTCATGGCCAGAAGGAGTTTGCTTTCACCATGCATTCTCTGATAGAAAGGGAAAAAAAAGAGAAAAAGAAGAGAAAGAAGCCAGTTCTCCCCCCCTTTCTTTTGTTCTTCTGAGGAGCTGGTTTGAGGTTTGTGTTTTAGGGAGACCACGTTCCTAGATGTTGCTAAAACAATCCAGCTACTCTTTCCAACAAATCATCCTAGAGACCTTCCTTCACTTTAATCCCATGATGGCCAGCATGGCTTGTGTATATGCCAGTCCACCTGGAAACCAAGACAGGGAACAACTGTTCTCCATTCCTACCACCTAAATACATCAGACCCATGTCAATAGGAGCCTCACTCATGTCTTTACTTGTAATAAAGCTGTAACACAATTCAAATTAAAGATGAAGAGAAAGAAAAATTTACAAGGATCAGGACAGATTTATCCACCCAAGGAAAATCATATTTAATCTATAAACTGTGCTTTGAGCATCCCTGTGATATGTAATATTTCGCTTGTCCATTTTGAGAATTTTAATTTTTATATTCCTTTTAACTCATAAAAGGGAATGCTTAAAGTTACTTTTAGTTATCTAATTTTTAAATTCAAATGTTATTTACATGTATTTCGGAAATACTACAGAAATTTTTCTAAGCTGAAGTCTTCCTGAGAATGCATGTAAAATTACTTGGGCAATTATAAAACCAAGCCATGGGTCCCATCCTGATGGAGTATTCAATCCAGTAAGTGATATGGTAAGGGATGAGCAGCATGTTGCAATAGCACACAGTACTGGCACTTAACCCAACCTAGGGTGGCCAAGAAAGACTATTAAGAAATAACATTGAAGCTGAGATCTGAGGACTAGCTATTGGTATGGGGACGAGAAAGTAGAGAATGATATAAAACTATATAAGCATGGGGCACCTGGATCACTCAGTCAGTAGAGCATACAACTCTTGATCTCAGGGTTCTGAGTTCAAGCCCCACTTGGTCATGGAACCTACCTTAAAAAAAAAAAAAGTTTAAAATTATATAGGCATAGGGAAAGGCCCAGAAGCAAGAGAGAATGTATAGTAGGTAATTGCATTCATAATCCCAATTTTTCAGACCTCTCTGTAACCACCCCCTTTGATAATGCCCTTCAACACTGACCCTGAACTTGGCCATGTGACTTGCTTTGGCCAATGGGATACCAACAAACTTGATGAAAGCAAAAAAAAAGCAAGTGCACATTTTTGCTTCCTCTCTTGAATCCCTGTGATCACTGGGCTATCCTGCTAGAGGATGAAACATGTGGAGAAAGCCAAGGACATCCTAAATGAGCCAACATCATGGATACTGCTAGACTTGTCAGTGAATCCCAACCATGACCAGAACTACCCAGCTCACTTAATACTGAGAATCAGGATTGCCCCACTATCCAATCGGTAGAACTAATATGGGAGAATGTATAAATGGTTGTTTTCTTAAACCACTTAGCTTTGGGTAGTTTGTTGCACAAATTATTAAGGTAATAGGTAAATGAAAGAAAAGATGACACAAACTGATAGGCAAAGAAACAAATAAAAGCATGTCATTATCTCAAAGTATTTTATTAAATTTCTGCGGAGGCTGAATCTTCCTGCAAATGTAATTCCAATTCCTACTGGTGATGTGTTCCTTTGTGTCCTTTCATGTTGTTTTTGTTTTGCTTGTTTATTGGTTACACAAGTGTGCCCTTCCCCATTTATAGAAACTTCAGTAGTTCTCTTGAGAATCTCACTAAAGCAGACTGAGTATGTAGAGCTACTACCTCAGCTCCACACTCTAGAGCTATCTTCCTCTGTCTTTTCTCCCATGTACATAACATTTTAGGGCAATGTTTTATACCTTAATGACCTTCCCAAGTTTGATCCCTTTCTATGCTACCTTAATTTTATCTCCAGATAAGAAATTTATATCTTCCAGTAAGGAACACACTTGCTGTCTACTCCTGTGGCCCCACAAAGCCATTTGGCCAAGCTACTTTTCAGACTCCCCCCTGATCCTGTGAGGCCCCATCCCCTGCCAGGCAAGGGAATTGAGCAGTATAAGCCCAGGGATAATGTATATCTTAAGGTATTGATTTTTATTTTTTGGCAAATATTTTCATCAGCTTAATATTTTAATGTGGTTTATACTTACATTGTTGGGGAGAAGATCAATATTTTAATCAATTCCCTCTGAGTTTTTCCCCCCACATCTTGAAGCTTAGAAGGTCCTCTGTTAATAGATAGCATTATTCAGTCTTCACAGAAAAGTAAATTCTTAATTTTTAAAATAACTTTTGGCCCAGTAATACTGCTGCTGGTAATTTGGTGATTGCATGCATTGGCTAAAGTAATCTGGAAAAAATCTAAATGTCCATTTTTAAATCAGTACTTAAATAGATTAGGTTGTATGTGACAAAAAGCTACTATGGTACTGAACAAAATATAAGCATCGTTATTTACTGTTATGGAAATATCACTATCATATTGGAAATACAGACAGCATGCATACTATGATTGCATGAATGTAAAGATCACAAATTACATATAACTATTATTTACATAATGTATAATTATATTTTATACATATACTGTTACATGTACATTTTTTTCAAGGACTTCAAAAAAAGAATAGTAGTAATAGTTACCTCTGAGGAAAGAAGCTTGAGAGGGATAGAAATGGGAAAGGGACGGTTGTGTTTTTATTTATCATTTTATACTTTCTTGTGAAGAATGAATTACCTGCTAAATACCTGTGAAATTTTAATATTATATTAGATTTTTAGAAGGTCTTTCTATTATGCAAATAATTTATATTCACTTCTGGGTTTTCCAGTTTATTTATGTAGCTTGATTTCTTTTTTCAGTCTAAAATCTTTTTTTTAAGTTTATTTATTTATTTTGAGAGAAAAAGAGAGTAAAACCTGGGGAGAGGAAGAGAGAGTGAGAGAGAGAGAGAGAGAGACAGAGAATATCAAGCAGGCTCCACACTGTCAGCACAGAGCCCGATTCAGGGATTGAACTCATGAACCATGAGATAGTGACCTGAGTTGAAATCAAGAGTTGGATGCTTAACTGACTGAACCACCCAGGTAACCCCAGTCGAAACTCTTATATTCGCACTTGCCAAATAGAAAATTAAAAAAGTCCCCCCCCCCAGGAAGGAATATAAAATCATTGCCTGGGGCACTGAGCTCCATCTAGGATCTATTTAAGACTGCCTTCCAAAAAAAAAAAAAAAAAAAAAAAAGAGAGAGAGAGAGAGAGAGAGAGAGAGAGAGACAAAAGAGGAAAGAGTCAGAAATATTATCAAAAGTAAATGGAAGGTGACAAAGTAGAAAGCACCAGGAATCTATCTCCCCACTTAGACAAAAATTTCACTGGCAAATTTATCTGATAGAACTATTTTGGAAATCTGGAGTTTACTGAAGGCTTGAAACCGCCAAGGGAAGGGTTAAACAGTAAACTTTAGTGAATATAATCTCAGCACAGTAGCAGCTTCCCAGCCCCTTTTTCTCTGGCCCTATGGCAGACAGCACACACTTATTCCTGGAACAGCTTGCACACAACTTGAGAGAACAAAGGTGGACAAAAAGCACCCAGTCTTCCAAATAACAGGGATGTGGTCTCTAATTGCTGATTGCTATTCCTGATTACAAAGGTGCAAAAAGATGGGCAGTCATAGTTGCACACGCACTCCTCACTCTTGAGTTGAAGTGACTTCTGGAAATTTAAAGAGTTGGCATCCTTCTTTCCTCACTTTGTTTTTCTTTTTTCCTTTTGGAAATGAGACATTCAAAACTAGGACATTCAAAAGCAACTGCAAATATGGAGAAAATGAGACTGTGCATGTCCAGAGAAAGGCTCAGGTTCAGAAAAGACTTGAAAAACCTTAAGTTTATGCCTCAGCTGACCCTTGGTACAGAGGCAACCTGTATGCTTACAAAAATAATGTCAAAAAAACAGCAAATCCTTGACATCTTTCCAAAGAAAACATATAGATGGACAACAGACACATGAAAAGATGCTGAACATCACTTACCATCAGGAAAATGAAAATCAAAACCACAGTGTGATGTCACTTCACACCAGTCAGAATAGCTAGTTTAAAAAAGAGCCAGAAATAGCAAGTGTTGATGAGGATTTGGAGAGGAGAACCCTCATGTACTGTTGGTGAGAATGTAAATTAGTATGACCACTGTGGAAAACAGTTTGGAGTTTCTCAACAAATTAAAAATAGAAATAGCATATGATCCAGTAATTCCAACTATTGGATACGTACCCAAGGAAAACAAAAACACTAAATTGAAAAAGATACATGCACCTCTATGTTTACTGCAGCATTATTTACAATCGCCAAGATATGAAAGTAACCCAAGTGTCCTTTGATAAATGAATGGATAAAGAAGACGTGGCATATGTATATATACAACAGAATATTAGTCAGCCGTAAAAAAAAAAAGAATGAGATCTTGCCATTTTTCACCAACAACATGGTGGATTTAGAGGGCATTATGCTAAGCTTTATTTATTTAAAAAAAGTTAAATAATAAGTTAAATAAGTTAAATGATTCAGACAACAAAAGGCAAATACCATATGATTCCACATATGTAAAATCTTTTTTTAAAAAGAGAAAAAGTAGGGGAGCCTGGCTGGCTCAGTCGGTTAAGTGGCTGACTGGCTCAGGTCATGATCTCGCGGTCCATGAGTTCGAGCCCCACATTGGGCTCTGTGCTGACAGCTCAGAGCCTGGAGTCTCTCTCAGATTCTGTGTCTCCCTCTCTCTAACCCTTCCCTGTTTGTGCTCTGTCTCTCTCTGTCTCAAAATTAAATAAACGTTAAAAAAAATTTTTTTAAAGAGAAAAGACAGACTTTTAAATATAGAGAGCAAACTAGTCATTGCCAGAGGTGAGGTGTGTGGGGTAATGGACAAAATAGATAAAGAGGATTAAAGGATACAAACTTCCAGTTATAAAATACAGTAATGAAAAATGTAGCATAGGGAATATAGTCAATAATATGATAGTGACATATGCTAACAGATGGTAACTACACTTATCATGGTAAGCACTGAATAATGTATAGAATTGTTGAATCAAGATGTACACCTGAAACTAATATACTGTATGTTAATTATACTTCAACTAAAAACTAAAGAAATCAGCAAGGACCAGAGCAAAAACGGTTTAAAAACAAAAATAAAAAAACCTTTGGAGGGGGAGAATCTGATTGTGAGCATCACATTATTATATTCACATGCCCAGTTTCAGCAACAAAAAAAAAAAAATCACAAGGTATGCAAAGAAATAGGAAAGTGTGGCCCTTTCAAAGGAAAAAAAAAAATTTCCTGAAAAAGACCTGATGACAGATTTACTAAAGACTTTTAAACAAATATCTTAAAGATGCTCAAAGAACTGAAGAAATATGTAGAGAAAGTTTACAAAAACAATTCATGTGGGAAAAAAAATGGAAAGCCAATGAAGATAGAAAAATTTTAAAAGAAACCAAAATTAATTCAAGCCCTAAAAAGTACATTAACTGAAATGAAAAATTCACAAGAAGGGTTCAGAAGCAGTTTGAACAAGCAGGAGGCATAATCAGTAAACTTGAAGATAGGACAATGGAAATGTAGCAAGTCAGAAGAATAGAAAGAAGAATGAAGACCAACATATGCATTGTGGGATTCCTTGAAGAAGGAAAGAGAAAGAAAAAGAGCAAGAATGAGAGGAAGTGAAGGAAGGTGATGAGAGAATCTATGAAAAATGACTGAAACTTTCCACGTTTGTTGAAAGGCATAAATATAAACATCTAAGATAATCAAAGAACTCAAAGTAAGATGAACTCAGAGACCCACACCAAGATACATTTTAATCAAACTTTCAAAAAACAGAGAATCTTGAAGCAGGGAGAAAAGCAGCTTATCATGTACAAGGGATCCTCAATAAGATTAGCAGCAGATTTCTCATCAGAAACTTTGGAGGCTAAAAGTCAAGGACCAAATATGTTCAACATGGTAAAAGAAAAGCTCTCCATCAAGAATCCTATATCTGGCAAAATTGTCCTTCCTAATTGTGAGAAAAATGAAGGTATTATCAGATAAAAAAATCTGAGGGATTTGCTACCACTATGCCTTCCCTATAAATAATCCCCAAGGGAATCTTACAGGTTGAAATGAAAGGACATTATACAGCAACTTAAAGCTATATGAAAAATAAAGATATCAAAAGTAAATTCATGGGCAATTATAAAAGCTAGTCTTATTGTAACAATAATTTGTAACTCTATTTTTTGCTTCTACCTAACATGAGATAGTAAAGCATTTTTTTTTTAATTTTTTTTTTCAACGTTTTATTTTATTTTTGGGACAGAGAGAGACAGAGCATGAACGGGGGAGGGGCAGAGAGAGAGGGAGACACAGAATCGGAAGCAGGCTCCAGGCTCTGAGCCATCAGCCCAGAGCCCGACGCGGGGCTCGAACTCACGGACCGCGAGATCGTGACCTGGCTGAAGTCGGACGCTTAACCGACTGCGCCACCCAGGAGCCCCGAGATACTAAAGCATTTTAAAGAATTAATAGTATATGTTTGGGGACATACAATATATAAAGATGTAATTTTGTGTCATCAGCAACTGAAAGGAATGGGGACAAAGCTGTAAAGGAGCAGAATTTTTGTAGTTTTTTTTTTTGTTTTTTTTTTTTAACATTTCTTTAGGGGCGCCTTGGTGGCTCAGTCGGTTGAGCGTCCAACTTCCGCCCAGGTCATGATCTCCCAGCTGGTGAGTTCCAGCCCCGCATTGGGCTATGTGCTGATAGCTTAGAGCCTGGAGCCTGCTTTTGATTCTGTGTCCCCCTTCTCTCTCCACCCCACCCCTGCTTGTGCTCTGTCTCTCTCTTTCAAAAATGAATAAACATAAAAAAAAATTTTTTTAACATTTATTTATTATTGAGAGACAGAACGAGAGTATGAGCATGGGAGGGGTAGAGAGAGGAGGTGACACAAAACCTTAAGCAGGCTCCAGGCTCTGAGCTGTTAGGACAGAGCCCAACGTGGAGCTCCAACTCAAACCGCAAGCAAGATCATGACCTGAGCCAAAGTCAATGGCTTAACCGACTGAGCCACCCAGGCATCCTGGTTTTTTAACTCAATCTGTTATAAATTCAAATTCGAGAGTTTTAACTTTAGATTGTTAAATGTAATCCCCAGGGCAGTCACAAAGAAAATACCTAAAGGATATACACAAAAGGAAATGAGAAAGGAATTTGAAAGTTTTACTAAAATAAATTAAACATTAGACAGGACAGAAATGTAGACAATGAGACAAAAAAAGCTCTAAGGCATATATAAAACAGTAAAATGACAGAAGCCCCTCCTTATCAGTAATTACTTTAAATGTAAATGGATTAAACTCCTCAATGAAAACAGGAATATTGGTAGAATGGGTAAAAAGAATGATCCAAATATATGCTGCCTATAAGAGACTCACTTTAGGTGCAAGGTCACAAATAGATTGAAAATGAAAAGATAAAAATAAATATTTCAGGCAAATAGTAACCAAAAGAAAGCAAGAGTGGTTATATTAATATTAGATAAGATACACTTTAAATTAAAAAATATTATGAGACAAAGAAGGACATTATATATTAATAAAAGATTCAATACAGAAAAAATATTGTAAACATTTAAACACCTAAGAATAGACCATTAAAATATATGAAGCAAAAACTGTTAGAATTGAACAGAAAAGTAGATAATTCTATAATAATAGTTGGTAACTTCAATTCCGCATTCCCAATAATGGATAGAACAATCAAATTGAAGATAAGTAAGGAAGTAAAGAACTTAAACAACACAATAAGCCAACTTTATCTAACAAACATACATAGAACATTCTACCTGATAACATCATTCACATTCTTCTTAAATGCACATGGGAAACATTTTCCAGGTTAAGCAATATGTTAGGCCACAAACTAAGACTCAATATATTATAAAAGATAGATATCATACAAAGTATCATCTCTGTAGATACCTAGATCTACACTTAGATCAAGTTAGGAAAAGTAGAGTATTCACAAGTTTCTGGAAATTAAGTAACACATGAAAATAACCAATGGATCAAAGAAGAAATCCCTAAGGAAATTAGAACATACTTACCAACAAATTAAAACAAAAACACAACATATGGAATGCAGCAAAAGCAGTGCTAAGAGGAAAATTGATAGCTATTTATTTACTGCTTATGTTAAAAAACAAGAAAGATCTTAAATCAAGAAACTAACTTCACAACTTAGGAACTAGAAAAAGAACAAACTAACCCCAAAACTAACAGAAGGAAGGAAATAATAAAGATTAGAGCATAAATAAATGAAATACAAAATAGGAAAACAATAGAGAAAAATCAATAAAACCAAAAGTTGTTTTTTGAAATGATCAACAAAATAGACAAAACTTTAGCTAGGTTAACTAAGAAAAAATAAAAACTCAAATTACTAAAACAGAAATGAAAGTGGGGACATTACTATTGATTCTACAGCAATGAAAATAATTATAATAAAGTACTATGACCAATAGTGTGTCAACAAATTGGATAACCTACATGAAATAGACAAATTCCTAGAAATACAAAACCAACAAGATTAAATCATGAAGAAATGGAAAATCTGAATAGACAAATGAGTAAAACACTTAGGAATTAACCAAAAAGATGAAAATCTTACACAATGAAAACTACAAAATATTGTTGAAAGAAATTAAAGAAGACATAATAAATGGAAAAGCATCCTATGTCATGGATTAGAAGATGTAATATTGCTAATATTCAGTAACACACAAAGTGATGTACAGATTCAGTGCAGTTTCTATCGAATCCCAATGACAATTTGTATAGAAATTCAAAAATCATATAGATTCTCAAGAAACCCTGGAAAGCACAAATAATCTTAAAATTTAAGGTCAATTTAAAGGACACACACTTCCTGATTTCAAAGTAGAACAAACTTTGCTTACCACAAAGCTACCGTAATCAAGATTGTGTCATACTAGAATAAAACCAGACATATAGATCAATGGAATAGAAAAGAGAGTACAGAAAAAATCTTCACATATGGTCAAGTGATTTTTGACAAGAGTGTCAAGATCATCCAATGGGGGAAGGACAGTCTTTTCAATACATGATGGTGGGAAAACTGGATATCCATATACAAAAGAATGAACTTGAACACTTACCTAACACATATACAAAAATTTACTCAAAACACATCAAAGACCCAAATGTAAGACTCAAGACCCTAAAATTTTTAAAAGAAAATATAGGGAAAAATCTTATGACATTGGATTTCGGCATCGATTTCTTGGATATGGCACCAATGACACAGGCAACAAAAGAAAAATAGATAAACTGGATTTCCAGAAAACTTTAAAACTTTGTGCATCAAAAGCCACTATCAACAGAAAAAAGGCAATCCATAGAATGGGATAAAATACTTGCAAACCATATATCTGATAAGAGATTCATATCCAAAATATATAGAGAATTCCTAAAACCCAAACAACCAAAACCCCGATCAAAAATGAGCAAAAGACTCAAATAGATATTCTCCAAAGAAGATATACAAATGACCAATAAAAAATAGTATCTAGGGGCGCCTGGGTGGCACAGTCGGTTAAGCGTCCGACTTCAGCCAGGTCACTATCTCGCGGTCCGTGAGTTTGAGCCCCGCATCAGGCTCTGGGCTGATGGCTCAGAGCCTGAAGCCTGCTTCCGATTCTGTGTCTCCCTCTCTCTCTGCCCCTCCCCCGTTCATGCTCTCTCTCTGTCTCAAAAATAAACGTTAAAAAAAAAATTAAAAAAAAATACTATCTATACTACGACTAGTTACTACTACTATACTATAATACTGCTATCAAGAAATCAGAAAATAACAAGTCTAGGTGAGGATGTGGAATAACTGAATCTATTGTGCTCTACTGATGGGAATATAAAATGGGTCAGAGGAGTGGAAAACAATATGGTAATTTCTCAAAAAATAAAGAATAAAATTTCCATATGGTCTAGCAATTCCACTTCTGAATATATACCCAAAAGAATTGAAAGCAGAGTCTCAAAGAGATATTCATACATTCATGTTCACAGCACCATTATTCATATTAACTAAAATATAGAAGCAACCAAATATCCATTGACAGATGAATAAACAAAATATGCTTTGATAGAATATGACAGAATTTATTCAGACTTAAAAGGGAAGGACATTCTTTTTTTTTTTTTTTAATGTTAAGTTTTGAGAGAGAGACAGAGTGCAAGCAGGGGAGGAACAGAGAGAGAGAGAGAGAGAGAGAGACAGCATCTGAAGCATTCTCTAGGCTCTGAGCTGTCAGCACAGAGCCTGACACAGGGCTGGAACTCACAAACCTTGAGATCATGACCTGAGCTGAAATCAGACAACCCACTGAGCCAACCAGGTGCTCCAGAAAGGAAGGACATTCTAAGATAAGCACAACATGGATGAACCTTTAGGACATTCCACTAAGTGAAATAAAAGTAAATAAGTCACAAAAAGATAAGTACTGTGTGATTCCACTTAAAGGAGGTAATGAAAGTCAAAATCATAGAGACAGAAAGTAGAACAGTGGCCTCCAGGGGATGAGAGGAAGGGTGAATGGGGAGTTATTGTTTAATGGGTACAGATTTTCAGTTTTACAAGATATAAAAGTTCTGGAGATGGGTGGTGCTTATAGCTGTACAATATTATGAATGCATTTAATACCACAGAACTGTGCACTTAAAAAATGGCTAAGATGGTATATTTTATATTGTGTGTATTTTACTGCAATTTTTCTAAAAACCAAAAAACAAAATGAACTTTCGATAAGGTTTAGGCTGTGTGTGTATACATACTTGTCAAAACTCAGCAATTGTACACCTAAGATTTGTATGTCATCGTTACACAAATTTTATCTCAGAAGAAACATTATCAAATACTGAACTCTAATGAATGAATTGCATGCTTAATTATTCAGAGAGAAGCATACTAACAGTTGCAATTACTGTGAAATGAATTTTAAAAATCAGGTGGGTGGATGAATGAAGAGAGGGATGCATAGATGTACAGATAGGTGATAAAGTGAGCACATTGTATAGTACAATGTCAATAGTACAATCTAGGCTTTGAGTGTATGGATGTTCACTGCAAAATTCTTTCAACTTTGTTGTATGCTTAAAATTTTTTCTGGGGCGCCTGGGTGGCTCAGTTGGTTACATGTCTTACTTCAGCTCAGGTCATGATCTCACGGTTTGTGAGTTCTAGCCGCACATCGGGCTCTGTGCTGACAGCTCAGAGCCTGGAGTCTGCTTCGGATTCTGTCGCCCTCTCTCTCTGCCCCTCCCTCACTCATGCTCTCTCCCTCTCTCTCCATCTCTCTCTCGAAAATAAATAAACATTAAAAAAAATGTTTTTGTTAAGAGTTACCAAAAATAAATAAATAATTTTTTTTTCTTAAAAATTTAGGGGGAGAAAGGAATTTTAAAAAAGCAAATGGAAACATTCAAACATCTTAGCAGTTTGAGGGTGGGTGGGAGAGTAAATAATCCTTCACATTTTAATAGTTTCTGAAGCTGTGTTTCTAACAGAGTATTCTCATCAATTTCATAATCATGAACCATTTTATAATGATGTATAAAGTGCTCCCTAGTTAAGAATTCATAAAAGAGTATGACATATTTGGGAAATCCTGTTACCCATAATAAAAACTAAAGTGTTGGTCCTCTAAATAGAAAGTTTCAGTTATTAAGAAAATTCAGTTTTGGTGAAACAGTTTCTTCCCTGTGATGCTGACTAAACTGAGTGTATTTCTAAATAAGAAACCTTTTGTGCATGAATCGACTCATACCCACAGAAAGCTGCATGTATTTCCATGCTTTTCAGAACCCCCATTTCCTCAACTCATTTACATTTCTAATAAATTCAGCAGTCAACTTGTTTATTTGTTTCTAATCTTTTGAAAGGGTGCACAAAGTTTTAATGTAACCTATGTCAATATCACTAGGAACTACTTCAAGTTTAGATTAAATCACTTATGAAAAATAAGTACGCTGTGTCTACTTTGGTATCTTACAGAAATAAGGATGGTCTTAAAAGTAATCCCTCAGTGTATCTAATGAATTCTAAGAGTGGAGCTAATGAAAAATCTAACATATTTAGCTGCTTCTCTTATTTATCATTTCTTGGCCTTTTTAAAATTAAATTCCTGTTTGTGTGTGAGTCTGCTCTGGGTAGATAGCTGCGTGTGTTCTTTTTAACCTTGTGAGAAAAGAACAGTGGAAGAGGGGTGAAAGAAATCGGGAAATAGGATAGAATTAAAAAATGTGGGTAGAGGTGATGCTCATTTCACAGACCAAATAGTGTGTTTACAGATAAAACGCTTTCAGGTCATCTGCAAAACTAAAGATGTTCCTACTTTCATTTTCTCAGTGCTCCTTAGCAAAACACCCAACTAAAATGCCTGCAGCACTTTTTAAATGCGATTTTCCTTTCCATTAGAAACAAAAGCATGTGCATGAATTTCATTTACTTGAATTTCTTCACATGCATGATGTAAAAACAAGGAGACCTGTTGCTGATTAGTTGTGAGTTTTAGCAAGGCCTTTAATTTACCTAGGACTCAGTGTGCCCATCTGTAAAATAGAGACAACCAGATAATTACGAGAATTTAATGGGAAATGTATTTGCTAATACTTGCAAGCTCCAGAATACGCAAATGTGAAGTCATGTTATTATCAGTGGCTTTTCACACAGCCAAAGGGCATATTCCTTTTTTCTTTTTTTTTTCCCATAATTAAACAGGCTATTTCTTAATCTTAAAATATCCAAACACTTCAATCTAACACTATTTTATTAGATCTTTACCAAAGGTGTATTCCTGATTGACTTATAAAAAGAATCAATCCGTATGTAAACACACACATACTCACACAGCTAAGCCAAGGACTGTGAAAAGGAAAAAAAGGAAATAAGTGCAATATAAAACAAAACTCCTGACAACAAGTAGCTTGTATTCGTCACTCTCTGTAACAAGGAACCAAAGTCAAGTGCCTTTGGGTCTAGAAAGAGAGCACAACAGTATGTATGCCTGGATGTATAATGGTAGTATACGGAGGAAGTTCAGGGAAAGGGAGGAGAGGGTATGTTCCTTTAGAGGTGTTCAAATTCCATTTTAAATTGGTTGTGCTGGCAAACTCATAGTTGTGGCCTGTCAGAGAGTAGCCCACATATGGTTAAATACGTAAAATGAAAACATATGGACTGATCAGAAAACAGTGAAAGGCCCAATTCAGTAGCAGACTAAAATTCAAGACCCGAGAATGAACTGGAGCATTTAGTAGTCAACTGGAAAAGAGAGCACTAGCCAGTTACCCTGAAGACTGAATCATACCTAGATAGATGAGAGGAAGAGGGAGCAAATTCTGAGAACCCAGCATCCAGCATGGAATGAATGAGTTTTCCTTAAGGGCCATCATTCCTTAGAAGATTGAAGATTGTTGAGGATAAACAAGAGATAAAGTTGGAAGGTAAGACACAAACATAAAGAAGATTGCAAAGAAACATGGACAGTATGTGGTTGGGGTATAGGGTGCCACTGCATATCAGGGCAAAGAGACAAGCAAATGTATTTTCTTTTCTTTTTAAATATTTATTTATTTTTGAGATAGAGACAGAGCGTGAGCCGGGGAGAGGCAGAGAGAGAGGAAGACACAGAATCTGAAGCAGGCTCCAGGCTCTGAGCGGACAGCACAGAGGCCAACAGGCGGCTTGAAGCCACAAACCGTGAGATCAGGACCTGAGCTGAAGTCGGTCGCTTAACCGACTGAGCCACCTTGGCAGGCATCCTGGCAAATTCATTTTCTTGCTAAAACCTCACAGCAAGAAAACTGTTACAATAGAAATGCTGAGGACTAGAAACCAAAAAAGGACAAATATTTCAACATGGGAATTTATTTCAAATGAATAACTTATGAGTGATTTATTAAACAATGTTTCTGACTTTGATTAAATCGTGAAAGATGTTGAAATGACTAAAGAAATCAGGGTGGGGGTTAACTGAGCATCTTGTAGTGTCCACCGTACCCTTTGGGGTACCCCAGTCTATGGTGATCTGCACCCTTTCATCTTTGAGCTGTTTTACAACCCTGTAAGTGATAGAAAACTGATTATAATAGAATGTACTTGATAAAGATTTGCTGGATTTAAATTAAAATATGGGTATTTTAGTTCATTTCTATGTGTCTACTTTTGAGATCTTACTATGAAGAGTCCATTAACCATTTTCCCTTTTTTATAACAACAGCATAAGAAGGCTGGATTATTCAGGTCCTAAGAAGGTTGCTATAGAGCTCCAGCTGCAAAGTGGCAGGGCCTGGATCAAATCAGAATGGAGGAGAAAGAGCAAATCTGAGTAAAACGTCAGAGAAAGAAAATTGAGAATTTGGTGATAAACACTAGAAAATGTGATGGAAGAATCTAACATGACATTAAGGCCTAGGAAAATTCAAGCAAAACTAATGTGACATCAGTTTAATGTTCTGGGAGGTTAATCTTCCAATAATGAAAGAAGACAACATTTTTAGGGAGACTAATAAAAAGAAGTCAACATTCTAAATCCAGAGGTTCTCAGGGTCCAGCCTCTTCATTTCACAGCATGTTAACTGATTTTCAGAGACATTAGGTAGCCCGATTGTTGCAGGATTTTTTTACCTCAGTACCCAGGGTTCATTGTCTTGCCGCTTCCAAGAATGAAGAGGTGAACACAAATGAGCAGCAGGCACAAGTTTACTAGAGTAGAAGATTAGAAAGTAAGAGTAGTATGAAGTACAGAGAGGGGCATTGGAAGGTGAATACCCCCAACCATAGGCAAGGGACTCTGTTTTATAAGGTTCTGGTCAGCATTCATTTCTCTTCCCCTTATTCCTTCTCAGGTCCTACCCTTATTGGCTGGATAGCTCTAGGTGCTGGGCTGTCCATTCCCGCCTGGCTCGATTCCATTGTATGAGGGGTGGCTATGGCCACATCATTCCTTGTGGGTCATACGTTTTATGGTCTACTACTTATTTTTAGTTACGTCTTTTGTCAAATTCCTAAGGGGAACCTAAGGGGGGTAGGTGGTGTCTGTTACATTCTTAGGAGGAACCTTACACCCCAGGAATTTCCTGTGGTCAGAAGCTCCCAGCGTTGTTCCAAAATATGTGTTTTTCCTCACCTAGGGAACTAAGGTCCTATCCTTTCCCTCTCTGCCTATTTTATCCTATCTTTTTCTATTGTAAGATTATACAATCCAGCTAGTGCCGAGTATAAAGCATCTAGACTGTCTGTCCAATGGTCTTCTTAATAAACATGCTTTCTCCCCCAGGAACACATCTTTGACTTTTGTGTTATTAAGAGACTTCCTTCACATCAGTCTTTCCCATCTGCTCCCAGGTAATAAAGAGGACACCAGAAGCAATTATTCCATACTCATATTGTCATGCTGTGTTGTGAACACATTTCTGACTCTATCAGTGGTGGACTCCTTCACTGCCCTCCTTCTGCATTAGATCAGCATGTTTTCACCCATCATCTCCCTGCTGGCCTGGATCCATAGAAAGAGCAATGTGATTCTTAACATCTGAGATCACAGTGGTCATTCTCTCGTCTCTCTGTTTTCAGACCCATTCTCCACCTCTTTCTGCCTTGCTGTGTGCCCTATGCAGTAGACCCTTAGGGGATGTATTACCCACGTTTCTTGTTTTCTCATTTCCAGTGGGTTTGGCTAAAGGAAGGCATGGGCAAGAGATCAAAGGCTGGGAGGAGAAAGGGGATATTGGGGTAATTTTCTTCCTTTCCCTACAACCACATTCCTAGCCTCTGACCTCCCCCAACACACACAGATGCCAAGTCCATGTTTTCTGGCATTGCTTGTATGCCTTCATGACTATAGCCCTAAGAGTTGGCGCTTTACCCATGGCTCTCCTTATTAGGCTTTAAAAGTTCATTACTCCCTAAGGGGTAGTAACAGCTTCCCACTGCTGATTATCTTGGGCTCCCGCATCTCACTTTCTGACTTTCTTGTCTTTGCTCACACCTCTGTAAATCAGTCCTTTCAGTAAAGTCTTCAGTTGAGCCATCTGACTGGAATTGTTTCATGCTGGAACACTGACTGGTGCAGTCACCATTCAATAAAATGCAACATTAGTCAACTCTAAGTTTAAATATAAATTAAATGCATATTCACATAATAAGCTACTTAAAACTATTTGTGGAATAAAAGGTTAAAAGGCTCAATGTTTTCTTAAATTCTTACATTTTTAAACAAAATCCTGAGGCCTCCTTATTGCATTCACATGTATTCTTTAGTGTTCACCACATTCTTTTTGCTTCCTAAAGTCTTTCATCTTTTTTATGACAACCTGATGAATCATACATCTGTCATTATTATAGAGAACCTCAGTGTAATAGGAGGTCTAAGAATAGCATATGTAGTAACATAAAATTACACAATACACTGCCTCATTCAGGACCATGCAATCACATACATCAGTTCATGTAAGTGGTCAGGGGACCACACAGACTTCCATTCTCAACTAGTAACTTTTTAGCAAACTGCCTACATATCTCCAATAGATATCTCTGGAAATAGTATTAGGTAAAATCACCTATAAAATATTTAGACCTAGAAAATCAATTTTCACAACTAAACCCTCTGATATATTTTCTGGTCAGCTGATTAGAGAATCAACACACTTCTAGTACATTCATTTCCTTCTTTTTTTTTAATGGAACAATTTTTGTTTCTCAGTATACAGTGTGTATTTAGTGCAAAAGTTACACAATACGTATACCCCATGGGGATTTTAACAAGAAGAAATAATTTAAATAACAAAGAATCTAAAAACATTTTTGTTCACGGTTTTTCCACTCCACTTTGTAACTTTTACAACAAGGGGTAGAGGATATTATCCTGCAAATGGAATAAGAAATGAGTTCTCACCCTGACTCCTTAACTGTAACAATGTATAAAAAACTTTTCTGGGTTAACATTTTCTCTAAAACAGTTGGATTAGAAATCCATTAAGATCCTTTTCAGGGTTTGCTATACTCTGTCTATAAATTGACATTCTTCTCTTTACTGTCCCAGCAAGAAAGCCTAAGGGTTTCTTATTTTCACAGGAGGGAACTGCCTAGGGACAAAGGAGGGAGGGGTTGAATGTCAGGAATGCTGCTTTAAATCCTAAATATGCCAAATAACTACACTCACTCTTTCAGGACTAACACCCTTCTTTCAAATAGTTGTGGGTGGCCATGGGCCACAGAAGGCATGATGGGAGAGCTTCCTCAGACTAGCTCTGTTCTCACTGCCTTTTAATAATGATGAGGTAAATTTCACTCTGCCTGTTACCAGAAATCTGAGAAAATTCCCACAGATGTCTTCAGATGGTACCTGGATCTCCTTGTGATCTCCAAGGGGTCTATGTCTACCTTTGACCTCATAAAATATGGAATTACTTCACCAGCCTCTAAACTTTAGTCCTTTCAACATCTAGTAAATTCTCTCTGAAAACAGCTACTTTTGGTGAGTTTTCAGCCATCACTTTGACTGATTTTAGTCACCTGTGAGCATTCATTGTTAGTGTTTCTGTTTCCTACCTTGACTGCCATCAGTAATCGGTCCCCTTCCCTTTAATCTTATAGAAATAGTCCTTGCTACCCAGGAGTTCTAGTTCACAGCTTCGCGTGCTTGCCAGGTAGGAAACGAGGGATGACTCATTTGTTTTCTAAGAGGGACTGGGGATGGCACACAACCCTATCTCCATGGAATCCTTGGAAGTTGAACAGTTACCATCACTTTTCCTAAGGGCATTTTACCTGCTAGTTTCTCCATATCAAACACACGCCTGAAATACAATAGGAGAATAGGAAGAATCTGGTGTATCTTCACAGAGCAGTAGAACAAAGGGCAGGAATTTTGACCTTAACTTAATTTTTCATCATGTACCACAGAACGGTTGGCTATAGATCTTGGCAATTGGCTCATAAAGATCTTTTTCCTTTCCTCCTTCCTCCCTCTTCCCACTCAATTTCTCTCCTCTCTCCTTCATAATTCTCCCTCCTCTTCTTCCCTCTTCTACCTACTAATCTCCTTTCCCAAACCCCTTCCTTAGAAAATTTCCCCCTTCTCTTTTGTCTTACAAATTCAAGCTTCCCACTCTTTCTTTGAGCTAATGAAGTTCACATGAAAAAGAGATATGCTCCTGTTAACATCTAAACCAGTACCCTAGGTGAAAGGATCTCGTCCTCTCAGCCATCAGGAATGAGTGGAGAGATCTGAGAGGATGCTCTGTCACCCTCAAATCACACACTCTCTAACAAGCAGATGGTGAGGTTTTCAGCTGATCCTGTGGTACGTGACCCTGATACACAGTGCCTCCTTTATTACTGCTCTCTGATGACACACACAAACATGGTGGAGACCAATATTACAGATTTTTCAAAAACAAACATAGGTCCTGCTAAAAGAATAAAGCATGTCCTTGATGATAACGGAATTTTCATTAAACTCACAAAAATATAATTCTTCGTAATCCAAAAGGATGAATTATTTGAAATTCTATGACACCTCCTAGCCAGCCATTCACCTTATGAAGATGAGTTGTAAAGAGAAAAAAGCAGACCCTGTCTTACTCATCGAGAAGCATAAGATCCTCTGGGGAAAACAGGATTCAGAAGATCAAAGTTACATGCAAAAGGGACTTTTGCAATCACTAAAATGAAAAGATTTTACTAGAGTAAAACATAAAAGGTGTTTTGCACATCCCAAATTACTAATAATGAGACATTAAAATTCATTTCCACTTACTGTCCCTTTGTTCACTAGATAACAGCCTTAGATTTTCTCTTACCAACACCTTCATCCAGATTTTTTTAAATTTTTTGTCTTGGTTGCAGAAAATACACACGCCCAGAAGTGTTTTCATTTTCTAGGATCTGAGATTCCACACAAATGTTAATGGGTGTTTGATACATGGTTTAGAGTTATTAATATCCTCTGTAATCTCCCTACAGTCCTGAAAGTGAATACTTTGTTGGAGATGGAAGAATGGAAGGTATCTTTATGTAATGCACTCATTTATGCTAAAAAGGTATTTTTCAACAGGCTTCCCCAACATTTGGGGTTATAGAATCCTAGCTCAGGTGAAGATGACATCACACTAAAAGGTTTGTATTTGTTTTTCCACAGAACACACCTAAATTCCATTTTTCTAATAATCTCACGAGTGCAGATCTAACACTCTGGCTGACCTTTATAGCCCCGAGACTTAATTGCAGATCCTCTATTCTTAAACTCTGTTGTCTGCTTCATTTCCCATTGCTATTTCCAGGTTTTTCTTTCTCTTTTTCTAATTGTTCCCCAACAGAAATGAGTCATGATTTGGTTGAATCAAAATGCTGTTAGCCACGGAAAAGTAAATAGAAGTAAATCCTGGAATAAGTGTGTCTGCTGAGTGGAATTATGTAACTCACACTCCAGTCTCTGCACAGGGACAAGAGGTACACATTACACAGAAGGTTGAGAAAGGAACTTTGACATTAGTTTTCATAAAGGGGCCCAGGGGAGAGAAAACCGATGGAAAGAAATGGTTATTATTTTAGGGCAGCTGTTCCCTGCCCAATCACTTGGACAAGTTTTAAGCCCTTTATGAAAAAATGGTTCAGGGCCAGAAAATAGGTTGCTATTTTTTAAGAGACACTGGGTAGAAATATTGCTGTTCCTGGACTGAGGTAACACAGGGCAATGCAGACTTGGAGAGTGTAATTCCTCCTCATCTACGCAGAACTTAGCACATCTCCAGCCCTACAGGGATGGGCGGCGTGAGACACAGCCTTGGACAGTGTCCTTCATGTGCTCGTTGGTGTTCTTATAATATTCTCATTATGCACTTTGCCACCAACCATATTGATGCTACACTTCCAGGAGCTTCACAGAGAAGTCAGAACAGGAAGGAATGGAGTTGATGGATGCCATCTGGTAATGCAAAAGACAGGTGTGTGAATTCCCACAAGGGCACCTCTGTGGTCCAGGAGAAACACCAGAGGGAACTGTGTGGAATTTCTGCATATTCAGTTGGTAAGACTAGACATTTGAGCTATGAAGATTAATGTGATTTCCTTTGTGTCCATATAGTTTAGGACTGGTGATATTTAGGTACTAATTACCTACCAACAAAGACGGTTCCAAGTTGAGGAGGAGTTACTCTATCTAGGATATTTCTGTATGAAAATTAGTTGGAGCCTTTAAAAACTTCTCATAAATGAAGTTATCACTAGGTCCAATTTAAACAGTTTATGCAAGAAAAATTTACAAAAACTCAGGATTTTAGCTTTTAAAAGGCAATCAGACAAAAAAAAAATGTCAGATTTTGAGTAACCGCTGAAAAAGCTGGAAGACGAGTTTTACCTGAGAGACAATTATCTAATTGGAAAAATCTGCCCAAGGGAAATGACTTTCAGAAGGAAAATGGAGCTCCAAAAGAAAAAATGTTGTATCAGAGGACCATTGCTTCAGGTTGCGTATTTTGAACACTAGAAAGAAAACTTTCATTATTAATAACTTCATGATCAGGGACCTCCCTGCAAGGCATCGCTTAACAGAGTTAAATAAAGAAAGGAACAATGAACCCAGTATTATCACTTGACCGTGATTAAATGCCAGAAAAAATAAAAAGGAATTTTTTGCATGCTGTTAGGGGATTACTGTGTTGGTAAACCTTTGCTGTTGATAAGAGGGTATAATGTTAAAGAATCCATTTTTGGGAACCAGATTGCCTACATTTAATTTTTTTCTCCATCAGTTTCTAATTGGATGTCCTTGGTTTTTTAGCTGTAAACTAGACATAGTAATAGCATCAATTTCACAAGTTTGTTATGATGCTTAAACTAACACATGTAGAATGAATGGAATGTGGCCAGATAAAACAACATTAAAAAATTATTTCTTTAAAGAACAATTATGAATTGCTTAAGTTAGTAAATGTTAGATTTTTAAAAAATGGTTCCTTTATTATCAGCAAGCATCTTTACTGCTGTGTTTTCATATTAATTAATTAAAAAAGGACATATGCCCACTTTAATCAGACTCCCTTAACTCTGATACAATGGAAAAGTGAGACATTTTAAAATATATCTGGCCCAGTGAAGAAGGTTAATAGCCAAGACATTTGCAGTAACTCATAAGCATGTATTCTTGAGTGATGTCACGTCCTAAAGCACTTGCTCATCTGCCATTACTTGGGGACAGTAGCTTACGGCAGTCAAAAACCTGAAACTTCCACATGGTCATGGTTATGAACCAGGAAATAGGGAATTAAGCAGAATCAGAAAAGCAGATGTTGACTCTTAGTCAGGAGTCAGTACAAGACCTCACAGAAAGATAGAATGACTCATGGTTCTGGGCCTCTTAGAACAATGGCCAATGTGACTAACATGTTAACAAATTAAATGCCTTCTCCAGGGTAGTCAAAAAGAGGTCTTGGATTTCCTAATGGACATTTCAGTAAGCAAGACTGAGGTAAGGCAGAGAGAGATCCCAGAAGACTGAGACATTGGGGATTGTGAAGATTCTCAGGGTGGGAGGGAAGATAGGAAAATAATTCTGTAAAGCTGCCTTATTTACATTTTCATGTCATCTGACTCTCTAATGTGCCTTGGAATCTAAGTTAGTACCAAGCAAATGAGGAGGAATCCCTGCTCTACAAAAGCTATTAGTTTGCTAGTTAGCTAATAATTGATAGACGAATGGAAAGATAGCTTATAGATAAATAGGTAAATATATATCATTTAACATGCATAGAGATCATCAATTCAAGCATTAAACTCAGTAATAGCTCTGCCTTACTGATTTTCCATGTCACTGTCTCATAATTTGGGGGGAAACTCTCACCTATTATCCGCCTGCAGTGTTTTTGAGTGATCATGAAATGCCAAGCACTACGCTAAAAGACATGTATGCATTGCCAAGAGATTCGTGCGCATTCTGCAAATTCAAAGTGCTATTATTATCCCCATAGTATACATGGGAAGACTGAATCTCAGAAGGTAAAAGTTCATCTTCCAAAATCAAACAATTCATACATGCGGATTTGTGATTTCCAACCCAGGTCACCCTGATTCCTCCTGAGTGCTTAGGCTTTACCAGAAGCTACCCTCAAGTCAAGTCTTGAGATTTTGCAGTGGATGCCACCTGGCCAGCTTCCAGAAACCCACATATGGCACCAATTCAGTAAGAATATCTGGAGTGGAACTCAGACATTTGTAAGTTTTTAAAGTTCCCCAAGTGAGTCCAATGTGTGGCTAAGGTTGAGAACACTCCTCTATTCCATTTAAAATTTCATAGCTTTGAATCTTGTCTTTACCTAAAATTTCCACAGAGAATCACGTGGCCTCCTATTTTCATAAATGAAAAAATATTTTTCTTGAAAATTTATGTCCAAATGCATGTCTAACTATTCTCAAAACTCTGGAATGCTCCTAGAAAGCCTAATCCAAATGCTTGTTTCCTACTTTCATTTTTAATTAGTTCATTGCTTTTTATCTCATGGATCAGAGTATTTAAATACTTAAGTAAGTTTACAGTGATCAGTAGCATGAATGATTAAGGGTTGAGAATTTGCATCTGGCATGTTAGGTTTGTGTCAAAATTAAGTAGCATAGAAAGGAGTCTCAGAATAATGCCTGCCACATAGTAAAACACTCAATAAGTTTTAGTTATTATCATTGTTATTTTGTGCATGACAGGAGAGTATGTTCCCCTTTGTCAGGTATATATTCACTTAGTGATAAGGATGTACTCATATCTCATATGTGCCAACTCTCCCCAACTCTAAAAGGTCACTGCTCATCAGAACTAGGCACATCACGATCCTGTCACAGGGCTGGCAAACAGAAAACTTACCGCCAAGTTTCTTTTACCTTCGCTGTTGAAGGTGAGCCTCAAATACTTGGTCTGAACCAATTCTTCTGATCTGCCACTATTACTGCCCACTTATTTTGTTGTCTTCGAACAGCACTCCAGCAATTCTGCTCCACTCCCAAGTCGATACTGTAGTAATTAAGACAAGTTCTAGGTCTGGCGTAGCACATGGAGTTTGCTACATGGTCTGGAGCCTCCCCCAGGGTCAGAATATAGGGGGACCTTGCAGTGGATACAGTGGTGAGGTTGCAGGCTCTCAACAGTACACACTCAACAGAACTTTGACTCAACTGACACAGTAACATTTATATCATAACCCTACAAGGGCTTTCAATTTAGTAATGAACACTGTACCATATATTTGGCAGGTAGACTCCTTTTTACTGCTGCTATTTTTTTCACTGTAGATCTCAGCCTAAAGGCTATGGGATTTTTTTTTAATGAATGACAGACTGTTTTGTATACATCTCTTCTTATCTCTGTGCTGCAGTATATTTTGCTTATGCCATTTATTTTCGTCCTTTTTCTGTTTCTGTCAACACATGCTATTCCATTTCACCTCTGAGAGGTACATCTTTTAAAGATGGCCAAGACAATTTTAAAAGAGAATGTGAATTGATCGTCATGTACAGAAATGATTAGTTAGCTTTATTTTGAAATTTGAGACCCATAATCAAAATTCCCATGGAGACAAAGATAGGGATATTCACAGAGGACCTGGTCAAGTTCTAGAGGCCATCCAGAAATTCCCTTCTTTTTTTTTTTTAATATTTATTTATTTTTGAGAGAGACAGAGACAGAGTGCGAGCAGGGGGCAAAGAGAAAGACACAGAATCGGAAGCAGGCTCCAGGCTCCGAGCTGTCAGCACAGAGCTTGACACAGGGCTCAAACCCATGAACCATGAGATCGTGACCTTAGTTGAAGTCAGACCCTCAACTGACTGAGCCACCCAGGCGCCCCAGACATTCTTGAACAGAGAAGGTCTTGAGTCTTGAGTCTATGCAAACAGACAGTGGAGCATAATAGCGATACAGGACATTAAACAGCCAAATGTACTACATTCTCTCAAAGTTCAGATGCACATAGTAGCTGAGGGATGTCTGATACCATCGCCTCTGTCCAGATGGCCAAGGCCAAGACCAAGGTGGCCTGCTCAGAGCCATGGCAAAAGCCTGTCAGTCTGGGCTCGTCCAAAAGTTTACCAAAGCAAGATGGGGAAAAAAGCTCCCTATTGCTTGGAAATTAATCACTTGGCATTGGGGATATTTGTCACACATCATAAAAAACAGTACCAAGGCGTAAATTATGCACATTTGGAAAACACACCAAGCATTAAATTGTGCCTCAGTGTATTAACATGTCTTGGTAACCTTTAACACTTTGCATAATTTCACAAATTGCCTACATCATACACAGTGAGTGGCTTGACTTGTTTACATATTTAAACAAGAGATTCTCATTCCAGCTTTATATGATATGATAATGTCATCTCCATTGGTATATGCACATTAACAGTCCTTGCAATTTTATACTTCAGTGCCCATTCTCTGGAGGTACACATTTGTATGATACTGTAAGAGAAAAGACTTAAAATCTTATTATTCTAGTACTCACAGCCAAAATCAGATATTGACCACCGTATCCTAAATCACACCCTATCTGTGGTTTGTACTAGGTGTCATAGGACCCAATATTTTTATATTTCAGAACAAGAGTGGATATGACAGAGTTTTATACTAGGGTGGAGCTGAGCTGTTACCTATTATTCTATAATGCAAGAAATTTAGACCCATGTCAGAGCTAGAAAAAAATCCCTCTCAGTGTTCTTCAAACACTTCAAATGGTATGGCCTGTTAAAAGGAATCACACAGAACCTCAGTCTCTTCCATTCTAAATGGAATCATATCAAACCTCTTTCCCTCAGAAAATTCTTGTAAGGTTAAAACAATGTGACATAAAGAAACATCAGATAAATTAAATGGAGATTTATAATAGTAACATTATTGCTGGCTCTAGTAATAAAATAGCTATCTGATATTTCCATGAATGTTTTTTTTCTCCAGCTTCATTAAAGAATCTTTAAAGCCATAATTATCTAAATAGTATAATCACTTCTCGGCCTTTTGGCTAAGATCAAGCGTAGTATCTAAATAGTATAGCCATTATAATTTATGAAACTTTTGTTTCTAATTTTTTTTGAGAGAGAGTGCATATGTGCACACGAGTGGGGGAAGGGCAGAGGGAGAGAGAGAATCCCAAGCAGGCTCCCTGCCCAGTAGGGAGCCTCAACCATGCTCTGTTGCACAACCATGAGATCATGACCTGAGCCTAAATCAAGAGTCGACTGCTTAAGCAACTGAGCCACCCCGGCAGCCCTGAAATTATGTTTTATGAAAGGTTTGCCCACCTGACAGATGTTAATTTGCAAGTCATGTTTTTTCACGTGTGCTCAGAGATATGCCTTTATCCCTTACTGTAATCGAAGATCACAAACAATTTCCTACTAAGAGAACATGGTGTCCATGTGGAAACTTGATCCTAACAACTAGGACCTTATAGTCCTTCAGGGTCTTCTTCTGAAGATGTTATCACATCCACCTTACTGAGGAAGGGACTCAGTCATAGAGAGTGGGGACTAGTACCAAATCCCTCAAGTTTCTAATTCAAGTGCTTTCAATAGCTCCTCAGGACCTCTCAGATCCACTGCTTCTCTCCCCTTTAGTTTTACACTTGTAATTACATTATTTACGGTCATCAATTAACTTGCCAAAATTTCACCTTCATTGCCACATAAATAAATGGATAAGTAGTCTTTAGTTCTTAACAGAGGCTAATAAAACACTGTCAATTTTTTGCCAGTGGTTTAAGATATTGAGAAGTCTCACTCCACAGATGCCTGATCCATATTTTCTCACTTCTTGGAACTCTATTTCTCTCTCTATGCCAAACAGCAAGCCAGAAAGTGAGCAACTGTGCATGCTATGACTAGTTTTTTGTTTTGTTTTGTTAATTAATCTATTTATTTTTGAGACAGAGCTGTCAGCATGGAGCCCAAGGCAGGGCTCAAACTCGCAAACCCTGAGATCATGACCTGAACTGAAATCAAGAGTAAGATGCTTAACCAACTAAGCCACCCAGGCATCCCATGACCAGCTATTTACCCAGCAGTGTGAACAACACGTTGGAAGTCCCTTTCTGTGCCAATGGCTTTAGCTTGTGCAAATCCCAGTTTCTAGCCTCAGTGTCCTCCCATGGATATGTTAGGGAGGAATCTCTCAAAACAGTTCTAAAGACATTCCAAATCCAAAGTGTTATCTGAATTCTCCTTGATATCATACTGGATAAATTTGAGCAACAATTTTAACTTAGCAAACAAAAATGGTTTCTCTTCATAAAATTCAGTGATTAGTCAAATTATAGGGTGAAAAAAATAGGATGAGATTTCAGACATTCATTAATTGATTTTAATGTTATTCATTCATTCATTTATTCGTGTGTTCAGTTTGGACAGGAGGCGTACAAAGTGATTTTTCACGTCTTATTCTATGGCACTTTATTATGATTGGTCTGTACCCAGCCACCTGTTCCTGTTTCCTCATTTTCCCTTCATCCTCCATCCCAAATATCACTCCTCTTCCCTCACAGGCACCCACACTGACAGGTCTTTAAGTTTATTTATTTTGAGAGAGAGAGAGCGCGTGTACACATGAGTAGGGGAGGGGCAGAGAGAAAGGGAGAGAGAATTCCAAGCAGGCTCCGTGCTGACGCAGCACAGAGCCCAACACAAGGCTTCACTCCACAAACCGTGAAATCATGACCTGAGCCGAAATCAAGAGTCCAACGTTTAACTAAACGAGCCACCCAGGCACCCCCCACACTGACACATTTAATGTATGTCCCTCTAAGCTATCATCTGTAAATTAACTTACCTGTGGGGCGCCTGGGTGGCGCAGTCGGTTAAGCGTCCGACTTCAGCCAGGTCACGATCTCGCGGTACATGAGTTCGAGCCCCGCGTCGGGCTCTGGGCTGATGGCTCAGAGCCTGGAGCCTGTTTCCGATTCTGTGTCTCCCTCTCTCTCTGCCCCTCCCCCGTTCATGCTCTGTCTCTCTCTGTCCCAAAAATAAATAAACGTTGAAAAAAAAATTTTTTTTTTTAAATTAACTTATTTTTAAGTTATGTATGTATGCCTGTAATACTTATAATTAAAATGCTTATAATTTACACAAAATGATTGCTCTGCCTTTTTCAACATAATATTTAGATCTTTATTTTAATTTTTTAAAGTTTATTTATTTATTTTGAGAGTGAGAGAGCATGAGTAGGGGAGGGGCAGAGAGAGAGGGAGAGAGAGAGAGAATTCCAAGCAGGCTCTGTCCTGAAAGTGCAATTCGATGTGGGGCTCGAACTCACACACGGTGAGATCATGACCTGAGCCGAAGTTGGATGCTCAACTGACTGAGCCGCCCACGTGCCCCTCTGTTTACATTATAATCTGCAGATCTATACCATTCCTCCTGACCACTGAACAGTATTACAAATGTTTTGTAGTCATTCACATTTTATCACCTACTACTCTGATGTACTTGACGATTTAGGGACCGTGGCGCTACGACTACAACAGGTGTACTAAACAGACTTGTCCTCCCTCGGTGGGGATTGGGAATTGGGCAGGAGTTGATGAAAGATGAGAGTAGAGAGACTATTCTTTTTAAACAGAAAAAGAAAGAGGAAGCCAAGTGTCACTCATCAGGGCTGCTGTAGCCAAAATGGAGAGAGGGGACAACATTTCCTGAGATTAACTACTATAGTTAATCCACTCTGCTGTAATTTGTGTGAGTCCTGCCTGGCCTTGCCCATTAAGCCCACCCTATCTAGTTATGCCAATACGTTAACATTTAAGCTTCTTCCTGAACCATCTTCATTTTCCCTTTTCCTATCTGTTTGGAATTCCATGCCCCATATTTCTGACTTGTCTTCTACCTACAACTTCATGCATGCACTTTAAATCTGACGGCTGATAAAGTTCCAGCCAGACTCACATAATCCCCCTTGATCTACGATTCACATTCACTTCAGACCACTGCATTAAGCCGCTCTAGGAAACAAGGAGATGTCTCAAATTCAAGCTTAAAGGCCATCACCGGTATTCACTATTTAGCAGACTTTGCTGTAGTAAAAGGAATAGAAAAATATGGATCAAATAAACAAAATTGATAGTAATTAGCTGTCAAGGTTTGGGAGATATGAATGGTGAGATCCCATTCCTCTAGCAAAGAAAATCAATGGGTAGTACATTACTTTCCAAATATCTGATTAGCCTACCCTAATTGGACTATCACAAATCCATGAGAGATTTATTACAATACCCCATATTTCATCTTTACTGTCCACATAAGACAATGTGATTAATTGTCCTACATTTTCAGTCATCCTCAAAAATTTTCTAAAAATGAACTCATTTCATTGTGGTATTTCACCAAGGATTTTTCCTCCCTGGGTTTTTTTCAGTAATGAGGCTACACCTGAAAATAGATGCAGTAGGCGCTAATACAAAGAACGTTACATAAAGAGAAATTTTATTAGTTTTAAGTGAGCAGAGGATGTAACACTTCTCTGATGTGATCTACAGGAGACATTCTAGCTTCTTGTCACATATGCAGACCCTGTTTTGAATATGAAGAGTACAGTGGGGCGCCTGGGTGGCTCAGTCTGTTGAGCGTCCGACTTCAGCTCGGGTCATGATCTTGCGGTTTGTGGGTTTGAGCCCCGCATCGGGCTCTGTGCTGACAGCCCAGAGCCTGGAGCCTCTTTGGATTCTGTGTCTCTCTCTCTCTCTGCCCCCCACCTGACTCACACTCTGTCTCTCTCTCCTTCAAAAATAAATAAACATTAAAAAAAAGAGAGAGAGTACAGTGATAACCTAATGCAACATGATCAGAGTTTCAACTCGGTTTCTTTTCATTTTTCCTAGAAATTTCAAACCAGATTATAAAGGTTTGTAGACTATGAATGTAATGTAGTTTTTATTATTAGATAGATGCTGTTTAATTTATTATAGTCATTAAATATCAAATCACAATTATGGCAAAAAGACACATACATATTTTAAAATATGCACATGCAGCATGCAGAAGAAAGGAAGAATTTAAAAAATATGAAATCAAAAGAAGAATTAGGAAAAACTCACAAGTGGCTATTGCTATTCACCCATCTAGATGGGACTAAAATATCAATTATTTTGTGATTGATGCAAATAAAATACAAATTTAGATCATATTTAAGTATTATTCTCTTGGATTTTTTCTATTCATTCTAAGTGAAGAGTAAGAAACTAATTCTGAGCCCTCATTATTTCTCTGTCTGCTTCAGTCTGTGCTCTGTCCTGCATAATATTTATCTTTTACCTTCCCCTGTGATTACAAACCAGGAAGGTTTTATTACTTAGAGGACAAGGCTAATCTTTAGCAAATCTGTTTAAACTGAGACATAAACTTGTCTGTTCAGACCCATGTTCCCTCACTCTCCGTCATGTGCCCTACTCTACGGATGCTTCTGTTGACATAGAGGGTTTAGGAAGAGAAATTCCACTTATTACTATCTATTTGCTTGATCCTACTCATCAGCAGCCTAAAAAATTATATAGATGTTTACCTAGTTTTCAAACACAAATTCTTGAACTCAGATGATAAGGTAGCTTCAGTAGTTGCAGAAAAGAGATGGCCTATGATGCTGTATATGCTGAACTGCTAGAAGCCTAAGCAGAGATATTCATCAGCATCATACTTACTTCACACAATAATCAGGGGCCACACACATTTACCTTTCTATCAGATTCCAACAGGGATATCATTAAGATTTCCAGAATGTCGAGACAGAAGTATGCCAAATGATATGGAACAGGCTTTATACAAAAACCCTTGGGACACAGTAGGCTTAGATTGGGGTGCCTGGGGATCTTGTCAAGAATGTAATGATTAATGCTCTGGAGAATGCTTCCTAAGGATACTGATGTTCAAATGAGAAAATCGATCCAAACATATACAATCTACCGGTTTGGGAAATAATGAGATTAAAAATAAAATTATCAGTGTGCAAAGCATGACCAAGATATGAGGAAGATTCTGAAGCCTGTGCCAACAATATATCTGGGACTGTCAAGTTCTGCAGGTCCTCTGATCCTTAATATAAGGTCATTGTTGAGCAACATGGAGACTGACTATAAATCAACCAAGAATGAATGAAAACATAGGCCACCTCCCTGAGGTAAGGAACAGAGATTCTATTATGAAATGCTCTTCTTCCATTCTCTTAGTGGATTTAACTCAAGGTACTTTAAAATATACTTATGCCTGTGTCCCACCCCTAGAGATTCTGACTTAATTAATCTGAAGTAAGACACAGACATGTAGGTTTTTAAAATTGCTGAGAAGTTCCTAGTATGGATTGATTCCTCACTTAAATAGGGAAGAAGAGTTATAGAAATTCCTGCAAGTAGTGAAGGGAGTGACTTCTTTGGTACAAATGTTTCAGAGATACTTTCTTCAAGTTGTAAACCACCGGCCATCTGGGGAGGAACAGACTATAAAAGGACTGACACAGGTACTTGCTTGCACACCTGTCACAATTGGTTATTCCTGAAAGCATTATCTATTACTTGTAGAGGAGATGCCCTACTGAGGCTGTACTCTCTTGTCTGTCATAAAGCAGACATAGAAAAAAACAGCCTCAAGATTTCAGGCTTCTATTATTGAGAATAACTTTATCATATAAGAATATTGGGGAAGGAGTGCCAAAAAGGATTGACTATTTAATAGACTATTTATTTGCGGGCTTTAATTTATACCCAGAAATTTAAAAAAAATTTTTTTCAACGTTTATTTATTTTTGGGACAGAGAGAGACAGAGCATGAACGGGGGAGGGTCAGAGAGAGAGGGAGACACAGAATCGGAAACAGGCTCCAGGCTCTGAGCCATCAGCCCAGAGCCTGACGCGGGGCTCGAACTCACGGACCGCGAGATCGTGACCTGGCTGAAGTCGGACGCTTAACCGACTGCGCCACCCAGGCGCCCCTATACCCAGAAATTTAATAACGAGAAGGGATTCATACTGATTTTTATGTTGCTGGCGTTGTATTTGTGGTATTTATGTCATCATGGGTCACCTGCACAGTCTCTCATAAGCTATTTTGGAGCGTATAGCTGAGCATAATTTAACGTGAAAAATAGAACAGAGAAAGAATTTGGGGCTCAGATTCTATGCTGCAATGGGTTAAGAGGACACATCAATGGGGATACAGGAGGACCCAGATCTTCTTGCTACATTTCCACTGTGATGCTGAACAGGAAATTTTTATTCAACAGTTCCACATTCTAGAGAAAATTGTCTACATTCTTCTTCATCCTATAAGTCACTCCTCCCCAAGACAGTGAATAATGATTGGCTCCTGTGACCAGTGAATTCTGCAGAAGTGATGTCAACTCTACTCAGCCTATCTCTTGCTTATGGCCCTCTGAGCCCCAGCATAGTTGAACTTGTTCACACAAGTTCCCAGATGCTGGGCAAACAAAATGCATCTCTCCCAGTAGGCCCAACCGGGTCTCACTCTGTTTCATCTTCTGTGTCTGACACTCCACGAAGAACAGGGTGAGCCCCACTCTATAGGCTTATTGTCTTAAAAGAGAGCCTTGGGTCACCCACCACATGCTACCGTCCAACTTTACCAGCAATAAAATCTGATATATTAATTTGCCTCATTTTGCTGCTTGGGTCAATTTTTCAATTTGTAACAATGAAGAAAGAAAGATGAAAAAGTGAATAATCATGTTAGGACCCCCAAAACATTGCTAAAAGTAATTAAATGAAACTAGCAAATAATATGATTCCAATGTACCCATCACTAAAATGTTTTCAAGTTCAAGTGTCTATACCACTAAGATTTGCTTTGAAAGATCCGTATGTATACACATAAATGTGTGCATGTGTGTGTATGTATATAGAGAGAAACAGACAGACTGAAGGAGAGAGAGCACTCTCAAAGCAGTTCATAAATAAATGTGTATTATGTACACATAATATACATATGCACATATATCACATATACCATATATATAAACTATATGAGTATAATACATATATATGTATATACATGTGTGTATATATACATTAAACCAGTTTATCAATTAGGCTTATGAATTATTCAAATGTAAGATTCTTTACTTTGAAAATATTCTCTCACAAACTCTAGGAATCCTCTGAATTTATAGCATTTTTCAAGAACATAAGAATTTTAGTGAAAAAAGCAAAGAGAAAACAAACAAATAAACAAATAACTCTAATTTATTCACCATAAAATCTGTAGCATGTCACTTGAAATCAGTTTCCTTTGCCTGATCTGTAAAAAGAAATAATATTAACAGATGCCCTATCAAAAACAATTATTTCAGGGTTTAAATAAACTGAAAAGAATCAAACCCTTATGTGAAATTCAAAAGACCATGTGATTGTTATTGTATTTAATTTCATTAAAAATAAACAAGAGCTTAGAATAAAAACCAGACTCTTCTTCCCAGCTGTTTGTGATCTTATCAACCATTGACAAATTAGAATGCAATTTAATAAACTTATCTCGAAAATTACATGCTATTAACAAAAGTTATATTCTCATCAAAGTTGTGGTAACATCTGCAAATGCTTTTAACCCATTACTCAACAAATCACCTAATACCTAATATGTATTTACTAGCGCATGAAGGCACCATGAAGTTAATGAGGTCAGAACACAGGCCCTAGAGTTGGACAGCCCTAGCTCAAATCCCTTATTAGTTCTGCAGCTTGACTGCTTTCCTTAACCCCCTGTGACTCAGTTTACTCACATATAAAATAATATCTACCTCATAGGGTTGTTTGAAAGACTAAATTTGATACGTATATATTAACAATTTAATACAGTACCTAGCAGATAGCACTCAACTCTTATCATTACTTAAGAAGTGTTTGTTATCTTGTTTTTTGTTAATGTTGCTTTTCATTTATTCCAAAATGTTATAAATATGCTTAAAATGCTAATGTCTTGATAATTTTGCTGCAGTCTTCCTTCCTTGAACATTTCTGGCAAATCTCAGCTTAAGTCCTAATCAGGCAATGAAAAAAAATACATATAATAGCTCAGAAAATATGACCAAAATTAAAAAGAAAATGAAAACCAACAATTTATCTAACCAAATATTATCTTGCTTTTTATATCACCGAGTAGCACAACTGACATTTTTCGCTAAATTGTCATTTTGAAACTTACATGACTAAATTGAATAGCTCTTTTGGCAGCTTATAGGCAAATCCTTAGATTCTGCTTTGAATGGCCAAGTCACAAGTCTATATATCAGTCCACTTGAGACTTTATTTTAATCACATACAATAGATTTATGATCCCTTTGATGCCAAATAAGCATTTCTGAAATCCTAGAAGATCCAAGCATCTGTCTTGTCTAAAAGTAATCACATTAGCACACTGATGAATAGTAAAAGACTTCTGCCAACTTATAAGCATATACAGCAGAGAGAGAGACAGCCTCTATCAAACTCCTAAGAATATTGTTTTATTACAATTTATGGTGAATACACCTAATGTGCAGATTTTCCCAACACAACTTCACCCAACAAGATAGTGTATATTATACAATAGAGCCAACATCTACAGCACTATTCCAGTTTCCAAATTCATTCTTAGAAATCTAGAACTAGCTTTAACAGGTACTTCATCACCATTTGCAAGTTTCAAAGCTTGGAAATATGAAATAGTGGATGAGTTTATGGACCTTTTACCTTAAAACCTCATGTTCAGTGATAAATGACGATAGTGTGGCTACACTTGAAATCAACTATATCTTTGGATTCAACTCAAATACTCCTACTGAAGTTAAAAAATAAGGCTAAATTAATAAAATTTTAAACACCAAGTCAGACCAGTGCTTTACTATACCTAATGCTGATTATATCATTAATAAACCACTAGGGCTGTCTTAACAAAAAAACACAGACTTAAGCCCCAGGCTTAAACAGAAATTTAACTTTTTATACCTCTGGAGGCTGTAAGTCCAACATCAAGGTGTTGACAGATTTGGTTTCTCCTGAGGCTGTTCTATGGGGCATACAGATGACCATCTTCTTTGTTCTCACGTAGCCTCTCCTCTATGAACATGCACTCCTGGTGTCTCTAGAACACCAGTCCTGCTGTCCCTAAGGACATCAGTCCTCATGACCTCAATAATTACCTCTTTAAAGCCCTTTCTCTGAATATAGTAATATGGAGGGTTAGGGCTTCAATATATAAATTTGGGGGGAGATAAATTTTAGTCCACAATAGTATCTCTTTTGCAAAGTAAAATGTTAGCAGACAATAAGCTCATTTTATTTTCTCCCAAGTTCCAAGCTTCAAAATATCAGTGCTGATTTATACCACCCATGATAAAGTAAAAGTCATAAGCTTAGGATTTGCTAAGAATAGTAAAAGAGAGTTAGGAATAAAGATATTAAACCAGAAAAGAAAATTTTTAATAAACCAGAAAAGAAAAATTTCTAATTAATCAACCAATATTTTTATCTGGTCATACAAAAGAGTCATAGAATTTAAAGACAAAAAAAACATACTAATTTAAGGTTCCAGAATATCAACATAAATATCTAGTTAGTATTATGGGAGTAGATATCTCAAGGAAGATGAAAAACTGGCATAGGCAAACAGTACCCAACTTTAACAAACACTAAGTCTGGGGCACTATGGATGGAAATGCTTTAAGCCATATACACAACCCTCCAAAAAAGAAAGTCATTTATACATATGTACAAAATGCTTTTTGAGCATAGACCCTCCCCCTTAAAGTTAACAATATGTAATCACATTTGAATCCATTATTGAATGCTTTTGTGATTTTTTTTTTCAAACAAGTGTTTCTCAAAATACAACTAATAAGAAGTAGTAGTTTGTGGAGAGAAGTTAGGGTGGCAGAGAAGTAGGGGGACCAGGCTTCCTTCATCCCTCAAACACAGGTATGTATTGACATCAGATCACATGGAACACCCAGGAAATCAATCTGAGGACTGACAGAAGGATCTCCATGGTTGGAAGGAGACAGCGTGGCAGGACTAGGTGCATGGAAGTGAATTGGGGTAGAGAAAAATGGCAGTTCCACAGAGGGGCAGGAACCCTTTCTGTGGAGGGACAACATAGAGGGGGGTGTTGAGAGAGTGCAACACTGGGTTCACACAGAGTAGAACCTCTCTAGATCATGGACTGGGAAGCAAGAAGTACTGAGTGTTGCAGGGTTTTTTGCAAAGAGTCTTTGGAGCTCAAATTCTGAGGTTTTGGAAGTGTGCAACTTTCTTTGGAGCAGAGCTATGGCATGCGCTCCTAGGGAGAAGAGAGCTGGCCCCAGAGGGCATAGCATGGTATAGAGATCTCCAGGGCACACTGGGAGAGAACATTTCCCTTCCTGGAGTATTTCTGGAAGAGGTATATTGCTTCCCCAAGGACAAAAGATGCTGCAGGCACCAATAAGAGGCCTTTTGTCAGCAGGGGACGGAGGCACGCTCAGAGGGAATACAACCTTTGCTGATTTTAGTGGTGTTACACCATAGATTCCATGCACTGCACAGGCGTGGGACTGTTTTTCCAAGACAGACGACTTCAGACACAGTGTAGAGAGGCTCTGCTCCAGAGCAAGTGGAGTAGGCCCGCCCGGTGCCAGATCCTTTAAGACTTTGAGTTTTGATACCCAGCCACACGACAAAGAAAAAACTCAAGAGTTGTGGCACAGAGTGAGCTGACGGCCCTCACTATTCTGTGAGGGCTGCTAGAACAGTGAGGTTGGTGAGATCCCGTCCGGGGATGAGAGATTGGGGTGGCGCCATTTTCCCCCCAACACGGCGCGACTTCAGAGAGCAGCACAGCAGCCCCAGTGGAGGCAGGACCTGTTTACACCAAACCCAGCCCCGCTGTGACTGGCAACTGCTTAAAATTGGGGCAAGACTGACTCTGAGCTACCATATTGGCCCTCTCCTCCACAAGAACAGGCAGTACCCTGCATGTATAACGTGTACTGAAAATTGAGTGCTTCAAAACAAAACCACAGTTCTGGTGAAGATAGGACCAGGTTTAGTTTTTTTTTTTCTTTTTTCTCTTTTCTTTCTTTTTTTTTCTTTTGGAATCAGGCTCATCGTTTCCCGTGTGTTTGTTTCATTTCCTTTTTTTTTTCTTTTTTTCTTTTTGGGGGGGAGGGATGAGGCTTCAATTTTTCATTTCTTTTTCTTTTTCTTTTTCCTGTCTTTTTCTCCAGTTCAGCCTTATAGTTTTTTTCTTGTCTGTTTTTTTTTTTTTCATTCCCTTTTTCTCTTTTTTTGGAATCAGGCTTCCTCCCTCCCCTTTTTTTCCCCCAGGCTTCTTTTAACAAACAAGTCAAAGCACACCTAGCTAAAGATCCAAACACTCCCCACTGCAAACAAGGAGGAGCTCTGCAGAGGACTAACCAGTGGGAAAGAGCAGCCAAAATGCAAGAGCAGACTACACGCATCATACACCAGCAACACTTCCTGAAGTACCAGGCCTGGGACAGTGTATAACCCTTTGTTAATATAGCAGGTCTCTCAGCTACAGGAAACCTAACAAACAAGCTTTTAAAACACATAAAAACAGAAACAGCCAACATAGCAAGGAGAAATTCTCCCCAAAAGAAAGGTCAAGAAATCACCACCAGGGACTTGCTCAAAACAGACATAAGCAATATATCTGAACAAGAATTTAGAACATAACTCATAAGACTACTAACTGGGCTTGGAAAAAAAAAACATAGAATACACCAAAGAAACCCTTGCTACAGAGACCTAAAAACTAATCATACTGAAAACTAGTCAAGCTGAAATAAAAAAAATGTTATTATAAATGAGATGCAAAACCGACTGGATATAGTCACAACTAGGATTGAAGAAGCAGAGGACAGAATAGGTGATATAGCAGATAAAACTATGGAAAATAATGAATCTGAAAATAAGACAGAAAGGACACTGTTAGATCACAAGGGGAGACTTAGGGAATTTAGTGACCCCATAAAATGAAACAATATCCGTATCATAGGAGTCCCAGAAGAAGAAGAAAAGGGGAAAAGGGCAGAAGGTTTATTTGAACAAATAATAGCTGAGAACTTCCCTGGATCTGGGGAAGAAAACACACATTCAAGTACAAGAGGCACAGAAAACTCCCCTGAAAATCAAGAAAGATCAACACCACAACGTATCATAGTGAAGCTTGCAAAATACAAAGATATAAAGAAAGCTCTGGAAGCAGCTAGGGACAAAAGGTCCTTAACCTACCCTTAACCAAGGGTAGACACATAAGGTTATCAGGAGACATGTCCACTGAAACTTGGGAGGCCAGAAGGTTGTGGTAGGAAATATTCAATATGCTGAATGGGAAAAATATGCAGCCAAGTATATTCTTTATTCAGCAAGGCTGTCATTCAGAATAGAAAAAGAGATAAAGGTTTCCCAAACAAAAACTAAAGTTCATAACCACTAAAACAGCCTGCAAAGAATTTTAAGGGGGACTCTTTGAGTGGAGGAAAAATTTTTAAAAAAATTTTTTTAAAGACTAAAGCAACAAAGACTACAAAGGAGTAGAGAATATCACCAGAAACACCAACTTTACAAGTAACACAATGGCTCTAAATTCATATCTTTCAATAATCACTCTGAATATAAATGGATGAAACACTCCAATCAAAAGACAGAGTATCAGAATGGATAAAAAACAAGATCCATCTACATGCTGCCTATGAGAGACTCATTTTAGGCATAAAGTCACCTGAAGATTGAAAGTGAGGGGATAGAGAACCATCTGTCATGCTAATGGATGTCAAAAGAAAGTCGGAGTAGCCATACTTATATCAGACAAACTGGATTTAAAACAAATAGTCTAGGGGTGCCTAGGTGGCTCAGTCTGTTAAGCGTCTGACTTCAGCTCAGGTCATGATCTCACAGATTGTGAGGTTGAGCCCTGTATCAGGCTCTGTGCTGACAGCTCAAATTCTATGTATCCCTCTCTCTCTGCTCCTCACCCACTTGTGCTCACTCTCTCTCTCTCTCTCCCAAAAATAAATAAACATTAAAACAAAGTCTCCAATAAGAGATAAAGAAGGGTATTATATCATAATTAATGGGTCTATCCATCAAGAAGAGTCAATAATTATAAATATTTATCCCCCCAACTTGAAAATACCCAAATATATAAACCAATTAATAACAAACATAAAGAAACTCATTGATAATAATACAATAATAGTAGGGGATTTTAATACCCTAAATACAGCAATGTACAGATCATCTAAGCAAAAAATCAAGGAAACAATGGCTATGAATGACACACTGGACCAGATGGACTTTAACAGATATATTTGTAACATTTCATCATAAAGCAGGAGAATATACATTCTTCTCAAGTACACATAGAATATTCTCCAAAATAAAACTGGGTCACAAATAATCCCTCAATAGGTATAAAAAGATAGAGATAATACCATGATATTTTCAGATCACAATGCTATGAAACTTGAAGTCAACCACAAGAAAAATTTGGAAAGCCCCCAAATACATGGAAGTTAAAAAAAATCCTACTAAAGAATGAATGGGTAACCAAGAAATTAAAGAAGAAATAATAAAATACATGGGAGCCAATGAAAATGAAAACACCACAGTCCAAACACTTTGGAATGTATCAAAGATAGTCCTAAGAAGAAATTATATTGCAAGTCAGGCCTATCTCAAGAAGGAGGAAAGGTCCCCAATACACAATCTAACCTTACACCTCAAGGATCTGGAAAAGGAACAGCAAATAAAACCTAAATCTAGCAGAAGAAGGGAAATAATAAAGATTAGAGAAGAAATAAATGATATAGAAATAATAAAACAATAGAATAGCCAACAGAAGTAAGAGCTAATTTTCAGGGGGAAAAAAAACATAAGTGAAAGCCTCCTAGCCAGACTTATCAAAAAGAAAAGAGAAAAGACCCAAATAAATAAAATCATGAATGAAAGAGGAAAGATCAGAACCAACAACACAGGAAGACAATTATAAGAGAATACTGTGAAAAATTACATGCCAACAAACTGGGCAATCTGGAAGAAATAGACAAATTCCTAGAAACATACAAACTACCAACAATGAACTAGGAAGAAATAGAAAATTTGAACATACCCATAACCAGCAAAGAAATTGAATCAGTTACCAAAAATCTCCCCAAAAAACAAGAGTCCTGGGCTAGATGGGTTCCCAAGAGAATTCCACCAGACATTTAAAGAAAAGTTAATATCTATTCTTCTCAAACTATTCCAAAAAATAGAAATGGAAGGAAAGCTTCTAAACTCATTCTATGAAGCCAACATTACCTTGATTCCAAAACCAGACAAAAAACTCACTAAAAAAGGAGAATTATAGGCCTACATCCCTGATGATCCTGGATGCAAAAATTCTCAACAAGATACTGCAAGTTGAATTCAACAGTACATTAAGAGAATTATTCATCATGATAAAGTGGGATTTATTCCTGGGCTGGTTCAATATTTGCAAGTCAATCAATGTGATATAGCACATTAATAAAAGAAAGGGTAATATGATCCTCTCAATAGACGTAGAAAAATCATTTGACAAAACACAGCATCCATTTTTATAAAAACCCTCAAGAATGTAGGGATACATGGAACATACCTCAACATCATAAAGGCCACATATGAAAAACCCACAGGTAATATCATCCTCAACGGGGAAAAACTGATATCCTCTCTCCTACAGTCAGGAACAAGACAAGTATGCCCACTCTCACCATTACTATTTAATATAGTAATATTAAATAGTATTTAATTCAATAGTATTTAATATTTAAGTATAGAAAGAAGCCTTAGCCTCAGCAATCAGACAACCAACAGAAGTAAAGGGAATACAAATCAGTAAGGAAGAAGTCAAACTTTCACTATTTGCAGATAACATGATACCCTGTAGAAAACCTTAAAGACTCCACCAAAAAATTGCTAGAACACATGAATTCATCAAAGTTACAGATATAAAATCAGTGTGCAGAAAACTGTTGCATATCTATACACCAATAATGAAGCAGCAGAAACATAAAGCAAGGAATCAATCCTATTTACAGTTGATACCTAGGAATAAACCTAAATAAGTGGTAAAAGAACTGTACTCTGAAAACTATAGATGACATATGAAAGATATTGAAGACGAAACAAAGAAGTGGAAAAGTATTCCATGCTCATGGATTGGAAGAACAAACATTGTTAAAATGTCCATATTACCCAAAACAATCTACACATTTAATGCAATCCCTATCAAAATACCACAAGCATTCTTTGCAGAGGTAGACCAAACAATACTAAAATTTGTATGTAACCACAAAAGAACCTGAAGAGCCCAAACAGTCCTGAAACAGAAGAACAAAACTGGAGACATGATTCCAGATTTCAATCTATATTACAAAGCTGTAGTATCAAGACGGTATGGTACTGGAACAAAAACAGACACATAGATCAATGGAACAGAACAGAAAACCCAGAAATAGACCCTTAACTATATGGTCAACTCATCTTCAACAAAGCAGGAAAGAATATCCAATGGGAAAAACACAAACCTGTCAACAAATGCTTTTGGGAAAACTGGACCACTTTCTTACACCATACACAAAAACAAACTCAAAATGGATGAAAGACATAAATGTGAAACAGGAAACCATCAAAATCCTACATAAGAAAACAGACACCAACTGCTTTGACCTTGGATGCAGCAACTTCTTACTAGACATGTCATAAGAGGCAAGGGAAATGAAAACAAACATGAATTATTGGGACCTCATCAAGATAAAAGGCTTCTGCACAGCAAAGGAAACAATCAACAAAACTAAAAGGCAGACTATGAAATGGGAGAAGATATTTGCAAATGACATATCTGATAAAGGGTTAGTGTCCAAAATCTGTAAAGAACTTATCAAACTTAACACCCAAAAAAACAAACAAACCAGTTAAAAAATGGGCAGAAGACATGAATAGACACTTTTCCAAAGAAGACATCCAGATGGCTAACAGACACATGAAAAGATGCTCAACATCACTCATCATTAGGGAAACAGAAATCAAAACCACCATGAGATACCACTTCACACCAGTCAGAATGGCTAAAATTAACAACACAAGAAACAACAAGTGTTGGCAAGGATGCAAAGAAAGGGGAACTGTCTTGCACTGTTGGTGAGAATGCAAACTGGTGCAGCAACTCTGGAGAACAATATGGAGGTCCTTCAAACAACTAAAAATAGAACTACCCTATGGTCTAGCAATTACACTATTAGGTATTTACCCAAAAGATACAAAAATACAGATTTGAAGGGGTATCTCTACCTCAATATTTACAGCAACATTATCAACAATAGCCAAACTATGGAGAGAGCCCAATGTTCATCGACTGATGAATGGACAAATATATAAAATGGATACACACACACACACACACACACATACACACATATAAGTGTACATATGTATATATACATATATGTGTATAGATATATAGATATAGACACAGACACAGACATAGACATAGACAGATAGATTTACCACTGAGAAAGGAAAACACTTCCCCAGTGTGGCACTTTCCTTAGAGAGAATGTTGGGTGGAGCAGGAAAACCATGGAATAGGGAATTAGTTTAACAGACAGCACTGGAGAGAAAAACAGCTGACCTCATAAAACTACAGCTAAAGATGGGTCCTGAGCTATCATCCAGGGAAAGTGGTCAGCCATAAACTTATGGTGGAAACATATAGTTTACTGTTAAGAATATAGTTTTTGAATGTAACAAGTATCATTAGAATCTAAAAGAGACCAAAGAAACATCTCGGAAAAAAAATCGAAGTGTTTGGGAGGCAATGTAGTTTTAGCACACAAAAAAGAAGCATGAAATGTATGGTTCAGAGCATGAAAGTGGATGAAATGGCTTCACAGGAACTGATTAAATCTGTAAAACTAGTTTTTTAAATCAAATATTTCTGCTATCTGTACCATAAACCAAGTACATAGGATTCACTGTAACCCAGCCTTTAAAAGAAAACTTTAAATAATAAATTTAAATTGTAATGTTATTTCCAAGAGAACTTTGGAAAGAAAAAAAACTACTATCCACTGAACAGGTTTCATACAGAATTTGAATAGTTTAACAAAGTACCCTCCATGTGCTGCTCAAAACTGTTTTGTCTAACATGAATCTAATAAAGTAGTTAAGAACAACCTAACTTGGCAAAGGAAAAAGCTTAATGCTCTAAAAAGCAAAGAGATTACTAAGAAAAAGCAAACTAATGGCAAGACAAAAATATAAATACCACTGAGTTCCTAAATAATTTGGTCCAGTGTCAAAATTGGACCAAAAATATTTGCATCTGGCTTAATTTAATAAGGAGGGAGGAGAGGAAGAGAGAGTGTGTGGGAGAGTGCGAGAGTGGGAGGGAGGGAAGGACGGAACTGTAGCCCTTGGTTTAAAAACCCAGATATGTTTGTTCACTTGGAAAACCTCTGAGTGAGGTGAGTGAGCTAGGTTCTATTAAGGACACTATCCTTCAGGATAATTTTAGGACACTTCTCTTTCATTAAGCATAGTAGAATTACAATTTGCTAAATGAAATTTTCTCATTGCCTTCCATAGAACCCATTTCAAAAGCCTCGTATAAAAGTATATAAAGAAATGGTTCATTTCTTTAAAGAAGCTTAGCTCCCCTTAGAGCCCAACAAAATCCTAACGTTAATACTCAGTGGTGACTTAAAGTTAGACGGCATGTGATTGTTCATTCTCAAATTCCTATGTTCTAGAGCGGGTGTTTTTCTTTACTCAAAGTTTTTCATATTATATTTCCATATTTCCTTTCTTTCCGTACAAATGACTGCAATTCTTTTTTGATCATATACATATGTAAACACATATGTATTATATACACACACACACACAGACATACACACAATATTTGCACACATAATATGAGTTGCTAGCTACCTTCTTCCCATGCCCTAGTTTCATGATAGAAAAGAAAAAGAAGATTTGGATTGTTGGGTGATGTTTCAGACATAAGGTAGAATGACAACAATCATGGACAGGCCATCCAAAGAAGTAATACAATTGCCCTTGAGTGACCTTTAAACCTTCATATTGATATTTCAATATTAATATTGAAAATGATCCAATAAAATGATTCTTGGAGATATTTCTCCAATTGTATAATTAAGTAATCTTAAATAATGTATAAGAAACATTTCATTTAATGGTTATACTTTTATATAAAGATTATAGTTGGGCCAACATGATAGGAAATTAATACCACATTCTGCTTTCTTTTTCTCCTTCCCCCTCAAATACCCTCAACAACTTAGTCTTCATTTCCTTAAGAGGAACAATCTAGAATCATAGAAAATTAGAGCATCAACAAAGCTATATGTTCTTACCATAGCCACATTTCATACTCCAAACAGCTGGCCAAATGTTTAGTTTCCAACAAGTAGATGGTGATTATTGATAAAAGTATAATTTGTAACATTTTTCCTTCTATGGAGATTAAATATATCGGGAAGTTGTCAAGATTCTGTACATGTTTGAATCTAAATTCAAAGTTTCACTATGTCTGTCTGATGAACTGGCGGGTTGGAGCCCCACTTCACCATCTGAAGTGCCTCTTTGTATGAGTTTATATGGAATATGAGTTTATAGGAATAAAGGGGCTCGCCAGGCGTAAGCTTATTATGGGGCCTTTGTTTTTGTTTTGTACCTGCCAAATGAGGCAATGGGTCAGGGATGAGAGGAAAGAGATAATGAAAGGAGAGACTTCCCTAGCCTAATCCCACGGATTCAGTTTAAGCACTAGGTTGATATCAGTGTTTTAAAATTTGAGAAAGCTGTATACATTTGGGACATTATGAGACAGGCTGAGGGGCAAGTGCAGCTGCTGTGGACCGAGTCACCTGAAGATTAGGTAGAGTGTTTTTTCCAGTTTTTGCAAGGAATATAACCTGGCTTCAAAATAGTGATGATAGAAAAGAACACACTTCTAAATGTGACCTCAAAGTTCCTGTGCTATAGAATTTCAAAAAATAAAAACCTCAAAAACAAAAACCCTGAAACCTACATAGAGAGAGAACATTCTTTTTTTTTTTAATATATGAAATTTGCTGTCAAATTGGTTTCCATACAACACGCAGTGCCCACCCCAAAAGATGCCCTCTTCAATACCCATCACCTACCCTCCCCACCCTCCCACCCCCCACCAACCCTCAGTTTGTTCTCAGTTTTTAAGAGAGAGAGACAACATTCTTAGAGGGAAAAGAAGCTCCAATGTTAGAGATGGGACACACCTTCCACCCAAAATAATTTCTAGACAGCAGAAAAGGCAACCTCAGTGGAAGCATGAAGGGAACTCTAAATGATCACATCCAGGCACAGTAGTCTCCCAGAAATAATTGTCCAGGCCTTTCGTGGGGACCCTACAGGGATGCAGAAGTGGACAGCATAACAGCAAAATGTGGGTATTAGTAGGATTGTCCACAGCCAGTGAGTCCCAGGGAAATTCTCAAAATAAAAAAAAAGAAAATTATTAGCCTTGAGTTAACAAATCACAATCAAATGTGTAGACGCAGTTTTCATAGGCAGAGAAAATCAGTGATGGAATCAGACATTTCACACACACATTTGAACAGCCAATTAACAACTAGAATTTCCTGGGGGAAAAGGCATCTCTTTTAGTAATAAGTTATATATTAATAGGACTAAACATGTTACTTATCAATTATTTAAGTTTAGTTTGACAATATATTGACAATATTATTGACAATATATTATTTTTGACAATAATATTGGAAAAATTTTGGTTTTATTAAAAAGTGGTGACACTCTCTCAACCATCAACAATATACCTTCTGCAGATAGTTCTATCACAGACAGAAATACAAATGTGAGCAAAAATAAAATGCCAACTCAGACATGCCTTGAGTTTTTTAGTATCTTTCTTGTATCTTTCAATATATTCATCTTCCAAGTAAATCTCTTTTCCATGTTTCATAGTTAAAGTCAAGCCTCCAAATCTATTGGGCTTGTGAAACAACTGGCAGTGTGAATCATTTCTTGAGAAACTTGGATTAAACCAGGAAATAAAGTTCGAGGATTAAAATGGAAACCTAAGCCCATGCATTTGACTATCTCCTTCTCCCAAAGGCAATGGTCCAAGAAGATTGTTGCATTAACAAGTCTGTCCAGAAGTGCAGATAAAAACTAGAGTTAGCAGTCAGGAGCCCTGTGAGCTTCCAAACTATTTTGTCTGTACTGATAAAACTGACTGATAAAAGAAGCTGGACTGGGTCACTGGGGAAAAGGAGTATGGGATATCCTTATGCCCCTTAACTATTAGAGCCCTAGCCTCTAATTTCCCTGTCCTAATTTTAGTACAGATGTCAGAGGTACAGGATTACCTTATCTTTAAGCAAGAAGGTATTTGTGTTACAATTTGAAGTAATTTGGGTTAAAACCATTAAAACGGCTTATATGAAAGAATTAAAATATAGGTGCTGTTTTATTTTTACTTTCATCAAAACTACAAAGAAGATCAGGCAACCAACATGGTCTAAGAAAGGAGAAATAAGTCACAGAAGAAGAGCAAAGATATCTCTTAGAAGTCAGGCCAGAGTAAGAGAAGAGGCTGTAGTTTTTAAGAGAGAGTCTTTATGTGCCAGAAACCGATATAGTCTCCATACATCCCTCTAAAAATTAGTTTGGACAGTTTGTTCTAACTTGAAAATCAATCAGAAATAGTTCCATTTCCAAAAAAAATGGGCTAGACATGTTGAATAACAGAAAAGATGAAAAAATGAAAAGAAATATTTGTACTAAAGTGTTAACAAGAGGAAGAACTGCAGAATTAAGACCAAGAGAAAAGGATAACCTAAAGCAATGAACCCAGATCTGGGACCAGCTCCTCTATTATGGCATCTGGCATTCTAGTAGAGAGGCTGAAAAACTGAGGAGTTTCAGCAGGTCACCTGCCTGGGAAAATGAGAACTGGATTTGAGGTCAGGCTTGAGTAAGAGAAAGCCAGGTAAAACTAGATCTCCCCTTAGGAACAAGGAGTAAAAGGAAGAAACTGATTCTGGGAAGGACTGAAGACTACTCTTTACACCACTGTATAACTTAATTAATGACATGTGGGAGGTCTGGCTGCCTTTGGGAGGAGAAAATCAAGTAAGTGAGCTTTGTCCACTACTTCTGGAAGTTGGATTATATGTATGTTATCCCTGTTCATTCATTGCTTCTTTCATTTTTTCCCGTACTTGTCAATCTTTGATCTCTCAGTATTTCATCTTACATTTGTTTCTAATCTGTTATTAATCCATCCTCCATATCAGTTATTGTGTTGTCAGTTCTTGAAATCCCAATATTTTGTTTTATCTTTTATATATATAATTTATTGTCAAATTGGTTTCCACACAACACCCAGTGTTCACCCCAACAGGTGCCCTCCTCAATGCCAATCACCCACTTTCCCCTCTCCCCCACCCCCTAAAATCCCAATATTTTAAAATAAGATTCATTTCCCTCTCAAACGCCCCAGTCTTGTCACAGATTTTTAGACACATATTAATATAGTTATTTAAAAATCTTTGATTATCTGGATATCCTGTTCATTTGTTTCCATTTCTATTGTTTTTCTAGATTTTCCAATATTAGAATCAAGAACTACAGACAGAATTTAAGATATGGAATGGTCAAAAACGTTATCAAGCTAAAGATTTAGTAAATACAATAAACTAGAAACATCACAGATGCACAGTAGACACATTTTGTAGAATAGGACTAAAAAAATGACAGAAAATTTTAGAGTCAGACAAAAAAGATAACAAAACATACAACACTGCTAACTTTGTATGAACATAATCATATAATCCCTTATGAAGCAAGAACTTACAGAGCTAAAACAGGAGGATATTTTAATACACCTCTTTCATTTGCTCATAAAGCCAACAGATATAAAAGTCAGTAAGGATATAGAAGATTTGAATAACATGATGAGACAGTTTAATCTAATGATCATTGTTCCACATCATAATCTGAAGGAGATTCTATTATTTACATCCCTATTAATTAGATGGGGAAAAATTGTGGCTTATAGAATCTACTGCACCAGATTGCTCAGCTAATGAGTGCCAGAACTGGAATGTGAACCCTCAACCCATGCTTTTTCCTGCTACAAGACCCTACATTCCAGAGTCACATGTAAACAATGTAGGAAACATGGATTTGCTTCATATCGATTGGGCATAAAGATGTCAGATTGGGGTTTTTTTCTAACTACAAATGATTTTGAACTTCTTTATACCATGAAAGTAAGGTGCCAGCTTTGTCCTCCCCACAAACTTTTCCTTGAGATATCTGTATACAAGATCCTCTGCAGAATAGAACAACAGATTTTGCTTGAGAAGGTGGAAAAATATCTCAGGACAGTGAGGTGGATTGAGCATCTATAAAAGAAGGAAAGGCATTACAGGAAAATGAAATTAGTGAGCATAAATCCAGACATCCGCAAAAATCAGCAGTATGAATGGTTCATGAGACCACAAAGGGGTGAGAAGAAACAGAAAAGGAAGGAAAAAACAGAAAAGAAGAGTACAAACATTAATCAGGTTCATATGGCTACCATACGAAGAAGTTTGGACTTTTTCCTATAAACTTTGGTCCTCCAAATTTCCACAACTAGGGAATCGTTTTTAATATCATAAATCACTGTAAGCTGTGTCCTTATATTATTGCACAGCTTCTGCTCCTTTGGGAAACTCAGCTCCCTGCTTTCCACTGGAAAGATGAGACTGACATTCTTCCCAGCCACATACCCCAACCCAAACTCCCTCACAATAATTCCATGAATAAGCAGGGAAGCCAATCAGAAGCCTCCCTGAGCCTCCCCCCTCCCTCCCGCCCCCTTTTCTTGCTGGAGCAACTGGGAGAGGTGCACTCTTCCTTTGCAATTAGAAGCATAAGGACAATGTAAGCTGGAGCCCGTTGCAGCCATCTTCCCAGCTGTATGAATAAAGTCTGCACTAAAAAAGAGGGAAGCCAATGAACAAAGAAAAGCAGAGCTCAAAGAAGGCAAGAGAGGGACCTAAAGCTAAGGGTTAAGCCTAAATCCAGCCATTACATAGTCAACTCTGCCTATATTTGTGATGAAATCTTGCAAATATGTATCAGGCATATTATTTCTTTAATATATAGACAATGCTTGATGAGCTTGCAGATTTGTGGCCTTCTTTTAATAAAACCATTACTATTCCTGACATCAGGATTCCATGGGTTAGAAATCAAGCTACAGGCAATAGGAAGAACAGGAAGCTAACAAAATTACAGGACGAATGTAAATAAAATGGCTACCTGTGTTTCTGAGGCCAATACATATTTCAGTGAAATAATTATGGGGTTTTTAGTGTAAATTTAGTATGACTTGATTTCATTCATTTTCTCTCAATTTTTGTCCAAAAGATATCTATGTATTTAATACATCTGGTGTCACAGATTTATAATATTCAGCATCATTCTCAATTTATTTATGTTGAAAAAGGACTGAATTAGTTGAACTGAATAGACATATTAATACAAATATTCCAATGTGTTTAAAATGGAGAAGCAACTTCAATTAAAAAAAAAAGCCAAAATCTACAGGAATGTAGTTATAATTCACCCAGGCCCTTGCAACATCATTTGCTTGGTGTCACTGTTTCTTCTCACTGCTCTTCTAAGTAGACTTAACTTTTTTTTTAATTAAAAACTGACATTCTGTGAAATTATTCATTTTGGGAATCAAAAGTCAGCCTTTGTCAGATGCTTGGTTTATCCGGAAATGAGATGAGTTTTTTGACATTGCCATCTTTAATTTTCTAAAGGGGAACAGATGTTCCCTGGATATAATAGATATGTATTTACACAAATCCTTCATTTCTGAAAACAAACTTCCACAAGTACTTGTCTTCATGTGAAAAACAAAAACAAAGCAAAATACTCCACAATCGTTCCTCATAAGCACTATGATAAAACTTTCGTAAAAAAGTTGTTTTAAAAAAATAATTTAAAGTGGTTGGCCTCCCTTTTTTGCCCCCTAATTTAATTGCCACCCCATAGGCTGTCAGACCTTTTCCATCTCACTGTCATTACTGCCACTACATCCTCCTCACTCCTCCTGCGTCTCTTTCCAACTTGGTCCAAATCTATCCTGAATACTGAGTTGGATTCATCTCCCCAAAATACTGTCTTAATTGAGTAAGCTTCTGCCACCATATGCTATATTTCTAAAATACAAATCATAACTGATTTACAAAGCCTAGAACAATGTTTTCAAAATTCTTCCCCGGCTCCTTATTTGAAGACTCCAGCTAAAACATGTCCATTTTTCATTTCTAAAAGATACTTCTCCTTTTCCAGTGTTTTGCCCTTCCTCATTCTCTCCTTCTGCCACTCAAATGCTATCCACAGATTACACACCTATCTACCCTTCAGAGTTTATAAAAAGTACTAATCTTCTGTAAGACACTTAATCTCACTTCCCAGCTCTTATTGGCCATTGCTTTTTCATTACAGACATTTTTATATTTTATAAACATTTGTATAAATGTAACACATTGTGTGGTAAGATTTTGAATAATTCATTGTAATTCCCATGATACCATCACTAGTTTTTTTTAACAAATATATTTAATTATTGAAAAGATGAACATAAACAGATGATCTTTTTTTTATTTTTTAATGTTGTATTTATTTTTGAGAGAGAGAGAGAGAGACAGAGCAGGGAGGGGCAGAGAGAGAGGGAGACACAGGATCCGAAGCAGGCTCCAGGCTCTGAGCTGTCAGCACAAAGCCTGATGCAGGGCTCGAACTCACAGACCACAAGATTATGACCTGAGCTGAAGTCAGATGCTTAACCCACTGAGCCACCCAGGCACCCCCTAGATGATATTTTAATCTCTGTATTAAGCTAGTGGGGAGAAGAATATAAAGTTTTCAAGATAAGTGTCACAATTTGAATCCCAGTCAGTGTGAAAATTTTGCTTTCAATAATTTCCAGAATACACATGTATAATACACCTTTTTAAACAAGACGAATATCAGGTGTTTGTTTCCTTGCCATCATTAAACAACCTATTGCCCATATCCCATGTATAATTTCTTTAATTGTGCAGAGAAGAAAGAGCATCAGAATGAATAGGTTTTGGCAAATACACCACACAAAATACTTTTTATGATCATAGACACATGTAATGCCTTTGAATATTTCATTCCACTTATATGTCCCCATTTCTACTCTATGACTCAGAGATTTTTTAATCTATTTGATATTTCTTTCACTTCTTTTAATTCAGATGTAAATTACCAGATACATTACAAGGGTCTAAATAGTATGAACCAAATAAGGTATACTGGAAAGTGAGAGTTTCATACTCAAATCGCCATAGTTTACATCCCAATTCAGTTTTGCCTCCCCTCACCTCAGTCACTTGGAATTTCAGGTTTCCATTCTTAGAAGCTCCTTTAGTTAATTCATCACTGCAGACCTGTATCTGGCTGCAGCAAAGGAACATTGGTAATATTGACAAAAATGGCTTCCAACAGCTAATATTAAAGGCTTGATAGAAAGATCCTTTTAAAGTCATTATAATGCTGTCTTAATCCTTTATGGAACAAGGTATGATATAAATAAAGTCATCTTATTTCTTTCCTTAGGGAAGGAATACATGCATTCATTTTCTCATAATTTGGAAAGTAAATTTCTTCATTAGTTTTTCATGAAGGGCTTTATTTTTCTTTGCTTACAAAAACAGTTGGTGGTGCAACTTGCACTGTAGCATCCAAATTTTGAGATCCTTCCTCATTCCTACAAATAGTAAAGTATGCCTTGGTATTACCATGGCACAAAGATAAAAATACAAGCATTGGGATATCATAGAATGTGAAACTCCCAGAGAGGTGCTAACAGTCTCCATGAGGCTCAAACACAATCGACCAAACCCTCTTTCCAACCCCTCACTAACTTTTCCTTCTACAAATTGATTAGAATGGCTCTGTGCAGCTTCAGCCCTCAGAGAACTCATTCCCAACAAAATGGATCCAGGCTAGAACGTGGACATTATCTCCCCCGTCCTCAATGCTATGTAGAGAAAAATCCTTCATCCTAATTATTTTCTCAAACCAGAAGGCTTGGGGAAAGACATGTGCCCTTAGCTGAAGAATCTTCTAAAGGACATGGAGTGTAATATGTGTGAAATAAATTTTTAAAAAAAATACTGAGAAATCTTAATAGGAAAACTAGTCGATATTTGAAATTCATCACCATCATTTAACCTCAGTTAAATCACTTAATACCTTAGGACAAAATATCCAACAGAAACTTATAACCATTTATTCTTTCAATAAATATTTATTGAATACCTAAAATGCTTCTGGCAATATTCTTTCAACAAAGCAGAAAATGGTTCCTGCTGACACAGAGCTCAGTACTTAGCAAGGAAGGTACATTTCCCACATTAATACATCATCCCCTCCATTTTCTGGACCTCCTCCACACATCTCAGATATTGACCTTTCTCCCTGCCAAACACCTGGGACCCATTACGTACTCTCCCTTTTCTCTCACCCCGACATTCTCTTTCTTAGTAATCAACTTTTGCTGATCCTAACTCCTAAAGCTGCTGTCTGTGCAAACAGATGACAAATGGAAAGCTGTACCTTCCCAGGTAGGATTGGTGCTGCTTGAAACTAAATATAAAGACTGACTACAAAGTCTGTTTTCTAATTATATGGTCACATTTGTACTTGTGCTCTTGTCAAAAAGGAGCAACTTATGATGAGCATATTTTAACTTTTCGTCTACCTCATGCCAATAGTTTTGCATTTTTTTTATTTCCTCCTTTCCAATTTTGCCTAAGGTCTCATTTACTTCCTATGAATGCCTCAGCATTCTTTCCATTTTCCTTTGAGTATAGAAGTTTCATTTCTCTGTCTTAGCAGACAAACCAGGTAACATAAAGAGGAGTGATTTCCAGAAGGAAAATGATGATAGGTCATATTTGGTGCACTCTGACCAATTGCACTGCTTTCGTGACTAAATATATCCAATGCCTCTTTCAGTTTTCCTGAAAATCTAAAGCTAAAGAAAGAGACCCAACTCTAAAGGGAGTTTGGACTTAAAAGGCTATATTTTGCCAATTATCCTTCCTATATTTCAGGAAAGATTCTACAGAAACAAGCTTGTAACTTTTGATGGGAATATGTGAAATAAAGGGGTGGGGGGAGAACGTACGTATCAATGGATTGGAAAGAAATTTTCAACTCTCAGCCCAAGAACTACAAAAAATATGGGAGTCGAGGGAGATATGAATAAAGATGGAAGCCTAAAAGTCACATAACCATACACAGGGAGGAAGCACTCTTTTTCAGTTCAGCAATACCCTTCTGATCTAGGGTAGCTATGCATTCCAGGCACTGTTCCAATCGCTGGCAGTACAGTAGGAAAAATCCTTGTGCTTTTATATTCTATTCTAGGAAACAACTGCTAAACAGGTAACCATATCAAGATGTCTATATTATTTGTCCCCATTTTGAAATGCTTTCAGTTTTTAATTTCTAAATATGCTACAAAATGTGATTTCCAGATAAGACAACAAAGAAGAATTTATCATGCATAGCAAAAGAAACAATTAACAAAATGAAAAGGCAATCTATGAAATGAGAGAAAATATTTGCAAATCATATATCCAAAATGTATAAAGAATTCAGACGACTTGATGGGAAAAAAAAGGTCCATTTTAAAAACAGGCGAAAAGCCAAAGAAATTTTGCCAAAGAAGATGTATAAATGGCCAATAGGCACATGAAAAGATGCTTGGCATTACTAATCATCAGGGAAATGCAAATCAAGACCACAATGAGATACCACTTCAGACCTGTTTAATGACTGTCCTCAAAAAGACAAGAGCTGACAAGTGTTAGTGAGAATGTGGAGAAAAGGGAAATTTTGTGCACTGTTGGTGGGAATGTAGATTGGTACAGCCACTGACGCAGTTTCCTCAAAAAATTAAAAATAGAATTACCATATGATCCAGCAATTAGATTTCTGAGTATTTATCCAAAGGAAATAAAATCACTGTCTCAAAAAGGTATCTGTACTCCCATGTTTGTTGCAGCATTATTCACAATAGTCAAGATACAGAAACAACCCACATGGCTGTCAACAGATATAAAGAAAATGTGATATATAGACATAGCTATTGCTATAGAATGGAATATTATTCAGCCATGAGAAAAAAGGAATCTGGCCATTGCAACAACATGGATGCACCTGGAGAATATTACGCCAACTGAAATAAATCAGAGAAAGACAAATAAATCAGACAGACATATGTATGATAGAACATATATGTGGAATCTAAAAAAAAGCAGAACTCATAGAAACAAAGAGTAGGGTGGTGGTTACCAGGAGCTGGGGAGTAGTCAAAGACGGGGTTCTGCAGAGATGTTGGTCAAAGGGTACAAACTTCCAGTTATAAGTTGAGTAAGTTCTGGGGATCTAATGTGCAGCATGGTGATTATAGTTAATAATACTGTATTACAGGAGTACTGATGCATAGGGGCACTTGTACCCCAATGTTTATAGCAGCACTCTCAACAATAGCCAAATTATGGAAAGAGCCTAAATGTCCATCAACTGATGAATGGATAAAGAAATTGTGGTTTATATACACAATGGAGTACTACGTGGCAATGAGAAAGAATGAAATATGGCCCTTTGTAGCAACGTGGATGGACCTGGAGAGTGTGATGCTAAGTGAAATAAGCCATACAGAGAAAGACAGATACCATATGTTTTCACTCTTATGTGGCTCCTGAGAAACTTAACAGAAACCCACGGGGGAAGGGAAGGAAGAAAGAAAAAAAAAAAAAGAAGTTAGAGTGGGAAAGAGCCAAAGCATAAGAGACTCTTAAAAACTGAGAACAAACTGAGGGTTGATGGGGGGTGGGAGGGAGGGGAGGGTGGGTGATGGGTATTGAGGAGGGCACCTTTTGGGATGATCACTGGGTGTTGTATGGAAACCAATTTGACAATAAATTTCATATATTGAAAAAAATAATAATAATACTGTATTATAGACTTGAAAGTTCCTAAGAGAGTGCATACTAAATGTTCTCACCATAAAAGAGAAATGGTAATTATGTGATATGATAGAGATGTTAATTTTTCTATGGAGGAAATCATTTTTGCAATATGTAAGTGTATCAAATCAACAGGTTGTACACCTTAAACCTACACAACGTTATAGGTAAGTTATATCTCAATAAAGTAGAAGAAAAAAGAACTTATCAAAATATACCTTAAATATTTCTAATGCAGAAACAGAAATGGAAGGACAGAAAATTAACATTATATATCTACCCAGCACCTACATTTGGTGTTTTATCTAATTTTCTCATCAATCCCCTGAATAATAATCCCTACAGATAAACTGTATACCTGTTCTTTGACCTTTATTGAGACTTATGTTAAGACTCACAATGATGATATCAATTTTTGTAACTGCTATTTGTAAATATCTGTTCTAAATATTGACATTAGATTAAGCTAGCTATTGTTCAATGATTTATGTTATTGATAATATAATTTATATTAATTATATTATACCCTTATTAAAATATATTATACAGAATATATCACATCCTTAACAAGTTTTATTCTATGGATAAGTTTGAATCAAACATAAAAGGTGTCAGACACGAAGGTGAATTGATCATTTTATCTTCTAATTTTGTCAATTTTGCTTGATATATTTTGAGCCTATATTATTAGGGTCAGACAAGTTTAGAATTTTCGTGTATGATCTTGGTTAAGTTAATGATTCCATGTGTCTTGGTTTCCTCCTCTGTAAAACAGGAGAATTTTTTTTTCTGCCAGTGCCAGGGTCACTAACACTCTAGATTCACTTTAAACCTTAGATCATGATCCTCCAGATCATAATCTTCCAGATTCCTATTATGTAAGAGAAACTACAGAACCAAGTTTATCTGATGAATAAATACGAGTAAATAAGGTATTTAATGAGAAAAAGTGACTTTTCTTTTGAGTATAGTACCTCAGTTTTCTTGCATGACATATGTAAGCATCTCTTTGGTTACACAGAACCCCTATTACTAAACTTTAGTTACTGGAAAAAATTTATATTGGAGAAAAATTATATTTGCCACAAAGTTTTCTTGAATTCAATAGTTGTTTTAAAATGTCTATGCTTCCTCAAGCAGCAAATGGCACAAAGGAAAAGGAATAGAGCAGCAAAATACATTTGTAATATGCAATCAACAAACTTTTCTGTATTTATTTATAACTTCTTGCCAGAAATAAAAATCTCCCTCAAAGATTAAGAGAATAATTTTGCATCAATAGAAGTCAGTTGATGATGAATTGTGTACTTCATTACCATTGCTCAACCTAGTAAGCCTTTAGCCAAAAGTCAACCACACGGCCTTGTGATCATTTATTAAATCAGAATGAACAAAAAAATCTGTGGGAATTGTGTAAGAGATGTTTTGGAATGGGGATATTTCCCATTTTCCACTTGAAGATATCACAGGAATGATCATTATTTTCCCCGATTGAGACATGTTTTAATGCATTAAAGAGTTTTCCACAGCAACAACTAATTGCAGAATATTGAGAAAATAGCCAAAGTATAATTAGTTAAAGAAAAAAAAAAAAAAGGTCTGAACATTTTTGGAGATATATCTTTTATAAATTTAGAAGAAAAGTGTAATGCTGGAAAGCATAATATTTGCTCATGAATTCCAAGCTTTAACTTCATACACGTTTATATTCAAGAAAATGTCAAGGGGAGACACCCCAAGCTTTATGTACATTTCATTTTAGATAACACAAATTTTTCCATTTTTATGAGGTGCGCTTCATAAAGTTTATCTTTTCCTAACAGTTAAGCCTCTCAATATAACTTTCCCTTGACTCATACAGAGATAATAAAATTATACTTAAAAATATCTCCTCCTTACCTCACTCCAGAAAGCCATGATGGTAAAAGAAAAAGATTTTACAGATTTTCCAGGGATTGTGTTTAAAGTCAAAATTGATGGGAAATAAATCTGTTTGCCAGTAAACATTCTTCCCGGACATCCTAATTATTAGTTTCCTATGCGTGGTCATTGACCAGTGAATGCAGATTTTCTGTCATATTCAGATGGAAGGCAAGGAATTATACATTACTTGAGGCATGTTCAAATGGTAATAATTACAAATAGTTCAAATTGTGACAATTATAAAATTGTGAAATTTTTATAAAACCATTAGATATATTTGGTTATTCTATACCATGTCCTATGAGCCCTCCTCTGACCCTAAATTTCAGAAGCTAGTTCTGATACATTTGGCTGACATACTGAGCTGAACCCAATACATGCCATACTTGGATGTACAAGTATGCACTAATTCAATTCAGCAGCTATTTATAGAGCATTTCCTAAGGGCCAGCCAGTGGAAAATCTTTTGTGGGTCTAGACCCCTGTCTAAATCCCAGTCATCCTTCAAGTTCGTGTTTGGATACTATATACCTGAAGTATGTTCAGAGCACAATAAAGAGTGCAGGTTCTGAGAGCAGAAAAGCCTTAGTGTGAATTCAAATACCACTTATTCACTTACTAACTGAATCACCTTTCAAACTCATTTAAATGTGCGGGGGCTCAAAGTCCTCATCTAAGCAATGAACACAATTATAATCTACTTCAGGATTGTTCTCAGGATCGAGCAATATAAAACAGAACTTCAGAAGTTATATTTATTCAATGTGTGTTTTCCTTCAGCTAATATATAAGAATACTATAAAGTATTAACGCCTAACAATTACTACTTTCTATGTTCAGTAAGATCCTTTCTTCCCCGCTTTCTCAGCAGTCCCACTGCTACTGGCTATAAACCACAACTGTTTTCTCAATTGTCAGTATGACATAAGCCTGAAATCTGTTAAACACTTGTTAATAAACTATCCTTTTTCCCCAATTTTCTCATTTTGTAAAATTATGTTTAAAATTCGGTTATAGTTACTAAAAAATGAGGGTGATACTTTATTATATCTCTTTGAGCACCATATAACAGGTACCCAAACATTGGACTAATGGTTTAGTCCATGTTCAAGTCCATGGCAGATTTTGCAGGACTACTTTCTCTGTATGACCTATTTACAATGAAACTTTGTTAGCTCTGTAGAGCTATAAAGAATCTTTAAAACCTCTATTTGGTGAAGTCTAATAATTCATATAGATAAGAAAATTTCCCACAGTATGTTATTGGCAACTTCCAGCCAATGCCAGGGCTCAACAGATAATCCTCTAAAAGAGGAAAGAGTTCTGTGCCACCAGAAAGGGGAAGAAAGGCTATTATCTCCACCCTCCCAAGCTCAAGGAGATGACTGCACTGAATGGAAACTGAAACATTTTACAATATTGAAAATATTTTACTCCATTTAGTGGAAGATAATAACATATCTCATAGGTTATGAGACGGGTGCCTGGGTGGTTCAGTCAGGTAAGCATCTAACTCATGATATAGGCTCAGGTCATAATCTCACACTCGTGACAAAGAGTCCTGTGTCAGATTCCACACTCAGCGTGGAGCCTGCTTGGAGTTTTCTCTCTTCCTCTCTCTCTCTCCCTCTCTCTCCCTCCTCCCCCGCCTTTCTTTCTCAAATATATAAACAAAAAAAGTGATTAAACAGAAATAAGAATATTTCATTGCTAAGATTTACTAGGTAGTGATTAACTTGATTTAGGAAATCAAAACTACTATAGTATTTATATATCAGTTACTTAAAGTAGAAGGATCATGTTTCTTAATCATATTCAAAACTATTCTTTATCAGTTAGGGATCTTTGGACACAAGCAACAGAAAAGCAGTTCAGTTTTGAAAATAGAAATTTGTGCATGTTTACTGAGTTTGCAGATGATCAATGAGAATCTGAAGAACCAATGCGAAGGACAAAGTGGTTTGGGGGGCTAGAAAACAGGAAGCATCTTATACTAAAACAGTAAATCAGATCTCTTGAACCAACGGATGTCCAACTACTTCAGCTTCAGTTCCTTGGATCTTGATTCAAATCTTACAGAAGAAGAAGAATGACCCAGCTTACATTCCTGCACAGCCTTTGGCAAGGGAAAGGGAGCCTTAGGTTTGTCCTGATCAACAGAACAAGGAAGAAGTCGCCTCTCAAGGGGAAATTGAGGGTGCTATTAAAAAGACCAAATGAATATCAAGGCAGCCAAAGACCAGGCAATGTTTACCTCTTTTTGTTTTTAATTTTGAATTTCTTTTTGCATGGCTATCAAAACAAAAGCATGAATAATTATCGTTCTTACACAGTTGTTAGTGCTACTTTTCAAATCATTTTGCTATTTTTGCCTTGAATTCTTCAGAGCTGCCATTATGGGTAAAATAATTATATTTATTTTAATGTCTCTAGCCCACCTGTGTTAAGTCTGTAAACCAGCCTTTTTCCTAATGATCCTGTTCAGACACTAAATGCACAGTGAATTATAATCCTATGCTATTTACCTGGATTAAAGAAAAAAAAAAAACACAATACCTTTTCAGTCAACCTTCTCCTAAGAGCCAGACTAACACCCTAATTCTAGAAGCATTTAAATATTACACTGAGGAGGATAAGAATTTAAGGATGTGAAGGAGAATGTGCAGGTTCATTCAAATAGATCAGAAATGTTTTCAAGCATGTTTTAAGCTTAATATATTTCCTATCCAAACTCAATAAAAACCATTTATGACTACTGAACTCTAACATTATCATTGCTTCCACAAACAAATCCAGTCCAATTTAGTAGAAAAACAGCAGGGGGAGGGGAGGACTTACCAGGAAAATTTTAAATAGGTCAGCTTTAGTGTAATGACTGGAAAAATACTGAATGGAATAATCTGCTATTTCTCGTTGAACACCAGAGCTTAGACATAACCAAAATGGCTTTATGAAGGAATAACGTGGCTCTTATGCTTGCCCAAAAAGCTGGCAAATCTTCAGTATAAACAGAAACAGCAGAAAACACCCAATAGATGCATTATATTATTTTAACTGTCTCCACAAAACCACAGACATTTAGCTATTCACAATTTAAACAGAGTAACCAAAGGTATTATTCCCTATTAGTTTCATACCAAAGACAAAATGTTTGCGTGTGTCTCTTCACTAATATTGTTAACCACACATACACACACTTGGTATTTGGGAAAGTTAGCTTACCCACTAAATGTAGTGAACCTAATAAGGACCAAAATAAATTGCTTCATCCAATTTGGAGTAGATTATATATTTATCTATCTTTGCAAAAAATATATATATATAAAAAATTATTTCATATTTCCTTGAAGATACAGGTTATGGGTTATGAATAATTATTACATTGGACCATTACCTTCAAATCATATGGGGGAATTTAGTGTACTGTTTATAATTTTTTAAGTTTATTTATTTATTTTGACAGAGACAGTACAAGTGGGAGAGGGGCACAGAGAGAGAGAGAGAGAGAGAGAGAGAGAGAGAGAGAGAGAGAGAATCCCAAGCAGGCTCCGCACTACCAGCACAGAGCCTGATGCAGGACTCAAAGCCACGAATCAGTGAGATCATGACCTGAGTTGAAACCAAGAGTCAGATGCTTAACCGACTAAGCCACCCAGGCACCCCTGCTTATAATAACTTTTAAACAATTCATATAAATCACATTCCAGCCTTCAGATAAAGCTAATTAGTAAATCAGTGGATATGTTTCAACTTTTTCTCCCGTCTCTGACACTTGAGGTTATTACTTCTTTCTTTCAGCTTTTTTTTCCCCAATGATCTCTTAATCACTGGGATCCTCTTTGCCCCATCCTCTGTCATGTCTTACTCTATGCAAATTCTTTGACAATTCTCATGTTCCCCTATAGAATGATGGCTCTTAACAATCATTCTGATCTGCACAGCTCAACAGCCAACTTCCTAGCAGATGTTTCCACTTAGGTGTCCCCCAAATACCTCTGGTCTCCTCCACAGCCCCGTCACATCTGCCAACAGCATCCCCATCCAGTCAGGATCACGGCTCTCCTTTGTATCTTCCTTTATTTTATCCCACATCAAAGTTACCATGAAGTCCATTCAGCTCTATCGCCTTAAAATCCTTTGATCCCCTCCCCTCCCATCTTCTTCCTCAAGACCTCTCCTTTATTTAGGAATCATCATTGTTCATCTTGAATACTGCCTTTCCCTGATCAAAAAAAACCCACCTTAAACAGCTCCTCAAAGCCTTTAGAAATCATTGGTGTTATCACGGTTGGTTCACAACCTCTCCATCAGCTACACCCTACTTGTGTCTCTAGCTTTAACTCCAGACAGCCCACCCGACCTAACCCATACACTCACTGAGCCCCAAAAAGGTAAGTTCAGTCTTGTCTCTATTCTTCTGCTCATGCTGTCAACTCTTCAGCTCACCCACCAAAAAAAAAAAAAAAAAAGAAAAGAAAAAAAAGTGCATTTTTATTAGATACCCTCCAATCATACATTTGCCTGTTTTTCTAACTAGAATTCTATGTCTTCACTTCCATTTCTATATCTACAGCACCTCCCACAGCAACTGGTATATGGGAAATATATTTAAATATATTTTCTTCAAATCTAAAAACTCCTACTTAAGTGCATTATTTAATCTCTTTACCTCACTTTCCTCACTGGCAAAATAAGGACACAGAATCATATCTCCCTTAGAGTGTGTTTGGGAGGAAGAAGTGAAGTTTCATATATGTAAAGCATGTAGAACCACACTTAGTATGTAATAAGTTCAAAGTAGATATGCTATATATTACTATCACAGGAACAGTCATTTTTATCATTTGTTAGTCGTTTTCCGCCATCCATTATCGAATTCTTTACTGAACATTTCAAGCACTGTTTTCCTGCAGCACCTCTAACAGCACTGGCCGGTGTGGCTTTCCTCTTGATAGCAATATTAAACACCCTTAGCTTTCAGCAGCACTCACAGCACCTCCTTTTTCAGAACTGGTAACCATTTCCAACCTCCTTTCAGTGTCAACATGCCACTTGTTTGAATAAACACTCTGGCACCCTAGCACAGACATTAGGAAAGCGACTTCCATAGCCAGACAGCTTGGGTTTGAACCCTGGCTCCTCCATTTATAACTGGCCACTGCAGGAAAGTATTTGGTTTCTCCATGACTCCATTTCCTTATCTGGCAAAGGAGGTTGAGAATAGTATTTACCTCATAAGATCATAGTAAGGTTAAATGAATTAGTAGTTTTAACATACTTAGAATATTACATGGGAATAGCATGCTCTTAATAAATGTAAGTTGGAACACATCCATTCAAGTGGCAGAGTCCACTCCATTAGAAACACCAGTGCCTAAAATGCTTTTAGACTATTGCCATTTATGCCAAGTTGGGCTTTCACAAATACAAGCAAAAATAGAATATATATATATTTTGTCTGAATATAAGCCAGGAAAGACCTTATATTTCCAAAATAAAAATTAAAAAACATTTTTAAATAGTACTTCCGGGGGTGTCTGGGTGGCTCAGTCAGTTAAGCCTCTGATTTCGGTTCAGGTCATGATCTCACAGTTCATGAGTTCGAGCCCCACATCAGCCCTGTGCTGACAGCCCAGAGCCTGGAGCCTGCTTCCGATTCTGTGTCTCCCCCCACCCACCCCCCCCCCCGTTCCTCCCCTGCTCATGCTGTCTCTCTCTCTAAAAAATAAATAAAGATTAAAAAAAACAGGATTTCCAAAGCCCTGAATGACTAACAAGGAAATAAAGGCTCATGTATGTTAAACGGTACATAGCTTCTGCACCAACCCCCATATCTGATATTTGGCCAGTGCTGGCAATTGAACATTACTGCACACAGAAAGCAGCAGCCTTCTGATAAACACCAGACCGTCCTTATACACTAGGAAATGGCTAGCCTATCATAGCACACAGGTGAGTGCTGCCCTTCTGCGACACCAAACTGACATGGCTCACAGGTAGAAAGGCAGAAGAGAGGGCAGTAGTTAAAAGCACCAAGGCTGAAGCCCATGACTTGGGTTCAAATCCACACATTGGCACTTAGTAACCATCCAACCATGAGTAACTTATTAAGTTCTTTGTGCCCCTATATTTCCATCTATAAAATAGGAAGTATTAGAAGGGTTGAACCAATAGTTCCTTGAAACTGACTATATATATATATATATATATATATATATATATATATATATATATATACACACACACACACACACACTATATATATACATATACATACTATATATATAGACTATATATATACACTGTATATATACACAAAGAACTTAGAGCAGCACTTTGCATGTAGTAGCACTGTATAAGTCTTACTTATTGCAAACACACAGCTACATGAACATTGCTAAGAAATGGTTTGCTATTAGTTCAAAGTCACCTCTGTGTATCTTGTACTAAAATTCAACACACTTTGTACCTTTCCCCAAGTACTATAGGCTACTGGAAACTAATGACTTCTATTTTAAATAATTTTTAAATGAATCTTATCATATTCATGCTTTGTTATAATGAAGATTAATTTTTTACTCAGGTAGTTTACTTGGCTTAAGTAAAGGTGTAAGGTGGTAAGTCATTTTCTATGGTGGTAGTAACAGAAGTAGAATCACCATGAAGCTAGCGAAACTTAAATTTCAGAGCCCAACAGTTTTATATGCTCCTCCAAGGCTGTTGGGAGGGTCTACGAACGTGTTCATGGAGTAAATATCTTAATTTTCAAAAGTTCTACGCATTTATGTTCTTTTTCAAAAAGAAGACACCCAAAGAACAACATGGATGGACCTAGAGGGCATTATGCTAAGTGATACGTCAGACAGAGAAAGACAAATACCATATGATTTCACTTATATGTGGAATCTAAAAAACCAAACAAATGAAAAAACAAAAGGCAGAAAAAGATGCATAAATACAGAGAAGTGATGGGTGCCAGAGGGGAGGAGGTGGGGGATGAACAAAATGGGTGAAGGGGAGTGGGAGACACAGGCTTCCAGTCATGGAATGAATAAGTCACAGGGATAAAAGGTACAGTGTAGGGAAGATAGCCAACGGTATTATAACAGCATTGTCTGGTGACAGATGGTAACTGCACTTGTGGTAAGCATAGCATAACTTATAGAGTTGTCAAATTACTACGTTGTACGCTTGAAATCAATGTAATGTGGTGTGTCAACTATACTTCAATTAAAAGGAGACACCCTAAATCATAGAAGCTTCCCTTTGCACAAAATCTGGATTTGCCCTTCGATAGTGTCAATATAGCTGACACATCTGTGTATAAGCAGGACAGAAAAACTATCGTGACAATGGTCCCGTGTATACTGGGTACCTGGACAGATTTCCATTCTTTGATTTGAAGCCATAGCTGTTATTTACAGGAAATTCTTGTCTCAAGGACTCGGAATGAGTCCCAGTTTCCCTGACACAGTCACAGCCTCAGCTTTGTGTAGTGCTTTTCTGTAGCCCATAGATTTGGTGCATCAATCAAAGAAGTGCTTTAGATCAACTGCATTGCAATTCTTTTATCCACCCTTGCCACCAGAGCGCACAACAGCTGTTGTTTGATTACCTTGTTTTCATGGTGATTCTGGAGTCCTCAGACATATTCCTGTGCCTCCTAGGATTTTCGTAAAACAGTACTGACCCTGACATCAAGAACTATATTTTACAAGCATGTACAGATATACACTTCCATATACACAGAATTCACTGCATTTTCTATCACCATCCTTTGAATTCTTTATACTCTATAAAGAAAAAAATACTCATCTACCCAAGAATTTCTATTACTGTCTCTGACACGGACACCAGTCTTTGAGCTGTAAAATTAAAGACACCCACCGCAAAACATTCTTTGTATTTGCAATGGAAAATAAGAGAATTCTTAGTCCACAAGCTGTTATGTATTCAACTGGAGCTACACCTGTTTTTCTCTTGCTTATACCAGGCTTTGGGGAACTCGGAGCCAGATGGAGGTTGCCATTGCATTGTGAAGTATTATTCTCTTCTGGTTATTATAACTCAGATACTGTCGATCACACCATTGAAACAATCTTGCATCTGCAAAATGTGCTCCAGGGAAACATCAGCAATTCCATTACTGTGAAAGGTATTGGAAGTTTGTTTGTGGGTAGCTGCTGGCTCCTGTTCAGCTGGTTATGTACTCATATTCTACAGGCCTTGCAGAGAGTTTTACTACTGAATAAACAACAAAGCAACTTCCTTGACTGACAATTGCAATTCTGCCATTTCTTTAATGCTAGCCTATTGGCAATGTTGTGATACGGAATTGAGCCCCGAAACCTCACCTTACCCTTATGGAGCATTTCCCGATTGTAGAACTGAATGCTCTTAAACAGTTTTTTCTAACCCTAGTAGCCACAAGTTAGACAATACATTTTCCTCAATGGACCACAGTTATTTATGGTCAGTAAACCAGTCATTCCAATGGGTCTACTTTATCTAAAGAATTAGCCAAGAAATATTTTAAGGACTTAAATGTTCCCTTGCAATAATACTCATATGTCAGTCATTATCAGTTTACTAATTCTTAGAAACAAAAGAAAACTTTTAGACTTAAAAAGAGAGGGCAACGAGTGTGACAGACTGGGACAATTGATCTTACCTCCTTTCCTTCCTGTGTTCCCTCAGGCTGCCCTTTCCAGGTCCAAATATCTAGAAGCCACATTGCTACTACATGTGTGCATGTGCCCCACTATGGTGGCCCCTTGGAATTGCTAAGGATGTGTCTGCAAATTCATAAATATGCCAATATGAAACTACAAGGACACATTTAAGTTCTAATTGTTTCTGAATCACAATGGGTGGGAGGTCAGGGGTATCCTTTGCATATTAAAACACATAAACTAGTGAATTGTTCTTTAAATATTTTACGAGCCTTTTTCCCCTCTCATTTAAAGAACATTTTCAAGATAGAAACAAAAACAAAAGCAACTGGTAAAATTCTAAGCTTTACCCAGACCAATAAAATGAGAATGTAGGTGAGGGGTAGGGGCAAGGATTGGTCATTATGTGGTACAGCCAGGCTGAATATCTTTGTCAATATTTGTGACCAATATGTACACCGGGAGGCTCCGGTTTGTTTCCATAGTATGATTTAATGAGACTCAAAGAGATTTATAATACACTTTTATTTTGTCCCCCAAAAAGCCTTATCAGGGTGTTCAAAAAGCAGTACCCTGAATTTTACATGTTTATTATGTGGTAATCAAGCATCACAATTCATGGTGGTATTTATTTTGACAGAAGAATAGGATAAAAATAAAATGTAAATTGATTCTGACATAATTAAATATATGTGCAGAAGTAAATTCTACAAATCACCAAGATTACTGTGTATGTCCCTAAACTTAATACCTGTTAATGTTCTTAAAATGGCTCTACCACAATTTTTCTTTTTTTTCCCCCCAAGCTTATTTCTTTGAGAGAGACAGCGCAAGTGGGGGACAGAGAGAGAGGGAGAGAGAGAGAATCCCAAGCAGTTTCAGCAGCACAGTCAGCATGCAGAGCTCGACATGGGGCTTGAACTCACAAAACTCTGAGATCAAGACCTGAGCCAAAATCAAGAGTGGGTAGCTTGACCGACCAAGCCACCTAGGCACGCCTCTACCACAGTTTTTCTAAATCTGGTTCATTACCTTAGACATTTCCCTCACACCATGTCACTATGACCCCAAACATGGAAAAAATTCTACTAATTTTCTCAACAAAAGAAGAAAAAGAAAAGTTCTGCTTGCTTTGTAAATGTTTAATTATAGAACTCTAAGCTGGTCAAAAAAATGCTGATTTCTATATCAAACAGAGCTCTCTTTCTCTCCTTTTCATTTAGAAAGTAAAGATGCATTAGGATATGCAAATACAGAAAGATTTGCTGGTCATTTTTTTTCTTTGCCTTATCTATGTCATGAAAAATTAAAAATTGATTTTTTAAATGCTAACAATAAGCACTCTTTCATTTACTTTTGGTAAATTGTTCTAGAAGCTTGACCTTATCACAAGCTGTTTATGAAAATATTATTTATATTTATCTGGGGTTTTTATCCTAAAGAGGAGCCTATGGTGCTGGCTTACCCACACCCACACCAACTTTTTGGAGGAAACCACCAACATAGGTGACCTTCCTCTTGACAACAACTGATTGGACTAGGGAAAGGAGGCTGACCCTCTATGACAGTTATTCACAGGCCATTAACTGGCCTATGACACGGTACACCAAAAAGGGACACATTATACTAGATGGAAACAAAACACCCAGTCAGAATCCTGAGAGGCATTTCATAAAATCACTTGAACTCTTTCATTGTGCAAATCGCTCACTCATTAAGGCATTTTCTAATAGGTTGACTTTCCGCAAGGTTCTATCTGACAATGAAATTGACTGGCCTGATAAACTACTCTGCCTCTGTACTCTTTATTTTCCATTGTGAATTAATAAATTATCAAGCACCTAAGTAAGCAAGCCTACCTTTTGAGAGATAGATCAAAGCTTTCTATGCTGACAAACCTGACAAGTGAGGTTGCAGAAAACAATGCTTAACAGCCACCAACCTCTAAAGCAGTACTTCTCAAACTCTAAATATACATAAAAGTCATCAGACGCTTCTGCTAGCACTACTCAGTAAGCCACGCAAGACTCTAGATACAACTGCTGTTCAAGGTGTAGTCGTTTCGTCCAGCAGCATCGTATAGTAGCTTGTTAGAAATAGAGAATCTTGGGGGCGCCTGGGTGGCTCAGTCAGTTGAGCGTCCGACTTCAGCTCAGGTCACGATCTCGCAGTCCTTGAGTTCGAGCCCTGCATCAGGCTCTGGGCTGATGGCTCAGAGCCTGGAGCCTGTTTCCGATTCTGTGTCTCCCTCTCTCTCTGCCCCTCCCCCGTTCATGCTCTGTCTCTCTCTGTCCCAAAAATAAATAAACGTTGAAAAAAAAAAATTTAGAAGAGACAGTTCTCACACAAGTGTTAAACCAGAAACGTGAGAATAGGGATACTAAACAATTACAAAATGAAGGTCATTGGGCCTATTCTTTTTTATTCACTTTACTTCTACCCTTATCCTTCTTAATCCAACACACATACATACACATACATACACACACACACACATACACACACACACACGCAGGGCTACACCCATTTAACTACAGAAAACTGATCTATATCCATGGAAACATTCAAAAGTGAAATGTAACTTCAAATTTTACATCCAGTGCTCTTGCTGACTTCTGGATGGAATTCTATTTCATGTTTCAGGTATACACCCAATTATGCATATCTATGCACATTTATAACAAAGAGGAAGTGTAAATTCTGAAACATGTTTTCCTTAGTTCTAATTTCAACAAGCCTCATTTCACTGGGCTATCTAGTCATGTGTTTGCTATTCTAAAATTTAAATTCAGTAATTGCTGTAAAATTTAATATAGGCTGTTTTAATACCAGGAGTCACTGATGTTATAACAGCTTAAGATAGGCTCCCCAATTAAGAAAACGCTGCTTAAATTACATTTCTTAAAAACAGTACCTTTAGTAGGTTCACATTTTAACTGATACCAACAATTGCCAGAGAATGTGGGAGTCAATGAACCAAACAAGGAGCATTACCAATTAGTGCCTTTACAATATGTGAGCAATTTGGAAACAGGTTTCCAAATGTAGATAAGAACACTAAAAACATTCAAGAAACTACTGATGAAAAGCCCCAGGGTGTGTAGACTACAGTGGGGATTTAACACTCTTGTCTGATAACTCTAGGTCACCTAATCCACAGAGGATTGACATTTCATATAAAAATATATACATTTACTTTTGTTGATTAGAATTTCAGTGGTATGTATTAAGGAGGATTTATTAGGTGAGAAGAAATAAAATATATTTACTCAAAAATGGATAAATGAACACGAACAGCTCCCTTTCCTCATGCAAGCCAGTTGGTATGGTTAGTTGACTGAATCCTGGAAATCAGAGTGTACTAAAGGTTCCCAGGTCTTCACAGAAGTGTAGGGAAAAAGATAATCCTATCTAGGTTCAAGTTGGTAGATTCAAGTCAATTCCAAGTTTTCGCGGAGATTCATGGAAGAGAGCGATCATAACAATATTGAGCTCTGAAAGAAAGATAGTAAGAATAGACAGTACAGTGTAGTGCACTCATACTGGCTCATAACAAATTGTGTACTTCTTCCCAACTCTTCATTGGTAGCTTGAAATAAGCTGCGATAGGAAAATTTAGAATATGAAAATTGACAAATGCTATGAATCAGATTTGGGTTTTTTTCCTCCCAGAGAACTAGTTTACCAACACACTTCAAGACTAGAAGTTTACCGTCAAATTGATATGAACATCAATAACAATTTTATAGGAGTGCTGTGCAAGTGTGTTAAAACTATGGAAGAACTTACACTATGAAAGACTCTATCTCATTTGTGAGGAAGATCTTCATTAGAAGTTCTATTTAAGCTGCTATCCAGAGACCAAAGTTTATTCTTATTTGTGCAATATAACACAGTTCCCGTGGATGAAAGTGTTACTTAAAATAGCAGTATTTGCTGGTCAACAGGCTGGTATGCAACGTAAAGGCTGTTTGTGTGTCCCCAAAATTCATACATTGAAATCCTAACCTCCAAAGGTGATGGTATTAGAAGGTGGGGCTTTTGAGAAGTGCTTAGGTCATGAGGATTAGAGCCTTCATGAATGCAATTGGTGTTCTTATAAGATAGATACACCCCCCCCCCCCTCCACAGCGATCCCCTGCCCCTTCCACCATATGAGAACACTGCAAGAGGCACAGGCTATCAGCCAGGAAGCGAGCTGTTACCCAACCATGCAGGCACCGTGATCCTGGACTTCCAGCCTCAAGAAGTGTGAGAAAAAAATGTCTGTTGTTTACAAGCTACCCGGTCTATGGTACTGTTATAGCAGCCTGAAAATACTAAGACAGACACAATTTGGAATAGGACACATGAAAGTACCTAAAATAGAACTTAGTTCATTTTAGTTGCTCTCTTTTTCCTACAACGAGAAGTACATTTTCTCCTTTCAAAATAAATATACTGTTCTTTGGCTGTAAGTACTAAACTATAAACCAGAAGGCCAAAAAGTTTGTGGTTCAGATGAGAAAGTCTGGACAAGCAGCCTAAGTGAGCGCTGTGTATTTTCTTTGCATGTGATAATAGAAACTTCGTGTTTATCCTCAGACTTTCACTTTCTAGGCCAATACAATCTTGCAACCTCTATTCTTCTTGATTCCTATCCTGACTTGACCTCAAGGTGACTTAGGAAATCTTGGTAGCCTATAATAGAAATTATACGTAATGTTCAAAACTGGGAAATATTCTGGTAGCATTTGTAAAAGCTACTTTGTGTTCAATCTTTCCAGCAAGGTACCAGATGTAACACTGAAAAATGAATCCAGACATTACAAAAACCTGCTAAAAAAATTTCAACCTTAATCGTAAAGAAGTCCACAAGTACTTTAACCAAGCAACAATCAAAATCAACAGAAGTGCATTGGAAATGAAAGATACCAGAGTTTCTTTTAAAGAACTCCAGAGAAGTTTCAAATATTTAATATTTTGGGATGCTGCAATTACTCAAGATTTAATTGGAGGATTTCTGTCTTCATGAGGTCCCAATAGTTCATTTTTGCTTTTAATTCCCTTGCCTTTGGAGATGTGTCAAGCAAGAAATTGCCATGGCTGAGGTCAGAGAGGTGTTTTTCCTGCTTTCTCCTCAAGGTTTTGATGGTTTCCTGTCTCACATTCAGGTCCTTTATCCATTTTGAGTTTATTTTTGTGAATGGTGTAAGAAAGTGGTCTAGTTTCATTCTTCTGCATGTTGCTGTCCAGTTCTCCCAGCACCATTTGTTGAAGAGACTGTTCCCCCCCACCCATTGGATATTCTTTCCTGCTTTGTCAAAGATTAGTTGGCCATACTTTTTTGGGTCCAATTCTGGAGTCTCTATTCTATTCCATTGGTCTATGTGTCTGTTTTTGTGCCAATACCATGCTGTCTTGATGATTACAGCTTTGTAGTAGAGGCTAAAGTCTGGGATTGTGATGCCTCCCGCTTTGGTCTTCTTCTTCCATATTACTTTGGCTATTTAGGGTCTTTTGTGGTTCCATACAAATTTTAGGATTGCTTGTTCTATCTTTGAGAAGAATGCTGGTGCCATTTTGATTGGGATTACATTGAATGTATAGATAGCTTTGGGTAGTATTGACATTTTAACAATATTTATTCTTCCAATCCATGAGCATGGAATGTTTTTCCATTTCTTTGTATCTTCTTCAATTTCCTTCATAAGCTTTCTATAGTTTTCAGCATACAGATCTTTTACATCTTTGGTTAGGTTTATTCCTAGGTATTTTATGATTCTTGGTATAATTGTGCATGGGATCAGTTTATTTGTCTTTCTGTTGCTTCATTATTAGTGTATAAGAATGCAACTGATTTCTGTACATTAATTTTGTATCCTGAGACTTTGCTAAAAGCTTCTGCACTGCAAAGGAAACAATCAACAAAACTAAGAGGCAACCAACAGAATGGGAAAAGATATTTGCAAATAACATATCTGACAAAGGGCTAGTATCCAAAATCTATAAAGAGCTCACCAAACTCCACACCCAAAAAACAAATAATCCAGTGAAGAAATGGGCAGAAAACATGAATAGAACTTCTCTAAAGAAGACATCCAGATGGCCAACAGGCACATAAAAAGATGCTCGGGGCGCCTGGGTGGCTCAGTCGGTTGAGCGTCCGACTTCAGCTCAGGTCACGATCTCACGGTTTGTGAGTTCGAGCCCCGCGTCAGGCTCTGGGCTGATGGCTCAGAGCCTGGAGCCTGCTTCCGATTCTGTGTCTCCCTCTTTCTCTGCCCCTCCCCCATTCATGCTCTGTCTCTCTCTGTCTCAAAAATAAATAAACATTAAAAAAAAATTAAAAAAAAAAAAGATGCTCAACGCCACTCCTCATCAGGGAAATACAAATCAAAACCACACTGAGATATCACTCACACCAGTCAGAGTGGCTAAAATGAACAAATCAGGAGAGTATAGATGCTGGAGAGGATGTGGAGAAACGGGAACCCTCTTGCCCTGTTGGTGGGAATGCAAACTGGTGCAGCCACTCTGGAAAACAGTGTGGAGTTTCCTCAAAAAATTAAAAATAGATCTACCCTATGACCCAGCAATAGCACTGCTAGAAATTTACCCAAGGGATACGGGAATGCTGATGCATAGGGGCACTTGTACCCCAATGTTTACAGCAGCACTTTCAACAATAGCCAAATTATGGAAAGAGCCTAAACGTCCATCAACTGAGGAACAGATAAAGAAATTGTGGTTTATATACACAATGGAGTACTACATGGCAATGAGAAAGAATGAAATATGGCCTTTTGTAGCAATGTGGATGGAACCGGAGAGTGTTATGCTAAGTGAAATAAGTTATACAGAGAAAGACAGATACCATATGTTTTCACTCTTATGTGGATCCTGAGAAACTTAACAGAAGACCATGGGGGAGGAGAAGGGAAAAAAAAGTTAGAGAGGGAGAGAGCCAAACCATAAGAGACTCTTAAAAACTGAGAATAAACAGGGTTGACAGGGGATGGAAGGGAGAGGAGGGTGGGTGATGGACATTGAGGAGGGCACCTGCTGGGAGGAGCACTAGGTGTTGTATGGAAACCAATTTGACAATAAATTTCATATTAAAATAATAATAATAATTAGATGATTTCTGTTAAGGTTATATGAAAACAATCAAAATCATTGCTAAAAAACCAGGAATGCTTTAAGTTCACATTTTGCCCTTAAAATATAATTAGCAATGTTACTTATTAAATATTATGACATAACAGTTTCTCAAACCAAATCATTCAGAGTATCATTTTCCTTATTCTAAATCTTTACCACACCTGAAGTTATATGAAAACACTCCCAAGTAACAGTTTTACATATCAGTAATAGTATGTTTAGATAAATCATAAAGTAATAAATTGAGTTTTTTGCCTCTGTCAAAATAAACATCTATCTTAGGCAAAGTGCTAGAAATGAAATTGCTAAATTTATAAATACATGTGACGTTTGGGGTTTTATCATTTTTTTAAAACTTAACGTTTCAAATAAGTTACCAGATGTAAGCATGTTGATGTGCAATGTAGGAAAGCGGAAGATAAAGGAGGGCTCCAGTTTATACCCACAATGTATAATATGATGCATTTCCTACTCCTCGAAATTTCTGCTTGTTGATGCCAAAATTTGGAAAAGAAGCCATGTAAAGTTTCCTTTAAAATTCAATGACTATCCTCCCTACGGGGCTAATGCTGCACATGCCTAGTCCATGTAGGAATACCTGTGTCCAGGAATGACACTATCTGCAAGGATCTTACGCTAGGCATGGATGAATAAGAGATCACAAAATACATTGTGGGCTTATATTATCAAATGGAAGAAAATCTGTGATTTTGTAAAAATCAGTCATGGAGATACTATTCCCTAGGGCCAATAGCTGGAATCCTTTAACCATAGAAAGCCCCAGGTTTCTCTTTTAAAAGCTTTTCCATATTTATTGATGTCTACGTTAGGAACAATGAAAATTTATACTACCGTAAAATTTATTTTAAAGAGATGAAATCAGTGAAAACAGTGGTATAAAACTTCTGCAAATTCTCTCCACCATGAGAAGAATGAGGAACTGGCAAAAACAAATCATCAGAACTCTAGACGTTTAACCAAAGGCTTGTAGCAATCTTGGGGGTATTTATTCAAGAAATGTGACAACAAATAATTCAATTAAAAATGGGCGGGGGGGGCGCCTGGGTAGCTCAGTTGGTTGAGCAGCTGACTTGATTTCAGCTTGGGTCAAGATCCCAGGGTTGTGCAATTGAGCCCCACATCAGGCTGGGCGCTAAGTATGGAGCCTGCTGGGGATTCTCTCTCTCTCCCTCTGCCCCTTGCTCCTACTCATTCTCTAAAATAAAATAAATAAAAATGGGCAGAGAACCTAAATAGACATTTTTCCAAAGAAGATATGCAGATGGCCAGCAGACATATGAAAAGATGCTCAACATCACTCATCATCAGGGAAATGCAAATCAAAACTACAATGTGATAGTACCTCACCTTTCAGAATGGCTAAAATCAACAAGACAAGACACAAGTGTTGGTGAAGCTGGGGAGAAAAGGGAACCCTCTTGTGCTGTTGATGATGTAAACTGGTGAAACCGCTATGGAAAACCGTACGAGGTCACTCCAAAATTTAAACATAGAGATACCATACAACCCAGGAATTCCACTTCTGGGTATCTACCCAAAGAAAACAAAACATTAAATTGAAAAGATATATGCACCCCTATATTTATTGCAGCATTATTTACAATAGCCAAGGTATGGAAGCAAACTAAGTGTCCATTGATAAAGAAGATGTGGTATGTGTATATAATATTACTCAGCTGTAAAAACAATAATAATAATAATAATAATAATAATAGGATCTTGCCATTTGTGACAACACTGATGGACCTAGAGAAAATTTGCTAAGTCAAATAAGTCAGAAAAAATACGAATACCATATGGACTCTAAAAAAGACAAAACAAATAAACAAAAAACAGAAATAGACTCATAAATACAGAGGACAAATTAGTGGTTGCCAGAGGAGAGGTGGGTGAAAGGACAGGCAAAATTGGTGAAGGGGATTAAGAGATACAAACTTCCAATTATAAAATAAATAACTAAAGGGATTAACAGTATGGCATAGGGACTATATTTAGTAATATAATAATTTTATGTGGGGACAGACACCATGGTGAGCATTTCATAATGCATATAATTGCTGCATCATTATGTTATATACTTGAAATATAACATTGTATAACATTGTATGTCAACTATACTTTAATATAAAAATTAAAATAGTTATTTTAGAAAAGAAATGTAGAGAGCAGACTTTGTGGCATTTTAACTTGCCCTATTCCTATCTCACATTGCACCCTCGTGACAGCTTTAAAAATCAATAGCTCACAATCAAACAAAACCTAGCAGTTAGGCAGCCACCAGCAGGTGGAGAAGGGGGTTGGAACCCTCAAAATCTCATTGTCAAAGAACTGTGGCTCCTTGGAAGACTCCAGTTGCACAGCTGTCTTTGTTAGACCTGCCTCTGAACTCACTCAACGCAAAAAGTGCCCCAAAGGAGCTTTCCAAAAACATTTAGAGGCAATCATTTAATTTGTAGAATCAATCTGTAGAATAGATGTTCATAAGGGCTTAGAAAAGCTGTGACAGGGGCACCTGGGTGGCTCAGCCAGTTAAGCATCCAACTTCAGCTCAGGTTGTGATCTTCCAGGTCATGAGTTCAAGCCTCACGCTGGGCTCTGTGCTGACAGCTTGGAGCCTGGAGCCCGCTTCCAATGCTGTGTCTCCTTTTCTCTCTATCCCTTCCCCTGCACTCTGTCTCTCTCCCTCTCTCAAAAATAAATAAACATTAATTTAAAAAAAAAAAAAAGAATGGACGTGTGTATTAATGCCACTTTAGATCATCACAAAATGGCAACTAAATTAATGGAGAAAAGATGAATTATTCTATAAAGGGATTAAGACGATTGACTCTCCATTAAAAGAAAATAATAGGCTTGATTCCTGTCTTACTTGGAATATGAAAGTGTATTTCAGATGGCTTAATGATGCAAATGGAAATTTTAAAAATTGTTAAAATTAAAGCAGTTTGCCTATTTCTGCAGTCATTCTGACATGTTGCTCTAGGAAGACAGAAACCAAAAGATGTATGAAAATTGCCTCCTATTCCACACCTTTTCTGTAGGACCTGATAACATATTTGTAGTGAAGACTTATTTTGGATAACTTGGGGCCCTTGAGTACTTTCAGAAATAATTAATGTATAGAGCATTTTAGAATTTAAAAATTAAGGTAAATATATAATAGAGTGTTTCTTATAGTACTTATATCACTAATAATAGCTACCTTCAGTCAGTAATTTAAATAATCTTTTAGACTTTTCTTATAAAAGAAAATAGGATCTTCTCAAGGGGCAAAGCATCATAACACTCTGCTGAGTTTTTCCCAAAGCATAGGTCTACAGGGCATTCTTAAACAAGTTGCCAAGCAGAAAACTGTCTGGAAAATTATACACCACAAGTTTGACAATAGTTATTTAAATGTTCATGGTAAAGACATTTTGTATAATCTCCTTTTCTATATTTCTAAATTTACTAAAATGAACATAAAATTGTAAATACCAAAGTAAAAAGCAAACCTTAAGCAGCTACATTGGGGATATCTGATTTTCAGAGCCAAAATTTTGATAACATCAATAACCTCAAAAAAAACTTTTTTATTATTTATTAGAAATGAAAGAAAATTTTACAAGTCAAGGGTACTGAGGACAAGAATATTCAGAATGAGTAACAAGACATTTATAATCACCTTTAAAAAATAATCCATAAATCATTGGTATGAGGTATTTGCACATTTTTTCAGGATCAACACAATGGAACTATTTCCTAATATGATATTCTAAAATAGAAAAAATAAAATTTTATCCACTCCCTCAGTTTATAATTTCACACACTAAAGGAGAGGTTAATAATTAGAGGCAGCTCTTGCTTTGCCCAGTACTGCATTAAGTGAAAGTTGTTCACAATACAACTGTGCTCTCGTTTTGCTCTGTAACCAATCTTAGCATCGGCGGAGCTATGTGAATTGAGGACAGTTCCCACAAGGTGCATTTCCATTAACATGGTACCGTGGGAAAGTAGGAACTGATTATATTGGCTTATTTGGTAGATTTTGTGATGGTTAAATTTGAGAGACAATAATCAATCATGTGATCTGAGTGAGCTATTCAAATATTGCTTTCTTTAGGGCACCTGGATGGCTCAGCTGGTTAAGCATTGGAATGCAGCTCAGGTCATGATCTCACAGTTTGTGAGTTCAAGCCCTGCATCCTGCTCTGTGCTGACAGCTCAGAGTCTGGAGCCTGATTCAGATTCTGTGTCTCCCTCTCTCTCTGCCCTACTCCACTCGCGCTGTTTCTCTCTCTCTCTCAAAAATAAACAATAAAATTTTTTAAATAAATAAATAAATATTGCTTTCTTCTAAGACATGTTACCAGATTTCTGAACTACTTTTGCTAAACTGGTTGAAGGAGCTTGAAAAAATTACCACATATTCTGAGATTCATTCCTATAGAACCTTGTACCAATAACCTTGAAAAGCTGTATTATTTTAAAATCTACGTGTGTGGTATATGTGCGAGTGCATATGTATATTTTATTTCATATCTTAGGGTTATATGATGCTCAGAGAAAACTTCTGTTAGGGATTCAGTCAGTCATTTTTTAGGTCAAATTTTTGAGGAATTAAGGTTTTATAATCACAAATTAATATTAAATTATGTTACTTTGTGATCATTTATTTTTGAGTGATACACTTTTCATAAATTCTTACAAGGAGACAGAGATATCCAGCTAGCATTCCTAAGTTCTTATGGTACCAAACGCAGACATCAAAACATGTCAATAACATCAATTAGGATTTAACTAAAATGTCTGAGATTTCACTTTTTATAACAAGAAATTCTCCACAATCAGTTATTAGACTGTCAGCACTCTTTCTCCTTATGGATTCATGCTATTTAATTCTGTTCTGGGGGGGGGGGGGGGGCGGCGCCTGGGTGGCGCAGTCGGTTAAGCGTCCGACTTCAACCAGGTCACGATCTCGCGGTCCGTGAGTTCGAGCCCCGCGTCGGGCTCAGGGCAGATGGCTCAGAGCCTGGAGCCTGTTTCCGAATCTGTGTCACCCTCTCTCTCTGCCCCTCGCCCGTTCATGCTCTGTCTCTCTGTCCCAAAAGTAAATAAACGTTGAAAAAAAAAAAGTTTAATTCTGTTCTTGGGGGAAATTAAACCAACAAAACTTAACCATAAAAACAAAAAAACTTTCAGCATTATTTAATAAATTTTGACGTTACGAGGGTAAATAATTGTACATGAATATGACATAAAATGTAGACTTCCCTAGTGCTCCTACACCGGTGATAATCCCCATCAAGGGTTACCATGATTCTGTGTTTGAGTATTACAGTGGGTGTGGTTTTTTTTAAATTTTTTTAATGTTTAGTTATTTTTGAGAGAAAAAGAGAGACGGAGCACACGTGGGGAAGGGGCAGAGAGAAAGAGAGGGAGACACAGAATCTGAAGCAGGCTCCAGGCTCCAAGCTGTCAACACAGAGCCCAAGGTGGGGCTGAAACCCATTAACTAGGAGATCATGACCTGAACCAAAAAGTCAAACGCTTAATCAACTGAGCCACCCAGGCGCCCCTGGATGTGTTTGTTTTTTAACTTCCTAGGAATAGAATCGTGTTATTTACTATTTATTTATATTATATATTATAATATATAAATTTATATTATATAATTATATGTATAGTATATAATTATATATTTATTATAATATAATTATCTATTATTATATAATTATGATATAATTGTATTATACATTATATAAAATTATTGTACATTATTATATAAATATTTATATAATGTATAATTATATTATATAATTATGTTATATTAAATATATACTTATAAATTTATATTATATATTATAATATTTATATCACAAATAAAACAAATAAATAATTATATTTTCCACTTGTCATGATACTTGTGATACTTATGTTGTTGCAAATAGTAGTTCTTAATTGCAGTGTAGAATTCCACTATATGAATGTACCACAATTTACGCAGGTATTCCACCGCAGATAGATGTTTGTTTTCGGTTTCTCACTACTATGAATGACACCACCAAAAATATCTCTCGACAGATATAAGAATTCATTTTGCTTGCTGTATACTCAGTAGTAGCAGTGCTGGGTCTCAGGTATAAGTATGTTCAGCATTAGATACCACCAGCTTCCCAACATGGTCATGGGCATGGTCCTACCAGCAATATGTGAAGGTCCCAGCTGCCCTTCGTCCTCACCTTGTTACGAATCAAGTCCTACTTAATGGTCTGTCAATCTTCTCTGGCTAGTGCTTAATTGGAACACTGCTTAAGAAATCTGTGTTCCTGAATGTATTCTCCTAGATTTTGTTATGGAAGCCGTATGGTTTTGCCTTTCACTTTTGAGCCTAGAATCAATCTCAAAATAGTTTTTGTGTGTATAGTGGTCAAGATTTATTTTTCCCATATGGATATCTAATTAATTCAGCATATGTTAAAACAACTATTCCTCCATCATTGTACCCCCATTGCAATTTTGCTTTAATCAGGTTATTGTATAAGTGTAATTCTGTTTCTCGGATCTATTTTGTTCCCTTGGTTAATTTGTCTCTCCTTGCACCAAAAAAACCACTGCCTTAATTATTGTAGTTTAAAATAACCTACACCTGCTGGCACTTTGTATTTCTTTAGATATTTCAGGTCTTTTGCATCTTTTTCTAAGTTTTGGAATCAACCTGTCAATGTCTACAAAAAAAGAATGCTGGACTTTTTATTAAGATTTCATGGACTGTAGGCAGAAATGACAGCTTGACAAAAGTGAATTTTCCAATGAATTTAATGTTTTATTGTAAACTAAACCATGGTGTTTCAATTCCCTAATTGTTATTAGCTTATAAACATACAATGTATTTTATATATTTACTGGTGACCTTACTAAAACTCCATTTTTTTTCGAGTAGTTTGTAGATTTTTGCACAAATGATAATTATATCTGCAAATGGCAGCTTTCTCATTACTGTCAAAATGGTATTTTTCTTCTTTATTGCACTAGCTATAAACTTCAATGCAATATTAAATTGAAGAGCTAAGACCAGACACTCTCCTCTTGCTTCCAATTGCAGGAGGGAAATGTTCAGTGTTTTGCTGTTACGTTGGATGATGGCTGTAGGCTGTCATTGTTCTATCCACCCTTGATTAGATTAACAATGAACCTTTCTATTCCTAGTTTCTTGTATGTTTTTATACTAAATGGATGTTTGCTTTTATCAAATAACAGTTCTGCATCTATGCAGTTAATCATATGATTTTCTCCTTTATTTGATGAAGGTGGTGAAGCATATGGATTAATGCCCCAGTGTTTAACCAATCTTGCATTCCTGGAAAAACCTCACTCGTTTTATCTTGCTTAGGATGTTTGCATCTGTGTTCATGAAAGAATGTAAGCATAGTTGTTGTTTTTTCTTGCAAAGTTACTGTATGATTTGGGGATCAGGGTTATCCTGGTCTCATAACACAAGTTGAAATTGTCCCCTCCTTTCTCTATTTTTTGAAATAGTTTGTGCACGACTGACATTCTGTAGATTATTTCATCCTTACATATTTGTAGCAGTTCAGCAGTGAAGCTGAAGTTTTTGTTTCTGGGAAGGTTTTAATTGTGAATTCAATTTCTTTAGCAAACATAACCTATTTAAATTTTCTACGTATCCATATGCAAGTATGTCTTTCCAGAATTTATTTTGAAGTTTTCAAACATCTTAGCATAAAGGTGTTCATATGTTCTTTTGCCATGGAGATATAAATCACACACTTAAATTCACCATTTCAAAATGCACAGTTCAGTGGTTAGAATGTTTTCAAGTTTGTATAACCATCACCACTATTAATTCCAGACCCTTTTCATCAGCCTAAACAGAAACTCCTGTTAGCAGTCACTTTCCATTCCCCCTCCCCCAGCCCTTGGAGATCACTCATCTACTTTTTGTCTCTACACATTTGCCTATTCTGGCTATAACATATAAATGGCATCACACAGTCTATGACCTTTTGTGTCTGGCTTCTTTCACTTAGTGTAATGTTTTCAAGACTGATCGATGTTGTAGCATATGTTTTCAGTTCTCCTGGGTATATACCTAAGAGTAGAATTGCAAAGTCACATGGTAACTCTACGTTTAACATTTTGGAGAACCGTCAGAAGCTGTTTTCCGAGACAGCTGCACCAGCAATATGTGAGGGCTCCAATTCCTCTACAGTCTCACTAGCTATTATTTTCCCTGCTTAAAAAAATAGCCATCCTAGTGGTTGTAAAGTGGTATCTCATACTGGATTTGATTTGCATGTTTCTAATGACTAGGGATGCTGAGCATCATAACATGTTTTTATTGTGTTTTCCCAGTCTGTATGATGTAGCGATATTGCCTTTTTCATTTCTCAGATGGGTAATTAGTGTTTTCCTTCTACTTGTCCATTTTCAGTCTTGGCTAGGGTCTCATCCTTTTTTTCCAGTCTTTTTGAAGAACACATTTTTAGCTTTGCTAAATTTCTCTGTTGTATATTTGCTTTTTCATTATTTCCTGCATTCCTTATTACTTTGGGTTACATTTGCTATTTTTATAGCTTCATAAAAAGGAAGTGTAGATTATTTATTGTCAACCACTCTTCTATTCTTATATATGCATGCACTGGGGTCCTAATTTCCCCCCAAAGCACTGCTTTAGTTCCATTCTCCCCAAATTGAAATATTGTATTTTCATTGTCAAAATGTTTTCTAACTTATATATTGATTTTCTTTTTGATCTATTATTTGGAAATGTGTTGCAATCCAAATGTTTAAGGATCATTTATTTTTCTGTTGTTAATTTCTATTATTTTACTTTTCTTAGGGAATATATTCTATATTATTTAAATCCTTGGAAATTTTTTTCAGACTTAAAATAAATGTAAAATATTAAAAAGCCTCAAAAATATCCAGAAATTAGGGGCACCTGCGTGGCTCAGTCAGTTAAGAGTCCAACTTTGGTTCAGGTCATGATCTCAGCTCCTGGGTTCGAGCCCCACATCAGGCTCTGTGCTCACAGCTCAGAGCCTGGAGCCTGCTTCAGATTCTGTGTCTCCCTCTCTCTCTGTTCCTCCCCCACTCATGCTCTATGTCTGTCTCTCTCTCTCTCTCTCAAAAATAAATATTAAAAAAAAGAATGATTCAAAAAAACATACATATAAATTGATAGTCATACCCTTCTATTTCAAGTGTTGGATGTAAAGAGGGATCTTCTGATTTTTGTTCTTTACCTCTTTCATATACATTTAAATAAAAACTATTGCTTGGAAATATAACCGTAATGAAAACCGTGTATGCACTCTGTGAATCTATATGTATGTTGCCATTCTATAACAAGTCCTATAAACTATAGTGTTCCTATCACTTGGGCAAAAATTAATGCAGATCATTCTCATTTAGCAATGTACCGAATACTGCTGACCTTCAGAAAGTGAGTGAAAATTCTTTCTATATGATCTATCACCGCAGAAAATTCTGTCTCTGAGCTTCCCAGAGTCAAACACTGAGAGCACCTTGTTTTGTCAACAACTATTCTACTTTTAGGATAAGAAATGCGACTAGTTCCTTCCATCTTCCAGGGAAAGGTAGGCTTCACTCCTGCCCTGCTCTCCTCTGGTTTGGAGGCCAAAAGCTTCTGGTGAGCCCCAGTCTTGTCTAAGGAGAAGATTTCAGGAATGTTGCGTGCAGCCCCACCACAAAACGGAAAGATTAAGAATGGACAAGACACAGAATTCAGCAGGTACATAGTGCAGAGAGGTCAATTTGGGGAGCAAGAAGCCAGGAAAGGTAGGAAACCGCTTCTGCGGGCAGAGAGAGGATGGAGATTGGGGAGGGGGGAGCATATAGGAAAAGCACCCCCCCAAAAGCAGCTGGAGATAAAGTGGAAAATTGGAAACAGCCACAGGGACTAAACTAAAACGGGAGAAAGGAGAAAAGAGAAAGGAGAGGGTTCAAATTCCATTAGGACTGTAAACAGGGGGGAGCACAAAGGATGCAACTCCATAGCTCAATACCTGGTGGTGCTCTGGTGGGAAGGGCAAATCCCCAGGAACAGAGTGGGATCCGGAAGGTTCTCGGGCCACACGGGGGAAAAGCGGTTCCACTGCTGGAAGGACATTTGGTAGAGACTGTTGAAGCCACCTGGTCCCAGCAGACCCCGGAAGGCAGCCACATTTGCTGGTGCTGGGGCAAGGTCGTTAAGGGTGAAGCCTGGTGCCAGATGTGTGTTGTGATTTTCCATAATCACTGAAACGCTGCCGCACACTGTCTCGGGATCTTTTTCTGGGGTGGGCTGGCACCTGGCCGCAGTCTCAGGGCACCGGCAGCAGCAGGGGTCCAGCGGGCATTCCTGGGTGCAGCCGACATTCAGCCATTGCTCATTCGGCCATTGCTCAGTGAGACCCTCCCGCAGAGGGGCAGAATGGATCAAAGCCACAGTCCTTCAGAATGAAGGCACAGGAAAAACAGCTGCATCTGAGACAAAGCTCGGGAGAGAGGTACTGCCTGGGGCCTGGTCACAGAGAGTGAAAAAGCAGGGAGTGGACGAGAGCTGAAGACAGGACAGGTGTGCGATTGCTGATGGGGGAGAACAGACTGGGTAGCTGGGTGACCCCAGTTTCACCACTCCCGCGCATGTGCATACGCACCTATGAGCACCGCAACAATCCACCCCAGTAGGCTCACAGCGCCATCTAGTGGAGAGTGGAGCTGTTACACTGAGCCCCGCCCAACTGGGCCAACTTCGCTCTTCAGGAACACAAGTCTCACTGCCGGCTTAGTTTATGGACTATAAAGAGCTATATAGACTGACTTCTAGGGGAAAACGAAGCAATTTCAGTCCTACTTCAATCTGTTTGCAGGTTCATCTATTAAATTTTTTTCTTTTTTTTTTCTTTTTTCTTTTTCTCTTTTACAATTTTTTCTTGAATAAAGAGAAAAAAATTCATTTTTATTTTCAATTTTTATTAAAAATATTTTTCTTTAATTCTTTTTCTACTATATTCTTTACTTTTGTATATATCTTTTCAAACTCTATTTTACCCCCATCATCTCATTTTAGTCTACTTCAGTATATTCATTTTTTCAAATTCTCAATTTCCTTTTTTCTTTCTCTCCGCTCCCCCCCTTCTTTTTCTCTAATCTGTCAAACCGCTTTCAACACCCAGACCAAAACACACCTAGGATCTAGCATCACATATTCAATTTATGTGTGTGTGTGTGTTTAATTTTTATTTTAATATTTTTTTAATTTTAATTATTTTTTATTTCATTTTTTCTACCTCATTAATTCCTTTTCTCCCTTCAAAATGACAAAATGAAGGAATTCACCCCAAAAGAAAGAGCACAAAGAAACGACAGCCAGGGATTTAACCAACACAGATACAAGCAAGATGTCTGAACCAGCATTTAGAACCACAATAGTAGGAATACTAGCTGGAGTTGAAAATAGATTAGAATCCCTTTCTGCAGAGATAAAAGAAGTAAAAAAATAGCCAGAATGAAATTAAGAATGCTATAACTGAGCTGCAATCACGGATGGATGCAGCGGCGGCAAGGATGGACAAGGCAGTACAGAGAATCAGTGATACAGAGGACACACTTATAGAGAATAATGAAGCAGAAAAAAAGAGGGAGATTAAGGCAAAAGAGCACGATTTAAGAATTACAGAAATCAGTGACTCATTAAAAAGGAACAACATCAGAATCATAGGGGTCCCAGAAGAGGCAGAGAGAAATAGGGGTAGAAGGGTTATGTGAGCAAATCATAGCAGAAACATCTTTCCTAACCCGGGGAAAGACAGACATCAAAATCCAGAAAGCACAGAAGACCCCCATTAGATTCAATAAAAACCGACCATTAACAAGGCATATCATAGTCAAATTCACAAAATGCTCAGGCAAGGAGAGAATCATGAAAGCAGCAAGGGAAAAAAAAGTCCCTAAGCTACAAGGAAAGACAGATCAGGTTTGCAGCAGACCTATCCACAGAAACTTGGCAGGCCAGAAAGGAGTGGCAGGATATATTCAGTGTGCTGAATCAGAAAAATATGCAGCCAAGAATTCTTTATCCAGAAAGGCTGTCATTCAAAATAGAAGGAGAGATAAACAGTTTCCCAGATAAACAAAAATTAAAGGAGTTTGTGAGCACTAAACCAGCCCTGCAAGAAATTTTAAGGGGGACTTTCTGAGGGGAGAAAAGATGAAAATATATATCAAAAGCAACAAAGACTAGAAAAGACCAGAGACCACCACCAGAAACTTCAACTCTACAAGCATCACAATGGCAATAAATTCATATCTTTCAGTACTCACTCTAAACCTCAGTGGACTCAATGCTCCAATCAAAAGGCATAGGGTAACAGAATGGATAAGAAAACAAGATCCATCTATATGTTGTTTACAAGAGACCCACTTGAGACCTAAAGACACCTTTAGATTGAAAATAAGGGGACGGAGAACCATCTATCATGCTAATGGTCAACAAAAGAAAGCCGGAGTAGCCATACTTACGAACAATCTAGACTTTAAAATAAAGACTGTATCAAGAGATGCAGAAGGGCATTATATCATAATCAAGGGGTCTATCCACCAAGAAGACCTAACAATTGGAAACATTTATGCACCAAATGTGAAAGCACCCAACTATATAAATCAATTAATCACAAGCATAAAGAAACTCATCGATAGTAATACCATAATAGGAGGAGACTTCAACACCCCACTCACAGCAACGGACAGATCATCTAATCAAAAAATCAAGAAAACAATGGCTTTGAATGACACACTGGACCAGATGGACTTAACAGGTATATTCAGAACATTTCATCCTAAAGCAGAATATACATTCTTCTCTACTGCACAGGGAACATTCTCCAGAAGAGACATACACCAGGACACAAATCAGCCCTAAGTAAGTACAAAAAGATCGAGATCATACCATGCATATTTTCAGACCACAATGCTATGAAACTCGAAATCAACCACAAGAAAAAATTAGGAAAGACAGCAAATACTTGGAGACTGAAGAACATCCTACTAAAGAATGAATGGGCTAACCAAGAAGTTAAAGAGGAAATTAAAAACTATATGAAAGTCAATGAAAATGATAACACCACAACGCAAAACCTCTGGGGCGCAGCAAAGGTGGTCATAAGAGGAAAGTATATAGCAATCCAGGCCTTCCTAAAGAAGGAAGAAAGGTCTCAGATACATATCCTAACCCTACACCTTAAGGAGCTGGAAAAAGAACAACAAATATAACCCAAAACCAGCAGAAGGCAGGAAATTATAAAGATTAGAGCAGAAATTAATGCTATCAAAACTAAAAAAACTGTAGAACAGATCCATGAAACCAGAAGCTGGTTCTTTGAAAGAATTAATAAAATTGATAAACCACTAGCCAGTTAGATCAAGAAGAAAAAGGAAAGGACCCAAATAAATAAAATCAAGAATGAAAGAGGAGAGATCACAACCAACACAGCAGAAATACAAACAATAATAAGAGATTATTATGAGCAATTATACACAAATAAAATCAGCAATCTGGAAGCAATGGACAAATTCCTAGAAACATATACACTACCAAAACTGAAACAGGAAGAAATAGAAAATTTGAACAGACCCATAACCCAGTAAGGAAATCAAATTAGTAATCAAAAATCTGCCAAAAAACAAGAGTCCAGGGCCAGATGGCTTTCCAGGGGAATTCTACCAAACATTTAAGGAAGAGTTAACACCTATTCTCTTGAAACTGTTCCAAAAAAAATACAAATGGAAGGAAAACTTCCGAACTCTTTCTATGAAGCCAGCATTACCTTGATTTCAAAACCAGACAGAGACCCCACTAAAAAAGAGAACTATATACCAATTTCCCTGATGAACATGGATGCAAAAATCCTCAAAAAGATATTAGCCAACTGGATCCAACAATAATTTTTAAAAAATTATTCACCATGACCAAGTGGTATTTATACCTGAGGTGCAGGGCTGGTTCAGTATCCACAAAACAATTAACATGATTCATCACATCAATAAAAGAAAGGATAAGAACCATATGATCCTCTCAATAGACACAGAGAAAGCATTTGACAAAATACAGCATCCTTTCTTGATAAAAACCCTCAAGAAAGTAGGGATAGAGGGAGCATACCTTGAGATCATAAAAGCCATATATGAACGACCCAATGCTAATATCATCCTTAATGGGGAAAAACTGAGAGCTTTCCCCCTAAGGTCAGGAACAAGACAGGAATGTTTACTCTCGCCACTGTTATTCAACATAGTATTGGAAGTCTTAGCCTCTGCAATCAGGCAACACAAAGAAATAAACGGCATCCAAATCGGCCAGGAAGGGGTCAAACTTTCACTCTTCGCAGATGACATGATACCCTATATGGAAAACCCAAAAGATTCCACAAAAAAAAACTGCTAGAATTGATTCATGAATTCAGCAAAGTTGCAGGATATAAAATCAATGCACAGAAATCGGTAACATTCCATTACACCAACAATGAAGCGACAGAAAGAGAAATCAAGAAATCAATCCCATTTACAATGGCACAAAAAACCTTAAAATACCTAGGAATAAATCTAACCAAAGAGGTGAAAAATCTATACACTGAAAACTATAGAAAGCCTATGAAAGAAATGGAAGAAGACACAAAGAAATGGGAAAAGATTCCATGCTCCTGGATAGGAAGAACAAATATTGTTAGAATGTCAATACTACCCAAAGCAATCTACACATTCAATGCAATCCCTATCAAAGTAACACCAGCATTCTTCACAAAGCTAGAACAAATAATCCTAAAATTTGTATGGAACCAGAAAAGACTCTGAGTAGCCAAAGCAATCTTGGAAAAGAAAACCAAAGCAGGAGGCATCACAATCCCAGACTTCAAGCTATACTACAAAGCTGTAATCATCAAGACAGTATGATACTGGCACAGAACAGTCACTCAGATCAGTGGAACAGAATAGAGAACCCAGAAATGGACCCACAAACATATGGCCAACTAATCTTTGACAAAGCACGAAAGAATATCCAATGGAATAAAGACAGTGTCTTCAGCAAGTGAGGCTGAGATAACTGGACAGCAACATGCAGAAGAATGAACCTGGACCACTTTCTTACACCAGACACAAAAATAAACTCAAAATGGATGGAAGACCTAAATGTAAGACAGGAAGCCATCAAAATCCTTGAGGAGAAATCAGGCAAAAACCTCTTTGATCTTGGCCGCAGCAACTTCTTACTCAGCACGTCTCCGGAGGCAAGGGAAACAAAAGCAAAAATGAACTACTGGGATCTCATCAAAATAAAAATCTTCTGCACAGCAAAGGAAACAATCAGCAAAACTAAAAGGCAACTGACAGAATGGGAGAAGATATTGGCAAATGACATATCAGATAAAGGGTTAGTATCCAAAATCTACAAAGAATTTATCAAACTCAACACCCAAAAAACAAATAATCCAGTGAAGAAATGGACAAAAGATAGGAATAGACACTTCTCTAAGGAAGACATCCAGATGGACCACCGACACATGAAAAAATGCTCCACATCACTCATCATCAGGGAAATACAAATCAAAACCACCATGAGATATCACCTGACACCTGTCAGAATGGCTAATACTAACAACTCAGGCAACAACAGATGTTGGCGAGGATGATCTCTTTTGCATTGTTGGTGGCAATGCAAGCTGGTGCAGCCACTCTGGAAAACAGTAGGGAGGTTCCTCAAAAAACTAAAAATAGAACTACCCTTCGACCCAGCAATTGCACTACTAGGCATTTATCCATGGGATACAGGTGTGCTGTTTCGAAGGGACACATGCACCCCCATGTTTATAGCAGCACTATCAACAATAACCAAAGTATGGAAAGAGCCCAAATGTCCATCGATGGATGAATAGAGAAAGAAGATGTGGTGTGTATATATATATATATATATATATATATATATATATATATATATATATATATATATATACACACAATGGAGTATTACTTGGCAATCAAAAAGAATGTAATCTTGTCATTTGCAACTATGTGGATGGAACTGGAGGGGATTATGCTAAGTGAAATTAGTCAGAGAAAGACAAAAATCATATGACTTCACTCATATGAGGCCTTTAGGAGACAAAACAGATGAACATAAGGAAAGGGAAACAAAAGTAATATAAAAACAGGGAGGGGACAAAACAGAAGAGGCTCATAAATATGGAAAACAAACTGAGGGTTACTGGAGGGGTTGTGGGAGGGGGGATGGGCTAAATGGGTAAGGGGCATTAAGGAATCTACTCCTGAAATCATGGTTTCACTATATGCTAACTAATTTGGATGTAAATTTTAGAAAATAAAAAATAAAATTAAAAAACAAGAAGAAAATGCATTATTTTTTACATTTGTTTTCACATCTACACAAGAGATGTACAGGCCAAAATAATACCATTCAGTACTGTCATTGGCAATAACTCTCCATACACTCATTTGAATTCAAAAATAAATAAATTACAGGATTCCTGGGTGACTCAGTCAGATGAGTGTTCAACTCTTGATTTCAGCTCGGGTCATGAGCTCATGGTTCATGGGATTGAGCCCCATCTTGGGTTCTGCACTGAAAACCAGGAGCCTGCGTGGGATTCCCTCCATCTCCCTTTGCCTGTCCCCCACTCACATTCTCTGCCTCTCTCTCAAAATAAATAAATAAATAAACGTTTAAAAAATAAATCCCATTTCAAGGAAATAGAGTTATCAAAGGAATAACTTGAGTACTTAATAGATTGTCTCTCACATGGGTAGTGTTCACAAAACATAAATTACTTCCAATACATTTTGACTTCTCTTACATGTTACCCTAACTTCATCGATAGCAAAAATGTATCCCAATGGGGTAAGCATTATTGAGAACCACGTGCCACATTTCAGGATAGGCTGGGTTATGCTATAGTAACAAATGACACTGAAATCTCAAAATCTTTAAAAAGATTATTTCCATGTCTTATTACATGTTCAGCACAGGTCTTACTGTGTACATCTGATATTAAACCTTAGAGATAGACAAACGTAGTCTTATCATGTGATCCAGAAGGAAAAGAGACCTGAAGTGTTTGTGGTAGCCCTAAGGACTAGTACAGCATTCTTCATGTCCTATCTTTCAGCTTTATTGAAGAGTATTGAGAAACAGACAATTACACAGGCAAAAGTATGCCTAAAACACCAAACGTTGGAGAGGATTTGAAACAACCAGAATTCTCACACACCTTGCTGGTGGGAGCATAAAGTGGCACAGCTACTTTGGAAAGTTATTTGACAACGGATTCAAAAGTTGAATACACATCTCCCCTTTACCCTGTAATTACAATCCAAGAGATTTGAAAGCATAGGTCACAAAAACCACAAAACCCTTGTATAAGAATGTACAATGAGATTTATTCATACTGACTAAAATCAGCCTAGATGTCTCTCAATTGGAGAATGGATAAACCACAGCTGTAAATTTATATAATGAATACTGTTCACAATCAAAAGGAGCAAACCACTGGTATATCCAACAATATGGATGAGTATCAAAACATTTTGCTGAGTGCAAGAAGCCAGAAACAAAGACCATTCTGTACATTCCATGTATATACAGTCCTAGAATAGGCAGAACTACCTTATGATGATAGAAATCAGATCGGTACTTGCCACTAGCTTCAAGGGTGGTAGAAATTGACCAGGAAAGAGCAGAAAAGAACTTTTTTTTTTTTTAACTGATGGAAATGTTCTGTGTCTTGAGTGAATGTGTATACATCTGTCAAAAACTAATGGAACCATTCACTTAGTAGGTGAACATTTTACTCTACGTTAATGATAGCCTGACTTCTTAAAAACCAAAAAGTATGCAGAGGACATTTCAGTCATACAATCTTTTTTAAAGTTTATTCATTTATTTTGAGAGAGACAGAGACAGCCCAAGTGCAGGAGGGGCAGAGAGAGAGGGAGACAGAGACTCACAAGGAGGCTCCTCACTGTCAGCACGTAGCCCAACGTGGGGTTTAAACCCATAAAACCGTGAGCTCATGACCTGAGCTGAAATCAAGAGTCAGACGCTTAACCGAGTGAGCTACTCAGGCTCCCCTCAGTCATACAATTTTTAATAATACCTTATCTGACAAACCTAATACTATTCATTAGCCATTTCAGGACGTTCTGTTTGGCTCAAAATTTTTAAGGTAACGTTGTACAAAAAGCTTTGAAGAAAAATTGCTCCTTAACAAACTGAAAGTTAGTAAAATTATCAATATCATTTTGATAATGCGCCAAGACAGTAAACTTTTCATGGACCATATTTTAAAGTCTATAAAATTCAGCGCATTTTAGACTGCTTTCGCTGTTTGTTCAATTTTTAAGTAAGGAAACTATATGGAAAGAAAGCATTAAATCACCTAGATACTGACATCTGCTGGAGCATTTCTACCCTTTATTCCAGCAGTTCTAGAGTTATTGAACTGTTTACTAGCATTATTTAGGGTAAAGCTTTAAAGAAAAACACACCATCTACTAGCCATTAAGCAAGATTCCTAATTACTCTGCTTTTTTCTCACTTGCTAAACAACATAAAAAGCAGCTGAAACAATGCCTGGCCCATGATATAAACTTAATAAAGGTCAGTTTCATTCTTGCCCATGGAGCACCCTTAATTAATGTTTTTTTCCTCTTCCTTCTCCTCCTCTTTCTCTCCTCCTCACACCTCTTCCATTTCCCCTTCTTCTTCCTTTTCTTCTCATTTTCTTGCCTCTTTTGCTTCTTCTGCCCTCTCCCCCTCCGTCCCCACCTGCTGTTCCCCTAACCCTTCCTCTTCCTTTTTTCTCTTTGTAATATATGCCCATGACAATAGGGGGGAAATGAGAGAAAACTTACATATGAGGTTTTTAAAAACTGTATTTTCTGGTTGTTTTCAAATGTGTTACCTAATGAATTTCAGTACTCAAAATAACAAAAATGTAAAAATCATTGAATATTTATTTCTGTTGCATGGATCAAGTCTAAATAAATTTTAAGCTTATAAATTTAAGCCTAGAGGATTTTTTAGTCAGATAAGATTTGGAATCTTTCCTATAAATAATGGGAGAGTTCCTGATATATCAACTTCTTGACTTAAGGAAAGAATGAGAATCCCTGGGCAGCTGTGGACACTTTCACCAGAAAAACTTGGCTGTCACAACCAATCAAACGTCACCCGTCCTATGCACTTTCTCATTTCTTCAGAGCAAATGGGAGAAATGGGTCCTTGAGTATACGCCCATGACAATTTTATTCTTGTTTCAATGTTCTTTCAAGTTGTTGAATCTGAAGAAAATTGTATCTGGGATCTAAGCAGTTCTATGTGTTTTGAAACATAAATTTGTTTTTTTGTTTTTTAATTTTTCTGATGTTGCCTCATGAGGAGAGCCAGATAGATTTGGGAGAATTTGACAGGGGAGATGTTATGTTTTCACCATCCTATTAGGTCATACCTGATTATGGATTTTCCTATTGAGTTATTAACTTTGATCACTTGATTACAGAGCCTCTTACCATTTGTTTTTGTGTTTTTTTCCCCAACGCCATGGTTGTAATTTTATCATTTATCGTTAATTAGGTACTTTTAAGGAAATACTTAATATTTATACCTCAAAGTGTAAATTTAGTATCTTTCTCATCAAACTTTCACCTATGGTTTTAGCATCCAGTGGTATTTCTTACCTGAATTAATTATTATGACAGTGGCTAGTGATTTGTTAACTCTATTCTTCCACACTTACTAGTTGACATTATGAAGGAAAATCTTTTTATTTATTTATATTAGTGTGGACCCATGGATTCTTATTTTATTCCATTGATTATGATCTAATATCAGTTTTGTCCCAAAACTGCCCCACATTTGGTCAGTGGGAACCTCTTGACGCTAACGCCTGTGTCCTTTGGTAATGACGACCCGCATCATTCTTTGAGACTTCCTCACTTTCTGCCACAAAATAATGCTGCAGGATCATCTTATGCTTTGCCTCTCTAGCCTGAGAAGAAGCTCATTTATTTCCTCACGAAATTCCCGTTCTTCTAATGAGTAATGTTGATAAAAATCAACATCTGGGTGATACATATGCTCGTTATTAATGGGGCATTGTTATTCTCAGATAGAACTGGGAAACATGAATTATTGAAATTCATACATTTGCGACACAGTAACTTCCACACTAAAAACCATCAGTTTTCAGTGGTACCATGCAAAACCCAAACCACAGGTTCTGCATTTTTCGTATTTGCAACTCTTTCCTTATTTACAACTCTCTTTTCTGACAATGACAAACCTGGCTCTCATTCTTATTCTTGGTTCACTTCACCCTGCATACAGCAAATGTCCCAATGTCCCCACTGCCCTTCCTGGCTAATGCCCCTCCTCCCTCACCTGGATTTCAATACCTGATGCTGAAGCCCCAGCAGCCACCACTCCCCTCCTTTGTCAGTGCTCTTGTCAACCTGCTCTGATTCCAACACCTTGTACTAGGCCAAAGACAGCAGCACCCTCCTCACACAGCTTAGCCTCCACCAACCTGCTCTGGTAAGAGCACATCCTCATTCAAAAGCCAAAAAGCAAAGTGATTCCACAGCACGTCAGCCCAGGTCTTCCTGGGCTAAATGGAAGACCATTAGCCCAGGTCTTCCAAGAAGCAGATGCCAAGACTAGATTAAATACTAAGAATTTTATTCAAGGAAATGACTGCATGAGACAAAATAGGAGGGTAGCCACACAAGCTACCAGAGTAGCTTGCCACCAGAGTGCCACCAGAGTGCCAATAAGCCTAACTCCAAATGAAAATAAAGATGAGAAAAGTTGGGTGGAAGTGTCTGAGGAAAACTAAACAAATGATTAAGGGGTCCTCAAGCCAAAGCAGACTGTCACAAGACTCCTGTGACTCCGAGAAATCTTTCTGCTTCAGCATCCATCTCTACCACGCGGTTATTGTGTGCAAAGAGCCTGTACGAAGTGTGGAAGAACACAAAGGAACAGGTGGAATTCAGAGCCCAGCCACTGGGGGCCCTCGCAATCTCACCCCTGAGGTCAGGGAAGTGGGATCTATAGTCTCATGGCTGCTCAAACACTAAGATCATTTTTTCCCCTTTATTCATTATTGCAAGTCAGAATCACAATAAAACAAATTCTTTCTTGTATATTGCTTGTACTAACAAGACATTTGCCAGACCACGGGGCCATCCTCTTCATAACTCAGAAACAAATACAGCACTTCATTAAGTTAAACCCTTTTTAATACAAAGATTTTTGGAAGTGTGCCCTTTCGAAACTTTCCGGAGAAGAGTGGTTATTGCAGAAGTAGTTATTAGTTACCAAGTATCTGACCATATGTCTGGCACTCTAAGACAATGCTGAACAGGGTAAAAGACAGGTCTATGTAATAAATACATTTTTCCAAGTATATTCCTTATGTTTGGACCACAGCACTTCAGAACTTTAATTTTTCACTTAGTGTGTTTGTATCTGTTTGAAATGCTGTGTCAAACTTTCTCAAATAAGCATACACAAAGAACAGGCAGATTGTTTACACTTTGGAAAGTGCAAGATAAAAAGGAGGGTGTCATGGCAATAGAGAACTATTTTATATTACACAATTTTATTGAGCAATTGTAGACATAAATTGAGCCCTTAAAGCTACAATTCAGCATTCATACTCTCCTAGATATTACCTTTGCATTGAATCCTCACATTTTAACATCAATTTGAGCAGAGGCCATATGTTTAAACTTCATTAACTCAGCTTAAATTTTGGCATAATGCTGAAAAGCCCTGTGGTCTCTAAATACGCAAAAAATGTTATTCAGAGACTATAATAAGAAGTCCTATGGATATAAAACTAGACACCTACAGCAAACAGCTAGAGATATGTAAAAAATTAGGCACTCCTAATGACTTTCTGAAGAAAGTTTTAAAATCTAATTTTCACAAATATCCCTGACATTTAGGATCGCCTTAAAGAAACAGAAGAATTTGAGAAGACAAAAACCAAGAGCCAAGCACTAAAAAAAAAAAAAAAAAAAAAAAAAAAAAAAAAAAAAAAAAGAAACAACAACAACAAAAAAAACCCAACTGTTTTAAAAAAGCCATAATGGCTTAAACCAGTCAACATTTTACACTTATTTGTAGAATGCCTACTATGGGGCAGATACTGTGTTCACTTGCACGAATGCTGTCCAAAATGGCAATCTGTAGCCACATGTTTATTGAGCCCTTGAAACGTGACTAGTTCAAGGTGAAGAGGTACTCTGAGTATAAAACACACACCAGATTTCAGAGACTTCAGATGAACAAAAGATGAAAAGATCTCATTCATAATTTTATACTAATTATCTGCCAAATGATAATATTTTGAATATTTGGGGTTAATAAAATAGATTATTGATATCAGTTTAACCTGCTTCGTGCTTTTCTAATGTGGATACTAGGTAATTTTAAATCACATATGTAAATTCCATTTTACTTCTGTTAAAAAAAAAAATTAATACACACTATTGTGGTAGATAATCACGTTTGCCTGCAAGTCTGTCCTTCCACCCTTTTCAGTACCTGGTAGAATAGCACTTCCTCACTCTCTTTGAAGTTAAGTGTGACCAAGAGGTTTCCCTTGATTTCGTCCATTAAGAGGAGAATTGTGGAAATTACAAGAAGAATCAAATGTCACTTCCCAGAAGAGGCTTTAAGAGTCAGTATGTTTTGGGGCGCCTGGGTGGCTCAGTCGGTTAAGCATCCGACTTCGGCTCAGGTCATGATGTCACAGTTCCTGAGTTTGAGCCCCTTGCCGGGCTCTGTGCTGACAGCTCAGAGGCTGGAGCCTGCTTCGGATTCTGTGTCTCCCTCTCTCTCTGCCCCTCCCCTGTTCACGCTCTGTCTCTGTCTCAAGAATAAAGAGTCAGTGTGTTTTACTTCCCAGCTGCTTCTACCACAGAAACAGACATTGTAGAGGGGCCCCTGTCTCTCCAGCTGCCTAGTGACTAAGCGCCCCTCCACCAGCATAGCACACATGTATTTTGATTCAAATACAAACTTTTAGTGTTTTAAGCCACCAAAGTTTGGAGTTGCAGCATAACCTGGTGTTGGGGGAGGTCATGGAGAGGATGTGACCACTGTTGACCCCAGAGCTGGATTCCAGCAATCAGAGGCTCCTCTCCCCTCCCCCTTTCCCTGGAATGTGCATTCTACTTGCCTCACCCATTCCCAGAAGCTGCCGCAAGGACACAGCCTTGAGATAATGATGCGGTATTGGACCATCTGAACAGTACACATGACTGAATCCACTAAGACCTCTATATAAACTTTTCAGTTACAGCGTGTGGGTGTGGAGACCTACTCATCCTGCAGCTGCCCAAATAAATGAGTTCCCTTGCTTTTTTAACCTCCCACCTACCTGTCTGGAGTGGTCTTCCTCTTTCTTCAGCCTCTCCGTACCCTTCGAAGCTGAGGGAAGTTTCAGATTATACCCCAGACGCTCCTCAGGTTGTGAACACACAATTCACAGCAGCCAGGAGACACAGAGAAATGGTCCTTGGGGAAGAGTCATCGGTGGGGAAAATCCTGCGTTAGCCGGGGACCTCCCGGTGAAGAGACACGGCCTGTATATAAGAGCCTGGGGACAGAGCCTTGATATGAGGGGACACCTGGGAAAATGCCAGCTGGTCTAACGCACTTGCTTGCAGAACTGTGCAGACTTCACTATGCAAAGCACAGAAATGCTTGGCTGAGCCGTGGGCTGGCCTCTTCCGTGGGCAGTTCAACTGGAGGCCAATGCCTAACAGAGACTGAAGGTCAAGCCAGAGAGCTGAAAGAAGAGCTGAGGCTAGAGACGAATATGCAGTTGGTCACTACTCAGCTAGCTTCAGCGCCGGCAGATAAGGCAGGAGAGCAGGATGATAAAATGGAGAAACTTAGCCTGCCATTTTGTAAAGCTGGTGGGGCGGGGTCGAGCTGACACGGATTAAGGTCCAGGGTTTATAACTAAGCTTGATTGGGTGTCTCACAGGTGAAATCCCTGGGAAAGTGATGAGAGTAAAGAGGAAGATATTGTGATTGACAGTGAAATAGACCAAATGCCCCTGCCATCTGACCCCTAATACGAAGGAAAGCAAAAGCATAGCCACAACAACCTCAGCCAGCAGGGCAGCCCCCAATTCAGGAAACGTTCATGATGAGACAATATACTTCCACTGAGCTTACTGATATAGCTGCCAAGTTTCAGTAGAAGGCCAGGGACACTATGCAGACATGGCTAGGGCAGCTATGGGGTAGGGGAACAATGGCATTTCTCTGGGCAGGAGGCACAGAAAATGAACAACATCACCATCATGCACTTTGTCCTCTGGCAGCACCCTCATGGCACTTGGGGGATTCAAGGCACTCATTCCCTTATAGATTATTCTATCTTTCAGGGAGTCTTGACCCAGTGAGTATGAACTCCCTGGACATGTGAGACCTGGGGAAATCTGTACAAGATGTACAACAAATTCTTAGGGAATTGAGAATGAGACAATCTAAACTGCTGTCTTTGAAGGTCCTGATTGGACCACATTCACTGCAGTAATAAAAGGTAAGATATTCTAGCACCTGGTATGGGGTAATGATATCCGTGCTGAACCCAGTTGTGGGACAAGATATTTATGATGTTAGACAGTCCATTGTTGATCTAGGGGAAACTGACAAATCCCAAGAATGGGTACAGGCTCTATGAAAGACCCCAAAAATAGAGAGAGCTCAAAAGGCTATACGGCTATCACAACTACCTCCCACACCCCAGGCAGAAGATGCAAGCCAAGATTGCCTCCAGGTGAGAGTTGGAGGTGATTAGAGGCCTCATTGAGCTCACCATTTCCTGGTTCTCCAGAAATAAACAAAAGGCGGCAGCGCTGGTGAATACCGGCTGGAGCCAAACGTACTCTAGTACATGGTAACCCTCAGAAGTGTTCTGGTTCTCTCAACACCACTGATGGTTACAATGGGCAAACACTTATGGTCAGGAAGATCCTTCTGACCCTGCAAATAGAGCATTCCGCTCCCAAGAACATGAGATTTTCAGCTTTCCAATGCCAGAGAACATACTGGGCATTGATACCCGACAAGGTCAAACTCTGAAAACCTCTATAGGTGAATTTCACCTCCAGGTTAGAATAATCAACCCAGTTTCATGGAGAAATGCCATTTGGGAATTGGTAATCCTGCCACCCCCATGAAGAATGGTAACTGTCCAACAATATACATTGCCTGGAGGGCATCAGGACATGCAAGAAACTATCCAAGAACTGCATCAAACGGGTCTGTTATGTCCTTCCCATAGTACTTTCAACAACCCCATATTTCCAGTAAAAAAGCAAGATGGTTCATGGTAGATGATGGTGGACTACCAAGCATTGAACAAAGTAGCATTCCGCATTCATGCAACATTGCCCAACATTGCCACCTTCTTAGATACTTTGGCCATAGTCCTAGGAATATACCATGATCAACTAGACTTAGCAAATACCTTTTTCAGTATACCCCTGGCACCGAGCCACAAGATCAATTTACCTACACATGGGAGGGACAACAATGGACCTTTTAAATACTTCCCCAAGTTTACCTGTACAGCCCCACTATATGTCATAGAATGATAGCCTGAGAACTGTCCCTGTTCTCCTTCCCTACATCAATAAAATGGGCCCATTACATTGATGATATAATCTTAACATGTGAACATTTGCCTCTGCTGCAGGCTTTGCCAGAACATCTGCAAAGGAGAGGATGGACAATGAACTGACCGAAAATCCAAGGCCCAGGCACCATCATAAAATTTTGGGAATCATTTGGTAAGACATATATTGCCCCTAATGCTGTGTTTACAAAGATGCAAACCTATCCAACTCCTAAGACTGTAAAGGAAATGCAAGCCTTTGTAGGAACCTTGGGATTTTAGAGAACTTTTACTCCCCACCTGAGAGTGCCTCCATCATTTATACCACCTGATAAAGAAAGGGCACATGTGGAACTGGAATCAGAGCAGGAAACCACCTCTAAGAAAGCAAAAGTATCCATGAAGTAGATTAAAGGTCTGGACATCTTCCAAGCAGTGCTGCCATTTGAGTTAGATGCATCTATGACTCCAGAAGGTATGAGTTGGGCAATCTGGCAGAGAAAATGGAAGGGGAGAGTGCCTCTAGGATTTTGGTCCCAACTCTGGAAGTGGACAAAAAAACAATACATTCCAATAATGCAAACAGTTCTTAGCAATGTTCATAGTTTTCCTCCAGGTGGAGTCTCTCAAGAAGGAATAAACCACAGCAGACATTGAGATGAACCCAGAGGAGTTTGGCCAATGATCACCGATGAGCCCTGGCCATTAACCCTTTGCACCGAAAGTTGGGGGTGTTCTAAGGGGATTAACCCAGTGACTCAGACAGTGGGAAGCCAAGGATTGGAATAAACCCCTGTGTGGTCAGGATATATGGAAAGGCATCTGATTTGCCTTGCAAGAACCTGAGCCAGTCTTCACTCTTTTCCACATCCTGGCCCATAAGGAACTGATATCCCCTGGCAGTCAGAAAGATGCTTCCCTCGTTCAGATATGAGCTCTACCGACTGACCCTTCTGTAGATACAGCAGAAGGGGTGAATAGAAAGACTGTCCACCATTGTACCCACGTGGGTTGGTATATTGGCAAGAATGTCAATTGTCCTTAAAATACTTGGTTAATGTAGTAACGGCATGTCATGTATGTTCTAAATAATGCCCGAGGTAAGTGCCAGAAGAATTCGGGTCCATCTTCCAGAGATCCTGATTGGTGAAGAACTGGCAAATTGACTCTATTGGCCCCTTCTTTCTGAGTGGGGATTCTAAATTTACTTCGGGCACTGCATCCATCCTAACCCAAGCTTTCCTGTGTCACCATTAGTATATTAGGGAAGCCAAGTACCATGTATGTCTACCCTTATTGACTAGACAGTCAGGGGTCACATTTCAAAGATCATGATATGTAAGCCTGGGCAAAAGAACATGATTTTGAACAAAGGTTTCATATCTCCTATAATCTGTAAGCAGCAAGGTTAGTAGAAAAGAAAAATGGAATATGAAAGCAACAGATTAAGTTACTAAAAGGTAAAGCCGCTTTGGCTGGGAGAATTAAAATACTGTCCCATGCTTTAATACATTTGAATGATTAACCATTGGGCCTCTCGCCCCATATGCCAGACTAGAGACCTCTACCCAGATACCCAAAACCATACTGCTGTGGAAATCACAGGAAACAGCCATTGCCCTCTCACTGTAAATCAATATGCAGTGCTGCTGACAATACTAAGCTCCATCACGCCTGGGAAAGGGGTCATGTACAAGAATTTACAACTCACCAGGATGAGTGAGTTACTTTACACCACTGAGGGTGGACTTCTCAGTCTCCACTGGAATCCCATTGTCGTGCTACAAACTGGATCTGTTGAAGCACACTATGTCTCGGATGGAACATGCACCACTGAAATAGGGGAGAAAGTAAGGATCTTTGTCTGGCATATCCCACCCCTAGACCATCTCCTCATGCCTGGCAGTGCTCCCTCTCCCGGCCAATATGTATGGTATATACAACCAGGTCAAATCCCTAAAGCTGCCAACCTCTATTTCCCTAAAGCCAGCTGGGCATGTTCTGTTTTCCACCAGTACAATTATTTGGCCACTGTCTTTGTTCCCTCCATTGTCCCGAAGGACATGATAGCACCCATAGAAGCCCTCACTGAATTCACTCAGCAAGACTTAAATGATAACCAACAAAACCTGTCTTTATTGAACACTGGAATGTCTCTAATGAGAAAAGCTGTCCTCCAAAATAGGATGGCCTTGGACATTATTACTTCCTCATGAGGCAGCACCTGTGCCATTATCCATACAGAATATTGTGTGTTTAAACCTAATGAGACTGATAATGTATCATCTTTATTAAATCACGTGAGGATACAAACAAATGTCCTGACTGATCTGATCCTCAGCCTTGAGGAACTAATAAGTCAGTGGTTCAGATCATAGGGCTCTTGGTGGAAAAAAACCGTCATTGATTTTTAGGAACCATTGTCATCATCTGTGTTTTCTTTTGCATGTACCTGTATTATTGCTGTGTTATCTGCCTCCAATGCAGCCAGACAGCCACCAGACAAGCCACCTCCATGCTCGTGAAACCCCTTGCTGACTGCTCAGGGCACATGGTGGAAGAGGGGTTCATATGAGACTCTAAGAGCTGGTCAAAGGGATAGAGTATTGCAGGAGGTGGCAGAGAAGATATGACCACCAGTTGACCCATGAACTGGACCTCAGCAATCAGAAATTACCTACTCCCTCCCCTGTCCTTGGAATGTGCACTCAGCATGACTTCCTGCTCCCAGAAGCTGCCCCAAGGGCATAGCCTTGGTTTAGGGAGGTGGTGTTGAGACCACCTGGAAGGTGCACATGACTGAATCCAGTTAAGGCCCCTATATAAACTCTAAAGATCTGGGAAGCTGGTGTGGAGACTTAGCCTCTTGTGGTTATCCAAGACAAGCCTCGGATGTGGGTTCCCTTATCAAACCTGCCACCCACCAACCTGCAGAGGTCTGCCTCTTTTCTTCAGTCTCCCTCTGCCCTCCAGGACACAGGCGGGTTCTAGATTCCACCCGGGAACCGCCCCAGGTTACCACTTACACCTGGAGTTCAGCGTTTCCCAGACTTCAGTTTGCATCAGAATCACCTGGAGGCTTTGTTAAAAGCAGACTAACAAGTTCCCAGGTGATGGTGCTGCTGCTGGTCCAGGGAGCCCACTTTTTGAACCACCGGCCTAGCCTATGCCGGCTGGTAGGTGCTATGAAACTTGGGACTGAATAATAGTTTTAAGAACTCCTACATAATTGTTGATAATGAGGCCAATATTATTGTTTATGCAAATATACTAATGAGATGAACATCAGCACATCTGTTCTGGGAAATTAGGATTCTACATTAGACATGGTTTTATTATTATTATGACAGTGTGTGCCTTTATTTACACTACTCTATCTCAGGTACGATCTACATCAATACAATGACATTTCTTTATGTATCCCTTTCCTTTGCCAACTCATTAGAAAATAAGGAGGGTTAAATCATGTTCTAATAAGACTAGCCAGACAATTTATAACTTGGCTTCTAAATATATATATATACACATATGCATATATATATACATATACATATATATACATATATATATACACATATACATACATATATATGTATGTATATGTGTATATATATATGTATGTATATGTATGTATATGTATATATATTCCTGGGGTGCCTGAGTGGCTCAGTCAGTTGAGTGTCCAACTTCAGCTCAGGTCATGATCTCGCAGTTGGTGAGTTCAAGCCCCGCGTCAGGCTCTGTGCTGACAGCTCAGAGCCTGCAGCCTGCTTGGGATTCTGTGTCTCCCTCTCTCTGTCCCTTCCCCGCTCATGCTGTCTCTCCCTGTCTCTCAAAGATGAATAAACGTTAAAAAAAAATTAAAAAAAAAAAATCCTGTCAGATGATCTCTGACAAATGGTAGAATTTACTGATCAAAAAAAGTAAAATGGATTAATTTACACTGAAGTCATTTTTAATAACAATTAACCTGGAATTCACAGAAGTGTCTTTGAATGTCCACACTTCACTTTCTGTCTTTTTTCAAGGTGGAAAATGGAATCGAAGACATCCAAGAACATCCAGGGCTTCTAACTAATGTGAAAAAAAAAAAAAAAAAAAAAACCCACAAAGGAAACACAGACAAAACACCCAATACCCAGGTACCTCATGCTGCTTCATTTGGGGGCAGTATGAGGAGTCGTTTTTCCAACAATGCCCAACAGAAAATAACCAGCCACATACAAGTAAAAAGTAACTTTTAAGAATGACTATATAGTAGGGCACCTGGGTGGCTCAGTCAGGTAAGCATCTGACTTCAGCTCAGGTCATGATCTCACAGCTCATGAGTTCGAGGCCTGCATTGGGCTCTGGGCTGACAGCTCGGAGCCTGGAGCTTGGAGCCTGTTTTGGATTCTGTGTCTCCCTCTCTCTCTGCCCCTCCCCTACTCACACTCTGTCTCTCTCTCTCAGGAAAGAAATAAACGTTAAAAAAAAATTTTTTTTTTTAATGAATGACTATATGGTCTGTGCCCAAATCTTGTCTTCTAAAACCACTCTCCAATTTCTCCTTGAAGCAAGAACTGGCTGTAGGACTGGGACAAGATGGACCCACAGCATCTTGAGGTGGCACAAAGTAAGAAAGCATGCAAAAGACAAAAGAGTAGCGGCATGACATCAAAAGGACACAGAAGCCAACTGAAAGAGCTCCAAATGGCCAAATGGAGCAGAAAAGAATAACATAGGGATTGCGGCAAGATGGCGGCTTAGGAGGACGCTGGGCTCACCGCACGTCCTGCTGATCACTTAGATTCCATCTACACCTGCCTAAATAACCCAGAAAACCGCCAGAGGATTAGCAGAACGGAGTCGCCGGAGCCAAACGCAGACGAGAGGCCCACGGAAGAGGGTAGGAAGGGCGGCGAGGCGGTGCGCGCTCCACAGACTGGCGGGAGGGAGCCGGGGCGGAGGGGTGGCTCGCCGGCCAAGCAGAGCCCCCGAGTCTGG